>NC_067137.1:41990479-43190479 GCF_903995435.1 Acomys russatus | reverse complement strand
CATATGGATGATGCCAGTGCTTGTCACCAGCTCATATGATACTTGGGCTCCCTTGCAACAGCAGTGTGAAAGTGTGGGTAGCTAGAGCTGGGACAGTGTTTCTCTGAATGGCCTTGCGTGAGCAGAATGACCTGGAAAATCACTCTTCTCAGGCTTTTGCACCACCCCTTGTGTCCATCATGGGTGGCGTCTGGCCAGTTCCTGAGATGCCACTGAGGCAACTTTTCTACCATCCCTAAGCAAAGTGCTAGAACACCTTGAACGGATCTGCTAGTAGCTTTAATGATCGAACCTTCTTGGTCCACAGTTTTTTAACACCTTCTCTGGCTGGACTGAACACTTTCCAAATCCTTCTGTTATATATATATTTTTCATTTCCTGATTCTCACTATAAATATGGCTAAAAGCAGCTAGAAATAAGTCAACACAATCTAAACATTATGTTTTCTTGAAAATTTCTCCACCAAATTAACAAGCTGATTACCTTTAAATTCAGCTCTGCAGAAGATTTCAGGATGCAGGGAAAACCTTTTTGCCAGGCTGTCCCTTCCTCAGGGGCTAGCTAGATGCTCAACGTAATCTTTGTTCTCAGCTGAAGCATTCTCAGTGCGGTCCTCCCTGGGCCTGCCAGCATGCTTGTCTGCTGAATCCCGGGCACAACAGCACACCAACGTGCCGCCGGCATCCTTGTGCCTTTTCAGTTTGCATTTCCAGTTGTTTGAAATTCTTTCTGCACGCCAGTTCCAAAGGTTTAAGGACCATGTGGCCAGATGTTGTCTGGTATTGATTTCCTTAGTGTTCTTGTCAGAAACAACTTACAAGGGAAAGCATTTTCTTTGGGTCAGCATTCCAGAGGACTTAGTACATGGATGTTTGACCCACTGTGCTTTGGCAGATCACGGTGGCAGAAGCATGTGTGGAAACATCAGACAGTTCATTACATGCCAACCAGGAAGCAGAGAGCCACTGAGCATTTTTGTAAAATGTTGACATTCCTCTTTGAATGTGGCCACTTGCCCATCTGCTGCTAGTGTGGATTTAGTCTGTCCCTGAGAAGTTCCCAAAGTGAAGTTAGTGGAGGGTGCTGTAGGAAATACCTACTATTAGAATACGGATCTGGAATTTGGACACAGCTATAAGCCACTCCATATTCTGGGCAGGTATCGGCGGCTGTGTGTATGGCTGACTTCTCAGGGGCATATTATGTCTAAGTAGCTGAAATCAGAACTCCTGGGAGTGTCTGCTTGCATTTTTCACAATTGTTCTGCAGTACACTGGTATCACAGGATATTCTCAGGAAACTCAGTTTTACATTCAAATACAAACACAAAAGACTTCATATCACTCTCCCGGAAATGAACAGCACACAATAGTGTCTCTAAGACTGAAAAGTCCTCTGCTAAAATGAATAACATGTGTGCTGGCATTTGGAATAAGCTGCCGACTTCACTTTTTCTTTCAACACCACAATTTTAACACTCGAGATAAAGGTTCTACAGAAGCCATTTTGGAAGCTTGGGGTCTTACATAAATAAAAAGTGCCCAACATTTCCTTGTTAATTCTGGAACATTTTATTTCCTGTGGCTGTTTGAGAAAGGGGTCTCATTCAGAAGTACTGAGGGGGCCTGCTGAGCCCGTGAAGACCGTAATGACAAATATTCTTTTCTTTTTCTTTATTTGGTGGCAAGGCAGGCAGACCACGGGGTCAGGAGCTGCAGCTGACAGAAGATTGGTTCATATCATTTAAAGTCTCAGGTAAAGGCATTACAAATTCACATTCCTGCATGTCCTGGGCATCTGGGAGGACACACTGTTGTATTCACACTCCACCTGAGCTGATACAGCACTCCCGAGGAGCAATAGTTCTGGGTAGGAAGCCGAGAAGGACTATCCCCTAATGCTGACACCCCAGTGTCCTGCCCTGAGTCGAGATTGGACATTTTGTGAGGTTGAGAAGGTGTTGAGTGACGAAGGCCCATTCAGTGGGCCCCAGGGGAGCCACTGCATCCCTGTTCTTTCCTGTGTGAGTGCTGGGCTCCATGCTGAGGCTGTGCTTACACAGTCTTCAAAGTTTTGGACAGCTAAGATTTAATATGCTATTTTCTACAAGTGCCCATTTCCGAGAAAGTACTAAGAACCAGTTAACCCAATTTATAACAGAGGTGTGCTATTTGGTATGTGTTCCATTTTGCATACCATTCTCAAAGGTAGAATGATGCATGTCTCTATCATGTACACAAAGGCACATGCGAGGGTTTCTTTTCCATGTAGAAATCATGGGACAAGTCCCATTAAAGTTGATAACATAGACTCTATACATGGCAAACCCTCATGACATACAATACCTTTGAGTTAACAGAGATTTTGCTTTCATATATACCTTTGTCATCCATCCCTCAGATACCAATTAAATCTATGGCCGAACACACAGTTGATCATTTCTTGGGATTATAGGACATAGTGGGTCTCTTCACTACCCTGTGGATATCCAAGAAGGAGAATCAAACACAGAGGAAGATGCACAGTTGTGGAGAATAGAAGGACCTGAGTCAGTCTCTGGCATTAGCTGTGACAGAGGGCTGCCACAGCCCACAAAAACAAAACAAAACAAAACAAAAAACTTTTAGGCCTCAAGATTCTGAAAGGATTACACACTATGGCTTTAGTTCATGGGTAGAATAAAGCTTGTCTTTATTTGTAAAGAAGGTTGTTTACTTTAAACTTTAAAAAGATTTATTATATTATTTATACATACATGTATATGCGTGAGTGTGTGAGTTCATGTGCCTGCTTGTTCCTGCATGCCTCTGTGTGTGCGTGTGTGTGTGTGTGTGTGTGTGTGTGTGTGGGCACATGCGCGCATGGACATGTGTTCAGGTGTCTGTGGAGTTAGAATGACAGAGTACTGTCATTGGGTTAACTGGTTCTTAGTACTTTCCCGGAAATGGGCACTTGTAGAAAATAGCATATTAAATCTTAGCTGCCCAAAACTTTGAAGACTGTGTAAGCACACAGCATCAGATAACTGACGTCAGTGCTGGGAACTGAACTCTAGTCCTCTGTAAGAGCAAGTACTCTTAGCCATTGAGGCGCCTCTTCAGCTCTCACAGTCTTATTTTTAAATGTTAGGCTGTTGACATATATATATATACATGCGGTACAGGCGGTGTTTTGACCTGTGCATACTATGTAGGATAGCAAATCAAGCAGATGAAAACCTACCTAGCGTCTTGATAATTTATCGCTTTGGTTGCATGTGTGCTAAAGGTATTGGAAACCTCTTCTTTAAGTAATTTATAAATATACATGTTATTCTTAACTGCAGTCATTATGCATGGCAACCGATTGCTTGATTTCTGCCTTCAATCTTGGGAAGCTTTGGCCCCCATCATTATCTCTTCATTTCTCCATCCCACAGCCAGCCTCTAGTAACCAGATCTCTTCCTGCTATTCCCCTCAGACAAAAACTGTCACTGTGTTCTGAGGGAGGCCCATTCAAGCAGGAGTATGTGTGCAGCTAACAATCTCCTAGCTAACAGTCTGCCTGTGTCACATGGGCCCTGGTAGTATTTCTCACACTATTGTAGACTCCTTGGTCAGTGCTCCCCACAGAGAATGCTATCTAACAGAGGCTAGAAGACCCCACTCTTGGTGTTATCTGCCTTTGGTTTTCGAGGTCCCAAGATAGAAACTCCTCAGACACAGAATGCTTCAGGCCCTCCATTCCCCTCACCTCACCATCACTGGATAAGCAGCAGGGCGGCGGGGGGGGTCCCACTCAGAGTGGCTGCTGACTTCCATTTGAGACAACTATCATTTCTTTTTATGAAAAAAAATGAGTTCAGAGTGTTAGGCAAGTCAGTGTCATGCCCAGGAGAACAGATTTGGTATCCCCACTAATCTTAATGCAAGCCTGCTTAGATGACCCATGAACATACTGCTGGAGTTAAGTCAAACACCCAGAGGTCACTGCACAGTCCCCACTGACTGACACTGTTACTGATTTCTGTCCATGAAGGCTAATACTCCATAATTCATACTGGCACTTGCAGTTACCCTATATGAATAGACATATGTACAAACATGGCTTTAATCAGATGGAGGCACAACCTCCGCCTGACCCCATGATTCACGTTATCTTTTTAGAGGAAACTGTATGCTTTGTACTTCCTTCTGCTAACTCATACTTTCTTACTATAACAAGCTCACTACATTGTAACCAGCTCTACCTCTGTCCCATCATTAGCTGTGACTCAGTAATACAGCCACATGTAATTTATGAAACTATCAAATGACTGGCATAAATTTAGGCTCTTTCCTTGGGGCTGGAGCAGTGTCTCAGCAATTAAGAGAGGATTGGTTGCTCTTTTAGAGGACCCAGGTTTGACCCCAGAATCCACATGACTGTTCACAATACCTGCACCTCCACTGTCAGGGAATCTGCTGTTCTCTTTTGTCCTCTGGGATATGCATATGACATGCATGCAGGAAAAATACCCATGTACACAAAATAATATAATAATAAAAAAAAGTTTAAAGGAATTTGGGATTTTCCAACTAAGCACAAAATGTTCTCATAAAGTTCTCTCTTTCTCTTTCTCTCCCCCCGGCTCTGTGTACGTTTTGGTATGTATGAATACATATGTGGGCAGTACTACATGTGTACATGCAGGAACATATGTATGAAGTCCAGAGCTCAGCATCAGGTGGCTTCCCTCAGTTGCACTCGACTTTTCCTTTGTTGACACACAGTCTCTCACTGAATCTGACCCTCAGCATTTGGTTGAGTTAGCCAAGTTAATTTCAGGGCTTGGCCTGTCTCCATGCTCTTAGCACCTAGGTTATAGGTATGGGCCTTCATGTCCGGCTTTTTAATGTGGATTCTGAGATTAAAAAACAAAAACAAACAAAATCTCAGTCCATCACATTTACACTGCGGGCTCTTTCCCCACTGAGCCATCTCCTCAGTCCTCACCTCAAAAAAACCCTTTTTGTGGGTTTCTTTATGCACATGGCCTTAGGCATTACATTTACAACATTTAACAGATGCTGAATACATGGCCATCACATCCTGCAATCCACTCACCAAAAGCACATGCAGTCAAGCTTTCTGAGCCCCTTGCCACTACTTGGCTGTTCTAGACTGTGCTGCCATTTGGATGGCATGCTCACGACTCGGGTTGCTAATGTCTGCTGTACTGCATGGATTACATTTCTGTCTTCTTTTCTGCCCTACCCAAATGGATCCCTGCCTTTCTGTGTTGCTATACACCATTATAGATCTTTCTGTATAATTCATCAGGTCTTTCCTGCCATCTCCAACAGTCTGTGAGCGTTGTTTATAAGATTTTCTTGAACTTTGACCTAATTCCATTCACTACTGTCTTGTTTTCTGTTAAGTTCCATGTGTTATATTGCTGCATCGAAGAAGTTTTGCCTTATCTATGATAAAAGACGTACTATAGGATTTTTCTCCTAATCTTTGTGTAATATGTGAATTAAAAATGTACATCTTTAATTAGCCAAAGTTTATTTGGGGTGGATATAAACTAGGAACTATGCCAGTGGGAACAGTCCCAGTGAGCACAGCACCACTGTCCTGGGATGGCCCTTTCAGGGAAGGGAAGCTGTGAAATAGCAGACATTGGCTCAGACTCGAGCAGTCAGAAAACTGGGTCAATGCAGAGGCTGGATGGACAGCTCCCAGGATGGGCTACTTTGTCTGGCAAGGCCTCCTGGGTGACAAACATTCCTAAGGAAGGAAATTGTAACACTTGGGTAACCCTGGAAGGAAGAGACAGATAAGCTGAGTGAGAAACCAACAAAGAACCTTCCAGACTGAGGAAACCAAAAATATACAGTCCAAGAGGACAAGGTGCTGGGTATGGGGTCAGAAAGTTGAGGGGTGAGCTTGGAGTTGTCAGAGTACAGGGATGAAGAGCCTGACCTACATGAGGTTGGGGACAGGCAGGCTGCATCAGCCTGAATTCTGACACCCTAGGGCAGGCCTGGGGCTTATTCTGAGCATCGCAAGAGCCTGATATAGGACTTTAAGCAGGAGAGTGAGTGATACAATTTATTTTTAAGTAGACTCCCACTGCCTGATCTGGAACATTCTGGAAAACAGATGGTAAGTAGCAGAGTAGACTAGGACACAGTCCTTAGGAAACAGGTCATTTATTCTCTTCACTGAGACCCTGCTGATCTCAAGATGCCTAGAGAGGGGAAGGCAGCATGATTTGTACTCACATTCATTTACTGCATGTATAGGTATGCTGGGCCCCTGCTAGGACCAGGACACCGTGCCTGAGCAGGGCACGGACACTTAAATAAGCTGCAGTTCCAAAAATGGTTTCTAGTGTGAGCAGGCACAGAATGGGCCAAACCCTGTGGGGTGGAGCATTTGCTCATACGGCTTAAAAGGCAGATGTCTTCATATCACACGAGCACATTGGCACCCTCGTCAGCTGCAGACGGAATAGCCTCAGAATGTTGGTTAAATATGCCCTGACTTTGCCCTGGCAACCCCACAGACATGCATCTACTAAAAATGGGTAGGACTTATTCCAGAACGGGAGAGGATCTCTGCCAGAGAACACTCGAGATTCCTCTCTGCATACAGAGAAGAAACTGTATGCCAGTGAACCTGGGGACATCCTCCAAATGGCTTCACACAAACAGTTATATATTGGGTTGGTCAGCATCTCCCCCATAGGAGTAAATGCTCTTCAGTTTGCAGACTAGTCAATCTTCATTCGCTAACTCACAGTCTCCAGGCACTAACTTTGAAGTTCTTAGATAAAAGGAAACAGAAACTCAACCATTAAGTGATGTCAGAATAGCTTTTGGGGGTGATTTCAATCTTTCCCTTTCTGCCTGCCAGCCCACCAGACCTCTGGGGCCAGACAGGCATGCAGTATATTGCTGCATAATGTCAGTGCTTTGACCTGATTCTGTCCTTGTGCTTTGACCTGATTCTGTCCTTGGAAAATCACTAAATTCCAGGCTAGGAGCTGATATGGTCAGATGAGTCAAGTGTGGCAAAAGAAAGTCACCCGCTGACGTGTGCACCTCAAGCCAGTGGTGGCAATTTGTTCTTAGAGTATTGCTATGCCTGAGAGCTGTTTACAGGACCCAGAAAGCAGGTGTGTAAGGATCTAATAGGGGTCACTGATAAGACTTAGAACTAGGTATTCCCCCGCAACATCTAGAAGAGAAAAGTTGGTTCTGAGAGATGCTGGTCTAGCCCCCTGAACTGCAAAAGGAAGGCTGCCAACATCATACTGATAGTGATGGGGTCAGCTCTGTCCCTCAAAATCCACATGTGGAGGTCCTCACCCTGAATTTTCTGAACTAGCCTTATTTTGTGATTCAGTCTGCAATGGTTTGACTATTCACATTAGAACCTGTCATAGTTAATATTGTCAAATCACCTAAGAGACAAACCTCTGAACATGATGTCATGTGACCGGCTGTCCCACTCACCATGTCCCATCATGCCTTTCTAGCCATGATATATGGTACCCTCAAATTGTGAGCCAAAATCAACCATGCTTTCCTTCAGCTTCTCTTTGTCAGGTATTTGGTCCCAGCAATCAAATGATAACTAAAACAGAAGCCAGACATAAGGTAGAGAGCCTTTGGGTGGAAACTGGTTGTGAGAGTGAGATTGCATTTGTTGTTAATCTTCTGCTGCATGAGGCTCCAGTATGTCTTTTCCCATCAGATAACCAGCCTGCTGGGCCTCTGCATTTGGAATTCCCAGCTTCCAGAATGATGAGAAAGCACATTTTTCTATTCCTTATAAATTAGTCTGTCCTGAGCATGTTATTATGGCAGCACAGACTAAGTGACTTTAGATCTCATTAGTTAAGATGAGGCGTGAGAAGGTGGGGCAGCTCCTAATTCACTTTGGCAGGCACTCTTGCAAAAGGGATGTCCATACACATGCATAGGAAGAATGGCATGAGGATGCAGGGAGTGGTCAGGGTAATGTTTTCCCAGGCCAGAGGTGGACAAAGCTAGCTGGGTGCTTACTGTCAGCTGCCTGGTGTTTCCAGGGACAGACCGTCCCTCACAGGTGGAGCCAGCCCTGAAGATCTCTAGTATGGGTCCACCAAGCTGCATAGATACAGGAGAATTAAACTGCCTGCAGTTGGAGCCGTGGGGTGACTATAGGGGCTATGCTGAAGGCACTGAGTTCATCCTTTGTCCTCTGCCTCAAAGGGGCTGCACGGCTTGTGAGCCCCCTCTCTTTGTTCCAGGCTTGTTTTTAGTCTGATGTCAGGTGACATTGAAGATGGCTCTTTTGGGACATTCTGTTAAATGGAGATGCAGATCAAGTGGCCATGGCCACATGCTGCCCATGAGCCTGAGGATGTGGTGCTATGGCCCAGGCTGAAGGCTGAGGGGGAAGGGAAACTGTCTACTTCCCACTAAAGGTTTTTCATCATGAGGGGATCTTCAGAGACCAGGTGAACCTTTTCCTTGGCTTGAAGACTTAACACTCCTATAATAGCGTCCAAAATTAACCAAATCAGAATTGAGTTGTTTGGACCTTTCCATAAGCCCTTCTGAGTCAGAGGGAAGACAGAGGGAGAAGGTAGAGAATTGTCTGTGGCTATAAATGATAAGCTGGTAGGAACTGATGCCAGTCATGTGGCCTGGAGATACAGGACTGTGGACCTACCTGGATGGGGTCAGAAAAGAGCTAACAGAAGAATATAGAATAGAGTCGCTCATAGCTCCCGATACTTGTGGCCTTCTCACAAGAGCATGGGAGTGGACCTGCTACTTGTTCAGCTCAGCCTAGCACAGAACTATGGTGAAAAGAGAAGAACTTGGCCAACAGCCACCTGGATGCTGTGTAGGGGCCATACCTTCCTCTGGCTTGTCTGTGTTCTGAGACCTAGCTGAGTCCTGTCCACAGAGTAGGACCATCTATTTCTCTTGTCTTCAGTTCAGCATATGTCAGAGACTCTTTCTTACAGGAGAGGTCTTAGTAGCCAGAAGGTACTTTTTATGAAGCGGAGTTGAGGTTTTCTTAAAGATAAATATATAAATAGAGACTACAAGAGAAAGAGAGCTCAAAAACACAGCCAGAACCTGGTGTGGGCTTCCCAGAGTCAACATTTACTAAAAGACATAAAAAGCAAGAAAGATGCTTAGGGAAAAATAAAGACAGGTAGGTTTCTCAAGGAAGACTGGCCCAGAGAGTATTTAGGTGGAGTTCCTAGAATTGTCTTTCAGGTATAATATTCAAGGAGCCCATGTTCATCACACCCTGATTCCTGGAGTGCAGAGCTAGACCCAGACTCTTACCCCATCAATGAAGTACTTGGGAATTTTCAAAGCACAGTGCCAGGCAGATGTGTGTTAGGAATCTGGGTGAGGCTGTGGGAGAACCCTGTTCTTACACCAATGAGTTCCACCCTTTCCAAGAGTTGGCCTTGGGCTAAATGGTCCAGAGACAAGAGTGGAGACTACATCTCTGCTAATTGCCATTTCAGCTCTAGCATCATTGCAAAGCATTTGAAAGGTTAGGGTGCCCCTGGAAGCAATAGACAGTAAGGTAAGTGACACCCTGCTCATGCTACAAAGAACCTTTCTTAATGTACTAATTTTAAAGTCCCTTGATTAAGACAAAACTTGAGGGCAGAATTATTTTGTCAGCTCATTTTTTATATATATCTGAAAAGCTTGGATTCTCTTTTGAGAAGATATTTTACATGTGTTTTAAAATACTTCCCTCAAAACAAATGCCAATTTCAAATAATTCTGAATTTTTTATCATGACTGTAATCTAAAAATTATCATATTTTATCTACCTTCTGCCACTACTCTGCCTAGCAACGTTTTCTCAAAAGTCAGCCTTCCATGGTATCTGCTCAGCTGGGTTGCTCCCTGGCCTTATAGTCCCTTCCTGATCTGGCTGAAGTGGTGCCCTCTGACCATCTTCAAGCTGTTCTTCCTACTCTTGCCCACAGCTCAAAGTGGTCCCAAGATTCTGGTCTTGAGTCTGTACTTTCAATCTTGGCAGTTTCACTTAATTAATTTAACTTTTCTCCCTAATTAGACAACCCATAGGACTTTTTCTCTATGCCTGCTTTGCTCTCTATCAAAGCTTCTGCCATGTATTTTAAGGTTCAGTCCAGAGATTTTTACCTCTAGGCCAGGCCTCATGTCCCAATACCCACATGCTCTGTCCTGTAGGCCTTACACCCTTCCCCCAGGCCCTACCCTCAGTTGAATGGGCTCCTTTGCAGGGTCTCTCATATCTTGTCATCCAACCCACCAGCCAAATATCTTGTCATCCAACCCACCAGCCAAGTCTGTGTCATCCTTATTTCTTCAGTCATCTTTTCTTGAAGCTGAAACATTAGCCAAACTGTCTCCTCTGCTTTCTTGCTGAATCAGAAGGGTCTTTCTGTTTACCCTCATATCTTAGCAATCCTTCGGCCTCTGTGAAATCTATATTACCCAACACCTATTATTTGTTTCAGTGTGGGCACACTTGACTCTAAACTGAAGACAGAAACCCAACGTACAGGACAATTGGCAATTGTAGCCTCAGACAGGCAGGATGGGTCGAATAGTCTATGTAAGTTTTATTTGTTCCCTCAACTGGTTATGTCTCCTCGAAACCTGGACATAGTAGAACAGGATGAAATGAGGTCTGTGTCTCTGCCACAGATGCACCTACATATAGTGCCACAAGAGTCCCTAGTGCTGACAGCCAGCCAACATAGTTTTAGCCTGGCATGTGTGTTCCATTCATGGCATGAGTCTCATGCTCAGTGGCTTTCTGCCCTCAATGGAAGGGCTTCCTTGTATATTTGCCTAGCATGATATTCCCGTAGAACACCCAACAGTATTTGTTGAATGGAAGCTGGCTTCCAAATTAGTAAGCATAAAGTTATAAACTGACTTCCACATGGAATAGACACATGTTGGAAGACAGCCAGTGAGATCTTTGTCATCCCTAGGAATGATGTGGGAAGGTTAGAGAATAGCAATCATCAGGGAAGATACGCCTCAGTCATACTGAGCTCACAGTACTGCACAAGCTCCCTGGTGGACTGCCCTGTGACCGAGTGGCAGCCCTCACACTTACCAAAAGCCTATAGCAATAGTGCAGGTTCATTAGCATGCTCATTTGCATAAATTTACATGCAACATTCTTTAACACCTGGCTCTCAAACGCACATACCAGATAAAAAATTTAAAAAGGTTGTCTGACCCATTGCAATTATATTCAAATTCAATATTCAGAACATGACACACGAAGCAAAACAAAAATCTAAAACAGTCAATTATGTGCCTTATAGGATACCAGAAACAAGAGACAGACAACCAGACAGCCAGCACTGGGGTTTGCAGGATGGGTGCTATAAAGTGGCACCGTTAACACCTGTCCTTGGTCATAGACAAACGTTTATGGAGAGCTACTGTGTGTTGTGCTCCACACTAGGGACTGAAGGTTTCAGTTTTGTTTAACCACAGTAGTGAATTTGTGGCTTGGGCTTCACTATTCCCACTGCACAACGCTTTGTAAGTGTGTACATGTACTGCTGAGGTTCTGCTGTGCCCACATGCATGGCCAGATAAGCTCTGCTGTGGCTGTCTTGCACATGGCCTGCATGTGCAGAGAAGTATGGGGCTGTTTCAGTGGAGATTGTTTATGACTGTCCCACTGCCACCTCTTTACAGATGTGAAGACTGTGCCTATGACTGGGCAGAAACAGAAGATAAGGTATATGACAACACAGGGAAGTGGGAGCCTTGCCCAAGCTTCTGAGGATACCGAAAGAGGAATTGTGTGGGAGGGTGGTACAAAGGGATCCACAGGAAGAGAGTGGAGTGTGGACTAACCACCAGCAATAGCGGCGAACTGGTGGGATTTCTTCCCATTGGAAGCTCTTTGGTAAGAGCACAGCTGCCAGGCCTCAACAGTTTTCCTCAGAAAGGAGTGCTCAGCCCCATTCTGGGCTATTCTGAAGATCACAGCTGGGCTTCTTCATGGCTCCCTGGGCACATGGGGTCTGCACCTTGATGACCTTTCCTCCCATAGAGGCTGTCTCCACTTGAGTGACCTGAAGTTGGAGCTAGGTTTACATGTGTGTGCAGATGGATAAGCCTGTATGCACAGAAACCAGAAGGGGAGATCCAGTGTCTTGTTCTGCCATTCTCCACTTTGTCCATTGAGACAGCCTCTCTCACTGAATGAGAGTTGGCCATTTTGGCTGGCCTGGATGGCTAATGAGTTCTCTAGGTCTGCGTGGCTCTGTCTCTCAGAGCCTGAAGTTTCACCCTGTGCCGTTGACACAAACTCAGGCCTCGGTGCTTGTGCAGCAGGCAACCTTACTCCCTGAGCCTTCTGCCTAGACCCAGGAGTGACTTGTCTTCTGTCTGAGTACACTGGAGCAGCAACAGGGCGGTGCAGAGCGCCATGTGATTTTCAGGAGTGTTTGCCACGAAAGCTGTTACTCGTTCATTAGACCCTATGACTACACTCACTCTTGCCAGCTATTGTTTTATGTGCTAAATTTTACAAAAATATTAATGAGAAATTAGCCATCTTCACTATCATGTAAACAGAAGTAAATTGAAGGAATTTTAGCTTTATTTGTGAATGGAGTGTGGAGCCTTAGAAACAATGGAAGAGTGACTAACGTGCTTTTCTTCAGTGGAGTCTTGAGACTAAGTATGGTTTGGGAAAACCCCTGTAAGGATAATGTAGACAATAGGACTGTGCAACCCACAACAGACAGATATGATTCATAGCTGCTTCCTATCACAGCTTGAAGACCTGTGGGGATGCCTCTGCTGTGACTTCTAGCCAAGATGACTAAACCAGGTCTCCTGGATCTGTAGTCTCTTTGCTTTTCACTTTTCAAAGTTAAATCAGATCCATGAAGTCTGTACTAAATTATGTGAAATACATGTTTTTCTAGCATTATACATTTTAAAGACATAGTTATCACCAGGTCTGTGGGGATCTCTCTCTCTCTCTCTCTCTCTCTCTCTCTCTGTGTGTGTGTGTGTGTGTGTGTGTATGTGTGTGTGCGTGCGCGTGCATATGTACTACTATGCTTGGCTTTTTCCATGGATGATGGATATCGACGTCAAGCCCTTGTGCTTCCATGTCAAGCAACTTACCTCTCCAGTTTACATCGCAGTAATTGACACATACGAAACAGCGGCGTAGGAGACACCCAGACCAAATGCCAGGTCTACTTAACCACCATTTTCAAATTGCAGTTACAAGACGAGGAAGAGAAAAGCCATGTGACTTACTAATATAGGGAAGCAGTTGGAGGTGATTCTGATGAGCTCCGCCCCCTCCACTCCCCTGCCCAGCTGCCTACAAGACAGAGAGGCGTCAAGAGGAGACTGGCCATGTTCCACACTGTATGTACCATGGTATTTGCCAGTGAGAAGAAAAGCCTCATTTTTTTTTTCAGTATTTGAGAGAGACACCAGGAGTCAGCCTTTAAGTTCTAAGTCTCATCTTGTGCCTTTTTGTTCAAATACAGTCACCAGTAAGCAGTATCCATTTCCTGAACTCTCCAGGGAAGAGGGGTCCCAGTCTCTCCCTGGCTGTCCTGTCTCCACTAGAAATGGTGACAAGACACTATGATTGGTCCCAGCAGCCATGGGGGGATGGGATCGTGCCATGTTTGCTGGAGGTTATCTACTGGGGAATTCTCCTGGAAAGGGTGTCATCTCACTGCTAATGAACACCTACACTTGTACTTTCAGACTCTAACTAGGGAAAACAGAACAGGCAGAGTGTCAGGAGCCCTGAATTCTGGTCTAGATTTTTTGCTAAGTAGGCATCCTGAAAATATGTCCAGTTACTTTGCTGAGCCCTGAAAATTTTTTTCAGTGACTTGGTATCTCATATCCCAGAGATGTGCAATGTTGTAGATTTACTAGGAGAAAGCATGTCTTATCCCTTTAGCCAAGTTAGAGTTTGGAGATAGCTTGTAAACCCAAGATGAGTGCTTTCACCTGGACTCACATTCTTGCCTAGAATCCTTTCTTATTCAGCTACCTTGTTATCTCATCTTTCTTCCCACATTTGTGAAGGATGCCATCAGACCCAATGGCAAACAGAGAAGCTTGATTGTTCATTGACTTGCCTCTATGGCACCACCACCCTCCTTCCACTGTCTCCCAATGGTCTGTCAGTCAGGGTGCAATGTCTGGTATCTCTCATTTGGTCTATTTCTATCTGTTCTGCTGCCACCCCTTGCCAGGATATCCTGTTGGCCTGACTAGTGCCATGTCATCCCTGCCAGCAGCCTGTCTTCTCCAGTCACCATGTCACGATGAACCATCAATCCTGAGAGCCTGTTTATTTAGCATTATTCCTGTAGCCTTCAGAACATGATGTTACTTCCATGAGAGTCTTTGAGCCTGGTAACAGTGAAGCCCAACTTTATCTCTCTAGCTTATTCTCCTGCTGAGTCTCTTCACACTGCACTCCCATACACAGCCTGCAAGTGAACACTTCTACATCTTTTCTCTTGACTAAACCCCTCTTAGCTTAATGACTGTGTTCAGGAAAATTCCTCCCAGAGGCTTCCTTGACATCCTGGACCTTGTTTCTGTTAGACAGTCCTCTAAACATCAGTGGACACACTGGACCACAGTTGTTTAGTAACCTGCACACACTATCACAGTGATATTGTACTCTGTGGCCTCCGAGTTCCTGTTTAATGACTTTGCTCTCTGTTTACTTCCTGGACTTGAGACAACCACAGTACTCAGAAGACAGCCAGTAAGTCCTGCTGATGCATAGAGGCTCACTGCATGTCTACCCTGATGCTAGTGATAATTAAAACTACTTTGTGCTTCATAGTACTTTCTCCCATAAATTGTAGCATTTAAGCCTCAGCCTCACAAAGAAAGTGGCATGATAACTCTATGTATGATTTTATTGTGTTCTACAGTTGTATTATCAGCTCAATAAATTAGCCAACTAGCCAGAACATTGGCCTCCTTACTATTAGAACATGGAAAGCTTGTCATTTGATGGAATGTCCAAAGTTGGATTAAACATGGAAAAATGTGACTCATTCATAACTAATATGGTAGATGATAAAGAATGGATGTGATCTTGAATCTAGAGAAAGTCACAAGTTCTCTGCCCATTAAAACAGGAGAAAAAGTTAAGACTGGAGCACTTTGGTGGAGATAAGATGTGCCAATACCAGGGCCTAGAGAGATGGCTCAGAGGTTAAGAGCACTGCCTGCTCTTCCAGAGGTCCGGAGTTCAATTCCCAGCTACCACATGATGGCTCACAACCATCTTCAATGACATCTGGTGCTCTCTTCTGGCCTGCAGGTATTACATGCAGGCAGAACATTGTATACATAATAAATAAATAAATAAATTTAAAATAACTAAAAAGAAAAAAAAAAGATGTGTCAATACCAGACTACTGAGGCAGCCAGCTCACTCTGCATACATTTAGAGCTTGTGCAGTAGAGAACGGCCAGTGAGGAACAAGGAGGGCTGCTCCAGGTAGAATGGCTGCTATGTGTGCAGGGGTATGTAGGATGGAGCCAGGTGATCATGGATCATGTCTAGCTATCCAGAGAGGTGGCTATCTAGATGATGCAGATATAAGAAATACTAGGACTGCGTATTTGCTTTGTATGAGGACAGTCGTGGCCATACTCCTGTGGAATGTGATCTGTGCATGGAGAGAGCATGTTGGCTGTATGTTTGTGACTGTGTACATGTGTGTATTTGTGTGTGTGTGTGTGTGTGTGTATGTGTGTGTGTGTGTGTGTGTGTGTGTGTGTCTGGGGTGGGGGGAGCGTTTGCGCCATGTAGGGATAACCGTGGCTACATTCCTGTGGAGAAAGGAACCTAGCTGCAGTGCATAGGCTACAGCTGATGATAGGCATAGGAGGACACTGCTCGCTTCAGTTTAATTTCTCTTGCCCTGGTATCCTGATTAGTCACCTGTATGTTTAGGAACAAAGGGCTTATCCTATGCAGTGGACACTGGTCTGTGCGTATATGAATCAAGGGGTCTATCCTTAGCATTCCACAGTGGGATGTGTGTGTAGGAACCGGGGTGGAAGCCAGGTCTCTTCTCAATACTGGATACTGAGGATGTGCATTCTGGGTTCTTCGTAGGTACTAAAGTTTCACATGCATACAGTACTTGATGTGCACATATCAAGCACATACAACATGCCTGTAGCAGGCATTTCCCCAGAGTGTCCCCTGGCTCGACAGCAAGGGCCTGAACAGATATGGAGAAGAGTCTTGGCCTTCACCATGGGTGATCCAAGAATGGTCCCTCTCCCTTGGAATTGGTGTATGACCCTGCCTGGTGCAGATGGGAACATGCACACACTCAGGTGCCTTCCTGACCCACAGCTGACTTGGTATAGGGATATGTACTTACAGACATGCACCTGCATGTCATTCAGACAGAAAAACTAATTACAAGTATTTTTTTAAAATCTGCATTTCTTTCAAGTTGGGAATCTAACATTTTTCTGGAGAAGTGAAATATGGCTTCATTTAAAAATACAGTCATTTGGCCTCCTGTTAGATCAAATTATAAACATGATATTTTTGAAAAAGTATTATGATACTTCATAGTCAGTGAAATCTCGAGCTGTGAATCTTTGCTTCAGGCTGGTTACTTGGGGTCAATTACCTGAACATCTAAAGTGGAAGTATTTGTACTCAGGGACAGAGCCCTTTGTCTCACCAGTCATTATGTCAATGTGAAGCTAAAATCTATCAGTGAGTAACTGATTCCTATTACATTTATAAACTTTCTTCCAGTGACATCATCACCATAGTAACCAATGCACCTAGAAACGAAAAAGTAAGAACAGCAAAAAGAGGCAGAAAGTCTTGGTAAAGAACAGTGGAGTGTTTTAGGCTGGCTGTTCAGGAAAGTTCTGTTGGTTTATAAACTACATGCACACAACTGAACATATTTGAGGTTTGACCCTCCCACAGCCGCACAGAGTAGGTGAATAGAAATCATCTCTTGGTGAATGGTTGGATTTTTTTTTTCTGATTACATTGTATTTTGCATTTATTTGGGGTGCTTTGGCGAAAAGTAGGAACCAAACTGTGTGGCCTGCATATGCAATTGGAAGACGTGGAGACTGAAATTGCTGGTCTCAGGGTCTCCTGGAGCCAGCCTAAAATGCCTTGTCTCACCCTTAATATCTTCCCTCCGAGTTCATTTGCCAGAGGGGAGGAATAACAGGTCTGCTGACCTCAGTCAGAGTGTGCCTTAAGACGTTGCAGGGTACCTTGGACCTGGATATGAACTGAGTATTCTACTTAAAAAGAGATTCCCTGTTATTTATCAAATGAGCGAACATCAGAAAGACTCTGTGCCATTGCCCCACCTAAGCCTGGGCAGTGAGGGTTTGGATAGCTCATTGCCACAGAAGCACCCATTTGCCCAGCTGTTGACGGTGGTGTATCATGGCTCTGTTCCCTCTCCAGGTACCCTGGCTTCCTTGGGAGTTTTCCTCTTCCTTGTAGGCTAAGCAGATTTTCTCTGCTTTATAGAGTCATCTTATATTAACCAGCTCAAAGTGCAGTGTATTTCCTGCCTCAGCCTTGTGAGCTCTGGGATTATGCTCATGAATTACCACATCTGGCTTAGCAGATGGTTTGAAGTCAGACATCTGCAGTTGAGCTGTGTGTAGCCAAATCGTGCTTATTCACCCAGCACATACAGGTCTTTGAACTCACGGCGCAATGGCTCTGAAAGGCTCTTTGTTCAGATATCCTGCACTGAAGCCATTGTGAAGAAATTGTGTCGTTCAGCTCCTCTCAACGCCTCTAGCTTACGGAGCCAATGTCACTGGTAGAGTTTTGAGGCCATGGGTAGCTTTGCATCCTGATGCCACACTCGGTAAGAGCACTGAAAATGGGACACATCTGAAAAATAACCTGTCTAATTTAGGTCACATTTTGAGTATTATTTCGGTACTTCAACTGGCAATGCCACAAATTTTAAATTTAGTCACATGCATGTCTTCCAGAAACCCTGTTTTCATACATTATCCTTGATGAACGATAAATTACAACAGAAATCCCATGAAATCACTCATTATTTTCTTATGGAGACTTGGCACAAATGGAGGAAGGGCTCTGGCACTCAACTCAGCGCCTGACCCAGCCTCAGAACTCCAGCTCTTTCTCCAAACATTGTTCCTGGCTGATATCCTGTGCCTCTATCCTCAGCTCCCAACTGGCACTGTTGCATTGTTAGCTGCTGCCATGCTAGGCTCTGTATCCTCAGGCCAGCTGTTCCTGCCTTCTTATGCCTTCATCCCAACTTGCAGTTCTCACTCTTTCTTGAACTCTCACCTCTGGATCATTCTCAGGAGTCCTCTCCTTGGACCCAACATTCTTGGCCTCTTGATCTCTCTCCAGAACCTTCTGGCAGGCCGGACACCTGGGTGCAAGGTGGAAGGGAATGCTCGTACTAGATTCCAGCCCATTCTCTCTGCAGCTTTGACTCTCCGCTCACCTGAACCTCACAGATCTTCTCTGTGTGGCACTTGAAACCTCCCTTGGGGATTTCAGCTCCTAGTTCATAATGACTATTGCCAAGCCCCCTTCTGCAACAATGCACAGGATTTCTGTCCCACTCCAATGGCCCGTCCAAAGACTGGATCCCTTGGCTCCTTTGCCACTCATTACTGGCCACTGCAATACCACAGTTGTCACCATAGACTCAGGTTCCACCAAGGCTCTACTTTCTTAGTTTCTTTGTTTTCTTTCTCCCACACCTTGACATCAACAACCTTTTGAGCAGCCATGCAAGGTCCAATGTTTCATGCAATGAATCTGTTTTCTTGCTTGTGCTCGATTCCTCATCTTGGTCATGCTAGTTTTAGAGTCATTGTAATAGCCTGTGAACCGCCTGGCTTGTCTGTTAGCAGTTTTCTTCAAAGAATTACAACCCTCAGTCTTATTTCCTACTGTGCCTTCATTAGTGTGAAACTAGAAGATACCAAAAGACCACACCCAACTCACATGAGTCTCTGGTGCCTCCTGGCAGCCAGGTGCCTTCCTGAACCCCTTTGCTGGCCTCCTGCCTGGCTTTTCTCCCAGATACACTCAGCCTTGTCCCTTTTCTCATTGTCTGCATAGACTGTTCCTCCTGTTGCATCAGGAAAAGAGAACATGACAGCAAACTAGCATCTGCAGTTTGTATTGGCCCTCTGCTGCTGAAGAGCACTCCTGTCTGTTCCCTCCTCAGTTTCTCATCGCTCTGGCCCCTAGAGAGTCACACAGGGCAACAGTTAAGGTCATGCCTTTCAGAGCCCAAATTCCACCCTGAACTTAGCTCTGCTACCAACCTATGTCCTTGAGAAGGTGTCCAACTTCCCCTGGATGTGCAATCATCATGACTGCCATCACTCCAGGCACATAATAAGGGTCATGTGAGATAACACACAAGTGCCAAGCTCACAGTGTGGCAGCTTATATTCTATCTCCTGGTCATGCTGTGTGGCTGTTCAGGCCTTGCCCTCTTCTTTCCTCAAACAGCAGGGCTTCCGTTCAGTGGTGCCTGACCCAGCTCCAGTGATGTGCTCAGGCCATGGGTTATCCTCTATCCCAACCTAGAAGAAGGCTCTGTGCACTGTGCGCCCCCCCCCACATGCCCCATCTACAGCATCTATAGAGAGGCCTGAAGCAACTAAGTCAGTACCCTGAGCTGTTTGTGGGATGGGGAGATGAAGGTGTGGTTGTGAATATGTGTGCAAAAGTCTTACCATTTGAACATCTAGGGACAGTACTTGCATGTCATCTTTGTCAGAGATGAGGCCACAGTTTGGACCAAGAGGAATAAACCTCAAGACCAAAATCAATTTGGAGAGAAGAGGGTTTATTGGAATTATGGAGTTAAATCCCCTCATGGAGCCAAGGCAGAAACTCCAGGCAGGAATCCGCAGGCAGGAACTAAAGTAGACACCAGAGAGGAATGCTGTCTATGGACTTGCTTCTAGCCTCTTGTATCTCCCAGGCCTACAGTGTGCCTGACCCTCCCACATCAATCAACAATCAAGAAAATATTACACAGATACATGGCAACAGGCCCATCTGTCGGAGGCAATGGTCCTCTTGCCGGGTGACAAGGTCAAGGTGACAGCTGAAGATACTTACAACAGGGAGGACGACAGGCATCATCATTTTGTAGAACAAGCACTGATTCGTTTTTTAAAATCTGCTTTTATTCTTTCATTTTATTTCCTAGACAGGGTTTCTCTGTGTAGCCCTGGCTGTCCTGGACTCACTTTGTAGACCAGGCTGGCCTCAAACTCACAGAGATCCACCTACCTCTGCCTCCTTGAGTTTGGGGATTACAGGCGTGTGCCACTACATTATACTTTATATGTATTTCCCTTTGGGAAAATAGTGAATACTGGATAGCAGGAGCCAGGAACGTGTCAAGCCTCTTCCTCTTGAACCCAGAGAGGATAGAGACTGTGTGATGGATGTGTCTAGCCACTTCCTCCTGAGCTCACCCTGGCATCACAGGCTGGATCTCTCTTCAGAAAGGGCTGGTATCTGTAGTCACTTTAAAAATACTTCAGCTCTCACTAAGGGTTCTGTCTTCCTGGCCCTCTACCCCCTCCCTCTATTTTGGGACCAGGCCCCATTATCACTGAGCAGAGTGACATTCACAGCAGGTACAAGCGACACATGGGGATTCGTTGGATCAGTTGCACTAATTGGATATCTGCGCTTGCCAGGCGGATGGCACAAGTAGGAGGTGTGTGAACACATGAGCAGAGTGCTGCTTACAGTCCGTCTCCATGTAGTAAAGAGAGTTGGCAGTTCAAGTGCAAGGTACCTGATAACACACAGAAGCCAGCTCCAGACTAGAGGAATGAAGCCTGTGGTAAGAAAACCTGTGAGGAATGAAAGTGGCTTGCCTCCCACATTCCTGCCCTGTAAAATTTATGTAAGAAGCTGCCATTAGCACTAATGAGAGTTATGCATGTGGCTCTCCCATGAAACGATGGGAGATGAGCCTCATCCGTCACTCTGTGGAGAGCGTGGGCTCTGAAGCAGGCTTCCAGCAGGCTGGGCTGCCCCGTATGGGTGTAGCCTGCTCTACAAGTTAGTGAAGCAGCAGCAGGCCTTGGCCCGGTAGCCTGCTGGGATTGGGCCCGGGACAGGTACCCACAGAGCAGTTCAAGGAAAACAGGGTGTGTAAGAGCTGAGTAATCTACAGGTCATCCTCAGAACCACCCACTAGCGCACAAAACCCCGTGCTGAAAAGAGAATGAATAGACCCTATTCTGTGGACTGATTCCTTCTCTGTTTCTTCATGAGGCCCTGGGAGGCACATGCAGCATTTTTAAAAAAATAGGAATGAGCCTCACAGGGCTGCATCGTGCATGCATTGCCTCTTCCCAAGCCAGTGCTGTGATTCTCATGAAGGGCCTTTGCTCATTCCGAGGGAGCATCCTCTTTCCATGAGCCATCACATGTGTTTGCAATGAGGGGCTCTCTGTGAGAGCCCTGTTCTCTTAGAGGGCCAACTGTCTCTGCTTTGTGCTGACAACATCACTCTTCCGTGGCATTCTACCTCTGCGTTCTCACCTGGTGTGCCCCTGCCCACATGGCTAGGGAGCACATCATTGCCAGGGTGGGAGTCTTCACTCCACAGTAATACAATCAGTTTGTGTCTTTGGGGTGCTTTTATTATGCCAGTCTGAAGTTTCTCTGTGATCATGTGATGAATATTAACATGATTATTACTTCTAAGGAGGAACACAGGTGTACGTAGTGCCGTGGCCTGTAAACATCTGAAGGTAAGCTATGTGAAGAAATCTCCCCCCTCTGAAGGAGCCTCTCCAGTTCCCTTCCCCTGAGGCCCTGATTTCCCTGGCAAACCACTCACAGATAAGGGTGTTTTTAAAATACACACACAGTGACACTATATATAAAGCTCTGTATCCTGTTGTGTTTTGTGTAACATCGCATCTTAAGATGATTGGTTAGGTTCATATAATCATACTCATTAAAATCTCATAATGTCCCATGAGATAAATGCAGCACAATTTCTTAGCCAGTCTCCCATGGATGAATGTCTGTGTTATTTCCTAAAATTCTGCTCTTACCAGTAAAACTTCAATAAACGTCACAAACTTAGCCACACTCCTACTAGGCTTACCACGTGACAAGTGCCACTTAAACGCATTCAGCCCTTACTGAAGCCTTCTGGGGTATAAATGCAGGGATTATGACTGTCATACAGAAGAGGAAGTTGTTGAGTATATGCAGTGAACATAGACAGCGTTAAGACTGGCCTGCGTCCCCAGCATGCAGGCTCTGCACATGCGACAGCTGAGGCGCAGGGGAAGCAAGGCATGCTTCCCCTGAGTTTTGTAGTATGTCAAGTGGCTATGCCACATTTTTACAGTGCTGTCACCTATTTGATGGTTGTCAGTGAACAGGTCATCAAAGCTGGGTATCAAATCCCTCTGTAGTAGTATCAGCATCTTTTCTGACATGAAACCCAGAAGGTCTGCTAATCACCTGCTCCTTTCCAGTTACTCTTCCTTTCACATTTAATGTTTTATTTGTTCTGTTTTGTTTGAGATGATTGGGTCTTATGTAGCTCAGGCTAGCCTCTAACTTGCTGTGTAGTTAAGGATGACTTTAACCCCCTAATCTTTATGCCTCTACCTACGGTTGTGCTATGATTACTGCCACCACCCTCCATTCAGTCTCTCACATCGCCTGTGTCTGTGACAGGCCAGCCTTGGTGTTTTTTACTTGGTTTTTCACAGGTACAGAGTTAGAACCACATTAACCCAGGACTTAGGCCTTTTTTTACTTTAGCTTGAAAGTGTTTCTTATAAGAGAAGGTTCAGTCTTCTCTCTTCTATATTATTGATGCTCCAAAAATAATAGCCCTTTGGGCTTAACTGGTTGTTAATGAATAACAAGTAGGGTTTCATTCCTACCTAAGTGTTTTACATGGGTTCTTGAATCTATAAAGGCTTTGTATGGAATATGGCTAACGTGGTTTTTATCCTGTTCATTTTAGTATGTCCAAAAGAAAACTAAACTATGCACCTAGCCTCATCCCAACAAGGATGATTCTAGAAGCATCTGGACAATCTGGCTGTATGATAGAGTTCATAGGTGCAAAGAGAAAGACTATATTTCCCCAAACATTAGTACTCTTTGGCAGATGTGTTGTACAATGCTTCTTATACTGAACCAAGTTACATATTTCTATTTTTTAAAACTTTTTTTTATTAATTCTTTGTTAATTTCACATCATGCACCCCAATCCCACTCATCTCTTCATCCCTTAATATCCACCCTCTGCCCTTGCAACCTCCCCACAAAATAAAAGAAAATAAGATTTTAAAATCTTGTTGTGGAAGGTGTACTATGTGTTACAGTATCTTGCACAGTGTACCGTTTTGTCCACACATCTTTACTTGCAAATGTTCGTTGTAGTGTGTCATTGGTCTGTGTCCAGACCTCTGGCTTCTACAACACTATCTATACTGGATTCTCATAGGGACTCCTCTTGAATATCTGTTGTTGCCCTGTATCATGGAGATTCTGCAGCTTTGGATCTATAGGACTGGCCCTTTAATGCATTCCAGCAGATCATAGTTGGGATAGGTGTTGGGGGGTGCCAACTAAAAGCCATAAATCTGGCCCTGGAAGGTAGCTGAGTTGGTTAGCCCACATACTCTCTTGCACTCACATCTCCAGAGCAAGCTCTCCAGCACTGCTCTGGCTACCTTACCGAGTGCCACAGCTGACAAGGGGTAGGGCCAGCTCTCCTGCTCTCATGACTTCAGAGCCATTTCTCCCACTCCCATACCCTTAGGATCAGCTATCCCACCTGCCACAGGCAGTGAGGACTGAGGGGGAGAGGACATCTCTCCTTTACCAAAGTTACCCCAAGGCTGACTAGAGGCAAGGCCAACTCTCCCACCCTTTTACCCTTGGGGCCAGCTCCCTGACTTCCCCAGCTGTCAGAGTCAGCTCTAGTGTGCTAGCTCTCCCAAAGTGTGGTAGCCAGTAAAGGGTGAAGCCAGTTCAGCACAGTGTATCAGACAGCAGTTCAGACCAGGGACAATTGCATGGCCTTTGGTGGTAAATACAGGTCTAGGACATCAACAAAGACCCAAGCTGTCATAGGACCATGGGCATAGATATGGGCTCCAGTAGCAGCATGGGCCTGAATATCTACATGGCCACAGATGGCAGCCCAGGTCATTTAAATCAGCATGTCTCCTCAAGACAGCAGAGCCTTCAAGTATCCACATGGTCTCCTGTGGCAGCCCAGACCATGGACATCCACTTGGCCTTTGGTGGTAACTTGGGCCACAGACATTGGCATAGACCCCAGCTGCAGCAGGACCAGAGACCCAGACGTGGCCCTTGGCAGCATCCCGGGCCAGCACCTCACCATTGCCTTCTCATATCCACCTCTTCTGCACTGCTGTTGAGTTCCCAGTTTCAGCTTTCTCCACAGTTTAGAACCCTTGGCTTCACTTTCTCTTCTGTCTGTCCACTGAATACTCCATCTTTCCCATATCTCCATCACATATTCATCGATCATAGTGCTGTCTTTATTCCAACCTCCCTTGGCCAGTGTGGACAATTGGGTATCTTTCCTTGGGCTGCCATGGGCCTGCCAGCCCATGGTCACATGTTTCTATTTTCAGACAGAACTTAAAGTCTAATTTGGTTGATTCCATATAAAGGGAACCATTGACAATAGATAGGAAGGCTTAACTAAAGACCTTGAAATGGAATATGGTACTTGCTATTTCAGCAGGATATGCAGAAGTACTAATAATAGTTGATCCCTACTGGAAAGATGGTACCCAATCTTTCTGTCAAACAAAAATTAAGATCCAAAGGGAGGGTGTAAAGTGCTGTTAGGGAGAGAATACGAAAACAGTAAACAAGTCATCATTTAGCTTAACTACTAGAGCACAATTTCCCAGCAGGACAGGTTGTTTTTTTTTTCCCACCACAGATTTCAGCAGCAATGCACCCGCTCTTCTTCGATCTTTGTATTTTTGTTCCTCTTTACACATTCATCTAATTTTGCTTATGAATATTGTTCTTTATTAGGGAATCTTTTTTTTTCCAGGCTCACACAGGTTTCCTGAGGAGCTAGGTCATAGGCTGTGTACCACAGGACACTCGTGTGGCTGACCGCCACCCACTCAGCAAGCCCTCACTCTGCTTGGCACCTGCCTTTTGTCTTCCTTGTTACCTACATCCTCTGTAGTATGTTACTCTGAATTTCTCCTCCACCACCAAGGATGGATGGGCCCAAGTGACCTTACCTACATCTCAGCCTTGCTTCTTCCCTGCAGCTTCATTGCTCTCAAGGGGAAGAAAAGAATATCCCAGAGAGCCATTTCTGTCACATGCCAGGGAGGACAGGGATGTTTACCTAGTGTTCTACTCTCCAGAAACCTGGTGGCCTCTCATGTTGAAAATGCTAGTCCTAAGAAAGGCAAGTGCCTATAATTTTCTAATGTAAATTCCATGGAAATCAAACCAAAACAAGTTTATGAATTTTTAACTCTTTGTAATATTTATAACATCACATTGTAATAAAGTCACAAGGATTCCTATAAAGCATTGCTAGTGGATCACAATTAACAGTTGAAAAGGACGTAGTGATAATCCTGACAACATGATTCAAAATTATTAGGTTGTTTTCTGGGCAAAAAAAAAATCTATGAGAGTGGTGAAGCAGGCCTATCCATAATCTTTGTACTCTTGGAGGCTGAGGCTAGAGAATTGTCATGAGGGCAAGGCCAGCTTGGGCTACATAGCTAGTACCAGGGCACACTAATAAACTATAGTGTGAGACCCTGTTTTCAAAGAAATGATTATAAATCACAAACAAAAATAAACAGCCTTGAACCATAGAGTGAGGCATCTTGATTTAGTGGCATCCCAGCAGCTTTGCAAGCTCTTTGTGCATATACACAATTCATTCCACATGCACATATGCACATACAAACAACACAGGACACCTGGCTCGACATAGCTGGGTAGAGTGGTTCAGTAGTCAGAGACATGGGTTCAAAGGTAAAATACTTACCTATGTCTAATCCCACCTGGGTTATTTCCTCACCTGTAATCTTCAAGTTTCCATGACTGTGCACTACTGTGTACACTACGCTACTGTGCTCTAATATAAGCCATGATGATAAATGTGGGTGAGAAGCTCTAATTGCACATGTTACTAAGGATGAAGTAAGTTGGGCAGTACATTCAATACTGGTTGGCACAAGTGGGCATGAATACATGTTTAGCTATTGCTATCCCTTTTTGCAGTGTTCTCAATGGAACTCATCTCCTCTGATCTTGGTACAGCCCCTTACTACTCAACTAAGACCTTAAAGGGGTGTCTCTGAGTTAAAGTTTACTGGAAGTACAAAGACTAAAGCCAAGGACCATTGCTTAACCTCGTAAGCACTTCTTCTCAAAGGAGGGAAGCACGAATTTCTAAGTCTGGAGCTAAGTCAGAATCCTTCTGGATATGTGATCCCTGTTAAAATTGTCACCATTCAGAACGCAGTCAACATGTGCCTCTGGAAACATGGGAACAGGAAGCCCAGTGAGTTTTCTAGTTGGACTCTGTGCAGTGAATTGGATGTCTTCTGCACCAGTTTCAGGGCACCACAGCCATTTAGATTCCAGGAATCACAGTGGTAATTGGGACATGAGAGGACAGAAAAACATGCTCTTGGTCTACATGTCATTCCGTGGCACTTTTATGTCTCCTGTAAGAATAAGCCCAAGGTCCTTATGTGGAGATGCTTAAAGAAGTTTAGCTGCTGTTGTCAGACAAGGCTGGGCACTGGAGGACTACACAGTAAAAAGTGAGAGACCTTGAAAGCAGTAGGATTGGGTTGTAGATAACATTGCTGCGTGACAGGAAGCACTTATCCCTTTGTTGGCTGAGGTAAGGCTGGAAGAAATGCACCAGGGAAATCTACAATGGTGCGGACCCTAAAGGTAGATGAACTGACCAGCAGATGAGAGTATGGAGTTACCTGTCATATCTAGGATTGGTAGGATGCATACATTTTTGGAGAGACTGATCTGTTCTATGGTGCATCTAAGAGGAATGGACTGAAGCTATGTAACTCTTAAGCCATTGCTGTTCTAATTTGCCATGTACACAGACCTCTTGCTGACTTAATATGATGCAAATGAGCTCCCCATCTAACCAGGAAACAGATTGGGTCCCACACTCTCTCACATGCCTTTTCTGGGTTGCTCAGGAGCCCTTTGAAGAAATAGCCTCCTCTTATTTATTTTTATATTTCAAGAGACAAGAAAGCTTCCGGCACTGCTGAGAATATGAAAAACAGGTGCAGAGACCATGAGCACAGGTTTGTACCTCAGCACCTTTACAGAAGCTCCTAGAACCCAGCACAGCCTTCAGTTAACTTTGGTTTGTTGTTATTTAGATCTCATATAGCCTAGTTTGGCCCAGAAGTCACTATATAGCTGAGGTTGGCCTGAACTTGGTCTTTCTACCTCCACCTCCCGAGCCCTGAGACTGCAGGTGTGCACCAGCCTGCCCAGTTTAAGGTTAAGTTTGGATGTTTTTCTTAATGGACTTTGGAAATGGATTTGATTAATGTCTGAAATCTAAAAGCTACTTGGCATTGGTAATAGATGTTGAAACTGAATCTGCAACAACTTCCTTTCTTCTTCCATTCAGGCTGGTACATACATACCCAGGCTACTGCCAGAGACTACCCTAGGCACTTTGAGAATTAGTAGGTGCCTCCCCTCTGTGAAGTTGGTGGTTGTGCAGTGGGGGTAAATATGTGGAGGCTTATATAACTTCAGGCTATGGAAGCTGACAGGTGCACACAATTACTCCCTCGCTCAAGCCTCTGGTCATGGTTAGTGTTGACTGTGGTAATGGAAGATGCCCTATGACCTGGAAACACCTATGTTTGAGAGTCTCTTGTCCACTATGATGAACACTATTCATGCAGTGGTAAAACTCCTGGGGAATGTTCAGCCATCATCAGCATCCACCCAATTCCCACCAGCAAACAGAGTTCTTCAAGAGTGAAACAACATCTTTAGGCCAGAATTTGAAATGCTTATTGTTTACCAAGCCAGACTCAGAAAAAGTGTGTAAGAAAATATAAATGTTATTTTTTAGATTGAGAAAAATAATTAAAGTTATGATACATGTACAAACTGCATACCAAAACTCATTACTAGAAAGAGTGAAAACAGTGTTTGTATCCAATTAAGAATCATAGCCATGCAATTCACATATTCAATGCGATCCTTATCAAGACCTCAAGGGAATTTATCAAAAAAAAAATATTCCAAAATGCACATGGAATCCCAAAAGACTCTGAGTAGCCAATGAACTTACTGCCATGTTACTATAATTGAAACAGTGCAGTCTTGATTTGGGGGGGGGGGGAAGGAGATAAAGACTCATGAAAAACATTGGGGTTTGGTCCCCAATCTTGAATACAAAGCCAAATGATATTTGACAAAATACCAAAAGACTAAAACGACAGTCTTTTCAATGAGTGAATCCAGGAATATTGGAAATTCATGTGCAGAAAAATAAAGCTGTATACTCACCTTATATCTATAATAAAACCAACTTCTGATGGATCATGATATAAACATAAATGCTAAAATTGTAAAAACCCTTAGGATAATGTGGGATAGACAGTTCATGGCACCAAACCTGGCAATTTTTGAATATGAAGCCAGAAGATCAGGGAATAAAGAAAAAGTAAATTGTACTGTATCATTTTTTTAATCACAGAATTTTGATGCTTCAAAGGACAGTATCAACAGAGTGAACTCCACTCATGAAATGAGATAAAACTCTTGCAAATTCATTTTCTGATTAAAAAAAAAAAAGGTTAGTATTTACAGTATATAAAAAGATTTTACAACTCAACATCAAAAATACCTCAATTAAAGAAAAGTTTATATCTCTACAAAGAGAATATACAGTTTTCTCCTCCTTCTCCTCCTCCTCCTCCTCCTCCACCTCCTCCTCCTCCTCCTCCACCTCCTCCTCCTCCTCTTTTTCCTCCCTTCCTTCCTTCTCAGCTTTTGAAATAC
Organism: Acomys russatus; assembly: GCF_903995435.1. Lineage (NCBI taxonomy): Eukaryota > Metazoa > Chordata > Mammalia > Rodentia > Muridae > Acomys > Acomys russatus. Next base: position 43,161,323 of record NC_067137.1, on the reverse strand, counting down.
GCCCTTACTCTATAGCCTAGGTCTGCCTGGAAGTCACTGTGTAACTAAGGCTGTCATCAAACTCACGGTGGTCCTCCTGCCTCAGTCTCCCTAACTGCTAGATTACAGGTATGAACCACTGTACTTGGTTAAAAATAATGCAATTTCCTAAAAAAGTACATGAAAGTGCATTCATCACCATTAATCTTTATAGAAATTTTAATCAAAACTACAGTGATCCACCATTTTGCACTCATTAGGATGGCTGTGGTTGTAGGGAAGTTGAAAACCATGCAGTGTTCATGGGAGCCTAAAATAGCATACCCTCTACAAAAATCACGGCATTGCCTCCCAGATTTAAAAATACCATATGAATTTATGTGATACACATTTCCACTTACAGAAACATACCCAGAAGTGTTGAAAGCAGTGACCTGGACCTGTATCTCTGCACCCTGAGTTATGGCAGCATCTGTCTTGATAGAGGAAGGCCAGAGAAGCTCAGTGTGTTCAGTGGTAAGAATATACTAAAATAGCATTCAGCCTTAAAAAGGAAGGGAATTCTGACACATGCCACATAATATACCAAGAGGAGTACGTAAAGCAAAACAGGATTGTCACGGACGGACAGATGCATCATGGCCCTACACTTACAAAGGAACTGAGAGCCTCAGATCCTATGGTCAGGAGAGGCGTGGTGCTGCTTGGGAGGAAATGCTTCTTGGGTATCAAGCTGAGACTTGTAGATATGTGGAGCTCAGAAAATAGATGCTGGTGAAGGCCACACAAGTATGTGAGTGTTTTCAGGGCCCCTGAGCTGCGTGTCTCCACACAGCAAAGATGAACTTTTATGCTATGTTGTGTTATTCCACCATCATTCATTTTTCTGACAAAAGCAGCTCAGCCATAACCTGGCATTCCATAAAGGGGACAGTGTGGTACTTAGAAAGATGCATCACCAATGAAGACTGTGACATCCTTCCCATGCAGGGAGGTCCTAAATAAAAACACCCCTCCTTAAACATGAAAGCCCTGAACAGAACTAAGAATGGGAACAAATCCAACTTCTCAGGACTTAGCACCAAGGAGCTACTACTTATCTGTGAAGAGCGGACATGCCAGTTAACAGCAACCATGAGACAACACTATGGTTGGATCAGAGATTACTCCTGGGTCCTGCTTTAGCAACAGGAGGCACGCTCCAACTTCACACCGAGTTCTGTCGTTGCTAGTAAAGTGTACTTGGTTTAGTACATTAAAACCCCTCCATTCACAAACATACTGTTATGCTCATTCAAATGGACAACTTTTTTTTTTCAAATGAACAACTTTTAAGGCAAATGTACAAACCGTTTTTCTTTCAGGTGCAGAAAGGCAGGCAGGGCATTACCTTTACGTGGCTCCTGTAATATCCATATGCCTGGGGGCCAGCTGGAGCCTTTCTTTTGTTGACAACGTGAGAGACACAAACGCTGGACCGGACTCGGTTAACTACATCTTCCCTTCTTCTACCAGATTTGGTCAGTCTAGAGAAGAAGAGAAAGACAGGATAATGAGCTGATAGTCACAATAAAACAATAATCCTACATGCGGGATGTGATTACTAGCACAGACCACTGTTGCCATTGCATTTGTGATGAGCGAGGAGGTAATAAGAGGCTAAGCACACAGGCGTCCTGTGGGGCCATGACCCCATATCACAACAAATTTCTGATCAATCATTCCTTAAAGAATAAGGAATAGGCAAATAAGTTAAATTAATGTTGCAATGTGAAGATAGTATAAAATTATCACATTTCAATAAAACTAGCTAAAAGAGTTATTTGCAATTGGCTTAAAAAAACATTGAGAGAGTGTGAGGCTAATTAGAGCAGCATAGTCTATATTTTACTATCCTCACTTGAGAGGACAGTAAACCTATCTGTGGTCACATGCATTAACATATTTTGCAAGAGCTTGTTATTTGCTGCTTTAAAAGGAAGACAAAAAACAAGTGTCCCGGGTCAGTTTCAGATGTGGTGATAAAGTGCTTGGACCAAAGCAACTTAGGGACTGAACGTACTTTCGCTTACAGTACCAGGTTGTGGTCCTTCCTTTCATGCAGCTAGTCTCATCACGTCCCTGTGTTAGCTAGAGTTCAGGCCCAGTCCATGACGCAGGGCCACATTCAGGGTGAGCCTCGCATTAACAGTTAAGACAATACTCCTCAGACAACTCACAGGCCGGCCTGATCCAGATAATTCCTCACTAAGACCTTCTTCCCAAGGGACTCGAGGCTGTGGCTAGTGGACAGTTAAAATGAAGGTGCACAGTAACATCTTAAGGAATATTCTAAACCTTTTATTTGTTGCATTTAGCCTGAAATGTGCTTATTTGTAGCACCTGCTTAGTACTTACAAAATGGCCCCAATTACTAACGTATGGAACCTGAGCTATTACAAAATGGCTTGTAGGCACCCAGTGCTTCGTGAAAGGAGATATCGACTCTTTATACAACAAGCACTGAGTAACAGATTTAAATATATTTTAGAAGTAAACCAACAGAGGGCAAACAAGAAATTGAGTACACATTAGAGGGCTGAGTGATATGCTGTGATTAATATTATGGTTTTTAATATAAAATGTTATTAATATAAGCAGGTCTCACTTCTGGCAGTCCAAGGACTCCACCTCTACCATAATAAGCTTTTTGTTACAATTTGAAAATTGATAATTTTATAAATTGTGGCCTGTCACTACTTGGGAAGAGTCTGTTTTCCTATCCCTGCAGTCCTTGGGAGGTGGCAGGAACCCTGGATGTGACACACAGGGGAGCAGGTTGCGGCCCTCTGCAGGAAGTATTCTGAGTGTCGTCAGGACCAAGAATTTTCATTAACATGAATGTATCTGCAAAACCGAATTCTGTGGGTAAAAATGGAAAGCAGGAGGGGCTTGGCAGTGAATTCCAGCTCTTTGTTGGGGCTGCCATAGAGCATCCCAGACAGCTGCCTGCCATCCTCAGGTGATCCACAGCTCAGCCCTTTCATGGTCTCTGAGCACACTGGCACGGAGGCACACCTTTCTGCACAGGAGAGTCATGGAAAGGAGGAAGTGTGTGGTGGCCAGGAAAGCCATCTCTGCGGTTTCTCCTTTTTCCAACCCAAATCTTTGTCTGCCCAGTTCTGAGACGTAGAATGGAAAGCCACTGAGCAATACTATGAGAATTCCTTCCTTGGGGAGACATAAACAACTCCCAGCCCGTTCGCAGGAGGCCCCAGGGACAAACCAATGTACCCTTCCATCAAAGTTCTCCCTGGGAAAATGCCCTAGTTTGCTTTCTATTGCTGTGACAAACACAATGACCAAAAGCAACTTGGAAGGAGAGGGTTTATTTCATCTTACCCTTTACAGTCTGTAATCGAGGAGAGCCATGGCAGAAACTTGGAGTCAAGAACTAATGCAGAGACCATGGAAGACTGAGACTTACTGGCTTGCTCACTTTGCTTTTTTAAACAACCCAGGACCACCTGCCCAGGGGTGGTAGCATCCATAGTAATCTGGGCCCTATTGCATCTTCCCAGGTGACTCTAACTGTGGAAAGTTGACAAAAGCTAACCTGAATAAAAACCAGTGAATGTTTTGGGGTTTTCTCAGAGAGCATGCAGAAGATGGGTGACCAAAGTCTTCACCTAGCATTGGTAATGGCTTCCCCATTGCCACACAGATGACATCATCCCTTCAGATAAGCTTCTCTAGCAAACACCTCCTGAGGCCTGAGGCCAGGTTGGATTAGGGGAGAGTTGCATATAGATGGCTGGAAGGAGGGTTTAGAGAATTAAGTGAAGGCTCAATGACTTTCCCCAGCCCCTCGTCCTAACCCAGGAATGGCAACAGTTAGCAGGCAGATGCTCCTGAGTGCCTGTAAGTAGGCACAACTGCTCTGATGGAGAAGGAGGCTGCCTTGCTCAGAGGACAGTATTCTGTAGCAAATGGATTGTAGTCTACCTGCCCCTGCAGGGTGTGTGTGTGTGTGTGTGTGTGTGTGTGTGTGTGTACACATGCATAAATCTGTGCATATAAATCTGTAGATTAGCATACACATACCTACATACCATGCTTTGATTAATATCTTTCACTATGTAAAAATTCACAGGAAAGTTGACAGGATCATAAGACGCCACCTGTGCCCAGGTGCTTTATATTGGTGAAGAGAGTGTATGCGGGACCTGGTGCCCCATATGCTATGTGCTCACTTCTGTTAGATCCTGGGATGAGCTCTAAGTGGAGTGTTTAGCAGGCAGCAGAAACAAGCAATTTAGCAGACTGTCCCCACCATTTCCCTTGCTCCGTTCTCTCACTTCCCAGAAAAGAATCTGGGTACTTTTCTTTAAGGAATTTGGCTTTTTTTTGGTAACTATATTGTATATATTTGTGTTTTAAACCGAATTGTGGTTTGAGGATACAGGTGCAGTTAGGAGAGATGCTACAGAAATCTCACTTGCTCTTCCCTGTGCATGCCTGGCATCTGGCAAAACCCACAGAGTATCATCTACTCAGAGAAGCACTGGGTCATCATGCCCTTCTGCAGGCTTAAGTTTTATATGTGTATGTATGTGCCTCTTTATGTGTCATAGTTTGGCTGTTGAGAATCCGCCACTGCATGCGTGTGTGCATGTGTGTGTGTGCGTGCGTGTGTGCGTGCGTGTGTGTGTGTGTTGTTAAGTATTCTATTCAGTGTGGTACTGATGCTGTAGACTTTGGGAATTGGATCCTGGTCAGACATTCTTAGACCACAGTGACCTTGAAGGGAGTTAAGATGCGGAACACCAGCCATTCAAGGACAGTGGGTTACTTACTCTTTTATAGCAAGGCTTTGTTTCAGCTCCTATCATCTCTGGCCCCCAGACCCTGAAAAGATACTCATATTTCTCTATTTTGTTATGCCAAGAATGTTTCAAATGGAGTCTTCCACTACATGGCCTTAAAAGTAGCTTTTGGTTTTGGTTTTTGTTTGTTTGTTTGGGGTATTGTTGGTTTGTTTTTTCCAGACAGGGTTTCTCTGTGTAGCTTTTTGCTATCCTGAACTCACTTTGTAAACCAGGCTGGCCTAGAACTCACAGAGATGTCTGCCTCTGAGAAGTAGCTTTTCTTAACTAGCTTCCCCCAACCCCCACCCCTAGGAGTCCCGGGTTGCATTGTTCATTGGCAGAGTTTTCTTTTCCATGGCTGAACAACATTCCATGGCACATGGTCCAGTAGCTAGCCTCTGAAGGTAATTGGGTAATTCTAGTCTGGTGTTCTCCAAAACAAAGCTAATGCAAACATTTGCATGTAAGTTTCCATTTTCCTGGGAATATTCCAGGCTAATAACTGAGAGGCTGTAGTAGGCTACCTAGGAACTGTAAGTCTTGATTTTTTTAAAAAAAAAGGAACGACTAAAAGACTTTCCACTGATGCTGTGCCAAGTCACGCACCATTGGCACAGCATCAGTCTCTTTGCCTCTGGCCAAGTGTGGTGCTATGGCGAGTTATCTCATCAGTCATTCTGGTGGTGTGTGGGTACCTTTTTGGGTTAAACCTACCCTTCCCCTCCTAGATCCTGGGACTGAACAGTGCATGGTTTGTCATCTTAAGTGACATGTGAGTCCAGGCCTCTGCGCATTTCCTTACAGAGTTTTGTAAACTGTTGCATCTCAAAAGCCAGCTGTGTGTTACAAGATTCAGTGCTAGTGCATAACAAGATTTTCAAATATTGTACCAGTCTTTCGCTTCTCCTTTCCGTGTCGAAACAAGGCTCTTTGTTGATGAGAAGTTGCACTTTTGGTGAAAGCTAACTCATTAACTTCTCATCTGTGTTTTGTGGCTCCCAGTGGGTGCTCAGCCCACTCAGTCCTGGCTTGTCAGGAAGACTGAATACCTTCCCGCCTGGGCTGAGGAGGAAGCTCAGTTGGTACAGTGTTGCTTTACAAGCAAGAAGACTGAGTCTGACCCCCCAGAGCCCATATCATGACGCTTCACATCATGGCTCCTGCCTGGAATCCCAGTGCTCAGGAAGTGGAGACAGGAGGATTTCATCAGCTTGAAGTTCAGTCAGTCTAGACAATCATGGAGTCCTAGGCTGTCTCAACACACAGCGTGGACAGCATCCTGGAGAATGACACTTGAGGTGGATCTCTGGTCTGCCTTCACATGGACACAAAAACTCCCCCATACACTTAAAGTACACATATGAACATACACAATACAACTTCTATTCCTAACACTGGGGATTAGTAACAATAACAACAGTACTTTGCATTCTGTAAAATGACTTCAAATATGTTGTTACTCTGTGGCCTCACTGTCCTCTGTGAGGAGAGTAGGTAAAAACATTCCCTTTCTTTTCAGGTAAGGCCAAGTGGTCAAGAGAGTGGGGAACTTATATATTCACTGCTCTTTATGGATGCCCAAAGGTCCTTTAGCACATGACGATGACCAAGAATGAGTCAAAGTGTGGACACAGACAAGGGGCAAGGTCATAGAACTCACGATGAAATCAGCAAAAGCAACCATGGTTTATATGTGCTCAGGGAAGGAGGGGCCATGCTGAGGAATGCAGGGAGGATCCTGGGTATCTCAGGGAGGATGCTGGTGCTACAGGGAGGGTCCTGGAGTCGACAGGGGCATGTTGGGAGCTTCAGGGTGGGTTCTGGGAACTATAGGAGAATGGCAGCTACTCTGTCTTATAATTACAGTCATTGTTTTCTCCTTTGGACAATCTGTAGATCCACATATCAGACTTTGTTACCCTGAATCAAGACTTGCTTAGCACAGGAGGTACTGCTATGTCCCTGGCATCCCTGATTCTCATCTTGGGTAAAGGCATCAAAGTGGATGCTGCACAACTGTGATTTCCCTAATGAGACCTGTATAAGGTGGAGCCCATTAATATTCTGTGTGGAGGGGAAGGGGCTTATGGGTCTGTATTCTTCCTTGAGTATATATATATAGGCACTTAGCAATTAGTGGTTGGTGGTAGAAGAGATCTCAGAATGTAGCTCTACAAAATGGATTGTGAAGTGTGTCACAAAGTCACTCATCCCACAAATGATAAAACAGTAACCATAAGTAAAAGCCTAGCTTTAGGTTAGTGAGTTATTAATTAATATTATAGTTTTCAGTAATATTCATGAAATAATGAATAATTACTATCCCTTCTTTAAAAGGGTGTGTGATGTTTAATTTATTTGAAAGGTTATGTGGTCAATAACCTTTATTTGTCCCAACATACAGAAGTATTGATTACTGCATATTTTGTTCTTTAGGCTTGTTATATACTGAGATAGACAAACTTGGCAAAATAGTAAAAAAAAAAAAATAGTAGTAAAAAAAAAAAGACAACCAAGTCTAACATTTTTGCTTTGTGGGCTAATGAAAGCCAGGTTTGTTTATTTCTTTCCTCTTTCCTTTTTATTTTACTTCCCTTCTTCTTCTTTGTTCTTATAGTTCTTTGTTTTGCCACCTTTAAGACTAGTTTCCAAAGGATGAGGTAGAGGAGAACACACACCATCCCCACCCCCCCCCCCCCCCCCCCGTGCTGACGCTTACAAATCGTTTGCCGTGTATAATGTAACTGGGGTTTCCTTCTCAGTCTTTAAGCTCAGTACACAGCAAACAGTTGGTTTGCATTATATTTCACCCCACTGTTCTTTTTCATATAAAAACAATCAAAGGGACTATAGAGATGGTTCAGTGGTAAGGTGTTTGCTATGCAAGTGAGAACCAAGGAAAAAAAACACATGTTAAAAAAAATGCTGGAAGCTGGGCAAGGTTGTACACACCTATAATCCCACCACTTGGGGAGTCAGAGGCAGGTGGGTCTCTGTGAGATCGAGGCCAGCCTGTTCTACAAAGTGAGTCCAGGAGAGACAAGGCTACACAGAAAAAAACCCTGTCTCAACAAAGGAAAGAAAGCAAACTAACAAAAAATACTGGGAAACTGAGCATGGTGGGACACACTTGTAGTCCCACTGTTCAGGAGGCAGAGACAGGGTGATCACTGAAATTTGCTCATCACCCATGCTAGGAAAATCTGCACTTCTAGGTTAGTAGAAAGCCTGCCTCAAAAAGGCCAAGGTGGATGGTATCTGAGATGGTTCTCTGGCTTCATATGCATGCACAGGCAAGTGAATGTGCACTGAATACACACAAGTATGTGCACTCACATACACATGTACACACTCCATATCTGGAAACAACCACAGTGAGCATATGTCTGTAATGTAGAGAGATAGGGCAAATCATTTTGTGTCAAACTGGCTCCTGGATATTTGTATGTTTAAGCAGTGTGGTTCATAAGTCTATGACTTCAACAGTATCAAGTTATATAAAAAGGAAACAGCAGACCTTTAGACTGACTATGGAGTCCCCTAGCTGAAGAACAGCCCATTGAGTGGCTGCATGAGCACTGACTGTGGTGTGGCCTCCATTGGAGGGCACAGCCACAAGAGAGCCACACAACTCCAATAGAGCACCAAGTTAATGCTGTTTGAATGGGAGACATTTCTAGGCTATTCGGTTTTTAACTGTCTTTGAAACAGCTATTTTAGCACCTTTGTTAGCATGGCAACAGTCAGGAAACCACCTCTTGCAACAACCTAAGCCAGGAGGAACTCATCGCTCCTGCTGGTTCGCTCTGCTCCTGAGGAGCCAGCATGTATCAGCTGCCAAACACGACTATTCACAGATGGATGAGCCTGGAGGGAGGCTGCAGCCTTCCGCAGCTCCCGCCCAAGAGAGAAAGCATGAGCTGTCTGTATTCTCCTTCTTCCTCCTGCTCACATGATGGACTTACCCTGCCTGGGACCTGAGACACAACCTTATGTGTCCCAGAACTTAAGAGAGTCTGTCGCCAGCTGCACCAATTGTGGCTGCTATCAGCACATCACAATGAGTGACAGAGCACACTGATCTTAGACAATGTAATATGCATTCCCCTTATTTTCATGGCCCAGAGGGAAAGACTTCCAAGTGTGCTAGCCATTCCTTTTGCATTTTTATCTCCAAATTCCTGAACAAATGAATGCATCTCTGTGGGTCTCCAAGGATGGAATACCTAGTGTTAGCTTCCACTACTGAGAATGGAGGGTGCTTGTCAACCTCCTGAGCACATCTCTCAACCCATACCTTGCACAGCCCTGCTTGACAGCATGCAGATGCTAGGGAACACTCCACAGTCCTAACAGAGGGGACACCGCTGAGAGATGAGTCATGCTTACATTAGACCATACTTTTCACCCATATCTGTTTCCTTCCACAGTCTTACTGTCTTACTGTGTCCTCAGGGTGAATTCATGCATGAACTCTCTCAGAATTAAGTAACCACTTCATCTAACAAGCAGGCACTGCAAACCTCCATCTGGAAGTCCTCTCTGCCCCTTGATCCTTGGCCAGGGCTACACTAGGGACACGTTTGGCCAACACCCAGGATCCCTGCCCTAGGTCATACAGTCTGTGACTGCCACCTCCCAGTCTCCCACTGTCTGTTTTGCTGTCTTTTCTGTGGGGTATCGTCCCATAGCTTCCTAAGGAAGGGATCTTGGGGGATAACGTTTTTAAGTAATTTCTAAATATTAGAATATTTTGTTTTGCCCCCTAACCAATAGGAATGTAAGCAAAAAAGGCAGAACTGGCAAAACCCCTCAGCCATCTGAAGCTCCCACGCCTTTTCATTTTCTTCCCGAGGATGCTCAATTTGGAGCTTTCCTTACACCCTGTGTCCAGGACGATTAGAATCTTCTGTTTGCTTCTATCGTTTTTAGATTTCTTCCCCAAGCAGCAAAGCAGGGCGAGTCAATGGTCCTTCATCACTTGAGCAGCCTGCCATTGTGAAAGAATAAGTGCTCTTAAGGCCTGAGCCCAGAAACTTGTGTGATGTTGACAAGTCTCCCTGGCTTTCAGCCTTCCACCAATTCTCCACGTCTAAGTGCAACATCACTGCCCTTCTGTAGAGCAAGAACTGTGGGCTGTGCTTTTGCAAGACACAAATCCAACATTTCAAAAACTTAATGACCAAACCCAACTTAGTGATAAAGGGGTTTATTTCATTTTACAGTTTATAATCCATCATCCTGAGAAGTCAGGGCAGAAACCTGGAGGCAGGAGCTAATACAGAGACCATGGGGGAGTGCTGCTTACTGGCTTGCTCAGCTGCTTTCTTTTACACCACAGGACCACCTGCCCAGGGATGGTACCACCTACAATTGGCTGGGCCTTCTTATATCAATCACTAATTAGGAAAATGCCCTACAGAGTTGCTGATAGGCAAATCTAAAGGCATTTTTCTCAATTGAGAGTCCTTCTTCCCATATGACTCTAACTTGTGTCAACTTGACATAAAACTATCCAGGACAATTAATTCCTTGCCAGCATCACACACTGCTATGACACTATTAAAAATAACCCCTTCTTTTTTATTCACCTCAAGATCTCATATTAATATCAGAATATGAATGTAGTATAACTTTAAAAAAACTCAGTCTTTGCTTTAAAAGTTTAGTTTTTTTAAAAATTCTCCTTCAAAGTTCAAAATCTCTCTGAAGTATACAATCTCTCTCAAATTCCAAAGTCTCTGAACTGTGGGGGTCTGTAAGTTAGAAAACAAGTCAAATGCTGCCTTACTCCAAGAAGGAAGAATGAGGGTAGCAGACACAATCAAAATCAAGGCAGAACACAAATCCAACAGTGAAAATAGTTCAATATTTGACATCTGAGATGACTCACAATCTTTCAGGCTTCAAGGGACCTTGCCTGTGACACTTCTTAAGCTCTGCCATGCAGCTTGTCTTGGAGGAGGCTCAGGCCAGGTCCACTCTACACCTGATGCTTTGTGATTCTGCCATGTTACTAGCATTTCCAAAATGCTAGCTCTTTACCCTCACCCTCACCAGTAGCCACTTGTGGCCTCCTCTCAGTGAGTTTTCCTCCAAATTCATAAGCCAAGCTCCCATCATCTGCACTACTCTTAGAATTATATTCTAAGTTTCCAAAAAAGATCACTATGCTCTGAACACTCAGTGGCTTTTCTGGCCCAAAGTTCAAATGTTACCACAATCCCCCCCAAAATATGTGGTTAGGTTTGTCACATTAATACCCCACTTCTGGTACAAAATTTGATCTTAGGGTTTTTATTGCTGTGGCAAAACACCATTACTAAAATCAACTATGGGAAGGATTGAATTTATTTATCTCACAGCTTGTATTCTATTATCCAAGAAAATCAGGGCAGGAGCTCAAATGCAGAGACATGGAGGCCGAACCAAAGTAGAGACTTGGGAGGGATCTGCCTAGTGGCTTGCTCCTCATGGCTTGCTCATCTCCTCTCTTTTACACCCCAGGATCTGCCCAGTGATGGTACCATCCACAATTGTCTGGGCCTTCCCACTTCAATCACTAATTAAAGAAACACAGAATCTCTCTTTCCAATTGACTCTAGCAATGTTGACATAAAACTAGCTAGGACATCAGGTATTGACCTACCTCTCCCAAACCTAAAACAGTTATTACCAATTCATTAATGTGGAGATACATTTTTTTAAATTTTTTATTAATTTATTCTTGTTACATCTTAATGGTTATCCCGGAGATAAAATTTTTTAAAAAAGTAATAAATGTTCATTTGATTGTGGCAAACCAGCCACTGGGCAAAAGGTCCTCATTTCTACCACTGCCTAAAAAAAGGGCAAGCTTGGATGCAGGCAGAATTGACAGCCAACCACTGCCAAGACAGGGTAAGCAAATCCTCAATAGTTCCTGTCTCACAAATATGTCTGTCAGATATATTGGGCCAGAAAGCTGAAGAAGATGCTCCAATGTTATAGAGAGTTTTGGGTGACTATTCAGGTAGAAAATTGTTTCTGTCATCTTTTCATTTGGAAAGCTCCTAACCTGCACTCCCAGCATACTCAGATCATCAAGTTTACTCCTTCTTAAGTCTCTGAGGGAGTTGAAGACCAGGTAGGTTAGTTTTACAATGAAGCTTAGTTGTTCAGGGGTTAAGATGTTTGTAGGTCTAGATAGGTGTTCTAAGTTGATAATGACAATATGTGATGGAGATTGATTTACATTCAGAAATTTAGATGCACCAAGATAGGAAAGATGTCTTCTTTAAGGCTGTCAAATACAAATAGCCAAAACACTAAGAATGTAACATTTATATAATTCCTGATTGTGTCACGGTTCTTCTTGCCATAGGTAATCTATTGTATATATGTGTAATAATATAAATTTATATGTACAAAAATAAAATTTTAAAAAGTAATAATGTTCATTTGAACATAAAGCTAAAGGAACAGGGGCAGAGTAAGCACACGGTTCATTTCCCAAGTATCTATTTGGGTGTTCTTACAAAAGTCACTCCACGTCCATTTAAATACACAGGCACAATAAATGTCTCTGATTTGAATTCTTAATGAATTATTTTGAAGGCCAAATAAGACAAAAATGACAAAATTGCATTAGGAAGTATGAGTCAATGTTAATAGAATGTAGGAACGATCAAAATTTTTACTAGTAGTGTTAACAACACCAGACATAGGCGGGTTTTTTTTTTTTTTTTTTTTTTTAAGAGAGTATTCTGAGAGCTTTCTAACTTATGCCATGACAATAAAAATGTGAACATCTGTCCAAACCTCACAAATTCTAGTTGTGGAAAAGCTGATATGTATTTTTAAATAGTTTGAAAAGAAAAGTATTTCTGTTACTGTAAAATGCATACAGCTAAAATCCAGTTCTGTGACTTTAAGATGCATGCAGCTATGGAATGTAGCTCAATGGTAGCATGTTGGATGGACATGAATGATGCCCTGGGTTGGATATCCAATACTGCACCCCAAATGCATACAGTGATGTGAGCTCCTGGCTGGTAGAACTCTTGTGCAGACCTCCACTGTCAGTGGGGTTTTTCACTGATTTACTGAGTCAGACATATTGCCACAAGATTCATGATGATCTGAGCACTAGGGATAAGAGGTGGAGGGAGGTGTTACTGTTGGGTAATTACTGCCCTAAACCACAGGTCAATACTGTAGGGAAGCACAGAAGGCAGAGGGCTCACTAGAGAAAGAGAGAGATTCTTCTGTTTGGGAGTGACTAATAAAATGTAGACTTTACCCTGAGACCCAAGTAGAATCAGCCACGGCAACAACAACAAAAAGAGAGGTGGCTTGAACTTTGACCTCATAGTGACTTTGAAGTACAGGGCCTAGAAAATAGGCTTGAGGCCATCAATTTCTCTTTTGCAGGCTCATAGAGGAAGGATGGAGGAATAAGCCTGGAGGAATAAGCCTGGATAAGGCAGACACCCACAGCTAGGAGGGCATGAGGTGAAGGGACCCAACCAGCGTGCGTAGGATGAAGACAGAGGCCTACCATATTTGACCAAATGCCTTACAGAAGCAGCCAAATGGAGAGAAGACTTATTTTGGTTGCGGTTTGAGGGGATGCAGTCTGTAAAGTCAGAGAGCAGTGGCTTAGCATGTGGCAACTTGGGGTGGCTGGTCATACTGCCTGAGGAGCAGACATAGAGAGCTCCAAATAAGGCGACCAGGCTTCATCTCTCAAATGTACCCAGAGAGTGGTGTGTATTTCATCCAGGGCCCACATCCCAAAATGTCCCAACCTCCCCACATGCTGAAAATACCAAACACATGAGCCTGTGGGGACACTGTACTTCCAAAATACAGCACTTATCAAGATCTGGAACACTGGAGAGCAGCAGGTCACAACAGTAGGAAGTTTGAGGTTTTCACTCTGGCTTCCAGGTGATGCCTGCAGTGGGTTGGTAGACACACGGGTTTCAACACAGGGGCTGGGAAGTCATATTCCTTTCTCAAAACTTGCCAGGCATCCCTTGAGAAGTAGGGTAGTTATGCGAATGGAACAGTATTTCACTTATTGAGGGTGGCTCTCACATGAGGTCTTGATTATAACTCCCTGTATGTATCGTTGATGGGTTCTGCTTCTTATAATGTTTAGGTTCTATTGTCTTAGAATCTAATTGATTGCCTTCTCCAAAAGTAAAGCTATCATTTCCTGGGCCTTGTTCCCCCTCGGTCCTGGCGGTTTTTAGCTGTCTACCATTCATGTCAGTGGATTCTGTGTCTCTGAATCCAGGTGTCTCAGGTTGTTTGGAATAGGTGACAGATGTCCCCAGTGCTCTGTGTTCAAAGCTGCAATAATTCATTAATATTTGGATTCTGAAGAAACACAGAGTTTTACTTTGGTGGGTCAGACATTCTACTGCAAATGCCGTGATGCTCTTGATAATGGAAAACAGCACAAATATGCCGCATGCCTGGTACATGCATATTGAGCAGTACACCTGTGCACACAGTTCCAGCAGACTTAGCCACCCAGGGACTCCTCTTTCTTGGGGAGAGCCTCTTTACTCGTGGCTGCAGAACTAAGGAGTTCATGAGGTGGAAAGCAGGAATTAAGGTATGGTCCACCTTGGAGAAGGTAAACAGCTATAGTTCAGCATCTTGAGGGAAACAGGAGGCTACATGTTACATTGTATACCAAGCAATGAGGTTCAAATAGGAGGAATGCAGCATGAGGGAGGAGTAAGCCTTCACTAAGTAGGAGCATCACACGAGTGACCACATAAGCCTCAAAGGCAACTGGGACCATGTCATGAATTCCAACACAAAGCTATAAAAACCTGGAGAACTAAATAACCTATTGGTTTACAGAACAATAAAATCAACCATAAAAACAATGAAATAGAGAGTGACATCAGAACTGTGGTAATTGCACGGCCACAGAATGAATCGAGAATTATCAATTCAAGAGAAAGCACTGGAAGACTGGGTTTGGTAAGACAGTGACGACCATGAACTTTAACTTGTTGCTCCAGGCTCCCATTATCCCAGCAGAGTGACAGTAGCCAGGGCTGCATGGATGAGATTTGACAGAGAGATTTGGTGAGTTTTAGCTTCCTTCAGCATTTCTGGAAACCTGGGGTCGGTCCCATGGCAAATCTCCGTTTTCAAAACAGAGTGCTGAGGGACCTATCTTCAGGGCACTGCAAAAACAACAGTGAATGCAGCCAACTTCTCTCTGCCAAAGGCTGTGATTTCTATAGCATAAACAGAAGGCTGGAGATGGAGGGAAAGCCTGGGAGTCTTAAGGAACTTCAGGAAACCTAGGCCCAGAGATTTAAGAAGCTATGAGTGTGCTCAGGAAAGGCAAAGAAGGCAGAAGGAACAAACCTTGGAATGACCTTGGGGCTCACTAATCAGGGACTAAGGATTAAGAGGCTCCCTCTTTTCTCACATAGACACCCCTGGCAAAGAGCTGAAGACATTCATTCTATTTAAGAAGCTATGTCTATGGTTCTTAGAACACCAGTAGTTTATACTAACACAGAGGCCTCGCTCTGGAAAACAGCAATTGGTAAATCCTATGAACTTAGAAAATGAACTCATGGAGAACTCAGTATTCATACCATGCAGCTTATAAAAAATGATGTGCAGAAAAATAACCAATCAAATAAGTAGCAACAAGGAAAACAAAACAACAATCAAACAACATGTTGCAAAAACAACAATAACAACAACAAACAATAAAAGGCAAACCTAAGGGAGGGGAGAATTTGTAGCAGAGTGCTTATAAAATACTTTAAACAGCATCAGAGACAAAAGAAGCAAAAGTATGAAGATGCTGACACAAGAAAATAAAAAGCATCCAACAAAAAACTGTTCTAGGGAGGCTCACAGCTGGGATTTAGTAGTGTTAGGAATGACGTCAGGGTGGCAAAGAAAGAGACCACCATTCCAAATGAAGTGTCCTGACAAATCAAAACTTTACCCTTGACCAAGAGGGGTCTGCTCACCAAAGCGGAGGAGGAAGCACACAGAGCCGGGGAGCACACACACTTGGCTTTTATTCTAATGCAGGCATAACTGTGTCTTTTTCCTGCTGGCTGGGATCTGACCTCAGCCTTTCCTCATTGGCTAGTTATCCAAGAATGCAACAGGGCATTTGTACAAACAAAGTTTTTACCATGGTGTGTGTGTGTGTGTGTGTGTGTGTGTGTGTGTGTGCGTGTGTGTTAAAAAACATGTGCATAAAACTTTTATAATGTAGAGGGGATTAAAAGATTTTAATTACTTCTAATAAACAAATTTTATAGTATTTGAACAGACTCATTCAATATTTTTATAGTAGACAATAAATTTAAGTTGGTTATAAATATGATCAAAGAAATAAAAGAAAGTTTGAGGAAAAATTTCAAGAGAATGATAGAAATGACAAGTAATGAGGTCATTATAGAAACAAATTACATAGATGCATAAAAACCCCAAGTATAATTTCTGGAGTTAGAAAGCTATAGGGAAGGTCTGCATGGTTACACACGCCTTTAATCCCAGTACTCAAGTAGACAGAGGCAGGTGGATTCCTGTGAGTTCAAGGACAGCCTGGTCTACAAAGGGAGTCAAGGAGAGCCAAGGCTACACAGAGAAACCCTGTCTTGGGAAAACAAACAAACAAACAAACAAAACAAAAAGAAGCTACAGCAAAATGAAACAGTCCTTAGGAGGGTAAAGGGCAGACTGCATGGTCTGTGAAGCAGAAAGAAGAAAGGAAGGAAGGAGTGAGGGAAGGAAGGAAAGAAGGAAGAAACAGAAAGAAAAATAAAGGAACAAAAAGAGGGAGGGAGGGATAGTAAATGAGCCTTGAAGATGTCTATAGTTTCACTATGTCTGTCATGAGGTGTCCAGTGGGAACCAAGATGGGAAGAGAAAAGAAAGGGTTGGTAAAATACCAGAAGAAATAGTGGCTGAAAATTTTCTTAAGTGAGTTCTATGTTAAAGAATATTAAAAAAGCAATATCAGAATATACAGAAGTGGGTCCCATGGCCGGGCACATCAGGGCCAACCTGAGAGTCAAAGATGAAGAAAAGCAGAGAGGAAAATGACTCCCTAGAGGGCCGACCATGTGATTACAGCTGACTCTGTGGAGGCCATGTGAGCAAGGTCTTCAGAGTCAGCCTCAATTTCTCTATCTAGCCAAACTTTCCTTAAAAATAAAGGTTACGACTAGAGATTTCATCAGGGCTTAAAACTTTTTCCTTCAGACATCTTTCTTCCCCCAAAAGATTTGTATGTGTCTTTGGATATATAAAATGGGTATAAAAACCAAATCTTTACCGATAATAAACCATAAATAAATGTATTATAAAATGATTCTTTGGCACACATGTAATTCTACCATCTACTAAAAACTAAAGCAGTTTTGCATACTAGCAGGATGGATCTGCAAGAATTAAATCATAACTGAATATTTGATACCACAGAAGATGGGGCATCTTCAATATTTTCCAGAGTTCATGAATATTTTGAATTTATAATTAATTCTGAGAATACTATTTCACATGAATATGTAATAGAAATGGTAGACATATTTTAGGGTCATTTGAAAGCTTGTTGGAAATTCAGTCCTAATCCCAAGCCAAAATTCGTTTAGCAGATTTTGATAAAACACAAGTCAGAAATTTACAACGTTGATCACTTCAATACAATAGAATCCAAAGTTATCTTAATTTGCTACTTACAGGCTGAGGAATGACAGAAAACCATTAAACCCCTTTGTTTTCTATAATCAAGACATTGTTTCTGTGAGAGCAGAAAATACTGTGAGTGCAGTAGAAATGCTACTGTTCACAATACACAATGATCTCAAATCTGGGCCAGGTGTTGTAGGCCACATCTGTTGGCATTGTGTGGCATGATGGGGTACACAGTGCAGTGTGTCCACGCTGTCCACTGTGTGTTCAGAACCAAGCCTGTCGTGAAGTCATGGGACACAACATGGGCCGGTCCTGGCAAGACCATAGTCATCCTGCATCCATTAAACTTCAAATTTTTAAAATCATTGGTCATTGTGCATTCTGAAACTGTTACCAGTACTTTTGCGACTCCTATATTTAGCTATATGATCCCATGTGGAGTTGAGACCTACAGTTTAAGAAGCAGTGGTGTAGACCAGTATAGACTAGCATGTAGGAGTGACAGAGCAGATATATAGCACACAGAAGTGGCAGAGCAGTTACATAGCATGCTCAGGGCTTTGGATTTGATCCCTGACTACAACAAAATACGTTGGTATATCCCAAGTAAACAAACCTAGAGGATGGCTTCCTGGGAAACCTGCCCGGTGAGAAACAATGAAAGGGGTTCTTTATGCTTAATTGGAAGGACATAAAATCACATGGGTAAGATGACGGCACAGATATTATGAAAGACAGTATACAAATATATTGTTTATAATAATCTCACTGCTGTAAGAGTAGCAAAAATCAACACATTTTAAAATATGGGACTAGATCAATAACTCAGTGGTTAAAAGGACTGATTATATTTCCAGAGGACCTGGTTTCAAGTCCTAGCACCCACATGTCTGTTCACAACTCTCCCTAACCCCAGTCCCAGGGGATCCGACACCCTCTGCTGACATGCAGGCATCAAGCACTCACATGGTGCCCAAGCATACATTGAGTAACATAAAATTTAAAAATAATTTTAAATTGTGTGCATGTACAAAGCTGTAATTTGTTGGACAAAAACATTACAAAGTGGACAGAGTGAATATTAGTATTTAGAAGCAAAATTTTTAATCCTCTTTTGAAGTTGTTAGTATTAATATACATGATGTGCTTTTGCAGGACAGCTGAGAGAAAAATTTAACAAGGAAATAAATAATCTAAATTGAAAAGGAACAAAAAAGAAGGGCTAATGCAACAGACAAGGCAACAAGGGATCAGTTATAAGAAATGACACAGGATGTATGGAAAACCCCTAATATTTAAAATTTAAATATTAAATTATCAATAATTGTAATAAATCTAAGCAAATTAAATATCTCAATCAATAGAAATTGGAAAAACAGATTAAAAATAGGATCTCACTAATGCTATCTAAAAATATGCTTCTGGTTGAAAGAAAATAATCTGAAGGTTAAAGCCTAGAAATGGCATTCTTTTTGAGCAATAACCAACCAGAAGAGCCTTTTCTAGCAATAAAGAAGTAGATCGAAGAGGAAATATTCTACTGTAGAGAAAAAAGATATTTTGAAATTGTACATTATTGGCTGAGTCAGGATTGGCTCACAATCATAAATGCCATCAAACATGAAGCAAACAGCAGCATCCCAAATATGTAACACAAAACCAGACACAAGGGAAAGAAGACCAGAAACAATGGCTGGAGTCATCACCCTTGACAATGGACAAACAAAATGAGAAGATGGTTTACAAAGTCATAAGCCACACTGCAACACAACTAGGCACAGCCAACAAGAAACCTCGCTGAGTAATGGCAAACCACACATCCACAAGTGTGCATCAGGGATCTGCTGGACAGACAGTAACTCTAATCTCTGTGAGCTTCAAGGGTTAGAAGCACACAGGGTATGTTCTTTTAAGGAGATCAAATTAAAAAAGAAACTAGGAACTGGGAGAAAGAAAGAAAAGAAAATGTGTAAGTGCATGAAAGCAGAGTAAAGCTCTCTTAAATAAGCCAAGAAAAAAAAAAAGCACAGGACAAATTAGAAACTGTACAAAATGAAAGTGAAAATGTCACTGAGGTAAAGGCATCTGGGATGAAGTGGTGATTAGATGAACATTTGCAACAAGTTATGTAAAAATTCAACTGCTTCCCCTCTCAAAAACTAAAAAAATAAGAGCCAAACCCAACTATCCAAGAATGACAACAGTAACAAAAATAACACACACACACACACACACACACACACACACACACACACACACACACACACACACCACAGAGAGATGGGGGGGGCATTAAATAAATCCAATCATAAACGAAAGGAAAAAGGCACCTTGCAGTTTAAAAACAGTTTACCTTTAGCAACTTTTTCTTAGTAGTAACTAAAACATGGGAGAAACAACCGAACAGAGGGAGTATTTACGTTAGCTCCTGGTTTCAGGGCATTTCTGTCCCTCACAGGGAGCAGGTAATGCAGAGAGTCTTCATCTGTGCCGTGGAAGGTTGAAGCTGGGGATTCAGTGTTCTCCATCAGGAAGCAGAGAGCTGGGTGGGACCTGGAGTGCCATGCTACCTTCAGAGTCCTTGCGCTGGTGACTTACACTCCAAGACCAGCACCACATACTAAACTCTCCACAACTGCCCAGTAGTCCAGTCACTGGGACCAAGTGCTTAAAGCATGAGCCTGTGGGCATGCTCCAGACCAGACAAGAAACACCAAGAACAAAAGAGCAGGACACAGAGCAGTAGCAAGGCTAAGCTTCTGGAAATGATTAAAACTTTTCAGCTAGACAGCTCAGGAGAAAAAGGAAAGAAGCTGAAAATGGCCCAAACCAGGGAGGAAGGAAAAGGCATCTCTGCTTATTTACTGAAAGAAAAAGGACCGTAGGGGAAGAATGTGAGCCCCTGTATGTCAGTAAGATAGATGCCAGGGATGAGAAGCTACTAAAACTTCTCAAGAAAGAGATAACTTTAGTAACACTCAACACTCACCCAAAGCAGAGATATCTAAATTATATTTTAATACCTTCGAATGACAAAAAACCCAAAAGTTGGTCTATATGCAAAGCATGCATATGTGAAATAGCAAAAACATAAAAACCAGCAAAAACCAAAAACAAGCTAAAAGTGTTTATTTTCCTGGTGAACTTTTCCCCTTAAAATTTGAATAAGTAACAGTAATCCTACACAAAATCTTCTAAAATTTTAGAGAAGAGGGAATATATCTTAATTTATTCTATGGATCAGTATTGCCCTTCTACTAAAATATATGGACAGGACTAGAAAAGAACAAAGTACACACAAATAACTTTTATGAATAGTAAACTAACCCTCATGAATATTAAAATAACCCTTGCAATATAAGACAGCCCTTATAAATACTAAAAGACATTCAAACAAATACTAACAACCAAATCCAGCAATATAAAAAAGATGGTTATACATTTTGACCCAATGGGATTTTCCTCCAGAATGTAAGCTGAGTTCTCCATTTAAAAGTATAATTGCTGCCGTACATGCCAGCCGCAGTGTGAGGGCCATACAGACGCATGAGCAGCCCATTGAAAGAGGTTGAAAACTGTAGAAAGGAACCTCCTTAATAGGAGACGATGTGCACATGAAAACCCCACAGCTTACACCATTGTCAGTCATGAGTGGTTTTCCCAAGGCCAGGTACAAACAAGAGTGCCTGCTCTCTTCGCTTCTATTCAACCACTGTGCATGTAAACTAAGTAAAGTATATCTGACTGAAGAGAAGTAAAATACTTCTCTTATCAGATCATACATGCATATATGGAGAATTCTTAAGACTAGGACTCAAAAATTAGCAAATTAGGAGGGTAAAAAATAGAACAATAAAATAGAACAAACTATATTTCTACTCACGACTTTTATGGTCTGAATTTGTGAATCCTTCAAACAGCATTATGTTGCTATGCCGAGCTGTAAGGGTGGCATGCGGGATGGGCTTCAGCTAGGTCATGAAGGAGGGACCCTGTCAAATGGCTTGAGAAACCTTCCTTTAATTCCTTACTCCATGTGAAGATACGGGGAGAAGATAATTATTCACCATGACGAAATAGGCCCCAATCAATGCCTTGGTATTGAACTTCTCAGCTCCCAGAAGTATAACAAATAATTTATGTTATTTATAAGCCATTAATTTAATGATATTTTTATATGGTACCTAGAATAGGCTAAAAAAAATAGAACTAAAAATAAAAAAAAACTTGGGATAAAAAATTCTGTTCATATTACCAGTGTAGACAATAAGATAATTGAGAGTAAACTGAAAAAAGGAGGTACAAGTATTTACAATAAAACTATAAAATATTGGGGTTTGTTTTTGTTTTGTTTTGTTTTTGAGACAGGGTTTCATTATGTAGCCCTGGCTGTCCTGAACCTAGCTCTGTATATCAGGCTGGCCTTGAACTCAGAGATCTGCCTCTCTCGAATTTGGAGATCCCCCGGCCTCTGTCTCCCAAATGCTGGGATAAAAGGCATGTACTACCACTGCCCTGCATAAATACTATTTTAATAAATGAAAGACATAAATTAAATGGAAAGACATAATCATGTTTGTGGGTTAATATTAAGGCATTAATACCCCTTATTGATCAGAAGATTCTATCAAAAATAGTTGATATAATTATTAACTCAATTCTAAAACTCCCATGGTAATGCAAGGACCTGGGATAACCAAAACAACCTTGGAAACGAAAGGAGCTAGAATCAGTGTTTGGTATTTATAAGCCTACCAATAAACAAACAATTAATTAATTAATTAATTAAATCTACAGTGGCTGAATGGATGTGGTGCACACAGATACACACCAGTGGACTCAGCCACTAAGAGGAGTGAGCTTCTGATGCACACTGTATCAGGAAGAATGTAGGAAGCGCTAATGAGAGAAGCTGGTCACACAGACGAAACCCTCAGTTGGTTTTTCTTGCGTAAAAGGCCTAGAATAGACAAATCAACAGGGCAAAAGTCTCAGCAGTTTTTGGATTGTTGAAGAAACTGTAATGTAGATAAATATTCAACAATAGCTGAGCATCTCTGTGGCTATTCTCAAAGTCACTGAATTGTGCTCTTGTAATGACTGGATTTCAAAACATGTAGGCTAATTCTCAACAGAGATTTAACAATACATGTTTCCAGCCTGGTATGGTGGTGCATGCCTTTAATCCCAGCACTCAGGAAGCAGAGGCAGGTGGGTCTCTGAGTTCGAGTGTGTATGTGTGTGTGTGTGTGTGTGTGTGTGTGTGTGTTTCCACTATGTAAATGCAAATGGTCTCCTTTTCCTCTTGTAGCATCTTAGTTCTAGTTTCTGAGACTCACTCCTGGGTCCTCTTGCTGATCACCTCTCAGGAAACCTGGTCATGACATACATGGGATGTGTGTGAAGGTTAGTGCTAAATGACAACTGAACAGACTCTATGGTTACCTGGGTAATGAGCCTCTGGAAATGCCTTGGGAAGTCATCTTGATTATATTGAGGTGACAAGACTTGTCCACTATGGGTGGCAACATTCTCTGGCTGGGATCATATTTTGAGGAATGGTGTTGTCTCCTGTGGAAAGTCCTCTGGAGAAGACTCAGGATGTCAAAAGTCTAGTCCAAAAGACTTTCAGAAGTTTCTTGACCTTTTTATCCTTGAACTATCCAAAAGGACAATTGGGATGAGGTTCCTAGTTGCTAGTACTGCCCATTCGATGTGATGCCTGTGTCATTAGAAAGTTTAATCCCTCATCTCCCGCAACACTAGGCTAGTCATAAATGAAGAAGCAAGGCCTGTCCACCAGGTTCAAATGACTCTAGCTTTCACAGCAAAAGATGATGCTGGGCAGGAGCTAAGCACTATACAATGTTGCAGAGAACTCTAGTAACCCAAGAGCTCAGGGAAATTCATTGGTTAATATTTGTCAAAGTCATTTGATAGATATTCCCTTTTTTTCCTGTGTTACAGCAGCACACAGTAAGGCGCTGGGTAACAGGGACCACCATCACATGTAAATCAAGGCCATGTACCAGGATTCCTAACCAGTACCGCACAGTATTCCACTACTTAAATTTGTTTGTTCCTTTTACCCTCAAAAGCATCTTGCCCAAAATGTTACATAAAATTGTGCCAGAGGGCCCAGAGTGAGGGCCAGAGTTCTGCAAATAATGCCCAACGATTCTGTTTTAATACTGGATATAGCTAATAGCATCAGCTTGGAAGGATCTAGAATTACCTTGAAGACAAGCACATGGGCATACCTGTGAGGATTACTTATACTTGGTTAAGCGAGATAAGGAGAGCCACTTAAATGTGGACCTGCGTTGTTCCAGGGGCTGAGGTCCCAGACTGAGTCAAACGGAGAAAGGCCGAGCTGAAGAACTTTCTCCTCTCTGCTTCTTGACTGCAGCCACAGAATGACAAGCATCTCAGCTCCTGTTCCCATGGCTTGGTGTCTGTACCATCAAACTATGAGCCACAGTTAACCCTTAAGTTGCTTTTGTCAGATATTTATCTCGTCAGCGAGCAAGAGGTAACAAATGCAATGCTTTTCACAAAACATAAACTCATGATAGATTAGATTTTTCCCCTAATCTTCAAAAAACATTGGAGCCTCACCCAATTCCTCTGAAGGGAAAAATACCCATTTCCCAATTAGTAGTAAAGCCAGGTAAGAGTCTGACTGCTGCACAGAATCTGTACCGCGTAAGCCTAGGCAACCTCACTGCCCAGTACTGCCAGCCTGACAAGGGCAGAAGTACATCAGTAGGACGTTTGCTCATGATAGCAAAGAGTCCAGAATCATACTAGGAGCTGTGAGCTTACATGGCCAGAACAAGCCCAGTATTGCTGCAGGAATAGCACAGCACGTGCGTTCATATGCTTTCACACAACACCTCCAAGCCAGTTGGAATTCTGCTTTGAAGCAATATCTGCCCTATCTAAATGCTGCTGTTTTCTCAAACTGTCACTGTATATGCCAGCCCCTGCTTAGCTCTTCTCTGTATAACATCTGCCTGAAGGATGAGGTTTCAGCAATTCACACTTCCTGATGTTCAGAATCTTAGCAGCAGGGTGCCCCACAGTACAGGGAATCAACTGGTTAGGGAAATCTGACAAGCTGTTGCCAGCACTATCATCATTTTTCTCAGGGTAATTCCACCCCTATGTGCATAAACACAGAGGCCTTGGAAGAAGTGACTTAATGCCCCAAGCTGGACTAGCTCAAAATGTCACCTGCCACTGACAGGCACTCTTCCTCAAGGCTTGTTACTCTTTCGGAATGGCTTGGAGCAGAATGTGGTATCTCAGCCTTCTCAGAGTGGAGTGGCGAGACTCAGGGGAAATGGGACACATGAGAAGGGAACAGGATTGGACAGAAAAGAAGTCATGAGTGTCAGAGGCTGCAGCAGGACATTGGGATGCAGGATATAGGAAGCTGTTTCAACAGGCGGGCTAAGGTAATTCCCTAGCACTCTATGTGCTTGTGATAACCAGAGAGATGACAAGGGTGTAGAGAAGGGGCAAACAACCCCTGAAGAACCTGACAGTCCATTTTTCCTGTTTTTATATCATATAATTAGAGGATGTCACATGCTCATCAATATTAGAATGTGGCAAAAAACCAGTGAGCTGTCCTTTCACTATCACAAAAATGAAAATCAGTGGTATAGTAATCTACAATATACCTGAGGCAAATGCTACAGAAAGAAGCTTTGGATATCAGCAGCCACACATCCAACCCTCAGCTCTTCACACACCTGGGACGTGGGTCACCCTCCCTCATCACAGTGGGAAGATCTGCTGACTAAGTCTGTGGGCCCCGCCTAGCACTGCTCACACACTGACGTTTTTTCTTTCAGGTCCACAGCTTTATTCCTGCAGTGGTGGCACTCTTGGCATGCCTCTGTCCCTGTCCTCCTACATGCTACAACGTCTATGGATGAGTCTCACAGAAATGCTACAACCTAGTTCCTCTTCTCAGCACTTCTGTCAGTGGGTTGCCTGTGTAAGGGATCCAGCACAACATTCCCAAGTGGCACCAGCCTTTCTTTCTCACGCACGCTCACTGCTGACCTGCTCACAGCTTTAGATGGGCTGATGTTCCTCCATCTCATGAACACATGTTCACAGTAGAGTTTACCTCAAATGCAGCCTTCCCTATCCATGACCATCTCCTTGGAATTAGAATTTCTTAACAGTGGTTTCTACTTCTTTAAGACTGCCTGTTACGGCCTACCTTTGCGTTGAGTATATAGTTATCTTTAGTCCTACATTTCTCAAGGCTCCTGGCAGAATTGGTCTTATTCATTATAGAGTTCTCAGGCCTCGCCTGGGCTCAGAACAACACCAGTACACATTAGTGGAGTTGAGTCTGATCCAGGTGGCCCAGTTGCAATGTTTCTGGGAGCCCGCATTGTAGAACATCCAAGAAGCTCAGCACATGCCCCAGAGCACCGACTTAGCCCTACCTACAAGATGTTTGCTGTTTTTCCACCTCCTTGCCCTTCAGCTTCACACTCTGTGTGTCATCCTAGGAATGTGTTAGCATTTCCCAGCTTCCCCATTCCTACACTGGCATGCTTATCCAAGATAGAAGTAGATGTCATATTAACCTGTAGCTAGTATTTCTTTACTGGTTTTATTGGACCCTTGTGAAAGTTTCTTTAATATATGGAGGATTATGCCAGCCTAATTGTATTTCTTGGGGTCTTGACTGCTAATAAAAGACTGTTATGGGGATAATCAACTGCTCTATGAGGGGATTTGATTCCCTCCCTCACAGGAGAGACTCTATACCTGCTACTGTAAACTCTATCAAAAGCCTATGGTAGTGAGGTCATAGGTCCTAGAGAGGAATCTTAATTCTGTTGTTCAGTTGACTTGACATAGTGTTGAATTTTCTTCTAAATATATATTAAGTGTTCCCATAAACAATTACAACACTCAGCCTCAATCAGAGCTGAACACGCCCCTAGTGTTCAGTTTGTACTCAACTTGACATAAGCTAGATACATTGTTGGGGGAACCTCAACTGAGAAAATATATCCATCAGATTTGGCTTATATGGGCAAATCTGTGTGACATATTTTTTATTAATAATTGATGTATGAGGGCCCAGCTCACTGTAGGTGGTGCCACTGCTAGGCAGCGAGTTCTGGCTTGCTTAGGAAAACAGGCTGTGCGATCTATTGAGAGCAAGCCAGTAAACAGCATTCCTCCACAGCTCCTCCTTCAGTTGCTGCCTCCATGTTCCGGGCCTGGTTGATTCTGCCTTTGTTTCCCTCAACAGAACATAACTGCAGAGCTAAATAAACCATTTCCCCCTTTCTCTGGTTGCTTTTGGTCATGGTCTTTATCACAGCAATAGACACCTAAGCAAGACATCCCCCTTTGGCTGAGTGAACTGCAGGGAACCTGTGGCTAAACAAGATCCTGATAATAAATGACGACTGAGTGTTCAGCCCTAAACAAGGCAATCATAGCATCCCTCTCAAGGCTCACGAACTGTCAAGGAAGAAGCGGTTGAAAGAGTGTAAGAGATGGAAGAAGAAGCTGGGCTACAAAATGCCACCTTCTAAGCACTACACAGCCATTGTGAGCATGACCTTTCAGCTACTATGAATGACTTCACTGGGTCTGCCTAAGAAGAGGCCACCAGCAGTCAAGAAAGGCTGGGCGAGGGACTCAGAGGGCCCTAGCCCTCACTGCCCTGGAGAGGTTCAGGGGAGCCATTGCTTCCTGTTGTATACTCGCTGGTACCCCACCAGGCTCCAGTGGATGCTCCTAGTCTAATAATCACATGATTAAATGGCCCCCAGTTAAATTAGATGGGCATGAAACAAAAAGAAAAGTCACGAATCTGGGAAAGGAACAGGTAGCAATGAGATGAAGATAAAGATGGGAGGAATATAAGAGAAAATTGGGAGAGAGTACCCAGAATGTATTATATACATGTATGAAATTGTCAAAGAACCAACTTAATTAGTAAATTTTTTTATAAAAAGACTCCTCTGACTTGATAAGGGAGCAGACTGAAGTCAGGTAACAGTGTATATGGGGTGCTTAGCATCACCATGTGTTCAGCACTATAGCATGGCGGTGACAGGTGCAGGACAGTTTGCAGATGGTACATGTCAGCAGAGCGTTCAGCCACATCTGGTGAGTTCAAGCTATCTGCATACTTATATGTGCTGAGACTGAAAATAAAAACATATTTGTATTGGCCTGAGCATTGTTCTCTTCAATAACATACATTGTGTATTCATACATACAGTTAGAGTAGTGAGTAAAAGGCAAGAGACAAAAGCAGAGGAGCTCAGGCTGCCATGATTGTCCTATTTTCTTTGGGAAATTTTCCATGCCTGGTGAAGGGCTGTCTGTCAAGGTGAGCAGGTGAAGTGAAGCTGTCCTGCCAGGCTTTGAAGATGGAACTGCAAGGGACAGGGCAAAACAGCTTCTAAGTGGCCTGTAGTGACCAAGGGTATCAAACAGCTTTTGGCAAATTGGTGTCTCTATCAATTAGCAGAAAACCCATGTGGTTGAGGCAAGAGTGACTTTTCAAAGGTACATAGTAATGTGTGAAATGAGCACTTGATCCTAAGCAAGAGACGCTCTTGTTATGACCAACAACAATGTGTCATGTTAATGGCTGGTGGAGTCCTTATTATAGAAACATCTTCATCTCCACCAGGCTCATCAGAGGTGCTATAGCCCAATCAAATCAGAGAGGGAAAGGAAGACTACAAAGGTCACAGTGAATCTACAGCAGTTGTAAACAGGAATCATGTCCCTGAGCGCTTCTCACCCTGGAAACCACCATGGTATAGCATGCTGCTCTGTGACCACCACGGCAGTTATCCAAACTCCCTGAGCCTATTCCTTCTCCTACAATATGGAAAGCCAGCTATCACTTGCTGTTATGAAATGCAAAGAAGACAGGAGGTAATACACCCAAAAGCACCTAGCAGGGAGATTGGCCTGGGGTAAGCAGTGAATGGACACCATCTGTGCCAAGTACACAGCATGAGAACTGATAAGAGAAGCCCCTGCTCTGCAGGCCACATGTGCAGAAGGCTTGCTTACTTCAGCTTGGGCAACACAGAAGGTGACATAAGAGAACTGCGAAGTCATGAGACAGTGTTCCTCAAAAAGTGGCTGCATACAGTAGGCTAAGTCTGGGAGACCACCTTTTAGAAGATGCCGTCAATGAGTATCTGGTCTAAGCATGAGTGAGTGGTGAATATGCTCAGTGCAGGGTACTGACCTGGAGTCCTGAGTAGGATAATATGTTTACCCCTTACAGCATGTACTGGATATAAAGAAAGTCCCCATCATAGGTGAGGAGAGGGACCAGTATAGCAGCATGCCCAGTGTACATTTAAAGGGCTGATCTGAATTGGGCTGAGCTGCTGGAACAAAATGACGCTAGATTCTAAACTATTAATGACAATGTGCCTCTTCACTCTGTTGGTGTAGTGCAGTCACTGCAGCCCTGTGAGGCCACAGCACCCTCTAATGTAAAGAAACAGAGTTTCTCACAGCCAAACTTTGGGCAGAGCACTGGGAGTCTTATGGAAGAGTGGGGAATAGAAGGACCTGGAGGGAACAGGTGCTCTACAAGGAGACCAACAAAGCCAACTAATCTGAACCCAGGGGGCCTGCAGAGACTAATGCACCGACCAAGAATAATGCATGAGGACCTAGCTGATGGGCAGCTCAGTCTCCATGAGGGTCCCCTAATAAGGGGAGCAGGGGCTATCTCTGACATGGATTCTGGTGCCTGCCCTTTGATCACTCTCCCCCAATCCCAGGGCAGGGTAGCCTTTCAGGGCCACAGAGGAAGAGGATGCCGGCAGTCCTAATGAGACCTTATACACTGGGGTCAGGTGGTAGGGGAGGAAGCCTCCTCCTCTCAAAGGACTAGGGGAGGGGAAGGGGAAAGAGGGAGGGTAGAAAGGGGAAGAGACAAGAGAGGGGGTTACAGTTGGGGTGTAATATGAATACATTATAAAAATTTAAATTAAGATTAAAAAAAAAAAGAAATGGGAGTGTCAGTGTGAGCTTCACAATTAGGCTGGGTGGCCTGGGTTGGTATTTTATTAGAAGCAAAAGCACGAGGCCGCAGCGCCTGTGCTGTTTCTTGATCAAAGTCCAGGAAAACATTGCACTGCTTTACCAACACAGGTGGGATTGTACCTGGAAGCAGCTTTCTAGTTTCCTCATGAAATGCCAGAGAAACAGATCTGCTGCTTTTATGAAGCCTTAAGAGATGTGCTGAGTAATAAGGACGACGGACAGCTGGGTGCTTGTTCTGTGAGATGCAGCAGTGGAATCAGACCACCAAAAAAAAAAAAAAAAAAAAAAAAAAAAAAAAAAAAAAAAAAAAAAAAAAAACCAAAACAAAAACAAAAACAAAAAACCAAAAAACAAAACAAAACAAACAAACCAGTATCTGCAAAAGAGAGGATGCCCTCCACATCACGAATGGAGGCTTCTCACAAGGGTCATCTGTTGTCCCACAAACAAGAAGTAGTCCTGGGCCCCTGGGTACAAAGATTAGCTTTTCCAACAGCCCCAGATCAAGGAATCTGGCCTGGGAGTCCCAGCTCTTGTCACTGCACACACAGAATGTGCATCTGCCCAGGCTAGAGAGATGAGCAGCAAGCACAACCCTTCCATTGGGACCCTCTTCCCAATGCCTTGTGGCTGTTTGTCCATGCTGAGGGTATTCCATCATGCCCATGGCTTCCTTCCTTCCTTCCTCGTCTTCACTTCCCTGGATATGAAAGTGTATCAGTAAGTAGTGAGGTCCTTCCTCCAGCTTTGGGCTCTCAAGATGCCTCACTCACTGCCAAGATGTCTGCTTCTCCACACCCTGTCCCCATTTCCATGTCATTCCTCCTGTGGCTACTATGGGATGCACTCTCTGGAGAAAGGCCAGTGATCATGAGATGTTCTGAGGTAAAATCAAGGTCACTGTGGGGTTCACCCCAGGGACCTGGTCAATAAGAAGTTTGTTACTGGGAGCAGTAGCCATCTGTCTTTAACAATACATGGCTTAGTAGTGGAGCCCACTCAAGGATGACATTTTTAGCTATTAATACTGCCCATGTTTGCCAGCCAGAGCATCATGAACTATTCCTCCTAATAAGCAACATGTTAAGAGCAATGCTAGAAATCTCTCTGCAAAAGAAATGCAATCCTGTAGTGATGGAGGCTTATTCTAGGTGATGCACGGTAGAAGACATCCTGGCCAAAGTTGTCCCAATGGTAACCAAAACAAAACATGTCCGCCTCCCTCAGCACCTGCCTACCTAAGACCCTTATCAGCCTCCATCGGAAATGCTAGGCCACAAGTTGTGGTTGCCAAGCCCAAAGCACCAGAGATAGCGCCTCTGTGCACAGTCTTTCACACACGGCTAGACAAAACCGGTTTTTGAAGCTCCTATATTTAAATATATCCCCAAGTTACATTTGTGTGTGGCTCCCAGAGAGACTTCTGCACTCTGGAGGCTGTGTGCTTGCAGCTGAAGAGTTCTCCATGAATACTCCCATCTGTGCACGGCTTGTAGGCTGATCTAAGGCTACACTCACAGCGATGGGAGGGAGCAGAATCCCAGGCAGGCTTCCAATAGCTAAACATTGGACAAAGGTACATACAGGCCTCATTTTGTCCCTTTTGGAGACAGAATCTATCTTTTTTTTTTTTTTTACCATCACAAATAATCTTGTGCTTTTAAAATAATCTGGACATAAAAATAAATTTGTGCAAGCCAAGAGTTAGGTTACACAGTGTTGGTTCTGACGGTCACACAAACAACCAAGGTGGAATTCAAATGAATGGTTGCAGTAGATTATTCTGAACCACAAGTCTTGTCTCATTCTAGATAGTAGGCAGTTGTTCTCTCGGGGAGTATCTAGTGGTGTGTGGAAACACATTGGTGTTGCAAATATAGAGGAAAGAAAATTGCTTCTGGTACCCAGGACACAGAGGCTAGGGTCCTAGGACACTCTGGGAAGGACTGGCAGCTCATTTGGCTATCAGCTTATGCATAGGAGACCTTTGTAAAAAAAAAAAAAAATCATGATTTATCCTCTTGTTTGCTGTAATGGGGATGTGTGGCCATGCCAAGCCTCAGAGGGAGCAGGATCTCTAATTTTTTGCTTGCATCACTGCCTATCAGGACACAGAGAGATGCCAACAGCTGCTAAAGTTAGATGGCCAGGCCTGATGTGACCTCCTGGGAGCCAGGCAGCCTGCTGACAGCCCAGAGGTCTGTATCCTCCCACAGCAAGCCCAGCCCAGCAGGGACCTCAGAACTCCTCACAGCACCAGGAGGCGAAACAATAAAAGCATTGGTGACCTGGAAACAAAGGCAAGACTGCATAGAGCAGACCCAGTGGCTTCCCCAGAGGTGGAAAGCCCAGCTAGCTCCTTTGTTCACATTCACCCAGCTCTGCGACAGGATTTCTTTAGCTATGGCGACCGCTCCCTAGTGTAAGTTACTAAGCCATAGGTGCAGGTTTGGTTTGCTTGTCAGCTGTTGACCTTCTCACAGGGGTAGGTTCAGTCCAGCTTCTCAGCAGACCACCTCGGCTTTCAGGAAGATGAAAGATCTAGATTTAGCCCTACAGAGGCCGTGCGGCTTCCTTTTGACCTCTTTGTTTTTATTCGGTTTGAAAAGCATGAAAGGAAGTCTGGAAGACAGGACATTGGGAAACCATTCCGTAAACCCTAACAGCTTCTGAGAGGGCATGGTAAGTAGATCACAGAGGGACTCTCAGGAGACACTACCAGAAAGCAGGGGCTGTCACAGAAAATTCCCTGCATTCACCTTTGCAACCCTTGCCTGTTAAATGTCACACGGACTAACTTACAACCGGCCTCAGATCCTGTTCGTCATTCACTGTTGGGACGAGGTGGCTGAGCTGCCACCTGCTTATCCAGACTGATTTTGTTTCATTTAAACTCTGATGGAAATGCCATAACATAATGGCAGCAGTATGGCTATTATCTCTGAGCTGTTCTTAGTCTCTGCAGAACTGAGAGCCCATGATGCTAGGGAGAAGGCTTAAGAAAGTCTGAGGCTGAGTGGACGATGACTAGATGAATCTATGAAGGACCTGGGTGCCTTAGTCAGCCAAGATGCAGGGCCTCTGCTACCCAGGAGAATACACACATGGTTATTGCTCCAGGAAATGGAATGTGAGGATTGGGAGCTGGGAGGGAAATGGGAAACATTTCCTTCCACATCTTCACCTCCCCGCACCCTCATCTCTACCTCACTATCACCTTATCTCACCCCTTTGCCTCACCTCACTCTCACTTCTCCCTTACCTCAATCTCACCTTCCCCTCACTACCATGCTCCCATCAGCACACCTTCACCTCACCCTCATCTTCAGCTCCACCTCACCTCACCTTTACCACGCCCTCACACTCATCTTCACCCCACCTCACCCTTGCCTCATTCTCACCCTTAACTCACCTTCATTTACCCTCATCTCATCCTCATTTCCACCTTTGTCTTCAGCCTCGCCTCCTTTTACTTTACCTCATCTTCTTCTTCTCTTTCATCTTTACCTTCATTCTCACTCTCACATCACCCCACTCACACCTCACCCTCACTCCACCTCACCCTCACTCCACCTCACCCTCACCCTCACTCACACCTCACCCTCACCCCACCTCACCCTCACCCCACCTCACCCTCACCCCACCTCACCCTCACCCCACCTCACCCTCACTCCACCTCACCCTCACTCCACCTCACCCTCACTCCACCTCACCCTCACTCCACCTCACCTTCACTTTCACCCCACCTTCACTCCACCTAACTCTCACTTTTACCCCACCCTCACCTCACCCTAATTGTACTCGCAGCCCACCTGACTTTCACTTCATTTTGCTTTCACCTCAGCCTTTACTCACTGCACCTCATTCTTGCTTTTACCCCACCTTCATTTCACCTTAGTTCAGCCTTACCTCACCCCCCACCCTACCTCACCTCATCCCACTTTGACCTTACCCTTACCTTATACTCCACCTCACTCTTACCTCACCCTCCCCTTCACCCTCCCCTCCCATCCCCTCTCCTCTCCATCTCCCCTTCACCACCCCTGACAGTTGATATTGTGCTCCCAGCCCATCTATACGCAATGGTCTCTTCAGTGAGGTCCTGGTTGAAAACTCATGCCAGGGTCATGCACATAGTCTGTGGCCTCCCCTCAAATATGTGGATCCATTAAAGGTTGAGCTAATATTATCTGTTTGCCACATTTGATAACTAACAAGGAAACGAGCAATATAAGGATGCATTGGCTTAATGGAAGTCATCATCCAGAAGTCACATCCCCACTCACATCAGAAATGCTTGCTGATGTTTGTAAACCTGATGGGGTAAGGATTCCTGCAGCTGGCTGCCCAGCAAAGTTTGTCTATGGACCCTCAAAGGAATATAACATAGAATCATTGAAAAAAAAAAAAACAGGAGTAGTGTGATATTTTATATGATGTATATGTGTTTCTGGGTAGGTTGAGAGCAAGTGAGTTCCGCATTTTAGAACTCACACATTTGTAGTAATTATCCTTTCCCCCACTGGCAAGCTCAGTGTGCGGTTCCCAAGTGCCTGGCATGCTGGCTTCAGTGTCAAGGATCAGCCCCTCCACTCCTGTGTGATATTCCTGTGGCCACATGCTGGCTGTCTAAGCTCTCTAAGACCCATTTTTAACATATGTGGAATGAAACTTTAATACTACAAAAGCCATGAGCTCTGCTAGGCAATAAATCCATCCATTCATCCACTCCTCCACCCTTCCTTCCATCTACTCATTGATAGGGGTGTTTTAAAGATTAGCAGAGACAACGCCGCCACCGTTAGAGCCTTTCCTGTAATCTGTCCCCGTAAATCCTCCTGTGAAAGGATCACCAGCTACCACCTTCTTGAAAGGCAGGATCTATGATTAGTCTCTCCCGTTCTGAACACTTCAGTGGTTCTTGATTGCAGAGCAAATTAAGCACACGTTCGTCACCCTGCTGGCATGCCCTTTCTCGGCTCACATTATCTCAGAAGCCCTTCCTTATCCCCCAGAGCGGCTGTCATTTTCTTTCTGGAATCCCTTCAGCCCAGCCCTTTCACTGCTATGCAAATGCATTTCCTTGTTGTTATGCCTGCTGTATGAAGGCCTCCCCTTAAATGAAATGTATAATTTCGGGGGGGGGGGCAAAGATCTACGAGTCTAGTTGGTGCTCAATAGATGCTTGAATGATACCTTAGAACAGTAAGATTTATAGTTTACTCATGAACTTGAAGGCCATGGAGTAAATGTATGTTTTATTTTCTTTGGAAGTTACATTTTTATTGATTAGATGTCTTCATGGTCTAGGATTAGATGGTGTGCTGGGATTTATTATGAAAAGTCTTTTTCTTTGCTAATTGCTCATCTGCCTAATTCTCAGTCATTCTAAATATGTATACATCACTGGTTTCTTTGTAGATCCTTCTAGAGCCTTTGTGGCTATGTAACAAAAGAATACCCAAGCTCCCTTTTTATCATGTAAGAGGCAGTCTGTGTGTCCTTTTCATCTGCCAATGCATCCCAGGGATACACAGATGAAGTTAATTAGATCTCTATAGTATATAATGACCTCATAGAGATCTAATTAATTTAACCCCCAAATCACTGACTCCGGATAGGAAGTCACTTTTGCAAGGTCACCCCAGAGCCAGGACCTCATCCTTACTCTGCTCTAATGACAGCTGATACCTAGTTATAGTATGTACAGCCAGCCAATGGAAGGTGGTCTGAGGGTCTCAACGCCCTGTGCATCATAGATGCAAGCAGTTTAACAGTGATGTATTCCTATCATGCAGTGTCACAGCCCACCTTGGGCTCTGTGATGGTGACCACTCTGGCTAGGAACTCTGGCAAGCAATTCTCCTGTGTTTGGTGCTAATTGAGAATCCCTCTGCAGAACAGACTCTGTTGCTATGGACACCGTCCCCAAGAGGAGGTTTAGAAATTCTTCCACATGTCTGCATGTGCCAGAGAAAGCCTGCCTACTTCCTCTTTAATTCTCAAAGAAATCTCTGCGTGTGGGTAGAAAAGAAATCACCCAACACTGCAATAATCCAGCAACAAAACAAATATATTCACAATGGCCTTTCCAAGGACCCAAATTTGAAAAATTAATCCCACCCAGTCACTTAAAACAAGGCTATCCCTGCTTCTGCCAGGGCTGCTATGTGTGCTGGGTCGCAGTGCTTGTCCTGAGAGCTAGGTGACAGTATACACCCCTCCCTGTCTCATCCTTTAGAGATGCAGAAGTAGAGACACAGATGCAGGAACAGTAGCAGAATGGCTGCAGGGCAGAGGGGATGGTTCCTGAACAACTACTTGGCAACCATTAGCAAGAGGACAAGATGTCATCTGATGTGCTGAGTACTGCCATCTTAGATCGAACAGGACATTGAAACAGGCTCCTATCGTCCTTTGTGCATGCTCCCTTGCCCCTACTTTGCCAAGTGGTCCTTCAAGTTTGCCCAACAACACTGCACTATCTTGATGGCCCCACATCACTGGCTCATTTCCATGTGGCCCTTCCTTCCTCACAGAGGCTTCTGGGATGGCTAGTAAGCTCCTTTGATTAAAGGGAACATAAGCAGAGGCCCAAGTGAGTACTGGTAGGAAGGTATCGTCTTGGATTCAGGTGAGGAAATGGGGCCACTCAAGGAATACCTTCACATCACTGTTAGGCACACAGAGCTATGAGGATGGGAAAGTGTCCCTCCACAGCTCCATGCTTCTGGATTCCAGAAGAGCAGAGCCAAATCATCAGATATTGGGGTAACACCTGACACGTATTTTAAATGAGGAGATGTCAATACTTTGTGACAATTGTTTTAAGCAAGTGTGACTGTCACTAACATGGTATAACACTGTTGAATATATAACAAACCTTGCTGTTCAAGTTACATTATGGATATCTTACATCCTCACAGTGGGTACCCAGCAGTTGAGAAGCTCAGAATGCATGAAATAATAAGTAAACAGTGCTAACTAGACAACAAAAAAAGCTGAAGCATTTCCCATGGTATTAAGTCTTGGTCTGAAGTTGGAAACTGTTCTGCTCTGAATAATACCAAAGTACTAAACTACTATATTGAAGATAGAATCACCTAGTCAAAATTTATACTGAAGTAAAGTATTTCAACAACAACAACAACAACAAAAAACTAAAAGGAGAAACATGAAGAGTGGATGAGTCCAGCAATGGAGGTGGATGAGTATCCTAGAGAGTCCTGTGGTCCAGTGGCCATCATATGAATGCTGCCCAAGAGGCAGACGGCATGGCTAATGCTTGGCTTGTAGGACTTCCCTCTGCAGTGTGTCAATAAAAAATCTGAATAACATGAGACATTCCTCACTGTCTCATGCCCCTCCCTGAGAGCCCTGCAGACTCTGGGGGTACTCTGGAGCAGGAGGCCACAGGGACTGTCTAGAGCTGGGTCTGCCCTTTGCCACAGAGAGGTTCCTTGTTCCATCCACAGCAGTCATCCTCCTGAAGGAGAAATCTTCCCAACCCAGAGCGGGATCCCAGGTCACTCAGCCCATTATAAACACTTCAATGGGAGACATTACCATTATTATCCAAGATAATAGATTGGCTCTTAGCTGCAACCTTTTTTATTACTGGAAAATGAGGCTCTCATCTTCTCATCCTCTGTAATGACATCTACTTTTATTTATTGATGATTTTATTTTATACCTAAGACAAGAATGATCCAATCTTCAGAAAATGTAATTTAGCAGGGTAGTTTTTGCAAAAGCTCTCATGTGTGTGTGTGGTGCCATCTGAAGTGAATAAGTATTTTGACCTGGAACAGGAAAGCTCTATGGCTGCCATGGAAGCCAGAACCTCTGTGAGCTGTGACCACACAAGATGCACAGTACAGGACTGTAAACTAGGGTCAGAGATGTCCCAAAGAGCTGTCTCTTTCTATACGGGGCACAGCTTCTGCTGCCTTAGAGAAAAGTAAATGCCTACATAGGCAGTGTCAGGTCCTCGCTGTCCTGCCCCTAGGGACAACAAAACTATTTGCACCCTGCTTTCTCTCCTCTCTACAGCTACATCACAGAAACATTTGCTTTCTTTTGGGGTTCAATATACTCTTAGGTTTGAACTTTTTTAATATAGCAAAATGCTAATTTGAAAACCCCACAACTGTGTATAAGAGTGGACTGGGTTGATGGTAATAACAGACAACATTTTCCTGATAGAGTTCTCAGAGATGTTTAAATAAGAAGGAATGGCACACCGTAAGCCTTTCTTACACATCTCTTTTTGTATTTTTTCACATTTGTAAAATGAATAGGTGCTGAGGGAAGAGAGAACATTATGAGACCTTTGCTAGCTCTGAGCACCCCATCAAGTTGATGCTTGAAGTAGCATAGTATAAAAATAGAACCTGTGTGCATTCAGACTGGGGTTCGCACAGGAGACAGGAGCAGGGTTTATTCGGTAGAGGCAACACAGCAAACACCAGGGTAAGTGCACAATTCATCCTTATGCCCAAGGGATCATGACCCACATGATAATGAGGAACAATGACGGGTTAAACAAAGTTAAACATTTCCCAGCTAGGAGGCAACTCTAATAGGCAACAGATCTGACCAGATTATGGGGACCCAGCCTCCCAGGGAAGTATGCCACACGGCCTGGCTCATGGAGACAGGGGTTTTCACACTGAAATGACGGGAAGAGCCTAGAGTAGGGACAGCATATGTACCTGCCGCCTTGGATGCCTTTCAACTTCTAGAGAAAGTGCAAGGAGTGTTCATTGTCACTGGCTGTACTCTTTAAACTGGGCCATATGCTGAGTCTGCCTTCTATAAATAGGGCCCTGACTGCAACCAAATTCATCTCCAAGGCTGAAGCCTGCTGTGTCCATAACTGCATGATTTAAACAGCTCCTCCCACACACCAGGCAGCCCACTTGGTCTCTTGAAAAGCAAAGCCAACTACAAGCACTTGATGTGCAGGACACTTCAGAGCCATTTTGAATTCAATATGCCCAAGACTGGATTGTCGTTGTGCTCTCAAGGCTGTCCCTGTGTCCTCTCGCTAGTGGTACCCACGCTACTCTGTACCTGTCCTGGCATCTCAGTGCAGTGGCCAATAGGAAAGCACAGGGTAGACAAAACAAGGATGACTTTCAGTGTGTCTTGGTCCTTGGTGGATTTTTCAGGTTAGTGAATCACTCAGAAGCCAAAGAACATTGTCCATAGGGCAGAGATGGCTTCTACCTCTCAGAGCTGTTGCAAGAACTGCCTTATATCAAGAGGTGTGCATGGAAAGCAATTTGAGAGCCATGCATATGGCTCACACAAAAAATCAAGCAAGCTGTAAACACCCTAACAAAGTGTGAGGCTGAGTTCAAGGTTCCAGCATCAGTGGCAATCACCCCACAGGACATGTTACTGTAGTTGGGTTGTGACTCTGAACTTCAGTAACCTTTTTCATCCATATCAGGGTATTCTTGCTTTCTGTCTGAGAGCAGCCTGTCATCCTTGCCACCATGGTGGGGCGCCATGATAAGAACAGGATCCCAGGAGGAGAGTGTAAAGCAATCTAGTATCAATGCTAAGCCAAAATTTCTACCTCACTGCTGTCTAAACTGCTTCGTAGAAATGCACGTGAAAGCAACTCCAGTGTCATAGTGCTGATACTTGAGCCATCCCTGCAGAGGGAGGGTGTGAAGCCGATCCAGGAGCCACTAGTCCACACAGACTGCACACTTGCTGA
This sequence comes from Acomys russatus, assembly GCF_903995435.1. NCBI lineage: Eukaryota > Metazoa > Chordata > Mammalia > Rodentia > Muridae > Acomys > Acomys russatus. The sequence goes on along the minus strand of NC_067137.1, from coordinate 43,122,008 downwards.
TATCCCTGTCTTGAGATGGCTGGCCCAACCCCTCTCATGTTACAGCCCCCAAAACTCAGGAAACCAATGAGCTTCTTCAGTGACAGCCAAGTTGGGATGGGGATGGTCCAGCACAGACTGGAAGCTGAGACAAGCTACCAATGTGTAGAATGTCTTAACTTCAGTTGGCCAAAGTAGATTTTAAGCATCAAAAGACAAAATGAACAGACTATAACATACCCTCTCTTTAACATTTTCCAAAAGACAAAACAAAAACTAGAAGAGAAAAAATATAAAGTAATTTTAAGTAAAGTGCCAATTACAAATTTCAAAAATTGAAATGTTCTAAGAGGATAGGGGCCCCAAAACATATATGAACCATCTAGAACAGGTATCTGGATTAATTTTTTTAATTAAAAATGTATTAGATGATGCCTGTGTAAATGAAAAATTGTTTTTCAATTTTGGCCTGCCTCTCTGTCTCATTTTCATGTTCACAGAAAAAGAAAATCAGTCATGCGTAGAAATATAATTTCAGGCAGGAAGAGTCACAAATATCACACACACACACACACACACACACACACACACACACAAACACACACACACACACACACACACACACACACACACCTCTTCCCGAATAAATTCATAGCTAAGAGATTCTAAATCAATTCTTTACAGTGCTATAGCCATGAAGGTCCACTGACAGGTGTCATTTAAATGTCCCTGATGATACTTAGATCAGTAAACCAAACCAATAGGAGCTCTGTTCTCTGGTGCCAAGCAACCAGGACCCTGGGCTGTGGGTTCCAGTCAATAGACACTACTGGCCAGAGGAGGTACATATTTTAATTAATGTCTTGTCTAAAGTGCATGCAAATATACTTTCTGATCCTTTACTGTACAAACAACAAAACCCCCAAGGAAATATTTCTTCGACCTTACTTATTTTTAGTTGTTTATAGTTCCTTAAAAATAAAGCCCATAGTTGCCTGATGACCACCTTTTAAGCTATTTCAATGTCTGTTTTTGTTTGCTGTTTGTTTTAAATCAGTTCATGGCAATTGGTTTTACCATTTACCAAGGATCTCCATGTTTCCAAAACCCAGTGACTGACTGTTCAGTCAGTCTGCTCAGCCCCAGAAGAGCCTCTCTTTTTCTCGTCTCTGTTTCGTCTTTCCTTTTTTTTTTTTTTTTTTTTCCTGTCTAGTCAATTTCCATCCTTTGCCAGACTCCTCCTGTAGGCTGTGTATCATGTCCCATGGCTTTCAAGGTCCTTCCTTTTATGCTGAGTACCCTGCAAACAGTGGGGCCAGGGAGCATAGAAGGCATCCTCGTATTACTGGTAGACCTCCTATTAGGAAGAAGATTAGCAATGCCTAGTCTTTGGAGCAAGGGTAAACCTTCAAAACTTCCCTTAGAGGATGCAAGGATGTGTCCAACAACTGTACACACTCAGTTAATGCTTGTGGGGTATCTTGGAAGGGCTGTAACTTCAAGGATGGCATTTCTCTTAGCTGTGGACTATTCTTCCAGATGGACCCAGCTATGAGCCATGGGCAGCTTATCCTCCTGATGGGTAGGAGATGGAGGTATCAGCACTATAGAGGCCTGTGGAGTACCTGGTGTTTGCCAATGTCATGAAGATGACTCCAACATTTTGTCACCAAAAACCTGTAAAAGAAGTTGTCTTGCCTATGGGTATTATCTTCTTCTCAGTAATTTATGATAATATATCTCCAAGTGTTCAGAACAAAAGGCCATGTTCAAATTTCCCTATAATAATCTAGCTTTGGAGCTCTAAGTCCTTACCCATGTTATCAGTGCACGTGCATGCACACACATTGGGTCCTACTGATGGAGTGGATGTGACCCTCTGGGAGCATGTCATTAACCCACAGTTGTCATGTCACTCATGAGTCACTAGGACAGAGGGGTTCTGTGTGTCCACATACAAGTGTGTTCTGGGTTGTTCTTTGTGTGAACATTGACCAGAGTTTTTTGACTTCCTCAGAAGGAAGCCTGTCATTGTCAAAGCACATCTAGTGAGCAAGTTGGAGAAGTGAATGATTGAGATCTATCAAATGGACATTTGGACTGACATGGGAATAGATCACAGGGAGAGCCAGAAAGGGCTAGAGGCCCAAGCAGATCCCTCCTGGACTCCCCTCCAAGTGATGTCCAATTCACATGGACGTTGTAGAACCATTTCATTGTAGTGGATGTATTGGAAAACAAACAGTAGCCAGCCAGGGTCCCCTTTGGATCTTGCTATATGCTGTACAAAGAAACAGGAAACTGCAGGGGAATTTTATTCTCCCCTAATGAATCCCTAAGTCAGTGGCTAAAAATGAACTAGTGCTCTGAGTGGCAGGAGTAAAAGCCAGCCATGGTTTCTCTGCTTTCGGGACGTAATGCTGAAGTATTCCTTCCCGAAGCCAAAACTGTCCCACCCTAGGACACTAGACCACCCTGCCCAAGACTGGGGCAGGCTCCCAAGGCTACTACTCTAAATGAAACAAGAAAGACCATTGCTTTATATACAAGTAAAACCCAGCAGGGTTAGAAGACAGACGGTGCTCAAATTTGCTTCCCACAGTTTATCAAAGAAAAGCATTGCACATTTCACTCATTTCCAAACTTACTCCATTTGCTATTTACCTAAAACTGACAATACTAACATAAAGAGCGAATCTGAATGGTTTTAAAGTTCCTTCTGCAAAGAGCTCACTCTGCATGGTACAAGATATTCAGGGAGTTAGAGGAAGCAGGGACACTTTCCATGGTTGAAAATGTCACATCTCTCTTAAAATGCAGATTCCTGATGACGTCTGAGTTCTGCATCCATCACTTTTAGGTCACACTGCTGCCTGGCAACCCTGGACCACACTGGGGTGTCTGCTGTGAAGCAAACTTCTTCTGGGAGGAGCCCCCTCAGAAGCATCTTCATTCTGTTGGCCACTGTTGACTCACAAAAGAGCTCCTTCGTACTTCACCTCATTTTGGCTTTGACAAGTGATTTCATCATAAAAATTAAGACTGTGGGTTCAAATAGAAGCCCGAACTACATGCCCCACAAGCAGGCCCCTGAACCTGGCTTAGATGAAGCTTCACCTTCTGTAAAGCACGGGCACTGACAATCAGCTTGATAGGGAAGGGGCAATATCAGGAAAAGGATGACAAGTGCCTTATGCAGCATCTGACTCCAGCACGTGATGCACAAAGTGTTCAGGGAATCCTGGCCTTGTTGCCTATTCTGTGGTTGCTAAGGTCACAACCTGGGATACTGATGCTCTGGAGACTGTGCCTGTTGCCCTGGCCCCTATTGTAGTAGCAACATTATCTCTTACCTCCTAAGCTTAGAACCAAATGAAAAACAAAAATGAAATGGACTGATGGACACCTACTATGGTTTCAAGTTGATACAGTAGAACCAGAGGGTGCGCTATACAACTCCCCCCCTCCCCCATTTAAAGTCTCAGTCTGTGCTGCTACCCATCACATTCCTCATCATCTGCTTTATTTTTCTGGAGGCCCTAAAACCAATCCAAGACAGAAGACAGAAAACCATAGCCAAGAAGAATTCTGGGGTGGAGTGACCCACCAGGTGTGAATCCCCAAGAAAAGATATTTGTCAACTATCCTTTATTATATTATTAGTACCTAAGACACAACACATAGTAGAAGTTAAAAATGTTTATTTTTAATAAGTGAATTCAAAGGATCTCCATGGCTAAACTTTCCCCATGGATGAAAAGCCTCCAATGTGTTGAGAAGTCCCTAAAACAGGGACATGGAGACATGTCCATGTATGTGACTGTAAGGCCATCTACAGGTTGCAAAGAGCAAGGGGGTAGTATAAAGAACACATTATTGTTAAACATTCAAGTGTTATGAATGTCGGACATTAATGTGCAGGTTACATACGATGTACCTACCAAGTGCCATGCTGTGATGATGGGCAGAACAGAAGGCAGCAAATGGGCCTACTGCCGTTTCCTGTCTGGAACCCACAGTATTGTGGCAAGAGAAGAAACCATGCGGCCAGGTGCCAAAAGTACAGGCTACCATGAGAGGAGTCACATGCAAACTGAGGCTTTCAGAGCTGGGTTGAATGTCTAGTCGCTCAGTCAGGAGGAGAGATTAAGTCTACACTGCTATGTGGAGATTGTTGGGCTTAGCACTGACTGGGTACTTCTGTTCTCCCAAACTCTGTAAGGCTGTGACAGACGCCACTGGAAGGACAGTCTGTCTAAGGACTTTTGTACCATGTTCACACCTCACACTCACTTTAAGTCAAAATCCTTGTCTCTCTTCCCTCCATCCTTTGCTCTTGACCCCTTGGGGAACTTAGCTATAGCAAGGCTTGAATTTTCAGGCTTATAATCCTTGAGATCACAGAACGCCAGACTCTTGCCATCATCTATGACAGCAAAGTGAATGTGGTATTTGCTTTTAATCCCAGAAAATTTTGGTTTCTGGTATAAAGACAAAATTCTCTCTCCTTCTGCCTCTCCCTCTTCCTCTTCCTCCCCTCCTGTGTCCCCCCTCGTGCGTTTGTGTGTATGTGTGTGTGTGTGTGTGTGTGTAAGCTTCTTGTCACATCCTTGCACAGACCTTCAGGTAAACCCGGGGGTCTCCCCTGAACCCAGACAGTGGCCACCTGACTCCTCTCTCTTCCTTAATATCTTCTCCTGTGATTCCAAGAGCGATTCAGCAATTATCCTCCACAAACACAAGTAAGATCGCCATACTGCATTTGATTTTTTTTTTTTTAATAAAATCTAGTGGTGAAGAATCAAGCAAAAACAAAGCAGGTAAAATTGGTTGTAGTAGAGAAAGTCTGTGGGGTGAATGAATTTGGGTCATAGAACACAGGCCTTTTGTACCCTTGCTCTGGCTCAAACAGAGAGTGGAATGCAGAATTAAGCATGTTGGGAGTTAAAGAGCCATATTCAGAGGTTGCCAGGCTGAGTCCCAGCCCTGCCCCTGGTTTGGGACAGAGTGACATTGCCGCTGGGTGTTACACACTGCTGTTTGTTCTCTCTCCTAAATCCTGCATTCCTAGGTGATTACACTGAATGAACTGAACAAGAAAGCTATGCCCAGAGGCACTGCACCAGGATAAACTGAGGCAACGAGGAATATAAGACAAGTTATGAGATAACAAGGAAGCGGATGATATGAAGAAAATGGTGACAATTCTGAGAATTGTTTGAGAACCTGTGTCTATTCCAACCACGACTTGAGGCGTTTGAAATGGTTCAGCAAGGAAATGCACTCGCTGTCAACTGCACCTGATGACATGAGCTCACTTCTGAGGATCTACATGGTGGGAGGAAAGAAATGACTCCTGTGAGGGCACTGTAGGACACACGCACACACATGCCGAATAAATAAGTAATAAACTAGTGATCACACGCTTCTTATGCTTCATGCATCCTGTAGTTCTTTTGCTTATGCTTGCAGTGTGCTCTTTGCTGTTATGTGCAGGCATGTGCACAGCATATAATCTCGTGTACACGGTAGGGTCAAGTAGTTATTTGTTGTCAGGAATTCCTTATGTGCTTGTATGTAACTAAACAAATCACATTAGTGACTCCCAACGTAATATAGAAAATTATAATAGAAGTCACTGGAAAAAAATTGTTCCCTTAAAATAGTTGGCCCCTCCATGAAAGTGAGAAACTTCTTGAGTGTGGTGGCGCACGCCTTTATTCCCAGTGCTGGGGAGGCAGAGGCAGGGGAATCTCTGTGACCTTCAGACCAGTCTGGTCTACAGGGTGAGCTCCAGGACAGCCAGTGCTAGGTAGTGAGACCCTGTCTTGAAAAAATGAAACCAACCCAAACAAACAAACAAACAAACAAACAACAAAAAAGAAGATGAGAAACTCAGACAAGATCCTGTGAGCAATGTACTTCAAACCAGCTCAAGATATTAACATGGAAAAAATTTAAAAATTCAAACATGTATTGCTATATACTAACTGGGAAATATATCAGGTAAGCATATCATACTGAAATCTTAACCGGAGATATGCAAATACTGAGATGACAATCACGAGGGTAGAGTCAGCTCTGGCAAAGACACCAGTGGCTCCAGAATCTCCTAGAGAAACTGCTTGGCTGCAAAGTCAACCACAGAGGTGCTCATTACAAACAAAGCGGGCTGTGGACATGCTCGCAGTGTGCGTTGGAGCTGATCAAAATTTAAAACCAGTAGTCACAGACAGTCCCCTCCTCGGTACCGACAACCAGTCACTAGAAATTGCTTCAGCCGTTTGCTCAGTTTATTTTTTCGAATAAAATAGGAATTTCTCTGATAATGAGTTAAAAATTAAACATAGCAATTCCTGCCCCTCCCCCTCCCTCCCCTCCCTCCTCTCTTCCCTCTCCCCTTCTCTCCTTCTCCCCTCTCCCACTTCCTCTATAGCAGCTTCACTGAGTTTGTCCCACCAAACGTCTGTGAGGAGTACTAGAGGAGAGAAACAGCCCCATCAGGAGAGCTGAAGGTGAGCAAGGTGCTTACGAGCAGGCAGGAGCTCCTGCCACGGTACACACTTCTCTCCCTGGTTACAGCCATCACCTCTGGAGAGCTGAGCACTGTCCTATGTGAGTGAGTGTCCTGTGGGGTGAGACTGAGCTACTGAACTATGAATGGGGAGTGTAGTTGTTTGTAATGGATACTGGTTTAGAACCAACGGGAGATTTTACCTGTGTATTCTTCAGTGGTATGAAACAGATATTGGCACGGGCATACTAAAGTGGTGTGGGGACAACTTGCTGGTCAGTTTGATAGTAGCAAATACTAATTGTAATAATATATTGCTTTAAAAATTACACGGTGCTTTTGATCTACATAACGAGGCCTTGGAAGCCCGTGTTTGCCATTCATAAGTAGCACTCCATGAGAACGTGGTGTGGGGTGGCAACTCATAAATATCTCATTGTATTTGGAAGTCATTACCACTGAGCAATTAAGGGAAACTAAAAAACCTCAGGTTTTGTGTAATGAATATATTAAAAATTTATCTCAACTTGGAGTACTGGATGGATTAAGTGCTTGAATTTCAAAATGTGTCTCAAGGATTAAAATGTCATTTCTCCATACTGCAATAGGAATGAAATGGTCATTTCTACCTTTAGGCCATGTCCTTAGCTCAAGGCCAGCTCGGGTATCATCACTGCTTGTCACTTATTTGTCCTTTGTTAGTGACAAGAGTCAGGATCCCATTTGGCACTGGCACAGGTGCGGCAACACCGATTTCACTTTCACAGTGTTAGCAATGATGCGGCTGTACTCGCATTCCTGCATACACAAGCCTGAGTCCAATGGTGAGTCATTACCTCGAGTGTCCGAGTGAAAACATGCTACTGTTTGCACACACTGACTCCACAGTGCACATGGAGCCTTTGCTTTCAATCCTAGGAAAATATGATTTCTGTAATAAAGATGAAAACATGCTCTATGAGTTCAAGGCCAGCCTGGTCTACAAAGTGAGGTCCAGGACAGCCAGGGCTACATAAAGAGATACCCTGTCTTGAAACAAACAAAAACTCAAAATGAGACAAAAAGAAAAAAGTCAAGCAACTCCCTCACCCCCATCCCCTGGTCGTGTGTGTGTGTGTATGTGTGTGTGTGTGTGTGTGTGTGTGTGTGTGTGTGTGTGTGTGTGTGTGTATGTGAGTAGTAAATATCTAATATTTAAGGAAAATAAAGTCCAATCCAGGAGATGGTCTGGCTCATTACAGACCCTCTGGGATGGGCTGGGGCTGTACATTCCCCTGGGCCAGAGGTGTTAGTCCAGATGGCTTACATTTCCCTCCGGAGCAGGACAAAATAGATTTTATTAATTGATTGTCATCTTGTCAGGGTCTAGAATCATCTGCAGGACAAATTTCTAGGCACGTGTATGGGGTTGGGGAGAATGGTTCTATAATAGGTGAACTGAGGGAGGAAGACCCACACTAAACCTCGGCAACACCAATCTCTAAATGGGGATGCTGGCTAAATAAAAAGGAGAAAATGTGCTGGGTACCACCCTTCATCCCTCTTTTCTAACTGCAGATGCAGTGTAACCATTTGCCTTATGCTACTGCTGCCCTACCTCCCCCATCACAACAGCCCTCCCCTCAAACTTGTGCCCCAACCCTTCCTGCCTTGGGTAGCCCTTTGCCTTATGGTTTATCATAGCAGTGAGAAAAGCAACTGATACATATTGTTTCTCAATATAAAATGAGCTAAATAATCTTTTCCATTAGGAATTCAGCCTAACTACAGGGCTCTCACCATCTCCCACAAGCCCGGAAATGGGCATTTCTCACTCCTACAGCCCCAACTGACCACCTGATCTCCTTCCGCTCCTCCTAATTCCATGTGTGGTTCATGTAATGCTAGTCACCATCTGCCTACAAGCTCTGAGACATGCAGGCTGCCGCTTATTTCAGAAAGCAAGCCTGTTCGCTCTTCTTCATACCGTGTTAGGCAGAAAAAAAAAAAAAAAAAATAGCCGTAAAGTCAATACGGGGTCTTTCTGAGTCTCAAACCTAAATTATCATGCCTAAAAGCAGGCTGTTCAGCATGAAGGAACAGGTGTGAGCTGAGAGGAGCCTTCCACCTTACAAAGCCAGAGTCATCAGAGGAAAACTAGTGACTCTGAAAAACTTCTACGTCCCTAGTTCTGACAATCAGCTGTGGATTTCAAAAGACTGCACCAGGCTAGGCAGTGCCCACTACAGATACAATGGGCATCATTTATGCACATGTACATGTGTGTTATCCTTTCCTAGGTACAATAGAGAACTATGGAATAGTAGGCACTACGTCGTCATAACAACTACCTTTGCCCAAGTGATTGCGATGTGACTTGAGCTTTAATCTCATAAACACAGCCACACAATTCAACCTGAAGTCAGTGATTCTGAGTGTTAACCCCATAGTCTCCAGGTGGCATTAGCTGTCACTGACAAGCCAGGTCACCTGACATGGTGACCTGTGGGATTTTTGTTTTCATAAAGGTCAAGGTACAGTCTCTGATCAAGACTGACTGATCTACCTGTGAAAATTTAGTAGTTTATAGTTCAACTATAAGACTTACATAATATCAGCTAGGCGTGGTGGTACACGCCTATAATCCCAGCACTCAGGGAAGCAGAGACAGGCAGACTGCAGTGAATTCAAGGCCAGCCTGGTCTACAAAAAAGCGAGTCCAGGGGAGCCAAGACTATACAGAAGCCCTGTCTTAAAAAAAAACAAAAAAACAAAAACAAAAACAAATAAAACAAAACAAAAAACAGGATGGCGGGGAAGAGAGTTACTTCACACCCACCCACCCATGTAATACTTAGAGACAAATAAAGTTTTCTTATTTGATTATGGCTTTTATACATTTTCCTACACTTCTTTTTTGTTAAGCTTTAGGCATTCTGAATCTCAGACAAGGTCCCTGTCTATCTACTGTTCTGAAGCAAGGTGGTGACATGCTATCCCAGCGCTACCATTTCCAAGTCCAGGATGCTTTCCTGGATCTGTAACTCAAAGTGAGCTGACAAATCTGCAGAGTCTGATACAGAGCTTGAAGATGCAGCATCTCTCCAGCATCCTTAATCCTCTAGTTAGGACCTTTCCAGCATCCTTCATCCTCTAGTTAGGACACAGTGATGTCTTGCTTGTCTTCTTCAGTGGTCTTCCTTTGAACTATTGTGGGTACCTTCTACCTTGCAGTGGTTCTGCCTGGATTTTCCCATGGTTCATCATTGTATCACCCAATGTCAGCCAGTGTTTCTTTCAGGCAGCCAGCACTGGCACCAGCCCCATACTGAAGAGGCTTATGTCTGGGCTCCAGCTCTTCCTATAGGTGCCATCTGGTCCTTTTCCTGCCTCAGTTTACTCATCTATAACATTTCATGGGGCTTGAAGGTCTAATGCATCAAGTGACAGGAAGTCTACCACAGGACCTGGCCACACATGCCCTGAGCAGGGAGGCTGTTGTTACTTCAGTATTCTGATATATGTCTGATATCTTGCTAAGGGCTGAGGAAGATGACCTGTTTCCTTCTGAATGGCTGGAGCACACACTAGCATCCATGAGACACATTGTATTTTAAAGAATAACTCATTCATAAGCTTTCACATGTGTAAAATATTCCAGTCCTTTAGATGAAATAGGAGAATGACAGGTGTACTGCCTGACTGCTGACCCTGACTGCTGAGCCTCAAGCAACTTTTTCCAATGTGCAAGACTTCACACCCTTGTTCCTCTGCTCTGCCATTGAGGAAGATTCTGGACTTACTGCAGAACTTGCTGTGCTTCTCTGCCACCTGAAGGTCCTGTCTGTGCCAGAGACCCTAGCCACTCTGATCCTCACAGCTTCCATTGTTTGGTTGACCCTCTATAAGTCTCCTCTTGGCTGAATTTCCACAGAATGGAAAATATAAGAGACAAACTGTCAGCATCAGTTGAGGTTTTCACATCAAGTTAAAGCCAGTAGAACTACAAAGAAAAGTCATCCCCAGTTTCCTGCCTAATGTTCTTCACACTAGCCAGAGACAGCCTGTGACTTTACCATCCCCCATCCCTCCCACTTGCCCTAATTTCCACCGCTATGAATGCCCACTTGGTTAGGTGTGGTTTGTGCCAGAGCTGTGTTTCTGTGTAACTAGCTTCAACTGCAAAGAATATCTCTTTGAAATTTTCTTCTATCCCAGCTTATCCTTTCAGTGATAATTTCTTGTGCTACTTTCTAAAAACTACGATGACGTCTGTTCATATCCTCCACTGAACTATGAGCTCCACAGAGCAGGTAATGTGAACATTTGGCTCTCTGGTAGCCTGGCGCAAGGATCTGTGCTCAAAAACCTGGAAGATGTTCGACCAATAATGGTCAGATGAGTACAAACAACAGTGGGAAGCCACTTTATGTGGTTTGAAATAAGTCATCAGGAATATTGTAAATAGCCTTTTTTCTAGCACATTTTTTTTCAGGTTGCAAATAATGGAAGGACAAAATGGGAGAACAGATAACATGGCTAATGTCATGATACAACCTAAACAATGCACACAGAATAAAGCATAAAGGGGAATACAGTTGTGTTTCTGTTGGCTTTTTACAAGGTATAAAGACATAGGCATTCCATTCTCAGTATCATAAATCTGGAGTCAGTAGTAAGACTAACTGGTTAGTGTATTCATTCTGAATTTATTGCTATATATTTCCGCTATCCACAATGGCCAAGCTGGGTCTGGAGAATAGGGACCTGGGGGTGAGCAGACTGTCCCTGTGCTCAGCTTCCCACTTGCTATGTATCCCTGATACATACACTGTTAGTCATCAGAGAAGAAAGTCACCTGCTGGACAGGTGATTTAGTTGCCCTAATTTCACAGCACTTATGACAGTAGAATATTTTAAGATTTATAGACATCTCAATAAACAAGGATGAATTTTATCCATAATGTTTCTTTGTGTGTGTATCCATGCAAAAAGGTTCAGGTGTGCACATATATGCACATGTATAGAGAACAGAGGACAACCTTGGGCACTGTTCACTTTGCTCTTTTTAAACAGGGGCAACCCAGGTAGTCTAGGTTGGCTGGTCAGTGAGCTCCAGAGATTGCTATTTCTTCCTCTCTGGTGGAAGATTACAAACACATGGGATTATGACATGCTGCTCAACCTAAAAAACAAGTACTGTATCATCTTCCCGACCCCCACAAAACACATTCAATGTTTGCTGTAGGTTTATTGTGATTGATGCCTTCCTATTGGTCCATTTGGGGAGACTATGACTGTTGCTAGAGTTTCTCTGGGCCCTCACTGCAAGTGTTGACTTCATCATTGTTCAGAAGCTATGAAGTCCTTGCGCTGATCAGATCCTGCATGTCAAGAAACCCCTTCCTACCCTTGGTGCCATAGGATTGGTCAGAGATAGTTGAGCCTAAGGAGACAGCACAGAGATAGTATTGGGATAAGAAGGATTGGGTAGGAAATAGGTTCCCAACCTCCTCTGAGCCCAGAGCTGTGTGTTCAGGCCTTCCTTCCTCTGGAGAGATCTACCTGCAAGGCATGGCTTATGCCTGCTACTGGGAAAGCATCCTAGGCTCAAGCCTAAGTGACACATTGGACCCACTACAGTACTTGTATGCTGATGGCTCTTGGAACATGGGACAGCCAGAGAAACAATGCTTATTGACCAGTGGAATTTCATCCCTTTGAGTTTCAGAGATTTACGGCCAGCACACACCACTGTGTCCATTTCATATAATCAAAGATGTTTCTGCGTATTTTAGACGAGCAATATTTTCCATAGTGAGAACCCCCAGGGCTTCTCTAGTCAGCATATTTTCTGGGTTTATATATGTCTAAAGAAATGAATTTCCATGTGCCAGTAGCCCAAACCAATAAATTCACCTTTAAGTTCTCTGTTAGGATTGAACTTGGCTGCTCATACATGAAAGCACATGAAGGGACACATGACGTGGACATCTCTTTTTCTGAGCCCAGTGGTGTAAGGCTATTAGCTCAGCTAGTCAGAAGTTTGAGGCAAATGGAGTCCAAGCCTTTTAGTCTCAAAGAGTTAGTTCACAGCCAGTCTCGCAAGTTTAGCAAGGCCCTTTCTCAGGGCACAATATAAGAACAAAGGGGTTGGTGATAAAGCTCAGTTGTAGAATGCTGGCCCAGCATTCTCAGTTCCTAGTGCCACAACACTCACACTTTGCCATCCTCTCTCCTGGACAGGGCACTTTATTATTAAAGACAATGCTCTTCATTTAAATGCAAAGGAAGTGCTATCTAAAAATAGTTTGCCTAAATGTAATATTATCAGGTAATAAAGGCCATAAGATGGCCTCATGTATACTCTAGAGCTCTGTGTAGTTGTATGCATGCATATGCACTGTCACCAGTTCACTCTCAAGAGCATTCCACCAAATGGGACATTCCCCAGGTTCAAGATGCCCTCCCTATAACTGCTGGTAGGAGCCACTATTCAGATGGTGATGGGAGCATCACTACCACTTAGGTCTTTTTCTTGAGCTTTATATACCTGGAATCATGTGACAATTTTTGTTTTTGATACAGAGTCACATGTAGCCTAGGATAGTCTTGAACTTTCTCTGTAACTAAAGCTGTCCTTGAACTCCAAATCTTGCTTCTACTTCCTGAGTCCTGGGTCACAGGTATGTGTCAGCACATTTGATTGTGCCTGGCTTCTTTCTGTCAATATAACTTTTAAGAGTCTGAGCTTTGCTGTTTCCCAAGTAAATTCTAATGACCCATTCAACCCCTAAGCAATGCACAAGGTAAAAGCAAATTTAGACACCCCAGATTTCTCATGTCTCTAACTAGAAGGTCCGTCACACAGGTGCATTTCCTGGCGCACACAAGAAAACTCACACTTGCTCAATGTTGTATGCAGAAACTTGAGACAATAGAGTCAATGATTAACTCCATGCAATTAAGCACATCACTAATTCCATCCAAGTCGCTCAAAAATGAATATATTAACAGCACTGCCTAGCACATTTGCTGTGATGACTGAATGAAATAGCCCATGTGAAATTATTTTTAACTGGAACATGCCCCCCACCCAAATCACATCCTTTCTGAAATAAAGAAGAGTGAAGCAAACCACAGACCTCCTAGATGATTCCATGGCAGTCACTATGCTATATCAATAAACGCTTTCATTTTTAAACCCTTAGTTCTACATCAGAATTATGGTATTCATGGCACCTAACTTGTTGGTACAAATAGTATGCTCTATTAATAGCCCAACGATGTATGTCCGTTTGTTTACTGCTGATGCAAATAAAATCCACAACATCAGTTATTATACCAAGAACCTAAAGAAAGTCTGTATAGGTGTTAGAAAAGCAACGGACAATTCTACTGCAGTTTTAAACAAAGGAGAGACACAAAAATGTACCTAATTCGGTAGCACAGGCTGTATTAAATGTAAAATATTAACAGCTCTGGAGCAGGAAGAGAGAGATGTCCTTATCTCAATTTTATTCAAGGGGCTCCAGTTAACACTAGGAGTTAATCGCCCAACATATTCACATGAATATTGAAAGAGAATATGCTTTGTTTGCATATGAAATTATCTCATACCAGGGAAACAGAAGGGACTCGTCCCGAGAATATTAAAAGGGGTAAGGAACTCCACAAGGTGGCCAGGCTGAAGAAACACACCAGGATTACTCACTGCTCATTCTTTTTGTCTTCACACTGACATAGAAATGGTACAAACCCCAACTTCACTTTGCTGACTGCCAGGAATACACAGACAGACTAAACAGAATCGTGAATGGAAAGACAGGATTCATCTGGAGGAGAGGGGTGAGGTGACTCAAGATGTTCAAGCTTCAAGTACAAGGTTACTTGTCTATAGTTGGCCTCTAAGTAGGTTAACTGGGGATTTGTGTATCTGATAATACATCTTCAAGTTTGCAACAAATAAGCTGTCATTGTTGTTAGGCAGAGGCTGTGTCGCTGCTGATATTAGGGCACAACTAAGAGGGTAAAGCCAGGGTTCAGTGTGGGATCGGCAGAAGCGAGGGAAAGAAGGATCATTTGGAAAGATGAATACTTCAAAATAGCCATCTCTATATGGAAAATATATGATACAGGTTCAGTGCATTGTGGACATAGAGGTGGCTTTTCTCAAGGAAGCATTCTATATGAGGATCTATAGAGGAAAAAATACTATCACACCAACCTGGAATGGCATATACGGGTATACCCTTTATATCTAGTGAAGAGCCAGTGTTTTAAGGAGCAGGAAGTGCATTGGGGAAGCAGTGGGTATGATTACTACTGAGGACAAGGAAGAATGCCATAAGGAAGAAGCAAGCCACAGAGTGGATGGTTTTGGCTACATTAAAAAGTAAGCATCCCTATGTGAGAAAAGCCCCAGATGCTAAGACGCTTTGTATGTAGAGTAAGTGGATGGGAAGGAAACGCTGGCACCATGAAAACCATCACCATTCCCAATATAGAAAGCCAGAAACTTGACAATAAAAACATCATCCAGTAGATCGGAGGTCAAGAAAAGGTCAGAGACATAGAAATAAAATAGAAAAATCTCATAAAGTATGTCCAAGCTTATCATCAGCCAGGTGACACACACACATTAAAAACAAGCTGACAATTTCACCAACAAAACCCACAAGACTTCAAAAGGTTGTTGGCAGTCAGCACAACTACTAAGCACTGGGCAGACAGGACACCAGACAGCAATGCCTCACACCCCTGAGTCTCTCTTGCAGAAGGAAGGAGGTGTCCAGGCACACAACCCCAGTGCTGTCTGCGACAGTGCTCAGAAATCCATCTACGGTGAACTAACAAGGGGACAGTTCCACAAATCAAATGTAAAACACACAATGTAATGTTCTGTGGCTCGTCACAAAAAGAAACAGATTACGGTATTGTGAGCTAGAGAGGCACCTGTGGTACATGACAGAGAAGAGGAGGTTTCCCAGAACAGCCTCACAGCTTAAGTCTATTGTTCAAGATACAAAAGTGTTTTGTGTCCACATAGGCACTTTGGTGGAAGCAAACTTGAACTTCTGGAAGGGGAGTGAGTGAGACAAGCTCTGGATATAGTTTTTTTTTTTTACCCTTATTCATTCTAATCCTGTTCTTGAAATCCCAGAAGGAAATTCAGACAAAAAGATACATTTTTTTAATGACTCCAGACAGAAATGTCAGTCTCAGAAACCGTTCATGTACACACACACACACACACACACACACACACACACACACACACACACATATATATGAACATATACACATATGTTTAAGGTTTCATTGTATGCTTTGGATATGCTACTGTGTTACATAGGATGTTCCATGCAAATACATGTTGTGTGTTGAACAGCCCCCACCCCCACCCCCACACACCTCCTTACTGTTTCCTTTCACCCCTCTCGCCCAAGTCTTTTTTGTTTCACTGGGAAGTTTGGTTTCTGCTTTCATGTAGTATGATACACTTGATTTTATCTATCTATAGAAAATAGGAACCACCAATGACAGGAACCATAACATTTGCGAAACTGAGGTTAACTTAATTGACTTAATATGATTATATCTAGTTACATCCAGTTGTCTACAAGTGATACGGTTTCTTTTTTTCTTTATATCTGAACATTTCCATTGCGCACATATATCACATATTTTTTATCCATTCCTCTGCTCTTAGACACCTAACCCAAGGGACAGTTGCGTTTTGAAAGGACATATATTATTGTCTCTAAATATTTTGTGAAGCTTTATTTTAATAGGTGTGATTTGTGTTGCAATGGCTTTGAGGAAGCTTTTGGTATAGCCCATGCCTGGAGCATCAATATTTGGGTTTTTCTCCTTCCTAACCAACATGAACTTGTGTAACCCCATATCGATGATGTACCATAGATGTACCATAGAGCCTGCAGTCTGTATGCAGCCTTGGGATGAAGATGCAGAGAGACCAGTCTATTAGCACCGTGACGCAGGCTACTTAGAGGACTCTATGAAAAGGCCATTGGGAGTCCAGAGGCACAGCAACAAAAGGAATACAACAGTCAGAGCTTTGCATATTCATAATCCCAGCAGACATTGCCTCATCTCTGTAAAATTGCTTTGTTATGAGAGATGGCTTTTACTGATGAAAGGTCCACGAGAGAGTTTACTCACGACGAGGTCTATAATGATGCTCACCATTAGCCTTTGCCTATGTAGATTTACCGATGGCAAATCGTACTGAGAACTAAATGAGAGCCTGGCAGTTTGGCTAATAGCACTGAGTTTAGCTTGTGATGTAGGGGTGAGGGGGGAATGGGTAGGATATCTTCCTGACAAATTGCCTGGCTGACACTGACGATTTGCGTGTAAACGATTTGTGAAAGCAGTGGCATGAGAATCCTTACTTCCTGACTGAAGACTCTTCTGACCCACTCTTTAGGAAAGAGACCCTGCCGTGTGCACCCAGGAGTCCCTCCCTGAGACCTACGTTTTATACACCATGCCTCCTGCAGTAAGCACGGGGCCTCCAGTTCTCCAGAGGCCCAGGTCTCTGTGCAGGTTACCTTACAGCTGCAGAGCCACGAGGACCTGAGTCCAGCTTTTCAGGGCACCTGCCGCGCTCCAAGTGCTCACCGCCCCCTGCTGGAGATTGCGAGTCTTTCTTGTAACTCGGACTTAAATGAACTCACTGTCCTTCCTATCTTAAGAAAACTCAGCCTCTCTCTTCTTCGCAGCAATTTTCCTTCCTCGTATTGACTGATAATTGATAATTATGGGAAAATGTGGGAACGAGGCGGAGACATTAGGTCTTCTGTTTAATGTGCTTTTGTGCAAACCCTCTGAGGCAGAGGATGCACACAGAAGGAGCACTTCTTAGGCTGACGGCCGTGGGCTAATGTCACCCACATGGCGCACATCTCCAAACGCGCTTATGAAAGGTCTGGCCGATCACAGCCCCGTGAAAAGAGGTGATGACTTGTGGGAGACCCCCAACACCGTGCTAACATCAGGCCTGACAGCTCCAGTTGTAGATCAGGGCAATATGGATCCAGGCGTCTGATAAAATAGTAAATTTAGCAAGACAAACTCGATCAAGGCAATGAAGTTACTCTTGCTCTTACTTACCTCATTTGTTTCTAAGTCTAAGTAGTTTTCCTTCCTGTGGGTTAAAACCTAAGGGAATTAACCTCTTCACGCTTGCCCAGTGTAACCTCGGGAACGCACGTGTCTTTTCCTGGTAAAGTGATGCAACAGCAAGTGTGTATGTGTGGATGGAGGTTGTGAAACTAGAAAATATACTATGAAAGGGGAGAAAGAAATCTTAAGAGAGAGCTGGAGATGGAGAAAAAGATAGTGATAGCCACATGAGTCAAGAAATTTAAGTATGGGGGAGGAAGCCACAAGAGAGGGCTGAGGTGGGAGAGGGAATTGGGGGGGGGGGAAGGAGATATCAAAACAAAGTATGCAGGAAAGGCCCACAGTAAAACCCATTATTTTGTGTATTAATTTAAAAAAGGAAACACTACAAAGCCCCCCCCCCCAAGTACTACAGTTCATAACTCTATGTGTGCTTGAGTTTAAAACAAAACAGACAAGTTTTCTGAGAGCCTGCAGGCCACAGCCGGTGGTTGGGTGGTTCTCTTGTATGTACAGGCCTAGTTCAGGGCGCCCTTGAGGAGTGGTTCTCGATGTGTGGGTCGTGACTCCTTTGGCAAACCCTTATCTTCAAACATATTTACATTACGATTCATAACACTAGCAAAACTACAACAAAGAAGTAGCAACAAAAATAATTGTATGGTCGGGGCGGTCCCCACGGCATGAGGAACCAAGGATGGCAACAGGAGGAAGGTTGACAACCACTGCCTTAGAGGGAAGACGTGGCCCACTCAGACAAGCCTGGAATAGAGGTCCAGCCTTGTGTTTTCCCAGATCTTGTGCTGGCTCTTTCCATTGTACAGGGCTCAGGAGAACGCATGTGTGCCATGCTTGTACAAACATAGGACAAACTATCCCGGAACAACACAATGAAAAGATAGAAGAATGATTTGGTAAACATCTGTAGCTCAATATTTAAAGTGAAATTTCCATTTTCCACAGTCACTGAACCTGCTCTCCTTACTGATTGTAGCCTTCTAATCCTTTGCAAATACCTGAGCTAAAAATATCTCTCACCTTCTCCTAAAAATTCCTCAGCCTTAAGCCAGGTGTGGCGATGCACATCTTTAACCACATACTTGGGAGGCAGAGGCAGGTGGATTTCTGACTTTGACTTTAGCTTGGTCTCCAGAACGAGCTCCAGAAAAGTCAGAACTACACAGAGAATTTCTGTCTCAAAAGAACAAAAACAAATCCCATATCTCCAGCCTCTCTCAGTCACTGTCCCTTCAGTCGCTATCAGCAGGATGGTCATTCTCTCTAATGGCTCAGTCCCGGGTGATTTGTCCTTCCCCGTTGTTTATACCTCACCTCAGGCCCTCCTCGTCTGTCCCCACTGCTGCATACCTGGGGACCTTGCCCTATATTTGGCCCCGTTGAGTCCACTTTCCCAGATGAGATAGAACAACATGAGTAGAAAACAAGTACGGGCTTGGGGTGTAGCTCAGTAGTATAGTGCTTGCCTTGTGGCTACAGGTCTTGTTAAATCCCCAGTATAAAACAAAACTCGGTTGGGTCTCATGGCACAGGCCTGTAATTCCAGCTGCTGAAGATGCTAATGCAGGAAGTTTGATATTTCAAGGCCAACTAACACTACATGAATGAATTGTACAAGTAACTCAGTGAGAACCTATCCTTTTTTAAAAAAGCATTTTAAAGAGCTGCCGTAGAGTGTGCTCCTAGCATGCAAAATATCTTGTGTTTAGTTCCAGACCATAAACTAAAACCAATCAACCACCAAACAAACAAACAAAAGCAAGTGAATGGAGCATGCTTCCCAGTACCCCACCAACTGAAGGCTCCTGTCCTTGCATAGGCTGTGGAAGAAACCCCAGCTTCTGAGGGGCATTCAAAGTGATACCTTTGGAAGGAAACTGGGCTTAGCTGAGGTCACGGGGATGAACATTTGAATGGGACTAACATCCTGCAGGAAAAGGAAGAGATAAGAGCTCTTTCTAGGGCTGGAGAGATGGCTCAGAGGTTAAGAGTACTGTCTGCTCTTCCAGAGGTCCTGAGGTCCTAGCAACCATATGGTGGCTCACAACCATCTGTAACGTGATCTGATGACCTCTTCTGGCCTGCAGGGGTACATGCAGGCAGAGCACTGTATACATAATAAATAAGTAAATATTTAAAGGTGGGGGAAAAAGAGCTCTTTCTACCACATCAAGAGGGCAAGAAGTCAGGAAATGGCCCTCGACAGACCCCAACTCTTGGGTTTCCACTATCCATGACTGAGAAATGAATACCTGCCTGAATTGTGATAGCAGTCTGGCGGGGCAAGAGACACAAGCTTCTTTGACCCACAGTGGAACTCCTTAGCACAAACTGCAGGTGCACCTCTCCCTCTTGTCTTTCTGCCTTCCCAGCCCAAGCCATGGCTGCTCAGGTGGACCTATGGCACCTCCTCAGAGCCGCCCTCATGCTCAGCTTCAGTCTTGGCTGCCTCAGCTCCTGGGCCACCCCTACACAGTGTGACCCTTCCCACCTCCTGACAGAATGTGGGCCCTCCTTGCAGTCCATAAGTGTTAAGTTCCCTCAGTAACTAAGTTGTTATAGTGTTATTGCAGGGAAAGAACAACCCACTTAGTAACCATGCCTGAGTATGGGCCACATATGTTGACTGAAGATAGGGATGATGGAAGAATCAACACACACAGGAAAGGGAAAGGTGATGGAGGGTAAATAGAAGGATGGGCAGTAGAGCATACTGGGAATTCTGTTCTCTGGACAAATCCTGATCATCATACAATGGTGATAACCCAGGATCACCAGAATATGGAGAGAGAGAGAGAGAGAGAGAGAGAGAGAGAGAGAGAGAGAGAGAGAGAGAGAGAGAGAGACCTGGAAAGGATGGGTACAAGGTGTCCAGTAAAAGGTTACTGTGTCCTTCCATTCCATTAGCTGTATATCTCCAGGGACCCTAACCATTATGTAGCTGCAGGTCCTGATCCTTCTCTTCCTTCAAGGCTCTTCAGCCATGGCTCTATTTGAAGAGATGACTGAGCAGAGATGGTGATGTGTTCATTTCAGAGCAGGGGAAGGGCGGTAGGCAGCCTCCATCTGTGGTTTCTAGGGGTTACAGTGCCACCAAAGAGCGAGGAATGTAAATTCATCTGCTCTTCACCGACAAGATTGTGTCTGATATCCGGAAACGGCTCAATTCTTCAAGCCAGCGTTGAGAGTCTTCCTGACAGGCAAACGCCTTCCCAGCCCACAGCAGAGGTTGCAGAGAGATGCAGAGGACTGCTCCCTCCTCCCCCCTCCACCCTCCAAGAGGATAGAGTAAGTCAATCACCACTGCCCAGCCTAACCCAATTTCTTTGTTGGTTTAAAATCAATATGTTCTCTTTCTCTATTCATTTTTGATTATGAAACCCTCAATTTCAGCAAATCTATATAATTTTTTTTTGCCGCCTAGATGTTCCTCAGCAGCCACAGAACTCAGCTTTGCCTCACCCACACCAAGGGTGGACTGTTAGACCTACAGGCCTCCTTACTGGTGTCTGGGTCAGCACAGGGGCAGCCTTGTTCTCACAGAGCTGTGTGCCTCTTTCTTTTGCTTTTGTGCTTAGGAGGAGCTTAGAGCCAGTGAGGACAGTGGCCTGCTGCATGGGAATAAGATCTGTGGTTGGCATGGCAGGGCAGAGCTGCTGGTTGGCGTGAACTGAGGGTCTCTGGGAAGAGCATCAGAGGATGCAAAGGCACCAGGGTAATGAGGGTCCACAACTCAGAACTGGAGACCCAGCTGTAGTTTCAGAATGCTTTCTTCATTAGCAGGTGTTTCTAACTTTTTGGCCTTACTGGACGATGCTAGCTATCTTTTACCGAGTTCACACTGAGTCACACACCTGTCAATCTTAAGTATGTTTACAGATGTTTCTTGGGCTAAATTCATAGCTGCCCCATGTAGCTATCCTCCAGGCTGCAGGCTGGGCATGTCTAGTTGCATGGTAGCCCCAATAGACCAAGAAGACTAAAAGAGATGAGCTACAAACATAGCTTGAATAGGGCCTGAGAGAGACAGCAACTTGCATAAGGGAGCTTTCCTAATGTGGCTGAAGAGCAAATGGGACAGAGAACACGAAAGAGATGCTCATCTTTCCATTTTGCTGGCTAATGGCATCATTTTGCAGGAATAAAACGAACTGTTCTCTGAGCTCAGGAACTAGCTCAGTGCAGGGCACTTGCTGAGGCTCTAAGGCCCGTTCCTGACACTCCCCATGCCCCTCCAGAAAGTCATTTTCTTGATTAAAACCACTTGTAGTCTCAGGAAAAAACATATTTGAATGTCCTCAGGTTGCTGGTTTATTTTTGTTTTGAGGAGTTTTATTATTTTAAATCTTATAAATCTTATTACAAAAAAAATCCCTGTAAATAAATAAACACACAATGCACCAAAGTTAACCAAGGTCTGTACAACTCAGTGAGCTTCTATACAGCATCGCATTACACTTTACATGTTTAGTCTTGACTATTTTACATACTCACCTACCACCAAAACCACAAAATCCATGGCAAATTAGAAGGAGGAAAACAATTAGCTGTATCTTTTCATGACTCATGCCTATTACCTGAGTTCAGTCCTTTCTTATCTCCTTACATGTGCCCTCTCTTGTTCTCTTTTCTTCATGCTATCATGTATCCATGGATGTTTATTTGTATATATGCTATTTTTTAAGGTATTATTATTATTAATTATTATATGTATTATTATTATTATTTCTGTACATGCATTCTGTGCATTCATGAGTACAGATGCCTGCAGAGTCCAGATGAGAGTGTTGTGTCTCCTTGGACTTATAGGTGATGGTGCACTGCAGCTGTGGTGCTGGGAACCAGCGTGGTGTTCTCTGCAAGAGCAGCATGCGCTCTTACTAGCTGAGCTCCTTTGGTTCTGTTTTCAAGGGTAGCATTTCAGAGCATAGATACAGGCTAGGTCAAAATGCATGCAGTACAAACTAAACCAGAAAAGGGTCACCCACAGTGGGAAAAAACAATGTGCTTATTCCTCAGTAGCATTTAATCAGCTCATCTGATATATGCATTCGAAGGCTGTAATTCACAGCTTAAGAGATAGAAAAGTTATTGGCATGTGTTCAAAAGTGTTACAGTTAGAGGTAAAATGTTCTCAGCCTAAACAAGATGTTTTAGCAGCATGCTGTCAGATAGCTGAATATTTAATAGAGGTTACAAACCAGGGAACTATGGGCTGGGAGACAGCCCAGTGTCTATAGTGCTTGGAACATGAGGACTGGAATTCCAGTACCTAGCACCCACATGAAAAGCTCAGCATGACAGTGTGCAGCTGGGGGCTCAGTGCTAAAGAGTGGCAGAGTCAGGAGGATTGCTGCTGTTTGCTGACCAGCAAGGCCAGCCAAGAGAATAGAAGCTCTAGGTTCTCTGGGGAACTCTGTGCATAGGGATATGCAGAGAGAGGGATTAAGTAGGACACAGGACAGCCTCCTCTGGCTTCCCCATGCACATGGCTGGGGAATACAACCTCACCCCACACACACCCATGACACACATACACAATCAGGGACTGTGAATTTGAAAAGCAGTTTAGTCCATTTCCAGAAGAACCTGTCAAGTAAAATATTTACCATATTTTGTGGACAGTTACTCCTTTTAAAATTAATTTTTTATTTCATCTATCTGTTATCTATATTTATCTATCATCTCTCTATTATCATTCATTTAGCTTAGTTTAAAGCAAAGTAGAGGATCAGTGTTTTTGACTGTTCTGTATTAAACAACCTTATGTTGCCATTAATTCATCTCCTAAAATTAAGCAATGTTTATGAACTTATACACAGAACTTTTGTTTCTTTTAAAATATCTCATGTCTCAGAAAAACGTGCTCGAATCCTAGTACCAGTTGCTGCATTGTGGCTGTCTGCTTGTTTGTGTAAGACTCCAGCATTGTGTAGTGTGGGGAAATGAGGAGCAGTGTAAATCTGTGGGATTTCACCTCAGGCAGGTAGCAGCCGCTAGTGTTACGACACTCTCCATTGCATTCCTTTCTACATAGCCCATGCATGTGTGCACATGCATGAAAACATGCAAATGCTATGTAACCGGGCGCACACACATGCTCAGCCTAGTCTTTCAGCTGATCACCATATGGAGAGTTTTGCTTGTCAACACATTTGCATTGACCTCAACCCTCAGTGTCTGGCTGTTCACTGTGGTCCCATTGACATCCCCAGGGTGCCTTGTCCCTACCTTCTAAAAGCAATATAGAGGATATATGGACATTTCCACCTTTACACAGAGCCCTTGTCATGTCCGACAAATATTAAGAGTTAAGAGTTCTGATTCTGAGTTCTTCTAGAATATTCTGTTACTTACTGCTAGCTATTTTTACTACAATTGCCCATTTGCTCCAGAGGCAGGGGGCAGGGAGCGAGGGAGGGACAGAGAAATAGCGCAGTCAAATTCCTAACATCAGGAGGAAAGATAGTTTACTTAAAATCTATTTAAAATATCTCCAGGACCAATAATATTTTTGGAAAATTACAAATATTCATTCTTTGAGGACGCATTTGAGTTGTTTAATCAGTATCAGTCTCAGAGGCTGTACATTTAAATAGAATGAATAACAGAACCAAGAGCAAGATTCTTAGCCAAACACCAAGACAGTGGTGGTCAGGGCAAACTAGAGCCCAGAAATATCTTCTTTAGGCCACAAGGAAACACTGCAGAGTTTTAGGCAAAGGGACTAAGTGAATTCTGAGAATTAAAAACTCACAGTTAAACAAACAAACAAACAAGCAAAATTAACCATGTCTTCATCTGTGATTCTGAAATTCTAAGAAGTTTAATAGTTTCTTTCTATTTCAATATAATAAAAATCTTGCCTTAAAAGTGACATTTTTACTTTCTTTTCTTTCAAGGTCAAAGTTAATATGTTATAATTTCTGTGTCCAAGGGACAGGACATTCTCCAAAGCCATGTGGAAAGTGAGGACTGATTCTGACATAAACTCTATTGTCCCATATTTGACCATTTCCCCTTGGTGGGGAGGCTTGGTAGCACTCAGAGAAAGAATAGGAAGGTTACCAAGATGAGACTTGATAGGCTGTGACCATATGGTGTGGAAGGAGGTCCCCTTTTGTCACAGACCTAGGGGAGGGGAATAGGGTGAAAGAAAGAGGAAGTGAGGGAGGAATGGGAGGAGACAAGCAAAGGGATAAAAATTTAGATATAATCTGAATAAATTAATAAAAAAAAGAATTTAAAAAGATAATATCATCACTGTGCCTTTTTCTTTCCCTCTTTTCTGAATGAGGAAGAGTCTCACCCTGTAACCCACAAGGCCCTGGAATTCACTATATAACCCAAGTCAGCATCCTACTTTGAGCAGTCCTCCAGCTTCAGCTTCTTGGATTACAGGAACAAACCATCATGCTCCGCGTGCACCTGGTTCCTACCAGTTGGCCTGTTGCTTTGGAATGCATCTGGTCTTTCCTACATCTAGACCCTTAGCTGTGGTTGTTACTGCTCATGGTCCCTCCTAAGATCACAAGGTGCTAAGCTTCTCAGGGGTCACTGGTACCAGGGAGGTGCTAGGCACTATTATGGGATTCTTCCTCCCACCACTCTCTTTTAATATGACTTCTTCCAAGTTTTCAATTCACCACACACCTTATGCACATTGCTAATATGGCAGATACTCTAACAGAGAAATTTTGCTCAGATAGTGCCCTCATTTTTATGATTCAGACAAAACACCAGCACAGCCCTGTGTAAAACTGAACAGGAGTTAGGGCTTGGGAAAGGGCCCCAGGGCAGAAACAAATCCCAGGTCTTTGCTATCCTGTGTCAATATATTCATGTGTGGAACACTCAATGCTATCTCTGTAACCATAGCATCACCCAGTGGATCCAAACAGACAGACCAAACAGCCCTCCTCCCCTTGGTGCTCCACAGAGCTATCCTCCAGGGTCCTGAGTCCTGCAGTCTGGCTCCTGCCATGCATGGGTTGGTGTTTCTCCTTAACATGCTCTTGGCAGACTGGGCAGTTTAGTGTTCGCACCTATGTGCTTCCCAGGGAGACACGGACTCCTCCTTGTATCTGGGGCTCATTAGGGTGACATGACACAGAAGAAAATCACTTGGGATATGGCGTGTCATTGGAAGAAGCGTGAGGGGTGAGTGTGAACAGCACGGGGGTGGTTGAAAGACCCGAGTAGGATACTGGACAGCAGAATCTAGCTATATTTGCT
Organism: Acomys russatus; assembly: GCF_903995435.1. NCBI lineage: Eukaryota > Metazoa > Chordata > Mammalia > Rodentia > Muridae > Acomys > Acomys russatus. The sequence goes on along the minus strand of NC_067137.1, from coordinate 43,096,132 downwards.
ACCTACCGGAGAGACTACGAGAGTAAGGAAGGCAGAAATCCCAGTTAGGGAGCTGAAAACATCCCCCACTCTCCTCTCCCAACTGCGCACCCAGCAGCCTAAATACTATAGAGAGGGACACTCTTAGCACCCTTGTTGGCATCTCCCATCGCAGGCCCCTCTCAAGGGAAGGCAAAATGTTGATAAACCTTAATCAGTAGGCATCCCATTTTCCCCCTTTTCATCTGATAGCCAAAGCAAAACTTGCCAGTCTGTATGAAGGCTTGCCCCCACTCCATCTTTCTGAAACACTGACTTATTTACCACCAATTCATTGCTCCTGCATAAACTGCTCTGTTTACACAGCGAGGAGGAAGATGAGGAAAGGAAAGCTCAGACGTTGACCCCCTCCTTTAATACTGTGATCCTGGGTAAAGTGGGAAATGACTTCACAGGCTGGCGTGGGAGTCTGAAGACAGCTTCTGTGCTGCCTCTGAGCGGAAACTCGTTTTGATCCTCAAACACCTGACTTTCCAACCAACTTTTAGAATGCCACCTGCTCAGAAGTTGGAAATGGCCCATGTGCGTATGCTTACCTTTAGCGGAGAACTTTCTCTAGGGCCAAAGCAGCATGGCAGTTTCTGATGCACTTTTCAAAGTTAATTGTTCACGACTCTCTCAAGTTAGTATGCATCTTGCTGCTCTAGCTGGTTTAAGACCACATTCACAACCTCAGTGCCAGGCACTGCTTCTTTTGTTGTGCATACCAGCAGAACATTGCAATGAATGACACCTTTCATTAGATAATGATACCAATGATCCTTCCTTGGAGGAACAGGAAAACGGATTGGATAGAAAATGACTACTGATCATAAGGACTAGTTGTCTTCATGTGTCTGGGAGTGTGGGTGTCTATGTGTACAGTGTACATGTGTGTGTATAATGTGAGTGCATATGTGTATACACAGTGTGTGTGTGCCTGTGGGTATCTGTGTGCTTCCAGGCACAGAACCTGGAAGAAACCTTCTAAGGTATTGGATAGTACAACCCCATGACTAGAAAGTTCCTGGCTCACTTCTGAAAACCAGCATACAAGAGACTCCATGAATATGTATTCGTAGACAGTGTGTGTGCTTGGGGGGGGGGCGAATTATTATGCATAAATAAAACTACAGCTCCAGTGACCACATGGGGCCTAGAAAGTCTTGGGAACATATGACACAGAGGTAGCCGGCTGTCTAGAAGCAGCTCTTCCCTGTCTGAGATGGAGGCCTGAGGGGCACGGCAGATAAAAGATGTGTCATTAACACAGTGCTGTCTTCACAGCTTTCTGCCTGTTGTTTCTGAACCTGTCTGCCATGACACCCTGGTGGGATAAAAAGGGTCTCCGTGGGCAGGATGTGAATCACAGTTAGGAAGGGTGTAGCACATCTTAACCATGAAAAGGATAGGAAATGATACAGGAAACAAGGGAAAAATTCTTCATACTCTCCTAGGAAACAAGACAAACAAAACCACACAGGCATGCATGGACACACACACACACACACACACACACACACACACACACACACACACACACACTGCCAGATAAGCAGACATAATACCATGGCTTCAGGCAGATTTAAAACTAATTGTGCAATCTATGTACAGAATTTTATATGAAATTTTGGTAAATATGTAAATTACCTACTTTTTTTTTTTTTTTTTTTTTTTAAAGCACAAACTTAAAGCTATCAATCATTTAAGAGGGCCCAGGAAGGCAGAGGGTGGCACTGCAAGGTTCTTAGACAATAGTCACTTCAAAACAGGAAATCTGGATGGATTGTGTCCTCTCTGTTTGGGAAGTGAGGGTCCAAGGTGACATGCATTGACCCTGCATTTGCAGGTACTGGGATCTCTATAAGGACATGTTCAGAGATCTTAATGAGAAGGAAGCCTGGCTGCATCTGAGACTGGCTGCTGTGACACTGTACGGGTCAAACATTCTCCAGAGTCTGCCATAAGCAAGCAACTCAGGGCTATGCGTTATGGTTTTCAAATAGCCTTTATAAAGTGTTCTGTAATTGGTTTAGGAACATGCCCCTTTTGCCTATGAAGGTTACAGGAAAGAGGTATAGTTGGCCATAAGGACATCTGTTCTCTGCAAGAGACACAGCATTGCCACTGGGCAGAGGAGCGCTGAGAACAATAGACCTGGACTGGATAGAGCTCACTGTCCTCTGCCTAGCATTTGTATGTGCTTCCTAGCCACGTGGAGACAGATGGAGTAACATGGGGTTGTCTCCTGTGGCGGCAGGAAATCCAGCTTGCTGAGAAGCAGCTACTTTGGGGATTCAAACAGGGGGGAAAAATCATCCTGGAGTTAGCAGTACAGCTTCACAGTGAGGAGTTTTCTCATTGCTTTGTGCTTGCTCCTAATTCTCCTGCCGCAACGTTCCAGGCTCTTCCGTGAGCTGATGTCCCCATTTAAACAGGGAGCAGCTCCACATGTAATCACTCAGGAATGCCTTTCCCTTGCTGCCTCTCCAACAAAAACCGCTGTAGTGTCTGCTGTGACCTTGAGCATCCCCCACCAGCTCTGAATATAAGTCACTTTGTCAGTGGCTATGTGAAGAAAGGAAAAGGGCTTTCAGAGTGTGTGCTGCTTCTCATCTGAAATCATCTCCTAGCCTCATGATGGCTTCATATGGCTTTTTTTTTTTTTTTTTTTTTTTTTTTTTCAGCACTAAGGCTCAGTGACAACTGGGCTGCTGCAGTGATTAGCATTCAGAGCCACCCAGAGCTGCAGCTGAGCTCCAGCGGCTGGCAGGCTTGAAAAGACCGGGTGCCTTGCAACCTGCTCAGAGGCATTTTAGAGACCAGCATTCCATGACCAAATCCTTCCTAATGCAGAGCTAATTTGCAGCGATGATGAATGCCACAATCAGACGGCCTTTCAGCCTGATGCTCTCCAGTCGGCATCTGAGGAGAGCCTGAAGGGGCCGGGATGCATTCACAGAGAAGCCACTGTGAGCGACAGACTGTTCATGCTCAGAGTCAGCACCTACACAGTGCAGACCCAGGCCAGGCCATGGAGACCTGGGTCAGAGCCCCTTAGCCCTGGGAAGTGAAGACGGCTAGAGGACAGGTGTGTGGCCAGGGGTGGGTGGGGTGCTATCGCTATCAGAAGCCACCTCTATTGTGTCCCAAGCATGACTTGTTTTGTGGAAGGGTAACAGTATCACTGGGGGTTAGGGAGATGGCACAGTTATTAAAGTGCTTTGCATACAAACACAAAGAATAGAGTTCAGGCCCCAGGAGCTATGGGAAGAAAAGCTGGGGGTGGTCATGTGCACTTATAATCCCAGTTTTTAGGAGGTAAAGACAGGCAGACTCCTGGGCTTCCTGACCATACATACAGCCCAGGAAAACCAGGGATTCCCAGGGCAGTGAGTGCCCCTGCCTCAGACAGCAAGGGGCAGGGCTCATGAACAGTATCCAAGGTTAACAACAGCAGATCTCCACACATCCATACACACTTAGATGCGTACCCAAATACAACCCCCCAGCACACACAGATTGGCTCATCCTAACCTAAAGCGCGCTGTCAGGCTGGCCACATAGTCCGACGCTGGAATCTGATCATTTGACCTGCAAAGTGGTTCCAAAGGAGTTTTATGTCTCCCCACCTGCAGGCCCAGAGCAGCAAGGCTCTCCGAGCGTGTCAGAATGCCGACAAGCTGTCAACCTGCTTGTGATGGCTGAAACGGCAGCCAAAGGCACAGGAAGGCAGGGTGTCTGTGTCCCAGACGAGGACAGCTGGGGCCCATGGCACACAGTCCGTCCACCTGGGAGTCCCTGCACTAGACAGCAGCTCACTGTCACTCTGAGACACGGGTCCATCTGGTGCCGCGTCTCCCAGTTACCAGGATTTCCAAGTTTGCATTTTAATATGTGTTGCCTTTCATTTTCCTTGATTCTAACTCCAGCTGAGCCCGTGGCTTTGAAAGTTAGTCAAAGAAGTTTCTAGAGACAGGGAGCAGTGGCCTCTGGCTTGGGAAGACAGGAGTCATGCCTTGCCCTCCAGGGATCCCCTGTGCCATCTCACTTACACCTGAGCCTATTATTTGGACTTGTGAGGTGGGTTACGTGACAGCTATGGTTGAGAGCTAGTAGCACAGGTGGAAGAAGCTGGAAAATGCCAGGTGCCTCTCTAGGTCCTAGAGATGTGGGAGTTGGAGGTGGTGCTCATGGTTTAGAGAACCTGGTGGCTTCTAACTCATTATTTCACTTTCCAGCTTATGCAGAACACTAGGTGCCTATGGATACTATATAGGAGAGGGTTCTAGGTGAAGACAAGGGTGAAAACAGTGGCGTAGACAATGCTAAGCTACTTTTCCCATAACACAAGTCTCAATATATATGTGTGTATGTGTGTGTGTGTGTGTGTGTGTGTGTTTAGTGGTGTGTTGGTTGGGTACATGCTCATGAGTACATATGTGGACACAATTATGCATGGTATTCTTGTGGAGGTCAAAGGAAGACCTCCAGGGTCAGTCCTCTGGTACCTTTCATATTTTGTTTGAGTCGGGGTCTCTCTTTGGTCTGGAGCTTTGCCAAGCAGGCTAGCTGGCCAGTAGGTGTCCAGTGACTGCCCATCTCTTCCAATCTTGCCATTTCTGGGGTTCCAGGCACAAGCATCACACTCTGCTCTTTCACGTGGCTTCTGGTGACCTAAACCCACATCCCCACACTTGCAAGGCGAAACACTATCAACTGAGCTCTGTCTCTCTATCCTATATGTGTTGGATAGCTTCTTGTTTTTATTCTTATCAACTTAACAAACCAGGGTCATGTGGGAAGAAGGAACCTCAGTTAAGAAAATGCCTCCATAAAATTGGTCTGTAGGCAAATGTGTGGAGCATTTTCTTGATTAAGGGTTGATGAGAAAGGGCCCAGTATACTATGGATGGTGCTATGCCTAAACCCTAGTGTGTACAAGAAAAGCAGGCTGAGTAAATCACAGGAGCAAGCCAGTAAGCAGCAGTCCTTCATGGTCTCTGCTTTAGTTCCTGCCTTTAGATTCCTGTCTCAACTGTATTTATGGTGGCCTATAGTCTATAAACCAAATAAACTCTTCCTTTCTGGAGGAGTTGCTTCTAGTCAGAGTCTTTTTATCACAGCAACAGAAAGCAGACACTGACACTATCTTAATCCCCTTAATAAGGCACTGCAGTATGTGAGTCTCTAGAAGGTGACCTTTGCTTGTGGCACCCTAAACATGTCACCATGTCTCCTTAACATTGTCCTGCTGTCCCTTGATGTTGATTATCTTCTTGTTAAGGCCTGGATCGCTGAGGAGACACTGCTACTGGGTTCAGTGAGAGTTTGTTCAGGCTCTGAGAACCTCACTGAGGAAAGAGAATTAGCTGCCCAAGTTCCATTAGCCTGAGTGAATAAGACTTACTTCAACTGCAACTACCTCCTGTAGAAGTAGCTAGGTTCACCACTCCATTTACTTCTTCTCGGTCAGCTGATGAAAGAGGGACATAGGATGTCCTGCCTGCTGCTGTTGCTGGTCCTTAACTCTCCTCAGTGGCTGGGAGGGACAAACACAGGACTATGGGCAAACATGTGTTATTAGACTATAACTTTCTGGCCATTCTTAACAGAACTGAGAGCTAAGCACCAATTATCTGGACATCCCATGTAGCCCTGGTCACCATACCTTGATTTATTTCTTACTTCTTACCTCTGATTTTAAGCACTCAGATCAACTTGAGTCTGTATATCAACAATCAACACCAAACAGGAGTCCTTTTTATTTAAATAAGTCGAGACTCTGCCCTTAAGATTGTTACTCCAGTTACCAAGTAAGGACATAATGTAACATATAATCTCTTAATGAAAATTTTATAAATCAAGTTCCAAGTTAGAGACTTTTAGGGAATCAGAGCAGGTGTAAGATGTGAGAGCCAGAGGGAAGGCAGGGAAGCTTATTGCTAACATTTCATTAGCCAAGATATTTTCCATCCCTTTATTTATTCTCCATTCCTCCCTTCCTTTGTTACTATCACTCAACACCTGCACACCAACAAGTGTTAAGGGTTCAGAGTCACATCCCAAGATCTAACAAGAATGGGCCTCTCCTCTCACTTGTCTGACTTGTCATCTCTTGCTCCTTCATGCGGGTAGTAGGGTCATCTGAGAATAAGACCTGAGAGAACAGAGGGGAGCAAAGGTCCCACCACATAGTTGCTTTGGGAGGCAACCTGAAGGACCAGTTGGTAGGGCAGGCTGGGGTATCTGGAGCACTCTGGCCACTCTTCCAGAACTACCACCATCTTCATTGTGCTGAGGATATGCTCCATAGTAAGTTTCTGAGATAGGTTTGAGCTCAGAAAAGGAAGCTATTGCTAAAGTCAGGAAGAAAGATACATTTATATTTTAGCTTCCCAACTACTAAGAAAATTAGGAGATTTGGAAACCAGTACAGACCTTGCAAAGCTTGTCTTGGAGGCTCTGTTAGCCTCCCATCCAAAAGAGCCCAGACTACCATCAATTTGGATAAAATTAAAATAATCTTAGAACTTATCCCACAGATCATGATGTTACTAAGTATATTTTGAACACAAATCTAATGGCATGAAGACATCTCCTCACACCTTGGATCCCCTAATAGCACCATCTTATCACTCACTCTTCTAGTCTCTTTATTCTTCAAAGGGTCCAGACATACAGTTGGGTTTCTGATATGAAAGAGGGAAGATGGATGAAAGGAATGAGAAATGGAGGGAGGAGGGGAGGTTATGGGAGAAGGATAGAAAGAGTGATGAGGGAGGAGGTAGAAATGAGGGAGGGGAAGGTGGGAGAATTTATAATGTAAAGGAGGGAGGGGGAAGGAAGGAGGTAGAGAAGGAGGATTGGGGAGTGAGTCTGAAGAATGCAAGGCAGGGTGGTCATGCTACAGTAAGAACTTTCTTGAAAGAAGTGGAAAGGAGCAGCCATTACCCTGACAGAGCTAGTAGAAGATGCTACCTTCTTTTTTTTTAATTTAATTTTATTGATTTATTCATATTACATCTCAATGGTTAACCCATTCCTTGTATCCTCCACTTCCTCCCTCCCTCCCATTTTCCCCTTACTCCCCTCCCCTATGACTGTGACTGAGGGGGACCTCCTCCCCCTGTATATATGCTCATAGGGTATCAAGTCTCTTCTTGGTAGCCTGCTATCCTTCCTCTGAGTGCCATCAGGCCTCCCCATCCAGGGGACGTGGTCAAATATGGGGCACCAGAGTTCGTGTGAAAGTCAGACCCCACTCTGCACTCAACTATGGAGACTGTCCTGTCCATTGGCTGGATCTGGGTAGGGGTTTGAAGTTTACTGCCTGTATTGTCCACCTTCTTAGGAGATGCTACAAAGAAAGACTTCTAACTTGTCCAAATTTCACATCTTTCATTACACATGACACGTAGAGCATCATAGCTTAAAAAGTGAAGTTTTCTTCAGAGCTGTGAACCAATGAGAGGCAATGAGGCTTTTGTGACTAGTAGACTCTAAAAGGTCTCTATAAAGCAGGAAAGAAGGAGGAAACACACCAGCCATTTAGGTTGCAAACAGTTCCGAGACACACTGTTTCAGAAAGAATAGTGAAGTGAGATTTGAGAATTCAATATCAGGAACCAACAGTTTCTGCAGTGTCCTGCAGACTTCATGGGCAAAAGCTGAGAAAAGAATAAAAGGATTTATTCCATGCCCTACCACAGCCTTCAGTCCAGTATTTAAAAGAAGGAAGTATGTATAAGGAATATTATGTAATACTTGAAATAAGTGCAGAGCATATTAATCCCACAAGAGTCTGGCTGTGGAGGAGGTAGGTTTGCCTGGCCAGGAGGACTGTTTCTCAGATCACAAATGCAAGAAAAGCAAATGCAGAACTGTCGCCACAGGCAGAAGATGGTCAGCTTAGCAGAGGTCTGCACAAGGCACAGTGGTGTCTTTAGAAGCAAGTCCTAATGTTCAGAGCTGGAGTCAAGTTGTAGGTAGAGAGGTGGTGGGTCCCTGAGGGACTGGGGGACTTCAGAGAATGATAACAAGAATAGAAGAGGGTGGATGCATTCGTATTTTAGGTGACATACTAGGAAAGGATAGACTGGCGGGAATAAAAACTAGCACTCAAGAATGCTAAATGAACCCCGAGGAGTGTCCTCATGGGATAAAAAAATCTGAGCTGTGCCAGCAGCAGGGCTGGGAAAGATGCAGACAGAGATGGTCTGGGGCCGACGTCAGCTCTGCCCATCTACTGATGGAAGGCAAGCCTAGGAGTGCAGCCACAGAGGTGTCAGCCGCACAGACCTAGCACTGCAGGGATTCAGTCACTGGGGGGAAAGGCCGGACAAACTTCAAACTGACTTGGAGTGAATCTTTGTAGAGAACCACAGAGCCTGAAGCTAGGATGAGGTGGGTAGTGTAGTATGGTACAGAGTCCTCCCTAAAAGGCACACAGTAAGGACCAACACTCCGGTAAGAAGCAGCAACTGTAAAAGAAGCTAAAAAATGGGACGTGGAAAGGTAGGCTGCAGGTGCAGTGCTAGTGAGAGCCAGAGCCAGCCAACGTCAGAGCCTGGTGTGAAAGAGGGATTAGCAGCCTTCTGAGTGCCACCAATTGCAGGTAGCTTCCAGTGACAAGCTCTCAGTGGAGGCTCAGGAGCAATGTCTATGAGGAGGCTTTGATCCTGCCCTTGCTCAGGGTTTGTCCCAGGAAGGCCAGAGCTTCAGTGGACTCTGAGATGCAAGAGACCTTTTCAGTTCCTCAGCTTCTCAGCCCCAAGGTTTGAAACTCACCAGCCCTCTGTTGGATTAACTTCTTTGCCTGAGTAAAATGCAAACTAATATTTATTCACTCAATAACATCTTAACTATCAAAAGCAGCCCTCATGGGCACCTGGGATCATTGATTGCCGACCTGGAGAGCTAGCCCAGCTCAAATGTGGACAAAGATAGTTTTGCTCCCCTCAGTGTGTGGGCTGCAGAAGGTATGGACCCTGAACATTTCAAATGTCAGAGGGAGACAGCATCCCGCTCGAGGGAGTTCAGGCTCCACAGGACAAGAGAGGTCCCTACTTGGTATGTTTGGCTCACTGGCCATGAGAGAACCTCCCCGTCTTCAAAATTCTTAGTGTGGAACAGAGATCCTTTCAGAAGTTCTGTTTAAAATGTGGGCTATGTAAGACATAAGAACAGCTGTGTGCAAGGGCTTCCCCTTTCTCATGGGTCCTCCTGTGTTAGCTACTATAGCAGAGATGCTAAATATTGGCTTCATTTAACCCTAGGACAGCCCCTGAGTTAGTCATGAAGTCAAAATTACCCAAAGTAGTGTGTCTAGGAACCAGGGCTTAAAGCAGGCCTGGGAATTCTAAAACACCAGATTGTCCTCTGTGATATTAGATTTCTGAACTCTATTGCACATTAAATAGGATATGCTGGGCACAGTGTAGCCCTCTGTTCATAGCCTTATGCCCATGTTGTGCAGAGCCAGCCAGGGTGCATCCCAGAATGCTGGAGAGCTAGTGACATCAATTACTCTCAGTTCTGATTCCCCACAACACTGAGGGCGGTACTTTTCAATCCCATCAGAGTGTTGTTTTCAGGCACTGGGTGGCTCACAGCCTTGTCTGTGCAACCCAGTTCTGTGGTCTGCTCTCTATCCCTCACTTTGCTCATGGGTAGACAAGAGATGATACTCATGTCTTCCTAGTGACCAAAAGAGAAGATCGTTATTACCCAGCAGCATCTGTTCCAGGATGGACAGGCAGGTAGACAGACAAGTAACCCATAATAAACTATTATCACTCCAAATGAGATACTTTTAAGAGTAAAATCAATTTTTAAAGTGTACAACAAAACCACCTAATGTAAAAAAATAAAATAAAATTTGGGATCGCTGAGCTGGGATGTCCTCAGAAAACATGACTGCATTTTGGCTCAAGGGCCCAGGGACAGGCTTTCTGGAATGGGTTTGTATTTTAGGGGCCCACCCACATTCTCAGCTCCATCTGGAGGTTCCTGCTGAGAGCTTGTCCCCTCCTTCAGGAGCTGGATGGTGTGACAGGGTAACCTATTCTTCAAGGCAGGCAGAGGAGTCAGTGAGACATCAGTCATATCTTCAGAGAACAAGATAAGGGAAGGTGGGAGGCAGGAGCGACTGAATGTATTATGTATGTTTATGAGCTTACTAAAGAACAAATTTAATTAATAAAAAGGAGAGCGCTTTCTTCCTCCTGCAAGTGTAGAAAATAAACATCAAATTTAAAAACCAAATGTAGATTAGATGTTCATTGTGCTCCATTCATGAGAGCCATCAAAGCCTTTTCATTTGTCACAAAGGGACACAAAGCTGGTGCTTTCACAGTTCTCCTTGGGTTACCTGAGAAAGGAGAGGTAATATTTCCCACCCAGACATTAGAGCCTTCAGGCAGCACTTTCCCAGACCAGAGAAAGACTTAGGTTTTCAGAAGATTCTGGTCTAGAGCATCATGAGAGAAAACCCTGCTGAGGTGGCCAGGTCCTGGGGAGGTCATAGAGAGCACTGAGAAAGAAAAACAAACAAACTGCCCCCCCAAAACAACAAGAAACAAACAAACAAAACCCAACAACAACAACAAAGGTATTTTAATCGGACTTAGTCAAGGTTTTTATTTAAAAAAAAAATTAAAAACCTGTTTTGTGGATGGGGATTGACCAGTTGGTAAAGAGACCATAAGGACTTGAGTTCACATCTACAAAACCCAGGGTGCAATGACCCTGTCTGTGTGCCCAGGGATGGCAGGAGGGCAGATAGGGCTGATTTCTTGAAGTTCACAGGCTGACTAACATGACCTACTTGGCAAAGGTCCAGGCCAATGAGGGAGCCTGTCTCAAACAAAAGGAAGGCTCAGGTCAGGTCGTCCTCTGCCCTCTATGTTTGTACTCACACATGAAAATACATGTAACACACAGACAGATAGACACACACACAACACAGAGAGACACAGACCAATACACACACTAACACAGAGACAGACACACACACAGACACACACAGAGACACAGACACACAGACACACACACACACAGTTTTTGGTTTTTTTTTTTTTCTTTTTTGCTTCTGTTTTGTCTTTTGTTTTCAACAATTTGAGAGGAATTCCCAAGATTTCATTCAAGCTCATTTGGGCACAATAACATTTTGATCAAGTTACAATTAGCTTGGCAAAATACATATTCTGTGGGGGAAACTAGGATATGACAGTCAATTTACATAACTGTGGTGCTTTGCTTATTGGAGTCTGAGGCACCTCCACAGCACACAATACATGCAGGTCAGAACACCCTCCACCTGACAAAACAAGGAGAGCTCTCAGCCCTTAAAAGAATATCCTGGAAGTGGAAGACAAAAGCAAAAGCCCTTTCAAATGGAAGATGGTGGGTCCCTGTGCCAGGCTTAGTTCAGTGTGGCTTCATCAGTTTCACAGGAATCAAGTGAGCTTACACAATAAAATGTCTGTGGACTAGACTTTAGCCAAGCAACCATTTTGTAATGTCATCCTTACTTATTCTTAAGTTTTTCTGCCAAATTGGGGAGGGTGTGTCCGGAGGGAGGGGCCTGCAGCTTTTATGTGGGTGTTGCTGTTTTCCTTCCCTAAGGAAGAACAGCAGCAGGTTATCTTATCTCTGTGTTTCTGCCACTGCCACCAGTGGCCCACAAGAAGTTTGGGTGACATAAAAAGCACATGAGAAAAGACAGAGGATGAAAAGTAGAGAAATGGATGCTTTATGAAGATTTTGTGGAGCCAAACACTACTGTTTCTCTCCTGACACCGCTACCTACTTCATTACAAGGCGCGGACACTTTGCTTTTTATCTCCTTTAATTTAAAAGAAAATATATCTGTTGCCATAGAAATATGTTTTCATGCTGACATTGTTATCACAGCAGCTAGTCTGTAGGTTTCACAAGCAGCAGCTAGTGCCTTTCTAACGAAGAGACTGGGCTTGTCTCCCGAACCGCCTACAGACAGTAGATCCCCGGTGCTAGCCTCTCCAGGGCCCCAACATCACAGACAAGCAGAGAACCAAAGAACACATGCGACAGTAAGGACCCCACAGCCAACTTCTGTTGCCCTTGACTCTGTCCACTACAGTCTATCTCCTAAGGTCCAACTCTCTTCCTACAGGAGTTAGAGCTTAGCTTTCTCTTAACCCCACCCCCAATACACCATACACCCAGATCACACTGCCCACAGTCAGGGGCTTTTGAGGAGTGGGATCCTGGAGATAAACTCTTCAATGTGCCCTTGCCAGGCATGTTGAAAGAGAAAGAACCTTCTGATTCCCTGCCATTGTTTCCTGTCTGCAAGGAGAGGTTTGGCAGATTCATGGGGAGCTGTGAAACAGCGTGTTTGGCACAAAGTCACCTCGACAGTAATTTGCATGTTCCAGGCTGTCATTCCCCAGTCTGTGCCTGACAAGGCCTGCCGCGGGGCCTATTGGAAATGTGCACAGCCGCATCATGCCTTTCTTCCCAGTTCTTCATGTCCGAAAGCAGAAGGTGTGAGCTAGGGCTGCTCGGTGTTCTGAGTCAAACTGGAATTCCTGTCAGCCTCCCACTGTCTACTCACTGTGGCTGTGCTCTCGGCCCACTGTCTGCACACGTGTGTGTATATGTGCACATGTATGCATATGTGCACACACAGGTATACAAACATGCAGGAACACATGTAGACTTACTCACTTATTCACCCGGAACTAAGCACACGGGCTTTGCTGCTGGCATGCAGATTCGGGAGAATAATAAGTGGTAACACCCCGTCCTTTGTTAGCAGGTGACAAGCAGGTGGATCTGGGTCTCTGCACCCTGGAACGACCTGTGTTCATTGCTGAAGGACACCAGGGTATAAGGCCATCTGCACCTGCTTGGAGGGCATCCTCTAGGATATACTTCTGGGTACTGTGTTCTCAGGACCGCTGCATGATTTTTGAGACAAAGATAACACTAAACAGCGAGTCTCCAATTTTTTTTTCCAGACTGTTGCCATGCCGAGTGTGCGTGAAGGTGAGCTGGGGCTGCAATGTCCAGGTCAGCGACATCTAGAGGAGTGCTGATCCCCATTTATGCTGGCAGTGAGCAAACTACACTAATCAAGGAGAGGTCCTGCCTCACCATGCATCAGGGTTCCAAGAATGCAGGTCACGGTCCAAACAGTGCAAACCCATAGACCTCTCTCTCTACTGTGACCTGCCAGGAGAAACCCTGGGGAGAAGGTCCAGCACACAACCCTGGGTCTTCTGCAAAAGCACCTGCCTTAGTGAGTTCACAATCGCCTTACATCCTACAAGCTATGTATTCCTGACCCTTAGTGACCAGGTACACTGACCACACAATGCCGGGCTATGGTTGTAACAACTGCTCTCATAGAAACTAAATCACTGACTTAACAGATGAGCAATTGACAAATTGCTACAACAACCTACGGATTCCTCTTGGAATTTGCTAGTGCAGCTCAGGACTGTGGAGAACTCACGGAGCTTCCCACTGTAGCCACGGGGCTATTGGGAAGGTGGTCCTGGAGCAGAGAGAAGATATGTTGTGAGTTGAATTGTGAAATGTCCCTTACAGGCTCACGTGCTTAAACAATGCCTTTTCATATCTTGGTGCTATTTGGGGAGAGTTTGTAACCAAGGGATGGTGGCCTATCTAGCAGAATGATTCTGACCCAAGCTCTCTGCTTCCAGACTCACTAACACATACGGAGCTGGTACCTCTCGCTACCCCTATCACTGATGGAGCTGACTCAGCTACCATGCCTTCCACATAGCTGTTGCCATTAGTAGTGAGAAAATTAACCAATTAAAATACTGATACCGACAACTGGTGGTGTTGCTGTGATGAACCTGTGTGATTCTTAGGGTTTTGAAACAGTGTGTGGGAGGACTGGAGCAGCAGCCTCCAGGAGCCCTAGAGTGCTGTAATCAGAGCTTACCGGGCCATTCCAATGGGAGTACAGATCAGACTAGAAATGCAGGTGCTAAGCATGTTGCTCAGGTTTCAGATAGGAACAGGGAGGCTGCTGGGAACTAGGCTAGAGGCCATTTATGTGGTATTCTAGCTAAGAATTTGTCTACTCTCTGTCTGTGTCCTGAAATTTGGAGTGAGGCTGGAATAAAAAAGGATGGACTCAATTATTTGGAAGAGGAAATTTCCAGATAACATTGCACTTAGGCTGTGGCATGGTTGTTCCTTGTTTTTAGCTAGACTTATGGAGTTGAAAAGTGGAACAGAAGCCAGATGCTGTGGCACACACTTGTAATCTCAGCACTTGGGTAGGCAGAGGTAGGTGCATCTCTGTGAGTTCAAGGCCAGCCTGGTCTACAAAGCTAGTCCAAGACAGCCAAGGCTACACAGAAACCTTGTCTTGAAAAACAAAAACAAACAAACAAACAAAATAAACAAGGAACAGAATGATGTGAAAAATGTACTGAATTATTTCTAGTAAGTTACATGACAACTTGAATGTTTCAAGGTAATCTGCATTTTTGGAAGAATAGAAAATGGCAGGAAGGAGACAGAAAAGGCTGGCCACCAGGTCACTCTACCTAGTGTACTGGGTGCACCTCACTGTACCTTTCCATGGTACAACAGTAAAGAGTTTAAAAAAAAAAAAAAAGATCAAAAGGCTAGAAGGTTTGTGTAGGGTTTTTACATTTAAGAAACAATATCAAAAGAAATGAAAGTGGAGGATGAACCATATTTGTAGCCTCAGGTGATGAAACTGAACATACCATGGCTGTAAGGCTGGCTTGCTGGATGGATTCTTGGTAACCAGGTAAAATGGAGGTGGCACCCAGGAGCCTCAGAGAGGTGGAGCTCTGGGCAACTGCCTTTATATCTATACACCAGAATTTGCTACTACCCACGCCATCGTGCTGAGAATTGTGATGTTATGCGACAACTCTACTGCAGAGCAAAAACTACCCTCGGAGGTCCTCATGTCTGTGGCTGCAGAATCTCTCTGAAAGGGGCAAGCCTTGGGCTAGCAGCCCACATCTGTCTAGCAGAAGCAGCTGTCTCAGGTGCTTCACTGCCCCAGGACACAGGCACATGGGTGGAGCTCCAAGTGTACAGACTAAGACTCTAGGATAGAAGGTGACGGTTGCACCCAAAGCTTGAGCAGCAAGCTCTGAGGTGCTGCCTGGTGTCAGACCTACGGGCCACTAGATTATCTTAATGTCATTTGTTTGGCACAATAGTGTTGAATCAGTATAATGGGAGCAGGATGAGAACACTCATGCGATAGATGGACTGTGTGGTCACGCCCTTGTCAGTCTTTGATGGGACCGACAGCAGAGCCACGGCTCTGTGCCCCACCCACTCTCTCTGTCCTCTTCCTGAGCACATAGACATTTACAAACAGCCAGGTTCACTGTATGGCCTGTGGTCTGATGTCTGAGGAAAAGAGGGCTAAAGTTGAGCATCCTGTACCATCTCTGTGGCCCCCAAGAAGCATACACCATCCTTGCAGTGCCCCAACATGCTACATCCTTACCACAGCTCCCCATATAACCTACGCACCCTATACCATCTCACAGCATTCCGCCATACTGCACCATCTCCCATCATATGGTACCATCCCCACAATTCCCCCAAACATCCTGCACCATCCCTACAGTCTCTCAAACATCCTGCACCATCCCTACAGTCTCTCAAACATCCTGCATCATTCCCTTAGGCCCCAGACATACTGCACCATGCCCATCCTTCCCAGCCATCTTGCGCTATTCCCCATAGCAGCCCCCATACTTTCTACAAGGCCACAGACTCCAGATGGTGGAGCCACAAAGTGGGTGGCTTCTGGTTTGAAATATACAAGGAATAATTGTGCATTACGATGTTTATGGCTGCTTATGATGGGGTCACTTTTTTTTTTTATTAATTTATTCTTGTTACATCTCAATGTTTATCCCATCCCTTGTATCCTCCCATTCCCCCTCCCCCATTTTCCCATTATTCCCCTCCCCTATGACTGTTCCTGAGGGGGATTACATCCCCCTATATATTCTCAGTTGGGGTCACTTTTTAATGTGGTTAATTCAGATCCTTGTGAACTTTACAGATACTTGGGACACTTTCTCTCTGGATGCATGACTCATTTGTACCTTTGTAGATACTTGGGGGTCACCTCTCCAAGTTCTCAAGTAGAAACTACTGCCTGGTGTGTGTGTGTGTGTGTGTGTGTGTGTGTGTGTGTGTGTGTGTGTTCAGGTGAGTTATCCTTCCTTATCCTTCCTGCCTGAGTTGCATTGGTTTCTGTTCTTTTTTTAATAATAATTTTTAAAACACGTATTTATTTATTTATTTTATGCTCATTGGTTGGTGTTTTGTCTGCATGTGTATTTGTGTGAGGGTGTCAGATCCCCTGGAACTAAGGCTATTGGCAGTTGTAAGCTACCATGTAAGTGCTGGGAATTAAACCCAGGTCCTCTAGAAGAACAGCCAATGCTCTTAACCACTGAGCCATCCCTTCAGATTCAGTGTTTATTTTATGTAGTTACAAATCAGCCACAAATTTGGGAAAAAGTGTTGTAAAGATTTGTTTCATTAAATATTTACATTCATGTACTCATATGGTGTACACACACACACACACACACACATGTGCACATGTATGACTATGTACCATGGTGTACATCTGATAATCAGATGACAACTTGCAAGAGTTGGTATCTCCTTTTGTCTTGTGAGTTTCAGAGATTGAACTCAGGTCATCAGGTTTGGAGGCAAGAGTCCTTACCCATTGAGCCATCTTGCTGGGCTGAACTGTAAAGATTTATTGCTGAATAGATTTCATCTAAGCCCCATGCAGTAATAAATAAAGTTCAAGTGAAATAGCATAATGTGGCTTTCCCACGCTATGTTATCATGAGATTTGCCTCTACCATTGGCTCGGTCTATCAAGGGACCTTGGTGTTGCCACATAAAAAAGAAAATGCGGCCTGGGATAAATTTTGTGGAATTAACAAGAACAAAAGCCACCTGCTGCCTACCCTTGACATTGAAGGAAATAATGTTGTTTCCCTTATTCGTATAGGAAGGTATTTAATGCAGCCAATCCTGGTGGTTTGAATGAGAAATGTGCCCCACCGGTTCATGTATTTGAACACTTGGTCCTCAGTTTGTGACACTGGGGAGAGTATGAGACCCTGAGGAAGTGGAGTCTTGGAGGAAGTATTTTACTGGCAGTGGGCTTCAAGGGCTTTCTTGGTGTTTTAATTGGTTGTTCTGTTTCTGCTTCTTGTGTGCAGATAAACACCTGATCAGCCAACTTTCTGCCCTAACTGTTGCCATACCTCTCAAAATCTCTCTAGAACCATAAGCCAAAATAAACCCTTTCTTTCTTCACTTTGATCATTGTATTTTATCATTGTATTAGAAAGTAACGAATACAACAGTGTAACCACAGTGTCTGCTAGCACCAGAGATTTGCCCAGAATAGTGGACATGACCTTGCCCTGGGAAGGTGGCTTATCAGCATCCATGTCCTATGATTGTTTTGCCTTTGTGGCTTTTAAGAACTAACACGTTCAGGTCAACAGATGTTGAAGACAATGCTGTCACATGGCCATGTTCTCTGTGCTCCTTCTCCACCCGTCCCCCTTCCTTCTTCATGTGGTTGGTGTCTTTGCAGTGCTCTAACCCTTTGGCTGTCACTCGCAGTGCCTGCAGTTTCTCATGGTGACAGTCGAAGGCTGTACCTATCCTGCCAAGGAAGGTGGCTTGAGCACCATGAACAAGGAAGGCGTTAGGGGAAGCTGAGGTTTCAGTGCTGGCCTCAGTTTTTCTGGCTTTTCCAGGACAAAAGCTCTTGCCCAGGGTCTCTCACATAAGAGCCACACCCAGGCCCTGCTGAGTTATCATTGTGTTCTCTGTTTGAGAAGAGTCAGAAGAAATGGCGTTCTTAAGTTGGGGCATTTTGCATAGTACTTTTGTAGCTGGTGGAGGGAAGACGTGGAGAGGGTGTTTCCAGAAGAGTTATACACCACATTAAAGCAGAACTCTGTTCATGGGTAGCACATGCCTGTCCACAGTCCTCATACTAACATCACTCTGAGTAAAGTTTATCCCCATTTATCAGGCACCAGTATGGAAATGCAGCACTGTAGCTAGGGAAAGGCTGGTGCGGGCAACTCATTTGTGGCTCATCATCACTGCCAAATGTCATGGCCTCAAACATACATCCACCCTGCAAGCTGCTTTTGTCATCTGTTACTGAGCGGAAGGCAGTATGCTGGTGTTTTAACAAGGAGCCTCTGGGAGAAAGGTAGGCATCTCTCCAGGGAAATTAGGAGCAGCTTCTCAAGACTCTCCCCACAGGAAGACTCAGCTTGACATAGCAACAAAGGAAGGGTTCGATATTCTCTCCATCAGTGATATTTACATGAATGTTTTAGCAACACAATTTAAAAGAAAAATCTATGTATTAAGGTTAACTTGTGATCTTATGGCCTATATTATGATACTGTTAGTTTGGAGTACGTGAATTAAATTGTACCACATGTATGTCCACATATATAGAGGCAGAGATGTGCCTACTTATGGCTGCTCATACATGCAAGCTATAGATGGATCTCATACCACACACATGCACCCATTCACATATACATGACAACATATGTGCATACCTTACATGTATGCTCACATAATGTATGGAAAATACACAGCAATCATGCATGTGAATATCACACGCCCCATAAACATATAATACATATTATATATGCTTATACATACAGTACTCTCTGTATGCATGAAATCATTGTACACTCAAACACTAGTTTTTGACTTTTGAAAGCAGGATGCCCAAATCATAACAACTTATACCTAAATACTTCAATATTTGTCCTTTAAGGGAAATATCTATATTTTCCTACATAATATATACTTTAACAACAACAAATATATATATACACACACACATATATACATATAATAAAATTCATGACTGATGTTTGCACCTTCTCATCTGTCCATCTATCTTCCATGGCTTTTTAATATCTAAAATATAGCTAAGATACAAGCCACGGTCCCCTTTAGTCCTAAGGAACTTCTGCCATTACTGTTGCTATTCTTCCATTCCACAGCTGCAGTATATTGAGTGTTATATTTAAAGCCACATTATTTAAGTAAGTTGAGACACTGCCCTTAAGATTTCACTGAATTATCAAGTAAGGACATAACGTAATACATAATCTCTTATTGAAGATTCTGTAAATCAAGTTGCAGTTAGAGAGTTTTAGGGATCAGGGCACTAGTGAGATGTGAGAGCTGCTGAGAAGGCAACCATACAACCATATTGTTAGCCAAGATGATGTCTTCCATCCTATTACTTTCTCTCCTTTTCTTCCCTTCCTTCCTTCCTTCCTTCCACCCCGCCGTCTTCCTCCCTCCCTTCCCTCCCCTTCCCTCATCCCCCCTTCTTTCTCCCGCCCTCCTCTCTCCCTCTTTCCCACCTCTATGGCCTCCTCCCAGTCTCTTCCCTTCCCTTTCTTTTCCTCCTATCCCTCCCTTCTTTCTCCTCCTCTCCTCCCTCCCTTCTCACACCCCTCCATCCTTAACTATCCCATGTGGCCATCATCACCATACCTTGATTTTTAACTTATTTCTTAAGTTGGATTTTAACCATTCAGATCAACTAGAGTCTGTGCATTAACAACCAATGCCAAGCAGGATTCTGAAGACATCCTTGTGGCCTGATCATGAAGGAACGACTGTAGCCCCCTTTTCAGGGCCAGAGTTGAAGCTCAGATCTGCATTCAGGAGCTCTGCTGGTTTCCGTGGGTAAAGCTGAACTGCTCACATCTGTCAATTCAGAGGCCCTAAAGGGCACATTAGGGAACTTGCTTGAAAACACTTCTGGGTTTCTTATGAAGTTTGTTTTGACTAAGAAGAAACACATTTGCATGTTTCAGAGGTAAAAAAGCAACTGATGAATGAGTGGAGAAAAACAATGAGAGATTTCTCTCTGGATCCTGAATTATCTGCAGAAGCACATACAAATGTTTCTACTTGCTTCTTGTCATCCCTAGATGCTTTATGCAAATCTAAGCAAATACACACATGTGTGCAGCCATAGCCTTACTTCTCTTTTGCATCTTGCATTTTTCTTTGACAAAATGTCCTTGAAATCCTTCTGCAGTGGCTCACAGAGCACCGCTTCATTTCTGACACAGCTGCAAAGTAAGTGAAGGCACTTTGATTGGAAAAGCTGAGCACACGGCATGGATATAAATCAGGGTAGCTCTACCTCGGTCTTTTATGGTAAAGCCAGTGAGTCTTGGCTCTTCATGAATAGTAATGAGAGGGTCTGGGATGTGTGCAGCCATGGAGCTACATGGTTCAGGCACTGTTGTGTGGAATGCTAACAGCCCTGTGACATGGTGCTGTCCCACTCTGTCAAACACACCTGATATGAGAGGTGAGTGTGCAGGCTCCTCCCACCGTCCAGAGGGTGGGTGCTCTGAACACTTCTTTATCGTAGGTCTCCACAGGTCACATCTCCATCTTTATCACACATTTCCTGGCCTCACTGAAACCTTCAGCTGCTCCTGCTGGATTCTGTCCAGTGGGTACTCTCTCTCTCTCTCATCCCTATCTCTCAGCCTGTAGTTCAGCTATAAGCCATTGTGTTAGATAACTACATCTGAACTCACAGTGGCACCTCCGCGGGGCTCCCACAGGGTTGCTTCACATTCCTGATTCTCAGCATCTTACTGGAAGATGGGGAAGCCCCAGTACTTTGCAGAAGAGCATTCTATAGATCGGCTTTCAGAGATAGCCACATTTGTCTGCTTTGATACCACACTGCACCTGTCACTTTAAACACTCCATATTTCTTTCCATGGTGTGGTTAGTTTTTTAAATATATACATTAAAAAAAACCCATTCAATGGTTCAACACCACCTCCACCCCCATTCAATGGTTCATTACCAACAGCTCTCCAGTAGAATTCTAGTTCCGTTTTCCTGTCTAGTATCTGATATGCAGTGCTAGCTTAAAGACACCAAACAAATGCACAGCATACATTTGTATGTGCGAGAGACTTGGAATAATTTATCTAAAGATAGTTTATTATAAAAGAAGAGAAGCGTCTATATAATTTAGTTACAGGCAAACTTCTCTCTCTTTATGTACTACACCAAGAATCAATGAGTTAAGAAACACAAGAAATAGGGACCCTGCACTCAGTGGACCACCATGTGCGGATCTCAGGACCTGTGCTATGCAGGTGCTCAAAGTCAAGTTTAGAAAGCAGTGATGGTTCTAGGAGGCAGCAGATGAGGAGAGAGAGTCAAGCCCCATATGAAGGGATGCGTTGTGCTTCCTTGGAATTAAGAACTCAGGGGCAAGTGAAGAAAACACTGCAGAGAAGAGTGGGAGTAAGAGGCATGGCTCCTTTGACCTTTGATCCCTAGCTACAGACATTTGTTACAAAGACAATTAAGAGAATCTGCATCCAAATATAAACAGGGATAATATTCACCAGTGGTCATTCTGACAGCTCCTATGAGTGAGGAACTCGTAGTGGCAGCCGCTGCCTCACTGTAAAATCATCCATTCAGTGCAGAGATCAACCACCCACATGCCATACAGAGCAAGCTCCATATTAAAGGCTGGAGCAGAGAAGCCTTGTCCTGCTCTGCCCTGCCCTGCCCTGCCCTGCCTTGTAGGAGCTCCAGGCTCTGCACGGGTCTGCTTGGTCTGGGAATACTAGGATCACAAAGGCAAGATAAGAGTGTGAGGTCTGGTATAGACTACTCACTGTACAAGCAGTGAGCTGCTTCTTTGTAAAAAGCTGTGGTGAGCAGCTCCGCCTCCCTAACAGCCTTCCAAGAGATCTAGACACCACGTGGTCACTGACTCAGATGGTTTTCTCCGACCCACCTTCATCTCAAACATAGCAGCAAAGGCCAAGACCACACTGTTGCAGGAATCAACTTTGTCCTCTCTAGACTTTTTCTCACTTATAAGTGATAAGTTATTATTATCCTTTAGTGGATTGGGGAAACTGAGGCTCAGATTTTATGAGGCAAAAGCAACAGTACTTGTCTGACTTCTTGGGATATGCCACCCATATGCCACAGGGTGTTATGCTGCCCTGTGTCTGAAGGCCCTTCTTCCTGCAGCAGAGTTACAACAACACAGCCTGTAGGCTGTTTCCCCCACTCAGGTACTGCATGGAGTTGTTATGAAATAATCCAGGACGTGTTGCAAGCAGGCCCCCTCAACAGGGAAGTCAGCTGGTGATCTGTGTTTCCACTAAAATTTTATGCTCCAAAATCTTTTTGCGTTGGGGGTGGTGGTGGTAAGGGTTTCCCCATGTAACCTTGGCTGTCCTGGACTTGCTTTGTAGACTAGGCTGGCCTTGAACTCATGGTGATCTGCCTGCCTCTGCCTTCCTGAGTGCTGGGATTAAAGGTGTATACTACCATGCCTGGTTTGTGCTTCAAAATCTTATTCTCAATAAAACAGCCTTTGAAAACAGTCTACAGTAACATATAAAGTTTCCTGAAATTAATCTTTTTACAAAGCTTGTGATATATGAGCATTTGAAATAACTCTCTCTGTGTCTAGTGTTTTATTTTCTTTGTATCTTTCTCTTTGTTTTCCTACTACATAGTACTTGGGAAAACAGGCTGAGTGAATTGTGTTATATCGAGTCATGCTATGCTGCCCGGCTCCTGCACTGTCCCGGGGCCACTTGCACAGGTACTGCTAGCTTCTAGGCTTAGGCTCTTTTCCAGTGTTGTGTGTGGTTCCTGTAGCCCTTCTCTTCCCTGAGTACCTGAGTCACAGGGCCTAGCTTCTCTTAGTGTGAAGGTTAATCCCTGTTGCCACTTAAGAAGATTTGGCATCACCTCGGAGACACACCCCTGGGATGTGTCCAAAAAGGTTTAACTGTTGAAGGAGGCTATCCCGGGATCCCGGCTTGAATAACCAGGGAAAAAGGGACAGCCAGCAGAATGCCTTCATTCTTTTGCTGCCTGACTGCCGACGGAATGCGACTTCTGCCTCCATGCCTTCTCTCCACCCACAGCCTGGATTCCTCTGAACTGTCGTCAAAATAAATGGCTTTCTTGCTGTTTGTCGGTCATTTTCACAGCAGTGAGACATGCACCTGAGGGATTTCAAGGTGGTCAGCAGAATGGTGTTGCCATGGAAATACTAGAAACCCCTCTGTGAATTTTGAGGGCTTCCTGGAACCTACTTGGTCCCCACAGACTATGGGGTTTACAGCAGCCACTGGCTCCTGATGGGGCCTGACTTACATGCCTTTTCACAAGAGCTTGTGATGGACACAGCCCCAACATGCTTTAACTGTTGACTTTATCAGCACGAGGCTTCCACCTCAGAAACCATCAGAATCACTGGCGTTTCTGATGTTCCTTCTGGATGCACCTGTCATCATTTTGCAAATAGAGTTTTCTTGGGATCAGCCCTGCCTGGTAGTGTCTGTGGCTCATTTTTGTACAATGGCCTCACATTTTGATTCCTGGCCTCATGGACTCCTCAGGCACAGCTCCTAAAATCTTCAGTCTTTGCTTGAATTATGTTATTCTCCATCATTATAGCAAATGGTGGGAGTGTCGACTTGATTGAAAAGAAAGGTTTGTTTTGGCTCACAGCCTGGAGATGTCAGCCTGTGATGGACTGGCCCTTGACTTTAGCTCTATTGTGAGGTGGCGTGTCTTGAGGGAACCAAATGGAAGAGAACGTGCGTTTGCCACACAGCCAGAACATGGTGGTGGGAGAGGATGGGTTTAGGTTCCCCTCTCGCTGTAAGGGCACAAACCTGTTTGTATGTTCAGGTGGAGTACATGAATCACACATAAACACATGCAGGTAAATGCTGCCTGCTGACACACTTTTATAAAACTGGAAATGGCGCACACATGCAATCTCTGTGAGCTTCAACACACATGTGTAGTCATTGGACCTCTTTACCCTACTCTCCTAGTGCCCCAGCTCATGAGAGTTCTACTTTCCTGCTACACATGGGCTGGGGGGTTTCAACACATGGGCCTTTCGGAGACATTTAAGATGTGAGTCATAGTGCTGGTGTCTAAGCAACACAGTCTGTCACCCTGAGCTGTACCACAGTCACCCACAGACTGTGATCTTGTTAGTAATCAAGCGAACCCTGATATTTTGTTTCTGGATGAGTGGGAGGATTATCATAAATCTAAGGTCAGCCTAGACTACAGGAGGGAGAAGACCCTTCTCAAAAGACCAAGCCAACCGAACAACAACAAAACCCCCTCACGCCACAGTTCCTAAATTCACAGCCCAACTGGCAGTGTCTTCTGCCCTTTCTATAATTCCACACATGACCTTCACCTTCAGTCACTACCAATGCCACCATGAGAGGCAGCTCACAGGTACTAAGGACCGAATGGCACTCCCCATGTGAGATACAGGTGTCAGTTGTGCTTTTGACTACTACCGCTTTATGACTGGATATGGAAGCCAGGAGCCCTCACACTCAGGACTGTCTGCTAGCGCAGAGCCTGCCTGCTTAATGAATCACATGAAGTTATAGGGAAGGTCATGAGAGATTAGAGGCTTTAAGAAGCCCAAGGACATTTTCTCTTCTTGGAGCAAGTACAACTTGCTCTATCCATATATATATATATATATATATATATATATATACATATGCATGTATACACATACACATGTACAGAAAGACACATGTATAGATATACACATGTTTGTGTGTGTGTGTGTCACACACATACATGCAAGATATATCTTGCAGAATAAAAGGATGCCCTGGATGAGAGCCTATAGAAGGCCAAGTTCATCATCACCTACATGGATTGCTCTTTCAAAACTAGCTGCTACCTCTTTATTTTGGATTCTTTGTTTAACTTTCCAATGAGGTTTGTGTTGAGCACTTTTAATTAAACTACATTGATAGTCCTCATTTAAATGGGAACATTTATTCAATGTTAAAAATACCAATTTAATAAAGACTCATTGAAATATTACTTTGATAGAAAAACTAAACAGTCTCATCACTAAAGCTCAACAAAAACTGGAAGCTTGTAGGCATGAAACCTAAAATTCAGAAATGTAGCAGTTTTAAGAGCCAAGTATGAGTTAACACTCAACATGAATAGGGTTTAGTTGGTGTGTGTGTGTGTGTGTGTGTGTGTGTGTGTGTGTGTGTGTGTGTTGAGCTGCAAGGAAATGTACAATTAAACTTAATGTCTTTCCCAAGCTGAACCAATGAGCACACTGGGTTTCTTGAGGGGAAATGAGTGGGGTGTAGAAGGGAAAATAATGGGAATGACTGTGACCTATTACTGCAGTTCACGAAGCTCTTAAAGACAGCAGCCCCACCAGGCTGCAGCATATGGGAGTCAATAGAAGCCTCTCATTTCCACAGTGTGGGATGAAGTTCCATTACCAGACAGGCAAATGGGGTAGTTGGCACACAAACAAATTACTACTGCACTGTGAACCTGAACAGGCAGACCAGAGTTTTCCACACAGAGCATCCTGAACAGCTGACATTTTGCCATCATTTCTCTTTCTCCAGGAGTGTTTGCTGAGTTCAGGAGCACGGTCTCAGAGGCTTTGAAGCTCGGCCACTGCACATGCCCAGAGGCTGGTCTGGGTCACATTATGTTCACCCAGACCCCTGGCTCTGACACCTGCCAGTGATCTCTTGGCTGCATTCTCTCTGCCATCCCAACTGATCTGAGCCTGTAACCAGGATTTGTGAATTCAAAATATGACATCTTCAGCTTTGAATGTCAAGGCTGTTTGTGGAACAGGTTCTGATTTCAAAGGAAACACAGTCTCATTCTCTCACCGCTGTGTCCCACGGGCTCCCCACGGCACCAACAGGGTGCTACGTGCTCCCATCATGTCACCTGTGTGTAACTTTAATATCAAGAACAACAGAGCATCATCCCATTTAACAGCAAATGCTCTGTAAATATGAAATGGCTGTGTGTGAAAACATTAATTTCTGCTCTACAGCATCAAACGGGTAAGGACTTGGTACCTGAGTTCACACTCTGGGTCCTCTTTGGACCAGCACTGCTGGCTTCCACCACAGGACTTTGGAGATGCTAGCTGGATGTTTTCACCAGTTCGTCCTAGTGTTCATTTCCTAAGGAACAGAACAAGAAGGACACAGTTACTGACAGGAAACAAAGGCGGGACTGACCTGTGCACTGACACTTAAAACAGCTGTGTTTAAAGACAGACATCCATATGCTAAGAAGGTGTGTTGATGGTTTTGCCCAGAATCCTTGATTTGATGGCTCGGTGTGTAAAAGGGCACCTACCACCAAGCCTGATGTCCAGAGTTAGATGCCTAGGAGAGTGCTGACCTCTACAGATTGTTGTCTGCCCGCCTCATGTCCATACACAAATATATAAATAGAGAAATACATACATACATACATACATACATACATACATACATGTAAAAAACAATTTGGTTAATTCACTTTGAAATCTGAGTTATTTTTCAGTTTCAAATAAATGTCCTGTTTGAGGCTAAAACTAAGTGCACATAATAATGCTTAGGTTGGCCAACTCCAGGCAGGCTATGCAATTATTATCTCTGTCACTACTTTGATGAAATTAGGAAGCCATGCAGTAGGTGAGAAATATTTTATATGTTAATTTCTTAGAAACTAGATTTTTCTGCTCATACAAAACATAGTCTGCCAATGCCCAGGAGACTTCTACATGTCACCTGCTTCATCTTTAACACAACAACAAAAGAAAATTTCTTCATGAGTAGAAATTTAGAATATATTTTATTAACTTTCTGTAATGTTGTCGTAGTTATGATTTTTAAATACCTAGATTATTTAGAATGATACTGTCAGAGACAGAACACATTTTTTAAAAATGAGAGAATGCTAGAGAATCAGAGAGAGAGAGAGAGAGAGAGAGAGAGAGAGAGAGAGAGCCATGCTAGGGTAGGTGCTTGGCTGTTGAAGCCATTGTTTCTGATGCTAAGCTCCAATTCAGAGGCCTCATTAAATCCAGTCTACGGCAATAACAGCCGAGGTGTTAATGGGTGGCAGTGAAGTGTGTCAGGGAATGAAGAGACCCTCAGGGCTCTCCAGTTTACAGCAGCCACACACAGCAGCGTTACCATAAATCCTCTAAAAGACACTACGCTCCACTTCTCACAGGATACCTGGAGATAAGTCAGCATTCAGTGTGCTCAGCCACGGGGCTGGGAGGCCAACACCCATCTCCTACATAATACACAGGGTCTGCAAAGCACTCCTAGAGCGATTCTCTTGCTTACCCCAATGAGAGGACAGTAAACAAACAAGCAAAAGACAGATGAATCCGGAAATACCACGTGGAGCTCAGAAAGCTTCTGATTACCTACCACCATGCTTCTAAATCTAAAACCACTAGTCTGCCAGATTCTGTGACATGCTTAAACATATTAAAGGTTTAGTATTTTACTATGGTTTTCCCTTATCTACAGTACCCAGCATTCTCATGCATGCACACAGGCACTCATGTATCTATATCTACATATTCTCATATACACAGCTACATGCATGTTCTCACACATATAAATATAACACACTAACATCATCCCAGAGAGGCACATATAATCTCACATGCACATTCAAATACATATATGCTCGAATGTGCACACACGTGCACAATTCATACACATTCACACACATACTTAGTTGTACATGCATGCTCACAAAGCAAACATGTATACACATGTGCACACATGCACATTCCCATATATTCATGCACTCACTATGCATCACACAGGCATTCACATAGATATATACTCCTACATAGATGCACACACACATATTACAGGTGCACAAAATGCTTCTGTATCCTCAGCAGTGGCTGCTCCTTTATTCACAGCGCATTTGCACATGTACCTTTTACACAACGGTGGCAAATGTCCTAACTGTCATCAATTAGTAATCCATTTTAGGAGCCAGCTACTCAAGCATTCCTTCAGAATAATTGACACCTTCTCCATCCTTGGACACTGACCACTGCAGCTCAGAATCCAGAGCCTCAGTCTTGCAAGGCAAGAGGGTCCAGAGTGCAGCTCCTCCTGTTCATGCTGCTGGCTCACTCTCGGCAGCTAAGGGGTATCTCTGCATTCTGGCTTCTTAAACTTCTGTGCAACTGGTATCTGCTCTCAAGGTCAGATTATGGGGAGGCAATTAGCATGCAGAGTCCAGGCCCCTCCCTTTTAAATGGTATTACTGTTCTTTTCACAGATGGGGGTCACAGGACTTGGCTGCGTCAGCAGGGGTGCGAAGCCTTCTGAACAGCTGAACCACCAAAGTTCACCTTCTCTACCCAACCCATGTGATGCTGGGCTAAATTTAAGACTCATCCTTTAGCATGTCTTTGTTGGGGCTACTATTGCTGTGATGAAACATCATGAGCAAAGCAACTTGGGGAGGAAAGGGTTTGTTCGGTGTATGCTTCCACATTACTGCTCATCATTAAAGGAAGTCGAACAGAAACTCAAGCAAGGTAGGAACCTGGAGGCAGAGCTGATGCAGAGGCCATGGAGGGGTGCTTCTTACTGGCTTGCTTGTCATGGCTTGCTCAGCCTGTTTTCTTATAGAACCCAAGACCACCAGCCTGGGGATGGCAGCATCCACAATGGGCTGGGCCCTCACCAATCAATCATTAATTAAGAAAATTCGCTACAGGCTTGCCGATAGCTAGATCTTATGGAAGCATTTTCTCAACCAAGGTTCCCTTCTCTCCAGTGTTCTTGTTTGTATCATGTTGGCATAAAACTAGCCAGTACAGCACCCCAGACTTTTTCAAAGAATTCCCAATGCCCTGCTGTGTACTTGGCATGAATGGCTGGCCGAGAAGCTGTTTCCTGCAGGAAGCTATGTTTCTGGATCGAGGCATTTCTTCTATTTAGTTGGCTTGGGCACATTTGACGCTCTGAGCATTGATTGCAATGCTTTAGGAATGGCTCTAGAATGCCCCCTTCCTCACAGTGCTTCTTAAGGGCCCCACTAATGACACGAATGATGAAGTCCTCCCAGTCTCAGGCCTCAAAGATGTTTCCTGCACTGTGTCAGCTCCTGGGTCCCTTCAGCAAGTGCCAGCACCTGACTTTACAAACATTAAGCCCTACAGGCCTGGCTTGCCTGAGGTTTCTCACGGCACAGAAGCCTTTTGTATAGGGTGCTTCAGCTTTGATGAAATCTGTGTGGGCTACCATCATTGCACCACTTCTACTGGAGTGGAAATGATTTTAGCTTTTAAATTTTTCCTTCTTGATTGTAGGAGCCAGAAGGGTCAAGAGCACCATAAAAAACCCTCCACCGAATCAATACACCTGGACTCATAGGGGCTCATTGAGACTGAACCAACAACCAGGGAGCCTGCATGGGTCTAACCTAGGCCCTCTGCATATTTTACAGTCGGGTATAGTTTGGTGTTTTTGTGGGCCTCCTAACAGACAAAGTGGGACTTGTTTCTGGTGCTTTTGCCTGTTTCGGGGACCCTTGTCTTCCTACTGGGTTGCCTCATCCAGCCTTGGTATGCCTAGTATTATTGCAAATTGATGTCATGTTTGGTTGATATCCCTGAGAAGTTTGCCCTTTTCTGCAGGGTAGGTGGGGATGGGGGTGGAGTGGGGTGGGGGGGGGGGGGGATAGAGTGGTGGTGGTGGAGGAGGAGAGAGTGGGGAAGGAGGGGGAAGGGACTGGGAGGAGAGGAGGGAGGGGAGGCTGTGGTCAGGATGTAATATAAGAGAGAATAATTTAATAAGAAAAAAATAAAATTTTCATTCTTCAAAGTTCTGCATGAGCTAGGCTAAAACATGAGGGACATGTTTTGACAGTTCGTCTTCCTCAGCCTTGCAACACTGAACAATAAGAGCCAGACAACTGCCTGCCAGTCCTCATGCAGCAGAGGGAAGAGCAGGCTCCTCAGGAGACTGAGGCGGAGTTAATAATGAGACCTCCTGAGACACAGCCCAAGGACTCTGTCCTGAGCATGGTTTGCTTTCCTAGACCAGTGTCTCAGCACCATCTGGACCTGAAAGGCAATTTCCAAAGGACTTCCTTATGGTTTAGTGGTCACGTCTGGAGTCCAGATGGTGGAGAGAAAGCAGTGCGCCCCAGCTGCCTGTGGTGGGCAGTCCTGGCTGAGTGAACATCCTGAGGACTTGCATGCCCATCTCTGCCTCCTCTTCCTGTGTTTCTACTGACAGAAGAACCATACTCCAAGGCAGGATGAAGGACCTTTGCTGATAGTTTATATGAACTCTCTGGTTCACCATCTTCCCTGTAGGAACAGGGTTGTGTTTCCCTTCATGCCAAGTTAGCTGTATGTTAGGAGCCCCACCCCCATACTTATGTGCACTCTGTTTTAGAACAGCTTGTGAGAAGAGAATTCAATTTCTTATGTCTATGAAATTCAAACTATGTCCACTTCCACATTTCAAAGAGAAGAGAAGGAACCTTTGCAGGAAATAAAGACTATAATAAGCCAAGAAGGCACATCACAGCAGAAGTACTAGATGACAGCATCAGAGTAGAGCAATCGCAAAACATTTCTTACCATGTTTAAATGCCACACACCTTTTTGTACGTGATTAGACTCCAAATCAATCACAGACTGGTTCACAGGATCAAATATTTTGAGTGTTGCTGTGCATTTGGGAAGTTCAGAGAATCCAAGCCTCCTTGTCATGTGCAGATTTTTCTATCACATTGCCCCACTTTTGTCCTTGTTGCTGTTATAAAATATCCAACAAAAGCAACTCAGGAAAGGAAAAGGCTTAGTCTAGCTCACACTTCCGTGCCAGAGACTACCATAGCAGAGATTTCACAGTGGAAGGAGCTGCAAGCAGGGAGTCGTGTCTATGCCTGAGAGTAGAGAGAGGAGCAGCTCAAGCACCTTGTCTGTCCTAACTTCCTTTTCTATCTGTTCAGTTCAGGACTCAGTCCATTGTTAGAACACAGTCCAGGCATGGAGTTGTGTAAGGAGAATTCCCCAGGCTCGAGAGACCACTCAAAGAAACAAGCAATCAAGCAAACAAAACAAAACCCAAAAAACAACAAGAATCTTGTGACCTCAGTTTAATCATTATTGCTTGCTATTGTTATTCTATTAAGTGTTTAGACTATCCTTTATATGCCTCTAGGAAGGAAGGAAAAACAGGTCCTTGTGGTCGCATACAGTTTGAACTCATGAGAACCTATGTGATTGCTTTTAACCCTCAGAGTATAAATTGTCCGGAGCGCTGAATAAAGTTAACTGTTGCTTGAGACTTTAGTCTGTGCCTCCATTATAGGTGCCATTATCTCAGTTCTCCTGCCTCAGAGTGGTGACAATACATGAAAGGGTGCCACCCACATTCCAGGTAGGTCTTTCCAACTCAGTTAATCCAACTAAGAAAATTCCTCACAGACATACCCACAGGGCTAATCTAGAGGGTTCCCAAACCGGGCTTTCTTCGAAGGTGATTCTAGATTGTGTGTCAAGTTGACAGAACTTAGCACCTCACAACAGTCTCCCTAGACTCTGTGTAGGATTGGTGCTGATAATGAAACCCTGATTTAATGAGGGACCCTGGTTCTAAGCGATAACATAAAGGACACTGATGCTCAAAGTTTGCAGTGTTGAGATCTCCATAGATAAAGACATCCCATGCATAACCTGCCTTCTAGCTTAAGATGTATCCCTCCATTGAGACCTGTATGCACAATCTCCATCATGTGATAATCTCAGTACTGATGCATAAAAAGCCTTCTGAATGCACTGTGGTGTGGTCAGAGTCACCAGGACCCTTAGTGCCTAGGATGGGATATCAAGGGCTTTATCCTGTCTGCTGGGTATGATGGAGACAAAGAAAGTGAACTTTCAAGCAGGTTTAAGCAGGTCTACATGGAACACCCTTGTCAGGATTTTGGCAGCATGTATGATAATTTTGAATCTGAATATGCTGATTTAACAGTTTTAGCTCCTGGTGTCTACCAAATATGTTTTAGTCACATGTGTGCATAAATGCATGGTAAAAAATTGTCATTACAGTATTGCCTATAATAAAAAATCTTGAGTGCTGAACTGATTCAGTGATTCTAGCTTAAACGTGAATCTAGAATTGATCCTCGTGTATGACAAGCAAGGTAAGAAGACTAATGCAGCACAAGACACAGCCACTTGAGGCCCAGGACACAAACCAAGGCCCAGTGCCATACCTTGTGCTCCCATGATAAAACACACATGCACAGTATCTAAATGAGGGTGTATATAGAACCATTGGCCAACAGATGTCATCCACAGAAAGAAATGAGATTATAGGAATGGGGGAGCATGTCTACTTTTCCTGTAGACACTCTAATTGTTTACAAGTTTATTATGAAAGCAAATTCATATGCATTTATGTAACAGACCGAAATGATATCATATGTCATTACTAGTTTCAAAGATAGACATTTCAATTGCTAGAAACCTACAAGAAGAACATCATGATGGGTGGATCAGGGCCCAGGGGTGTCTGCTCCAAACTATTCCACTAACCAAGGACAATACATGTAGTAAAGATCAAACCCCTACTCTGATCTAGCCAATGATCAGGACATTCTCCACAGTTATGTGGAGAGCAAGGACCCACTCTGACATGAACTTAGGTGCCCCTTATTTGACCACCTCCTCTGGGTGGAGAGGTCTGGGGGCACTCAAAGAAAGAATAAGCAGGCTACCAAGATGAGACTTGATAGCCTATGACCATATAGAGGAGAAGGAGGGCCCCCTCAGTCATAGACCTAGGGGAGGGGTATAGGGTGAAAGCGGGAGGGAGGGAGGAATGGGAGGATACAAGTGATGGGATAACAATTGAGTTGTAATCTGAATAAATTAATATAATTTTAAAAAGAATGATTAATGAATTAGCTTAAAAACTTATATTCCTAAAACTATGATAATTACATGGCATTCAAACCATTCGCTGCCACAAGATGTAGTTTAAGGCTGGTCCTAAGCCCTTTGGTTAAGTATATACAAGGAAACATTACACCAAGGAAATCACAGTGAGGCTCTATTGGAGATTATGGTCTATTCTTCCAGACTAAACAAAATAATATCAGTGATTGCAAACAGATAAAGCTAATAATGATTAGTTCTGAAGACTCCATCCTCTACTCTAGGTGCTGCAGCAATGAGAAGACATTTGGCTCTTCATGTCCTCATCGATATCATCCATGGAGAGTAAAGACTCTGTGGTGACAACAGACACAGTCAAGAATATAGTAACTCTCCATGCAGAATGTGAAAGATAAAGATAATGATAGCCAAAGAGGACTATCTTGGGTTTTGCTCATCCCATCTTATGGATGGTGTCTAGTTGTGTAGGTGTACAGGGATGAATCTCCATACAAAGGCTGCTTACCACTGTGCCAGCATTTGACCCTGAAAGTGGTTCATCTATGTGTTAACCTTTTTCATTGCTAGTGCCCTTCGGCAATTGGTGGACCAAATGGTCATTTCTTTCCCTATATCTATAGGGAAAGAAACCAAACCAACCAAACAAACAAACATAAAACCCAAAACAACAACAACAACAATGACAAAAGCCAAGCCAGAAGACCGTGACATTGTTTGTCTTCCTTTTTTTTCCCCCTTGGAAGCCCTTTGGTTTACACCATGATGCCTCCTTTCACTGAGCGTCCATTATCTCCATACCTGTACTTTAACTGTCTCTTATTCTTCTGTACCCTTAGAAATATCTCCGTGCCATTGTTTGTATGATGCCACACACCTGCCATCAATACATGGTTACAATAATGACTATTATCACATTGCAGTTATTACACTTGTATCACCATTTAACACTTAAAGTGATTTTACACACAAGCTTGTGGATAGCATCTTGTCAATTGCACAGGCGAGGAAACTGACCCCATGAAATAGAAGACAGGCAAGACAGAAACAGAGCTAGAAAAGAAAGTATGTTCATCCTGGCCTTGAGGTATTCTAAAGCTTGGTTATATACTCAGTTCCTAGTTTACAATCTCCCTTCTTGGTTTCTCTTGAGAGCAGAATAAATGTTTATGTCTGGGCTTTCTCTCTCTCTCTCTCTCCCCCCACCCCCGTGTGTGTGTGTGTGTGTGTGTGTGTGTGTGTGTGTGTGTGTGTTATGTGCCACTGCTCTCTAAAGTTTGGGCACAGCCATCTTCTGGCCAGTCCCTCATGCAGATGAGTTCTAGTTGCTCTCTTACTCCCCTTTCTGCTGTTGCTATCAAAGATGCTGAGTTTCTGGGAGACAACGATCACCAGAAACCAGAGGAAAAAGATTTTGTTACAAATATGAGTTAGAAAGCAGTAAAATAGACTTTGTGACTCCTTTATAGGACACCAAGCATAGCACTTAGGACACACACACACACACACACACTTGTAAACATTTACAAATCAGCTGGAGAAAATACCAAAGACAAAGCTGGAGCCCAGGGTTATCTGATTCAGCTATGAGATCCTAGGAGTGACAGTGTGTGTCAGAAGACACTACAGTGGACTATGCATCAAGTATACAAAAAGGGAAGTGTGCATATGTGTGTGTACGTGCACAAGGGCATGGTTAGTGGTGATTTCTGAGACATAGCAAGATCCAGAATGGTGTTATTAATTGCTAACCAGATTCCAGCATATCTGCAAAGAGTTGCTGGACAGAAGAATAATTTACAATGGCAAAACTTCTTAAAAATCTAGTTAAATTACTGGATTTGGGGGTGTTTTGTTTGCAGAGCATGACTTATATATGCTATTACTTCAACTTAAACAACAGCTGCACATGAGTAGAAACAATGGGGGCAAGAGTTCATATATGACTCTTGCTGTAGACATGCCCCACTGGGTGGAAACAAGGCCTTGGGCCAGGTAGAGCTTACTAGTTATCTACAACTGCAACTATTGTTCTTACAGAGAAGTTGCATCAGGGTGTACCTGGGACAATGAGTCTCCTCTGCACAGCTGTACCTGCTCCTCCGGCTCATTGCTTTCCCTGCGATAAAGAACCTTCAAAGATAGGGTTTCCACACTAATTCCTTTATCTGATCCTCAAAATCATCCTGAGCACAGGGCAAGCAAATTTCAGTTAGCTTTGTGTGTAGAGAAGCTGATTTCCAGGAAGGTGACCCACGTGAGGTAACAGAGCTAGTGTGACCAAAAGCGCCCTAGCAGAGCATGGCCATGGTTCTATCCTACCATTGGCTCCAGGACTGGGGGCAACTCTACTTATCCCCTGGGAACCCCTACCAAAGAGAAGGGAGTTCCTGCCTTCAGGATCTGCCTTTAGGAACTTGGGGAGGAACAGATCTTCAGAATGTTAAACCAGTGTGTGTCAACTCCAAAACCACACACCAGAAGTACATTCCTTTCAGTGTTGCTTTAAAGAATTTAACTTCTTTTGGTTCTTAAAGTATAGCCTGTTCTGGGGTGGCTAGAATGTGGAGTCATCATAAGGAGGACAGTTAAATTATTGTGGGCTAGTTGTTGATTCATGTTCTCTCTCTGTCTCTGTCTGTCTCTCTCTCTGTCTCTGCCCCTCTGCCCCCCCTCTCTCTATCTCTCCCTCTCCCCCCTCAAATTATTCTCTCATGAGAAAGGGAACCAGAGATCATTCAGTGGATTCAGGGATACCTTAGTTGGGAGCAGTCAATAGAAGAGGCATTCTCTACTTTCCATTTGGCTATTACCATTTGGCTCTTTTGGTAAGTACTGGCTTCATAACAGAGCATAACGGAAGAGCAAGGGAGTCAAGTTTAGCTACCTGAGAGAATCACAGGATACAAAATAAGGAATGTACAGCCTAGCCCCCTGTAGGCTCACCTCTAACTGGGCCATCATATTCTGAGTTGGAAATACTGTGGCAGAGGCATGTTTAATGCCATGCTCACCCAGAGGTGAAAAGAGCCTCCCTGGATCTGCAAAAGCTTGCAAATAAGTAGGAGGTAGAACTCTGAGGGGTCGCACCATCAGCAAATATTTTAAGAGAGGAAGCTGTCAGTAGCATGGGGTACTGGACAGTAAGCCTGGGGGAAAGTACATTTCATACTGGGGGCATTTCACCCAGGGTAAGGAGGGCCAAGCAGATGCTTTAGGGAAGGAAAAGCCCTGAGTAATGTGAATAGTGGATCTACAGAGAGGGCTCAGTGGACAAGGTGCTGTGTCTACCTGAGGACCTGAGCTTGGTCCCTAGAAACCATGTGAAAATGGCAGGTTAGGGCAGCATGTACTTGTTGCCTCTGGGGGCTGGAGATGGAGTGACCCTGGCAGCTCACAGAATACTCAGCCTACCCTAAGAAGTAAGTTCTGGGCAAATAAGAAACTGTATCAAAATATAAGGCAGATCTGCCCGAGGGAAAAAACCCATGGTTAACTCCTGCCCTCCACATACATGAGCACACACATGCACATGCTCCTGCACGTACATGTGTCCCCACCTCTGTCCTTTAATATGAACAGCAAATAGCAACAGACTGAACATAAGTGGGGACTGGAGACCTTTTCCTTACATGCTGAGTTCATCAATCATTCTAGCCCCCAGCACATAGTACCTTTTATTAAAATAAAGCTTGCTTGCATTCTAGCAATGCTGTTCAACAAGGATGTGACTCAGATAAACTGCACTGTGTGAAGACAACTCAACTGTGAGCTGGATTGAGCCCACTCTTCATTTCTCATTGGTGAATACAGAGCTTGGTCACATTACTTATTATCTCTGCCTGCCAGGTCTGTCCGCATATCCATCCAAAGAGCCTGGACCCTGACAACCAGGATCTGCAGTTATGACCCAGTGAATCTCACCTTGTCAGCACAGGATTTTAGCACACTGGCCCATCATGGCCTCATGCAATCCTCTTCAGTCTAGGAAATAAAGATCCCTGGATTTTTCTGGCCTTCACAACCTGTTCTTTTTTTTTTTTTAACAGGATTTTGCAAAGCATCACAGAAGTTAAAAACAAAAAACAAAAAACCTTTTTTGTATACTTTCTGTGAAATGGTCTGATTTAAACTTTTAAATTTCAATTCTAAAATGTTGCCAGATTATAAATTATCATCAGTGTCAACAAGGGTCATTTTGTAACAAGACCTGATCTTCACTTTGACTTTATTAGCATTGATTAAAAGATATGTTACAATATGCAAAGCCAACCTATAGCAACACTGTTTCTACCAAACTGACTTACAAACAAAACAAAACAAAACAAAACAAAACAAAACTGGCCATTGCGTCTGTGGGTGTCCCGCTCTCTGAGTGGTTAGACTGTTTGGTTAAGATAATTAGAAACTGCTCTTGAGGGAGGTAGAAGAGGCAGGCACTTGGAAAAAAAAATTCCTTCATTGTTCAGTCAACTCAGGTAAATATAAGAGAAAATAAACAAGACACAGCCCACAAAAGTTACCAACCTCTCTAAGTTTATTGGACAAGCCTATAAACATGCATATCATCATGAGGCCTAGGGTCATCATGCTCTTCAGAGAGGTCAAAGTACATGTGAAGGTAAGGTATATGCATAGGAGGCCTTACATATATAAAGTGTATGTAAGATAAAGGTACCTGTGAGGAGGCCTTCCAGATATAAAGTATATGTATAGGAGGCTTGCTTGAGGCCTCCTATGGCCAGTAGACTTTGACGTCAGTCGATAGTGGTGGTAGAGTCCAAGTGACAAGTGATTCAATGTCTTAGGGACACAAAGATGGGAGGAATCAGTGTTGAGAAGTAGCTGAGTAAACACACTCCTCCAGGTCCTTCTAAGAGAAGTTTCTCTGAACAAAACCCGGGAATTGGCCTCCCAGCAACTCCCTCTACATGCGCATAGGTCCAGGATCACTGGGCTTGCCATGAAGATAGGTGCATGCCTAAAGTCATACTGACCTGTGAATGTTCTTGAGCTAGGCTGTCATATAATTATTATTATACTTTATGCAAATTTTAAAGCTCAACAAAAATGTAGATACTTGGAGAAACTTTACATACAAATATAAAGATAACAAAAAAAGAGGTAACAACTGCTGCTCTCCGTCATATACCTAAATTTTCTTTCCTCTGTTTTTGTTTCTGTTTCCTTGAGACATCCCAGGATAACCTCTAACTTACTACATAGCCATGGATGACACTGAACTCCTGATTATTCTACCCCCAGCTCCCTTCCAAGTGCTGAGATTGCAGGCATCTACCATAACAGATGGTTTAAATTGTCTTTTTACGGCAGAAATGTTAAGAATGGAAGTGGGTGAGGAACATGCCTACGGCCTCAGGATGGGCCAACCCCCAGATCTGCAGCACAGTCCTTCCACTGAGAATCCTGTCCAGCAGGTGAGTGAGCGGAGAGATAGCTAAACATGAAGTCAGCCTCCAAGAAAGGAGTTTTGGTTATTCTCCCCTGTGAGTGACAACTGCAATAGTGGGAGAGTGTGAATAGAGCTTCTACGAGCAAATATGATGCTCACGTGAGAGAGGCCTACCCTGAGATAATGCTAACAATGTGGGAGGGCCCGTGTGATAGCCTATAGAAGCTGGTCTAGTTTTGAATAGTCCATTTGACTTAGGCATATGCTCTAAGTATGGGCATCTCATGTCAAGTCCAAATACCAAGGGCCCATACAACACCTGAATTAGTCAGAATTCTCCAGAGAAGAACTCGTAGAATGAAGATGTGTGTGTGTGTGTGTGTGTGTGTGTACATATATACATATACAATGAATAATTAAATATATTTGAAGAGGATATATTAAGAATGGCTTACAGGTGTTGGGCTAGTCAAACAATGGCTGTTTCTCAACAGGAGGGTGAAGGAAGAATAAGTAGTTGGTCCCTCCATGAGGCAGGATGTCTTAGCTGGTCTTTGGTCTATGTTGGAGTCCCAATGAAGTAGGTTCTAATAGTAGTGAAGGAATAATTCAGCAGCCGACTAGAAGAGATTGCCAGTGAGAGTGAGGGCAAGCAGGCAACAAGAAGGAGCCTTCTTCTTTTATGCTATTTGATGTGGGCTTCCACTAGAAGGTGTGGCCCAGACTTAGAGCGGGTCTTCCGGACTCAAAGGCTCAGGATTTAGGGTGGGTCTTCTTATCTCAGATGATGTAATCAAGAAAAATTTCCCAGAGGTGTTCCCAGCTGCTTGAGTTTTAGTTGATTCCAGATGTGGTCAAGTTGTCAACCAGCTCTAGGAGGCTGGCAGGTTATGTACTCTGGACGTCTACAAATGTCTTCTCTGGCATTGCGGACTTTATGAGTACAGAGCGTCAGTAAACACCATCTCAAGCTGCATATATATTCTAGGAATGCACTTGACAGACGGAAGAAGGTGTACCATGACAGCTCTATGGAGTCTGGTTTTACCTATGTATTCTTTGTTTGTTTGTTTGTTTGTTTCTGATGCCCTTCTTGAGACATTGCCAGAGGAATTTGTGTATATATATATATGTGTTTGCATGTGGATGTGTTTCATGTGTGCATGAGCATTCATGTAGTCCAGAGATACATATCTGGTATCTTTCTCAATCATCTGCTTTTATTTATTTATTTATTTATTTATTTATTTATACAGTGCACATTAGATCACATTATATATGGTTGTGAGGCACCATGTGGTTGCTGGGAATTGAACTCAGGACCTCTGGAAGAGCAGTCAGTGCTTCTTAGCCACTGAGCCATCTCTCCAGCCCCAATCACCTTGTTTTTTGAGACAAGGTCTCCTATTGAACCTGATTCCTCTAGACCAGATGACCAGATACCCCATGGATTCTCTTGTTTCTGCTTCCTGAGTGCTGCTGTTACAGGTTCGAGCTGCCATACTGATGGTTTACATAAATACTAGGAATTTGAGCTGACACCTTAAACAGAGGGAGGCAACACCCTAGCCTCGGTCTATTTATTTTTATTTTGTATGCATAAGTGTTAAGTCTGCCTGTGTGTACCTGTGGGGGCCAGAAGAGGGTGTCAGATTGCCAGGAAATGGAGTAATAGTGATCTCCCATGTGGATGCTGGGAACAGAATCCAGATCCTATACAAGATCAACAATTACTCTTAACTGCTGAGCCATCTCTTCAGCCCTAAAGGACTTTCAAAGGTGTGATTCCCATGGCCTTACTGAACTTTAGCAACAGTGTTTGTGCTGGGCCTGTCTTTTGGAGCTGCAGGCAGATGGCGAGGCAGGCTGCAGCCATGCATCTCTGGGTAAAGCAAGCATCAGAGTAGTGCACTGGGGTTTGGTCACGCTTCACTTCCACGTAGGCACTTCCTAAGTCTAGCCTCGAAGGGCTTCACCAAGCCCAGCTCCATCAGCTCCCCCTGGAGCTGCACAACTGTACCTCCTGGAAATGTCATCTTCTGGGACTGCAATTATGGTCCTCCAGCAATCACAGGCACAAAGCAGAATGGGTGGAATTCAGGTGAGCGAGAGAACCCGCAATCAAGCCAGGGAAGAGAGAACAAAGCCATTTTCTTTCATTTGCCGTCAACACAACCATCAGGCCTTAATTACAAGGCAAGTGTGGGGCTGGCGCTGAAAGCCTTATTATTATACAGTTCAGCTTCAAATCAGTTCTGCATTGATGAGCGGCACCCAGAGGAAGGCAGTGCAGCCCCAGTGAAAGAGAGCAGGCCCCAAACGTGGTGATGAGTGGCAGGGAGCATGCTCTGGGGAATTAAAAATAAGTCTACAATAAGGGGGGGTGATGGTATACCTTAGAGCCAGCTAAAAATACACCACGAAAGTCCCACACCCTTGTTTGCAGCATTCATCATCAAACTCCACACAGACAGGCTCACTGTAGCCAGAGCTGCTGTTCACAAAATGGACAGCTCATCTTGAACCCAGCCTTCTGTTCTAGCACCCCAAAGATACTTCAAATTTGCACATGCAGACTATGTGCTTGCTTGCTGTTCCTAATGTGTGTGTGTGTGTGTGTGTGTGTGTGTGTGTGTGTGTGTGTGCGTGCATGTGCATGCACCTGTTCCTGTTATTATTTCTATGCGTGCAGGTGTGCATGACATGTATGCACATTTATGTCAGGGCTAGAGGTCAAACTGTGCTGCCGTTACTCAGACATAATTTACATTATTTTGAGACAAAGTTTCTCATTGGCCTGGGACTCACCGAAGAGGTTAGGCAGGGTGCCTGGCCATTGATATGTAGCGATCTACCTGTCTTTGCCTCTCCAGGATTGGGATTACAGGCATGTGCCCCATATGTGCTTGCTTGCTTACTTATTTATATTTTCATGCATCCTGAGGGATTGAACCCAAGTCCTCATACTTGCAAGGCAAGCATTTTATTCGCTGAGCTATCATCCCAATCCCATTTCTAATTCTTTATAAAACATCCAAGAGCATCCTTTAAAAAGCCCTCAGATCCTTCCTCATGTATATAGCAATACATATATATTAATTATTTATAATTTATTTATGCTAAATAAATATTATATACCACACCTTTGCTTATTCCCACATTAAACTATAAAACTTGAGATTAAAATATACTTTGGAGAACTAATCTGATAATGTGTACATGCATCTTTGAATATAGCCTGTTTGTTTAAGACGGCTGGGGTTGTCACTCAGAGGCAGAGAACATGCTCAAGACCGAGTTCATGCCTCAGTACTGCAAACAAACAAACAGACACACAAAATCTGTTTCCTGGTAGGAATCATGCATATAGATGCTTCTTTCATGTTAAAAAAAAAAAACCAAAAAACAAAAACAGAAACCTAAAACAACAACAACAACAAACCTGTATTCATGCCTGAACTAAGCCCCACAAATACTTAATCTTCATGTACTAACAGATCATGGTGGAAGCCAAGTTCATAACTATTTTGTTTACAGTTCTGGCTGTGAATGGTGCTGTGGCCCTGGAGGTGGAAATCGAGGCACTGCTGTGGGATGGGGATCGACACTGTTCCCCTCTGGGATTGTGGTGCAGGTTTGCCCTTAGGCACCTGGGAGTCAGTCATGCAGCGTTTACCTTGTTGAGACTCCACCCTGGCGTCACCAGGTCACATAACTGCTTTCCCTATTTAAGTGGCCTAGAAAATTAGCCCTGGTTGGCATGCCGGACCAGATATTCTGGGAGCCATACACTGTACTGACAACCAGGGGGCAGACCAGACCTCAGAGGAAGCCTGCGTTCTTTGTATTCACTCCCTGTCCTGCGTTTTCCTGGTCTTTTGTGGGCCCATAATGGGGATCTGTGTCACAGATGATAATGTTTTCTGAGCCTGGTGCCTATTTATGGATGAAAGGACTCAGAGACACTGAGAGAAGATGCTGCCTTCTTTCTGACAGACTGGCCAGATGCGTGGGTTGAACAGTGTGTGTTGTGAGTGTTCAATGGTCCGACCACATGTAAAAATCTGGAAACCTTGTGCCTGGGAAACCCTCGCTCCTCTGTTTTCCTTTCCTCCACTTCACCTCCTAAGTGCTAGACAGATTCTTCCATGCCTGACCTCTCTGGATTGTTTACACCTGACTGCAGCGTACTGCTCACAGCTAAGGCTCTGGCTCATTGTTCCCGAGCCTTCTAGAAAGCAGTTTCCGAGGTGCTTTTCCTAGGGCAGTCCTGCTCTTCTGCGCATGCTCCACTAGGCGGAAAGATGACCTTGGTGAAGCCAGATTGCGCATAGCTGCCTCTAATCCTCTAGTTAGAGTTTCAACACCTTCCCCTGACCTGAGGAGCTTCTGTGACCTTGCTCCTACCAAGACCGCAGATGGCTCTGAACGTTCCTCCCACTCCTGAGGCAAGAACAGAGTCTCCGCGAGAAGAAGCTCTCGGAGAGTGGCCTCAGGCCTTCAGACGGCCTTGCACCTTTGAGGGGTGGCCAAGGTC
Source organism: Acomys russatus (assembly GCF_903995435.1). Classification (NCBI taxonomy): domain Eukaryota; kingdom Metazoa; phylum Chordata; class Mammalia; order Rodentia; family Muridae; genus Acomys; species Acomys russatus. The sequence continues at coordinate 43,053,238 of NC_067137.1, read as the reverse complement.
TTCCGTTGCCCAACACCATGATCTTCGGATGTGTCCTCTAAAACCACTTATGCAGCATGGCGAGGCAGAGCAGGAGAATGCAACATAAAGGGGATTTCTAAGTGTGAAACACTGGTCTTCTCTGGTAATTGTTGTAGAAAACATGGTTGTTTTTCATAAATATATATTGCTTCTATTAACATGTAATGGGTTTTAGATTATTTTTAATGAACAAATAAGCAAATAAATAATGTTTAATAATATCTCCATTTACATTTTTAAGTGGAGCTCCATCATCATAAACAAAGTCACTCTGAGGGCCTCAGCGTACGAAGACCATGAATGGGCGTGGTGTTTGCAGGCAGTTTCAAGTTCTCACATACAAGCATACAGTGAGCGCTCTTTTGTACATGCCTCAGGGCCCTTGCATAGGCTGCTGCTGCTGACAGTGACAGCTTATCTATGCCTAAAGAGTATTCCCTCTGCTCTTAGATTTGATGCTGTTCTCTGTAGCTGAGATTTTTTCTTCCTTTATTCATAGTATCAATTTTTAATTCTCAAATATTTCTTTAGCCCCTACCCCTATTTTTCTCTTCGCGAGAAAGCTCTTAGAGATTCAGAGCTCATCTACCTTATTCCCTGTGGCGTCTCCACGGGACCTGGCGCACAGGAAGCACTCATTGTCTGAGTAACTCAGGAGATGCACGGATGATTAAAAGACCATAGTATCTCAGAAACACGATGCTACCACGATGCTGCCATGATGCTTTCCACAAGCACTCGATGCTTCCTTTTCCATACCCACATGCAGGCCAGATCTCTTTGTCAGTGCTCTAAGGGCACTCCTATGTGGTGCCCAGACAATGAACATGGTCACCGTGGGCATTTTTGGAAACCATGGAGTGGACCAGGAGTTTGTAGGATGGTTCATGGGTACACGGTGGGGAGGGTGATATCAGAACTCTAAGGAGCCTTCTCATAGGATCCCACTCTGCCAGTGGGCTAGTATCCAGGTCATAGGACACAGTGATGCCAGCCTCTGAATTTGTGCCGCAAATGCCATCAAGGTTTCATCAGGAACAGAAACCCTGGAAAAATGTCAGCACCACATCTCCTATGCAGGTTGGAGAGCTTCCTGCCAGGCAGTTTTTAAATCTAATTAAGCAAACAGAGGAGCAAATGAAGCACCAGGGAGGGGCCAGGGGCCGTCTGAGGCTGCTCATCACTGCAGGGAAGTGCAGCATCTGCAAAAGGTGTGACTTCTACTTTCCCAGGAGAGGAGAACCCCTAGGGGAGGGGAAGTGTTGGTGATGGCAGTCTGGCTGGGGCCAGGGCAGAGAGAGGCAGACTATAGCTGCAAGGGGCACAGCATGGGTTTCCAGAATGAAAGCTGGCTGCTCGTCCACATGGGTGGGAACACCAAGGACAGACTATGCAGACACAAAGTGCAGAGTCAGACCCCCTTTCCAGCCCTTGTCCTTCAGCCGAAGACAGCAGGGAAAGAGCTGGAGTTTCATGGTTAGGGACAGCATGGTGACTGCCCTTCTGTAGCCATCTTGCTTAGTGAGAAGCCCCTATGTGGTACAGGGTAGACAGCAGTATGTATTCATGGAAACATCTTGGCTTTATGTTCTACCCTATCTTTCCCATAGGTGTCAAATCTCTAGAACCCAAAGGCTGACCTGAATTATCTTCTATTCAACTAAATATGAATGTAACTGTCATGTAGTCTAAGTTTCAGGGGAAACAGATGCAGTGTAGACATACTTAGGGTGTGGTCTAATTAGATAGCCTGAAGTAAATGCCCCATTCTGTACAAAAAAACAAACAAAACCCAAAAACAAACAAACAAAACCCAAAAGCCAAACAAACAAACAAAAAACCCAAACAAATAAACAAACAAACAAAGCACTGCAAGAATAGGAAAGTAACATCTCATGCATGGGACAAGCCTCCCAGATGCCCAGTTTTCCTCACCTTTGCATGGTAGTTAGGTATTTGCCACATACTACTGCTGTTTACTACCTTGCCCTCCAGAGAGAGCCTCAGCATTAGAGCAAGCCACAGAAGCCTGAACCGGAATCCTGAGTGCCCATGGTATAGGAAGCACCTGCTGGAAGTGGCATTGGGTAGCAGCTGTCACATGCTCAGTTTGCACTCAATAGCTTTGTGTGCAGTTCTTCTGGCTGTTTGTCTTCTGCCTTTCAGACTTTGAACTGACACTCTCGGGTGCAAGCCTGAGCAGACGCACGCAGAGCTCTCCTGTGAAGAGAAGCCCTTCCTGAGACCAGGATCTAGAACCCAGGCATCTTACCTTTGCTGCTAAGGGGGAAGTGAGTGCCACTGGCTGCGCAGTGTCATGGCAACAAGTCCTGTCCATCAAAGCTAGTGTGCTGGCAAAGCCTGCTTGTGATAATTAGAGCTTTCAGTGCTGTGGCACAGGCCGTCTACTCCTTGGACCTTCAGGCATTAAGTCCAGTTCTAGGTTAGAAAGTCATTTTGTCTCTGTGGACTTTGGAGTGGAAGGCATTACCTTAGCTAGATGGCATTGCTAACTATGAATCATGAAATGCTTGGCTATTTTGAGAGATCACAGCAAGGTCACAGGTTCTAGTGTTGGAAGTATCAGATGTGGCCTCCTGCAAATGCCATACAAGGCTAGCCATAGCTCCAATATTCTGGCATTTTAGTGCCATTACCCTACCCAAGGCACAGATGCACTTTGGTCTCTACATTGCCACCTGTATGATGTGGAACAAGCTATTGGGTTGGCGAATATTGGGCCAACCTCTTACTTTTGCCCTCCAGAGGGCCAAATGAACCAGATATAAGACATTCATAAGGTAGAAACTCCTAACCATTTCCTCCTCAATCCTTACAGGCCCTCCAACAGGCCAAGTGAACTAATTCTCCGACAGTTTGGGAGGTTGTGCCCTTGACCACGTCCATGAGTTCCAGCCTTGTGGCTATAGAGTATCCTGGATTAGAACCTAGGAAAGTCCCATACCCCTCCAGCAGCAAAAGTCTCCGGTGTCACCCTGTGGACCCACCACACCAAGCCAAAGGCTACAGAAGATAAAGACAGATGAGTCTTCATCGGGTTCTCCAATCCCTTAAAGGTAGATTAACTTGGGCTCTATAATTATGGTTTTCCTACTTTGTCTCCCCATGGAAAAGGCCCTAAGCCCCCATAAGCCAGAGCCTTGGGTATGGAAATTAAGAAAGACTGGAACCAGGGAACTCATAGTCAGTCTATCCACTGAGACCCAACCAACCTTCCAGGTAGATTTCTGTAAAATTTTGTATCCAGAGGCTACTGGAGATGATTCATTCATGTCTTGAGAGGAGTACATCTCTGGGGCTATGGGTCCACCAGTGAAGAGGAGTTCCAATCTAACCAGTACTATGCCTGCCCGGCTGATGACATCTCCCAAGGTGCTAAAAGCCAGGGGGATACTAATGTGCTCCATGGGGTAGCTAAACGGAGCCCTCCTAGGGGCACACTGATCTCATAGGCCTAAAAAGGAAACCATCACCACCCATCTGAGGTCACTGGCATTGCAATCTCATACCCATAAATGTTAGGGTCTGGCAGGAAGCTGAAGAGCATTATTGGGAACCTGGATAGTCAGGTTATACATAAACAGTCCAGATCCAGACAGTAAATTTACTATCCAAAAGAAACCCACGCCTAGGATCATCTGGCCCATTGGCCCAAACTGATTCATTTTGCTACCTCTGGAATATGAACCTCCCAAACTCCTATTTCTTCAGGAATTCCTTTGGTAACCTCCAAGATAAAGGTCTAAGAGAAAGCAGAAGCCAGTGTTCAAGATGTTAGAAAGAGTGTCTCAGTTCCTTGACCACTCTCAACCAGACATAGGTCAGGACTGCTGGCTATGCCTGGGCCCAAACCCCGTTATCATGTTGAAGTTAGAATTCATGAAACCTAAGCTCCAGTTCCAACACTAATATGTTGCAAATAGGACTGACCTAAGTTCACCCTGGAGTCACCAAGAAACCCCCTAGATAGCAGATTCCTGTGGCCATATGCAGCAGGTTAATTCCAGGAAGACAGTTGAATGTACTTCCAGCAACTCACAGACTGTCCGGCTTGCTCTCACTAATGCCTTAACCAAGAGTACAGCTTCTGAATTGTTTACATTGGAGGAGACTCTATGTCTTTGCATCCTGTGTATGTTATACCACAGGTGTTCATCCAAAATGGAGGAGAGGGCAGGGACCACCTAAATCTAGATTCTGGGCTTCCCTGTGCACTACAAGCTGTCCCTATTCTATTCTCGTTGCCCTGTTGGTGGGGCAGGCATTTTAGGCTCCACTGCAGTGTGAACTCCAGCCCTAGTTATTGGGGATAAAAACTTTAAGGAAATAAACAGTGTTCAAAAGACAGAGATCTGGGCCATCTGAAAATTCTGCCTTCTATCTGGATGTCCAGTTAGACTCCTTAGCCGAGGTTGTTCTTCAGAATCAAAGTGGAGACAAGGAGGTCTCTGTGTGACACTGGGAGAAACTGATTGCTTCTATGCCAGTCAGTCAGGGATATTTAGGAAAAGTTTAGCCATGGTCAGAAGTAACTTTCAAGAGAGAGAAAGATGTTGAGAACCTAAGAACAGGTACAAATCTTTGTTTTCCTGGTTCTCTTGCACACTGCACTTAGAGCCATGACTAGGCCATTAATCCCTTTGATCACAGATTACACTATAGGATCCTGCTTGTCCAACTTCTTGCTATGAGCTATGAAAAACAGGGAAATTCCGTTAAAATACTAATGCTAAGGAGACGATATAACCTCATGCTCCCAGATAAGTCAACATTTGACTCATGTTCATAGAGCCAAAGGGAGTTTAGCAGGCTCCCTTAGCACAATTGATGCCACAATGGAAGTACCAGTCAGACCATGGAAACCAGCATGTGGGCAGCAACACCTGCCAAAACAAGAACAAAGACCTAAGCTAACCCATCAAAATCACAGTTCTGGGGAAGTCCCTGAATGCACCAAATCTTGCCTTTTGCTTTCTGTGGTCCTGCTTCTGGATAACTGCTAACTGAGGTGTGTCAACCTATGATGTGGTTTTGTCCTTATGAGCCCACCCTGAGGAAGACTCAGGATTGCACTTGGGTCTTAACACCCAGTGTAGTCACTGGCCAGCTAATAAAGACTTTCTATTGGCTTGAACCCCTGTCTGAGTGATCTTTCCCGGTGGATGGCTCACACAGTCTAGGGTATAAACCTGGGTGTGCTGCTAGTAGCTGATAAATTCCAAAAAGAAGAAGAAGAAGAAGAAGAAGAAGAAGAAGAAGAAGAAGAAGAAGAAGAAGAAGAAGAAGAAGAAGAAGAACCGAAGAAGAAGAATTAGAATTCTCAGCATTCTGCTGCTCATTACTTAATTCTGCGATTTTTATCAGATTTGGAATGCTCCAAGGTTGAGTAGATCAATAGCAGGTTGGCATGCCTTGAACCCTGGGATGTATGGATGTGGTTTTAGAAATGTGAGGGAGAACAAGATCCCTCTGGATGCTATTTGAACTTACATAATTTCTCAGAATTAAAAAAAAAAATAGCTCAAGGCTGTATATCATAGTCAAGGCTTAAAATACCTGCTGTCCTCTCTATATGGAATGGGTCTAGTAAAAGTTATATTTTTCTTCTTTAAGTCAGCGAAATGATCTTAGATGTGATTATCCTGTTTTGTGAATTAACACTGTTCTCCGCAGTGATAAGATTATTCACCTAGTGCTTCTCATTAGAACATGTTGGAACCTTTTTGATGCCATAGTTCCACCACCCTGGAAGTGAGATTTGGGGGCATCTTCCTTGGAAGCACTGTGACAGGGGTGGGAGAAGAGGAACAATCTTTGCCCTGGAGCCCCATATGCTACACTCTGGAAGAACAGGATCACGTTTGAGAGGCCAGTGGACAGCATCCTCCCTTATGCTAGGGAGGCAGAGGGGGTAGTTGTCTACCAACCGTTGCAGGGGAACTGAGGTTACACAGCTACTCCAAATGTAGACATTCAGGAGGACCATCCAGCCCCATCAGACCCAAGTACTCTGAGAGCCAAGTCGATGGATACATGTGGTCACATGTCTACTGTAATATGGACCATCATCCCCGTCTAACATGTGATGCTAGCAAATTGGTGCTGAAAGAGTTTTTCCCAGTCTTCAGACCTGTCCCTGGCAGATTGCACAAGTAATGACATATGATCTTACTGGTGAGGAACCATTATACAAGAATAAAGGAAAAGATCACACTGCAGATGATGACCTCTGAATTTAACCATGGCTTGCACAGTCACAAGTCATGGCAGAGAGGAGCCTGGGGTAGTGGCTCTGTGCTTAGCACTGGTACCCTGCTTGAGAAATTTGTTGGAGACAGAGTTGTTGTTTTTTAAAATAGTTTATTAATTTATTCATATTACATCTCAATTGTTAGTCCATCAGTTGTTAGTATGATCTGAGAGTTGAAACAGAGAGTTACGCAAGGGTACCTGAACTGAGGGCCTTTAGCCAGATCTCAGGGACCACTGGAAAGGAACTGCAGGAAAATGTGAGAGGATTACAGTTAGGGCTGTACTCTGGTAGGAAGGCAACAGGAAATAGTGTGGTTCCCATGGTAACTGAACCACAGCTTTGATTTCAAGAGGAATGGAGGTGTATGGAGTGAGGCATCCTGTCCTTAACCCTGGCCTTCAAGAGAAGTGTGAAAGCAAACACACTGCTAGATAAGGTCACACAGCAACAATCTCAGAGTAAAGTGAAAATGTGCCCTTTATGGTGTCCCTAATTCAAGCAAAGAAAAACAAGACAGGCATATACCCAGGTACATTGGAGCAACACCTCTCAAATGACAGCCAATAAAACAGACACAGGGGGATGGCTGAAAGGAATCAAGTCATCATGGAAACATTTAATGGATCTAACCAAATGTTAAATTTTAGGAAAGAGACAAAATGGTGATTAATGTAATTCTAATACTTGTAAGATAGAGGTAGAAGGATGATAGATTGAGGCCAGCCTGGGCTACATAATATGTTTCAGGCCAGCCTGGGCTACATAGTCATATACTGTATTAAATAAATAAGTAAATAAATAAATACATTGTAATTTAAAACCACAGAAAGTTGGAACATAGCCGATAGGGTTAATAGCAATATGAACTAAAAGAAAAAATTAATGAATTGGAAATGGGTCAGAGAAAAACCAGCAATTGGTATATAGATGGGACCACTGAGATGGCTCAGTAGGTAAAAGCATTTCCACCAAATCTGAGGAGCTGGGTTCAATCTCCAGGATTGAGAAAGGAGAGAGCTGACTCCTGTAGTTCTCTCATGACCTCCACATACACCTGTGGCAAATGTGCACTCACACTCATACCATCCCACACACCCAAATGAACAAATCAGTGCAATTATAATACAGGCAGATAGAATGATATGAAACAAAAAAGAGTATAGGTAGCTATGAAGTAAATGCACGCAAGGACCCCAGAGAGCAGAATGAGCAAAGCAGTCTTTAGAAAGATCTGTGCTAAGAACTTTCCAAATGGGCTAAAAGACATCCATCCACAAGTTTAGTGGTCTAGAATCCCAAATGGGATAGCCACAAAGACAATAACTAATGGAAACCAAATGCCAAGAAGAAAGTGTTTGCAAACATCAGAATCACCATGGTTGATTTCTCAGCAAAACTGGAATACAGAAGACAAGGGTATTTTATATTAAAAATATTTATAGGGAGGTTAGATTTTAAAAGTTCTTCCAAAATGAAACCAAAGGAAAAGCATCTTCAGATGCAAGAATAATGAGGAAATGGCACCAGCAGATCAGAACTAAGGGAAATCATCAAAGATTTTTCTATTAAAAAGGAAAATTATGGATGTGACTCAGAGAAGCGTGAAGGAATAGAGTACCACCAAAATTGAACAGGAAGGTGATCATCTGACAAATAACATGAGCATCTCATGAGGTTTAATGTATGTGAGGGAAATAACCAGGTGTAACAAATGAACATCTGTGCTTTGGGAGGCATCCCATCCCTTAGTCACACACAGATGAGAGTAGCTGTAGGCAAAGTGGCTGATGCTGAGAGGTGGCTGAGCCACCTTTAATGTCAAGTGTTAATCAGTCTAGAGTGTAGGCTATAGTCTTAGCATAGCAGATAAACAGAGGCAAAGAATGTGTAGCTGGATGGAAACATATAGTATAATAAACAAGCAAGATAAAAGTCATAGAAAAGAGGAGTGACTGACAACCACAATTATCAACCAACAAAATGCTGACACCCAAGACCCACAGCCAAGGGCTGAGGGATGCTTCACCTTATAAGCCTGATGAATTGAGCTCGATTCTCAGAACCCATTTTTTTTTTAAATAAAGCTAGATATGGTAGCTCATTCTTATATTCTCAGCACTCCCAGCCTAGTCTACTTGGTGAGTTCTAGGCCAATGAGAGACTCTGTTTCAATAAAGCAAGGATGTTGGTACCTAAGAAATGGCAGTGGAAGTTGTCCTCTGGCTTCTACATGTGCCACCATATACACAAATGCATTTGTATATACATACGTATGGCTTCCACCTTAAACTTAGGAGTATAAAGGGGTGGGCAGTAAGTAAAAGATGAAAGAGTTAAACACAGTGTAAACTAAGCAAGCATTATGGGTAGAATTATTAGCCATACTTCTTCCTGGGCCTGGCCCCAGATAGAGATTGTGACCTGTAAGACTTGTTTAAGCCCACGTAGCAGGTCTTTAGAGCTGACCTGGCAATTTTAATAGGTACTCATGTGATCTAGGCTGACCTGCCCTTTAATGGATGAGAAAACTGAGGCCACTACATATTCAACACTTAAACGATAACTCCTACCAGCTAAGCAATGAGTGAAGTCATAAGTCAGAGTTGTGCCTGGGCAAAAGTACCTGCAATGAGAGACAAGAGTTGGGAAAGATCTCACAAGAATACAAGATAAAATGCTGTGGATCACCGGAGGGAAGGATTGGCTCAAAGAGAAGGGTAGTTTTGCTCTTCATAGCATCGCAGCCTAGTTAAATGGTTTGCTGAGGAAGATGTAGGCATAGAAAGGTTAAGCAGTGGGAGGGCAGCAGGACAATGAGATCTCAACAACACTGTCCCTGATCATAAGGTAATGTGTGTTGGCTTCATCATAACACGCTCATCTGTCCTTGCAAAAGCAAATGTGCTTCTTGATAGGAAATATTTGCAAATGTCCATTTCTACAGAGCCTAAAGAGAGACTGTGTCTATCACAAAATTGAGACAGGGACTTCCTCTTGCCCTTTCTAGCCTGTGAAGCTAAGCTCTGAAATCTCCCTTGCAGTAACAGCAGACTACTGACTGCAATTAGGTTATGGAAGAAGCAGATACCAAATACAAACAATCTGGGTAGCTCGGGAACAATGATGGTGCATGAGCTGTCACCACTATTCATTCATTGAGCCAGAGGAAATGTTAGAGCCTGTGGCAGAGGCTGCACAGGGCAGTGCGGTCTCCTCTTCTCCTACAACTCCTAGGATCTCAGGAGAGATGTGCTTTGCTTTAATGTGCTGAACAACAGATGCTCTTGGTTCAGCAGTTACATACTGTGAGTGGGTGGGGTGGGCTCCTGCTCATACCTTGGCCTTGTTTACTTATAATGTCTAATGTACTCTGCCTCACTGACCCTTCTCTCTCTAAAGCACCCCATTGTCTTCTCTTCCAGGAACTAGCTGACAGAGTCAGTCGCCTGCTTGTCACTTCCTTCCCTGTGTGCAGAAGGAGGGAACGGTGCAGACAAGCTTCTTGACTTCTTCCAGAGAGGGAGAAGCATGCCAAGGCCCACTATGAGGGGCTTCAGAAAGCTAAACAATGACAAAAGCTCAGCGTGGTTCTAATTTTTACTTATAACAAACATACCGCTTGGGGAGTTGAGAAAGGGAGGCGCCCAGCCAGGAAATCACATGGTTTCCTGGGTGTATGTCTTCATTTAGATAAAGCCAGCTGGGCAGTGGTGGCGCACGCCTTTAATCCCAGCACTCGGGAGGCAGAGGCAGGTGGATTGCTGTGAGTTCAAGGCCATCCTGGTCTACAAAGTGAGTCCAGGACAGCCAAAGCTACACAGAGAAACCTTGTCTCGAAAAACTAAAAAAAAAGAAAAAGATAAAGCCCTGACCTCTGCGTTGAACTTAACTATTGGCAGAGTATTTGTACACATGAGACATATGATCCCCACGGAGATATCATGAGCTATCTTTATTGCCAATTTAAATACATGCTGCAGATTGATCTGGAAAGTCCATGTCTTCCTAAGACCACCGAGTTCCTATATAAATTAGTTTGGTGGTTGAAACCAACATATGTTTATTATCTGACAACTCTGGAAGGCAAAAGTACAAAACCAAACAAAACCGGCAAGGCTGACTTCCTGTGAAGGCTCAGGAGAAAGTCTCCACCCTTGCCTTTCCACACTGTGGAAGCCACTAGCATCCTTGGCTCCTGAGCTGCTTGGCATACCACTTCAATTGGTTTCCATGACTACAGATCTCCTTCTTTGAAAATGTCCTTCCATCAGGCCTCCCCTACAATCTAAAACATCATTCCCATCACGGCATCCTTAGCTTTATCATATGCGCAAATCTCTCTTTCATATAGCTGGCACGTGGTCCGGCATGGACCAGATGACATTCACAACATTGTGGAAATGAATCATGGAGGAAGTAAGACATGCCAGGCTGGATCTTTCTACGATACAATGAGACTTCTTCTGAAGAGGGATTTCCCCCGAACTCCAAAATGTTTGGGAAAGTAAGGCAGCCCTCGGCACATATCTAGACAGTTCTGGTTTGAAGCATCCTGGATGATGTAGGAAATATTTACAAGCCCGTCAACATGGAGTCACAATTGTATGTGGCAGGCTAGACCAAAAGGACCTGCTCTATAGCAGTGACCTAAGGTTAAATGGTTTGCATGGTACCTGACCACGATCACACCAGCCACAAAAAGGACAAAATGAGCTGAAATCTAAGAAGCTTCTGACTTTGAAGCACAGTGGTGTTGGGGTGTATTTAACAGTTATGCGACGCCATTGCAATGAGACTCGCAGGTTCTGTGAGGGCTTGCCCTTCCCACAGCTCCCAGGAACCCAGGTAAAGTTGCCCTCCTCCTGTCGAGCTCTGTTTTTCTCTCTTTAGTATTACTCAAACTGTCATTTAACAACTTTCTAAATCCTATGGATTCTGTTTTGTAATTAGCAGCTGACTTATTTTTATTTCTTGTGGTGGCAAGAATTGGACCTATAGCTTATGTTAGGTAAGTGCTCTACCATTGAACTGATCCACAGCCTAGTTCTTAGACTTTTCAAGTCTCTATTTAGTGACATTTTAGGCTAAAATCTTTACACTAAAATTTATTATTAATGGCAACATGTTCCTAATCTTTTCTTCCAAGCCTTATATTTAATGGCACCTAGACATCACTGCGACAGCAGATACCACAATTTTTCATTGAAAGTAATAGAGTAAAATTCCTATAAAAGAAACAGAAAAGTCACCATGTAACAGTCAATTTTCTTGTTAAGTTAGCTTTTGTTCTCCTTTCACTATGTGAAAAATAACTTTTACTCCCAGCTAAGCCCCCTTTTCAGAGACAACACAAGTTTTCAAGTTTGTTCTTTCTGTTTACCTCATGATGCCTCAGTCATCTTTCAACATATAATGCAGTAGAGGCTCACTGCTGCACGACATTCAAGTCACTCTGTGCACACTAAGTGGATGTTTCAGGAGGGGGCTAAATCAGAAGAGGTCCATACCCCAACCTCACTTGTAATTCCCTCAAGGGTGAGCCTATGTCTGTGCATCTTTCTATCCTTGTATCTAGTACCATGTCTAGAATAGAGCACAATCCTTTTAATCAAATTCACACAACATTGAGAAAAAAAAAAAAAAGAGAAAAGAAAACATCTTAGTTTATTTTCCCTCAACTGTAAACTCCAGATAACTCATCTGCAATGTGGTCTTTCTCCAGTCCACCTCCCTAAGACCACCAACATAGCTGCCTTGTAGGGTCTATATTTCTATAGTTCATTGTATCACAGACAAGTGTCCTTCTTATAGTCCATTTAAGGTACAAACACATGTTGCTATCCTTTTTGTTGTTCAGATTTAAAGTGAAGAGCTGCTTGGCGTTCTTGAAAGGAAAAAGCTGTGTTGTATATCACAGTGAGATCGGGTGTATCATGTATGCCTCCTTTAGTGACTCAAGGGAAGACCTGCTGATAGTTAGTTCAGCGTCAATGAATCAACAGCACGTATTGAGCAGGGTGCTTTTAGGCAGAAACACACAAAGCGTCAGGGATGCTGTAGGTAGTTTATAAAAAGTGGTGGCCAGAAGCTTACAACAAGCGAACATTGCATTTCCCGGAGGAGCAGTGGTCCTCAGTGTATTGAACATGCAGAGCCAATTGTAAGGCACATTTACTAAAGATTTCATGATATTATTTACCCAAATTATATTTATAAACCCACATAGAATAAGGTCTGTTCTTACCACAACTGAAGCCATGGAGTATTGACCCTTCACTGTCCTTCATGAAGAGAAAAACATTTTAAAATAGTGGGTCAATATACTATAAAATTTTTTTGTTAGTGCTGGGGATGGAACCCATGGAGCTATACCATAGACACAGGTCAGGCTTCTCCTTTAAATATGCAATTTCAGTTATTACACAATGTGTTATCTTGAAACCCATTTTAAGCACACAATCAGGCAATCAGCTAATTTGCTGACTTTCCGACTATATCTTTTGTAGGGAAGACTTGAACACAAGCTTTGCAAGAACTTGGTCAAGGTTTCTGTGCCTGGAGATATAGCTAAGTATTAGAATACTTTCCTCATATGTGTGGGATCCTAAGTTCAAGTTCTAGAAACACACACACACACACACACACACACACACACACACCAATGAAGCATGATTATTTTATGCCTGGGGATGGGCACAAGGGAAAGTGCCTGCCCCCCAGCCCAGGCATGCAGTGAGCCTCTGATTCTGTCCCTGTCTCACTCCACACACAGGGGACGCTGTGTCATCACAGCAGCTATGACTGCAGCATCCCTCCAAAAGAAAAAAAGTAACTGAGCCTCAGTTTTATCCCCCACAAAGTTTATGAATATATCAGCTCTATTCTCTTTCAAAATATAAAGTTTCTAAAATGAGAGAACCATCTTCAAATATGACATTATTTTCAAAAATTGTGTCTGAAATTCTATGAAAGAGCAATTTCAATCTCTAAGAACAATTTATATTGACACTTGATTTTGAGACTTGTCACAGTTGGAGAGACACCATACAAAGACACATTCAGCTAAAATGGGAGTAAGCCTCCACTTTGGTTACAGTAAATGAAGAAGCTTGCTTTTCATGCCTGACTATAAGCCGGCCTCAGTTCAACTGAAATTTAGCTACAGCCTTCTGAAATGCCATAGTCAATTACTAATACTATAAGATGTGTGTGTGTGTGCGTGTGTGTGTGTGTGTGTGTGTGTGTGTAGGTCTACATATATATATATATATATATATATATATATATATATATATATATATATATATATATATATGTTTATATGTGTGTGTGAATCAATCTAAAATTCATCTATATGTATGTAATAAATTGGCTCAAAATTATAGGCTTCGACTTAAATTTTGATAATTTTACACCTCCACACTAATTTTGTTAGCAATTTAAAAAATGTATAAACACAAACATTTTAAATGGTTTACATATCGCTCATCAAAACCTTTTTAAAGGTCAGAAAACAGTATCCCTTTTCAAAATGTTCCCTTTAAAATGAGTCTTTCTCATTAATTATTACTACTTAATTTTACTTTGAAACAAGAATAAGTGTATTTTTTTCCAAAAATATCTTCTGTTTCTGTACTTCACCGCCGGCATCTATTATCAGCAATTTTTGGGTATGTGTCTTTTCATAAAAGAAAATACACAGTTCAACTTTATGGCTGACAACTCTGTTCCATCCTTACATGTGGAACTTGTGGTGTTACTGGTGATTTCTGGTTGTATCCTGCTTTATTACAGGATTATATATTACAGTATTATAAAATACTTCAGAAGAACTCATACAGCCAATGTAGGGGCCTTATAAGTAGCCACAACAGAACGATGACGAAGCCAGTGGAAGAATGAAGGATCCCTGGCCAAGCTCTCCATTTTGTGTTTTGTTTTGTTTTTCTCTCAAGACACCATGCCAGACACCTGGATGACAACTAAAAAGAAAAAGTGTTTATACCTGTGTAAATATTTTAACCTAGAAAAACAACAACTTTGCCGATTTTGATTCAAGAAATCATTCTTAGATCCCTATGTCAGTGTTGTAGAGTCCTGCACTGAGGTCCATAGCCCAGGGACTAGTCTACAGCAGACAGCATGACCTGTGGTCTCCAGTGCTGAGAGTATGAATAAGAAGCATTAAGAATAGTTACACTTATGGGATTTTACAATCCTAGGAATTATGTCAACGTGTGCATAGAATTTGCTAACAGTGAGCAAATATCTATTGGCTAGCCATTTTTTTCTGTGTTACAAGGTGTATATTACACAGCTCTTGTTCGTAGCATGCACAGTTGTAGGAGGATTTCTAAGTGAGAGGCGATCCTTTGCTTATCCCACTTTAAATGTCAGCTTTCAGGCTACAGAGCTCCGCCTTCAGACCCTGTCTCTTCCTCCCACTCCGTGTTTGTTTCTGATTACCACTTCTACATGGATGACTCATGAAGGAATCTTTCCGGTCTGAAAATTCACCTCTGAACTTTGACTCCTGGATTCATTTTCTGCTTGGTATGTCCATTGAGATTCCTGAGAGTTTAAGCTTTTCTCATCACAGCAGCATACCGCATGCTTCCTAGAAACAATGCCAAACTTGAAGGATGGTAGACAGGGAGAGTCCAGACAAGGGCGGGGCTTATAGAATGGTGCTGCCTAGTGAGGTCTTCCATGTGAGTCATTTTCTCACCTCCTCCCAACCTTGTCCCACACTGCTGCTTTTGTTCCACGTTTGTGTTTTGCTCCATGTGGAAGAGGCAATTGTCTCTTAAAACACTCCCTGTCCAATATCCCCTATTATTTGTTTTCAACTGAAAAAAAAAAAAAAAAAAAAACTCCTCTGAGGATAGATTTAAAATGTACTCCACACCATTGTTTTGAAACAACATTAACAGTCTTTCCCTTGAAGTAAAAACTCATCATCTATTTTAAAGTATTTTTTCCTAGATTATCTAAATAACTTTAGTTTAATTACTTAAAAAAACTAATTTATATCACCCAGAATAGAAAAGAAAGGAGATTAGCATGTCAACTATTACTGTCCATCAGACTCGGAGCTCAGGCTTACATTTCAGTTCCTTTTATGCCAGATACACATACACGGAGAGGTGTATCTTATTAACTATCTTGCAGATCTGTAGTTTGGGCAAGAAATCTTAATCTGGTTAGGTAGTGGGATTTCAAAATGTTTGATATCATTTAGAGATGAGACATATTTATTGTACGGTCAGTTTTAAAATTGAACTCTTGATAAATTAACTGTCTCCTAGTTAAGGCATGACTATAAATCTGTTGTATGAGTTTCACGCATATCGCCTTTTACAGGTTGAAATCTGTATGGCAAACGTGTGCCCAGGTGTAGTCTCAAGTGGTACTGAGGCTAAACTCCCTAGTTAGATATTCAGGCCAGATTCTGAATGTCTGTCCTGGCCTGGACTTTCACAGAGATGGAAGCGTCCCCCAATGGTATTGGTGAAGGGTATGTTGTCCCTGATCTGGGTATAGACATATCCTTGGTTTGATAGTCTGGAGAGAATGCTGGGTGCTAATTTAATTACTGTTGACTTTCTCATCTACAAAGTGAAGTAGAGTTTAGAATAGGTACAGACTAATAGTAAGAAAAAGAAGCAGTGAAAAAGGAGAGGGTCAAATGACAGTAGCCTTCCTCTGCCAGTGAGGACCCTTCTTCTCCTCCCTCTGACTGGAGGAGTCTTCAGGGGACTCATAGGGATACAGCAGAGGTCCTTACCAGCATGCCTGTGAGTGCAAAAGCACTCGCACATCTATGTCTGTATTTTTGAACTAGGCTCTTTATATGTATGCATATACATAAATATTTATTTATTTAAGCATTTTACACATACATTTATATTATTGCACATATATACAATAAACTACCTATAGCAAGAAGAACCATGAAACAATCAGAAATTATATAAATGTTACATTCATGGCATTTTTGGCTATTTTTTATTTGGCAGCCTTGAAGAAAATATCTTTCCTATCTTGGTGCGTCAAAAATTATGACTGTATTTATGGTTGTGAGCTACTCTGATCTACCCAATGGACAGCACACTCACCACAGTTATGTAGAGAGTGGGGAGTGACTCTGACATGAACTCTGATGCCCCATATTTGACCACCTCCCCTTGGTGGGGAGGCCTGGTGGCACTCAAAGAAAGAATAAGCAGGCTACCAAGATGAGACTTGATAGCCTATGACCACATGGTGGGGGAGGAGGTCCCCTTCAGTCTTAGACCTAGGGGAGGGGAATAGGGTGAAAGTGGGAGGGAGGGAGCAATGGGAGGATACAAGTGATGGGGTAACAATTGAGTTGTAATCTGAATAAATTAATTAAATAAAAAATAAATGCTTTTCTATAAAATAAATAAATAAAATTATGAATGTAAATCAATATCCATCATATCTCATATTTATCAACTTAAATTATCTATCTTAACCCCAAAACATATTTATACAAATAAAAATCACATTATTAGAAAAGTATAGAAGGAATTATTTTCATATATATCCTATGTCATATGATATCTTTTCTATATTATATATAGTTTTCTATATGGCATTTTATTAGTTATTCTAGATCTGCTTCCTCATTTCTTTGAAGATACAGAATCTGACTGGTGTATAGACACATCTGTGCTTATGCTTCCCTTGTGCTTTCAGTTTGGAGGTTCTCAGGGTACTGTCAGGATGTACCACAGAAACAGTATCTGTACGGCTTTGCACAACACTGAGGATGCTCCTGCAGAATGAGGCCCTTCCAATAACATCACTGGAGGAAAAGGCATCCCCTTGCTTTGGCCAAGAGTGCCATACTAACCCAAACATGCTTGAACAATAGAAACAGCTAGCTTTGGATATTACATCATCTATGGCTGATAAAAGAGAAGCAGCAATGCAGGGGACATCAATTCAACATGCAGGCACTGCAGGCAGAGCACTGTGTTCAGCGAGGATCTGTATCTATTTGTGTCTGTATATAAAGCTGCTGGACCTCACACCTACCCACAAAGGATGGACAACACCTCAGACAGCTCTGACAATACACAGCCCAAAAGAAATCTGAATCCTTGTGTGTCTATTCCACAGCTTTCATCCTCTTGCCACAATGTGAAGCCTTACCTGGAAAAAAACCATGGACCAGTAGGACAGGCAGTGGAAATAAGTGTAGGTATAGGAGGATATACAGGAGCAAAGCACCATATGTATGGTACCTACACACACACACACACACACACACACACACACACACACACACACACACACAGAGAGAGAGAGAGACACACACACAAATGTGTGTGTACATATGCATACATACACACACATGAGCACACACTCTATACATACATGCACACACACATACACACACACACATATGAAAATGCCATAAAGAAGCCCATGGCTTTATATAATTAATACACACTAATAAAAATACAATAAAAACCATGTTTGCTAATTTATAATGTATAAATTCTCCCTCTGGAGAAAAAAACTGAATTGTTCTAAATCACTGCTTTGATTAAGCAGGGAGCAGTAGGGAATTCTCACATCCCTGCTGGCCCATTCATTTACATGTAAGTTATGACTGCAAACCAGTCCCTTCCCTTTCACTCATATGATGCTCAGCATCTTCCTGACTTGTCAGTAGAGGGGATCTTATGTTTCATTTGGCTACCCTTTTCCAATGCTCAGTTGAGAAATCAGCTGCCAGTCAACTTTCATTTATGAGGGAACCAGTTGTAGAGCTGGTAAAGATATCCAGCAGTCCAGAGGCTCGGTCTGTGATAGGTGCTAAGTGGACACATCTTCCATTAGCAGCTACTTGCTCTGCCCTTAGCACTTCAAAGGTCACACATTATTTTGCCAGCAGGAATTTACCTAACATTGATTTAGTCCTGTGACTAAAGCACCAGAAGGCATGCCATGCAATATGAGTGGCCCATCCTGGAGGATTTGCTGAGAAGCAGAATCCAGAAGGAGAGCCCTAGTGTGTGACTCTTCTTTGAGGGGCCACTTATGTGTCTCACTGAATTGTGATGGTGATGCTAGAAACTTTTTTGTGTATCCATGGCCACCAGTGAGCTGCATGCATGCATGACAGGAACAGTCATCTGCATGACAGCCAGCTGTATGACAGTAACAGTCAACTCCTGCCCAAGACCTGGCTGTGGAAAGTCCCCTGCCAGCAGCAGCCTCAGGAGGAAGGACCCAACAGGTTGCGAATCTGACATCCTAAAGTGGCCTGTGGCTGTCACTCAGCAAGCTGTTCACTGTGCTGAGAGACTCCACCACAGAAGCCATTGTCCCTGACTGACCTTTGAGTCATAGCTATTTGCATAATGTCAAGATATGTGGATGAAGGGGACCTGGTAAACTCCTGGGATCTTCCTGTGTGCAGAAATGACAGGCATGGCCAGAGGGGAATCAGGCTTCACTGAGCATCATTATAAACTTTCTATGCGCAGACATGTACCAGGCTTCTGGAGATGTTCCCCCCATGCCGGTGGAGGCAGCATACAGCATAGGGCTGTCAAATACACAGAGATAGCAAGAGGAAACCGAGGCTGCACCCTTGCAAGCCTTCCCACTCCAAGCTTGGCTTTGTTATTTCCTCTGCCTTCTGTTTTGGTTCTTGCAGAGCTCTAGTGAGTCAGATGGAGAGAGAACTACAACAGCTAAATATTCCAGGATGAGAGGAAATGCCACGCCACAGGAGAGGATGTGAGAAATCTCCACTGTCATCTATATATTCTTCTACCCTTTTTTTTTGTTGTTGTTGTTTTCATCTGTCTGCCTGTCTGTCTGTCATTTACTAACTTATAAGACTTACAAGGCTGAGTGAATCAAGCTATCTTAGGCTCATTGGGGAAGTGGTACATACAAACATTGACAATGACACCTATTTTGTTCTAATACAGGGTCTCACTATATAGCCCAGGCTGGACTTAATACAGGGTCTCACTATATAGCCCAGGCTGGACTTAAACTCACTCATTGTTCTGCTTTGGCCTTCCAGGTGCTGGAATTACAAGTATATGCTACCATGCCCAGAGAGTGACAACCATTGCCAGGAGCACTGAGTTTCTATGTACCTGCTTTGACTGCTTGCTGCTGGTTATCACACTCATAGTATGTCTGCTTCTCCAGATTCTGATTTTGTGAGATCTGAAAAGTCAGCAGAACAAGCAACTGGTCACAGCAGTCCTCAGAGTGACACGCATCTTATGCCTGAGCCAGAAATACTGAAAATTGATTCTGTAAACTTCCCACAGTTTTGAAAATGTTCTTAGGATAGAGAACACAGTGTTGAACACTCAATAAAACCCATACTTCTGTGGGTTCTCTTTGTGAAAGGGAAAGGGTAGATTGCCCTCAGCCTGGGGCCTGCTGGGTGTGAGAAGGATGACTTCATCTGGGACCTGTTGGGTGAGAGTCAGGATGAGTCTAGGTTGCAAACACACTGTGTTAAGAAGGAAGCAGCTATAATAGCTAGAAAGGAAGGGATGGGCACTTATAGGGGGACTGTGAGGGTGGAGAGAACCCTCACTCTTGATCAGCAGGCTCCTGTAGCCCTGGAGTAGTGTGGGAACAGAGAAGAAGCAGGACAGCCTCCCTGAGCACATAAGCTTCCTGCCTCCACTGTCTGCACACAGTGATCTCAATGTCAGTGCTCCATGGAAGCACACAGGGCTTGGAGTCAGAGTCACCACCTGCACGTCAGTTTACTCAAGTGTGTGCAGCTGCAAATGGGGTGAAACGACTGCTAAAGGCTGTTATGAATCCCATATGAATACCAGGGGTACCACATGAGCTTATCCTTTAATGACTATGTCCAGAGACAGGGAGTGTACCCACATGGGAGGGACACATTGAGCTTTTTTATGTGACTGATGGACAGTGGCTTTACCTGGGCAATGTGACATGCTTCCAGGCTCAGGTGTGGTAAGTGGTGGGAATGGGTCAGGTCAGCATGAGGAGAATCAAGGTTAGTAGAAGGAGACATACTCAGTGATGAGGAAGGATATGATCATCAGGGCAAAAGATGTGATCACTGGGGACAGGGCATGGTCAGTGGTGATGAGGGGGAGTGGTCATGGATGGTGAGGGACGTGGTCAGTGGTGATGAGGAGCCTGGTCAATGGTGAGGAGGGACATGTTCAGGGCTGAGGAGGGTGCACAGACATAAGTTCAGATTCCCTGTCTACTGCTGCCATCTGTGACTGTGCTTCTGGTTTCTTTAAATTTGCTCATCTTTCCCCTGCCTCTGGCCCAGTGTTTCTCTTTATTCTCTGTCTCCTGTCACTAGTGGGCCTGCAGACTGCCTCTGTGGAGCAAAACGTAAAATTGGATGGAGCATAAGGAGTCCCTGGGCTGATAGAGGTCACATGGGTACTCCTCCTTTTAGGCACTCCTTGATTATTGTAGAAGGTTAGCAAATTCTTTTTCTTAAAGAGGAAGGGCTTTTTTGTTCTCAGTTCCAGTGGCTTCACTTCTTGGTGTTTGATAGGTGAAACTGAGAAGCTCCCGTCATGGTGGCTGAGGAGTGGAGAGAGAATGAATGGCCAATCAGCATGGCCCACCAGGTGGCCCTACAGAAGTGATTATGCCCACACTCAGGGCAAGGCTCTTATTTAAGCCACCCTCAAAGCCCATAGACACACCCAAGGGTGCTTTACTAATGTTCTAGGCATTTCTAAGTGCAATCTAGTTGAGAATGGACAGTCACTACAACAAGCCCAGAGCCCATCCTTGTCAACTTGACACTCAGTAACACTTTTGAGTGAGTGAGTTGAGAAAGTAAGTTCTTTACAACTCTCAGATGTTATACCTGAGGATCCTTAGAGAAAGGGCTTGCTTTCCAGAGCAGGGCCTTCTCGGGGTGCTATGAACAGCTAGAACAGGTCAAGACTTGATTAATGCTAACTCCAGGTCCAGTTCATTCCCTGGGCATCTCTCCTTCCCATTGTTTGATTGACCTGAAACTCAGGCTAAAAGGATAGAACCGCCCTTTGCACAGTAGCACGGAGCTTGGAATCTTCCATTCCGGGTCACTTATAGCAATACACAGAGTAACATAAGTGCACCAGGAATGGACTGGATGAAGAAAGTACAGTGTGCACAGCAAGATGCTATTCACTCTGAACAAGTGAGACAGCCTGTCTTAGTGACAAAATAGACTGAGCTGGAGAATACTACACCAAGTGAAATAAACCATGAACAGTCAGTAGCACTTACTCGTGCTAGAGTTTGGATTAGGTGGGTGTGAGATCCCCCAGGGTGCATGTGTTGGTTTGCATTGCTAACCTGCTGGAGCCTTTATCTTAAAGTAGGGTTGGGGGGATGATTGCACCATTTGGAGTACAAACCTCAAAAAAATTGATGCTGTTCCTGTGGGTTACAGCTCTCTCCTAGGAGAGTGGATTTTTATAGAAAAAGTAATCCTGATCCACAAGCCTCTCGTGATCCCTATCTGATGGCTCTCTGGCTTTTTTTTTTTTTTTTCCTATGTCTTAGGCTCTTTCTGAAATCTATCTGCCATAAAGACTTCAGCAGACTCTGGCACATGGGCCTACTGTTTGTGCACTTTAACTTTGAATACTGTGAGATAGATAAATCCACTTTTCTTAGGAAGTAACCAGACTCTGTTCTTTCATTATAGCAACAAAAATGTAGTCAGACAATGGAAAGTTAAAAGCAAAGCCAGAAGCAGGAAGTAATTATCGAAGACTGGGTAGGGAGGTGGGAAAAGGCATCAGGAAGAAGGAAAGTAGAAATTTGATTTCTCTTAGATCAATTGTATACTACAATGAATATTGCTAAGAGCTTTACACACTCCAATATTGCTGACAGATTAAAGTTTAATATTCTCATCATAAAAAGTTAAATACTCGAGATGATATTAGCTAGCTTTATTTAATCATCCTATACCCTTAAAGTCATTATATCACTGGTCACCTCATCAATACATACAACTATGGTTTGTCGATATAAACACATTTTTAAACAAATTGGACAAGAAGGTACAGCTGTCTTAGCACTCTGGTATGTTTCTTGTGCAGAAGCTTTTCTAACTAAGTGCAATCCTGTTTGTTAGTTTTCACATTGTTTCCTGAGCTGTTGGAGTTATTGTCAGAAGGTCCTTGTCTATTTCTCAGAAGATGAAATATAAGTGGCCAAAATTAAAACACAAAGGTTAAAAAGCATCAAAGTGTTTAACTTTAGACATCAGGGAAATGAAAATCAAAACCATAACTACAGCATCTCTCATTCTTGTCAGAATGGCTACCAGTTAGTAAACAGCAAATGCTGGTGAGAACTGGGGCTGAGGGTTGGAGGAGAGGATCATTCACATTGATGCTGGGAGGGTCCTCTGGTACAGACACTGTGGAAGTCAGTATGGAGGTTCCTCTCTGAACTGAAAGAAGCACCTTGTGGTAGCATCCCTAAAGGATTCTGCATCAGCACAGTGCAGAGATGATGGCACACCCATGACTACTGTATCACCATTCCCATCAACTAAGACATGGTACTAGCCTGGCTTCTATCAGCAAGTTGGTGCATAAACAAAACACAGTATGTACACAGTGGATTTTTATTCAGCACACACACACACACAAAGACATTATGTCATGCACTTCTGGGTGGAATCTGAGGTCATTCATTATATTAAGACGTACTCTCACAAAACAAACAAAAATCAGACTCAGAAAAGTACTACGTTGTCATATTTCAAATCTAGGGATTTTGTTTTTGTTTTTGGAGTTTTGTGTGCAGATTATGTAGACTATGAAAGGGTAGGAAAGTGGCTAGCAGGAAATGGGGTAGAAGATAATGGGGGTGAATATGATCAAAGTATGTGACCTGTTTGAATGAAAAAATGCCATAGTAGAACCTATTAATTTGTAGAATGAATATACGCTAATAAAAATGGTGGAATTAAAGCAATGGAAACATAGAAGTTGTGGATAAGGTCAGGCTGAGCACAGGAGCAGCTGCCTTCTACCACCCACTACTAAAAGCAGAACAAGATGGGGCAGAGAGGGGACACAGGTCAGCAGCAGCTCCCTCACTGAGGACAGTACCAATGGGACTACAGGAGATGGGGCCTGCTCCTCTGCCTCAGTCCTGCAGCCTGCAATGATGATGAGCTGGTGGGTCTCAACACCTCTGTGGTCCTTCTTGTATCTCTGAGTTGCTTCTTGTGGCTCCTGAACGGGTTCTGTGTCCCATGGCCCTGGAGTGGGCCAGGCTGACTTTAGAGGCTGACCACATTGCCATACTCATGATGTGGAAAGAGAAAGTAGTGGTCTCGGGTAGGCATAAATGAACGAGCAGAATCCAACTTGCCTTATGAGGGTGATTTCAAAGAAAAGCAGGACCAGCCACAGCAGGTACACAGAAGGGACATGAATACATGCTAGTACAGTTCTCTCTTAGTGACACCCTGTGGAATGGAAGTCTACAGTGGGCTGCAAAGAGGACCTAGAACTCATAGCCATTTGGTGCACCAATTCAATGGCATTTTGCCCAATCAAATAGTATCTGGAGGGCTGGAGAGATGGTGCATGGCTGAGAGAACTGGATGCTTTCCAAAGGACTTGGGTTTGAGTCCTAGTACCCACATGACTCATAACTGCCTGCACCTCCAGTTCCAGGGTATACATAATGCCTTCATCCAGCTTCTTCAGGCATGCAGGCAGGCAAAACACCCATCCATATTACTAAAAGTGAAATCTTTGAGAGAAGAAAATAGTATTTGGATCAAAAGGAGTGACAGTCACTGCTGGGAGATATTCTCATTATGTAGAGGTCTCTGAGCACGTGTTTCCTTTGCATGAAGCCGTGTCAGGGCTGGGGAGTGCGGTAGAGAACACACATTCACAGACAGGCTTGAGGCTCCTGTCTGAGCCTCTGCTTATTTTATGTGATAAAACGTGAACTCAATTTGCTATGAAAATCTCTTTGGTAAGTTTTAAATGGCAACTTGCCCATATATATCAGGTCAAAAAGCTGCATTTGTGGCATGCAGGGACACATCTGTCTCCTTAATGCACACTTGTCTTTCTATCCCTCGCAAATGAGAATTGCAAGTGTAGGAACCAAAGAGAATATAACTCATGCATGTGGCTGTTTTCTAGGCCATTTCAATTAAAAATAATAGTGTTGGATGGGTTTGTAATTTCACAGTTGTCTTGGCTTTCCTGCTCTGAAGAAATAAAAGGAAGAAGCCCCGCTGAGGGTCTGTAGACCAAGGCACTAAAGACAGAGAGGCCGTGGACTGAACCCCAAGATTACTATCACAGGGGTGTCACAGGTAATGTGTTTACAGTGAGGCAGACTCTGAAAAGTTTGAGAAATTATTTTTAGGTTCACCACATGTGGCTCGGCTGGTCACTATGCTAGGAAGAGCCTTCAGATGAAAAGGACCAGAAGAGATTGGTAGGTAAAATGTGTGTTGCCTCAGCTTTGCATATTCTTTCAGTATGGTCCTTTTTAGGAAGTACTGCATGTACAGGCTGGTGGGATGTACTAGCTGGGTTCTCAGAGCTTCTAAGACTCTAAGCTAAGCAAGAAAGCAACAACCGTTACTGACTTGCTCAGAGAATAAATTTAGTCTGTCTTGGAAAGAGAGGTTTAATCAGTTACTTTTCATATGGTGGTGACCAAATACCTTCCAAGGAGCATCTTAAGGGAGGAAGCATCTGACATAGTCCATCATGGCAAGAAGGGCATGATGACACAAGTGGGAGGTGGCCGACCACCATTGTGTCTGCAATCAGGAAGCAGAGAGAGCAGACAGGAAGTGATTAACTTCCTACAGACAGGCTCTGCCTTATAAAGGTTCCACAACTGTCTGAACACCCCCAGAGGCTGGTGATTGTGTCTCTGAACACATGAGCCTATAGGGGACACTTCATATCCAAAGTACCACGCAGACGTTGAGTCTTGTCTTAATGTGACAATGCAGTGATGGTTCAGCTGCATCTTCTTTCTGAGGCTACTTTCTTGGACTCTCTGGCCTCAGGCTCTGGCTCCCTCTATGTGCAGTCCTGACACGATCTGTAGCTCTTTCTCTAGGCTTCAGCCTTCTCTGTATTTCCTTCATCCCTCTGCATCGTTTTTGGCCTATTGTCTGCTGATTAATATGTTTGTTAGTATATGCTAACTCTATTTTTTTCCTAGTTAGTTCTGGCAACTTACAGCTCCATCCTGGTTGGTGACACCCTGTTTTGGGTTTCCCCATCATTAGTCTTGTCCTCATTGGTACTGTATCTACACTAACTTACTTCTTAGGTCTTCTGGCCAGTTGGGTGCTTTTTATTTTCTTTAGCCTTCTGTTGTTCTCTGACTGCTTAGTGTGTCTGCCCTGACCCCTATACCTACATAGGACTCACTGCAGCCCTGGCCATAGACTTAAACCTCAGGTAACTTGTTTGTTTTCATGGTGACATTATACACCAATATCACTCATCCTTTTTATAATGAGCATCCCTCGCTCTCTTACCATCCATTCTTTTTAAAAATTGACTTACTAGCCTGTAGTCACTGTACAAAGTGATGGGTTTCCCCAAAGCATTTTTTAGCTACATTCTCCCCTAAGACCATCCCTTACAACTTTCCCACTAGTCTCCTTCCTTGCCCCCAGATCCCCTTCTGGTTGCATGGTGTGTGTGTGTGTGTGTGTGTGTGTGTGTGTGTGTGTGTGTGTAGGTTCCACATCTGAGAGAAAACATAATTATTTGTTTTTGTCTTTCACTGTCTGGATTATTTCACTTAACATGATGATGTACCGTTCCATGCATCCTGTTGCAAATGAAATGATTTCATTTTTTTTTTTTTACTTATTCCCATAGTCACATTTCATAGTCACATATTTACTTCTATACTTACTTCCATATTTTCAATGTTAGTCACTTCTTTTTATCCTATAATTGGGGGATGTGGAATTACAGCAAGCATCATGATGGGCCGGACATTATGAGACAAGCCCTGTGTGACCATGACCATACCTCCCTGCCGCACTGAGTCTGGATATTAGCTACCAAAAACCTGCGGTAAACAGGTGTTCCTACTTGGATGTTAGTTTTCCTGTTAAATCATGACATAGGCAAGTTAACTTAGTCCCAAGAAGTGAAAGGCACTGGGTATTTCTAGGGTAGAGCTATACCAGCTCCTCACTGTGGCATTCAGAGGCACCTGAATGTAACACATGCCAGGTAAGAAGCATCAGCCTGCATACATTCAGAGGGGGAAAGGAGACAGCACCTTGCCAAGATGCCACTATTTCTTACTTGATGAACATTTTGTTTTCAGAATTATATTCTTTTATATTACTCATTCTTGCAGTTATATATATATGTGTGTGTGTGTATATATGTATGTATATATACATATGTATATATATTAGTAGCAGGTAAGATGATTTCAATTTACCTATCAAGAAGAAACATTAAATAAAAATTTGAAGAAACAGTGTTAAAGAGCTTTAAGGAGTGCCAGCTGCCACTGAAAAATGAGACAAGAATGCAGATGGAAACACCTCCACCCTATACCGGGAAGGTGGGCAGTGCCCCTGTGGTAGTCACTTGGAAGTGTCTGGGATGCAGTGCTGGGGCAGTGAGGACGGAGTGGGTTTTATCTGTTGTCATCAGTGACTCTATCCTTCATATAGGAGGATTTGTCAGTCCAAACTACAGCTAAGTGACAAAAAAGTGAGAAGCAGCCTCAACGAGAGAGGTAGCTGAGAGACAGTCAACTAGCTGTTTTATGTATGAGAGCCAGGAGGGGAAGGTACCAACCAGAGATGAGGCGGGGCCATGTGGGCCTGCTCCCTTTCCATGAGCTCGAGCAACCCAACCAGAAGAGCATTTTGAGCTTCCATCGATGGATTTTCTCCTGCTGCTTGGCAGGGGATAGAGTGGGGTTTGGGGAAGGTGACAGTCATCTAGAGTTGGAGACGGAGACAGAGGGAAATCAAGGTATAGTGATGTCCAAGTGTAAGGCAGGGACTCTAGTTCCCTTTGACATTTGAAGATGTAATGCAAGAAGTTCTTTTGTGATACCTGAGTTTCACAAACCAAAGCAAGGAGCTCCAGAGTCTATTCCAGAACCCCTTAGCAAACCTCATTTAAATGTTTTCCTCCCTCCTACCATGTCCAGGAGATGAAAACTGTATTATAGCACAAAGGATTGATGCAAATCAGTTTCTAGTCAGATAGGTTTATTTAGTAACATATAAATAGTGCCGAGAGGGAAGATCCCGTGTCCCCCAGGCCCATCACCTACAACAGCCTCAGTAGTGCCCCACATTGTCTCATGCTGCATGTGAAGCCAAGGGCTGATATGAATGTATTTAGACCATTTTCTTCATTGTATTTAATGAAGTCCTCAGTATGTATGGAATAATGAATAGGTGGATGGATGGGTGGATAAGAAGAGGGAAGGAGAAAGAAAGTGATGACAGGGAGATGGAAAGAATAGTATTTGTAGTCTGTTCTCCAGTTGCTTTAATTTTTAACTACATTTTATTCATTTGTGTGTGTGTGTGTGTGTGTGTGTGTGTGTGTGTGTGTGCGCGCACATGTGTATGCATGCCACCATGTACATGTGAAGGTTGGAGCACAATTTGTGGGAGTTGCTTTTCTCTTAATCCCTGGGATTGAACTGTTAAGGGCAAAACCTTCCTAATAATGACTCTAAAAGTAGACATTAAATTTATCTTCACATCCTTGCAAATCCTTGTCAACCACAGTTTCTCAAAAATTAGGTCAACTACTTATCTCCCAAATGGATGAGCAAGCAAGATGAGCAGGCTACATGGACCACTCTGACCAATAAGTGGCAGGAGTAGTTCAGCAGTCATTCATGCTAAGATGGCTCAAGAGCATCCCATGAGATATTACCAAAGGAAACTACACATCCTCACTTTGTGTCATGTAAACATTTATAATCAATGTAGAAGACCACATCCTGTGTGAATCTTTCTCTCTCACACTGGAAGAGTAAACTTCCTCTGTGTCCATGCATGTGGCTGCCATGCATTAAATGGAATGTTCCAGACTTTCTGCCTTACAGAACATGCATTGTAGTGTACAGTTCTACTTTATCATTTCAGTACTAATATCTCCTATGTCCACAGATAGGTGTGCAGAGGAAAAGGCAGTGGGTAGGATGTGATGCCATCCGTGGCTTCAGACAGTCTTCGGAAGTCTGCGATGTACCCCTTGTGGGAGTGTAGCATAGAAACAGGGTCACTAGGGAGGAAAGCTAGTTTCTAGTATATGGACACATATTTAAATCATAGTATAATATAAAATATGATCACAGAAGGTTCATTTAAGTCATGAGATCAAAGCAGTGTACCTATAGAGGCGGCACCTAAATTCTTGAAGTGAGGGGAGAGGGGCCTGGGCTCTGTAGGGGAGGGAGGCTTGGGCTCTGTAGGGGAGGGAGGCCTGGGCTCTGTAGGGGAGGGAGGCCTGGGCTCTGTAGGGGAGGGAGGCCTGGGCTCTGTAGGGGAGGGAGGCCTGGGCTCTGTAGGGGAGGGAGGCCTAGGCTCTGTAGGGGAGGGAGGCCTGGGCTCTGTAGGGGAGGGAGGCCTAGGCTCTGTAGGGGAGGGAGGCCTGGGCTCTGTAGGGGAAGGGGGCCTGGGCTCTGTGTGAAGGTGAGCAACTAAAGTAGGCCTAGAGGAGCAGAACTGTCAGGACAAATCCAGCAGAACCAAGGGGAGGAAAAGAAGAGTCCACAGAGAGCCAGTCCGGGCAAGAAGCACAAACAGAGAGGCTCCCAAAGTAAGAAGACAAAACGGAAAGGAAAAGTAAGTTGAGGCTGAGGAATTGAAATTGCGTTAAGCAAAAATTACATTCTATTCCAGTTTTCTGAACATGAGTATTAAGAACCCAGCTTTTGGGAAAGGCTAATCCTATTTAAAAGCCCTAAGAGAGCTCACTATTCAAAGACATTCTCAGCGAGTTCTTTTGCAAACAGAATGATTCTTCTGTGAAATAAATAATCTTCTATACAAACTTATTTTTGTAAGGCTTAAATCAGACCATGGCATGGCATATCTCTTAATTTAGAATCAAAAATACCTCCTAAATGCACACTTTGACAGAGCTAAAAAAAAAAAAAAATCTAAAATCTAGCTTTGGACAGCTATCATGTAAATTTCCAACCTTCCTTGGGAACCCCGGCAACAAGAAACTTCATTGACCATCAGGTTTATCTCACCTGATCACACAAGATCACTCAGGAAAGGCCTGGTATGACACGGCCCATCTCTTAGGTTGGGTTAGTTTACATGGATATTTGATTCTACTTGTTTGTAGAATACACAGAAGCCATATAACTTTCTTGGATTTTCTGTGTGTTTTATTTTGGTTCAGGAGGGAGATACAAGTGACCCAGCGCGTCTGAGTTGGATCCTGCACACCCTGTGGTTTACTGCAACACACCAAACAGTGGTGACTGGTAAATTATGCCTAGTGTAGAAAATTCACACATCACACAAGCTATCCATTCAGATGGCAAGCCTTGCCAGCACAGTTTCTCTCTAGCAAAGCTCACACAAGGACAAAGCAACCCACAAACAAGAAGATGCCAGCTTTTGAATGGCTGAATTTCAAATACACCTAAAAGGTGGTTAAATGCAAACTCCATTACAATCAGTCACACAGTCTAGGTGTGGTCATTTTGAGTAAGTTTTTGTTTCAGTGAGGTGTACTCAGGGTGCATGGAGAAAATGTTCAAACTTGTCAAAAGACGTTATGATAATGATCGCTGGATGTAGTAGCATATGCATCAAATCCCTGCATGATTCTACCAGGAGAAGGGAGGGTGAGATAGAATCACCAGAAGTTTGTGGGTTAGTCTACCTGGTATATATACAGCAGTAAACAAGACAGATCCTGTCTCAAACCAGGTAGAAGGTGACAAGTGTCAATGAAGGTTCTTATCCAACTAATGTGCACATACATTACTTACTACATACCTATCTACAAAGAGAGAGAGAGAGAGAGACAGACAGACAGACAGAGACAAAGAGACAGAGAAAGAGAGACAGACAGAGACAGAGAGGGAGAGAGACAAACGAGGGAGGTCCAGGGATAGGGACAGTGATAAACAGACATAAAGATAGAGAGAGACAGGGAAACTAAGACAGGCATAAAGACACAGTGAAACAGAGACAGACAGACACATAGACACAGAGACTTGTGCAAGCCTACACATACACACACAAAATAATTTGGAAAATTGCACTCTGTCTCTGCTGTAAAGGGACTTCCTAAAGACTAACCAATATTCTGGCTTGTGTGTCCATCTGAAAAAGTAAATAATGAACTTTTGAGAGCTTCTTGGTTTGTAGACATACAAGAAAGCAGAACTAGAAAGCTTCCTTCCCCAGTGATTTACTGAGCACAAAATCCCTCCCCTCCAATCTCCTTTTTGTTCTCACAACACTGTGCAGTGATCCCACTCCCACATCCTTCGTGAGGAAGTGGATGTCAGGGGAAAAGCAGCTTTGATGGAGAGCAGGTGTGAGTGTGTGTGTGTGTGTGTGTGTGTGAGAGAGAGAGAGAGAGACAGACAGACAGACAGACAGACAAAGAGACAGAGACAGTCAGAGAGACATACAGACACAGAGAGACAAGGAGAATTGCTAACAGGAACCCACATTTCTCAGACCACAACTCCAGCCCCAGGGCCAGCTTACCAGAGACAGGATCGCCAAAACAGAGCTTGATATCAGAAACCCAGAACAACCCACAAAGACAATGTGTTTGGCAAGCCTGTCCAGCCACCGAATGGGCATTTCCTGGGACTTAAATATGGCCTACAGCCCAGGATCTCCAGAAAACAGAACTCAGAATTCTGAAATGCTTTCTTCAGGCAACCAGGTTACCTGGGGGAGTTGAGATGCACCCTCCGGCAGTGCTACTCTGAAATTCTTATAAGGAGAGAGACGAGAAATGAAAGAAAACACCTTTGCCTTTAGAACTGTGCGCAAAATTGCTTCTGACTATTCAATATGGAAAGTGGTGATAAGAGTGGCTATTGGGGCCAAGGCCTTCAATGGGCCACAGAGTCCATGGCAGAAGAGGCATTTGAGGCACAGGCTTAACCTGCTACTGAGTCTTGTGAGTCCTGAAGTGTGACAGTCTTGACCTATGCACTTACTTCTTCTGACATCTTTGAGAATTCTATGTCCCTGGAACCTTGTGCTGCTTCTTCAGAAGAAAATACTAGAGGTCAATTGATTCAACAGTAGCCCAGTGATTATAGCCATCAATACTATTATATAACTTTTCATAAACCTTTGAACATGTTTGTTCTGTTTTATATTCATGTACCTGTATGTTTGTGTATGCACCACATATATACATGTGCCCATGGAGTCCAGAAGAGGGCACTGGGGTCCTAGAACTGGAATTACAGACAGTCGTGAGTCACCTGATTTGGGTGCTGGGAACTGAGCCTGGTCCTTTGCAGTAGCATTGAGTGTACTTAACCACTGAGTCAGCTCTCCAGCACTTGCTCTTATATATCTTGAGTCTAGTTGTAACGCTAACTGCGGGTGTGATGCCAGGGCAACCTTGGGCTCTCCTGCATGGAAGGGACTCTTCTATGAGTGAGATGTCTTCAACTTGAGGCAGTAGACATTCTCCTGGTTGTAGGATCTTATGAAGCACTTTGGCTTCTGTGTGCCTCAGTTTCCCCATTACAAGGTTTGGTGAGCCTTATTTAAAGGGATAATACTTTTTTTTTTTTTTTTATCTTGAGGTCTGGAACACAATGCGGCTCCAGACCCAAGTTTCATCTGTTGTGACTGGTGTGACATCCGGAAGCCATCCCAAGTGATCTAATGCGTCAGCTAAATCTCCAAGATGCAGTTGTCTTCAGTTGATTTCCCGTAGACACTTGAAACCAGTTGTGATCACAGCAGTAGTGAGTGTGAAGGAGCCAAGGGCTCGTCCTTTATGCAGCTTCAGCCCATCAAAGGGAGCAGGAAAGGGTACCGAGAGGGAGACCCCACTCCATCCACTGGGAATCCAAAAATGAATTTAGGAGCAGTAATTAAACCAGTTCCCTTTGAGGTTGAGATTTTCAAAAGGTTTTATGGAGAATGCTATTCCCTGAAATTATGACTCTTTGGAATATAATAGATCCTCAGAACTCAGGCTGGGTCCATGTTTTATTTTCCAACTTTTTGCACCCTGTGTTCATATGAATGCCTGCTGCGCCATGTTCCTCAATACCCTATCACCCCAGAGGATCACAGTTGGAAAGCAAGGCCAAGGACACTGCAGTTAGTTTGCCATGTCACAGAAATGGGCATTTACCTGGCTGGGCATGCTCATGGCCTCTACCCTTCTCTGTGCAGAGTGCATTAACTATTTGCTCTGTGCTGCTTCTCTATAGCATCTCAGAATGGGGAGCTCAGGAGACACTGCAGTGTTTCCAAAAGGCAAGATCTTTATTTCTACAATAGGAGCGTTGACTATCCTCTCTGTAGCTGTCCCCAAACCCTCAGGTCACAGGCTGTAGCTGTGAGTTGAAGATCTGCAAGAGGGACCAGACTGTATAAACTTGAAAATAGTTGCTTGCTGTCTGCTGCTTAAAAATAAAAGCGTATGACTCCAGTTTTCAGTCGTTCCCCTGAAAACAGGTCAAAAGAGGCTAAATTTTTCAGAAGACTGCCCAATAGAAGAGGGGGAACCAGTCTAGAACAATAAGAAGGTTTCTTCAACAGCATGAAGGCTGTGTGTGTGTGTGTGTGTGTGTGTGTATGTGTGTGTTGTTTAGATAGCAGGGAACAACTGGTTATGGCTAGGAGCTGCTGTCAGGTAGCTAAAGCTGTACTAGAGGCAAAGATGTAACAATCTTTGTGTCTGCAGTGACAGATGAGGGAAGGCTGGCATGTAGAGGTACAGAGCAATGGATGATATTCACATGCGTTTACATGTGTGAGTGGGCAAGTGCCGACAGAATCCTGCTAAATGTCCAAATAGACACATGCACATGTGAGACTGTATGTGGGACCCTGCACATGTACATATGGTCAGCCCCCTACCACTACAGGACAGGAGTCTTAATCTTGGCCTTGATTCAGCTGGGCAGCTTACTAAACTCAGGCTGTACTCCCTCCCCCTTTCCACTGTGCAACTTGAGGGAGGGCCAATAATTTGCTTTTCTCTTTTATTTATTTATTTTTATTTTTTACATATACATTTATGTTATTACACATATATACAATAGATTACCTATAACAAGAAGAACCATGACAAAATCAGGAATAATATAAATGTTACATTCTTAGTGTTTTGGCTATTTGCATCTGATATCCTTGAAGGAAACGTCTTTCCTATCTTGGTGCATCCAAATTTCTGAATGTAAACCAATCTCCAACACATATTGTCATCATCAACTTAAAACGCCTATCTAGACCTAAAAACATCTTAACCCCTGAACAAATTTGCTTCTCAAGTAGGCTCCCAAATGTCACTCCTGACTGATGACAGGACCCCATTGAGAAAAGTACATAAAGGAAGTAGCAAGCTATTACTGTAATTTTATTACTGTAACTAAACTCATGTCCCTCAAGTGTTCTAAACAGTAGGGTTTTTTTTATATGCAAGGCAGCCCCTGCATTTGGCCTTTTCATGTTGAATTTAGTGTTTGTATTTGCAGCATCTGTGACTTCTATGCCCACCTGTCTGGGTATGGCATAGGATCTTTGCTTTCTCCTACGTCTACCACTCTGGAGGGTGACCATGAAGTCCCTGTAAGTGATGTATCAGACACATACTATTATGCCACAGAAGAGAAAGAAATAGTAACCAGCCAATGTCTGGAGATTGTGAAAAATACAATTTTCTGAAAAGTTGGACTGAGGAGTTTTGGTGATCATTGAAACAACTTATGGCTTTAAGAAAAAATTTTAAAAATATAATAAAATTTTATGAAAAAAATATCATTTGGGCCAGTGAGCTAGTTCAGTAGGTCAAGGCACCTGCTGCCAAACCTGGGGACCCAAGTTCCATTCTCAGGACCCACATGATGGGTCATGTTGTCCTGTGACCTCCGCACATGCTGTGGCACACACACACACACACACACACACACACACACACACACACACACACAAATAGATAGTAAATAAATAAACAAATGAATATATAATAAATAAATAAACACAAAAAATTATAAGAAACATATCTTACTTTTTTACATTCAAGGCCACAGTGAAAAATCCCCAAATGTTTTAACAAAGGCTTTCCTTTTTCAAAATAGAGAATCCATCTCTGTCTGCAAAAATCACCTTGTGACAACAGACTCACTAAGTCAGGAAGACAACCTGAGCTGCTGTCCTGGCCCAGATCCGCTAGGACTCAAAAAACGCCACCTCCTGAACACAGGGTCAACTTTCCTTTCTGTAAATACACTAATGAGAAAAATAAAGAAAATTGTCAAAAACCAGAAAAGGAGTAAGTCCTGCATAGAAGTATGAGCTAGAAATTAGAAGCCATTTAGCTTAAGGCCAGTAAGTTTTAAAATATATAATATCATTACCTGATGGTTCATTCTAAAATATCATGTTTAAGAGGCTAAAAAAATGGTTGTATGCCCTACATCTGACAAAGGTCTAATATCCAAAATATATAAAGAACTCAAGAAATTAAACACCACCAAACTGAATAACCCAATTGAGAAATGGGGCTTGGAACTAAACAGAGAATTCTCAACAGAGGAGTATCAAATGGCTGAGAAACACTTAAAGAAATGCTCAACCTCCTTAGTCATCAGAGAAATGCAAATCAAAACGACTCTGAGATTCCATCTTACACCCATCAGAATGGCTAAGATCAAAAACTCAAGCGACACCACATGCTGGCGAGGATGTGGGGAGAGAGGAACACTCCTTCATTGCTGGTGGGAATGCAAACTAGTACAGCCACTTTGGAAATCTATCTGGTGCTATCTCAGAAAAATGGGAATAGGCCTTCCTCAAGACCCAGCTATTCCACTCCTTGGAATATACCCAGAAGATGCACCAGCACACAACAAGAAAATTTGCTCAACCATGTTCATAGCAGCCTTATTCATAATAGCCAGAACATGGAAACAGCCTAAGTGTCCCTCAGTAGAAGAGTGGATAAAGAAACTGTGGTACATATACACTATGGAATACTACTCAGCTATTAAAAACAAGGAATTCCCGAAATTTGTGGATAAATGAATTGAGCTAGAAATGATCATAATGAGTGAGTTAACCCAGAAGCAGAAAGAATCAAATGGTATATACTCACTTATATCTGCATACTAGCCCAAGAAGCATGTCCCACGAAAGCCTTCACTTACCAGGAAACTGGGACAGAGGGGAAGGCATCCTATTGGGACTCTAAATGAGAGACGCATGGGAGAACAGCAAAATAAAAGGATCCAGAGGGTCCTAGAAATCTACAAGTAGAACAATATGATAGGCAGATTTGGGCCCAGGGGTCCCGCTCAAACTAAGGCACCAGCCAAAGACAATACAGGAGGTAAACTTTAAACCCCTTACAAGATCTAGCCAATGGTCAGAATATTCTCCACAGTTGAGTGAAGAGTGTGATATGACTTTCTCACGTACTCTGGTGCCTCACATTTGACCATGTCCCCTGGAGGGGGAGACCTGGTGGCACTCAGAGGAAGGACAGCAAGTAGCCAAGAAGAGACTTGATACCCTATGAGAATATATAGGGGGACGTAATCCCCCTCAGGAACAGTCATAGGGGAGGGGAATAATGGGAAAAAGGGGGGGGGAGGAATGGGAGGATACAAGGGATGGGATAAACATTGAGATGTAACAAGAATAAATTAATAATAAAAAAAAATAAATAAATCCAGTGACAAAGGAGAAGTCCATACAAAAAAAAAAAAAAAAAAAAAAAAAAAAAAAGACCCAGCTATTCCACTCCTTGGAATATACCCAGAAGATGCTCCAGCACACAACAAGAAACTTTGCTCAACCATGTTCATAGCAGCCTTATTCATAATAGCCAGAACATGGAAACAGCCTAAGTGTCCCTCAGTAGAAGAGTGGATAAAGAAACTGTGGTACATATACACTATGGAATACTACTCAGCTATTAAAAACAAGGAATTTCCGAAATTTGTGGATAAATGGATTGAGCTAGAAATGATCATAATGAGTGAGTTAACCCAGAAGCAGAAAGAATCAAATGGTATATACTCACTTATATCTGCATACTAGCCCAAGGGGCATGTCCCACAAAAGCCTTCACTTACCAGGAAACTGGGACAGAGGGGAAGGCATCCTATTGGGACTCTAAATGAGAGACGCATGGGAGAATAGCAAAATAAAAGGATACAGAGGGTCCTTGAAACCTACAAGTAGAACAATATGATAGGCAGATTTGGGCCCAGGGGTCCCGCTGAAACTAAGGCACCAGCCAAGCACAATACAGGAGGTAAAACCCCTTCCCAGATCTAGCCAATGGTCAGAATATTCTCCATAGTTGAGTGGAGAGTGTGATACGACTTTCTCACGTACTATGGTGCCTCACATCTGACCGTGTCCCCTGGAGGGGGAGACCTGGTGGCACTCAGAGGAAGGACAGCAGGTAGTCAAGAAGAGACTTGATACCCTATGAGAATATATAGGGGGAGGTGATCCCCCTCAGGAACAGTCATAGGGGAGGGGAATAATGGGAAAATGGGGGGGGGGGAGGAATGGGAGGATACAAGGTATGGGATAAACATTTAGATGTAACAAGAATAAATTAATTAAAAAAATGGTTGTATGTATCATGTGACAACTGGGCAGGTGGAGAGGAGTGGGGTACACACACTGGAATGTCACTGGTTTATACATGGGGACACTACCATGATAGGTGGCCGGAAAACCCTGAGGACAGTGTGTAAAAGGAAGCCAGCTACAGAGAATAAAACACTTCTGGATCTCTCATTTGGAAGCTCAGTAAAGCCAATCTACAGAAAGAAGACGTAAGGCAGTGTTTGCCAGGCGCTGGGTCAAGGGTCTGAGATGGAGAGTTGTCACTTAGGACACAGGATTCCAGTAAGAGGCCAGATTATGGAGACAATGTTAAAGATGCTGTGGTAATACCTTTGACATTTGCTAAGGTAATGATTTCGCAGTGCCCACCTGTATGAAACTATAACACTGACCACGCTAAGTCCACACAATTCCCATGTGTAGTTATTCCTGAACAGAACTGAGGGACAAAGAGGACACAGGTTTCTTATTAAAGGGAAGATTGTGACTTAGAAATCACCATATCTCTAGGATCAGTGAGACCACTTGGCAAATAGCAAATGTGGCCAGTGTTGTCCCTCTCTGATGCCATGTTAATGATGCTAATTTGTAAGGATGGGATGTCCTTGAAGGGTAGGCTTGACTTCATTATGATCTCATTGGTTTGATGCACACAGTCATATTCTTTGTATTGACTGAGCCATCAATGTCTTCCAACCAATTAAAAAAAAAAAAGACATTAGCAACTCTGGTTGGGGTGCCATGACTTTACCTATGTGGACAGCCTAACTTTATCCATGTGGAAATGTCTGGAATAGTCACTCTGTCACATGACTTCTTACTGAGTTCTTCCCAGGCAGTCTCTGGTGACAGAGCAGAAGACTCTCCATGAATAAGACAGTGTCCTTGGCGCCATGGTTTTCCTCAATATGGTTTCCTTCCCTAGTGTTTCCAAATCTGCTGCATGGGAAAACACGGGGAACGCATGAGAAAGAATGAGATTTTTGGGTGGTCTTTTTTTGTAGTTGGACATTTCTTAACTTACGTGATACATGAAATGCCCATCTTATTCCCTCTTGGCCTCCACGACCTCATCCTTGAAATGGGCAACCTTTGTGAAAATCAGGAAACACCTAAATGTTAAATGCATACTCAGCTCCAAGATTACTGCTGTGTCTCAAATGGGGGCAGGAGAGTTTGGACCATGGAGAGTCTAACCAGAACTTGAAACTGTGGTTATGATTTCTCACAACCTCCAAGCTTGAGTCATTCCCGCTTCCAATTTCAAGCAGCCAAGGACACATGCTCTCCCTTGAACTCTAGGCCTCTCTGATACAGCAACATGTTCTGAAGGGTCTGTCTACCTTACACACCTTTTTTATCACACTGAAGCCACTATCTGGCAGAGTTAATTTCACTACCTCTTGAACAGATGGATTTATTTAAACTTTCCCAAACAAGTGTTTCTCAGGTTCCTTTCTCTTTCATCTCTTATTTATAGTAGCATAGTGCTCCCCTGTATACACAGAACACTGCTGAGTCTTCAGGGTCTTACAGGGAGATACTTCTAGGCTGAGTTTGGCTCCTATGAAGAAGGGTGGCTATTTGCTTTGTTCTTTCATTTTCATAAACCCTGGGGAAACTTTTCAACATTTCTCTTATGAGATTATACAAAAACTTCAAATATGTTCCCCTTGGGTGCTCTTCCTTGTTGTTTGATTTAAATGTTCCTTTCTGAAATTTCAGCTTAGCATACACAAAGCTAACTTCACTGCATGGACCCTTTTCTGTGGGCCACTCAGATACCCTGAATTCCTCACTCCCATGTCAGCCCCTCATCAGTCTCATCAGTCTCTCAGCCTGTCCTTGGCTGGTGTGTGTGTGTGTGTGTGTGTGTGTGTGTGTGTGTGTGTGTGTGTGTGCACGCGTGTGTATGTGTGTGTGTGTGTGTGTGTGCGTGCGCGCGCACATGAGTGTGTTTCCAAATCATATTTATAAAACAATCTCTAGTCTTTTCTTCTGACAACTTCTTTTGGTGTTCTTGGAAACATCAAAGCAAAGCAGAAGACTGCATTGCCATTGCCCTTACACACATACATCCTTTGATATTTTTGCTCATTTGCATCATGAATCTGATTACAGTCTTTTAGACAAATAGGAAATGAAGAAGGCCTATTACGAATTAGGGACATAACTATATCATCTCCTAATGTTAAATAGAAACAGAATCATTGGGATGGAACTAAGAAGATGATTATCCAGGCCCCCGGGAGAGGGCTATCCATTAATCCTCCGTTTCCAGTAGGTATGAAATAAAATTATCTTCTATCTCCAAGTCCCCAAAACTTGTATCACTGCAGAGTTGGCTGAGGAGGGTTTTAGATTTGGCCAATTAGATGAACAGCAGAATTTGATATGTTACATATCCATGCCGGAAATCAACCAGAAGTAAGCAAGACATTGCAGATGGTGAAACTTCCAGAGCTCAGCA
Organism: Acomys russatus; assembly: GCF_903995435.1. Lineage (NCBI taxonomy): Eukaryota > Metazoa > Chordata > Mammalia > Rodentia > Muridae > Acomys > Acomys russatus. The sequence goes on along the minus strand of NC_067137.1, from coordinate 43,013,617 downwards.
AGTTAGTAAGTTTATAATGATCTTTTCAACTGTTAAAGTTTGTAACAAGTGGCTTGCTGGCTATGTCCTTCTGGTGGGAGAAGACAAACCCAACTCAGGGCATTTATGCTACAATGTGTAATGTTCTAGAACTAGTCAGAGCTGAGACTATATTCTGTCCTTAATATAGATTAATTTTTCAACCCACAGGGAAACAAATCAGTGACATAAGATAAAGCTTGAATATGTCATGAGTCCATTTTTATGTTCTTTTGAGTAAAAATATAGCATGAAAAAGTCTGGATTGTCTCAAAGCAAAGTAACGGGAATTCTACCATCTGATCATGAGACTAGGTCTTCCCTCAACTAGAGTTCCACCAGGCTGGGAGTCTGCATAGGTTGTGTTTTCCCTGAGTCATAACACCTAGATTGTGTCTTCTCTATAGGAAGCCCTAAATCAGCTCTGGAAGAAAAGAATGAATGGATGGATGGATGGATAGATGGATAAATGAATTAATGAAAGATTGACTGACTGACCAAATTGATTGATTGAATGAATGAACGAATGAATGAATGAATGAACGAACGAGTCAAAGGTAACGATGTTTCCTCATCTCTGGAAAATTTCAGATTTTCCAAATATTTTCACTCCCTATTATAGAAGCCATAACAAGTGTTGGCCAGACCATCTTTGTTGCCCTGTTGAAGCTTTATATCAACTAAAACCAAATAAATTTTGCCCTAAGGATACTTACATTTTATTTATGGTTTTTAATTGGCTTATTAGTTTTTAAGGTAGCATACAAAGTAATGGGTTCCATTTTGGCATTTTCATGCAATTCTTTGTTCTTACTTATCCCTCTCCCATATATCCCCTTCACTTCTTGGCCCCACCCCAGCCGTGCTTCCTTGTTAATATACTACACCCCTCTTTCTTTTTCTCAATATCTTTTTCCCTCTGATGGTCCCCTTTTAGTTTCAAACCCTATACCACATGCGTGCATGCATACAACACACACACGCGCGCGCGTGCGCACTTATACACTTACCTATACAAGTATATGCACATTCAAATTTAAAATCCACATATGAGGGAAAACATTTGTCACTGAGTTTGTCTGTTTTTCCACTGGACATGATGATATCCAGTTCTCCTTGCCTTTCTTTTTCTTCCTTCCTTCCTTTCTTTCTTTCTTTCTTTCTTTCTTTCTTTCTTTCCTTCCTTCCTTCCTTCCTTCCTTTTTCTTTCTTCCTAACCTAAATTGTTTATTGGGCATGAATTTTATAAATATTGCATGTATTAGCGGTAACAGTGGAGCTGGAGAGTATTACTACTATAATTTTTCCATGCTGCACTGCAAGAGTCACCAATAGTGTGGTGGAACTTGTGGCCCTTTCCAAGGCCATGCTCTTGTGGCCAGTAGATGTCAGCCCATACATCTCTCTGTGTTTGTGAACTGGTTTGGTAAGCCACTGGGTGTCAGGATTTCTTCTGATAGCTTTATGGAATGGATCAATGAGGATAACCTCAAACAACTTATATGTGGAATTTTCACTAACTCTGTAAGAACTCAGGACTCTTAAAGCCCCACAGTAGTGCCCAGCTCTCTCCTAAGCAACAGACTGAAGGCTTTGGGCAAATTCTAGCTGTTTAACACTATGGTGGACAGACTTTCCCTAAGTTTCACTCTTACGTACTGGGAATTTGTAGTGACCACAGTGGACATAAATCCTGTAAATGACATAACCTTGCTTTGTCTTGTATCCCCGATTTTGCACTTTATCAGGCTGTATGCATCAGGCAGCCCTGTGCAGTTCAGAGATCTGGCGGTATTGCCAGCAGTGACACTCAAAGGAAAGCGCATCATGTCGGACTGCTTCTTCCTCCATAGCTCCTGGATGTATTTCTATGTACCCATCTTGGCTCACTTGATGTCTATTGCCAGAAGAAAGGAAGAAGCCTTTTCCAATCTTCAGTTCTATACATTCTCTTACAATCATCATTTCACTTTTCTCTTTGATGCTACCTAAAATACCATCATACACACACCACTTTATTTATTTATTTGTTTGTTTGTTTGTTTGTTTGTTTGCTGGTGGATATCTATGCTGCCACATTTCCTGGCTATTTTGAGTAATACAACAAAAACATAAATGACCCTATACTTCTTTGTCATGCTGATTTGGGGCATCTATCTAGCAGTGGTATAGCTGGGTCTTACTTTACTTCTACTTTCAGTGTTCTGAGGAACCTCCATTCTGATTTCCATGGATTAGTTCACATTCCCAATTTCCAGCAATTAATGAGAGGTCCTTTCCCACATCCTCATTAGTGTTGTCTTCATTTTCTTTTTGTTATGCCGAGTAGGATGAGATGGAATCTCAAAGTACTTTTACTTTTAATTTTCTAATGGCTAAGGATATTGGGCAATTTCCAGAGAGTTTTCTGGCCATTATTGTTTCTTATTTTGAAAACTTTCTATTTGGTTTATTAGTCCATTTGTTGATTAGAAGATTTGGGAGAGGAGTTCTGTGTTGTTTGATTTTTAAGGTGTTTGACATACTCCCCTATATGATACATAATTAATAAAGATTCCCCTCATAGGTAATCTCTTCATTCTGGTGATATTATTTTCTTTACTTTGCATAAGTTTTTAAATTTATATAATCCCATTTATCAATTCTTGAGATATCCTGTGCTTTCGAAGTCAGTTTTCAGAGATTCCTCATTTGTTCTTGTATCTCAACTAATTTCCCTATGTTTTTCTGTAGTGGCTTCAAAGTGTTGGATCTTATTTCAAAATCTCTCATGCATTTTGAATTGGTTATCGTGGGGTATGGTCTAGATTTAATTTCTTTCTCCTACATGTAGATATTCACTTTTCCCAATACCAGTAGTTGAAGAGGCTGTCCATTTTCAAATGTGTGTTTTTGACATTTGTTTTCAGAAATCAGGTGGCTGTGGCTGTGTGGGTTTATTATGGGGTCATCAGTTGGTCTAAGTTTCTATTACTGCCCCAATCCCACATTGACCTTGTAATTATGGCTCTGTATTAATATCTCCAGCATTTTTGTAGGGTTTAGGATTGTGTTGGCTATTCGGGGTCTTTGGTGCTTCTTTTATGAAGTTTAGGATTATCTTTTCTGACTATGTAAACAATGTTATTGGAATTTTGCATTGAATCTGTAGCTCACTTTAAGTAATGAAGCCATTTTTACACTTAATTTTGCCACTTCATAAGCATGGCAGGTAAAGACACTTTCTTACAGCACATTTTTTCCTTGAGTATGGGCAGAATTCTTGTTCATTTCAGTGTACCAGAAAAAAAAACTTAAGGCTCTACCAGGGTAAAGTACAAACATTGTAAGTAGTTTTAAAAATCCAGTTCTGTAATGAAGGGAGAGAGAGAGAGAGAGAGTAACTCAAAGTAAATAAATAAAACAACTTCCATAAAGTAAGCATGGAAAAAAAATGCACATTTTTTCAAATGTAAAGCACATAGAAACTACTAGTTTTTAGATGAGAGTCATCACTATTTTTAGATATACGTTTTAGAGAAGGTACATTTATTTATTTATTTATTTTTCTGTACGGCCAAATTTACCTTCTTTTGGAAAAAAAAAACTGTTTTACTTTTGTTTATGTATACATATATGCTCCAGTGTGAATTTATATGAAGATAGCGATTGTTGGATTCCCTAGAACTGGAGTTAGAAGTAGTTGCCATATGCTTGATGTAGGTTCTGGGAACTGAACCTAGGTCATCTAAAAGAGAGCTGGGTGCCCTTAACCACTGAGCCAAATCTTCAGCATAAACTCCCTTTTGTGTGGCCATCACTGTCCTTGAGCAAGCTTCTCTCAGAATTTCAGAACACTGTAGGTTTACATTAAGGCAGCTGAGATGGAGTTTTGAGGTGAAGCTCTTGGAACACCCTTCTCTCTCAGCTCCAGCCTTCAAGTTGCATGTTGTTTAGTATCCTGGAGAAAAGGACCACGTGCCCAACAAAGCCAGCGGAAGACATGCTGCTAGATGGCCCTCTGAACAAAGGTAGAAGCTGAGAGAACAGGAAACCCATTTCATGCTGGCAGGAGCAAAGTTCTTGAGTTAGATCAGCTGGCAGCACTGGGCTCTGAGGCACAGTGGTCTACACCCACCCTTGACACCAGTCATGTCAACTAAAGCAGCCCAGTGTCAAGGGTCCTACTCTCTTCCTTGGCTTATGTGATACTTGGCATCGCCTCAGCTGTCTTGCTCACAGGAGATAGTTCAGAGCTCTTGGCTGCTGCTGGCACCCAGGAGTTAAGGCACTGAGGGTTGGACATGTGCATGTGCTCTCTGTGTGGAGGCTGGTGCCACCACTGTGTGTGCCCAGTGAGATTGTATCCTTGAGAGATTCCATGAAGTGAGTCTTGCTATATGTGATTTTCTCTTGAAAGACTTGGGCTTCGCAGAGTTAATTTGTGGACAAAGGCCCTGTGGAGAAGGGCTAGCACCTGAACTCAGACTCAAATGGGCCGTGGGCTTGACTAAGAAGCCTACTTTCATCCAATACTGAATGTGGACAATTACTGGAATTCGTCACTTGCTCGTTCTGTGCTGCTGGACCTCAGAACATGATTGCAGGAATGACTACATGCTCCTGGGACCAAACATCTCTGCTTTCTTTGGAGTCCCATTTTGCTCAGAGCTCTGAACTACTTTTTCAGAAATAAATGTCTTTTCATTTATTCTTATTTATTATATCTAGGTAGTGCCCCCATGATATCAGTGGAAACATCTTATTCCAAAACCTCACATTGACATCTGAGTGCACAAGGTCTGTGTGCTGTAAGTCACTTAATATTGTAATGAAAGTTGCAATGCTGAGATCAACTACAAACTCATAATCCAACTCTGTCTCAGCAAAAGCCAGCACCGACGCGCTGATTCTGTCATGGCTGGCCTCAATGGGCTCTGTTCTGATTCCATAAATACGACCTTAGAGCCTGAGGCCATGGTGATATCCTCTGGCGTGGAGCACTCACTTCTATGAGCATTAATGCTGCACCTGGCTGGTGACAGCAAGGGTGATGTAGTGGAGGGAGCCGGACCTTGAATGCCACTGGAAGGTCATTGTACAAGCTGTGATCTGGTTAGTGACTCATGGCACTACAACTGTCTGGGACAGTTTGGTTGCTCAAAGGCTGGGTGGGCAATCACAGAGCAACAAGGTTGAGGGATCTCAGTCAATTAGCCACTCATAAGACAAAGCAAGCAAAACACTTCTGCAGGATAGCAGGACAAGTGTCACAGAGGGCACAAAGACTAGAAGTAAATATGAAAAAACCAGGAAAATAAAGTCATGAAACCTGGAACATAGTCAGACCTGAGCACATTACGCTGTTGTTTCCCTCCACAAAATGCTGCGCAATGGCATTTCAGTGGTTTTGTTTGGTTGTCATCTACTTTCCAACATTGCCATCAGAACTAGGTGAAATTCTATAAGTGATATACTCAGCTCAGTGCATAGCACAATGAAGCCAATGAATGGCAGTATACACTATTGTCCTTGAGCTCAAGGTGAGGCATTTGGTGGTGTCCTAAAAGAACAGGGGAGGAGCCAGGCAATAGTAACCAAGGCCTTCAGTGAGGCCACCTTGTATTGTACTGCCCAGGGGATCTGAGTGCCCCGGGAGTGGAAAGCTCCCTGCTGAGGGAACTGGATTCTTACTCTGGGTAGCCACAAGCAGATCCTTCAGCATCCAGAACATGGTCCTCCATAGCAAATGTTCACAGTATAGATCTGTCTACCACAGCATTAAGACAACTTGGAATTTAGTCATACAGAACCACAAAAGAGCTTTCTGAGACCTATGGAAAGTAATTGGTGTCTTTAGCCATCCGCAAAGATGTTGGAAAGGATAAGACAGGTGCAGGAGATAGTGGGGTCTGAAACCTGAATTAGACAGGGAAACGCTGAAGGGTAGAAGACCTTAAGTTAGTTGTGGTATGCTCATGGTCCCTAGGGGAACTGGAGGGTGAATCTCAGTTGTGGGTTTGCTGGTGCCATCACTAACTGTATGCATGTATGTTAGCCCTCAACAGCCTTATCATGAACTCCTCTTACAATACCCCAGTGTTCTAAATAGTCTAGTAATTTTATGAATTTATGAATGTTGTTTCATCTAATCTTTGTCAACTTGGGACACACACACATACACAGATGTGTGTGTGTGGTTTTGTGTAAAAGCATAGATAATGCAACAAGTTCCAAAGTACAGAAATCTATTCCCTGTACATTCTCACGAAGAGTCAGTGAAGTTGGCTAGGCTCACAGTACCAGCCATGGATTTTAGCGAAGAACCTAAATTCTTAAACTAGTATAATTCTTAACCACTATAGATACTTACCCTTTTACCCAGAGATAAATATATCCCTAACACCTCACCAAATAAGAGACTTTTTGCAGCAGAGAGAGACCATCACAGAAAATAATATCTGCTCATAATCAGAGAATAACTGAACTTGGTGTCCCCAGCTCCTTACACATCTATAACACAACCTCTATACCTAAGATTCTGGGAACACCACAGAAGCATGGGAAAAAACATTATAGTAAGCATAGGACTTGACCAGGATATCTGCTAAGGGACTGTGTCTCCCTATATAGGACAGGGAGGCTGCACCTATGAAATCTCAACAAGAAGTGGCCAAGTCCAATACAAGTTGACATGACAGCATGGATGGGGGAAATCTCATGAGGCCACAATTGTCAATAAAGAACTACAGGCAATTAATGACTTCTGAAAAGGGGAGAATTACTCTTCCATAGGGATGAGTGTTCCAGGTGGTTATCCAACAGCAAGTGGTCATTTCTAAAAACATATACATATGAGGAACATTAAATGGACTCATCAATTACATGTATGTGTGTGTGTGTGTGTGTATGTGTGTGTAGCAACAATAATGAAGGGGGAAGAAAACAATAGAGATAGTATATGAAGGTAGAATGAGGGCTCAGAGGTAGAGAAAAGGATACACAGTGAGTGGAGCAGAATATGACTATAGGGATTTAAGATCACAGTATGTCATACATGTGCAAGGAATATAATGAAGTACATAAGTTTGTACAGTTAATAAATGGAAATAAAAATAAAAAGAAATAGTGTAATTTAAGTGGAAAGACAAACCAGAGCAATGAGTAGAATTATTATTAACCTGAAGAACTTTAACTGGGTAGTTTCTTATGGAAGATTTATCAGATAAGAAAAAAAAAGACCAGGAAGATGAGTTAGGAACACTTTTGATTGAAACATACACTTTATTATTTTAAACCCAAAATATATAGCATTAGAATAAAATATAACGTATGAAAATTATTCGTGGATTTCTTTTGGAAACAAGCTACCACCATAACCAAAATCACTTTCCAACATTAACGTGAAACAACTAGGAGAAAGAGTAATTTAGCCTTCATGGTGCAAGCAAGTTGACAAATGCAAATAAAGACAATCACATTCATGTGCGAAAATCTACATGAAACTATTTGTGATCCACAGGTAATGATCTGCTTTTGTGGATCTGTTTCCAGCTTTGGAGGTAACTCACACGAGTTGTTAATCCTGGCTAGATTCCCCTTACAGAGACTTAACAATACCCTTGCCCCAAATCAAGCATTATATGCTCAGGGAATTCACACTCATTTAATTATTAGCCTAAGTAAAATATAATTGTGCAATAAATCTGCAGAGAAGGGATAAAGCAAACAGCCATTCTCAAGGCAGAGAGAAATGACATTTGGATCAACCCCCACCTTGGTTTATCTCTTACAAGTCTCTCTTCATTGGTATTGCTCCTTGAGGTACTTGAGTATTAGGGAGGATGGAAAGATGTTTATCAGCTGAGCTTGTAGGTATGACATATGCTGGACAGAGGTCAGAGGCATTAGTCTCTAGACCCAGTCTCTACAAGGATATCATGATAGTTGATGGAGAATAAACTCTTCCAAAAAATCTAGTATAAAGGGCTAAGGAAAAGACTCAGTTGGTAAAATGTTTGCCTTATAAGCATGGGGACCCCTCTTTGGCCCCCAAAACCTTTTTAAAAATACTGGGTGCAGAAGTAGCCTTATAATCTCAGAGCTAGGAAAGTAGAGAAAGGAGATTCCCTAGGACTTGCTGTCCAACTAGTCTGGCCTAGCTGGTGAACTTCAAGCCAATGAAAGACCCTTCTCAAAGGAGGTGGTTGAAGTTCCTAAGGATAACATCCAATGTTGCCCTCTGGTCTCCCCATGCCATGTGGCACACACCTTCATATCCACATATTTAGAAGCACAACCACCCTCCCACTGGACTTTTAAAATCCAGTAAAGGTATTTTAGACCACATATTTTTAAAGCAAAATAGATGCCAATCAGAGCAGCAATGTGGTAGCTTCTCCCAGCCTCCTCCCCTCCAATCAAGAGCTAAGTTTGTCATCTCTTAACAGATGAAAAACTTAAGTACAACAATAGGAATTGTATCAAATTTCCCCTAGGTCTGTGGTCATACCATTCTGGACATATTTAATCTCAGCTAATTTTCTGCGAAGATTATCTCTAGTTGCTTTGCCTCTGAGTTGCCATAGAGAGCCACTGCTGAGGCAGAGAACTCCATCCTTGAAATCTGCGTTGACTCTGGCTATACTCACATATTCACTACCTTTCTGCAGCATGTTGGCCACACAGCCACCATTTTGCCTTCCTTTCTCTCCAAAATACCAGGAGATGGAGTAATACCTGTGCTTTCAGCTACTAATCCTTGTAGTACCTTCTGCCTGGAAGGCCTTGCTCTAATCAAAAAGGCAGAATCCCACAGAGCACATTTCTTTCAAGTGAATCTTTGTGGAATCTCTTAGCCTCAGTTATCTCTTATTTATGACAAAGTCAGATGTCTCCTTTCTCCATCTCCATAGGCACTTAACATTCTCAACATAATATTATTACTCATGCATGTACATTTATACATACATTTTTACACCCTATAGACATAGATATGCATGTACTTAGAAATCTTAGAAATGCTCATGTGTGTCATGTACCTTCTGATGTCCTATTCTTGGATTTGGTCTCCAGAACCATGAGAATGAAGGAGACCATGGATGTGGTACTTGCTGGAGCATCCTGAGCAGGCCATCTCAACAGATGATGTCTGTATCTTAGTGTCATCATAGTATCTTGGACCTCAATCAGACACCACTGTTGATTCTTTTGGCAATCTCTTTTTGAGTCTCTACTACATGTCAGATATAGGAATGAATAGGATGTGCCAGTAAGTCATTGATCTAAATCAAACTTGAAGTATGCCCAAGAGATGTCATGCAGACACAGGAAAAATGTTACAGCCAATCTTCTTAATTGAGACTCAATTTAGCCAGGTGATATGTAAGTGCAGCCACAAACGGACACTGAAGATGATAAGCAATTACACAAAAGTACTTAATAAAGAAAGTGCATGGCTGGCTCTAGACACTCTGGCTTACATACCCTAAAGAAAGTGATTCTTGGCCCTAGGCTCCCTGGAATTCCTAATCCAGTTTGGTTGGATACCACATACTTCTGGGCTAGCATGAGATTGTAGATGTTCATGAGAGTAAGTCTAGCACCTTTGTCCTGTCCATCACCCCTTCACTCATTTCTGAGTTGGCAACATCTGCCCCTGTTCAAGTCTCACCCTTCCTGGTCAGTTAGTTAACACAGAGATGTCAGAATATGTAAGTTCTTGGCCATGACACAGGCCTCATGACAGCTTAACTCCTTTCTGGTTTATGAGGCAGCTCTTGTGGTCTGGTCAAGTGGGAAAGGCTTCTTGGGCCACATAGGCTACACTCCCCATAAATGTGCGAGTGTGCATGTATGTTGACTTCTCCTTTGTAAATTGTAATCATGCATATATATAATGTATAATATATATAAATGCATGTCACCTGTGAACCCTTGCCCTCAGTGTGCTATGCCTCATGTGATGTGTTTTGATGTGTAGTGAGCCTCTCACAGGCAATTTTTCTTCATTTTGTTTCAACAGTTTGCACCAGGTCAGAAGTGGACACAGTGCCAAGAATGCAGGGTTTTAAATGAGCATTTTAAGACAGAACACACTTAGCCTGGCTCCATGGAGCTCTCCATCTGCTCATTGTAGTCATTACAGGCAATTACAGTATGTTAGAAGGCAGGTTCATGCACATGAGCAGTGGCGCCCCATGGGGGCAAGATGAGCTGAAAATCTCCCATCTTTTTCTAACACCTAGAAGTCATTCTTTTAATCAAATGTTACTCAGTTTCAAATATTTTATTACATTTATTTAGTGTGTGTGTGAGAGAGGGGAGAGAGAGAGAATGAATGAATGAATGGCTAGCTGAGTGAATGAACTGAATGCATTCCATGGCACACTGTGGAGGCCAGAAGACATTTGGAAGTTGGTTTCCCTTTTCCATCTTTACATGGACCCCAATGATTGAATTTAGGGTGCCAATGGATAAGTATTGTTATCCTGCTGACCCTAGATTATTCAGGTCTCAGTTTGCTCCCAAGCTGTGTCTGTCTGAATTTCTCCTAGAGATTTCTGGAGGGCTGTGTGATATAATCACCCTGAGCCATATCACTTGGGCCTTCAATTCTGGAACTCATAGAGTAAAAACCAGATCTGGAGGGTGGAAGGCCAAGTCTTAGACACCAGGTGACCTGAGGTTTGGTAATTACCATGCCTTCCTTGCAGATGGTACCTTCCTTGTGTCCTTGCCTTCAGGGAGAGCCCTGCTGGGTCAGGCTCTACCCTGAGATTCATTTCCAATGCTGTCACAGTCTAGTGACAACTTCTATACAATTCAGGCTGCAACCATGGTGCTTTTGCCCACTGGTGTGTGATGTCAAATCTCAGAGAAATTCTGAGATTGCAAGAAGCTTCTTCTGTGTCCCATGGGGACACAGCGCGTGCAGTGAATTCTGCAAAGTCACAGGTGTGAATTACTTTTCCTTTTGCTATGACAAAAGGACTTTTATTCTATCCTGGCAGATAGGAAGCAGAGTGAAGCCATAACAAAACAGGGCTTGGCAAGACAAACCCCTCAAGGACACCTGTCTAAATGACTCACTTCCTTCAGCCAGGCTCTGCCTCCCAGGTTCCACTGCTTTCCAGTCATCTACCTAGAACTTGATTGCATTCCTGGATTTATCAGTTGGTTATTTCAGACTAGCATCTGTAATGCCTTCACAGACATTCATGGAAAACATATCACTGATCTCCTACATGTCTCTCAATCTAGCCAAAGCGGTAGCCACGAGTGACCATTACACCTGGCTTGGTCAGTTTCGGGCTTCACTGGGCCCACGTGCACTAGTGCTCAGAGCACCTGTCACCTGAACTCTCTTTGCAAAGTATTCCTCTACTCTGACCCTGCTAACAAGGCCTAACCTCCCCCACCTCTGAGACCTTGAAACCATCAACTGCAACATGTCCACTTGTTCTGCTGGTTGGCCCACCCTGACATCTGGCTGCCTTCTGGGAACACTGTCTATACTAGAGTTTTTCACTTTCTTGCTGCCTCTAGATTTGGGAAAGTATGAGCCTCCGCTCCCCCCTGAGCCCCAAGCCAGCCAGGACTCTGCCTCTTGGACTCTGCCTCTTGGCCTGTTTGTTTCAGGTTTCTGTGCACAAGGCTCTGCAATCATCTGTATCTGAATGTTCTTGTATCGTACCTAGGCATCTCTTGTGCCGTCCCTCCTTCTGTCAGCTGCACAGCCAAGGTTGCTACTAATAACTGTCTTCTTGTCACACTCTCAAGTACAGACACACCATTTCCCTTCAGTCACACTTCTCCCTCCATCTTGGTCCCCAGATTTGAGCTCCCTTCTTCTTAGGGCCCTAGTTCACCACCTTCAACTCCTATAAACAGACATATTTGGGAAGAGGGAATCTTAGTTGGGAAAGTGACTCTGTGAGATTAGCCTACAGACATCCCATTGGGCATGTGATTGATTAATAATTGATGTGGGAGGGCCCAGCCTACTGTGGTATCACCCCTGGGAAGAGAGTGCTGGACAACATAAGAAAACAGAATGAATAAGCCATGGAAACAAGCCAGTAATGCTTCCCCATGGTTTCTGCTTCTGTTCCTGCCTGCAGTTTCTTCCTTGACTTCTCCCATTGAAGGAGCATGACCTGAGAGTTGTAAGTTAAAATAACCTTTTCCTCCCCAAGTTGATGGTTATCACAGCCATAGAAACTCTGACCAAGACACATAAGAAAGATGGCCTATTCCTTGAGGCCAATCCATCTATGCCCTGCTCTTACTCAGGCTGTGCCCAGAGAAGTCCCAACAGTTACTACTCTGGGCAGTGTCAGTTTTGCCCTAGGTTCAACCATCTCAGGCTAAGCATTCTGTCTGTATCTGATCCAACTTGCTGTAATATTTAATAGGGTCATACAACTGGCTCTGCCTGATGATCCCTTATCCATCTCTGCCATCTCTCTGACTCCTTCTCCTAGCCACAGACTGGTCTGACCTTTGGGCCTCTATCATCTCTGGAAGTTCAGTGTTGAATGTGGTTGTTCCAAAATCCTAGTCTGTAGCACCAGTGTTTCTTGGATGACACATTCATGAGTGTCCCCAGCAACTCTGTCAAGTACACTAGACTACCCTGTGCTTGCTTGCCCGGCCTCACACTGAACTTGCTGTCTGCCGCTGTTCCTCCTCCAGCCCTCTGCCTCTTAGCAAGCAGTGTCCCTCTTCTTTTTCACTCTTCAGCCACCGGGACAGCAAAAAGTAGAGCCTCCACCAATTGGAGTGCTCTCACCACATCTGCCCCTATCCATCTTATCTCTTGTTCAGACTCTTCCTGTCTCTGCAGCTATGGTTCTGTGTATCTCCCTCCACTCCTCACTCTACAACTATTCCTTCTGTATCTGAAGCCAGGGGAGCCTCCTGAAGTGCCCATCCCACAGAGCATCAAAGGCTTTAGGTCTTCCAGGAGCACTGTCTCTCATTTAACATGAAGGGACCGTTCTCTTAGCTTCTTGTAGGAACCCACATCCACACATCTGATGAATATGCTGGGGAATCCCCAGAGCACTGAGGAATCTGCTCTGGCTTATGCCCCTGTTTCATTTCTCATCTCATTCCTGCAGCTCTCTTCCCCTCTGTTCCATTGTTTATGGAATATCGCTCATACAATCCAGCCCCAAGACCTTTGCCTGACTTATTTTCCCACTTGAAATCACCTTCTCAAATCTCTAAAAAGCTCTGTGGGACAGCTGATCATGCCCAGGCCTCCAATGCTCACTTTTTTACTATCTTCTGGACTCTATCAGGTGGGTTCTTCCCAGGGCACCTTTCCCACCTGACCCCCACAGCACATTCCCTCTGGCTCCCTGAATCCTCACAGTTTTAAATCACGTGTATTAATTAATTAATGCACTTTATTGCCCTCTCAAACATGCACCTGCTAAAATGTATTTTCCTTAGAGTTCTATTTTCTGGGTCTGTTTTCTATTTTATTCTTAGGGTTTGGGTACAAGCTTTATGACTATTTTTGAGCAGAGGAATAAATAAGACTGATAATGTTCAGTTATTGAAAGAGTTCAGTAATCAGAAAAAAATCAGAGATTAAAAAGAGGAAGTGACTATTGGTAAATCTAACCATTGGGATGCAGGAAGGTGGGTGTGGCATATGTGGTACAGTTCCATGGGGCTTTCCAGTCCCCCACATTCCTACAGAATCTAGAGTTAGTATTTTTCAGCTTTTAAAATGTATGCACCAGAAGTCTGGCAATATCCCTCCTCCCTTGAAAGTGGTCCCCTAAGGATCAGTCCTTGCCCACACACTGGCGTGGGGCATGTTCCCAGAGAAGCCAGCAAATATGAAGCATCTACACCTAGAGCAACACAGGGCAGCTCTGTACGCACCTGCCCAGGCCAGAGGCCATAGGAATCTACAGAGCCACAAAGCAAGCACTAAGACTAACCTGCTAGAAGTTGGATGATCACTAGGGAGGGAATCTGGGTTATAAGCAAGAAAAACAAACCTGGATAGACAATGGTGTCACTGCTCCATGAGCACCAGGAGGTGAGAATTATGTAACGCAACTTTCCATCCACCCACTCCTGTGGTTGAAAATCAGAAGTCATTTTTTCCTGGTGGTTTAAATCTGCTGCCTCTTATTAAAGTTTTAAAAACTGAAGCTGGCATGATGGCTCAGGGGATAAAGGCACTTGCAGCCGAGGCTGACCCTGGGACCCACACAATGGCAGGAGAGAACAGGCTCCCGAAAACTCACCAACTCACCTCCAGCATCCACAGGCATGCTATGATATGTACACACACACACACACACACACACACACACACACACACACACACACACACACACTAAACAAATGTAACAACAATAGCAAAACCCTTAAATGCTATCAAGACATACGAGAACACTAAGCACATGATTATGGGCTGAGTACGAAGAACTGGGACTCAAATATAGATTTTTCTCTGTGTAAATGAAAAGGAGAAAGGCAAGCCCGAGGTGAGACTAAGAAAGGAAAGACGGGAGGGAGGGTGAGGAGCAGAGAGGAGTCTACTGAATTTTAAGTACTCACATGTCATTGGAGTTTGTTTGTAATATGAATTCATTTTTCTTCTAAAACCTTAGGACAGGGATAGGGCCACCCTTAATTACTGTGTGAACAGTGCTGGCTTCTGTTTGCAGAGTTGGATGCATTCTGTTCCAGGAGAGTTCGGTTTTTTGTCTTTTTTTTTTTTTTTTTTTTTTTCTAAAGTAATTTCTGTGACTAGGGGGAATAGTCTGAGAAAGGAGGTCTCATGTAACTAAAGCATATTTTTTTAAAAAATAAGCAGTCAATAGTATCACCCCCAGCCCAGGGGTACAAACTACATGAGCTCTAAGGGTGCTACCACGCTTGTCTATCATACATGTGGATCTCATTAAAGCCTCCTCTCCTGCAAGCTCCCACGTCACTCCTGTACATTCTACCAAGAGATGGAAAACACAAATGGATGGGGAGGCCTCACAGGAGATTCCCAGCAGGCGTAAGCCAGCCATAGCTAGGTCCAGGGGTCTCTCCCTGAGATGCCCCTAGAGCCCCACCCAAGAAACACCTGGCAAGCTCAATGAGTGTTTCCAGGGCCAGGAATAGGAGTGCTGATGGTGACATGTGGTGACAGGTGTGCTATCGCATAGACAGACGCACTACGGCGCTGGAAAAGAGCAGCGAGAGAGTGTTCCACACGGGACATGTGGCTGTGGTAACACTTGGATGTCGCCATAGTAGACTTTGGAGCTCTTCCTGCAATGATGACTGAATAGGAGGTTCAAGGGCAGGTGGTCATGCAGATGTGAGTGTGTGTGTGTGTGTTATTGCAGACAGGTGCAGCTGAGCTAGAGCTGAGTCTATACTGTACAGAGGTTCCCTCTAAAGCAGGACTGGAGCCTGGGTAGAAAGAAGCTTCACCATACTGCTGGCTTCAGCACTGTAGTTGCTCTTGTTAAGAGTACACCAACAAGGCACCCCCCAAAGCCCAGCACCCAGTGAGGAGTTATGTGGGTGTAGTTCAGGTGAGCATCACAAAGCTTGGAGAGGGAGAGTGGCTTTCTTGAGTTCATAGTGAGGACCAAGCTAATTTAGTCTACACAGTGTTGATAAGATCCAAACATCAGATTCTGTCTGGGATATCCTTTCCCCTCTCCAGTGCCTTCTCTTTATTTCTGTGTTCACTATTGACAGTTTTCATTTCACACGTTTCCCCACTGCCTGTAAGACAAATTTCAGCAAACCCGACACACACACATGTTCCTTATGACCTCATTCCAGCCCCTCCTTCTGCACAAATCTTCAGATAATCAACCCATTCCTTTCCAGTTTCTTACTGTATTGCTCATGTACCTAAGTCAAGGGAAACTCTCTGCTACCCCGCTTTGCCTGCACTGCCAGAATCTTGTCCTTCAAAACCATGCTTAATGGTCCCATCCCCCACCGGCTGCCCTGACTGTTCACTGCTGTGTCAGGTTGTGCTCGACTCACCGCTTCTTTTTCCATGTTCAGAGCTCTGTGGAGGGCCTTCCCCAACACACCACAGACCCTTAGCACACATGTTAATGGAGAATGCAGCCCAGCAGGGGTCCAAACGACTGTTACTGCTCATCAGAGTCTGTCTATAACCATTGTCTGTAAGGCACAGAGAATACAGGGCACGGCTTGCCTCCTCCCCCCACCTCCTCGGAGAGCACCTGGCTAGCACATCTGTCATGAGAAAATGTACTTCGCACATAGCACCTTGCAGCTGAGTGAGATCCAGGTTGCGGGTGCCCACATGAGGTTCTCCATTCTTCCTATCAGAACCATTCAGCTGCCGGTACACAGATAGAGCAGCATTTGAATTTTACAGATATGGCAACTACTAATTAATAAAGCCTTTTTTACAATGACAGAGAGATGATTTGACAAATTCAAGAATGGGAGCTTTGGCAGACAATCAAGTCAGGTACAGACACCGCTGTCTGTTAACATCTACCTCCCCCTGGTCATCTTGACATTGCTGTGGCCCTCATGCCCCTTGGGTCGCTGTATAGTAACTAAGCTGCTGACCCAAGAAGAGGGACTTTGGGGAGTCTGAGTCCCACAGTCACTCAGCACAGACTGAGAGTTGGTCCCTCTCACTCTCTGCACACAGAGATGTGGCTTAGCGTTCATATGCTACCCTTATTTCCATCCCTTTTCCTGACTGCTTCGTTCTTTCATTTCAAGACAAAGCATGTTTAACTCAGCCCTTCCAAGAAGCCCTGCCTGGGCTGTCCATTAGGCTCAGCAGCTGCAGAGTCCCAGGGTTTAGCTAGGCACATGGCATTCACCATTTGTGTTTTTCTTTGTCTTATATGCGAAATTCTGACTAATTTGCCAGTCTCCTTAATCTCTACTCATGAATTCACGCTGCACACCTGATAATGATTTCAGCAAAGCAGTTCTCAGAGGTAAATCTCAGAGAAACCATTTGTTTGTTTGTTTGTTTGTTTGTTTGTTTGTTTTCTGCAGCAGAAAGGACAGCTGTTCTACAGGGTGAAAAAGCGACCTCACAATTGGAAGGAAGGCAAGCCAGAAACACTCAAATAGAGCAGAGTGGAGGACAGTAAGAGATATCACTCCTATGTGCGTTTGCAGCTCCTCAAACCTTCACTTTGCTGCTTAGTAAAAAGACTGTTAATTTCTTGGGGACTGTGATTGGTAAATTCCTAACTCTGACTCCATTCACAGACTAGCTGAGAAAGTTTAAATACTGTGTAAAAACAAAAATTAATATTAATGAACGGCTATGTCACTGTCCTTGGATTATAAAAGGATGAATGAGTTCACAGGGTAATGATCAAAAGAGCTATGCACTCTTTACAAGGAGAAATTAAGTTATAAATAAAAATTAATGGTAGATGTTTAAGAAAAAAACAAAACAAAACAAAACTAGAGCCATGAATAATCATTCAGTCCAAACATCCCTATACTCTTCTTAGTAAATTATTTTTAAAATATTAAATAAAAAAATTAATTTTTCAAAATACCCTTAGTAGTCTACCCAACATAACCTGTGATAGCGAGCAAGATCTTTACTAGCTCAGTTCTGCACTTGGCTTTAAATTATAAAATTAATCAGTCTAAGAGAGAGAAAGTTAACACATAAGTCTCCACTTAAGAGGCAAGATAAGGTAGCATCCATACTATATTCATCTGTAGCTTGTATGTAGCATGGATATGTAGTGTGTACCCACATGTCATATACATCGACTTCTGCAGGCTCCATATAATCTCGCGGTCTCCAGATCCACTTGACAGATGGGTAAACTGAGTCCCAGAGAGGACACTGATCCCACATTCCAAGATAGAAAACTAGGCTTCCTCTCATCAGCCCAGTGCCAACAGATGGCTCTGTTACTGTCATGTAGTTTGTCATTCATTGAAATATTTGCATGTGAAAACTTTGAACAAACACAAATATAGACAGAAATATAGTAACTCCACAAACCCATCAGCTAGCTTGAACAGTGTCAGCTGGTCAATGCCATTCGTATCTATAAATTGTTCCAGAATTACATCATGAAGGCAAACTCCAGAAACCATGCCATTGTTTCCTGCAATGTTGCAACAGACACTCTAAGCACAAAGACTTTGTTCTTAAACACAAACACAGTAAGTGCTTGGAACAGTCCCCTAAATCTGTACCACACCATGACTCTGTAGTACAATGTAAATAGTCTAAATAGTTGATGCTTTAAGTTTAAGGATAAGTATATTGATAGTTATATTTTAATACATGTGTTCCCTATAGAGGGAAACAAGGAAGCAGTAGGAAGCTAAAGATGTAGTGTTCCTTTAAGGACAGAGTCAAAGAGAGGAAAAACACACATAGGACACCAGGGAGTTGCTTCAGGACATTATCAGACCTGTCTGCCTGTTCTGTCTACAAGTATTCCTTGGGACATCTGTGTGCTTCTCCCTGCCCCTCAAGTCTGTGTCCCTGTGATAGGCATTAGGAGCGTCCCTGGGCCATGTCATCACACCCTTACTCCAAGCCAGAGTGGCACAGGAGGCTCCCTGGACATCTGTCTTCAATGCTCTTAGCCATTTATTTTCATTGGTACTTTGTCAAACATGATGCTGTAGGGCTACTGCAGGCTCCAATAGGGAAGACTGAGGCCTTGTGTTATGATTTGAAGCTTCTGGCAGCATTTACTCTCTCTGTATTCCAGGGATGCTCCTGATTGGGACTTTTGCACATAGTGTGGAGGGAAATGTCTGCCCATATGTGCAGAGTACTGTCATGATTCAAACCCTGAACAGGGGAGTACAGGAGAAAGAAGACGAGTTCCTATGTGGGTATCAGAGAATGAAGGACTTACTATAGGAAGAGGGTAAACAGCCACGATTTTTGTCTGGTTTGGTTTAAGAAAGCATCATAGAGCAAAAAATTTATGGAGTCTGAGAATGGAATATCATGCACCGTGGAAAAATGATGCCATAGGAATGCATGTATTCGTATAGAAAAATGTGGAAAGTAAAGAAAAATGTACAGAATGACAGTTTGATTTAAGATTATACAGTAATTACAAGGAATTTTAAACCAACATTCACAGTACTTATAACTGAATTGAGTTTTTCAGTGCTTTATTGTTTAGGTCATTTTAATATCTAATTTTTATAGTGTGCATATACTAATCATGTAAAGGAAAACCATTTTTAAATGACTGTATCTCTCTAGCAAGTTGGTACCAATGTGCATGGCATCATCATTCAAAAGACAACTGTAGATGACAGAGGTCTCCAGGGTGAGAAAGTGACAACATGACTATCTCAACAAGTACTATTTAAAAATAATAATAATAATAATTGTGAAGCAAATAGAAAGTACCAAGCCTGAGAGACTAGAAGATTTCTTTGTTTCTCACAGCCTTGATGAGAATTAAATTAGTCTTGTTGATAAGAATAACGCTGTCCTGTTTCACCCACCCAGGCTCAGAGAAGAAAGCAGAATCCCAGAGCCCCCAAGTGTCCTCCATAGCGTGAGCATGGGGCAGGCGGAACAGTAGGAGGACCTCACATTCCTCCTGCCCTACAGGCCAGGCACTCAACACGTTTCCATCTCAAGGAAGATCAAGGCCAACAACATGACTGCCAAAGATGCAACAGTGGAAACGGAGGGCTTTGGGACCAAACTGGGCTGTCGGTGTGGCTGGATGCAGCGAACCTGGTTTCTGAAGAGGGTGCAGATCAGCTTTCTGCCCAGCAGGACAGACACTTGAGTGTACAATTAAAGGTAAGAAAATGGAAGCAGCTCTGAGTTAGAGGACCCTGGATACATGTAAATCACCCAAAGGGAAAAAAGTCTAAGTACTATGTAAAACATAGGTGTTCTTCATAGGAAGTGTTCTCTCCTGGATTTTGGCTTATTTCTGAAATGTGTGGGTTATAAACCATGCTCGTATCATTCTAGGTATACAAGAAAAAGTCAAATGTATGAAATTAGCAAGTGCGTTTGGTTGACTCAACATTGACATAAGCATCTAAGCCTTAAACATAAGTATCTAAGATGCTTATGGTGGGGAAGACGTTGACTCAACTGGCCTCATCTGAGCATGGCCACTCCTATACCCTATGTTCTGTAGGTTCTCAAGTAACAGTACAGCCCTACTGAAAACACAGATTTCTATCGGAATGAACTTACCATACTCTGTGATTCCTCAGTTGTCAATGTGGGGAGGGCAAAGCCCAGCAGAGAACTGCACACCCCCAGACCTCAGCTGAAGCCTCTGTGTGACCCCTGTGCAGGAGAGAGGGAGAGGAATTCATTACTGAAAGTCTTGTCCAGGATTCACTGAGCACAGCCAGCTTCCTGGCTACTTGACCTATCTTAGTGAGTGAGTGGAGACTGCCTTACACCTGCCTGCCACAGCTCATCCAAGCTATGGTCTCAGTGACAGGCTCTCTAGCTCTGTTTGTTGAAGGTGTTGAAGGTGTACTCTCTGCTAAAATGAAGGAACCAGGTCAGGCTTGGGGTCTTTGGCTTCCTCATGAGGCCACCAACAAAGGGAAAAGGGTCAGAGGCTCTGTGCCCCAGTGAGAGCCACAGGTTAGGAGGTGATCATGTCAGGACACACAATGAACCTGCTGCACAAGGTAGACATTTAACCTAGGGCCCCAGGGATCAGGTTGTATATCTAAGGCCATGCCAAGACCATCTCTGTGAGAGAAACGACAGGATTGAAAACATAAATGCAAAGCAACCCAGTAGGGGGAGGAAGTTCCTGTTCTGCCTTGAGTTCTAGGCTTATGTGGAACTCCAGGCCACTCAAAGAAAGGACAATTAATTTTGGAACATTAATTCAACATTTCCAACCATTAGCTAGATTCATTCCAATTTTAGATACTCTGTGGGAGGAAAAAGGATTGTGAAAAATTTTCTGTATTTCCAACTTTGTGCTCAGTCTTCATATCTGCCATCATGCCGCATATTGTGTTCTATGTATGTGTCTGCACAGTATGTGCAGGCTTTTTACAAATATTTATTTATTTTATATATGTGTGAGTGCTCTGTCTTCACACCCACCAGAAGAGGGAATCAGATGGCTGTGAGCCACCATGTGGTTGTTGGAAATTGAACTCAGGACCTCTGGAAGAGCAGTCAGTGCTCTTACCATTGAGCCCCTCTCCAGCCCCTATGAGCATGCTTTTTTATGTGTGGGTGCTCACGAATTGGTGTGCATATGTGTATGAATGCAAGGCCAGAGGCCAATCTCCAGTGTCCTTCTGGAATATGTCCACCTTATTTTTTAAGACTAAGTTTCTCCCTGAACCAGGAATTTGCCAAGTGGGCCATGCTGGCTGGTCAGTGAAGTGCTATGTACCCAGTGCCATGATTACTAGCATGTGATGCACATGCCTGGCTTTTTAATATGGCACTCAAACTCAGGTCCTCATGTTTGCAAGGCAAGTGCTTTACTAACTGATCCATCTCCCCCCTCAACTCCATGCCTTCCAGTTCTACCCCAAAATCACACTTGTTCCCGGTGTGCTGTTTCTGAGGACATAAGCTTCATAAATTGCGAATCACTCTTTCTTCCTATATCATTGCTCATTTGTTTATTCCTTTCTTTTTTTTACTGAAATAGCATTTAAATGTCCCTTCTGTGCTTGGATGACTCAGTGGGCTAAAGGTGTTTGCTGCCAAGCCTAAAGACCTGGCCTGAGTTTGAGCCCCAGGACTCACTCCCATAGCAGGGGCGGGGCGGGGGAGGGCAGGAAGAAATGAACTCCCATTAACTATCCTCTGGCCTCACACCTATGTCATTTCATGTGTGTCCCAAGCTGACCCCCCCAAAGATAAACAAACAAATACATATATGCAATAAAATACACTTCAAGTAGCCGTGAAGAAGCTAAGACATTTTACTAAACTCTGTTACTGAGTCAAGTCTGCTAAGCTTTGCTGTTACCACTGAGTGTTGGGAGCATCCCAGTACACAGTAGGTACATGTGTAAGAGTGTGAAAGAGTAGCCCTGTGTGTGTGAGTTTGTGTGTATGTAGGAGAGTTTGGTACATTGATGATGATAGTGAATTAAAGGAATACCAGTGAACAGAGGTCAGTCCCAGTCTTTCTTAAAAACAGATGTAAAATTAAAAATGTTTACCTAAGAAGGAGAATGGCACAATTTAAAAGCACAAGACAACACTGACATTTGTGACATGACGAAATGAGTGTGAGCTTTAGAAGTAACCCTGAAGACTAGCTTTGGGTTCCCCGGAACATACATATATATTCTGGCTGAATAGTGCTTAGTTCAAACTGCCTTTAAAATAGGTGTGGTTGTGCTAATCTGTTAGGATCCCATCTCTTCTAGACAGACCACAACCACAAGCCTAGGCAGCCAGACCAACCTGATTTCTTGCAGACGGTGCTGATGGTGGAGGCTAGCAAAATATTCACCCTTCTCCACAGCCTTTAACAAAACTCATAACCTTCAACCTCTTCACAACTTTTTTTTTTCTGACTGGCCTGCCATACTTCCACAGAACTAGAAGATCAAGTCCATTGCTAGAGATCTGAAATAGAGACTATGTGCAAGTCCAGCCAAGTGTCACATCCCTGAGTCCTCCCAGCAAGATAGGGACATCATCATGCCGACACTACTGCAGACTGGTGAGGTCCCGAGACCCTGAGGAACTGGCTACCATCACTAAGCTTGCCAGTGTAAGCACTGGGCTTGAATTCTGGTGGTCTGCCTCCTGATTATGCCAACTACCCCCTCATGACCCACTATACTTCTCAAGCGAGAAAATTTTGAAAGAAGTGAGCAAAGTATTACTAAGTGTTTGGGTCATCTACAGCCCTCCTGACACAGTGGAAACAGAAGAGAAAAGGCGCCAAGGCCTCATTCCTCACCCCAAATCTGAGGCCATTATGTTGAGTTAGGAGGCTGAGTGATTGTTATAACAAGCATAATTTCATCTTGTTTTTGTCGCCATCAATAGTGACTGGTGCTCGGAACATATGGAATCTTACGGCATACTTTATTTCTCCTGTACCTTCCCTGCTCTGAAGGCTCGTTAACAAGGCTTATGTTACATTCAGTGAGCTAGATTCACATTTCCACAGAGCCACTCACAGATGCCCAGACTGAAGGGATCCCAGTTCATCAGTAATGCAACCCCCCTCTAGCCAGGCCCAGCAGTGTAGGTGTATCCCTCTTAAAATGGCTAGCTTGTTCAGTAAAAATGAGAAAACCTCAAGGGTTTTTTTCCTCCTAGAAAATCACCCATTTACAGACTTTCTACCTTTCAGCGTAAACTACTGTCTTGCTTACTAAACTTATTTTTCTGTAGTGTTCTGTTACCCAGTGTTCTTAGTCCCCAACAAGAGGCCATAAAGGGACTGTAGCTCCTGACATAAGGCCTGGCAGGCAACCGTGGTATATCTCACGCTGCTATACCAGGTCCTGTCCTGCCTCTGCATCTGAGGTTGGAAGCTTGTTCTTTGCAAAGTTCTTTATTTATTTTTTCACATTTCTCCTGCTATTACACTATCTTCCCCCACATTTCAAATATGGTGATTTGGTAGCGGCTCATACAGTTTTTTTTTAAATGCCATATTTACTGATTTTGACTTCTTTCAGGCTAGTTTTATAGTAGTGGGCCAATTTCACACACATCTATGGAAAATTTAGGCTTTGAGAAGTAAATACAAAATATCTGCCAATATATGAATGCAGAGCAGCTGCCAATTGCAACACCATAAAGCCTTGCCAAGTGGCTCCACCTGTGGGCTCCAGCGTCTATCCTTCGGCACTATCGACCCATCAATGCCACTCAGAGAATAAAAGCAGGCAAAGGGGATGACCCCAGACCCTTTCTAGATAAGTAGGGGTGTCAGCATGGTAGCTTGCACCATGTGATCTTGGGTGACTACATGACTTTCTTAGTATTTTCTGGAGATGTGAAAAGGGGAAATGCTTTAGCTTTAGGTCCACTTCTGAGTTTAGAGAGTCCGAAACCATCAGCTGTAGCCCTTCTTGCCCACACCAGGCCCCTACTGACCTCTACTCCAACCTGCTCTACAGGCAGATAACAAAGGTGCTGCTGAGAGGTCCTTTCTTTCCTAGAGAAGACATTCCCCACTTGGATTTGGGATCCTACAGGAGTCTGGGTTTGAGGCCAGGCAAACAGTCACAATGTATAGCGATAAATCAAGATTTTCTGATCTATCCACAGCCTTAGGCAGTTGTTCAAGGAACCTCATCTCTACCTGAGTGCCCGAGATCACACTGAAGGGTCAATGGACCACAGATTTGTTGAAGATCCCATGAGCAGAGTGCACCCGAGAAGCTCTGCTTTCATTGATAAAGCATCTCTTTATTCATTGGAGTGTGAAGCCTTTCTCTGCTGCCCTACAAGGATGCTATGTTTGAGGACAGCAGTGAGAACCAGTTATGCTGATTTGGTTTGTGTGACTTAAGGACATAACTTTAAGGAAATATAACAAGATGTGAGGTAAAGAGACCAATGAAATGAACCATTCAAGCCTAATTCCTAACAATTATGCACTCCAACACCAGGCAGAGGACTGCTGTCCACATGCCCCATCCTTACAAATAAGTTCCTTCTACACACAAACATAGACACACACACACACACACACACACAAACACACACACACACGAAAAGAGGTGGGAAGCACACTGCAGTGCTGAGACTCAGTATAGAACAGTCACCTGGGGATCCATGAAACCACCCAGTAAGCAATTTTAGGCATCTGATTTGACTGGGCAGGGTGGTGCCCAGCATAGATGTTTTAAGGGCAACACAGAAGACTGGGAAAATGGCTTAGTTGATCAAATGTTTTTTTTGCCACACAAGCATAAGGACCTGAGCTCAGATCCTCAACAGAGATATAAAACTTGGGGTTGGCAGTAAACACCCTAGTGCTTGCTACTCAGCCAGTCCAGCCAAGCAGCGACCTCCAGGTTCAGTGAGAGATGAGAGACAGTGTCCCAAACTAATAGGTGGAGAGAGACTGAGGACACCAAATGTCTATGTCTGGCTTCCATGTGCATAGTACACACACACACACACACACACACACACACTGTATATATACAAACACCTCACTTGGCTCATGCACACATACATTAACACAAGCTCCCCAGGTTGTTCCACCGTACATACTGGGCTGAGAGTCATTGTTCTGCAGCTTTCCCTGAGAGAACTCTGTAACCTGAGTCCTTCATCCTGAGGAAGGAAAGCCCAAGGATACTCACATTCTGTGCCCTACATCTGGGACCCTGCAGCATCACAGTCAACCTTCAGGAGGCCTCTCAGTGAACACTACAGCAGACTCACGTATAAGAAAACTCAAAGAAGCAGACTTCAGAGCATGCATAAGATATCAAAGCAACATCAGAAGCCCTGTAGCCCAGGCTGGCCTGAAACTCATGGTAACCCTCCTGCCTCAGCCTCACATGTGTTGTGTCACACACATGAGGCAGGACACCTGGCTGTTCTTGGGTTTTATCTACAAAGCTATGGTACCACACTTCTTTCTCCTGACTACCACACCGGTGATTTTTTTTAAATTTGAGCTTAAATCCTGAGCTCACGACAGTGAGATGCTAAGCCCAAATGCACTGTAAACCCCTGTCCCACCATTCTAGAGGACTTAGCCAGCACCATCTTGTTCTTACAAAGAGTGAGAGCAGGTGACACTGTTTGCTGAGAGGCAGGAGCTCAGCCCAGGGGAAGATGAAAGGTGGAAGGCTTTGTCCTAGAGAAGCTCATTACAGATGCCAGAATGCAAAGTAGAAGGTAGTGTATCTTCAATGTATTAAATGGGAGGTAGCCCATTTTTGATGAGAGAGGTTTGTATGGCTGAATGTGTGTGTGTGTGTGTGTGTGTGTGTGTGTGTGTGTGTGTGTGTGTGTGTGTGTATGTGTAAGTTAACAGCAGTACCAGGTGAGTGGCTGCTGCCCACCTATGCTCCCCACTCCCCACACTATCAACTTTATGGTCCTGGTGTCAACTCCTGCCTAGGAGGAGGGGCATCCCCCCATCCCCCCCCCCCACCCCCTGACCAAGGTTTCCCTAAACCATTCTCATTGTCTGTCACTACAAGGAGTTGTCTAGATTTTTCTGGACTACCTCCCAAAATGTGTAAAGCTGTGATCCTAAGACTGCAGCATCCATGGCCAGCAACCTAGCAAGCCCAGATCCTTTCCTTGAGTGACATGGGTAGGGAAGTTGGAGGCCCCATCCTTGTTGAGCCTGCCCTGTTGCCTTGCTCTCTGCTTCCCCCTATTGGTGTGGAGTGGGAAGTAAGGAGCTGAGTTGAAAGTGAGCAAGGAGACAGACAGTGTGTCTAGACAAGTGAAGGCTCTGCTGCTGACCTCAGGCAGGGAATTCCTGCAGAGTGACAGAGAGTGGGAATGGATGCAGAGAAGGGGCTGCCGCTGACGGCGCTGTCTTATAAAGCATTGTGTGTAATTAAGTCCCAGGAGAGCATTTTTTACATTAGTAATAAAAGTATAAAGTGTTCCTGCAATCCAATAGCATAAAATCTGTTTTCAGCCCGAGATGGCAGCTCACACCTATAATCCAAGCACTTGAAGGGCCAATGACGCAAGAGAGAACGGAAGGAGCCAGGCTACATTACTGCCACCGAGTCTTGCTCTCTGTGAGAATGTTTGCGAAGCCTGCTCTCAGGAAAAGCTTAAGGCTGCCTGGGAGAAGACCAAGGAACCAGGAGCCAGATTCACAGCTGAGAAGTCACCCAGAAACAGTGGGTGCAGAGGATGCAAGCTCTGCTCAGCGGTGCAGCTCCAGAATCACATCTGAGATCAGATGCAATGGGCCTTGCTCTGCACCTGCTATGGAAACTGTGTCATCTCATGATCCAAAGGCATAAGAGGGAGAATAAGGACAAGGAGCCAAACCAACACTCATGTGTGTGTGTGTGTGTGTGTGTGTGTGTGTGTGTGTGTGTGTGTGTGTGTGTGTGTGTTTCAGGGGCTGCTCACCAAGAGATCTCAGGAAAGAAAGGGAGTTACAGACTTCACAGCAGTGCCCCTCGAGCCCAGCTGTCAGAGAAATGAGCTTTCACTTCTGACATGCCCACAGACTCTATGCGATGACACACACTGTCATTCTGAAACACAGAAATGAGAAGGCCAAGAGAGCTGGATATGAGCATTTTTACCTTCACATCGCCCTGGCTTCTTAGACACAGAGCAGAGTTAAGGGGATGCAGGAACAAAGCACATGCATATTGAGAATATTTCTTTTCTTTTTTTTTTTCTTTTTTTTTTTCAGCTGTGGCAGAGCCAATCTTAGCCCTGAGGCTAACCAGACCCTCCTGGGAGATCATGGATGCCCCTGCCCTTAGCCTGGGGCAGGCAAAAAGGCCAGCCCACAGGTACCCAACTGGCCACAATGCCTTCTCCTGGCTCACCTATGTCAGACTGGTTTTTTTTTTTTTTCATTTGAAGCATAAACCCAGAGGAGAAAGTATAGTGCAAGGTTATTAGGAAGGACTTAAGCTTCTTAAGGCTTGGGTCTAGGAATCCCAGCATGCTGAGATCACTTCTGCACATAGCTGTCAGCCTCAGGCGCCAAGGACTACCTACAACCACTGCTGGGGTTCAGACCTTAAAAGAGCAGCAAGATAAACACGGGTGGAGAAAGGAAGAAAGGGAGGAAGCCACGCTATATTCTGTCAGGTATCTGCATTTCCACTGTAAAAATATAAAATCAGTGTCACATCTCAGGCCAGGATGGGTGAGGAGACTGGGAACTCTCCCAGAGATGGAAGAGGCATACCAGGGACCACAGATGCTGAAAGCAACCAGCTGCTGTTGTGGTCACATGACTGTGCTTCTGAAGCTCTTTATCATCCAAGCATGTCCAGAGATAACATGAGTGAGTTCTCCGACTCACTCAGGCACCAAAACCCAGTAACAGCCCGGTTGTCCTTGTTGAATATTTTAGATAGGTTTCAATTTAGAAAGAATGGGGGAAGCCAGTTGGCAGGAAGCTGGAGCCTATGAATTCTGACTTGAGCAAAATAAGCCCTCATCCAGAAGTCTAACTTGATACCCGGCTTTATCAGTTCAGCTGAGGGCAAGAAGCCTGGAAAAATCTCAGCTCAAGGCAGTGAACCAGAGACAGAGGAGAAGGATGGGAGGAAAACAACCTCCCAAACGGGATTGTCTCTCTTACAAATGAGAACAACAACAACAACAAAAAAAAACTGGTTTAAATATGTTTCACATTTTAACATGATATCTGTTCTTATCAGTGAGCGTGGCAGCATTCAAATCAGGAAACATGGAACAGAGTGTGATGACATTGTCTGGCCTTCTAGCATCATTTGCCTTGTAAACAAATCAGTTGTTAAGTCCTTGTTGAAAGCCTTATCGTGTGCATAGCATTCTGCTGGGTATTATAGGACATCATCTCATCATACCATACCATACCATATCATATCATACCATACCATATCATACCATACCATACCATATCATACCATACCATACCATATCATATCATACCATACCATATCATACCATACCATATCATACCATACCATACCATATCATACCATACCATATCATACCATACCATATCATACCATATCATACCATACCATATCATACCATACCATACCATACCATACCATATCATATCATACCATACCATATCATATCATACCATACCATATCATACCATACCATATCATACCATATCATACCATACCATATCATACCATATCATATCATACCATACCATATCATACCATATCATATCATACCATACCATATCATATCATACCATACCATATCATACCATACCATACCATATCATATCATACCATACCATATCATACCATACCATACCATATCATACCATACCATATCATACCATACCATACCATACCATATCATATCATACCATACCATATCATACCATACCATATCATATCATACCATACCATATCATACCATACCATATCATACCATACCATACCATATCATACCATACCATACCATACCATATCATATCATACCATATCATATCATACCATACCATATCATACCATATCATATCATACCATACCATATCATATCATACCATACCATATCATACCATACCATACCATATCATATCATATCATACCATACCATCATACCATACCATATCATCATACCATACCATATATACCATACCATATCATATCATACCATACCATATCATACCATACCATACTATATCATATCATATCATACCATACCATATCATACCATACATACCATATCATACCATACCATATCATACCATACCATCATATCATACCATACCATATCATACCATACCATACCATACCATATCATATCATACCATACCATATCATATCATACCATACCATATCATACCATACCATATCATATCATACCATACCATACCATACCATATCATACCATATCATATCATACCATACCATATCATATCATACCATACCATATCATACCATATCATATCATACCATACCATATCATACCATATCATATCATCATAACCCTGTCATGAAGAAGCTAATCTTACAGATAGAGAAGCAGACTGCGAAGGAACTAGAGCTCACTAGGGTATGATGTGAACAATACCTTTCCCTGGGCGTGGCCTCCTGACAATGGGCCATGTGAAGCCATGCTACTTCATTCATCAGATTACCTGAGGTCTCTGAGGCTGCCGCAGATGAGCTCAGGAAGTGGAAGGCATGGCTAGAGCTATGCAGGAGCAGTGCTCACAGGACTGACTTCTGCGCCAGGCCTTGGTTCATACTGCAGGGACAGTGGCAGCATACAGAGTGCCCAAAGCACACTGGAAAATTTTGGTGTGGTTTGATTTTGTTTTTTTCAAGATGGGGTTTCTCTATGTAGCCCTGGCTATCCTGGAACTTGCTCTGTAGACCAGGATGAACTCAGAAATCAACCTTCTCTCCCTTCCAAATGCTTGCATGCTGGGATTGAAGGCTTGCACCACCACTACCCCTCTATGCGCGCCATTGTAACTTGGTAAGTGGCATGCTGTGAGACCACCAGGCTAAATGCTATCTTCCATCATTAGCTCTTGGTGCATCCTACTTAGCAGCAACACTTCATGGGGGAGGGAAACCATCTGGTAAGGAAAAGAGAGGGGCAGTGAGAAGAAATGCTATCCCCAGAGCCATTTTGTTTTTAAAGTGTGGAAACCCAAAAACCATGAGCCAAGAAATTCAGGAACAAGGTGTGCAAAAATCTAACAGGAGACAGAACATGCAGAGAAGTTTGGAGACCTACAGCTAAGTCCCAGCCAGAAGACACTCTGGGTGGTCAGGGTCTGGAGGCCCCACTGTCTAGCCTTCTGGAACACAGGGCACCTGAGATCCTGGGAGGACCCACTCAAAACAAACAGGAGAAGCGTGTGGCCTGCTTGTTGATCTCCTTCTGCAACACTTGTATTCATTTTAAAAGAAGGAATGAAATTCACATTAATAGCTATAGCCATTTTGAGTTTCCCCCTTTTTGTTCAAAAAAACTAAAAAAAAACCAAACAAACAAACAAACAAAAAAAAAAAAACCCAAAAACCAATCTTTGATTGGTATTGGGATGGTTGTCTGCAAAGGCTGTACATATTTTCCTTTTTCTCCAAGCTAATGTGGCTAATGTCACAAGCTCCATCTGGAAAGAATGATGCAACCTGAATGAGGAAGCTGGTTTGATGTAGTTGCTGATTAGGTCTGATTAGGTCCAGATACAAGGAGATACCTGTGTCGTCTGTGTTGCTGCTGCTCCGGAAACCCCTCTTGGTGGAGCACAGCTTTTGTGCTCTGAGGCAGCATAAGAGAAGCTTTATCTCTTCACCGGTAGGTGGGCAATGCCAGAGTAACCCCATACCTCATCCAGTGAGCATCAACAGCTCAGGGGCGACTGCTGGGTCATGGGGGTCTTTTTTTTTTCTTTTCTTTTCTTTCTTTCTTTCTTTTTGTTTTTTTTTTTTTGTTTTTTTTTTTTGTTTTTTTGTTTTTTTTTTTTTTTGAGACAGGGTTTCTCTGTGTAGCTTGGCTGTCCTGGACTCACAGTGTAGACCAGGCTGGCCTTGAACTCACAGCATTCCACCTGCCTCTGCCTCCCAAGTGCTGGGATTAAAGGCATGCGCCACGACACCTGCCCGGAGAGGGCTATATCTTTTAACTCATTAAGAGGTAGTGCCAACAGAGGGGAGCCTGGGAACTTCATCACATGTGCTCCTCACAAATCTTAATATTTCAGGCTCCGCTGAAGACAACTGTGGTATCCAGGCTTCAACGAGTGTGTGTGTGTGTGTGTGTGTGTGTGTGTGTGTGTGTCCGGCAGGGATGTTGGACAAGAATAATGCTACTGTCATGTTGTCTCAGCTTTTGCTAAACAAACTATACCCTTACCCCTCAGCACAGTGATCCCTTTGCTTCTCTGCTTTCTAGAGGCACATCTGCAAGTCAGCAGTTGGTGTCAGTTGTCCTAGACCCAACCTATAGAGTCCTGGTTTCCTGCCTGCTACAGTTGGCATCATTTAGCCATGTCTTAATGTCCCTAGCAGTGGTGTGATAATACAAAGTGAAGGTGGAGATTTGCTTGGGACAGGTGTCCAAGAGGATGAGCACCAGAAAGGTGTAAGATAAGACATTTCCACGTGCCATGTGAGGAGTTGAACTGAACTCAGGACACTGCCCCTCTACTCCAGTCTACCCATGGTATTTGCACACATGTGGTACCTTCTGTAGACAACCAAAGCACCTGAGCCAATTTCCTCCAGTCAGGTTTTCAAATCCCTAAACCTTCAACACGGGCATTCCCTCTGCCATGCCAGCAGCTCTGTACCTCACGGAATGCTCCAGGGCCTCAGCTCCAGAAGGTTCCAAGGATTGCTCAAGGAAGAACAAATGTGTTGCCTTGCAGAGCAGGAACTATCGCCCCCTTCCTTCTTCCTGCTACCATATGAGTGGTTTCTCAGGGAGGGAGGGAGGAGGGAGGGAGGGAGGGAGCCTAGAAGGAGTGTGGCTGTCTTTGGGAGTCTTTTAAGTGAAGAAAAATAATCCCCGAGTTTGGGGGGGGGGGAGCATAACATCTCAGCGCCCCACCCCCTATCCCCAGAATGGTGCTCCACATTTATGAGCCCTTCATTTTTTTTTCTCCTTTCCACTTCAATCCCACAGTCCTCAACACTCTACAGGACAAGAGAATGTGGGAAGAAAGTGAGCTAGAGCTGTTTGAGCTGACTCCACAGGGAGCACAGAGCAGCAAAGGCCCACAGCCTGTCCTTAACCTGCTCCCACGTATTCGTCCTAGCCGCTATGCCTGTGGACTGAACACAAATGAAGTCATAATTTGGGTCACAACACAACCAGAGACACTTTATTTCCCAAACGATGAGGCGCATACACTTTTCAGTAACCTTCTGCTGAGTCAATGTGATGAGAGGAACTGTGAGAGACTGACGCTCACAGCTAAAGCTGTCCCTCCTCTGGAAGTGACACCGGAGTACAAAAGACAATGAAAATCTAGGCAATAAACAACTCCACATGGAATCATTCTATAAAGTTTAATAGCTGTACTCCTTGGGCACACATCTACTAGAATAATCTTTGAGAACAGGGCATGCTTCTGTTTAAGGACCGCCTTTGCCAGCTGCCATAGAGGAAAAGGCCATGATGATATGGGGCTTTGTAAGTTTTCACACAGTGTAAATACCTGAAATAAATCAGATTCTGTACTTTAAAAATAAAAACCTTAAAATCCTGTCATGGCCTTAATTCTGGGAGGGCACAAGAAGGGAGGCAAACATGTAGGGGAGGGCTTCCCACATCAGCCGCACTATTGTGAAACCGAAACACAGACTTTCACAGGACAGGAGATGCTTTCTTAGCATCTGCACCACACTCAGCCAGCTAGGGTCAGCCATGTCACTCTGTCACCAATACTCCCGTGTTCATTGCAAAGGGCCATGACCTGTTCAGGGGCAGTGTGCTTTTGCCCGTGGAGGCACCAAGAATCTTCGTGATACAGAACATCCAGTGACTGTGGGAAGTCCTGGGACTGCGTGGTGCAGACGTGCCCACAGTCTCCCCAAACCATGCCTTTGCTCAGTGATTCACAGAGGGTTCCTGTGGGCGGGTCCCTGTGAGAGCAAGCCTTGAGCTCAGCTGGAGCTCAATTGGAGCTGTTGGAAAGGGAGGCCCCTTTGGTGATTGGCAAATGACTGTGCCATGGGTCTCTGTGTGCACAGACGGTGTGGCGCACTGGCTCTGTTTGGGAAGTGAGGTCTGCTGTTTCATTCTAACGCACAGCCACAGGATAGAGATTTCATCTTCTAAACACCCCCACCCTCACCCCCCACTCTTACCAGTGAAGTCACAATCACCAATGAAGTTGGAAGTTCAAAATCTCAAGCTGCTAATCATTTAGTTTTCCTCAGTTTTATTTAGAACTGACCAATATATTCCTTAAAAATGACAGCAGGAGGTTCCTAAACAAAGAGACTAGAGTGTTTCCTTTTCAAGCAATTTTCTTTCTTTTTTCTAGTTATAACCTTTCCCAATGTCACTACAATTTTTGCTTGTCAGATTCTTAAGTTATGTTTTGGCTCTAGATAACTTGTTTTTACTAGGTTCCTGATGTACTTTGTCCTTTTAATTAACTTTAAAGAGGGGGCACTGTTAATGTTATTTGGGACAGCAATGACCTTGGAGTGGTTCCCAAAGTGGTTAATCTGGCCTGAAGTAGGGTTACTATTAGGATATGAGATGCTGTTAGGCCAGGGAACACAGCAAAGCAAGAACTGTACAATTAAAAAAATTCAAAATACTTTTCTGAAAATGTTTCTCTTCTGTATAGCAACTACTTAGACGTTATAGAACGTCAAAGCATGTGTTTTAACCTGAACATGTTAAAATATGTGTTTGCAAGCCATGTAGAAGTGTGGACCAATTGTTTTGTTTCTTGAACAGTTACTAGACTGCAGAAGAGTCCAGCCCAACTCTCAGACTTGTATAATTAATTTTAAGTACTGTGAAAAATTGTCCACAAACCAATCCTGCTGAAGTTCAACTACGAGCAAGCATTGCACTATATTTTTCCTTATTCCTCATGAGTGAGAAACATACCTTTCTCCTTTATATGGTAAATCTTAAGACTATACCCAGCAATAGGTTGAAACAGATCCTGAGACTCATAGCCAAACACTGGGTGGATCATAGGGAGTCTTGTGGGAAAGTGGGGGGGGATGGACAGAAGGACCTGGAAGTGACAGGAGCACCACTAGACCAACAGAGCCAACTAACCAGGGCTCAGAGGGGCTGAAGCACCAACCCAAGGACCATGCATGGACTGGCCCTAGGCCCCCTACACAGATGTAGCATATGGACAGCTCAGGCTACACGTGGGTTCCCTGGTAAGGGGACAGGGGCTGTCTCTGACATAGACTCAGTTGCCTGATTTTTTATCACTCCCCCATGGCGGGGCTGCCTCATCAGGCCACAGGGGAAGAGGATGTGCTTGGTCCTGATGCAACTTGATAAGCTAGGGTGAGTGGCTGGATTGGGGCTCCCCTTTTCTGAGGGGTAAAGGGGAATCCCCTTTTCTGAGGAATAGGGAAGAATGGATTGGGGAAGATGGAGGGGGTGGGGCTGGGAAGAGAAGAAAGAGGGGCTATGATCAGGATATAAAGAGAATAAATAAATTAATTAACTTAAAAAATAATTTAACTCACATCTGGCAGCAAGTGAGGGGTGGCTCTCTCATAGTTCACTGGATTCAAAGCCTCCTTGTCCTGCATACAAAGCAGGCACAGGTGCCAGGGACCATCAGAACCAGGACTGATAGAATATATATGTCATCTGGTATAGCAGTGCTGACTGTACCCTTCTTCTTGGCTATTCTTGGATGCATAGACCACCCACAGGGACCTAAACATGTAAGCCATCTCTTTCTACTCAGAGAGGCCCTCTTGTGTCTGCATCAAACATTTATCAACTGGTGTTTGTGAGACATGCCTGGCTCTGACCCCTGTTTGCTCTTTCCTGACTTTTTTTCTACTGGTCTCTCTGATTGCCTCTGTTTTCCTTCCTTCCTCCTTCCTTCCTTCCTCCCTTCCTTCCTTCTTTTCCTCCTTCCTTTCTCTCTCAATTTTCCTCCCTGTAAAGAAAATTTATTGGAAGCAGACATATTGGAAATCCCCCCTTTGCTTCCTGGGTACCCATCATGCCACATACATGGGTGGACAGATGAGTTTTTATCACTCCATTAGCCAAGTCTTCATCTCACACTTGAGGCCTACCGGGTGCTGCGCATTGTTCTCAGCACTTGGTTTTTGATGAGGAATAAAACAAGATTTGGAGGTTATATAAATCTAACCGTTCCAAAAGTGTTTCTTAATAGGAAGATCAAATAAGGAAATATCATAGAAACCTAAGCTGAGCCCAAATATCAAGTTCACGCATATGTAACCAAGCAAAAGCATTTGAACATGTATTAAGGTGCCAAGTTAAATCCTGTTGTAATGATTATAGCAAAGACATGGCTTGGTCTTCTATGACCGAGGCATAGGAAAGCACATGTTCCTCTTCCTACTCCAAAGTGTATGTCCATAAGGGGATAACACTATCCTCCTTGGTTGCTGTATCAACATGAGTGTGCTTCACCAGCACTGCAGAGCATGCTCACATGGAACAACAGACTTCAACAACATTCTCTCCACAAATAGGAACACAGACATGACAGAGTGCAGTAGAAAGTCCTCCTGCAAACATGTCACCAAACTGAAGAACCAAAGGTTAGGATAACAGAGGAATTAGCTAACCAATCAGCCAAGAATTGTTGTCTAAATATTCAGAATGTTTTGGACCAATAGATGAAATCTGTGCAGCAATGATGCTGTCTGTTCTCCACTATGCGTCTGGGTATCTGTGTGCAGTGAGCTTGGAAGCGTGGGACCACTTGCCTTAGAAATGAGGAGGAGGGGCTGCCAGACTTCAAGACAAACTTGACTGAGATGTCAAATTGCAGCGACTGTGCCTGCTACTAAATATGCTGATATATGCACATCCCCATGGCTGGTGTCTGCTCACAATGAACAATGAGTTCTTTCCATCCTGGAAAGATCGACAGCTCTATGTGTTCAAATGACTGAGACTGAACAGAAAGTAGAAACTGGATCGAATGCTTGAACTCTTAAAGAATTGAAATGGGATCTTTGTCTTGCTTAAAACTTTGCTGAAATCAAGGTTGAAAATGAAATAACAGACATGGTAAACTCAAGCATGATCTGATGGGGGAACCAAGTCCTTGTGGGGACAGTTGACTATTTCAAGGCTGCTTATGAAATCTCTCAGTTGTTGTCAGAATTAAATCCCTTTATTTCCATCCATTCTGTATGCCATTCAGCTTACATTTCTCTGATATCTACTATTATATGAGTTAACCAGGCTCACTCTGAGGTGCATGTTAAAAACAATAAAACATCACAAATGACAGTCTTCAGTACTAGAGTTTGAGGAACTTCTTTTGTGCCTCAGAAACATGTCCTGTGATCTCTTGTCCTTATAACCACCTTGATAAGTTAATTCTTCATATTCAGATAGTCACAGATATCAGACCAGAATGATGTCATTATGGCTAAGCATACTTAAGCTGCCAATCCTTTCTTCCAGTTGGGCTCCTGAACTTCCTCATTTGGCCCACTTGCCATTCTTCCTTCACCCACAAGAGCACCCTTATAGGATCACCCTTTATAGGGGGCAATGTCCTTAATTATTTAAATTTAAATGTTGCTGTTTCCTGAGGAGAATTACAACTCCTAGCCAGATGCAACCTGGGAACAAAGACTTCGATGCCGGAGTCTACCAGATCTTCACTGAAGGGATGTACTCAGGTAAGGGAGGAAAACACAACACACAAGGACAGCACTCATTAAGCCATCCCAAATGATAATCTCCTTAGAAGAGTCATGTGGTCACAAGAGGCCATCAGGACACCACTGTCTGTCCTAGGAGCAGCCACATGCCAAACATGACTCAGGTCATGACTTTGAGAGTAAGAGAAGCCACTAACAATAAAAATGGTGGCTGCTACCTTGTATCCTAGAGCAGTGTGTAAAAGACCATGTTCCACTCCAGGAACCAGTGTATATCAAGTATTGGTGGTCCCCAAGGATACATCACTCTACCTACTGCATTGCAGTGGCCTGGCTTGCCCACAGTCACCCTAAGGACAGGAGTCAAAGGCCCTGCCTCCTATCTCCTAAAGACTATTTTACTCCAGAATAAATAGCTGACTTGGAGTTATGGAGAGGCAATGAACAAAGAAGAAGATGTAAGATGGGAGACTAACCTACTGCATCCATACCAGGACTGACAGCCTTACAAGTAAGGAGCTGCCATCATACCCCAATGAAAAGAGCATGAACCTCATGCACTACGGAAGTGTGCAAGAAAAGCCTAGTCTAAGATAGCTCCCCTGCAGGTGTGAAGACCTATTGTGGAAGTGAGTATTCTTGTCATAACATCATGGTCCAGAGGAATGTGGTCAAGTTCAGCAGCCTGAGAGATGGGGGAACTAGGAAGCTAGAGAATTGGACTGAGAAGATGGCCTACTGGGACTGGAGGGAAGGGATTTCTAAGGTTGGTCACAGTTCCAGGAGAAGAACAATGCTAGCAGAGCCCCACTCCCACTCACAGTGCTATCTCATTGCACTTTCTACACTGAATCCTCTTCTGAGTTCAGTGTGACCTCAGCACTACTGTCCTATCCCTCTAGCTCTTCCCTTCTTTTCAGCTCATTCCTGGTAACTAAGGTCCAGCGAGTGGGCTGCCTCTGTGAATCTATCACAGCTGACCAAAACACCTAGGCATGCTAACCCCATGACCCAAACAGTCACAACAGTACACAAGTGGACGGGCATGACAATGCCCAATAAAACTTTATTTACAGAAACAAGCAGTGGGCCGGGGCTGGGGAACACCTCCAGTTTCCTCTAGTACGGGTCCGAAACCACAGACATGGCATTTGGAGGACATGCTTGGTCTCTGAGGATGGCAGAGCATAGAGCATAGAGTGTTGATGTGGTCAGTGTAACCTGATGTATGCTGGGAATGCATTAAGGATGAAAAATACAAGCTGACAGTTGTTCTATTCTGTGTGACTAAGAAATGATAGTGTGTTTGCTACATATGGTCAAGTAAAAATGACAAAACTTTGTGTTTGGTTTTTTGAAACAGGATCATGTGTAATCTAGGCTGTATGTGACTGAAGATAACCGTGAACTTCTGACCCTCCTGCCTTGATCTCTGGAGTGCTATGCCATCACGCTTGGTTTAATATGGTGCTGATTATCTCACCTAGAGTCCCAATAGGATGTCCTCCCCTCTGTCCCACTTTCCTGGTAAGTGAAGACTTTCATGGGACATGCCCCTTGGGCTAGTGTGCAGATATAAGTGAGTATATATATACTATTTTACTCTTTCTGCTTCTGGGTTAACTCACTCATTATGATCATTTCTAGTTCAATCCATTTGTCTGACTTTCACAGGAACTCTGGTGCCCCATAGTTGACCACGTCCCCTGGATGGGGAGACCTGGTGGCACTCAGAGGAAGGATAGCAGGCTACCAAGAAGAGACTCGATACCCTATGAGCATATACAGGGGGATGAAGTCCCCCTCTGTCACAGTCATAGGGAAGAGGAGTAGGGGGAAAATGGGAGGGAGGGAGGAATGGGAGGATACAAGGGAGGGGATAACCATTGAGATGTAATATGAATAAATTAATTTAAAAATATGGTGCTGATGAACAAACTCATAGCTGCACTTACATTAGGCGGGCACTTTCTTGCTGGAACCACATGGCCCCCCCTACAAAGTTTATTCTGTGACTTTTGGTGATGGCTGCATATCTCTGTCACAACTCTTTGCACCCCCATCTGACCTCATCTCCTTTTAGCAGAGCCAGGCAAGGCAAGAAAGACATGGTGGATTCCCGGGAAACATTTAAGGCAAGTAGCTAAAGAAGTTCTGTGTACTTCACTGCCCCACTAAGCTACTTACTTCTTTCACATTCAATGGTTGAAATGAATCCTTCAAAGCAACTGTTAGTTTAAATACACAGATATGGAGGATCTACTTTCCAGATATAGATATCTAAAGATCTATTCTCCAGAAAAAGAAAAAACCTTTAATCCAGCTCAGTCGCACTATAGCAATTATTGGAGCAGCTTTTAGTTTAAAAAAAAAAAATCACAAAATAGGAGATATGCTGTGCGTCTCGGGAGTGGAACGTCTGTGGTAGGAAAGATGAGTGGAGATGACGTTCTAGCGTGGGGAGCAGAATCCAGAGCCTCGTGGTGCCACACAGGCACTGCACACTAAGCTACACTCCACTCCCGAGATGTCAAGCTGACTACTGGTTTTGGATAGTGGATTCACCGCACTCAACTTCCAGTTCAAGGACATTTCTTTTCAGACTTCTGAAGGTAACATTACTGAATCTGGAGAAAAATGCAGCTTCTTTTCCTGTGTGACCCTGAGTCTGGACCTAGATCAGCAGGGTCTGCAGCTTCTTTCAGGCCAGAAGCTTCAGTTTCTGCCTAACCTTGGTCTGTGTCACTTGAGTTCTGCGTCTGTCATTGCTTCCCACATCCTACCTTTTGATTTGGACAGACTAAGTGTTGAGGACAGAGATGACCTTCCGCTTGAGTAAGTCTTTAAAATTTATTGTCATGCCTCTGCCCAAAAGGCTTCCTCTCTGATTCTGTCACTCTTGGCCAACCCCCCCAAAATCATTATTTTTCTCAAAGGCCCTCTCTCTCTCTCTCTGTGTGTGTGTGTGTGTGTGTGTGTGTGTG
Organism: Acomys russatus; assembly: GCF_903995435.1. Lineage (NCBI taxonomy): Eukaryota > Metazoa > Chordata > Mammalia > Rodentia > Muridae > Acomys > Acomys russatus. Next base: position 42,973,676 of record NC_067137.1, on the reverse strand, counting down.
TGTGTGTGTGTGTGTGTTCTCCCAAGGCAGACATGCAAATATTTATCATCTAAGTGGTATCAAAGGGTCAGGATGGCTCTCACAGCAGATAAAGCAGAGAAGCTGTGCAGAAGTCTGGGGCTTCCTGGTGTGAGATGTCACACACAGGAAGTTCAAGGACTTATTATGGTTTAGATACAAATGGCCCCAAGGCTCACCTGCTAAAGGCTTGCTCCCTACTGCTGATGCTAGATCCAAGTGGTTGGAGGATGAAGAATCTGACGTCATCAATAAGTCAATCCATGGATCCACAACTGAGTGGACTTTTATGAGATGAAGCCTGTCTGAAGAAAGCAGGTCCCTGGGGGAGTGTCTCTGAAGTTTATGTTTCAGGTTTGGTCTCTTCCTGTCTGCCTTTTGCTAAACTGGCTGACAGGAAGTGAGCAGGCTGGATCCACTATTGCCTTTTGTCAAGTGTTTCTGCTTTACCACAAACCTAAAAGTGATAGAGCCAGCCATGGAATGACACCTGTGACACCATGTGACAAAATATGACCATGTGACAAAAATAAGTCTTTCTCTGTCTCTACTGATTCTTCAGGTATTTTGTCACAGTGATGAAAAATTACCAACACCTTCACAGGATAGGTGAAGTAATACAAAGCAGGCAGTGACAGGGTCTCTTGTGATTGCTTTCTCCATAGTGACCTATTTCTAAATGTCAGGATGCACAGTGGAACAGAGGCCAACACAGGAAGTCCTCTACTGAGGGAAGTAACTACTGTCTGAATCATCAGTGTGGTTGCAAATGCCTGTGGTGGTTTGAATAAGAATGGCCCTGTGGGCTCATGTGTTTGGATACTTGGTCCCCAGTGGTTAGAGCTATTTGGATGGATTAGGAGATATTGTCTTGTTGAAGGAGGTATGTCATGGGGTGGGGGAGGGTTTGAGGTTTCAAAACACCACCATTCTCTGTTAACCTTGTATTTGTGGAGCAGATATAAGTTCTCAAAGCTACTGCTCCAGAGCCAGCCATGCCTGCTAGCCTGCTGCCATGATGGTTATACATTTGCTATCTGGAACTATACGCCCCCATTAAACCTTTTCTCTTCTAAGTTGCCTTGGTCATGATGCTTTAGCACAAAATGGAAAAGTAAAGAAGACAACGTGGGACAGTGAGATGCCTATAATAGCAGCACCTTGGTCTCAGCATCCACACCGAGGTGAGATGCCCTGCATCTCTTGCTGGTGTAATATAGTGAGCCATGAGCACAAACCAAGGTGCCATATACCATGACACACACACACACACACACACACACACACACACACACACACACACACACAGAACTGATAAACTGTCCTGGCCTCTGGGAAGGTAGCAACATCATGCGTACACCTACAAATACAAAGCAATCTTCCCTGTGAGCACTCAGTGAGGAGAGGATGGATGCCACTGGGAAGGGACAGGAGAGTTTGTAGAAATGTCTTTGAAGGGTGACGGGATGCAGATCACGAGGAAGGACCCATGAGTTGAAGGAACAATACAAGTGGCCCACACACAGACCGTGGACAGGCCATCAGGCTCCCAGTGCTGTCTGATACAGATGAGAGAAATGCAACCATGAGATGCCGACTGTAGCCTTTCCGGGAGTCTCCCACACCACAGAGTATGGATGATTGGCAGGTTGTGCGATGGATAGCACGAGTGGATAAGTGACAGTCCCAGGGAAAGCGTGGAAGGGGTGGAGGGGATGCAGCAGTTGGGAGAGCTATTTTAGAGATGCAATTGGCAGGAAGTAGCCACTGACTGGCTGCCAGATTAATTATCCCAGAGAAAAGCTCTGGCCTTGTCATTCAGCCACACAAAAGCTTTTCGTAATTTCCCGTTATCAGGAGAGTGAAGTCACAGGCTCATCACCAGAGACTGTTGTAAGGTGGCTTCTGACCCTTGATGACCTACTCCACCTGTCTCCTAGGTGGCTCTCTGGTGTCCCCATACAGAAACTGCCTTCTCACCCAGAAAGTTCTCTAAGTCACCGCAAGAGAAGAGAATCATCTTCTTGTGAGACTGATGACCTCACTTTGCCTGATCAGACTTCTTTCCGTGTCTTTAGACATCTTCACTTCCCCTCTGTGAATGTGGCACACATCAACTACATGTTACCCCCACCATAGTCCAGCCTGGCAAAAATCTCCTCTGAGAAAAGCAGAACACCTGATTGGCAACCTTTCCCTACCTTTCTCACACTGCAAACTGTGCTGGGTCATCCACAGAAGTGTCTTTCTCCCACAGAGCATGACAGCTCCCTTGACTAAAGGGCAGCACTGCCTGGTCTTCTCCTTACACAGTGTATCCCCTGAAGATGATCTTGTGTAAGCACCGATTTCACCACAATCATTTAGATCAAAGGGGTTGCTGCAGCCATGCTCCTAATCCACAGCCAGCCAGAAAAACCAACATAGCACAGTCAAACAAAGCAAAACAAAAACAAAACAAAACAAAACAAAAAGCACAGACATTGACTACGAGCTTCGTTCAGATCCAGGGAACCTGGTAGGTCCTCCCTGAAGATCTAACATTTGGTCTCTCCGCACTCCTGACACCTCACGGTCTTACATGTGGCCTTGGGTTTGAACGCAGACAAAGATCTAATTTCAAGATCACTCACGGCAAATGAAGAAGCTGGCATTCGGATAACAAGCTCATGCAGGGCATCAGAAAGGGAAGCTGCTGTTCCATGTAAGCAGATAACACCGGCCACGCTGCTGCTCCCCCACAGCCGCTCCCCCAGAGTAGCACCCTCAGAGCTGGCCACACACATCTTTACCCAGCCTGTGGATTCTGTGCTAAAATACTTAGACAGAGGCAGCTGTGTCCTGGAGGCGGCCACTGCTCTGCCTCTTTTGATAAGCATTCCCCAACTCTCCTTATCTAGTGTTGAAAGGGGTTGTAAGCTGTGAGGTGCTCAGTAAAGCTGATCTCTGCAGTTGTCTCAGCTGAGAGCCCTAGACCCACGTTTCTACTATGAAGCACATCACCAAATGATATCCTCCAAGGAAAATACGACCCCAGGGTTGGGGAGAAAAAAAGGGGAGTGGGCATGTTCGACTGTGTTTGTATAAGCCAACCCTCAGGTGCTGTGCATGATGGGAGACAAGGGCAGGTCTCAGTGTCTCATCTCTTTGACTAGAACTGGCTTTTAGAAATGCACATGGCAGAAGAAAGGGTAGTAGAGCAAGGATGGGGTCAGAGAAGCTTCCACCTGGCGTGTGAATCGTGCAGTACAGTGAAATCTATGCTGCACCCTGCTTGCATCAGGCTTGATGGACAGCTGTCCATAATGATGAGCAAGCAGCCACATTTTATCAGAAAAGTCTGAATCTTCCACCTAGTTCCAATCAGTTCTGCAATGCCTTGGGTCATCAGTGAAGGAATGTGCCTCTGCTTCAGGTGATAATGGGCATGCTCAAGCAAGTTAGATTCCATGTGTTTCCTTATAAGAGAAAGGCCCTCCCATTAGCTCCTGCAATGTGTATGGACCTTAATGGTCAGTTACAAGGGCTTCAGATTCCGTGTATACAACAGTGCTGCTGGGGTAAGGGGGCAATCTGATCTTGATGAGGGCAGTGGAGAGTCTGAAGCCTGGGTTTGGAAAGGAAGCTGTCCATAGAAAAGTCTAATGGGAAGCAGAGCGGGGGAGAGTCGCCTGGGAGGCTGGTGTGCCTCCCTGCCACTCTCCCACCTGCTTCCACTTGGGTCTGGTCCCTCTCACACATCCTCATGTGAGGCTCATAGTGGGCAAATAGGGATTACTGAGGATTTTCACTGCTTGTAGCTCTGTGTGTGTGTGTGTGTGTGTGTGTGTGTGTGTGTGTGTGAGAGAGAGAGAGAGAGAGAGAGAGAGAGAGAGAGAGAGAGAGAGAGACAGAGAGAGAGACAGAGACAGAGAGACAGAGAGAGAGAGAGAGAGAGAGACAGAGACAGAGAGAGACAGACAGACAGACAGACAGACAGAGACAGCAACAGCGACAGAGACAGAGAGACAGAATCTACTTCTCTGTCTAACCTGTGATAGGAGGTTTATTTATATCAAAGACATTTCATCTAAAGGTGTGGAAGGAATAGGTAGAAAGAGAGAGAGTACGTGGGAGTAAGGAGAGGCTCTGGCCTAGATATATGACAGGTTTCCAGGAAAATGATGCCATTGGTACTGAGTCAGCCAGTAGGTGAGTGGCTGGTATTTGCACATAATGAATGAAGCTAAAGAAGTTTGACTTTGAAGCGGATTGGGCTCCAAGGATCAAGGGAGAGGAATGGGAGCAGCAATGAGCCTGGAGCCTATGGAGACTGCATGAGCATGTACAGACACTCAGCATGTGTACACCCCCACCCCACCCCACATACTACATGTATACATAGAAGTTATGCTCATGAAATGTGGTACACCACTTTCTGGGGCGGGGGCTTGGCTAACTTTACAACACAAGTGATGCAAAGAGCCCAACATGTCCTCCCCATCCTGTCTATCTGAACCACAAGGAACGGGGCCACAGTGGCAGCTTATTTAGGAGCTCCTGCAAGAGGGCCCAATGGCTAGTCCAGGGGATGCTTGGTTACATTAAGCAGGATCTGAAAGCAGATTATTCAGACACTCTAAAGAAGGTTGTGTTAACATGATGGAGATCCTTTATTTTTGTGTGACGTACTGAGACTGAATCCAGGGTCTCACACAAGCCAGGCAGATATTCCAGCACTGAGGGATGTCTCCATCTTCTTGCCGACATCTTATTTTAGGACACGCTCTCACTAAGCTGCCAAGTTGGCCTCGAACTTATGATGCTCTGGTGCCTGCCTCCCCAGTAGAGGAACTGGGATGACAGACCTGCACCACCATTCTTAGGTGAAATAACTATTATTTTTAAGAAATTACAAGTGTGTAAAGAGGAAAGCCTGTCCGATGCTTCACTGGGAGATGGAGGGAGGATGTGCCCAGGGATTAGAGACCATGGCGCTACTCCACACTACTGCTGTCATCTGACCCTGAAAATATTGGACAAGTAAGTGGAGCCACTAGTCTGTGAGCCATGTGTTAAGTTGTTCTTACTTTGAAACCAGGAGGTCTTTCTAAGCTGAGAGCTGTTGTGAGATATGCACTGACCAGCTTGCCTACCTGTGCCTCAGTTGGCAAGCAATGCTGGGATCTGCCCTTGCCCTGTTCTCGGGATTACTAAAAACAAATCTTCCTAACATGCTTCTATGAAGGGAACTCACAGATGCACATAGAGATTTGCAGAGCATAGGAAAAGTACCTGCTTCTGTTGTGTTCTTTATTTTTAAAAAAATCATATGTGTGTGCTTGTGTGTGTGTGTGTGTGTGTGTGTGTGTGTGTGTGCATGCTGCTATGTGTGCACATCAGTGAGCATGCATGTAGAGGCCAGAGACTGATGGCAAGTGCTGTCCTCAGTAGCTTTCCACCTTAATTTTTGAGGCAGGGTCTCTGACTGGACCCAGAGCTCTCTGGTTGAATAGAATGACTGAGGAGCTAGCCCCAGGGATTCTTCTGTCTCTGCGATGCATGCCAACATTCTCAGCTTCTTATGTGGGTGCTGGGGAACCCGAATTCAGATTCCCATGCTTGCAGGTTCATTATTGACTAAGCCATCTCCTCATCCCCATTTTAATTATTTTCTTATTTTTTTTCCCAGCTTGAAAGTCAGAGAGATGGCTCAGGTTTTGGAAAGACATTTCAGCAGTTAAGAGGACTTGCAGCTTCCAGGGAGAACCCAGGATCAGCTTCCAACACCTACATGGTGGCTCTCAATCATCTGTAACTCCAGCTCACGATGGTCTAATGACTTTATGTGGTCTCCACAAATACTAGGCATGCCCATGGTGCACACGCACACATGCACACACTCACACACACACACACACACACACACACATAAAACAAAAATAAATATATCTTCAAAAATGTTTCCAGTTGACTTACAAAGAAACAATACAGAGTTTGCTAATGAGGACTGCAAGATTAAGATTCAATCATTTTTAACTATGTAGTTAATAAGCAGTAATGCAGAAGCAATAAACCTAGGTTGCCACATATTTAGCTAGAAGTGACTTTCAGAGAGGAAGCAGGCATCAGGAATGCCTACAGTAATTTGATACGAATCTTACAGGATTTAGTCATCCTAAAGATTCTTGCAGCCTTTGCATAGGACCCCAGAAACCTTCAGTGTAATGACTTTTCTAAGGACATCCTGGCTGTGTTCCTTTTGCCCACAGCTGCTTTCCTGAGAGTCCCCTTTCCTTAGCTTCTTACTGTAGTATGCACCTAGCTGGGACTTGAGTCACAAAGTGTGGGTCATTGTCATTCAACAGTACTGAACTTTTGCTCGTAATTGGTCCCACTTTAAACCAGAACTGAAACACGAGTGGGGAACTCCTATCTTAGGCATACCTTTATGGGCAGCAAATTATACCCTTGCTTTGTATCTCAAGCAGAAAGTGCTTAGTCTTTCCTTACTGTCCCTCCTATACACACCGGGTCACTCTCCCTTGCTGGACCTTCTCACCCTTTCTACCATGATATTTGTTTCCCAATATGCAGAGGGAAGTCTTCTGTGACACATATTGACTTTTTGAAAGTTTAGATAATTTTATGAAACTGGACATGCATTTTTAAAAACTGCCCCCAATTTAAAATTGATGCATAAACACGCAAAAATATTAGAGGTGGTATGTGACCTTTATGGGCAGGTGTTCACTGAGTAGAGTTCACATTGGAGCTGGTCCTCTGATGTCAAACTCCTCTCCCTGACAGAAACATCCAAACTCCTTCAGGCACTGTGAAGTATACAGTAACTTATTCCTATCTGAAAGTACGCTGGCCTGTTGCCCCTACCAAGCCATGCTGCCCCACCCCCTCCCACGACATTCAGCTTTATTTTAAAAAGCCACCAATACCAGTGTCCTGGAAAGGTTCCATAACCTTAGTGAGAAACTGGGGTCTGCAGTAATGTGAGGGCTTTCTATCTCTCCCGTGGTCCTTCTCCAGTGCAGGCACCATGCCCGGTGTGTCACTGGGACACTCTGCAGACACACCTTGGCAGAGTTGAGGTGCTGCTGAACAGGGCATTGGCTGTGGTGGTAAACAGTGGTGTTTATTTGAACCCACAGGTTCTGCTTATAATTACAATTGTTCGTGCTTTCTACTGCAGGCCATGAGAATTAGGCTGTGGATTGTGCAATGGATTTTGTCTACTAAAAATGCGTTCCCCATCTATAGCCATATCACCCAGAATGCACCTGATTTCATCTAAAAATAGGTTCCCCTATTAACGCATGCAGACCCTAAATGCTGCCTCTGAAAAGACTGGGAAGCCACAAAGACAGCAGGTTGCTTTGTTACATCCAAGACAGTAACTTTATTTGCCTAGCCTGCTTTATGAGAAGGAAGACCCATGGGACTTAGGGAGCTAAGAGAAGCCGAGAGATGACCCCAGCATCATCCCAGTGAGCGTGCCTGTGCTTTCTATCAGGGAGCCTATTCATCTACAGTTGCCATAAAGAAATGTTTGTCAAATGTGTGGCTTTATTTCAAGTCACAGGCATAATGCAGATCAAATTAACAAAGGAAGAAGCATAAGAGAAAGTTAACGGTTAGGCCCATGTGTGAGTTTCACGGTTGTATGAATGACATGTCATTTCCCTGGTCTTGAGGAGGCTGCACTGGGTTATCCCCAGCAAGAACATCTGGTGGGAATGCTCCAGGACTCTGCTTTCCTTCCAGCAGTGGGGATCAGAAGGAGGTTTGGGAAGCAGTGGGCCCTAATCCCTCCTCTGAAACAACACACAAAGAGATGGAGGCTGAGTCGATGTGCTCAAAGTCACCCCCAAGTCTTGTGGGAAGCAAGAATACAACACAGGGCCTTCCAGGTAGCACCTTCCAAATGGGCTGCAAGGTGAACTACAAATGGAAATTTCATTTTGAAAGTAGAAGGGATGTGGAACCAAATGAAACAAGAAAGGATGGCTACTTGTTTGGTCCTTGGTAAAAAGGCCTTTCAGTAGAAGCTCATAGAAAAATAATCAAGGAGATTGATGAGTCATTTCTAATGTCCCGAGGAACTAGCTAGAAACTTACAGCACGCACACAGTCCTGCAGATGGAATCGAACCAGGCATGGGTAAAGCTCTGACTCTCCATAAGGACCAAAGAGGTCAGCAAAGGAAACCATTTAACTACGTTCCAGGTCCTGACTGCCCTTTGATAAACAAAACCGAGGGCAGAAGCAACTAGGACTATACATAAAACCCAAAAAAGATATAGAGGGAGGCAGCATGTGGCCCCAGCTGCAGGTTCCCTATCACCAGAGGGAGTGAAAGACAAGCCACACTGGAGATAGAGAAACCTGTGGAAGGTGGCAAGGATACTTTTGTTTGTTTTACTAGAGACCTTTGTAAAAAAAAATACATTTTCAATTAAAATATAATTGTATCACTTTTCCCTTCCCTTTCCTTCCTTTAGCCCCTCAATGCACCCCTTACTCTTAAAGGGATAGTCTCTTTTTCTTTGAGACTCCCAGGACATCCTCCTACATTAACATATCTATTAATGCTGCTATTTTCTACAACGTATGGCCCAAGCATCCTCCTCCTCCTCAGCAATATCGTTACAATGAAAGGAAACTTTTATCTGCATTTGCTTCATTTTAATGATGCAACTTATCAAAATGATCAGATTTCGTTGGCTGAACCACATCTGACACACATTCTAGTCTCTGGATGGCAATGTTTTTAATTCAGGCTGTGATCACAGGTTGAGTATATTCTCTAACCTAACTCAAAATTGAGTAGGACAGCTATTGGCGTTAGAAGTGTCCTGCCACCTCACAATGGCCCTCTACCACTTACATGATCCGGGTGATCAGACCCTGTTCTGATCATTAACTCTGCAGCTAGAGGAACAGGTGGCCCAGCCCGTTTGTAAACAGGTGTGCTAGAGTGTCCCTGGGGGACTGACATGACACAGCTTGGCGTGCGCCATGGGTCTCTGAGGGAGAAGGGTTGTTTTGGAGCTAACAATATCCCAGTAACAACAAATTAGTCGAAGAATATTTGGGCAGCAAGACCATCATGGCTTCTCTCAGAATCACAGGAAAGGGAGCTGGGAGATTCTGAAGCATTCATGAATTTTAATTTAGAGTCAAACATCCCATGTAAGACAAAAGACAAGCCAAAATGGGACTGGAATCTACGTGGTTAGGATTTCTGTCTTGTCTTAGAGGGGTACCCAGCAGCTACCCATACCTCTTGCTTTATGAGATATGATTCCATCTTTAAGCAAAGATACGTGGCTTTCTGATGCCCGGGCTACTTATTTTTCCTACTCTGAGAGAATCTAACTCAGACAATACTTGCCTGTTAAAGGATGTGATGGCAGGATTTTAACCCTGAACCTATAGATTTGTCCAGGGGTATCTGCTGGATAGCAAGCTCCTATCAGAGTGTCTAAATGCCTCACCAGTTTCTCATTTGAATTCTCCTCCTCCTGCTGCCAAAGGCTTCTGCAGCCAATGGCTCTTCAGCTGGCTGCACAGTGGCAGGACAGCCCATCCTGAACATCTCACAGGGATGGCGGATAGCCCAGAGATCTGCCTGTCTGCTGCCAGGCTGGCTTCAGGTAGCAGTAGAGGCCTTAGCCACACCCCACCCAAAGCTGTTGTTGAGCCCTGCTACCCACAGCTGTGAAGTGTCCCGAAACTGAGAAGTAGATATTCTGACATTTACCAACATTCCTTCCTCAAAACGGCATTGTGTTTACTGTCTCAGATTCTCAAATGAGAAAAGGCTGGTCATCTTAACTCTGTGCCCCATGTGTGAGGGACCATGGGAAAGAAGACCAGCTATCCAGAGCCCGGAAAAAAAAAAAAAAAAAAAAGCTGAATTTTTATTTCTAGCTCCAATGAGAAGGGGGGGGGCGGGGACACTAAAATATGTAATTATTAGAGAAATAGTTACACAATGCTATGCAATTATGCTAATGTTTGGGAAGACCACCAGGAAGCGGAAACAAGGGGTTCAGCCCATGCTGCTTAGGTCAAAAGAGCAAAAATCTATTTCCAAATCTATTCAGCGAAAGGTTGCCCTGAAGCCATTATCACCTTTTGTTAGCATGTGGGCAGACAGACAGACAGACAGGTACTTAGGTCCTGACTACCAGGAAGGTTCTCTCTTTCTTGGCTTTGCACACAGTAGGAGGTCAACATATGCAGTGACATAAGAGTGGAGGAAGAAACTGACTTTAAGAAGCCACAGGCTTCATCTTCAGGGTTCACTGTGTCAGTGTTGCTACAAGAGGCTGAAATTGAGAGGGCTGCCCACCATGGCTGCTGAGAGCTGGCGATCTCTCATTGAACTTTCCTAAAACGCAGAATCTAAAAATAATTAGCAAACTTGCCCGGAGTTTCAGGGGGAAGAGAACAAAAGACAGGCTTGCTGCCAATCAGCTGATCAGTCCCACTGGAGTGAAGACATCTCCCTGTGTCCCCTGTCTTGAGCCTTGAACAGCTCCCTGGAGGTCATGTGAAAGCCCTAGGGCCTCTCCCTCAGCTCCAGGGTCTCAGTGTCAGTCTTAGCTGCCAATCTGTTTCTACTTTCTTAGGCACACTTGGTCTCAGGAAGTGCTTAAACAATGAGGAGGATGGACAGGGTTAAATTCATAACAGGGTACTTATTCGCACCACATTAGCCATGGGAATACTACAAGTAGGCATAAAATTTTATTCCTGTGATAATATACTTCAAGCTCTAAAAAGATCCTGTAAAGAAAAAAAATTCCTTTAAAGAAAGGAAGGGGGAAAAAAACCCAGCCAAAACAAAACCAGTTCCTATTGAGGTTAACAGTGCTGCACCACAGAGATTAGAAGAGCTATCACTGCTGATGGCAGCCTACAGGAAATGTGGCCAAAAGAGATGTCCGTCCAGAAAATGCAAATAATTATGACTTTTCCTATTGACTACTGGAAAGCCAGAAGCCCAGAATTCCTCAGTGTAATACACAGAGCTGCCCTGGCGTTCCCAGGTATCTGCAAAGCGCACGTGACCTGGGTCATGGAGGAAGCCAGCAAGTCTGTCTGCAGGAAAGCTTTGCACAGAGATAGTCAACATCAGCTGCCTTCAGAACACAGCACAGGACTGCCCCATTCTTGCCACACCTCTGCCCTGTAACAGTCCCAATTCCTTCTTTCCTGAAATGGGTGATGAGCAATCCCTTCCACTAGTCCATCAACAAACAGACAAACAGCTGGACAAATGCCAAAGGACCATACATCCTGGTCTGCCATGCCCTTTTTAATCAACTTCCTAATTAAAAAATGCCATGCTGGCATGAGGCATGAAGGGAGTAGGCTTAGAATATTTCACGAAATAGTACCCTCTCATTCTGGAGTTGCTGAGAATCTGTATCCTTACAGATGTTTACGAGTGTTCCTGCTGCAGAGCAGAGATAGAATCAATTTGCTTGCGCCTGGCCCTCAAGACATATTAAATTTATCCTGAAGGAAGCTGGCTTCTGAAAGCTCTTGCCCAGATGCATTAGGCAGGTGGGGGTTTCAGGGAACCGGAGGGTCCACCAGCAGATGCAGCATCGATTTCTGAATGTTCACACTCTCATAGACAGCTCCAGAGCAGACTCGGTTTGATGGCTCTCTATGGGGTGCCCTGCAGACTGGATTATTTCCACCACCAGTCTGGCTAGCATTGTTTCATGGCGACAGTGTGCCGTGCATTCGGCTCCTGCTCAGATGGCACAGGCTAGGGGGATGCGTGGACCAGGGAGAGGATGCAGCACCAAATTCAGTCAGTCTCTGGGAATTGTCCCCTGCCTGCAGGATTCAGAGATGTAGGAGCCCCAGGGACTGAGAAGTGGCGCTGACTTTTGTAAAAAGACACTCTGTGAGTGCAGATTAGAACACACTAAGGTTCAGTTGAGACAATGGCTGAGGTGCTTCTCAAGGCCATGTTGGAGCTGGAAACTCTACAATGAAAAACCTTGCCGACGTACTAAAAGAAGCTGCCTCCCCAATAAATTATTCATCCCTGAGTTGTTTGATTTAGAGTTCCAAGCTTGACACTCCACCTGAAAACATCTGAAGCAAACGCTCAATTGGGGTGATTTTCTCAAGGCAATTTGAGGGAGTGTGCTGCCAAGCCATCGGACTTCAGGAGGAAGCAGGCAGCATACAATATTGAGTCACAAAGTTCTTACAACTGTATTAATGAGTACACACATACATCTACGGCAGCTTTACATGGTGCGTGTATTAACCCAATGACAGAAATATTACAGCCTTTGCACACTTTTACCTCAGCAAATTAAAAAAAAAAAATACATGTTTTACACTTCATAAAAGCCCACGGAAGGGTAAAGCACATTCTCTTTAGTGTGTAAAAACACACCACAGCACAGGATTTTAAAGGAAATAAGGTCAAATGACATTTCGAAAGAAAACTGTTGACATTTTTTTTTTCAGTTCATAGGCTGTAGGAGCCCTGTGGGCAGCACATGTGGCACAGGGCAGAGCTCCTGAGATGCAGATCCCCCCAGTGTGACCACTGCCCACAGAGCAGCCAGGGCAGGGTCCCTGACACATGGAATCTCATCGATGAATGACATGATTTAGCTATAGGAGGTTATAATCTCTCCCAAAGTTGATATCCAACCTCAGAGGAAAAGTTAAAAAAATAAAATAAAATAAAAAGTCCCCTTAGAAATCACATTTTCAGGCTTGCTTACATGAGCATTTCCAGCTCAGTGACATTTCATTGTCTTTGGATGAAGCCCTTATCAACTGCAAGGAGCCTTGGAAACTGACAGAACTGCAAGCGGTAAAAGTAACTCCCTCAAGTGGGAACTCCTGTGACATAATTGTGGCCCTTTAAAAAAAATGGACTTTACCTGTGAGAGGCAGCCAGGCACAAAGAAAACCTCATGGGTAAGTGGCAGTCATGGGCTTCCCTGCTTCTAAATGGCCAAGAAGTGGTTAAAAAAGAAAAGCTGGTGTCCGCTCCAAGAAAGTTATAACCCATCAGAAAACAAAAGAGTTATTTTACCCATAAAGATATACTCAACTCCAAAAGGAAAGTAGCATCAAAAAAAGGAGTGCACTGCAGCCTCCCTCTAGATAGGAGTTCATGAAAATGAGAACTCCTGGGTATTCATTACTTTGGGCTAGACATTTAAAACCTGAGTTGTTTTCTTTTCCCTCTCATTCTAGCTTATTAGCTAATTTTAAAAAGGCAATAGAAAAAAACATTTGTATGTACATATGCATTCATAGAATTGAGAATTTTCTAGTTAGGCAAAAAAAAAAAAAAAAAAAAAAAAATCTTAATGTGAATATTCAGAAACTTGCAATTTAGGCAGGAAAATGACCAGAGAAGTTTTACAAATCAGGACACGCCTGCTTCAGGTGGGTCACACCTGAAGCTTTGGGTCACTAAAGGTATTTGTTGTTTTCATTTTTATAAGTGCATCATAATTTTTGAAACAGAACAAATCACACACACCCTACTCACCCCCCCACCCCCCCACCCGCATAAGTTGTATTTTCTTTCACACGTTCACTGTTGTATCTAAAGTATAGCAACACTTGGATAAAGCTTTATAAAAAATCAAATGAGAACATGACATGCTCTAAAATACCCAAGACACTACAGAAATACAGTTAAAAGATCGTGGTCTCTACTGAAGTTTGACTTTAAAAACAAACTACATAATTAGGTCAGTTAAAATGCAAGCCTTTCCCCCTGAGAAGGGTAGGGATCCTTAAAACAGGAAAGCACTTTTCATCAGTGACTCTCCCCAGAAGCATCTTGAACTGAATTTGAAAACACCCATGCCCCAGCATGCTAGTCCCAGAATTATATAAGAAATCTATGCCACTGTTGACAATAGAAACTCAGGGCTCCAGGAAGCTTCATTCTTACTTAGGAACTCAGACAACTGATTTGGAAAAAAAAAAATCTCATTCTGAGAAGAACTCAGTATCAAAGGTTGTACTCGTTTTAACATCTGCCCTCTATGCATCCTACAAACCTACCAAAAAAAAAAAAAAAAAAAAATATCAGCTCAGTTTCCACTGTCCCCAATAAGTAACTGGTTAAATGAGCTAAAAATCTCCTTCCAGCTAGGAAAAATATATACTAGTCAAAACTAATTACATCTGGCCTTTCATCAAAACAACATTTGCTAATTCTGCTGGTCTCCATACACTGTCCCAGAAAATATTAATTAAATACGTTGAATAATGGCTGCTGTAAATTTCTGAAAACACTAATCTCTAAACAGTTAATTTTCACTTCACACTTATGCATGGAAGATGGATGAAGAGGCCACCCCAAGCACCAGCAAAAGACTATTCTTTTGTTACTGTCCTTAAGAGTTGAACTTTGCTCCACTTTGGGAAGCGCAGCCAAGGCTCCAGAAACAACAGGACGCATTTACCTGGAGGGGATTTCAAAGAGAAACCTGAAGAATGGATTCTCTGCGCCTGCAGTCCCTCTCCGCACCTTCAGCTAAGCCAGCCTCTGACAAGCAATTGTTCCCACGGCAGCCACCCCTGCCTTCCATCTTAGGGACTCACCCAGAAAATTCTCCAGCCTGCTCCGCGACTACAAACTCTTCTAATGCTTTTGAACGCCCACCATTTGTTCTCCATTCATCCAATCAACTTCGAACCGCACATCTTCTCTCTATCGGCGCGCAGACACGGGGCCACTTCTCATCTGTATGCTAATTATTTTGCCACATGGACAAAAGTAATAATGCTTTCAGACAGGAAACTAACAGGCCTGAAGTCGAAGATGGAAATTAATAAGTTGACACCACTAAACGCCAGGGAAGACGGGCATGCGTGCAGAGCCCTGCCTGGTGGATGCGGCGCAGCCTCCATCAGCAGGCAGCAGACAGACGGCCCTGGGCCGCCAGCACTGCCCAGGCTGCGAGCATCAGGCACAGGTTTCCTTAGAGACCACATCGCTGCCGCAGAGGCACACCGGGAGCATCCTGCTGACTTACCCTGCTCGGGCGGGCTGCTGTCCTTTAAGCAATACAAAACGCAGCCATTTTCTCAAACCCTAACTTCATCGCTGATCTAGAGGTTTCTCAACCTAACAGCTGTGAGTTAAAACCAGTAATTTCTAGCCTTCCTGTTTACTGGGCTTTCAGCAGTTAGGCAAGATTGGGATGTGTGCTGTGTGTGCTTCCTACACTGTACCCACAGGCCTCTAAATCTCTAGAGCAGAGTGTATGATGTGCAGTGCTGTATTTAATGTAATAGATGAGAACTGTAAATACGCAGGCTGGCTGTTGGCTGCTACCCGCTAGGTGATGTATCTCAGAAAAACTCCCCTATCGTTGATGTTATGGTAAATGCATATCATGGTCCAAGAAATCTCTCCAAAGTCAGCAGAAACCTTGGTGTTTTCACTGGAACTACAGCTACACATCAAAACAAACAAACAAACAAACAAACAAACAAAAAGGCACAAGAGTCTCCTCTGCCACTTCCTAAGACCTGAGAACGGGCACCAGAGAGTTAACGGAGGGGTTCCAACCATCTCCCTGGCTTGCAGGCACACTACATTATCCCTACCCGGCACAAGCTCCTTTCATCATTTTCCTTTAAAACAAGAGACAGAACTATTTCCTGAGTAACTTTTAGCATTCCCAGCCACGACAACAACATTAGTATCATTAGAAGAGGATAAAAGCGAAAAAGTTTATCCTAAAAAAATGAACAGACCCAGTAAGATACCAAAAACACAAAAGAGAACCTAGCTATATGACTTTCTGTAGCACTTAAAAACAATCTTTTTTTTCAAAGTGTTGATTTTATAAATGGCCTATCTGGGCAAGCAACAAATGCTTTTCTGTGGTAGTAGCTGTCCCCTTTCCCTCACCAGCCTCTTAGCACACTGTGAAGGCACACTAAATCATAAAGGCTGCTTGGTACCTCCCTTCTCCTGGAAGCTAGCTATGACTATCCAGACTCCTGATGAGAACAACTCTGGGAAGGTTTCAGACAAGCAGCTCATAGGCATGTTCACCTGAGGGGCAACTGTAGCCAAGAGAGTCCATTGTTGGCCCTTTGTACCCCAAACCATGCTGTTCTGTCATAGTGTGCAACCAAACAAGAGTGGAAGGTGGCCAGGCAGGTGGAGAAACGGCTGTGGGAAGTACTTAAGAGACTATCAGAAATCACTCAGAGGAGTTGGAAGCTGCGGCAGCCAAGCAAATAAGCAACCACATGTCACTTTTAAATGAAAGGGAAGAAGTACCTCTCTGCAGAAGAGATGGTGGCCATCAGCAAGTCCTCCTCAGCAGTCTGTCTCACTCATGCAGCTCCTCAGCTGCCATAGAGAGCCCCAGGCACGTGCAGTCACAGATCCCTCTGTGTTTGCATTCCCTCCACCCCTCCCATCAGGACCCGCACTGTCAGCCTTGTGCACAGGAGTACAAGGCAGAGCCCACAGACCAGCCACTGGGGGCCTCCATAGACACAGTGCAGACTGGTTTCTGAGGGAGACTGACAGCAGTCCCTAGGTCCCAGGAACACCCTCTTCTTGCTCTCAAAGGCAATTCCTCTGAAGAGCATCTGCCTGGCGCGTGGTTACTACACAGGGTACTGCATGCTCCCTTTCCAGTGCCCTGATGGAAACCTCCACAGCTCTCCACAAGGAGGCTTGCTGGGGACACCCAGTGTCCCTCCATCTTCCCATAGACAATGCGCTGTCCACTACCATCAGAATACCTCCCTCCCTTTCCCTAGCACCCCCCCCCCAAGAAATCCTCACACGGGGCTTTTCCTGTCTTAGAGAGCAATTAGCATTCACAACAGTTACTTTCTACCCAGCACCTTGAGGCAGGAAGGTTGGTCAGTATCTTTTCATACAATAAATAAGCACTTATCCATTCTCTTCCTAGTTTTCCAACACCTGGATTACATTTTCTCTGCCATCTCTGATTACTTCTGCAGATACCCTGAGGGCTCATTAGGATGTCAAAGCTAAAAAACACTTTTCATTGTGAAAACATTCACAGAAAAGTCATTGTGTATGTTGAAACAATGCAGGTGTGGAGGAGACAGGCAGGACAGAGAGGCACAGAGACAAACAGGGGCAGAGTTAAAGAGAGGCCAGGGCACAGAGGGAGAGAGACAAACAGGGGCAGAGTTAAAGAGAGGCCAGGACACAGAGGAAGAGAGAGAAGGAGAAAGGAAGAGAACACAAGGATACTTCGAATTGAGTCACATAGCATTGAAATATAGCTTATTGATCGGGAAATGTATAGCTGTTTTTGTAAAATCATCTGATTCAGAAAAAGAGCACACAGTAAATGCCAAGATGTAGAGTCCTTAATATTACTCCCAGTGCAAATTAAGACTATTTTAGGCAATATATTCATATATGGGATATGCCAACTTAAAATGTTTGTTAAAAATAATAGCCATGTATGTTATTTAAATGTCCCCTTACACACATACACACACACATACACACCAGAACAAAGCCCATATACAATAATTTATTGTTTAAGTTTGTGGTATCAGCTGTCTTTAGACTGGAGAACATTTGGATGGGTATCAGCTGAGGCATTGTATTGTGCAGTGGGATGAAACCTAGCTTTGTGAGAAACATTGATGTTTTGCAAGTGTTTGTTCAAGTTTGCCTCCTGCTACTTTTGTCAAGAAATACTACACAATTTTAAAAGGAGAGAGAGAGAGAGAGAGAGAGAGAGAGAGAGAGAGAGAGAGAGTCTTAAAAATATGAAAGGAAAGAAGGCTGCAGTGAGCTCAGCTATGCAGCCTGGAGCTTTTCTACCTGCCTGCCATTCACTTGTGTCCTGGACAGGATTCTGGGGGACTTTTCAGAGTTTCTTGCCAAATATTAGATGCATTTGAGAAACTAGTTATTGATTAGAAAATGTAGCCCTTGAGGAAAATGGGCAGCCAGTTGAGTTCAAGTTCAAGTTCAGGCAGAGTGGTGCCTACCAAGGCAACCTCATTATTTCCTCTTGTTCCATAAAGTAGATTTTTTAAAACAGAAGAGTGACTAAAACTTTAAGTAGTTTGAAATTTTAAATATAGCTACTGAGATACATAGTAAACAAGCAACATTTGTTAGAAGAGACCTGTGTTTGAAACAACAGGTCTCCATCAGAGTAGACTGTCTTGCACATCAACATGGGATATTTGGTTTAAACATATGACATTTTAAAAATTATTTTGTTAGCAAAAATAATTTCCCTCAGATGTAATTGTCTTTTTAAAGTTGTACATGTGGTACATCCCTAAGTAGAGCAAATCAAGCAAATGAATACTCAGGTTAAAAATTCATTATTTTTTTTTAAATCCTATGTGTAATAGTAGCAAATAGAAAGACTTCAAAAAATCTTTAACATCTCAAAATATCTTTTATTTACAATTATTTTTGAAAGTTGGTAAAGGAAACGAACAGGTATCATCAGAGAGTGGGATAGCTTGTAACAATTAATAGAAGTAAAAAAAAATGTTTTAAAGAGTAAGAATTAAATTAAACTGGGTACAGAAACATGGTCGGATTAATAAAGATGCCTCATCAATGAGCATTGATCCCCTGACCATAACTACATGCTTTTAAACCAAGCTCATAAAGCTATATAGTCAAAAGAAAACCTGTAGGCTCCTGTCCCTTTAAGAATTTTTTGTGTATCAGTCATAAGCATTCTCAAGTTATTGGGCCTCCACCCTGGCCTCAGCTTCAAACATAGATCCATGAAGCTGGCATTGGTTAGAGGATCTGGGTGCAAGTTTCACTCTATAGAAATGTTCCTGCCATGTGTGTTTCCTGCCCTGGGGTAACACTCTCCTGGCCCATCTTTTACAAAATGAAATTGTATTAAAAGCCAGACAAGTGGAGGTGAAAAGTGTCCACTTTCAAAGTAGTAGTGATTTTGGTTTTAAAGCCCAAAGAGCACATGAGTTATTCTAGCTGATCCGTGGGATCTTATATTCATAAACATGCGCGTGCAATAGCAGCTGAAATGTCTTTACAAAATAAAAAACCATCAGCTACAGATCTGGGCTGCCACCATCTTCAAAACATCCAATTGTGACCATAAACACCACTCGACTTCTACCTCAGTGAGCACCGTCATTAAGGTGATGAAAGTGAGCCATTTTCACATCGGCAGTGAACCTGTAGGAAGTCGCTGCTGAATGCAATTGCTATCTGCCACGGACAGCTCCTGGTGCTGAAAGGAGGCCAGGAAACCCTATCACAATGGCTCCCTCCACCAGCCTTTGAAAAATCACAGCAAACTGAATGGGGTGGAAAGTGCTCAGCCTGAATAGCACTGTCTACAGCACAATGGCGGCTAGCTCCAAATCCTGCTATAATCACATTAATGAGATTAATCAGTGAATTAGCAGCAGTCAAATGTCAGGGAGGCAAGGAGGAAGCCAACCAAGATGGGTGATTAACTTTGGGGGGGAGGGGAGGGGGAAATCAACTGTGTTCTGTCCAAGGGATTTGCAGAAGTTGACAGATCTGATTCACAAATCTGAAGGCTGAAGGCAGAAATCAAAAGGAGGCAGCCACATAGCCCTTCAGAGCACACTGTGGATACAGCCACCTCCCTGCTGCTCACCCTCCGAAGAAGACGATTTCAAGAATCTTTACAATCTGCCAAAATTTTACAGTTTGAGGCTTTCAACTGTGTAAGTTATATTTAATATTAATTTATTTTCCCCAAGCTCAAGCTAAGATATGTTTTAAATGGTTGATGAGGAGAAGGAGGGTCACAGCAAGAGTTTTTAAAAAGTGTACCAAGTATTGCTCCATCATATAAACACCCCTGAAATGGCCTATCATAAACAAGGATTACAATAAATAAAATTAATATCAAAGTACAACTTTAAGGAGAGTTCCAACCCATTGACTTACTGCACTGAGGCAATTTAATCATTCTTGTTCCTTCGGGTCAATTGAGAAAGGAAAACCAATAAAGTTCTCTGGGGGAGATGGATGTTGCATAGGTCTATTTAAAATGTACCGTTAATACTTTGGGTTCAAAGTTTTAAGGAGCTTAAAACTTATAAGAATCTTATGATACTGCTTTCAAAAGGAAATTTGAGTGAAACACTCTAATTTTAAAAATAAGCATCTATCTATCTATCTATCTATCTATCTATATGTAAAACATTCCTTACTTTTTCATTTCAAAAGGTACTCTCTTTTATGAACTTGAACAATTAGAAAAACTACTTGTTAAAGTGTTATGGATGCTTTTGTCTGCGGTGTTAGTAAAAGTATAAACACTTGAACAAAAGAGTTGTTATACCAATTACTTTATCCTAATTAAAGAAATAACAATGATCTATAGCATATATAGTTTCAATAGTAGAAGAAGTGTGCCATCACTAAATTAATGATAAATTCAGACTCTCCTGTATATTTTGTATCTTTCACACTCATGTGAATATTTATATCATTTATTGTTTTCTCAGATCTATCTGAAAGCTAGAGTGTGAAGACAACTTTTTGTTTATGAAGTGATTTTTAAAAGCATATTTCTGTTATAAATTAATTGCTGTTTTTTATTATGAACTTCAAACATTGAGGTTATTGTTAAAAATCTTTATTTGAGTTTATCAGATGAATGAACATCAATCAACTTTCTTTTTATAATCAGACAAATACAACAGTGCCTCAGGAGTAGCTAATATTCCCGCAGCCCTTGTATAAAATCCTCCCTTGTTTGTAAAGTGAAGTTAGCCACTCTCAGGAAGTTACTTCTGTTCAAATCACTGACCTCCAGACATGCAGCAAGTTTTTCTCATTTTTATTTCTTTTTATAAACAAAATCATTGTCCAGGCATGCAATCTATTAACCATTTTTGCTCTAAAAACAAGCTTCTGAGGACTGAAGACCTGCCCCCTCAGAAACCTTTCAGCCACCAGCCATTCTATAAAAATAACTTTAAAAAGGAGCAAACAATAGGGGCTGCAGCAGAAGCCTTGAGCTACAGCAAAACAGATCCTGACCCCTGAGTCCAAAGAATTACCCTAACGAGCATCACGTACCTCACACCATGACCACACCGCTCACAAGTGACGGCAAGTTCAATTTTGGTAACTGTGCTGGCTCAAAACACAGAAAGAGAAAACCCTTTCCCCCACAAGTGGGAGGCCGAGGAGGACCACGCATAGCACCGAGAGGCAGGGAAGGCTGCTTTTGTCTTCAGCGAGCATTGATTTCATAACCCACAGTCCAGGGAATCAAAAAATTGAAATACACCCACCAACAATGGGTGAGAAAGCAGGAGGCCTCCAAGAAGACTGCAGGGAGAAGCTTTCTCGCTCTGTTTTGTGTGCAGTAGCTTAGGGGGAAAATGTCGCCTGGGCAGGAGTGACACATTCAGCAGGAGAGGCTAGCGGGCCTAAGAGATCTGCTTTACCTCCACATCCAGCCCCTAATGCACACAGCCCCACTCATCCTCTCCCAGGCTTTTTTTTTTTTTTTTTTTCCACTTTTTTTTTTCACGAGCTCCAAATCCCCGGCATATGACCTTCTGTTAAATAGATAAAAAAAAAATTGCTTATCAGTCATGCAAATGAGGCTGAATTCATTTTCCACAACAGATGGCCTCATAGATAATGATGATGGAAGAGAGAAAATTGAATGTCTCTCACAAGGTGGCCATGGCAACCGAGAGCAGAATAATATCAATAATAAGCTCACTGCATAATAAGGTTGTCAGTCCTACAAATCAAAGTCTGCAGCTAAATCAGGTATACCACCCCAGCTAGTTACCAGGTAAATACACACACACACACACACACACACACACACACACACACACACACACACACACACATGGATATATATGTATATGCTGACCATGAGGAGAGTCAGCATTCCAAACCACTTAATGTCGGGGTGGGGGTGAGGGGGCTCTGGAGGGGGGTGGCGGTTGCTGGAAAATGAAATGACAATCCCACGATCTGACAGTTTTTTTCTTTTTCTCTTTCTGTCATTATATTTTCTGCAGTAGCCTGGGTTTCATGAAGCACCGGCTAACTAGCCATATTGAACTGTGGAGTGAGCCCTTGCCTGAGCTCTCCTCCCGACAGCCTCCTCCTCACTCTCCCCCTCCGTGTGCCCTGCCGCATCCTGCCTAGATGCAAGAGAAGCTCGCCGGAGGCTTCCACCTTGGCTCCCAGGGGGACATCCTGCAAAATGAATCAGCAGCCATCCTGAGCAGGCTGATTAAAATGAAAATGGCAAGGCACATGTCTGGGCGGAACTGCAGCTCAGCTTTGTTGCCTGTCTGACAAGCAAGCTCAATATAGCTCGTGCTAATAATGGCTTACTGCCTTTCGGTTTTTAAAAAGGTATCACCCTTTCCCCTTAACCCACTGCTACGTGTGCGTGTGCGTGTGCGCGCGCGCACACACACGCACGAGTGTACTCACATGTGTGTGTCACGGGGGTTGGGGGGTGTGGGGGGGAGAAGACACGGATTGCTCGATTCTAATTTCCCACTGCTCACACGCAGACAGCCCGCCTGACAACGCTGTTATTTTAAAACTGAACTTCGTTGTCTTTCTTCTGAGGAGACTGACGGTTAAATCTCAGATGTGATGTGGAGGTTGTCTAAAAAACTAAGACCAGAAACAGATTTCGAGCCCAAGCCTTAGCCACAGAGCTGGGGGAGGGGGTCATCTAGTGCTGTGCCTCTCTGGCTCACAGCCCAGTGCTAGAAGCAGCCCAGGTGGGAGCCTGCTTTCTCTTGAAGCTTTTCTACCAGACTGTCTCTGTTCCCCAGATCTCATGCAACATACAGGCTGAAAGTGGGAAATGGAAGCCACCAAGTGTTGCAATTGGTCAAAATTTATCGAAAATAAATCTCATTTATTTTGAAAATTCTCAGGTGTAGCTTTGAAGATTCCATTTAATAAGCCATATTTTAAATACCCATATTAAAAAAAATTCAGATTCTCTTTTTTGAAAGGTACATTAAAGCACTACATCTTCTCTCTTTCAGAAAACAAAACAAAACAACAAAAAGACCTCTCCACACACACACAAAACAAAAACAGCTTGAAAGGTAGAACCAGATTTTTTTCTGAGCTCATTTATACTGTACATTTCCTATCCATCCTACTCCAAGTTAAGGGACCATTCAATGTTGTTCTCTCAACTGCTCTCTTGGCAACAGATAAGTGATTCTGAGGGGGAGCCACCAGCACCACCCTTTCTATTCCTTCCTCCTGTAATTCCTGCTTCTGAGATGTGGTTTTTCCTCCTGCTTGGCAGTCCTGTTGCTGCAGTTGTGAGTCAGAAATCAATAGAGCTGCCCTGGTGGGGACTCCACTCCACAAGGGGCAAGCTGCTGCAGCTTTCTCCTTTCTTGCTCCCTCCCTCCCTCCACCTCCCCTCCCCAGCCCCAGAACTAATGACGTCTGTGCAGCTTTTTCAGCTGATTGGGCACCATATCGGATGTTCTGTGAAGCAAAGAATAGGAATCATTTACAGTCAGTAGAAAAAAAAAATGGGAGCATATATTCTCTTGTGTCCCCAACATAGGTCTCACTCTTCCCACATGGGCATCCATGTGGGTAGTAGACCATCCACAGGTTGCTTGGTCACTACAGAGTGGCATTAGTGCTGACGTTCTAATAGAATGCGCATTTGCTTTTCTTCCTATGAAAGAGAAAGCATCCTCTACGGAACATAAACAATAACATCTCAGGCAACTTTACACATCCAGGTGACACGGGGAGGGGCACCATCTCCGTGTTCAAAAGGGGTACCAAGAACACAGCATTCCTAAGGGAGCCTTGGAAAATAGAGCACGGACAAAAATGACATAGATGCACGCCTGGCTGACTTTCACTTGAGTGAGTGGTGAATTTAGTTTCTACTTAAAATTTACCGTCCCGATATTGTCTGAGATGGAGAAAGAGATCCCAATGTAGTGAGCTGTCATATTTTAAGTCACAGGTGTATATCTGATCTGTGTATGCTTTCTAACACATATGTACATATCTATGCAGATACAAGTGAGATAGAAAGAGGACACTGCTTGTGTATAACTGTGTGTATGTGTGTGTGTGTGTGTGAGAGAGAGAGGGGGAGGGAGAGAGATGCGCGCGTGCGCGCGCGCGCGCACACACACACACACACACACACACACACGGGGGGGGGGGGGGGGGAGGTTTGGTCACCAAGTGCTCTGAGTGTCTCTCCCTGATACAGAAGGCTGATAGGCTGATGTTTTGTCCTTAAGGCGAGTTGTCCCTGGAGTCTCCTGCAAAGAGACTCGTCTCTGACCATACAGCTACTACGTTGTCTTCACCCTCATTTTATCAGCAGTAACTGCCCTTTGTCTAGTCAGGTTCCCTGGAAAGCACTGGTGTTCTTCCCACCCACCCCTGCATATCTTCAGAGGTGGAGAGGCTAGCACACATATCACAAGAGAAGAGGAGAGAAGAAGAGAGGGGAAGAGAGGAGAGGAGAGGGGAGGGGAGGGGAGAGGAGGCGAGGGGAGGAGAGGGGAGGGGAGGGGAGGGGGGAATGGGAAATAAAGCATGAAATCATGGAGCAAGAGCACCACTCCTATGTTGTGCTCCAGCCTATGTTCGGCAATTATGATGTGAATGCACCTGACAAGTCATGGTATCTTCAAAAGTGAAACCAAGCACTCTGCAGTGCACAGTAAAAGCTTTCAGGGTGCATGAAGACTGGGGGACACGCAAAAGACCATTTCAACTAAAATCTACCCATAGTTTACAGTTAAACTATACAATAAAACTATTCACATTCAAGCATCAAATTTTCCTCAAATTACTTAGAATGCAGTGCATCTTGCTCTTAGAACCCTACTTCAGAAATTAAAGCCTGCTTCCATTAGGAAACACAAAGCTTACCTCTTTCACTCGTTCTTATTTATTTGTAATAGAAAATAAATTTGAATATACAGCCCTCTTCTGACAGTTGTGCCCTCCAACTTAAGACAAAGAAAGTTAGACCCTGATATTGTTTACGTTTTCAAATAGGAGATATATGTAAACCACAGGTCATGCTTTGAACCTGCTGGGTAAATGTCCATACTGCACCAATTAACAACCAAGTATGTCTCTCAGTGGGTGTTGAAGGATAGCTTCTCTGTTCTCCAGACTTCTGAACAGACTCTGGTCTCTATATGTTGTGCACAGACAGGGTCCTTCATGTTGCCTCAGATGCACAGTTTGCCCACAGATGAGAGCACTGGAAGTGGACAGGCTTCCATAGAAGCCTAGACACTGGATTACCTGAGTTTTGCTGCAGGAAGTTCATGACTGGTTCACGTTTGTCCACGGTTATATAAGTGTGATGGTTAATAATGATTGTCAACTTGACAACATCTAGAATCACTTAGGAGAAAAACTTATGGGCCTGCCTATGGGGGAGCTTCTGCAATGACCCCATGGTAACAGCTCACCAGAGGAGAGCCTCGGGTTGTGAACATACAAACTCATTTGAAAGGAGGGACTGAAGTAGAAATGCTGCTGAAGGGGTTCCCTGGGCAAAAAATAAGTACCTAGGTTATTACTGTTACGTAGACATGAATTTGGAAGAGAGGGGGGTATTATATAAAGGGTTTGAGCCAGGAAGTGGAAAGGAACAAATGATATAATTATATTTTAATTAAAATATAAAAAATATTAACAATTAAACCCAGGGAAATGTTTCCCCAAGGTCAGCACACAGCAGCTACTACAACTGCAGTTCAAGGAGATTCAGGCTGGATCCTGAGATACCAGCAGAATCTGGCATGAGAGATGCAAGGGTAGGCAGTATGGAGACTTATGTCACAGTTCTAGAGAGACACTAAGGCTAGGAGATTTGTGGCCAAGTCAGAACCCATGCAAAGAAGGCAGTAGAAATTCTTTGTATAAGAATGTGAATGGGAAACCTAAGCTGTAATGGCCCCCAGGATCTTGGAGATGATAGATTCACCAAAGAGAGCTGCAGGCAGCATAGATCTGGCTCAAGTAAGAGGCTGCATGTGGGAAAGCCAGAAGGGTGGTGCTTTCCGGTGATGTTGGAACTCTGATTGAGCTCCAAATGCTGGGCATGGAACTCTAGGATCTAGTGCTTGCTCTGCTGCTTTTCAGCCATACTTTGGTGTGCTCTTTTCTGCTATGTAACCATTGCTTCCTTTTGCAATGGGACCATTTATATATGTATATGTGGAAGTATGTGACCTGTTTTTAGATGATACAGGAGCTCACAGTTGAGGCACTGCCTGAGTCTCAGAAGATACTCTCTACTATCCTTTTGAACAGTGTTGAAAACATGGGGACTTCTGAAAAAAGTGATGCACGTGTTTTTCTTTATGAGATGGCCATGAACTCATGGGGACAAAGAACAGAAGGTTATGGCTTAAAAGTGGTATGTCTGGGTGTCAAGTTGACAAGGGTTGGACTTAAAATGTTTAAAATTGATTAAAGTCACTTAGATGATAAATTTCTGGGAATGTCTGAAGTGGAAGTTTCTGGTTTCTTTGAAGACTTGGTTGTGTCATATGGTGTTTTGCTGCAAGCTGTCTTGTGAGAGGGCATGTGATGTTTTGCTGGAAGATGTCTTGTGAGAGGGCATGTGATGTTTTGCTGGGAGCAGACACATAGAGGGCGTGGAGTGGTTGGAAGGAGTATAAAAAGTACCATGGACAGTGGGATGAGGCTGTTTGCATCACTACATTGTAGAACACTTTGCTGGTCTTCACTGGTTTTTCACTTCAAAGAGAAAAACATTTCAGAGAACTTCTCATGGTACCACAGCTGATTCTGGTCACTTCTGTGGACTCTGAAGTGCACATTCCACAGAGCCTTGTTGTTTCTGCTGGATCATTCCAGAGCTACAAACATTCCCGTTGCTTTTTGGTGTTGGTTATTGGACTGGATAGCTGCTATCCTGACAAGGCAGAGTGGAATTGGCCCAGGGAACTACATCCAAACAGCTATACAATCCCTTTTTCTTATTAACATTATTTCTTCCCTTCCTGTAGTCAGTGGGTTAGAAGTGAGGTTGAAGTGTTTAAGAAGCTTAAATCAAGTAGGTTTTGAAAAAAATCTAAGCCTTTGATGGCAATTTTAGGTTGAGTTAACCGAGACAGGAAGGCCCATGCTAAATATGAGGGTCATGGTTTCATGGGATAGATTCTTGGGTTAAATAAAATGGAAAACAGGTAGAATTTTAGCATTCATTTTTCATAGTTTCTCAGCTGTGATCACAGTGGGAGCAGCTACCTCATACTTGGTGCTATCATGCCTTTTCCCTGCCATGGTGGGCTATACATACCTTTTAAGTGTAAGCCTAAATAAATAGTTCTCTAAGTTTCTTTTCTCAGATATTTTGTCATAGCAAGAAAAAAAAATAGAGTTGACATCAGTGATCAAGAACTGCTACATCTAAAGGGAACATGGGTTTTAAAAAAGAATACAGCCTTATTATAGGTGGGAAATAAGTGGTTAAAATTTGGGCTGTAGATACAACTATGTCATATGTGCACGATGCAAAAACAGGCACAGCACAGCCTCTGCCATGGGACCCCCAAAGGAAATAACTTCCCAGGTTAGGAACATGAGATAAGCACTATTTTATTAATATAGGGCAAATGATAGAGATGGAAGCCTCATTTTTATCACAAGGAATTAATCCCAACTGGAACGCTTTCAGAGTATGTCAGCAGCAAAGCAAAAGAAATAAGGTATAAAAAAGAAAAGAAAAGAAAAAGCTAACTTGCAAAATAAATGAAGACCCACTTCATGTGGATAGCACTTATTTTAGCTCACAGTTCTAGGTTACAGCCCCGCAAAGCGGGGGAGTCAAGGTGCAGGAGCTTGGAGCAACTAATCATATAACACCCACAGTCAGAAGCAGAGAGCAATGGATGTGTGCTGTTAGTGCTCATGCTCTGCACTCTGACAGTCCAGGTTCCCTGTCTAGGGAATGGTACCACCCTCAGTGGACAAGTCTCTCCACCTCTACTAACATAATCAAGATAGTTCCCCACATGCATTCTCAGAGGTCCATGTGATTTTAGATTTGTCAAGTTGACAATTAATACTAAACATCAAAATGTAATTCTTTATCAAATTGACTCCAAACACATCACTTATAAGCTACAGCATCTAGCTCTTGTACCCAGGGGCTCAAGATCACCTTATAATATCAAATTGTCTTTAATCCCACTCTACCTCCACACCCATGATTCTAAGAACACTATTTATACATTTATAAAGGGAAATAACTTTGAATTCAT
This sequence comes from Acomys russatus, assembly GCF_903995435.1. Lineage (NCBI taxonomy): Eukaryota > Metazoa > Chordata > Mammalia > Rodentia > Muridae > Acomys > Acomys russatus. Next base: position 42,945,335 of record NC_067137.1, on the reverse strand, counting down.
GCTTGGGAGCCTAAAATTAAATATCTAAATTGTCCAAAAGTTTTTACAAATCTTCAAAAACCATTATCATCTGGTTTATTTTACTTGAGGTGTTCATATCTCTTTTCTCCTTCTACACCATCAGTGTAACTTCCCTACAGATCAATCCCTATGAAGAAAGGGATTGATGTGTCTCAATGCAAGTGTCTGTGGGAGAACAGGTGGTTTGCAGTAGGATTTTCATTGGAGTTTCAACTTGTGTATGGGCACCACCACTAAGGAGGGAGAAAATAATTTCAGACTTCTGTGATGTCATGTCTTTCTGCACTGTTCTGAGACCATCACCTGATACAGTAACTGAAAAGCATCAGGGAATGAGAACATAGAAAACCACAGAAGCCATGCTAGGAAAGTAAGAGACGGACATAATCCAGAGGAAAATGTCAACAGGCTCCTTGTCTTCTCTGCAATGAACATTCTTTCTTCATTAGTTTCCAGAGCTTGGACCTCTTTTCTGTATCAAGAACCTCCTGACATTTGAACTCTACCAGTAAGTAAGGAGTACTTCTTACATTAAAAGTCTGAGTACATAGTTTTTCAACATCACTTCCAGTGGGTTGTGAGTATATAGTCTCCCATCCATTTGTTACCATAAGAAGTATAGTCCTCTAGGATTTTTCAGTGGCAGTCATGGCAGGGTAGGACAATTGGGTTTGGGAGAGGGAAGATAATTTCCAGGGCTTATACTGGAGGCAGCAGTGTCTGTCCTGAAGATATAGCTTTGTGACATGGTTTTGGTATTGTCTGTAGTGGATGAGGTTGCAAGTTTGTCAGTCACCCTGATAATAGTGCTCAAGTCAGCGAGCATATCTGCCCATCAATGCCGATTAAGCATACACATTCATTCTGCCAGTGCAGAAGAATGAGGCTTTGAGAAAGGTAGGAGTAAAAGTTCAAATTTCTGTAGATAGAAAAGAGTAAGGTTTTCACTTAGTACAGGAACCCAGGGAGAAGGGGACTTGCTCATGGAATTTGGAGGTAAACCAACTAAATTGTCCATGATATCCAGGTAGACTGAACTTCTGGCCTGGACCAAGAATGATCCTCAACTTTGGGAGCTAAAGAATCTTGGTATCTGTGAACAGGGAAGAGTCTGAATGAACAATGATTCAAAGTTCTCCATGAAATCACAGAAATGAGTCAATCCTTAAACCAAATCATCTATAATAAAAAGTGCCACACTGGGTGCTGTGGAACAAGCCTCTAATCCCAGAACTCAGGGAGGCAGAGGCAGGCAGATGGCTATGAGTTCGAGGCCAGTGTGGTCTATAAAACAAGCCCAGAGCAGCCAAGGCTACACAGAGAAACCCTGTCTTAACAAACAAACAAACAAACAAGCAAACAAGCAAACAAACAAATAAAAAAGAAAAGTTCTTTTGACGAAAAACCTTTCAGGAACATAGATAATCTTGTCCCACATAGTCTTTCAGCTGTGTCAAGAAGATATACTAGAAAGGGAAGGTCCCCAACTTTGTGGATACCAGACACAGGCTTGTTTGTCTCCTAGGAACAAGGATACCATATGCTCTACTACTATGTAGTAGAGACATGAAAAAGATAGGTAGGTGATACGTGAACAACCAACGGTGCTTCAAGTCTTTCCTGTATTTTCTCACTTCATAACAGATAAAACAAGATATATTCAACAACTGTAAGAATCTCTTCCTTGAAGCCCTAATACTGAACCATTGGATTAGGTAGAGGTAGAAGGTAAGCCTCTCACTACCTCTTGGTTGATGAGAGTCTGGCTGAAGCAAAAGACAGTGCTGGGCAAGAGTATGATGTCATATGTGGTTGACCCAAAGAGTCTCCTCCAAAGCAAAGCATCAGAAATCTAACCATAGGGAACAGACTCCCTTCACCAAAAGGCGCAAATCCCCAGCCTGGCTTTCCTTCAGATGTCATGAACTACTGTGTGTCTCCACTCTCTGTCTCATGTCAGATGAGTCCTTTATCTATACAGAGGATACAGTTTCCTCCATCACTTCTGCAAGAAGGCAGACCCCTGCAAGGAATTGGGGAGTAAGAGCTCCTTAAGTACAGGTGTCTGCCAGCAATCTGTTACTGGGACTAACTGAGGTTCAGGATGAGTTTGGAGACAGAAAGGTAAGGCAGAGTGCTGTGTCCTCCCGACTTTCACTTCTTTGTGGCCATTAGGTTGCTGTGGGGTAACCAAATAGAGAATGCCTGAGGGCATTGATTCTGATGGTGGAAACACTAAGGACTGCTGCATAGAGAGAAATACAAGGCAAACGACGCTTCTGAGGCACCACTCAGAATTCTAGGCCCATGGATAGAACAGTGGGACTGAAGCCTTAGGCAGGTCCCAGGGCTAGACTCAGTCTCATAGTGCACATACTGAGACTACATTTGGAGACCTTCAGCCACACAGGATGGGAAAGGTTCAAGTAGCCTGCATTTGGCAGCTTGGAGATCTTGCTCTATTTCAGGCTCCTGGTGTTTCTATGGCTCCCTAAAGTGGGTGCAGTGTTCTACTTCTGCCTCGAGTGTTTCTAGGCACAATTATCACTCAATTTGAGGGGTCCAACTGCTGAGGGTTTCATTCTGTTACCATTCTTTAACCTCACCTTATGTCTAGCATAGATATCAGTGTCCATCACACTGACTTCTGGATCTCTCATAGAATCTCAGAGACTGTCCTCTGGAGTACCCTTTGATTAACAGTGAACCTTTTCCATCATGGCCTGGATAGGCCTCTTCAGCATGACTTCTGAATGCATATGCTCAAGATTTGGGCTGTGTTTCTTTTAACCTCAGAAAAGAACCTCAAATTGGGGATTGAATAGAAGTAGATCAGATCACCACTATCTACACTTGTTTTCGATATATGTAAAACGTAAACAATCCACTTTACTTTATAGGGGTATACTCCCACTTATCAAGGCACTTAGTTTCTAAATAGAAATAAAAGCACAAACAGATTTGGGTTGTAGGAAATTATAAGTGAAAACTCACCAATGAAAGCTAGGAAGACAGTAACAGGTCCAAAATCAGAGACAGGCATAGAGAAAGGCTAGGAGAGGGGGAAAAAAAACCACAGTGAAAGAGAGAAGCAAGGAGGGAGAGGGCGAACAGAGAGACAGCCAGAGAGACAGCCAGCCAGAGAGAGACAGGGACAGAGAGAGAGAGAGAGAGACAGAGAGAGAGAGAGAGAGAGAGAGAGAGAGAGAGAGAGAGGGAGGGAGAGAGAGAGTCAAAAAGGTTAAAGAGCAAAAATGAGGAAGAAACAAGGGGTGAGGGAAATAGGAAAGGCAAGGGAGACAGAAGTGACAGACAAAGATCTGCTAATGTGTAGTCTAATCACTGAGGGTGGAACACTGACTGACCTACATGAAGAAACCCAATGGTTTTCTGCTATAATCACAGCATCTTGAATGTTGTTCAGACTCAGCTTCCCTGCCCTTTAAGACAAAATAGGCCTATTACTGCAGCTGGTGGCTCCTGAGAGGGGAAGCAGGCTGGAATGGCAGAGGTGAAAGAGACCTCAGGCAGTGATGAGCATGACAAGAAAGAGACTTCTTGGGAGACATCTTCAGTGAGACAGCTCCTTTAATTGGGGGAAATGATGGCTACTTAAACTTTTGGGGGTGGGTAGGAGCTATCAGGGAGAGTGTACATCATTAGCTAGGGCCAGGGTGCTGGGGATACTTCATTTGCACGAGGAGGAATTCCAGATGCTATATAGGGCCTGACCTTGTAAGGGAAAAAGGCAGCTATGTGACCTTCTCCAATGGGGAAAAGGTGAGGGTACAAGGCTACATACCAGGATGTGCAGGCCTGGGGCAGCAGGGGGTAGGGCCAGTGGTCTTATTCCTGATGAACTTAGAACAATATTTCCAGGGTTTTGGACATGCCTGGACCCCACTCTACTCTGGACAGATATTTCCCTTGTCCCCGCCCCCCTATTCCAATGCTCCCTTGCCCCACACTTGAAGACATCTAAGAATGCATGGATAAAAGAAAATGGAAAATTTTCATCTCTAGGCCACTAGAGCTCGTCTGGACACAAGCTGAAACTGGAACAAGGATTTTTTCAGAGTTTGAAGAGGTTCATGGATTCCACCACACTCTCACAAGTGGGAGCATGGTGGCCAGAGAGGGAAACACTTCTTCAAATCATTCCTACATTTGTCTCATCTAATGGCAAGGTCAGAAGACATGGGTGCATAGTAATGTGAGTGACCCAATCAGGACCCAGACCTAACACATGCCAAAGCGTAGTTCATTCCCTTGCACCATGGTGGCTTAGTCAGTATTCTAGTGTTGTGAAGAGACACCATGGCCAGGGCAACTCTTACCAAAGAACACATTAGCTGGGGCTGGCTTACAGTTTTGGAGGTTTAGTCCATTATCATCATGGTGGGAAAGAATGGCAGCAGACATCATGCTGGAGAGAGAGAGTTGAGAGTTCTATATCAGGATCCACAGGCAGCAGGAAGAGAGAGACCCTGGCCCTGGTTTAGACTTTGAAACCTCAAAGCCCACCCCCCAGTGACACACTTCCTTCAACAAGGTCACACTTACTCCAATAATTCCACACCTAATTCTTATCAAGTAGCCCCACTCCCTGATGACTAAACATTAAATATATAAGCCTATTGGGGACCAATTGTATTCACAGGGTCATAACATCAGATCAGTATGAATTTAAAACAAGACTTAAGTAGCTCAGGATGTGCTGCCCTGCCTTCTGGCTCTCTGATATATCTATATTTTATACATGGAAATCTCTATTCTTAGGGGATGGAATGCTTAAAGCCCAAACCACTAACAAAAATTAACCCTAATAAATAAAACAGTATGATGCTACCTTTGCTAATAGCTTGGTGATAACAAATCATCATCATTGTCATCATCATTGTCATCATCATCATCATCATCATCATCATCAGTTGGAGAGATGGCTTAGTGGTTAAAAATACCATTTATAGTCCCAATATGATGTCCTCCCCTCTGTCCCAGTTTCCTGGTAAGTGAAGACTTTCATGGGACATGCCCATTGGGCTAGTGTGCAGATAGAAGTGAATATATACAATTTGACTCTTTCTGCTTCTGGGTTAACTCACTCATTATGATCATTTCTAGCTCAATTCATTTGTCTACAAATTTCGGGAATTCCTTGTTTTTAATAGCTGAGTAGTATTCCATAGTGTAAATGTACCACAGTTTCTTTATTCATTCTTCTACTGAGGGACACTTAGGCTGTTTCCATGTTCTGGCTATTATGAATAAGGCTGCTATGAACGTGGTTGAGATGAGAGAAGCATGGGAGAATAGCAAAGTAGAAGGATCCAGAGCGTCCTAGAACCCTACAAGAAGAACATTATGATAGGCAGATTTGGGCCCAGGGGGTCCCACTCAAATTATGGCACCAGCCAAGGGCAATAGAGGCCGTAAACTTCAAACCCCTACCCAGATCAAGCCAATGGACAGGACATTCTCCACAGTTAAGTGGAGAGTGGAGTATGACTTTCACACGTACTCTGGTGCCTCATATTTGACCATGTCCCCTGGAGGGGGAGACCTGGTGGAACTCAGAGGAAGGATAGCAGGCTACCAAGAAGAGACTTGGTAACCTATGAGCATATAAAGGGGGAGGAAGTCCCCCTCAGGCACAGTAATAGTGGAGGGGAGTAAGGGGAAAATGGGAGGGAGGGAGGGAAGAATGGGAGGATACAAGGGATGGGATAACCATTGAGATGTAACAAGAATAAATTAATAAAAAAATGTTTAAGTTACAAAAAAAAAAAAAACACCATTTATTACTCCTACACAGTTTTTGGTTTCCAGCATTCATATCAGATGGCTCACAACCACACATAACTTAAATTCTAGAGTATCTGACAGTATTTTCTGGCCTCTGCAATTACCTGTAGTCACATACATTCCCCATGTATATATAATTAAAAAATAAGTCTTTAAAACCGGAAAGCAGAATTTTCCAATGTATGTTTAGTAAACTGGTTTTAAAAGATAAGTAATAGAAGGAAAGTTATCCCATGCTTATCAAAACTACCCAAGCACACATATTCCACTAATATATGGGAAGATACAAGCGAGGGGATAACAATCGGTATGTAATCTGAATAAATTATTTTTTAAAGCATGGTTACATTGAATCCTAGATCTTGTAAAACTGACTCACTAAGCTCTCTCTGGCATCCTTGCACCCCTGAGGTTATAAAAGAGATTAAAAGTTAGGGATACTAAAGCATTTGGCAAAGCAGAAGTATAGACTCCTAAAAAGGCAACTGTGATGAGTATGTAAGCTCCACATGGATATGAAATGGTACCCTAGAGATGCCCATGGACCTTATCAAGACCGGCTTATAGTTAGCAGAGGATGCTGAGTAGGTCTTCAGTAGGTATTGGCCTCTGTTTCACATTTCTTCAAAGGATGCTGTGAGAGAGATCAGGAAGGCACTGAGGAGCCTGCAATAAGAAGGCAGCTCAAGAGGAAGTGCATAGTAAGTGGGCACCCATAGGAGCCACTGGGGTGACTGATGAGGAGACTCAGTGGGTAAGAAGGGACCTCTGTGTTAAAACTATGGTGCAACTGCTTAAGGACTCTTAGATTTAGTGTGTGTGTGTGCGCAAGCGTGTGTACATGTGGAGACTAAAGGTTCCTTGGTGTTCTATGTCTTCCACAATTACCAGATCACTCTACCTTGTCTCTTGAAAAGCTGCCTGTCACCAGCTGGCTAGAGTGGCAACCAGAAAGATCTAGGGATCCACAGACCTCATGCAGTCGGGTCACAGAGAGGTAAGTACCACCATTGACTCTTTTCCCATTAGTGCTGTGGAACCAAACTCATGTCTTCAAGCTTATGCAACGGGAATTATTATCTTCTTAATAATCAAGTCTTTTCCTGTTGTCATCAACTAGAAATGGCAGATATGTATCGTGAATTTAAAATCCTCCAAGAAATTCTATAACCAACTTGAGTACAATTGGCTTTATGCTGTTGCCTTCACACACTCTTACCCAGTCTCTAGTCATATCAGCCACACTAGTCAGATGACAATGATCCATTTGTCTGCCTTTACCTAGCATGAGTGCATTTATCTTTACATTAAAAAATCTTGTCTTCCTGTAATATTTAGTCCCAAGATGCAAAATATAACCAGAACTGAATTGTCAATTATAATTGAAAAAGATAATTGTAATGCTTGGGAATAACAGAATCATAGAGCCTTTAAAGCTAAAATTCTGATTTATTAAGACATAAAAACATACACACAAGTACTGTGTAATGCTTCAACACATGTACAGGATTTAAATTTGTTTTATTTGTGTGTATGTGTGTGTGTATGCATGTGCATGTGTGTGTGTGTGTCTGTGAATGTATGTCATCCATGTGCAGGTGCCTATAGAGCCAGGGACATCAGACTCCTGGAGCTGGAGTTACAGGTGGTTTCTATATGTCTGCTGGGTGCTGGTAACTGAATACAGGTCATTGAAAAGGGGGATCAAAGCCATTAGTGCCATCCCTCTACTTCCGTGAGTAGAACTAAGAGAACTAAGTACAGTAATATTGTAGGATTGTTCATCTTTGTAATTGATAAAGAGGCCTGAGAAAAGCCATGACATAGTCTTTAACAGTATTCAGTAACTGACTTCAGTAAGGGGCTTAGAGGATTTAATTATTTACACAACAGGCCTAAAAACACAAGGGAAGCAAGGCTGTCTACAAACTGTGTCCCTTTGGGTCCACAATTTATACTCAAACATATCTAGAGGATCTACCTATTAAGATTTCCAATGCAGACGCTATAGCCCTGTGCTGGGGTTTGAATATGAAATGCTGCCCACAGGCTCACTGCTGGAATACTTGGTGCTCAGATGGTGGCATTGTTTAGGAGGGTTGTGAGATAGAACCCGACTGGAGGAAGTGAGCTACTGAGACAAACCTTGAGGTTTCATAGCCTGACCAGATTTCTTGTCCTCTCTCTGCTTCCTGCATGGGGATTCAGTGTGACTGTCACCTCGCTCTGCTGCCAGCATGCCTTCCTCACCATGACAAGCCATGTTCCTTAAACTGTGAGCCAAAACAAAGCCTCCTGCTTAAGCTGCTTCCTGTCAGGTATTCAGTCACAGCAGTGAAGAAAGTCACTAATGTACAGGTGTAGAGAATCTACCACAGTCTACAACTCCTAGAACTATGAGAAAGGAAGGAAGGCCAATTTATGAATGGGAGTTGTGTTGGGCCCTATGGCCAAATCTGTCATCCCTCTGAGGCCTTGAGGAAAGAACAGAGCCTGGCTTGAGTTTCAGCAACAGTCTCTGGTAAATACTTCTGCATAGGAATGACTCAGCATGGTCCATCCTGGTGCGAGTCCTACCTGCCAACACAAACCAATTTGTACCATAATATCAGGCCACTTTACGTCCTGGGAGATGTCATATCTCCTGACGCCTTATGCCCTGCCCACTCCCTATACTCTATAGAAGAGAAACCTGCCACAGTAAAGTTGAGACCTCACTCAGATGACACTCACCATCCTGCTCAGCCCCCAGGGAGAGAAAACAGCGGTCTGAGTCCTCTCCCTTTCCAGCCCTACCTGCCGGGTAAGAGACCCAACAGGGTTGTTTTCCCTTCCATACTTGTGGGGATCAGGAATGGGTTGGGGGTGAGGGGATGGGGTGGGGGTGGAATGGTGATAGATCCCATGCAGAATCCTGGGAATCAGACTCCAGACACCAGACTCAAGGTGCAGATCTAATTTTGTTGTGCAGTGTGTAAGCCTTTAAAAGATTGAAGGGCCAATCAGATCATCCCATGCTAGCCCCAAGCAACAATAGCAATCAATCAGGTTGGTGTAGCTAGAAGGAAATGTATGGTAGTTGGGTGGCGTCACCCCAGGAGATTTCTGTAAAGAAGGAAGAAGCAATCACTGCCCTAGCCTCAGATCCATTTTGAGACTTCAGTAGTGAGCTAGCAGATCAACACTGTGTGCAGTGGATCAGGATATTTCCAGGAGCCTTAGGAGCTGCTGATGTCTCACTTGCCATTCTCTGTGGGTCTCCAAAAGGCTTGTCTCAACACTCCCCACACATACTTTGCTGGGTCACCTTGTCTCTTAACAGTTGCCCACTCAGTTCTGAGACCACAAGTAAGCTATTCCACTGCTCTATGCCTCTCGGACTCAGCTAGGCAATGAGACAGCTCTGAGGGGTGAGGCAGACTTGCCACACAATAAGAGCTTGGGAAAGGCCAACAGGTGCTGTTGGTGTGTGGTGACAAGCAACAACAGTAGTTTCCTCTTTGGAGAAATAATGTAAAGAAGGAGAATAAAAACATTGAGGAAATCTGTTTCTAGTGTGTTTTTTATTGCTACCATACAACACTGACTAAAAGCAATATGAGGAAGAAAGGGTTTATTTCATCTTCTATTTCCAGGTAACAGTCCATTAATGAGGGAAGACAGGAAAGAAACTTGAAGGCAGGAACTGAAGTAGAGACCATGGAGGACCATTGCTTACTGGCTTGCTCCCTGTGGCTTGTTCAGCTTGCTTTCTTATACAGCTCATGGCCAACTGCCCATGGATGACACCACCTATAATGAGCTGCACCCTTTCACACTAATCAACAATTGAGAAAGTCAATTTGATAGGGGCAGTTCCTCACGTAGGTTGCCCTTTTTCCACACAACAAGTTGACAAAACCTAAACAGCGTATCAAGAGAAAGGCAAAGCCAATGCTAAATGTGTTTGACAAAAAAAAAAAAAAAAAAAAAACAACAACAACAACAACAACAACGAAGATAACATATTGATTAACAGCATATATTTCCATTGTGGTATGCATAGTGTGATGTACTTTTCTTTCTTTTTTTTTCCCCCCTTTGTAAGTGACTATGTCTGTAGCTTAGAACACACACAACTCATACCAGCATGAGCTAATGCCATTTTGTTTCAATCCTAATCTCTTCCAGATGTCAAAATGTAAGTACATAAGTCTTTTCTTGTTTTGTCTTTTGAGCTTATTGATGTTCTAAGATAAAGCACAGACACAGATAATAAAGCACAGAGGCAGGAAATAACATGGAACAAGAGCTGACGCCAATGAGTCACCACAAGCAGAACCACTGGTCACCTCTGATCATAATGGAAGGTGGCAGTCGGCTGGAACACCTTCATACTCCTCTGTGGTCACTTCACCCTCCCCATATCTCCCTGTGCCACACCCTAACTTTACACACTTGTTGTTCAGTGTGCACCTGGTGGGTTGTGTTACCACCAGCAAGATTACAACGTCTGCCACACACTGGTGATGCCTTGCGTCATTGGTTCTCAAAAATGAGATATGCATATTCAGTGGAGGCTGAAAAAGATACAATCTAGATTTATTACTCATTTCTCTTCTGTGAGAGGGAATATCTCTTTAAAAAGGAAGTGCTCCCTCTTTATACTTGCTCCCTGATAGGAAAGGTTTATAAGCCCTTCACTTTTCCCTTTTACTTACTGTTGTGAGGGTTGTTAGCCTGAAGAGTATCTGGTTGGACTTTTGAAATTATCTTAATAAGTGAGCTCAGATAGTAAGTCCCACTTGCTAATGCCAGAATGGAAGTTCAAGCTGCTTGACCCCTGGCCAGTTGGGGCCTCTCCAAACTGGCCTACTGGCTCATGCTGTGAGTTTAGTCATCTTAGTGGCTTCTATTTGCTTCTGGGGTTTCAGATCCACTCTGCTCTGTCTCTGCTCTGCCTTTTTGGGAGGCTCCACTCCTGCTGGGAAGAGCCATGAGGTCTGTTTGGTGACACACTGTTCCTGTTGAGATGCTCCCAACATCCATCCAACTGCTCCTGCTCCACATTGCACAGCCAAGGCACAGAACAACTTCCAAGCTTACACTGGCATTTCTGATTCAATATGGCAGGTGGGTGTGTCATCTCAGTTAACACCTCTGTCTTCTTTCTCTGCATCCAACACCCATACTGGATGGGACACGTCGGGGAACAGGTATATTTCATCAGCACTGTCTTTTTTAATGTTTCTTAGTCGACACAATATTACATACTCTACTGATCAATATGATTGTGAAAAGTTTAGTTTTTCTTTACAATTATTTGTCTTATTTATTCCTATTTTTTTCTACTTGGATTATAGCACAATAATCAGAGATGGTAGGCACTAAGCACTATCCTCTCCCTTCCCTTACTTTTCAGTTGTGTACTCTCAGTACAGTTGTATTGTACATGTAGTAGCTGGTCGCATCTTTGTTCTCATCTGACTCACTCACCAGCTGGACATGCTTTCTGCCCTCACTATCACCTGAGCTCTGTAGGGTCATTTGTGCTAGATATAAAAATATCTGTTCCAGATGTCTTGGAAAATTCTATAAATATAACCCAATTTTCACGTGCAAGTATACCAAGGACTCCCTCCCTCCCTGTCACTTCTGCACCTCTGTACCTGGATGGATACACATATACACACTCTCTTTCAGACTCATAGGACCACCCACCCCCTTGCTCCTCAGGTCCTCTTTGAATTTCCCACAACACTTCTCAGATTAAGCAGAGCTGTCAAGTGGGCATGTTTCTTGGCTCCAAGAGAATTCAACAGTCACTTAGTGTATTTGTCTGAAACCTAAAATGGAATGTGTTGACTGACTGAGCAAGCAAATCACCACCACCACCATCATCATCATCAAACTAAGGTACTTTCCAAAGGCAAAGAAAAATTTCAGAGTAACAAAGTATTTGGCATTGATATGTAGGGTTCATCTTATAAGTGGCCAAACCATATTGAACCATACCTAGATGGAAGATTATTCTCAGGAGAAGAACCTAAAGAAATTCTGAAAAACAGATTTTTAGATAAAACTTCAAATTCCATTAATCTTAATTTACCTTGTGTGTAGGCAGTGTCTCTAAGAACAAAGAGGGGTAGTAAAGTCTCCATAGAGGACTTATTCTGAACACATTTCATGGTGGGTTCCTGTTACCTTTTCCTCTTCTGCCATCTTATGAGGGGGTCAAGCTTCTTGTTTATGCTTCTCAAAAGACTACTTAAACTAGAATGATTTGAAAAAAGGCAAACTTTCCCCAAGGCAAAAATTATTCATCCATGTTTCCTTTCTAAATCTATGTAAAGCATGGTACAGGGAGTAAGCACACAAGGACACAGAGGAGAATGTTTACATGCACTTAATTGCTCATGCCATTAGAAACAGAATAGCTTTGAGGAGGCCTAGCAGCATGGATGATCTAGTAGTTTGCTTCTTATATAGCTCTCTACACTCAAACCATACAAATCTTTAAAGCATTCCTAGAGATCTGTTGGCAAGGTGTTGTGTCTTTAGAGTGAAGGCAGAAAGGATGCTCTTGATCTGCTGGTCCCCTGTTTCTGATTAGGATGTGTTTCATTCCTTGTCTCTGGAGGGGTCCCTTAATAATCTGGAAAGGACACAGGAGAGTTCTATTGAAAAAAGAAGCTGTGGAATACTCATCACTGGACAGGACATCTGTATCACATCTCCTCTTTCCAAGGCTCATTACAGAAGAAGGAATGGAAAGATTTTAAGAGCCCGAAGAGGTGCATGACTACAAGGACACAGGGTTTTCTGGACACAACAGGTCAACTGCATACATAAACTCATGGGCACAAAGTCCCACCCTTAGCTGAGGACCTCTTGGCAATTGATAGCTTCTGAGAGAGACAACTTCCATTTTCATTAAGACTGTTATACCTGGTAGGTGTGCCACACTCCAGAAGATAACCCCACACCTAAGAATATATGGAAAACACAAATTGTATTTGATGGGTTATATTTTAAAATGAGAAGACACGATGTTGGGTACATGTATGTCTTAGCCTATTGCTATGGTAAAACACTGAGCAAAAGCAACTTTGAGAGTTAAAGATTTATTTGGCTTCCTGGTTATAGCCCATTACTAAAAGGAACCAAGTCAGAAACTCAAAGTGTGATCTAGAGGCAAGAACTGAAGTGGAGACCACAGTCACACATCTGCATGGCTTGCTCATCTTGCTTTGTTATGTAGCCCAGGATCACCTGCCCACATTGCTCCCCCACAAACCAAGGAAATGTCCCAGAAGATTGCCTGTAGGACAATCTGGTAGAGGCACTTCCTCAGCTAAGCATCCTTTCTCCCAAATGAGTCTAGTATACTGACAAAAAGTGGTCAGCAGCAGGGAAGGGGGATTTCTCTGGGAGGAGTTGGGGGGAGGTAAATATGAATAAATATATTGCACACAATTCTCCTGCAACTAATAAAAATGAGGGGGGTGGGAAGGCAATTCAGAACACCAAAAAAAGAAAAGAGTGATATTGGAAGCAGACAAGTAATCCCCTGTCTTACCCACCATGTTATTATCACTAATAATGGGATTCTTTTCCTGATGTTTATCTACAGTACTTTATTTTCAAGAATAAATAAATTTATAATGCTTCAAAACTAAACTAGATTAGAACTTAAGAATGTAGTACTGATGGGCTGGAGAGATAGCTCAAAGGTTTAAGAGCACCGGCTGCTCTTCCAAAGGTCCGGAGTTCAATTCCCAGCAACCACATGGTGGCTTACAACCACCTGTAATGAAATCTGGTGCCTTCTTATGGTGGGCAGGCACACATGTGGGCAGAATACTGTATAAATAATAAATAAATCTTAAAAAAAAAGAATGTAGTACTGTGAGTCCATTACCAAGTTCAGCTTTGCACATTCTATTACAACTAACAAGATAGTCTAAAATACAATCATTCTTTTGTTGCTTAATATTTCTGTCACATTCTAAATATTCTAATTCTAAATTAGAATTCTAAATACATTCTAAATACATGTACCAACTTTTCATTATTCATAATTATTTTCACTGAATTTTATATATTACACTGAAGGTAGTGAGTACAAGGGATATTTTCTTTAAATATATTTCTTCTCTTTGTAGCAATTTCTCTTGAGATTTAGGCAGGACTTATATTTTGCAGTCAAGTTATCATTTTATCCCGTTCCAAATGTACATAATATTTATTTTTTCTATTCTTAATTTTTATAATGTATAATGATAGAAATAAATTTGGTTTTCATTTTGTCAGCAATGTTTTATTTTCTACTGATGTTTGGTAGATTTTCTGAACCATATTGATGGATATTTAGCTCAAATAATATTTTCTATAAGTTTTTGGATGATTAAATATGAACATTGAAAGAGATATTTTTTGTGATTTACTCACAGCCACCACACTCCAGTCTCTAGTATCTTTGAGACCCTAGTACTTGTTGATGTAGCTCTCCCTCCACCATGGAATTTCCAGGTATTTCAACCACAGTGGCTTTATAGTAGGGTGTTAGTCTCCTCTCTCTTACTGAGAGTGTGGGTTGGAGCTCATGTAACCTTCTCAATCCTCAGCTACCTTTAGTTTCTTCTTTTATTTTCCAGGTCTCTTTTCTTTCCTCCATCTGAGCCAGAAGCACACAAATTTGCCTTTTGTCACCAATCCCCTGTCTTTTATATCTCTGGCCCTCTCCACCATGGCTTTGAGCCTTCGAGCCCAGCCTATGGCTGAATTACTCTCACCTGTGTGCTCCCTCATGCTGACCTGGAGTTTGGCTTGCTGCCATTACACTCCTTTATTTTCATTTTCTACCAGAGATGCAGGGTATGTTTGAGTTTTATATTTTCCTTTTCTAGGCACAGTGCACTTTCTGCTTTCTAGTCCCATTGAAGAAAAGTCTAACCTCTGTACACATGTTGCTTCCCTTCAGAGTTAGAGGAGACAGCCAGGTGTGATGATGGTGTACACTGTACCTCAATACTGAGTAGGTAGACACAGTAGGACAGTACCTCACAGGAGTGTGGGTGAAGGCTTTCTCACAGTAGCCTGGGTGAAGGGTTCCTCACAGGAGTTGAGGTGAAGGCTTTCTCACAAAAGTATGGGTGAAGAGCTTGTCATAAGAGTGTGGGCAAAGTTCTTCACAAGAGTGGGATAAGGGGTTACTGTCAGGAATGTGGTTGAGGGGCTCCCAATGGAGAGTAGGTGAAGGGTTTCACACAGAAGTGGGGGAGGGGTTGCTCACAGAAGCATGGGCAGCTCTAAGGGAAGCAGTGTCACCAAAAGGTCCCACTCAAAGATGGATGGCCTCCCAAAGCTGCACAGAAGACCTTCTCAGAAGCAGTCACTCTTTCACCTCCTACATATTCTGGTGTCTTCCTGGACCATGTGAAGCTGGGGCAGGCATCAATGAAGTTGGGGTCCTGAGCAAGAGGAAGTGAATGGCTAGAATCTCAGGTGAGAGCCTGATGATGCTTCCGCTCACTTCTGTGAATAAATGTTAGTAAGCTCAGAATTTTGTGTCTCCTGCTGCTCATCAGAACAGTTTCAAGTTCCAGATGGCTGTGGCTATGTCCTGCCTGAAGGATAGAGTGCTAAAACAAACACTGACTGAAAAAGTAAAGAGAAGGAATAACTAATGCATGTTTTTGTCTATTTACACACAGACAAACACACACACACACACACACACACACAGAGAGAGAGAGAGAGAGAGAGGAGGAGAGATTGAGAGGAGGCGAGCGGAGAGGAGAAGAGAGTGAGAGAGGAGAGGGAGGAGAGAGAAGAGAGAGAGGAGAGAGAGAGAGAGAAGAGGAAGGTATATGCACAATCTAGTCCTTCTACAGTATTTATATTCTAGACAGATTCTCGCATCCTCCCTCCCACATTGCCCACCTTCCCTCATGAAGGAGTATCATGTGGTTAATGACAGAATGCTTCCTTCAGACATGTTCCAGGGGGCTGGTCATAGGGGCTAACTTTCTGTCAGGGGAGGGTCAAGTGAGGTAGTCATCTACATGGCGAGGTACATTGAGATAGGCACTTTGTCTCCTGTACTGTTCCCTTCAGTGGTCAGTCACAGCTGTAAATGATTTGTGGTCAGATGTTTAAGACAAAATACATGACCTCAGTGTACCTCAGCACACTGCTGGCAGGGGCCAGAGCTGGATTCTGGATGATGATCCTCTTCAGCCTTGGCTTCTTCCCTCCCACTTCCTTACTCACATGTTCATGTGTGTCAGTGTGGACTCTGAGAGCTGTTCAGGGCTTTGATATTTACTGTGTTGCTCAGCTCTGCTCAGCTTTGGTCACTGAGAGCGCTAGAGGGCACCTGGTCTACTTGATATGTCCCATCATTCTATGTTGAAGTGATTCTTCCTTTTAGAACTAAGCAATGCTCCAGGCTCGTCTTGTGCATTTCCTGATGGACCTAAAGCTGGTCACCTTTATGAGAAGTCTGGGGATCCTTCCATAGCAAGTTGTAAAAAGAGACAAAGTCTGCACTCCAAGGGGCTTCCTAGTCCTGGGTTCCTGCTCCAGCTGACAGAGCTGCAGCAACCAGTGATACACTGCCTCTTCCGGTGTCAATCTATTCACCCAGCCAAACTTGAGACCATCACAGTAGGACAGACACCTGTCACTAGTGATCATGTGGTCCATTGTGGGTTGCAGTGTCAGTGCTTCCCTTAGTCTTAGAACATGAGGTGGTCACTCCTCAGCACTGCTTAAGATCACGTCTTCTGCCCTTGTAGCTGTGAATTAAAATTTGTCAGCCTTTTGTGATCCCACTCATTGTTCCACTGTTTGTATGCAGTAAATGGACATTTAACATACGGACTGTGGAGGTTCTGTGTGTCTTTAATCGTCTTTATTATGCCGTGTGATCAGGGAAATACACTAGCCAAAGATGTCTGCTCTCAGGGTGGAAGGGGTCTCATGGAAACTGAGGTGGATCTAAGGTGGAGGCTGTGACTCAGGCTGGGGTGGGGGAGGATAGGAGAAGGATGGGAAGGGCTTTCTTCTCCAGAGACCACAGCACATATAGAACAATACGTGACTTCAAGACCAAGGACTGTGAAGATAGACTAACAGAAACTCCATTTCCTAAATACTCAGGCAAAAGCCATGATCTAGTTAATCACAGACCACCAGTTTGCAAGTCAGGAAGTCTGGATGAATGAGTTCCGTGGATTAATCTCAGTAAATCTTTCTGGATTTGCATTGGGGTAGGAAGAAAGAATTCTACTTCAATAAGCACAAAAATATACTCTCTGGCTGTTTCATTGCCAGGGGGTGCCAACATGACCTTGGGAAAGAGGAAATAAACAACACACTACTTAAGTGGTAAATACAGTCCTCCTCCTCCTCAGCTCAGTGGGTTGCTGGTTACTCTCAAAGCTCACAAAAGTGAGAGTAAAGATTAAATGAAGACACAAGGCTAAGAAGAGAAGGCCAGCAACAGAGTACACAATGACAGTATCAAAATTCAAATGGAGGAATGCATCAGGTCAGCATTTGGGAGCCCAGGGTTTCCAAAGGTCTGAGAATATCCCAACAGAAAACACACATACACACACACTGAGAGAAAAGAAAACTAAGATACTCAGGGAAAATAAAAGTTAAAAAAAAAACTTTGAAAATGATAGTCTTGGGACATAAGAGGAGATAATACATGCCTAAAATAGAAATGTGAGTTTATATGAAAAGGAAAGAGATTCAAAGAGACAGAAAGATCCCTTGCATATTAAATTTTGATGTACCAAATCCCAGTAGTAGGATTGGGATATAATCTTGCAAAAATTTTCCTAGAAAGTAGAACATGGAAAAAAAAAAAAAAGACAAAGAGAGGGAAGACAGATATAACAATAGTAAGAAAGAAGGGTTAAACAAGTCCAATGTCTGGAGACTCAAAGAGAATAAAAAAGAGTGACGAAGTGCCTAAAAATTAAAGGCAAAGTATGTTCACAGCTGAAGAAACACGGGTACAGACTAAAGAGCCTCACTAAGGACCGAAATGGCTGACCAAATAGAGCCAAGGCAAAGCCACCCTGGAATGCTATCACATGGGAAGGTGGGGAGAAATCACAGAAAGCCAGGACCTAGCTCCAGGGCATGTTTATGGATCAACATTCTGTGTGGGCTGCTGTGAGACAGGGTTTTAGAGATTGAAGAAAAGTTCATTTTCAGTCTAGAATCTGACAACCAGATGAGTCAATGATAGACACAGTAGGAGACTGAGGAGAGAGAGAGAGAGAGAGAGAGAGAGAGAGAGAGAGAGAGAGAGAGAGAGAGAGAGAGAGAGAGAGAGAGAGAGAGAGAGAGAGAGAGAGAGAGAGAGAGAGAGACTAAGGTACATGTAGTGCATACATGAATATGTGTGAATGTATGTCTGGGCATAAATGATGCACTATTATACATTGTGATCTCTTTATCTCATTCTCTCCTTATCAACTGATGTACATTTTAATATTTTTATTTTATGTGTCAGTGTTTTCCTGCATGTATGCATGTATACCAGGTGCACGCAGTGCCAGAAGAGGGCAATGAATCCCCTGAAACTAGAGTCACAGATGATTATGAGTTGCCACATAGGTGCTGAGAAGTGGATCTGGGTCCTCTGCAAGAGCAGCAAATACTTCTAACTGCAGAGCATCATATGAACTTCAATTCTCATTGGTGTGAGAAGTAATTATAATATCTGAGAACAAATCTGATCAACTAGAGTCAGTGAAATTCTACTGGAAAGTTTTTATTCTTCCAAAATAAAAAGAAAATGTTGGTAAGGGGAATGGTCTTTTCTTTCTTCTTAGAATGCAGGTGTGGCCTTGGGAGAAGCATCAAGGATGAGGTGAGAGAACAAAGTAACTGCAGACCTTGTTGACAGTGTTACTGTATTTCAGACCTAGCCTTCCTGTTTGAGCAGAGCCCCTCAGCTGTGCCTTCAGGGTTGGAGTTTAGTCATAAACAGCTGATGATAACCATAATGTTAATTTATTTATATTTATTTACATTCTCTCTCTCTCTCTCTCTTTTTTTATAAAGCCACAGAGAATATGCTCCAACCAGTAAGGGTGGCCATCTTAGGCAAAATAGGGTACAGGCTGCAGTCATGAGCTTGCAGAGATTTCCTAGCACTAGATGAGCTAGGCATCAGGTTAAGAGTCTAGAGGGACAATGGCTGTGCTAGACAGTAATCCTGTGGATCCTAAGAGAAGGGTGTTGATAATGACAAAGAAAATGCTAGGAATTTCCTCTCAAAGCTAGAAATTAACTGGATTTGGACGGTTGTTTTAGGAAAAGTGTTTGTGTATTTGGAGTAGGCATAAGGAATCTAACACCTCACCTTCCAGGCCAGAAAGTCAATAGATCAACCTTAACAAGAACCAACAGAAACACCAACCCATGAGAGTTGTGCACATCCTCAGTGCCTGCTGTGCAAACATGACAACTTGTGTTCAGATCCCCCAGCATCCATATAAAAGCCAGGCATGACATGCATCTGTAATCTGTTCTGGGAAGATGAAGACAAGTGGATCATTGGGGCATATTGCCTCGCTAGTCTTGACAATCACGACCTCTGAGTTCAGTGAGAAACCTTGTCAAAATAATACATTTTATTTTTGGTTATGAGCCTAGCCTTTAATGGCTGAGCCATCTCTTCAGCCCAAAATTATATATTATATGATATATATATGATATATATATATTTAAAGATGAGGTTATAACTGAAGAAGATATCCAATATAGACCTCTGCCTTCTGCATAAACATATGTAGAAATATACATATGCAAACTTCTATTCTCTACCTCTATACATATATAAAAAACCAGCAATATATGAGCCTTGCCCAGCACTACAGAGAAACACACATACACATATGCACATACATGCATGCACAGACATAAACACACACACACACACACACACACACACACACAGAGAGAGAGAGAGAGAGAGAGAGAGAGAGAGAGCACTGAAACAGCAATGTGTGAACCCACTCAGCACTACAGAGGCACACATTAGAATAAGAGCTGAGAAAGGAGCTTTGCAAGTGGATGGATGGATGGATGGGATGGGTGGATGGATGGATGGGAAAGGTGGAGGGGATGGATGGAAGAGATGAGATGAATGAATGAAATGGGATGGATTATGGAATGGGTGGGATGGTTGGATGATAGATGGATGGGAGTGATGGGATGGATGGGATGGATGGATGGATGGATGAATGGATGGGAAAGATGGGGTGAGTGCAATGGTTGGGATGGATAGATGGCCACTATTTTGCTCAAACCTTGTGTACCTGCCAGATCTGTAAATCCAAACAAATGTTTAGGTTTGATTAAATAATATTAAAGCATTATTTTTTTTTTAAGTTTTAAAGGTAGGCTCATACTAATACCTTAATTTATTTTTGATGTGAAGGTTTTATTTCTTTATCATCTGGATTCATCTCTAGCTGTCAGTCACTATCATTTTAGCATTTCTAGTTGAAGGACAAATATTAAGTTTGAAATATATGAATACAAAAAGATAATTCCAGACAATGTGACTTTTCTGAGTTAAAACATTTGCAAATTTAGAGCATGATGAATGTTCACAACTAAGGGTGTAATGGAAAGTGACTACAAGATTGTGTGTTTTCAGGGACTACATTCATTGGATGCCTAGAAACACAAGCTCCATGCTATTCTTCATTTCAAACACTGTAGAAATGACCTCCACATCTTTTCTCCAAATTTTTCATTCTGAGCCATAGTTTAGTCTTCCTGTCACACAGCAGTGAAGCCTAAGTATCTCCAGAGTCTTTGTTCATACCTGGAAGCTCTGGAGTTGCTGGCCCTTTCCAGTTCCTGGTGGGCTAAGCTGCCTCCCTGGCCACACAGGACCGAGGCCCTGTTTTCTCCATGACCTCCAGCCAGGGATCATCTGTCTCTCTTTCTCTGTGGGTATTTTATGTGGCTCTTAGTGCTTTCCATGGTCATGATTGGCAGGGCTTGTTTGTCCACCTCATTTCCCTGCCTCTGCCTTTCACTTAATATCTTCACTAAAGAAAATTTAAAATATGTACAGGCTTCAGATAAATATGACTGCAAACACACTACCAAGCTGAAAACTGTTTAGGAAAGGGAAGCTCTCAGGACTGCTTCCGGGTCATCACTGATGCCAAGTGGGATAAAAAACGATTTCCTATGTCCCAAATTTTGGTCAGTCACATGACAAATAACTACGTAGAAAAGGAAAGCACTCCTTAAATCCTTCCAGGTGGCTTGAGGTTAACATTTTCAAACTAATCAGCCAAAGCTCTTGAGGACGTGCTGTCTTATCCACAGAAGTCAGTGTCACCCTGAGAATGTGCAGTGGCACCACAGCTCACCAGTGAACTCTGCTCTGTGCTGGGCTGCAGTGATTAGAATATAGATGGCAAATTGTTAGCATGTGAAAGACAAATGGAAATGAGCATTAAAGATGATAGAAATCAAATATTCACCTGGGCTACTAGTATCTGACTCCTCTTCCGCTAACCATGTTGCTTGGGAGTGGCCCACAGCCACTCTTATCAACAGGGCTTCTAAAGCACCGACCTTGGGAGGGAGCTGGCTCCTGCACCCCAAATTGCAAGGCCAATTAAGCTCTGCTAGGCTGCCTTTCATATCCACTTAATCTTTTTAAAGTTAGCCATTAAAGAAAAATTAAATAGACTTCCATATGCACATATTTGAAGGCATACAGGGATGAAAAACAATATAACAAGTAAGGTCTAATTGCAGAATAGCAGGATGGTGCTTGAACCCCTGAATGGTGAGGCAGTGAGGCAGGGGTATGGGGATCTACAGATACAAACTCTCTACTGTAGCAGAATCCTGGCACTCTGCTCTGATGGATGCTTGCTCTGCAGACTCCTTTCTTGGAATGCACCAGCTACCTTCTACAGTGTGAATGCCTACATGGCGTCTCAACCTGTGCCAACGGCACTGTATGGAGACAAAGCCTAGGAAACATTCCTCACTAACTGAGGAACCACGCAGGGCCCTGGATGCAAGCCCTGGCACAGTGGGCCTTATGGTGAGGAACAGGGGGAGAGGGTCAGTTTGCACAGGGCTGAAAAGAGCACCAGACAGAACCTTAGCCACTGGTGAAGATTTTTCTTTATTCCCCATGTTGAATGCTTGCTTGTTTCTAGAAGAGAGTCTAAAGCTGGGGACTTACTGGGATTCCAGCCATTCTAGGCCCACCGCTGTCCCATTACGAAAGTGAGAGTATCGACTACAGCTCTGATTAAAGGAAGAAATACCATTTTATAAAGACTTACCATACAATCCCACAAATTCAGAATATAGTTGGCTGCTTTTGGAATGATGTCAAAACAAGGATGACATTTCATCATAGCTCTAAAAATGACTTTAACCTTGACTAAATATTTACAACTCTTTATTTCTATCCAAACACCGTCACCACCACAACTTAGGAAGCCTCCAACCCAACTTCACTTCAAAGTGCCAGCTGAAACACTCATTGCCAATGCCCAAATCACATGTCAAGACCTGATCCAACTTCAGAGCTTGGAGAAGATGGAGGTGCAAGAGCTGTACCCTGGCCTCGCTTACTTGAAGGTCTGAGAGAACTGATGATCGCGCACATCTTGCGGCTGAGGGTCACGTGGAGAGGCACAGCAGGGAAGGCTGAGCACACATGATGAGGGGTCAGCTGCAGAGGCCTGGTGTCTGTCCAGCATCTTGGTCAGGGTAGAGTGTCTCAGGGCAGACAACTTCATGTGAGGCACCATGTGACCAGGAGATTGGATCTCTGAAGCGAAAGTAAAAGATTATAGACTTGGGACGTAATATTACAGCATGTCAGAGTGCAGGTAAGAAAATTAATGTGTACACTGGAATATTTCCTAGAACAGTTTGATAGTAGAGGACACAAACTCAATAAAATCGTGTATCTATATGTGCATAAAAACATATAAACACATATAAATATATGTATATCATGTCAATACACCAACATATATATAGCAACCTACACACATATAATTTGTATACATGCCTGCATGTACATATACATGTAGATATATACAATATAATGTACATCTACACATAAAGTTGTATGATCCATACACACACACAAAAATGTGTACATAAGCATATATACAGACATGCATAGTGTCTCTGTGTTGGTTAGCTTTTCACTGTAATGAACACAGTGTTCTGGGCAGTGGGTGCCTGGTGCCTGAAACTGAATAGACACCCAAGCCTCTGCATAAATAAATATGGCACAGGCTTTACTTATTATATTACTTTAATAGTGTGTATGGTGTTTTTAGGTATAAGGGAGGGAGAAAGAACTGGCATGAATGCGACAGGGTGTATGTGTTAAAGTCAGAGGAAAATCTTGGATGTTTGTCCCTGACTTGCACCTTGTTTGAGACAGGGTCCCTTGGTGTTTTTTGCCATAGGCTGGCTGGGCTGCAAGCTTCCAGGGATGATCCCTTCCTCAACCTCCCATTGCAGCACTGGGATTACAGATGCTACTGTGACGTTGCTGCCTTTTACTTGGATTCTAGGAATTCATAGTCAGATACTTTCCCCTTCTTCACTATCTCCCTAGCTCAGATTTTAAGTTTTAATTTAGGTATAATAAGAATTAGCAACAATGAATACTAATATAATAGCTCAATGTTAACCACATATGATCATAACATTTCTAGCATTATCACTCTTGCACCTTGAAACTATTATTAATCAAAATAAAAGACAGTTTGAACACAAACCTTGGAATACTGTCATAAACCAAGATGGCTGCCAAGTCACTAATGTGCAAGCATCATAGGCAGGGAGTATACACTAAACAAGGGACAGATTTTCATTGTGGGAAAGACAAAACATTTTATTGCACTGTTCCAAACAGCATGTATGTGGAGCAATATTTACTTTTCATGGATTTTTCCATGTAATATTTTCATCCAGCATTTTAGCACTGGTAGTAGCAACTGTGTAAGGCAGTAGTACATATATGCATATGTACATATATACACATATTCACATATACACACATATAATCCACTTCTGCTGCCATAAACTTTTGCACACACATGCACACATGTTACTATTGGTCCTGTATTCACTGGTATTAAAGCACTCTTAAGGAAGTCAAGTAAATTTATTGCCTGAAAATAATCAAGAAATGCAAATTTAAATAAAATTTTTTGGCAGAAATAAATTATACAAATAGAAGACCTAGGGTGATTTTATAAGCTCCTTCACAAAAAGAAATAAAGTATATTTAAGGTAAATATTTATGACCATTCACCAGAATTACGGCACTGTAACAAAGAAAGCTTAGTAGTCAGTCCAGACTATGTGGTTCAAACAGTATAGCAAGTCAGTGATTTTATGACCAAGTCACTTTGGAGTGTCATGCAATCCTACATCCAACCAGCAAAATTAGGAACCACACCTTGAACAATCAAACTAAACAGAATTTTGGGGCCTGATCACTTCTGTTATATCCTAAACCAACACAACACAAAAAGCCATGATGAACTAAGTCTTGGAAGACCTAATTAGATAAATTTTGGGGGGTAAAGACTGAAATTAATGACCTCTACATCAAAATAATGGAGTATCACTTGATTTAGTAATTACAGAAGACTAGAGGAAATCAGAAGAAAACACTTGAAGATGGTTTCAAACAGCAGTCACTGTACAAGACAGTTGGGTGGAGAGGAACCTTCAAGTTCTAGGCTCCACCACGTGGGGCTCACCAGTTCACACTGAGGTTTGTCGTGTGTTCCTAGCGGGAGACTCAGCTTTACACTTTCACTTCACAGAGGCCCAAGTCATGTACAAACATAAAATAAAAATTCAGAGTGATGACTGAACTCCTGTGAGTTTTGGAGGCTTGGATTTGGCCCAACACCGTGACTTCCCCTCAGATTTAAACTATTTTTAGCTCCACTATAAAACACAGAGCAGTGACAAGCAGCGCTGCAAGCGGGGTCCGCCTAAAATACTAAGAGACGTGCGAGACACACCATCTGGAAAATCCAAAGGGCAAAAGAAAAAGAAAAAAACAACAAAAGAGCAGGCACTGTGGTAGACCTGCGGGCTACAGAGACAGAGCAGGTGGCCAGGGACAGGGGATGACAACGTGTGCAGCAGAGCCCCTAATGGCAAACATTGAGCCACTCACAGATGCAACGCAAACTCAGACAAAAGAGAACAACCACAACACACACACACACACACACACACACACACACACACACACACACACACACACAGTACCAACAGACCTAGAGCCTGTTTGGCTTCTCATGCCATAGTGGAACTCTCAAGAGCAAAGACATTCTCATTAGGACCAGAATTGAACTTCCGCACTTCCAGGATGTCCGAGATCCAAAGAAGTTTGCAACTTATTTAAATAACTCTTGCTTATAATTTTCAGATGCCTTCACTCATACGAAGAAAAACAAAATCATGTCATTTTATTTATTTCACAGCTCACTGTCACTTGACACATTTGTAATTTGTCTATAGGCACAGTTTGCCAATCATATATTAAGTTTTACCTCCACTAAGGTGTCCTGGTCTACCTTTCTTTTAAGTCTTGATGCTTTTTAGAGCAGTTTCAAATTCACACAAGACCTTGAGGATGGGACAGAGGTACCCCAGTGTTCTCTCAATTTATAACCGTCATAGTCAGAATGTCCCTAGAGCATGGTAAGAGCCATTTAACGTAGGCCGCCCCTCACCCAAGCCTTCCCTGGCTCGCTCTTGTTTTGGGGAACATGATTAGTATCCATGGTGGTCTATGGGTACCTGTGCTTGGGTCTCTCTGAACCCCTGCTTTTCCCCACAGAGCATAATGTCTCTCTGTGAAGGGTGCCTGATGCTGTAACTAGGAGTCTGCCACCAGAACCAAGCAATTTTCACTGCACCTGTGCCATGACCACAGTTGAATAGAAACCATGGGAGCATGAACCACAACTGAGTATCCCACATGACTTGAAGTACAGGGAGATGAAAAGAAATCAGGATCTTCGGATTCCTCCCTGCAGTTTAGTAGCAGTGTGATCTCAGATGGGTCCCTTAATGCCTCTAAGACTCTAAATGTTGCAGCCTCACACAGATGCTCTCAAGTGGAGTAAGATGTTGCAAAGACCAGCATCCAAGTGGCCCCACAACCCGTCTGAGAGTCTCTGTTATGAAAACACAGCCATGATTTCTGCAAAACAGCTGATTTGGTCCAGGTAAGTATTCTGGGGAGTGCAATCAGTTGTCTTGCTGAGGACACACTCCTAGGTTGAGGGCTTGCAGCTTGGCTCCTGGGCAGGAGTCACATAGAGACTTGATGTCTGTAATGAAGCAGGTGTGTAGCATCCTAGCTCCAGCTGTTCGTTAGCCTGGATGCCCTCTGCATACATCCAAGCATTTACGTGGGGCATGAAAACTCCTCTTCAGGAAAGGCTTCAACCTTGTTCCTTTGGGGGCGATGAGGCTATAGCTGGCTGAGGTCAGGAGTGAGCCCTGGACAACGCTGAAAGGCCCTGGACTCACTGGCTTGTTTGATGACAAATTCTGACCTAGAGATTCATAATGGTGCCTGGGACCAAGTGTGTTTCAGAAAATATCCTGGTCCAAACACTTAGGATTCACATTCAGAATAAATTCCGTAACATCATGGGTTCCAATCCAAACTACCCAAGCAAAAATCAGCAAAAAGAGAGCCCAAGATCCATATTCCTTGTTAGGGTTACAACCACATGTCAAGTGGGTTACAGCTTTTTAGGAGGCAAAGGCGTAGGCAGGTCAGTTCTCAGAAACTTTGCGGCTCATGACTATGACCAACAAGACTGTAACTGAGTATAAAGCTCTCAAAAACAGGTGTTCTAAAAGACTGGTCAAGCATTGTCAAACAATGAGCACTAAACAACAACCAGAAAGTGGGACCCAGGGACAGCAGGACCTTATAAACCCACGGGGGTCATATGGAACCCAGAGAGATGGCACAAGATGCAAGCACAGGGTGAACCTGCCTTGAAGGCTGCTTATAACCTTAGTGCTAGCAGGTCTAGGAGGTCCTTAGCCGATGAAGATAAAATAATAGAAAGAAAAATAAATAACTGAGAGCAAATCTGAAATCGATGACTCAATTCTAAAACTAAAAGTATGAAAAATAAAGTGAGACTTTGTTTTGCATGATGAAGGAAGGTGAGGTGAGGTACAAACATTGCTATGACTGAGGCTGCAATAGCTCAATATAAAGAGAATAAATCTTTAAAAAAAAAAAAACTACTATGAGCAGTCATACTAGCAAAGACTTTAACAAAATTACCAAATTCCCAGAAAAAAAAATTTTAAAGATGGATGCAAATAGAAGCAGAAAACTGTAATAGCTGCTGCAGAAATGTATCTTAGAGCATGCTCCTGCAAGGAAATTCCAGGGTCAGAGCTGTGTGCTTCCGCAGTGGCAAGAATCTGCTTACAGGAAGTGCCTGTGCCCCAGCTACAGTGAATATCCCAGGGTACACAGAAAGAAGGTGACCTCAAATTACTTCTGGAATTTACTACAGGTGTAATTAAAATGAAGAAAAACAAAATGCCCTAGCAAGGGTAGATGAAAAGACCCAATCTTGGTAAAGAAATAGGTGAGAAATTCTGTACATGTGAACATTTACATGATTCAAAAGCAAGAATCAAGTTAGATACTTTGTAGAAGTACAATTTTATGTAACTATTTCCCATGTCATTACATATAAAAATGTAAAATTTACATATTAATAAAAACCTTTAAAAATATTTCCTGAGATGGAAGTCTTTTGTGAACTGAATTTCCTAGGAAAAACGTCAAAGCTATTTAGATTCTAAAAGGCTAGGTCAACTAAAACTTTATGACTAGAGAGTTGGGATGTTGCAGATCCAGAATCATATTGTCTTGAATTATTTCTGCTCCCCATGATAGTCATTCTTAGCACACCTAAAATCCAGGAAAATAAATGTTGGATGTATTTTAGCAGATCATCTGCTCCTGCTAATCTTCCCTTGTTTTGTTTGTTTAGGATTCAAACCCACAAAGCTACTGAATTTATTCAACCATGGCACCTAAGTTATTGGGTCAACGGGATTTCAAGAACAGCTGCAGTGCCAGGCATGGTCATGAATCTCTGTCTCAGACATGTGAGGCTGTGGCAGAGACTTCCTGCTTTTCTCTCTCCTGCTGTGGCTCCTACCTTTGTCTCTGTTAAGTCCACTGATTTGCCACTTTCCTGTGTTCTATGACTGTGAAAGATTTGTGCGACCCTTCCCCTGTTGGGACATGTCTTCTGGCACATGAACACATATATTCTGTGCTCTCCAGTCATGCACACCCATACTTGGATCACGAATAAACTATGACTTACTCCAAACTGAAGGCTGTATTCTGTCAAGAGTTAGGACATAATAATTGTAAATTGGATTTATACATCTAATTATCACACTGTGCCTCATAAATATGTGTAGTTAAAACAATAATAATTAATAAGAACAAATAAAATATCTAAAATTTAAAAACTATGTATCCATCTCAATAAAGAAAATCTAACCAATTATTCTTTAAAAAAAAAAAAAAAAAGAAACCCAAACCAACAATAACGTTTTTTAAAGCAGAGAATAAGAAAACTCTGCACTAATTTTGTATTTTCAGCCTAAATTGTCTTTAAATTATTTATTAAGGAAATGTATTTTAAAGGTATAAACGCAAAATGGCCAGGATAAAATAAGGAGGGAAGACACATGCAAGTGACCTTTGTTCACATGTCCTTGAGGCTGCCCCAGGTCGTTGCACGCCTACAGTGATGTTGCTTCCTGCTGCCCTGACAGTGTCTATATAGGATGGCTCCATCCAGGGTCCTTCCCAAAGAGCAAAGAGCCAATCCAAAGATATCTACACACACACACACACACACACACACGTATATGTATGTGTATGTGTATATGTATATGTATATATGTATATACATAGGCTTGTCCACAGGTCAACTTTCTCTACTGAGGTTCCCTCTTCCCAGGTGACTCTGGCTTCTTCACCTGTAATAAGAATCGTATCATCACAGTGTTGCCTAAGCCCCTTCTCAGTCCCTCTGTGTACACACACACACACACACACACACACACACACACACACCACACATTCATGTACAACCAGGGAATCACAGTTCTTTTAGATTATGTGACTTTTGCTCCATTCATCCCTGACACAGGATTGTTACTACCTCCAAACTGGGAAAGATCATCTCTCTCCTGTCCATCACCGCGGGCTCCACATTGACCTCTGCAGTGGTTCATCAGAGATGGCCTCTCAGTTAGTACCTCTCTAACCATCTAGTGCAAGTGCCAACTTTGAGTGGCATTTACAAGAAGAGATTTTTCATTGCAGGTTCCTGGCTGGCCCTGGAGAGGTCACTCTAATATGGAATTATTCTTAAAGCAAATTTAAGTATGATTTCTGTCTCCTACCCAAAATTTCCATTTCTATATGCCTTCTCACCTCCATGAGGGATAAGCCCATTTTCTCACAACTGAGAACAAAGCACAGGAAGTACAGTCTCGGAATACCCCTAGCACTAGGCCTTTTTTTTTTTTTTTTTTCATTCAGGACCCACCAGCCTGAAAGAGTCACCATCATTGCACTGAGCACTCTCAAAATCAAAACAACAAAACATTTTTTTTTCTAGAGCTTAAACCATGTTCCAGTCTGGTCAAAGTTACAAAATGGCTTACCTCATTAAAAACAGAAGACAAAGTCTTCATTATTGGTGTTGAGGGTATACTGTTGAGAGTATGCTGTGCCTTACTCCAAGTTACTCCATATAATAAAAATGGTGGTTTTCAGGACTTGCCTTGCTCCTGGAGACTCCAACTTGAAGGAGAAAGGACTTCAGGACCCTGAGTGAAAATCACACCATCTGTCAGGCACCACCCATCCAGTACAGACTAATAAATGAGTTATTTCTGATAGCAGAAAGGGAAGCACCTTTTCAGTTCATTGGGGAGAATTGAGGCTATCGAGGTATATGGACATATTAAAGCCATACCCAAGAAACTATGCTTAAGAATTAACAAATACTACAGCCAAACGAAAAGGTATAGCTTTCTCACCTAGATCCCATTAAATGGTAGACACCTACCTCTGTGGTGACATGGCCCATATCATCATCATCAGATACCTGGGACATGGATCAAGGACTACAAGCAGAGGACTCCCCTACTGTCCCTGGAGCTTCAGTCAGCTCAGCCTCACCCCACTCCCTCCATCGATGCAGCCTACTGTACTGTTGATCATCCACCTATTCATTCACTTGGACCTTGTTCTCAGACTCAGGGTTGGCCTGAAATGGCTTTTCTCTTAAACCCCCAACTCCAGCAGAACAGCAGCATCTCCCTCCTATAGTGGTCTGCCTCCTTGTCTTATGCACACAGACTTCTTCTTGGATTGCTTCGGACCCCCCTGACCTCTGCTGTAGCCTCTTTAACTTGTAGTCACTCTATAAGCCATGTATACTCATGCATAAATGTATATATACCTACAATATGCTATATGATGTGAGAGTTAATGTTAATAATTAAGTCTGGTAAAAAAAAAAAAAAAAAAAAAAAAAAAAAAAAACCAACCCACATTCATCTCAGCCAGGCTGGCAAGTTTGTTGTCATTGAAATAGCTAAAATTTGTGAACTTATTATTATTTAATAAATCTAGCTTTATGGAAAGATGCAAATGTGTTTATGTTTCTGGCATAGGGTGCACATGACAAGTAGTCTGCAAAGCCCCATGTCACTTGGTTTCTCTTTTCTTCTCTGGTTGAACATCCAAATATTTTTAATTAAAATATAATTACATCACTTCCCCTCTTTTCTCCCTTCAGCCCCTCCCACATTCCCTACATCCAATCCTTCCCATGTCCCTCTTCTCAAGTGTTGATAGCCTCATATTATTTATTATAATTTTATGTATGTCTTTTATGTATGTATGTATATATGTATGTATGTATACACACATATAAGTCCATTTTTGTTGTATATGTATGCATTATGTCAGGGCTGACCTCTTTATATTGGATAACCAATTAGGGGGTTCATCCTAGTTCATCCTAATTCTCTCTCTCAGTAGTCATTAGTTGCCTGTAGTTCTTTCTCTAGGAGTGGGACCCTGTGAGATTTTATCCCTTCTGAATTAGCATCCTTTTTGGTATTGAAATTGTTCAAGTTTTGCTTAGGAAGCCCTTTCCAGGAGTCATGATCTCATAGTTGATTCCTTGATCTTCTGGCTTTTACAACCATCCCACCACTACTTCAGTGATGGTCCCTGAGCCCCAGGTGCAGGAGTTGGGTTGTGGATGTGTACATCCATTGGATTGCATTGTGTCCAGTTGAGGTGTTCTGTAGGCTGTACATCTGACAAAGAGTTAATGTCCAGAGTATACAAAGAACTTAAAAAGAAAAGAACCAAGAAGACAAATCACTCAATTAAAAAATAGGCCAGGAATCTGTATAGACAGTTCTCAGAATAAAAATGGCTAAGAAATACTGAAAAAGTATTTACCATCCTTAGCAATTAGGGAAATAAAAATTAAAATAACTTTGAGATTTCACTTCACCCTAGTCAAAGATCAACCAAACGACTGACAACAAATGTTGTCAAGAATGTGGGGAAAGAGCAACTCTCATTAACTGTTGATGGGAATGCAAATTAATTCATCTCCTCCGGAAATAAGTATCCCCAATAAGTATCTGGAAATCAGAATCTTCAAAATGCTAAGTTAAATCTATCATATGGCCCAGCTATACAACTCTACAGCATATGCCCAAAGGACTCAACATACTACTTTACAAATACTTAAGGAATCATATTAGATTCTAGTTACATATACATACACATATACATGCTAAAGATTAAAGATATATATTTATAAATATATATACAAAATCTTTAATATATAAATCTTTATTATATAGTATATATAATCTTATGCCACCTAAGTGGACAATGTCCCACACAAGAGCTGTAGACTGTTGTGCTGTTTTTTATTTTGTCAACTTGACACAAGCTGGAGCCGTTTGGGAAGATGGACCCTAAATTAAAGAAAATGCCTCCACAAAACTGACCCATTGGCAACCTTGTGAAGCACTTGCTTGACTAGTTATTGGAATGGACAGACAAAGCCCACTAAGGGTTGTGATTCCCCTGGGCATGTGAACCTGCATTGATTAAGAGGCAGGCTGAGCAAGGCATGAGGAATGACCCAGTGAACAGTGTTGCTCCATGGTCTCTGTTTCAGTTTCTGCTTTCATGTTCTTGCTTTGGCTATCCCTGGTAAGTACTATAAAATGTAAGTTGAAATAAACTCCTTCTTTCCCAAGTTAATTTTAGTCATGGTATTTTATCACAGCAAAGAAATCCTAATTAGGGCAACTATCAAACAAAAGCCCTATACCAGACATGAGAAATCTTTGCTTGGGTTGTTGGTGAGGAGGTAGACCAAATAACTTCCCAACAATATGTTGCCCTTGGATGCCTCAGATGTTGAAGTATGCTGAAGATACCCTTTAGACTTAGAACAGAAGACTTGGATTATTTGTGCTGGATCTAACTTGAAAGCCTCTTTCTTGTGATCTGTCCTACATAGTAGCAGAAAGTATGATGCAAGCTGCTAAGAGAGGGAAGCAATCAATAGTCCTATTTATTTGTGATGCCCATGAACCAAAACAGTGGCTATCATGGCAAAATAACTCTAAAGGTACCAGGTACAATAGTGTCATTCATATGTGGGCAGTAACCCATAGCTGTATAATTGGACTTAGGATCCACTCAATAGCAGGAAAGTCATGCCTGGTATTGAAACTTTAGGTTACTGTCCAGGGCTAATGAGGTCATTCTTTTACCACTTATACCCTCAGTCTACTAGGCCATAGTTCCTAATTACATTCTAAAACTTACACCCACTGATAAGCATAGCCTGTACCCTTCATCAAAGAAACTTCTCTTTGCAGAAAATGGAGACCGTCTGAGAAAACTATAATTCTTTTTCTTTCATTCATTAATTAATTTTTCATTATGTAATTGCTTTGTATCTCTCCTCTTCTAGTCCCACCCTCTCTCTCACTCTCTTTCCCCTTTCCCCATTCCCCTTTCCTCTCTCCCCTTCTCCTCAGAAAAGGGGAGCCGCTCCTACCAATCTGCCCTGTGTGCATCAAGTCACATCAGGACTAAGCATATCCTCTTCCACTGAGGCCCAACAAGGCAGCTCAGCTTGGGGAAAGTGATGCAAAAGCAGACAACAGAGTCCTTGTCTAAGACAGTCCCTCCTCTAATTGCTAGGGAACCCTCATGAAGACTAAGCTGCCCATCAGCTACATATGTGTAGGCGGCCTAGGTCCAGTCCATGCATGTTCTTTGGTAGGTGGTGGTGCCTCAGTTAGTTGACTCTATTGGTCTTCTTGTGGAGTTTTTGACCCCCTCCAGGTCGCTCTATCCACAAAACTCCCTAAGCTCTACCTAATGTTTAGTGTGGGGCTCTGCATCTGTTTTGATCAGCTGCTGGGTGGAACCTCGCAGAGAATAGTTATGATAGGCTCCTGTCTGCAAGTATATCAGAGTATCATCAATAGGCTCAGGGGTTAGCTCTCTCCTGTGGTGTGGGTCTCGAGTTGGGCCAGTCATTGGTTGGTCCTTTCCTCAATCTTTGTGGCACCTTTATCCCTGCACATCTTATCTGTACAAATTAGAAAGGAAGAAGTCAAAGTATCTCTACTCGGGGATAATAGGATAGTGTAAGTAAGTGACTCCCAAAACTCTACCATAGAACTGCTACAGCTGATAAATACCTTCAGCAAAGTGACTAGATACAAAATTAACTTGAAAAAAATCAGTAGCCCTCCTTTATACAAATAATAAACAGGCTGAGAACAAAATTAGGCTAACAACACTCTTTACAATAGCCACAAATAATACAAAATATCTTTCTGTAACTCTAACCAAGCAAGAGTATGACAAAAAAATTGAAGTCTCTGAAGAAAGAAAGATGATATCAGAAGATGGAAAGATCACCCATGTTCATGGATTGGTAGGATTAACATATTAAAATGGCCATTTTACCAAAAGTAATATATGGAGTCAATGCAATTCTCATCAAAATTCCAACACCATTCTTTACAGACCTTGAAAGAGCAACCTTGAACTTCATATGGAAAAAATAAAAAACCTGGGATAGTGAAAACAATCCTGTATAATAAAAGAACTTCTGGAGGTATCACCATCCCTGATTTCAAGCTGCACTACAGAGAAATAGTAATAAAAACTGCATGGTATTGGCATAAAAAAAAAAAAAAAAACAGATAGGTTGATAAATGGAATCGATTTGAAGAGCCAGAAACAAATCCACATACCTATGGACATTTGATTTTTGAAAAGAAGTCAAAACCAAAACTTCTTACGATCTTTTCATCCCACCCCAGTTACTGGGCTCCTTACTGTTCCTCTGTCAGGACATTTTGCAGCACTGTGGCTGATGTGAAAATTCATGTCCTGTGGACTTCTCAGCCCACCTGTGCAGATCTTCTCTGCTGGACCTGGGATCTGAGGACCTGAAGGAATGGGGTGGTCTACAGTTTAATGCTGTAGACAATCTTACTTGAGTTTCAGTGTTCTTTTATTCATGAATATAACAAAAACAGCAATGATCTAAGGAAGGTTGTTTGAGTTCAGGAAAGCATGTAAATAAATGCCAGGAAGAACATACTAAACATTAACAGAGCAGCCCTTTCCCAGAGCTTCCTTAGGACAGAGCAACTGAAACACAATTTCCTGGCACATACCATAGATTATATGTGGGAAAGCATGAAAGCAAGGCAGAGGCCATTCAGGGCACAGTGACCAGATTGGGTTCTATTGCCATGTTCTAGCATCTAACAAGAACAAACATGTCTTATTAATTAAATGTGAATGTTTGTCCCAGGAGGCATGAAATCACATCTGAGAATAATCCAGGGGTCAAAATGCACCTGAGGTAAAAGGCCTTCTGTGTCCTTCCGCCCCCTCCTGATTTTCTCTCACAGTTCCCATAAGCATTGGTTACCGTGGCTCATTCTTTTGACCATGATCCTTGCTTTCTATCCCCTGGCATGCACACATGTACACAGGCGTGCATACATACGTGAATATCCATTCCTCCCCTTTTTACATGTCCTTGATGCCATCTTTAGTTTCATTTCCTCTCCATTGGCCTCTGTCGCTTCTCTCTGCCTTATTTTCCCCACAGCACTCTCTATGTTGTCATACCTCCTAGAATTACTTTCTGTGTTTCACGCAGTGATACATCTCCTCTGAGGCAGGGGTTTCTATGCATCTGCACACGGATGCTTCCTAGTAAAGAGCCGAGACTCTTTACTGAGTACACAAGAGTGCTCAGAACATCGTCCGCAGGAATGGTTATCAGAATCTGAAAGGCATTTTGGGTGTCTTTTTGTCAAGATCCGACAGTCTGGGATTTATACGCTACTACATCCTTGCTGTGCTTGGACCACATTTCAGGCTAAATTTAAATGATCCTTCTGTGGCACACTTGAGAACACACTTGCCATCTACTACACTGCCCCCACAGGGTAATGTATTCTTCAATATCAGGCCAACAGCCTCCAAGCTGACTTATGTGACATGATGCAGTGTTACAGGGCTCCTTGCCCACGATCCCTGGCTGCATGTGTGCACGTCTATGAGCCATAAGCCAGGTGTCTAATTTGAGCTCTCTTCTGATTAGCTGCATAAACTGGAGCAAGTGCCTTCATTCTTCAGTTTTTCCGTCTATAGAAAATGAGATGTGTATCACATGGTGTCTGACATTCTCTCTAGCAAGACCATTACATGCTTTCAAAACGCAGTAAGCCATTTTGATAGACTTAGAAATTATCTCATTAACCTTTGATTTCCCAGGACTTACTGAGTTATTTTAGAAGTATTGAAGTCTGTAAAAGGACCATCCAGAATGGTCCACAAGCAAGCACCTCCATCCACCCTCATTCATCTAACTTCCATGAAGTTCTCAGACAAAGAGGTGGAGCCAGTGCCTCTCCATATAATCCAATCATGAGTAATCAGTAACCTTGATTAGCCACTGAACTTGCCCTGAACCACCTAATATGTATTTCAACATTAAGTTTCCACAGAGACTCAAGTCTGGGTTTAGGTGGCTGATGGTGGGTCAGGCTTCTATGTGACTTGTGTCCCCATTTCTTCTGAGTGGCTTGACTCTGGCTCTTCCTGGTCCCTGGGTCTGAACACAGACAGAAGCACAGTCAGAACTCAGAGTGGGGTGTTAATGAGCAGAGCTAGGACAGGCCCAGTTCTCCAACATACACATGCAGGGGGTTAGACCTGCTTTGAGATGAAACAAACCTGTCACCTTTTGCTTCTTCTACTCTATTAATGTTTCTTCATAGAAGAAAAGCAAGCTGACTGAAGTGCCTATAAAATTGGGAATTTTTTTTTCGAGGCTAAGTGACATAAACTGTAAGACCTGAAGAATTTTTCATTCTAGGTGCTCTTCCCCAAATCTAGTTCTCATTAAATGTTTTTCTTGAAGTGTATTTCAAAGAGAGGACACTTGAGTGTATGCTTATCAACACACACCGTCTCCACCTCTACAGGGATGAGTGTGACAATTTGGTACATCTATGCAATGTACCTCACTCCAGACAAGGTGCTTGTTATCCATCAAAACAAGTGCTGAGGAGGGTATGGAGAACAAGAAGCTTTAATGTAAAGTTGGTGGCAATGAAAATCAGTACAGCCATGAAAGAAAACTATATGTTGATTGCTCAAAAAATAATCACAGAACTATCAAGGAGGAGAAAAGTGACCCGGACCTCTAACAATGACCAGGTGGAGCTAGATCCTTCATGTCACTCTGCAAATGAGCTGCAACCAAGAAAGAGTTCTATGGACTCAACAGCCAGAGTCTAACAATGGCTTTTTATAGTAATATTGATGGAGGAATAGTCTGTGGGGGAGGGGAGAGGGACTTAGCTCCCACAGAGACAAAAGCCTGTCTTTAGTGTTTAATAATTCTCTAGAATCTCAGGCTTTTAGATTCGCCCATTTGCAGCATAATTATCTTCCTGTTTAGTCCTCTCATCTGCCAGGCAAGCACTCTATCACTAAGATGCATCGCCAGCATTCTTTGTACTGTTTTACTTTGCAACAGCGTCTCACTAAGTTGCCTAGGCTGGTTGTGAACTCTTCCCGTAGCCCTGGCAGACCTTGAAATTATAATTCTCCTGCCTCAACCTACTGAATAGCTGGGGATAATAGGTCCAGGCCATCTCTTCTAGCTTCATTTAATAACTAAAAAAAATAAAATAACCTTCCATGGGTTACCCTTGGAAAGTTTCAGGGACCTAGTGGTGAAATAATCTAGGCAAGCTCCCTTGGAGAATTTGTGCCTGGAGAGGCAAATGGCATTTGGTGGGAACATGTGCCAATCAGATGGGTTTTATTCCCTCCCAGACCTTCCTCGCTGTCTTCACTCCTCAGCACCATGTTTTTGTTTGCACTTCAGGCTTATGTCAGACAAGAGCAGGGAGATGTCGTTGTTAAGAATGGCTTCTGTACATTACAGCTAGCACAAACCAGGAAGAATCACTGACCTCAAAGCTCTCTTAGCTGCACATGACAGGGGCAGCTCTCTCTCCCAACTAGCTTCTCAGAAACACTTTGAGCCTATGTGCTAAGAAAATGCCCTGGGTTCTGCAGCCCAGTAGAAAAAAGTGCTACTTTCTGGGCATGGATTATTTCTACTTAACTTAGTATTTTTTGTGCTTCGCATGTAAACCAGACATGTGAGAGGATGGATGGATGTAGAATGGAGGGGAGGGCTGACCAATAGGCACAAAGTCCCAGTTGAAGAGGAGTGATAAGTTCTGGTATTCTCCTGTGTCCTAGGATACTCAGAATTAATAGCAGCATACCATCCACCCAGAAATAACTGGAAGAGAACTTTCTTGCTAATAAAATATATCCCAACCAATTCTACTATGGTTGGTACATACATTCTATGGAATTCTGGTCATATAAAATATGGTGAGTACTACCTAATAGTTTCATAGACATGATGTTTTAATATCTATATCATAAGTGCTTAAAATCATGAGTATTTTACAATAATGTGCGATGTGTTTTTAAATGCCTATTAATATTGGCTCAGACTGCCGTAACAAAACAGCACATACTGGATGCTTTAGCAATAGACATCTACTCTTCACAGCTCAGGAGGGAGGAGGTAACCCCACAATCTATGCAGACATATCTGGATTCTGGTGAGAATCCCACAGTTGGGGTTCCAAATGGCTGTCTTCTTGCATGGCCTCACATGGTGGGGTGCAGCTTTGTGAGGCCCTTGTGGTCTCCTCTAATCTTTATCATCCCTCAAAAAACTGTCTCTAACACGTGCCCATCAGGGATCCAGATGACAAATTTGAGGGATATA
The DNA here is from genome assembly GCF_903995435.1 of Acomys russatus. Taxonomy (NCBI): domain Eukaryota; kingdom Metazoa; phylum Chordata; class Mammalia; order Rodentia; family Muridae; genus Acomys; species Acomys russatus. The sequence continues at coordinate 42,906,957 of NC_067137.1, read as the reverse complement.
TAAACATTAATTCTCTTTAGTTAAAAAAAAAAAAAAAAGACTATTGAGTCATAAAGAGAGCTCTACTTAGCTACTCTACCATGATTGCGAAATTGCTTGTTTTCTCCTTTCAATTTTCTTCTCAATGTTTGGGAATTGCTTTGGGAATGTTCTTTTAAGTGACAGGTCTATACTTCGGTGTCTGTGCTACTTTTAGATATTTTCAATCATCACTTTCTTAGGTATTTTCTTTGTCCTTTTATTGTTGCCTACTTTTTCTATTGCTTTAGGCACATGCCTTTTGACCTGTGACCTCTGTCTTAGAGTCCCAGGGACTCCTGATTGCTCATTGCCCTCTTTTGTCCCACTGGCCATCAGGAGGCTCTACCCATGCACCTTCAGGGGCAAAGACTCCTTCCTCCCCAGTACTGAGGGTCCCTCTGCTAAGTCTGCTCTCAGCATTCATTCAGTGTCATTTCACATCTAGGTTTTTTAATTTCATTTTTGTATTTATCATTTCCATCTTTGCTAAAAATCTATTACCTGCCCTTGAACAGTATCCACCATTTAAACACAAAACACACGAAACACACCTGTTCATGTCTGTATTGTTATAATGCCACCCCTGCCCTGTGTCTGTGTCAGTCTCACCATTACCTGTCTGTTGGCCTTTCGTAGATTTTCTTCTCAACTTTTTTTTTTCTTTGCTTTATGTTCTGGTTGAATATCCCACAGAGCCTGAGGTTGTTATTTTGCTTGGAAATGGGCTTCCTTTCCTTCTGCTGTGAGTTGAGGTTGGACTCTGTCCCACTGGCAGAGCTTCAAGGATTTGTTGGGATACTGAGTACTGAATCAAAGACAGCGTCACACTTGGGACCACAAGCCAGATGAATTGTCTGCTCAGCACTGCTCCTTCTTACCATCTTACTAGGATTTCTAGCTAGAAGAGTAAATTGTTTCAGTTGCTGTGACTTTGTAAATAAAAATAGAAATATGAAAAATTCGTTTCATTATTCACTTGTAAGTAAGTTTGTGTGTGCATGCATGTAATGATGTGTGTTGGGGAGGAAGGCCAGAGGGTAACTGACCTCTCAGCTAAGAGTTCTTTTCTTTCACCATGTGTGTCCTAAGGACTTTTATACCCTGAGCTGGCTTGATAGTCCTCATAATTTATAACTAAAATGGTAAAACAAAATATGGTAATATACAGTTGCAATCCCAGCACCCAGGAGGGGAATTCAGGAGGATTTCTGCTAATTCAAGGTTAGTCTTGGTCTCCATAACAAGTTTCAGGCCATCCATGACTACACAGTAAGATTCAGTATCAATGCAGTCTTCCCAAAAGAAAACATAAATTAAAACAGTAGACAACAAAGTTGCTGAACTAACACTCTATTTTACTCAGGAAAATTAAATTAAATTGAAAAAAATATCTTAAAAATAGCAAGAAAAGAAACATTAACCATGCTATTTACAGTAAACCTAACTTCAGAACAGCAGGTCCAACTTCTGAGTCCCAATGCCTTTGGCAAACCTCTATCTCCAAAAAGTATTTACATTACTATTCATAGCAATAGCAAAATTGCACTTATAAAGCAACAACAACAAAAATTCATATGGTTGAGAGTTACTGTAACACGAGGAACTGCATTAAAAGGTCGCACCACCAGGGAGCTTGTGATCCACTGCTCTAAAGGCATGCAAGAATTCATTTAAAATTTTAATATTCTTATTTTTAAGTGTGTGTGTGTGTGTGTACGTGTGTGCGCGCGCACGCAGGTGCATACATATGTGTCTATGGGTGAGTATGAGCACATGAGCACAGTGCCCATGAATGGCAGAGGAGGAGTCTGATTCCCTAGAGCAAATGGGTGTGAGCTGCACAATTTGGGTGCTGGGAACCACTCTGGTCCTCTTCAAAGACAGCATATTCTCTTAACCCCCAAGTCATCTCTCTAGCCTCACATGCAATAATTCTATAAATAAAATCATAACATTGTCAATTTAAAGGACTCAAATATGTTAAGATATCTGTCTTGGTGATTAGGAGCCTCAATGTGACTAAGGTCTTAATAGCACCTACATTTATTTAGGCATTTAATATCACACTGATTACACTGTTTTTTCTCATTGCTGTGACAAAGACGAAGAAGGAGGAGGAGCAGGAGGAGGAGGAGAAGAAGAAGAAGAAGCCCAACAAAAGCAAGTTACTAGAGAAAGGGTTTAATTTGGTTCACAGTTTGAGGGCACACTTCACCATCACTTTTACCTTGCTTGAGATGGTATCTATTTTTCATTGTTCTCTGCTATGTATGGCAGATTACTATCTCAAAAGCTTCTCTTGTCTCCATCTCCTGTCTCCCCATAGGGATGCTGAGATCACATAAAGTTGCACCCTGAGTCTGTCTTTAATGTGGATTCTGGAGATTTGAACTCCAGTCTTTAGGTTTGGAGGGAAAGCAGTTTTATCCTCTGAGCCATTTCCCTAGCCCTGAGTGGGCATATTTTAATAATTCAACAAAAGCCCTGGCCCCAACATGAATTGATTCAACTTCATTAATCCCACAAAAGCTCTGTGATACAAGCCATGCTCAGAAGGTGGGGGAGGAGGACCCCACCTGTCACAGGTCTAGGGGAATAGGGTGGAAGAGGGAGGGAGGGTGGGAACAGAAAGATAAGAATGAGGGGATTACAATCAAGATGTAATGTGAATTAATAATAATAATAATAATAATAATAATAATAATAATAATAATAATAATAATAATAATAATAAACAGTAGGAAAAGATGAGCCCAGAATCAAAGAGACTTTCCCAATACTTAGGGCTAATACATTGCTCCTCCTGGAAATATAAAGAAACTGCAAGTATGTGAGTAACAGACAACCCAGAAGAGAGAAACAGGCCAGGCAGCCATGGGGCATCTAGGAAAACAAGACTCCTCAGAGGTTGATGATGCCCCTCTTTTGCCACAGCCCCACACTCTGTGATTCTGCCCATCAAGCCCTAGCTGTGGCCTGCATGCAGAACTAGAGTTTGGAGCTTCCCAAAGCCAGGCATAGGTCTGGTGTGAAGGGCTTCATGGCCTAGGGTGGGCGATGGAGAAACTGTAAGACAAAAATTAATGCATCTGTGTCCTGGAAAATGACTCTGGCTGAGGTCAGGTGATGAACTGTGACTTCAGAATGCATCCCCAGAGGACAAGCTCCTGGCAAATAGGTACTTCACAGTGAAAAATGACCTTCAGAAAACTACTCTAGGAGGCAGGCATGGGGGGTACGTACCAGTAATCCTACCATTCAGAAGCCCGAGACAGAGTTTGAAGCCATCCTGGACTGCATATCAACATTCAGTTCAACAAACAAACAAACAAAAATAGGAAAGGAGAAGAAAAAGAGAAAAAAATGGAGGCGGGGGGGGGGGAGGGAAGGGGAGAGGAAGGAGCAGGAGAGAAAAAGAGAGAATATTTAGACTAGAGTTGAGACCACTCTTCTGGAATTTTGTGACACTCTGCTACTCTCTAAGCCCTGAGTGGAGATGGGAGATTTAGGAGCTTTCATGTCAGTGCAGGGAGAGATGTGCCAGATGATGGGGCACCTAACAGGTAGACTGTACCTGGAGAAGCAGAGAAAGCTCAGAGGCAAAGCTGCCTGAGAACATCCTGCAGGGGGAGTGGGTACTCAGAGTCACAGGGAAACCTCCCAGCAACCACTGCGATGAGCAGCAGTGACCCGATGGGGGATCAGCACCTAAGCACTGGTAGATGGACTCAGGAGGCTGGATGTCAGGAGAGCTGGAGAAGGATGGGAAGGCCAGGCAGCAAGGTTTGATCACTACAAAGGAAGAGAACAAGGCCCTGTATCACAGACCCTGGCAAGGACACTGAGCCTGCCTCATACCACATATTTTAAAGTACAGAATAGATGTTGGGCAAAGGGGGACCAGTATAGAAGAGGCTAATATCCCTCAATCACAGACACAAACTCTGGGGGAGTTAATGCTTGAGGTAAAAAGACTGAGGAAAAGTTGGTTGTTCCCAGAAGAAAAAGCTATAGAGGGTGAACAGAAGAAGGAGTGCACAGAGGGTGTGCAGCCTTGGGATAGGAACCACCTTTGCTGCATGGCATGCCCTAACCAGTGATGGATATCTTCTTTGCTTGTCACCTCCATGCATGATTGCAGTCTACCTTAGATGCACATTTGTGAGTAGCACACTCACACTGTATCCACGTAAAGTATGACAACCTAGTTCTTTACCACCATTGTCCACCATAAAAGAACCTCATACTTAATTTGAAATGTTTTAGGAGCTACATAATTGAAAATGTATTTCAATAGTATATTTTATTTAATGCAATAGTTCTAAAATGCCATGTCAACATTTGACCCACATAGGACTATCGCTGTGACATGTGCATTCTATTTCTATATGAAGTCTTTAAAGTCCAGGATGTCCTGCATACCATCAACACACTACAATCTGAATACCAGTTTTTAAAATCAGAAATAAATCTCTGTGTTTTAGCCTCATACTTTAAAAAGGCGAGTCATTCCTGAGATGGTCTAAACACATCTATCAGTTTTCCAACAAGTGAATGGAGCTCACATTTTATGTTCAAATTAGTTAAGTACAACTGACTAGTCAAGTGCCAAGGGGCACAAATGTGGCAATAACCACATAAGGTTAGTGGCAGCTACATGAGACAGATCAGGCTCTCAAAAGCTAACCACACTCCCAGTCCTAAATCAAAAGTAATAATGTGAGAATTGAGCCCAACTCTTACAGCAGAAAGACTTCACTCTATGTTTTTGACAACTATACCTTAGACACCCTAGCCCTCGTCAATTTGTTATGTCCTGTGAGAATCCATCTTTTCCATCCTTCAAGATGGCTCCAGACACCCCATCTAGAATGTGATTCCCATCTCTGTTGTTTAAAGGGTTCTTTCCTCTTCATGATGAAGGTACAATGTAACTTACATAGACTAGCACCCCTGGCCTATCTGACTTCAAGTGCATCCTGTGTTACTCACATGATGTCACAAAGGCCTGATGCTTACCTGGACAGATAATATAAATCAAAGGTTTAAATGTGTTTGGTGCTTTTTTCTGAGGGTAGAGGTAGTGCTTGCTATATCAACTGGCATGCCATGAATACTGAATAAATATTCAATGGTGATAAAACATCTCTAGACATACTTAGAAGATAAAATCAAATACATAGCTAGGGTGATGTCCAGAGAGGCTAAATGGGGTAGGTGCATTCATGTATAGTCACTGGCATGGCAAATCTGTGGTGTTTTAGAAACATTGAGTCCATATGAGCATTCCTTTGCAGATCTTGCAATGAGTGGCAGAGAGATTAGAGATGAAACTGGGTTAAAACAACAAATGTATTTAAATAAGCTCAAGAAAGTAACACAGGGCTCCAAAACATCAAGTTGCAGTGAGACCCAAGCCTGACTCAGTGAAGTGCAGGTACACATTTATCTAGATAAATCTCTGGGATTCAATGTTCAGGGACTTGGTGGTGCTGATCTAGGCTGTGAACCTCTGTCCAGAACATTCCTGGCCTAAGAGGAAGTCTTTGAAGGTGAACCAGCATAATTTGCCTCAGTGGGTTTTAGACCCTTCCTGACTCCAGAAGAATAACTGTCTTCTGGAGGAGCGGTGACACTCTAGGACTATAACCTTTGACTCTGATATTGGGAGACATTCTTTCACCATTCCTGCCATTTCATGTCTTTGCTAGGGACAGGCTCTAGACAAGTAGGTCACATGAGCCTCCACCCAGCCTTGCCTTTGGTTTGTTCCACTACTAGAGTTTTTCTTTTTAACATTATACCACTCACCCTCTTTTTCCTTCACCTTTTCAATATTCTTATTCTTACTGGTTCCAGCATTGTTTCCTCATTGATACCACTAAATCTAACTGCAACAGTAATTCTCTTAGTCTTCCACACTGGCTGAGTTCAACCCCTCTGGCTTGTACAGAACCAAAGGGGAACTGGTACATGTCTTCTGATTTCATGCCATAGTCTTTCCAAGATACACATTTTAATTATATAAAATCACTGGAAAAGTGCCTCTTAAAGTACAGAAAATAGTAGTAGCTGCCATTAAACTCAATAAACTTTCCTACCTTAAAAGGGTCGGGGAGAAAGCATCTCTCTCTCTCTCTCTCTCTCTCTCTCTCTCTCTCTCTCTCCCCCTCCCCCCGTGTGTGTGTGTGTGTGTGTGTGTGTGTGTGTGAGAGAGAGAGAGAGAGAGAGAGAGAGAGAGAGAGAGAGGGAGAGAGAGAGATGTGAGGGGGAATGGAGGGATGGCAGGAGAGAGGGAGGGGGAGAAGGAGGGAGGAAGGAGAGAGAGGGAGAGGAAGAGAGAGAGAGAGAGAGAGAGAGAGAGAGAGAGAAACTGACTGACTGGGTGTCTTCAGCACCTTGGCCAGCTCCAAGCAGCTTGTGTCAGGATCAGAGAGCTCTCCCAGGGCTACCTCTGGGCACCAAGAGAGTTAGTTATTTAGATCCTCACTGCATACAATGTCCATATGTCTTGAACGGCCTAGGACAGCCCAATATCAAATGTTCTGTCCCATTTTCATAATATGCTTCAGACCATACGTCCACATTTATGTTTAAGGAAATAAAGTATCTGTGTCTTTACCTGAAAATAGACCTGATGCTGAAAGAGCCACTCCTGAAGCTTGGGGCCTTTCTCTCCAGCATGGATCCCAGTCGCAGGGGTTTGCTCTCCTCCCCCAAAGAAGCATCAAGTAGGAACCAGGCACCACACCAGCACTGGGTAGGAACAATGGCTGCATTACCTACTGGGCATCCAGACCAGGGCAGCTCTGCACTATCTCCATTCCAAAAGAGGGAGAGTGTGTGCATGTATGCATGCCTGTGCATGTGAGTATGTGCAAATGCAATTGTGCATGTGCAGATGTGTGCATGTGTATGTGCAGGTGTGTGTGCATATGTGTGCAAGTGTATGTGCAGGTGTGTGTGCATATGTGTGCAAGTGTATGTGCAGGTGTGTGTGTGTGTGTGTGTGTGTGATATGCAACCAACTCTAATTTTGCTCAGCTTGCAGTGGAGACTCACCTTGTTGTTAAACAGATTTACCTCCTCATGTCCTGTAAAATGTTAGTTTTTTCCTTTAAACTCCTGCTCTTAGTATTAGTTCATGGAACCTGTCCCCTGCCCCCGCCCCAAGCATAGCTTCTAGCTTGTCTTATGTCTTCTCTATGCTGTTTCCATAAGAACGGAAGTACGCTTTAGAAATACTACAAAGGATGGCATGGTATCATGCCTCACGTATCTCTATGAGCTCTGAAGGTCAAAATGTAATTGAAGGAGATAGTTATGTCACACACCAAGGATCCCAACATTCCGCTTGGGCACACTGACCACCTAGAAAATGTACACTCACATGTAAGGGCAGAACCACCATTAAGCTATCACTCAAATATTTCAAAGCAGGATTTACAATTTAGTTCAAATGAGGTGTTATAATTTGATAAATTTATATCTCTATGTATTCAACAGTTTCTTATTAAAGGAAAGTTGAAAATCTGATAGATATAATCTAATTATAATATCTAATTACAGAATGAAATAAATCACTAAAACCAGCTTAATGAGTCTTAAATGCTAATTAATATTCAGGACAAAAGCTGGGGTTTTGACATTCCATTCATGCAGGGTGAGCTCAGGGCACAGGAGCACACAGGATGTTTTGTTACAGTGAATGCAGAGGGCTTAGACCTTCTGCATTGTTCTGGGTGCAGAGACATTGCAGCTTCCTTAATGATGGTTCAGATTCCTCACTGAAGTGTTAGTAAGGCAGTTCCAGTAGCGAGTCTTAAAGAGACATCCTCTATGTTTAGACTGGTTGGGGTGTGGAGGGGAGGGAGTGATTTTAATCAATAGTATAGTATAAAAATGCTCTGGCTTTTATCAGGAGGTTAGATATAAAGGATTACTTGCTTGAATGGTGATGTGATAGCAACAGTGCTGTTAGCTGAATCCAGACATTTAACAGTGGACACTGGGTGGCACTGCTGCAGGTGTGGCCCAGGATGCCTAGTGTGAGCTCAGCTTCTCCACTCAACACCCACCATTGTATGGCTCCTCTCTCCCTGGCCTGCTTTCCTCTTGTACAACCAGAGGTAAGAGTGCCCTACATCTGTGAGGAGGAGCTGCTAACCATTAGGTACCAGAGGAGCCCGTACTTGTTAAGTGCTTGTCAGACACCTTGCTTCCCAGTCTCTGTCCTGACTCTTGGGGCCCAAGCTGCGTGCTGTTTAACAGGGGTCTACTCGGCAGTCCTGGTGACCACTGGCAGTGTATGTTAGTGAAGCAACGTGGCTGCATGTAGAATAGCAGGAAGATTGGCAGTGACCCTGCCACGTGGCTAATTGGACCTGGCTGAAAGAGTTGGTGGTACCCTACTCCCTCAGCAGAGCCACAGATAGACTTGATCCAGCACTGCTTTTTTCAGACAACCAGTACCATCAAAGGCATCATTATGGTGACACGGATCTGTCAGGAAGGAGCTACTGAGCACCACTCTAGCTTGTCAAGAACTCTAGAGAGCCATCTTCTTTGAAACTTGCTCAAACTGGATTTAGGTCACAGATGGAGGCAGCCATGAAACCAATCAGATCCACCATTTGCACTTTGTTCATGGCACAGAGAATGTTGCTGCTCTTTGGCCCCTGATGTCAGCCTGCTGCAAGTGATCCAGACAGTGCAGGATGTCATGGACTGGTACAGAGCCCACCTCTTTAGGCAGTTTGTCTAAAGGCAGTGACTTAAATGAATGGTTATATGAGAACCTCCAGGAACTTAGCAACAGGGGCTTTCCATCGTAAGCCATTCAGTTATTACGGAACCACCCATGATAAGTCTAATAATGAATAATCAAGAGGGAAGCATGAAGCTGAGAACTCTCCTGAATGGCCTAGGACACAAAATGTCACACTGCTGAGACCTGTACTTTGCTTTAAAATAGAACTTATATTGAAACACACACACATGTGTGCACATACACACACACACACACACACACACACACACACACACACACATAGGCATACACAACATAGATGAGGAATGATTTGGGGAGGGGGTGGGTCCTAGTGAGTGAGAGAATCAGGAAACAAGAAAGGGTAATGGAAGGAAAGGAGAATGTGGTCAAAACACAGATGTACTTTCAAATGCCACCATGGAAGTCACTGATGAGTTCTATGGTGATATACATGAATAAAATATCTTTATCAATATGCTAGATTTTAGAAGATGACTCGTGGTTAAAAGTGCTTGTCACACAAGCTTGGGGACCTGAGTTCGAATCCCCAGAAAACACGTAAGAGCCTGACATGTACTGAAAGCATCTTTTATCCTTGCATTCCTATGAGGAGATGGGAGGCAGAGACAATAGAATCCCCAGAAGCTCGTGAGTCAGGTAGCCTGGTATATACAGCCAAAACAACGAGCAGACCCTTCCTTGCATTAGGGCCAACACTGGGGTTTGTCCTCTGACTGCCACCTATGTGATGTGTGCCCACAAAACACGTATACATGTGCACACACCTAAAAATACATGGGCTAGGATTCTACTTAAGAAAACCTTGAAACTGAAGTTAACTGATGGGTTAAAAGGCTTCAATTCCTTTCTGCGTATATCACTGTCCTTGCCTTTCTTAGCCATTAATGAATCCCCAAGTTAGCTTGGTGGAACATACCTGTAAGTGCAGCACTTGGCAAGCAGAGGCAGGAGGATCAGGTTAAAAGTCACCCTCAGTTACATAACAAGTTCAACCAGGCTGAACTGTATGAGACACCATCTCAACAAAACAAAAATAAATTAAGAAGAGTCAAGAAACTTAAAAAAAAAAAAAAGAAAGAAAGAAAGAAAGAAAGAAAGAAAGAAAATGAGGGTCCATGGTAGCCCACTTTCTCTCTGCTATGCCACAGGATTTGCCTTCCCAAGGTCTCTGTAACCTACTAGCTTGACCCGCCAGAGGCCAAGCATCTTCTGTAACAGGTGCAGGTCTGAGTTCCAGGGGCATCTGTTGAAATCTAGAGGTTCTTGTGTCAGAGGCCAGTGAATCAGATCAGGGACACAAAGTTGCAAATAGAAATATAATCTGCTTATTAAGAAACGCAAAGGCACTCGTGAGAGTGGGATCAAGCCAGAGAGCTGAAGAAAAGGCCTATAAAACTGCAGGGTCACAATGTGTGAGGCCCTTTATTGGGCATTAGCACACATTTGTGTACCTTGCCTTCTCTGGTGAAAATTCCACTCCTTACATGAAGCTGGGTGAGGAAGGGTTTTGTTGTTCTTAGCAAACTCTGTCCTGAGTGTGATCTGCTTGTTGTGTGACCTCCATGCAGGGAAGGGCTTCCCCTCTCCGCTTAGTAGCTTCTTTCATTTGTTAATCTTGTTACACAGTCACCAGTCTCTGGATAACTGGCCTTTCTTCATGCTCCCATCTCCATCCCTTTTACCTTCCAGTTAGTCCCTTTCTCATGAGGTTCCTGTTTCTCTGTCTGCTTACCCTTGCTTATAATGCCTTTCTTTTTCATAATTTCTTCTCATACTCATTGGTTTTTCACAGTTCATCTTGGATAATTATATTCACCCAAAGCTTCAACCGTCACCTGAAGCTATATAATCTAAAACATCTATTTTTATTCATTTGCCGTATTAAATGTATTTATTTGTTTGTTCATTTATTTATTTTTTGTAGCACTGGAGATTAACTCTGGGTGTTGCATGTTCAAAGCAACATGTTAAAGTTTTAGATCCATTGTTTAATTCAGTCAAATGGCCTCCAGAATCGGAGATCCAGGAGCATCTTAGACATTTTCTCCTCTTTCTACATGCAGATTCTCTGCTCCCTGCTCCCACTGCACCCATCCTGAAGCCCAGATGGCCACACTGTGAACGGCTATGATGCATTTTCTTCCTCTATGCTGAGAATTGTTCTTGGGCTTCTGTACTTCCCACCCTGGAGAAGGCAATGTTTATACAAGGTACCTTTCCATATCTGTCTACATAGTCACCTTTGTAAACACTAAATGCCCACCCCCACTGCCCTTTCTCCAAGGCCTTCTAGGAAAAAGGAAACTTCTCATGAAAGCTTCACTGTGGTCAGGGTGGAATTCCTGCTCTGTCTCCATCACAGGAGGGATCTGCTTCCCCCTAGACTATTCACGGGAGGAGTGATCACCTGTCAGCATCATTCTTCATGTGCCCTGCATGCTTTCCCTGGACTCTCTGAGCTCCTCCTGGAGCCTATGGTGTCCTGGAATCCTGGAAGCAGACACAGAGTGCACACACCAAGGTGGCTTCTGCCTCTTTTATCTATTCACACAGCTGGTAAACCCTTGGCAGCAGGCATCAACTCACCCCCTGCCTACAGCCTGATAGTAAGTCCACAGTTTGTGCTGACCGATTAAAAAACAAAATAAAATGTATTTTAGAATTAGAACAGTGTGTTTTATTTATTCAGGAGACCCAGCAAGCAACTCTGATGTCTCAGATAGTGTGGAATACTGCCCCTCACCCAAGATTTCTCTCTTCAGGGAGAAGGGCTGTGACAAAAAAGTGATAAATAACTGAAAGTTATAATTTTCTAAAAAAAAGAAGAAAAAGAGACTACTAGCAGCATGGACAAAGGGGATCAAGGGTGTGAAGAAAGAGTGGGGAACACGTAGGGCATGTCTTGCTGAGAAGACGATGTCCTAGGAAATGAGAATGGGGGGCCCACTGAGGTAGCTAGGGGAGCAGCAGCGCACAGGAGCTTCATCCTGCAGAGGATGAAGAAGGCTGGGCACGTGGGTCAGGTTGTCTAAACAGCAAAGCGACCACTGTGGGCAACTGCCTGTGGGGCACTGGCAGGCATGACATACCAGTCCAGATGCGAGTCAACACATCTCTGACACAGAATCTACTGGTCAGTTATTATGAAAAGACTCTACAGCCTGGAAAAAAAAAATCATCATAGCAACAATAATACATCCAGTAAACAGGGAGCGAGGAAGAGTTAATTCACAGCCAGCCAAGACTCACAAATTAGAAGGAGGAATTGTTTTTGCACGGGAAAATAGACAAGTTAAAATTTACATAATACTCACTGTTGGCAAACTATTTAAAGAAGTGAATTATGGCATATCTGTAAGATTAAATCCCCACGAGCAATTACAAATCACATGGTAAAGGAAAAATTAATGCGGTAAAGTGCTCACTATATGATGTGGTGATGGAGGAAGATGGCTCAGTAATAGATACTGGGTCTTCCAGTTGTTCAGATATGAACTGTAGGATGTGGGAAGCAAGTGCGTTGCAGTAGAAAGGAAAGCACGCCCCTTGTATCATGGGCTGTACTTTTTTTTAATGTTGGGGTTTCAGAAGGCAGACTGCTGTATTTTTAATAACAGAAGTGGAAGTGATGCTATTTCAGAGAAAAGAAATAGGAAGCCGGGGAGCTGAACCCGACATACACATTTTGCAGATTAAGGGAGGTCTCGCCTGCCACTAGGAAAGGGAAACTTCTTTTAATAGTTCTGTTGGTCAGCTTGGAATTACTTGAAGCAACAAACAAATAAACAAAAAGGAAAAATAAAAACAAGCACAACAACAAAGATAAAACGCAGAGCCTTTCATCCAGTTGAAAACACACTCCAGTTATGTTAGATTCCACAAAGGAGAGAAAATCCTGACACTCTGTAGGATAGAGGTATTCAGATCAATGGGAGAACATGTGGTTATCTTGTCTTCAAATCGCCAGTTCCTAAAAACATAATAAAATACAAAATAACCTTCATTGTCTTCTTCCTGATGGAGCCTGAATGACCACATGGCTATAAACATTCTTTTCCTACATACTGGGAAGTTAAAAATTCTCTAGTCCACCAAAACTGAACTGATGAAGGTAAAATGTGGGTTTAAAAAAAAAAGTCATGATTTGTTAAGGGGATAGAGGGAGGAGTGGGATTGAGGGGGATAGGAGGGTGGGGATTGGGTAGTAATGAGTAGGCAAGAAAGCCCCAAATAAAACACCAGCATAGGGTGACAAGTAAGTGGGATCTACTGAAGTATCCATAGAAGTCACCCACAGGTCTCACTAAAAGTGTAGGAAAATAAAATGGTGTGTGTGACGGCTACAGCAGCTGAGGCATTGTCTGAGCATCTGTATGGACCTTTCCCTGATCACCATTTCTTCATCACCCTCCCCAGCATCCCCAACAGCTCATCAGCTCCTCTTAGACTAGGACATATGTTTGTTTTATTATGTGAAGAGGTAAAATGAAAGACTTAAAGGAGGATGGTCTTTTAATATGACAGTGAAGGCAGCTCCTATGACGGTTAGCTGTTTAGCCAATGAAATTCACAATGAAAAAACGTGAACAAAGCAGGAGACTAGATAGTCATTCTTTGTTGGAGTTGTCTGGCCCTTCCTTCATCCAAGTGCATTCAGGGTCCTGAGATGAATGACTTCAGTGTCTTAGGTGAATCAAACACCAAGGAGCTGGCCAGTCCCACCCATGTTACCCGAAGCCACAGTCAGCCTGATAACTCATTACTGGCAGGCATGTTAGGTCCTTCTTAGCATATAAAAACATATTGTAATACAGAATAAAAGTTCAGTGGAAACAATATAATTGTTTAGCATAGAGTAAATGGATATGACAGAAGATGAAGAAGGAAAACATAAATTCCAGCACTTAGTGATAAAAAAAGATGTTTCACATGGAAAAGGATGTGGAGAATGGGGACAAGAATATTGGGGAAAGACATTGAATTAGTGAAAGTCAAACTAAACCATGTTCTCCAGATCTGTCCCCTAATGGGCAAAGCATGAGAGAATTTATTAAACTTCCTCAGAGACAGATACGAAAAAACTCAGTTCCACAGGAGAGATCAAAACTTGAAGAACCAAGTCCTTTATGCTACATAGTAACAAGTCCTGTCTTTAAATGTGGAAGGAAAACTATTTCTATGTAGAATTCTATACCTAGATAAGTTGTCAAATGATTATGCAAAAAAAAATCAACTTAAAAATATTCAAGGATTCCAAAACACCGATCATCATGTCTTCTTCTATAAAGAGACAATGACACACACACACACACATACACACACACACACACACACACACACACACACACACACACACACACACACACACACACACACCTTTAATCAAGCACCCTGTAGACAGAGACAGGCAGTTCTCCATGATTTTGAAGCCAGCCTGGTCTACATAGGGAGTTCCAGGCCAGCCAAGGCTACATAGTGAAATACTATCTCAAAAACCAACCAAACAAAAAACAACAGTGTTCATGTCAGTCCCCCTGGTGGAAAGGCCTGGTGGCACACAGAGGAAGAGGAAACAGGCTATCTGGATGAGACCTGATATGCTGTAGCCATATGGGAGGGGAGGAGGTCCCCTTCTGTCAGAGGTCTAGGGGAGTGGAATAGGGCGGAAGAGAGAGGAGATGGTTTTTGGAGGTATGTTATGTGACTATTCTAAGGAGACATGAACAGATTTCTATTTATCTAAGTTAGTGAAGTTAAAACAACGAAACAAAACAATTCCATTTAACTCTAGCTTAATGAGTCAGTAGTTTGCTGGGATGCCTTTCAGCAGTATAGGTGGGACACCACTCACAAGAATGGGTGACCCAAAAGAAGCTGCATCATATGAAGTCCACCCCACTATGGGGCACATGCCTGAAAGCTGTCCTAGAGCCCCAGGACTTGCAGGCAGCTCAGCCAGGTGAGTTTCCCTCCCCAGAAACTGTGTTTGTTCAACCCTGGGAGGACCTTTGTGAATCTTACATCTTATGAATTCTTAAGCTTTGTGAGTTTTACTTACTTCCTGAATCTTAGTGAATTTCCCATGTTTTAATTAGAGGAAATGGCTACACCATAAGAACTCATCATGCTAAGATGAGGTCATGATCCAGGATAAATCACATCCTCACAGAACGAGGAGCAAACAGAGGCATGCCAAGAAAACACCAGCAGCGACAGCAGCACTTGCTGTCCTATACTGCATGCTAGGGTGCACCGCAGACAATCAGTAAGCCTCCAGGGCGAGCTGGGGCAGAGGAGGAGTCTCTCATTGTTGTCAGAGAGAGCAAAGCCCTTCACCTTGAACGTCTAACAGACTTAGTGTCTATTGATTTCATCACATAGTTTGTGGCACTTTGCTTCCACAGCTCCAGGATGTGATCACACAGAACAATCAATATTTATTCATCTGGATAATTTTCATTATAATCTTGTTAATAGAAGCACATAGGGCTGGGGACCTAAACCTCTTTCCTCCTTATCAATACAATGTAGAGATGATGGTTGATTTTGTCAAGTTAAGAAACATCTGTGTAATTCTATGAGGTGTTACTACAGTATCTAGTAGTAAAATACTTTATATCACAAAGAAACAAATGTCAGAACAACAATAGCTACTTGTTATATGCTCAGGAATATTGCGAATGTTGTATCTGTTAAATCAGTTGTTGGTTAACTCAGTAATAGTTTTTATTTTATTTTTGAGACAGGGTTCTAAGTTGTCTGTGCTAGCCTTGCTCTGTAGCACAGACTGTCCCCACATTTGTAAGCCTCCTGCCTCAGCTTCCCATAAACTGGGATTACAGGTGTATACCACCACACCAGAATTATATGAGATTATTTCTGCTATCATTTATAATTTTTATATGTAAACAAACCTAGAGAATTGTTTGGTTTTCTTTTAACTAAGTAAATGACTACATGTGGATGGAACCCAGGACACATTGGAGACAGAGTTTATGCTGGTAATCATCCCGGCAGATTGCTCCCGAGACACCGAAGAATGGGTGTGGAGCAGCAAGCAGAAGTGCATTCCCTCCAAGAATGGGTGTAAATGATTCCTGCGCTTTCTATAAATGTATCATAAGCTACAAATGAAAATAGAGATATTAACAAGCATATATTCCTGCTGTCTAAAGTAGGGTTTATGTCATATAGAAATATGCTTGTAGACAAGAAACCACTGGGGGTCAGTAGCAAGGCTGAGGGCACAGCATGGCCCCAAAGCCAGGCAAGAAGACATCCAGGGGCCTCAGGGGAGGGGCGTAAAACCTCTCCAGGCTTTTTTTTTTCCTTCCAGGCTTTTGTGAGTATAAAGTGAGGTGTGGGGTTCACAACATCCAGCCAGAGCCAAGTATCCTGAAGAGCTCACTAAGGACTTGTCTTATCCCTGCAGCCCACACCCCCTGTGCTGTGGGGGTGACCATTTCCCTTGCAGAAAATGCTTTCTCTTTGTACCCATCCCCAAGCCATAGTTGGGGGATGAGGCTGACTAACAATTCACTGTGCCTTTAAGAGAAACTAGAGCAGAGTCTGAAGATTCCAGTAGAAATAGCACTTTAGGAAGTGGAGAGGCTGCTGCCTTTTTCAACTGTGGAGTAGTACAGACAGGTCCTAACTTATAATACCGTACCTCACAAGTCAGTGCACACATTGAATAGCAAGTTGAACATTATGATAAAAAGTCATCGAAAATGACACACCTCATTCTTTAAATTATTATTAATCGTGTATTGATCCAAACATTCATTTATTTGACTTAATGTCCTTTTAAAAATTCTAACAAATTCTGTCCTTCTTTACCAGCAAAATTAACTGTTAGTTTTCAGGAGGCTTAACCCTCCATGCAACTGTGAGGCACGCTTCTTTTTCTCCAAAATTAGATTAATAGTAGCAATTTTTCCTATATGATGCTATTTACGTATAGCACGTCCTGAAAGCGCAGTTATTAACACGCATTCGTTATTCTTTGACAACATTTAACAAATAACCTTTCTCATAGTGTCCAGTGAATCTTAACCAGACACATTTCTCCCCACTGTGCCTCCTGGAGCTGAACTCCAAAGTCTCTCCCTCTCCTCCTCTCACAGGTCTCCCTCAAAGATGCCGCCATCCCCAGTGGTCTTTATAGCTTCCCAAGGAGCAGCCAGGGGTCTGTGTGCTTCTTTCTCTCTCCTTCCTGCCTTCTGAGTTTGTGATTCTTGCTGTGCACATGCTGTTCTCGCTCTGACAGCTCACTCTCGGAACTCAGGGATCCTTGGTCATGTTGCTGCTTGATGCCAGTGCAGATAGGGGACAGCTCCTGGCATCTACTGGGTGGAGGCTGTGGGTGATGGTGACCATCCCACAGTGCCTGAAGAGGCCTCGGACAGCCTGAAGCCATGCATAGCCAGCATGAGAGGGGCTAACCATGGGCCTGCAGGTCTGGGGAAGAAAAGCGAAAGATATGCAAGTTTTGAGAAAGAGTCTGCATAGGCTTAAGTCTCTGACAGGGTCTGCGGAGATCTAAACATCTGACCCATCAAGAGGGAAGCCATGCTGCTCTTCAAGATCCCTGGAAGTTGGACTCAACTCTCTTCTACTTGTGTCACTAAATTGAGACAGATGTTAGGAAAGGTCCAGGTCATTTGTGGGGTCACTCATACCACCCGACTTCTGGTTTCTTTGTGTAAGCTTTTCCTACTTATGAATAGTGACTGAAGGACAGGGCTACTCCCACTGATGTGACCAGTGGTCCTGGGGCACACTTCATGAAGCTACTGAAGAGTATTATCTGTCATGCACTTTAAAAAAAATATGTGATAACAGCACCCTGGCGACCATACTCCCCAATTTTGAGAGTTTCTGTCCTGTACAGCTCAAGTGACTACTGTGTAAGACTCCTGCTGTTGGTCCTGGAGGGTGCAGCTAAGATGATTTGATCTTGTCTGAATGCTCACATCTTAAATAGCACATTTACTGCAGGTGTAATGTGAACACAGCTGCTACTAGAAAGGACCCCAGGGGAATGGTTCTATTGGGCTGAGGGTTCAACCCCAGATGAAGTTGCTATCAGTGCAGAACTGAGGTTTTTATGGTACATACTTACCATTCTTAAGGCTTATCTTTATTTCTAAGGGTCAAGAAAATTCTAAACCAAACTTCCAGGTAGAAAAGAAATATATTCAAATACTACATTAGTATTCATTTGCAGGGGACACATGACCATTATGGTATGATATTGTGTTCCTTTAAGGTAAGGGTTACAGTAGTTATGCTGACTCTCTATCCAGCATCATGTCTCTACTTCCTGCCTGTCATGTCTCCAGTGTTGCTGGGCATGTATCTGTCTCCTCAATTTAAGCCACTTTAGATGTTCACAGTTCCTTCGCCAGTGGCGGAATGTCTAGTACAGCCCTGACCTGTCAGATCTGAGATGTAGACAGGCATTCCTGAATAGGACTTAGTCTCTTTTAGCCAAAAGATACTTGGATCATGGGCCTTTAGTCTTCCTAAGAACTTCAGGTTTCCCATTTATAGTGTCTTTAATCATTGTTATCTGTAGCCATGGAGACAGATGAACCACATGGCTACTCCAGAGACCAAGGAAAACCCACAGAAGCTTAGAAGTCTAGATTCTCAAGAATATGTTGGGAAGACTGGAGGTGCCAGTAGAGATTTCCTTTAAGACATCACCATGGTCTTTAATAAATGATTAAGGATGCAATTGTACATTCTATTTTGCACACTAACATGACCCTTAGATGAACTGGCAAAACAAAAACTATGACGAGTCATTAAATTTAACACATTCACTGAAAGTCTAATCCTGTGTCCATCGTTATTGGTATTTCATATTTGTATAGTGTTTGTAAAGGATAAACTAATCTTACGTGCATTTAACAAGTGACATTAACAAACCCCCAGCACTGTTCCAGACATTAAGGGAATTGGAAAATACAAAACTGTGTAACTAACTGAAATGCAGCCAAATAAAAGTTATATTGAAGTTTTATGTAAAGGCAGATGTCAGCAACTCTGAGCCATAGCCCGGTCACTTGTGAAATGCTAGTGTAACACCCATAACAGAGGAGTCAAAGCTGACACTCAGCCCACCACACTTTCTTCTCTCCCTTACTGAGTCATAGTGACAATTCAGAATTATGAATTTCTAAGATGTAGAGAGTTTTTTTCTGCGTGCTTATGTTGGGAGATGACTGCCTTTGGACAGGATGCTTACTATTTTTAGTATACTGAAGCTTTCTCTAAATAACCTGACACAATTTTTTAAAGATTATCTCTGTTGAGTAAATGCCCTTTCTGAGAAGGTCATGGGTCCTTTGAGGTCATGGACACAGTCAATAAGCTTGGTATCACTCAGAATTTGTGGCTTTGCAGCCACACATGTCAGCTCCACTCATGGTGTGCTGTGCTTCTGTATTACTCTCATCTACTTTCTAGATGTGTGAGCTCGAAAAATGGCCTGGACAATCCTGGCTCTACCTTCCTGTGCCGGCTGCTTTATGTCAACTCAACACCAGCGAAAGTCATGTGGGAACCTCAATTGAGAGAAATGCTCCTACCAGATAGGTCTCTGGGAAAGCCTGTGGCGTATTTTCTCGATTGATGTGAGAGGGCCCAGCCCATTGTTGGTGGGATAACCCCTGGGCTGGTGGTCCTGGGTGTTGTAATAAAATGGGCTGAGCATGCCATGAGAAGCAAGACAGTAAGCAGCACCCCTTTATGGGTTCTACTTAAGTTCCTGCCTCTAGGTCCTGCCCTTTTAAAGAAATGTATTCAAAATACTACATTAGTATTCATTTGCAGGGGACACATGACCATTATGGTATGATATTGTGTTCCTTTAAGGCAAGGGTTACAGTAGTTATGTTGACTCTCTATCCAGCGTCATGTCTCTACTTCCTGCCTGTCATGTCTCCAGTGTTGGCGGGCGTGTATCTGTCTCCTCAATTTAAGCCATGACTGCCTTTAATCATGAACTTCGATATGGAAGGATATGCACAATAAACCCTTTCCTCCCCAAGTTGCTTATGGCTATGGTGTTTCATCACAGCTAGAGAAACATTAAGATTTCACTAAATTTCTAATTGATTGAACAAAAACAAATTCCATCTATACAACTTTAAATATTAACAAAATAAAAACATGCTAAATATTAAAACATATACTTAAAAATGGGTCCGGTGCCCAAATAGAGTTTATCCTAGAACATTGTGTAACACGTGGAAAATTAATGGTGCCATTCATTAACATGATGAGGGACAAGAGACCTGAGCATCAAAATAGATGGGAACTCTGACAGTCCACCTAACATCAAGACTAAGAGCAGAAGGGAAATTGCTCACCTGGCCAAGGGTATCTACAAATAACTCAGCAGAAGCATACCCTGGACTTAACTCAAGTGGTGTAGTCTCTGTTTATAGTTGTGATTTCAGTGTAGAAAGGTGTGCCTGCTATTTAATAAGAGGCTTATAGCTTCAGATCCTATAATGAGCCCTATTCTTGACAGTTCTACTTAATATCTTACTGGAGGCTTGACAAGGACAGTTATGTGAAGTAGAAGTAAGAAGCACCCAGCTTGGAAAGGAGGAAGTAGAAGCACCTCTATTTGTAGATATAATATGGTCTGAATGAGACTCTAAGGCAACAGCCAAATACTGTCAACACCACCACCATCCAATTCCTTGTCACTGAAAATCCTAATCTCTGAGTTAAGCATGCATTTCTTTTCATAACAGCAATGGAAACACAATAATTAGAAACAAAAGAAAAACATACGTTCTGAAAACTATACAAATTGTTGAAAGGAGCCAAAATGTCTCAGTAAATTAAAGGCATCATGTAGCCATGGCTCAGGTAAAGCATTAGCAGGGTGACACCATGCCCTGTGGATTAGTACAGGACCTGTCAGAGTCCCAGTGGCTGCTAAAGTTAACAGGTTGATCATAGGATTCACATGAAATCCACATGGACCAAAACAATGTTTAAAAGGTGCAAACTTGCTGGACTCACACCTATCAATTACAAACAAACCATGGAGCCGCAGTCATCAGGATGGTGGGTGCTAGCATTCAGCGCTAGCCTAAGGACAGACACCCAGATCAATGGATAGAGCCAAGGGACCAGAAATAAATCCACACATTTATTGTCAATTGATTTTCAGACATAGCACCAGAACAATTAAATGGGGAAGAAATAGTCTTCTCGACAAGCTGTCCTGAGATAATTGCACATCCACCTCAAATCATATATAAAAATTAAGTAAAGATAGGCCACAGACCTTATTACAAGAGTTAAAGCTATAAAACTCTTTTCAGAAAGTGGATATATATCATTTTTGCTTTAAAGCAGGCAATAGTTTGCTCGATATGTCATCAAAAATACAAACTACAAGATAAAAATTAATAAGATGGACTTTCATTAATGTTAAAACCCTTTGTGCTTTAGCAGGTTGAATTTTTAAAATGAAAGATGCCCCATCCACTGAATGCAAATATTAGAAATAATATATTTTATAAGGTGATGATGCAACAGGAGCTCAGGAACAAAGACAACTCTGCTGAAATGGGAATAGGACCTGGACAGATGTTTCCCCAGGGCGGAAGTGCGAATGGTCAAAAAGTACAAGGCAAATGCACTCACTAGAGAAATGTAAAAGTCAGAGCAAGATGCAAGTGTCACATCCACCAAGATGGCTATGAGTAAGGGGTGGTAAACTACAAAGACAAGAGAACTCTCATACAGTCCCATGTGGTTCAACAACTGTCCCATCCACCACCAGGGTTATAAATGAGAGGTTGTAAAGCACAAAGACGTGAGTCCTCATGCAGTCTGATGTGGTTCAGTCATCCTGACTACAGATTACTGATCACAGAACACCCACGGGACCCTCAGAAACATCCCCAGCTTCTCTAGCCTCAAGAAAAAAAAATCTGTAAACAGCTCCACACAGAAGCATGCCCATGGGTGTCCATCATGGTGTTAGCCATAAGGAGAAATAAATCAAGGCAACCGAAATGTCCTACACAGTTTAACGAATGGAGGAACTGCACTTGTAGCCATTCCATTCTAAATGGAATATAATTTGGTAAAGAGGGAACTTGGAATACTGAGAGAAACTACAGTGTAGATCTGCCTGGCAAAATGAAAAGAACCAGTCACAAGGACCACATGTCAATGGCTGACTAGGGCTGTGAGGCTCAGGGGAAAGGCACAGTGCCTCCCAAATGCTAAGACACATCATTCTGAGAGGTCAATGAAAGGATCTAAAGTGCACTGTGATGGCTGCACAGGTCATGCATTACAAAACACACACAAACTCCTAGATGGTGTATTTTAAATGACAGCATTACATGACATGTGAACTATTTCTGCTTTGGACTGAGTGTCTATGTCTCCGTAAAGCGTCAAAATCTTAGTCCTGAATGTTATGCTATTGGAGGTGGGGGCATCTGGTTGGTGATTGGGTCAAGAGGATGGGACCCTTGAAATGGGATTAGCATCCCCATCAAAAAGCCCCAGAGATACTCTTCCTACCTGTTACCAGATAACACTGAAGGCCCCCAAGACCCTCAGTGGACCTCTCCAACACCTGGATCTTGCACGTCTTGCAGTCCAGAACTTTGAAAATCAAATGAGTTATTTGTATAGCTTCTCATAGTTTGTGTCTTAGTTTCTATTACTGTGATGATAGACCATGACCAAAAAGCAAATTGGGGAGGACAGGGTTTGTCTCCTACTGCCACATTATAGTCCATCATTGAAGGAAGTAAGGACAGCAACTCAAACAGGGCAGGAACCTGGAGACAGGAGCTGATGCAGAGGCCATGGAGGGCTGCTGCTTACTGGCTTGCTCCCCATGGTCTGATCAGACAGCTTTCTTATCTAGAAGAGTGGGTGACCCCACTCACAATGGGCTGGGGACTTCACATCAATCATGCTCTATAGGCTTGCCTATAGCCCAGTCTTATAGAGGTATTTTCTCAATTGGGGTTCTCTCCTCTCAGATGACTCTAGCCTATTTCGAATTGACATATAATTAGCCAACACAGTGTGTGTGTGTGTGTGTGTGTGTGTGTGTGTGTGTGTGCGTGTGTGTGTGTGTCAGAGCAGCCTAACCTGACTGAGACCATAGCTAGATGAGCTTCAAAATAGTGAGAACCGTACAAGAAGAACTAAAATACATATAGAAAAAACAAACAAACAGACAGACACATTTAGAAGTACTTAGAAAAATGATCCATTGTCACACTATAAAACTCTGAACATCAAATCACACAATGTATGTACACACACATACACACAAATATGTGTGCATACATGCAATTTTGTCTTATAAGAAGCATTCAAATTTGACCATGTCCCCTGGAGGGGGAGACCTGGTGGCACTCAGAGGAAGGACAGCAGGTTACCAAGAAGAGACTTGATACCCTATGAGCATATACAGGGGAAGGAAATCCCCCTCAGGAACAGTCATAGGGGAGGGGACTATAGGGGGAACACTGGGAGGGAAGAATGGGAGGATACAAGGGATGGGATAACCCACTGAGATGTAACAAGAATAAATTAATAATAAAAAAACAAAATGTATAAATTTCAAAAAACAATGAGAATAATAATAAAGGTGAATAGTTCCATTAAAAACTTTTAAAATGTTACTCTAGATGCTTAAAAATAGCCAAGTAAAAATTTAAAAATAGTTTTCTATATAATTTTTATCAGCAAATACAAACTATATTACAATCTATGCTATTTACACTCTTCCCCAGAATGGACGAAAGCAAGAGACAAGAGAGATGGAGAGAGAGATAACAACAGTGAGTATGTGGGGGAATCACAGCAGCCCATCCAACTTAAGGGTTGGATGATGGGATGGATGCATATCAGTGGTCTTCACTGAAGATAAGCATTCGTTTCCCAGAAATTCACACTCCAGAATTCCTCTACTGTGTTTCACCCAAGAGTAATGTGCATGTGTGCTCCCAAATGGCACGAACCAGATGTGTTCAGACATGACTGTCTTTAACAATTCCTGGAGTCAGTCAAGATGGACCAACAAGGGAATGGTTAAGCACAGGGCGGCACATTCCCACAGTGCAATCCCACACAGCAAGAAGGTACACAAGCTTCAACAGCATAGACTCACATAGAACATGCAGAGTGACATGACCAAGGCTCGGAGAACATATTCAGCATCTGAAGCTGATCTAAAGGGTAAGAGGTCCAGACAATGGCTACTTTGGAGAAGATGAGAAGGGCCTTGGTTGCTGCTAGCACTACCTCATCACGGTGTGAGCTGGGTGCTAGCCACACACTTGTCAACTGTAGTGAGCTCTATTCTTACATCCATGCTGCTCACTTAGGATTCAAAACTCCCTTCTCAATGATTGTTATAATTCAAGAAATGGTCTTCAAAGTATATTCATGGTAAACAATAAAAGTACAATATATACAGATGTAATTTATGGGTGTTCTTTATGTTAAAACTATACCTTAAAAATCAAAGTGCAGCGGACTGAAGAGATGGCTTAGCAGTTAAGAGCACTGACTGTTCTTGCAAAGGATCGAGTTACAGTTCCCAACACATAGCAGTTTACAAACTTCTGTAACCCCATTTTCAGAAGAACCAAGATACTTTTCTGGTCTCATTGGGAAACATGCACACCCATGATACACATACATGTACATGGGGGAAAACTCATTCACTTAAAAATACATCCAAAATAATTCTTAAAAACTCAGATAATTCAAGGTGATGTTTGCTCTATGGACATGAGGCAGAGGTGAGGGTGAGACAATAGGGCATATGGTCCAGTACTGGAAGCAGAAGGCTTTGCATTGGGGTTATGGTGTCAAGGCTGTTGATATGCCATAGAATCTTAATATACTTCTCACTAGTGACTGGAAGCATTACGGATGAGCAAAAGCCTGCTGCAGACAGCTGGGTGAGAGATGGAGGCAAGCTGAAATGTGAAGATGGTGAAAGCTGTAAGACCCACAACTCTCAGAAACACCACGAACCCTGCTAACTGATGGCATTTGCAGGTGGAGTATAGCATTCTGCCCTCAGCTCCTGGTAGATGGGGATGCTAAGGAGAAGCCAGTGAGAGAACATTAGGACATTGCTCTGAGCATGTTTAAATTGAGATACATGTAGGGAATGCAAATGTCAGGTAAGCAGTTGGGTGCATGTAAATGCTGCTTTTAGAGGAGATGTCTGAGTGGGCAAATGGATCTAAAAACCATCAGCATAAAAACGGCACCACAGAGTTACTGGAGCAGAGAGCAGCACCATGCTCATTACTATTTTCATCCCAAGTATCTAACAAAAAGAAGAATAAAAAAGGAAGACTCCATCATGGCCGAGAATGCATGGGCAAAACATGGGGTTTCTGAGTCAGTGGTCAGGAAACAGAGAGAAATGATATCACTGTTCACCTTCCTTTTATTCCTTCTAAGCTCCATCCCATGGTATAATGCCACCCTTATTTGGCACATATCTTTCCCTCATCAGTTAATCCTCTGAAGCACCCTTACAGACACACATGTGTTGCAATCTCCCAGGTGATTTAAAAGCCATGAAAATTGACAATGAATATTAGCCCTCACGAATGTCTGAGAGTGTACACAGAGGCACAGCCAGAATCCAGATTTTATCCTGCTTAACTTAAGATACAGGTTTGGGTGGAGGGGAAGAGCTAGTGAGAAGATTACAAAAGAGCCAGTTGGGCAAAAGCCATCCAGGAGGTTGTGGTGTCATGGGGTGAGGGACATCTCTAGAGTCATCATTCCTCAGAAGACTGAAAAGTACAGAGAGATGAGACTAGAGAAACCATCATTGAAGGTGGAGCTCATACAAGTCATCACTGAGAAAAGAAATTACCTATGGGCTGGTGGACAAAGAATACAAGTAGTAATGAAGAAGAATGGAGGGAAACCCTCTGTTTGGATATTTCTTACAAAAGTATTGCTGTGAGAAAATTCCAGGTGATTAATAGCATTGTTGTTCCCATGGGACACTCTGTGAATGAGCAAAAGTCTTGGGCATGATACACGCTAAACATCTTAAGTGAGTTAATAAACAAATAAGAAATAACATTATAGTATATTCCCCCAAAATTAAATCAAAATGCATACCCCGCAAGTATTCATTTCTTCAAAATGTCATAATAAAGAGTAAGCCAAATGGCAGACCCTGTCATAAATGACACTGAGCTGTGGTGGGGACAAAATGGCCATGAAAGCTAGTCATCAGAGAAGAAACCTCCAGCAAGACATGGCTTAATTCCCTACTGTCCTGTAGCCCACATGTGTGGTATCTTCAGCTATAGAGACTTGTGATATAGCTATGGTTGGCAACCAAGGGCATTGGCGATAGCCTGAAATGTTTTGGAGCCACTGGGGCATCCTTGTCCAACAGCTTGTAGGAAGGTTTCCTATACCTGGTACTAGTTTTTTGTTTACTAATCTTAGGCTTCAGGGAGGAGAATTATCTACCCATAATGTACTGCCATTAAAACTTTATATGCATATATATATATACTTTATAAATACATATAATTAAAAAATATGTATTGCATGTATATATTTATATAATATATTATATAATATATAAAATTTTATGTATTTGTTTATAGTTATATATACTTGATATATTATTTATATAAAACTATATATAAAATATCAGATTTCCACAGGCTTTTTTTTAAATTAATTTATTCATATTACATTTAAATTGTTAGCCCATCCTTTGTATCCTCCCATTCCTCCCTCCCTCCTGCTTTCCCCCTACTCCCCTTCCCTATGTCTGTGACTGAGGGGGACCCCCCCCCATATATGCTCTTAGGATATCCAGTCTCTTTTTGGTAACTTGCTATCCTTCCTCTGAGTGCCACCATGCCTCCCCATCCAGGGGACATGGTCAGAGATGGGGCACCAGAGTTTGTGTGAAAGTCAGATTGCCTTCTCCGCTCAACGGTGGAGAACGTCCTGTCCATCGGCGAGTCTGGGTAGGGGTTAGAAGTTTACTGCCTATATTTTCCGTGGCTGGTGCCATAGTTTGAGGAGGACCCCAGGACCCAGATCCTCCTGTCATAAAGTTCCTCTTGTAGGTTTCCAGGACCCTCTGGATCCTTCTATTTTCTCATTAGCCCAGGCTTCTCTCACCTAAAGTCTCAATGGGATGTCCTCTCCTCTGACCCACTTTCCTGGTAAGTAAAGTTTTTCATAGGACGTGCCCCTTGGACTAGTGTCTCGATATAAGTGAGTATATACCATTTAACTCTTTTTATTTCTGGGTGAACTCACTCATTATGATAATTTCTAGTTCAATCCATTTGTCCACAAATTTCGGGAATTCCTTGTTTTAAATAGCTGAGTAGTATTCCACAGTATAAATGTACCACAGTTTCTTGGTCCATTCTTCTACTGAGGGACACTTAGGCTGTTTCCATGTTCTGGCTATTATGAATAAGGCTGCTATGAACATGGTTGAGCAAATTTTCTTGTTGTGTACTGGAGCGTCTTCTGGGTATATTCCAAGGAGTGGAATAGCTGGGTCTTGAGGAAGCCCTACTCCCAGTTTTCTGAGAAAGTGCCAGATAGATTTCCAAAGTGGTTTGTACTAGTTTGCATTCCCACCAGCAATGAAGGAGTGTTTCTCTCTCTCCACATCCTCGCCAGCATGTGGTGTCAGTTGAGCTATTGATCTTAGCCATTCTGATGGGTGTAAGATGGAATCTCAGTGTCGTTTTGATTTGCATTTCTCTGATGACTAAGGAGGTTGAGATTTCTTTAAGTGTTTCTCATCCATTTGATATTCCTCTGTTGAGAATTCTCTGTTTAGTTCTGAGCCCCATTTTTCTATTGGGTTATTTGGTTTGGTGGTGCTTAATTTCTTGAGTTCTTTATATATTTTGGATATTAGACTTTTGTCATATGAAGGGCTGGTGAAGATCTTTCCCCAGTCTGTAGGCTGTCGCTTTGTTCTCTTGACAGTGTCACCTGCCTTACAGAAGCTTCTCAGCCTCATGAGGTCCCATTTATTAATTGTTGACGTTAAGGCCTGGGCTGTTGGTGCTCTGTTCAGGAAGTTGTCTCCTGTGCCTGTGTGTTCCAGGCTCTTCCCCACTTTTTCCTCTAACTGAATTAATGTCGCTGGTTTTAGGTTGAGGTCTTTAATTCACATGAACTTGAGTTTTGTGCATGCTGACAAATAGGGGTCTAATTGCATTTTTCTACATGCAGACCTCCAGTTAGACCAGCACCATTTGTTGAAGATGCTATCATTTTTCCATCGAATGGATTTGGCTTCTTTGTCAAAAATCAAGTGACCAAATGTGTGTGGATTCATCTCTGGATCTTCAATTCGATTCCATTGATCCACCAGCCTATTGCTGTGCCAGTACCATGCTGTTTTAATTACTTTTGCTCTATAGTACAGCTTGAGATCAGGTATGGAGATTCCTCCAGAGGATCTTTTATTGTATAGGATTGTTTTTGCTATTCTGGGCTTTTTATTTCTCCATATGAAGTTGAGAATTGATCTTTCAATATCTTCCAAATATTTTGTAGGTATTCTGATAGGGATTGCATTGAATCTGTAAATTGCTTTTGGTAAAATGGTCATTTTTACTCTGTTAATTCTCCCGATCCATGAACAAGGTAGATCCCTCCATCTTCTGATGTCATCTTCAATCTCTTTCTTCAGAGATTTAAAGTTTTTTTCAAATAAGTCCTTCACTTGTTTGGTTAGGGTTATTCCTAGATATTTTATATTGCTTGTGGCTATCGCGAATGGAGTAATTTTCCTAATTTCTTCCTCTGCATGTTTGTCATTTGTATATATGAAAGCTACTGACTTTTCTGAGTTTATTTTGTATTCTGCCAATTTGCTAAAGGTGCTAATCAGCTGTAGGAAATCTCTGGTGGAATTTTGGGGGTCACTTATATACACTATCGTATCATCTGCAAATAGGGATAATTTGACTTCTTCCTTTCCCAATTGGATCCCCTTGATCTCCTTTTGATGTCTTATTGCTCTGGCTAGAACTTCAAGAACTATATTTAAGAGATATGGAGAAAGTGGGCAGCCTTGTCTGGTCCTCGATTTTAGAGGGATTTCCTTGAGTATCTCTCTATTTAATTTAATGTTGGCTATTGGTTTGCTGTATATAGCCTTTATTATGTTTAGATAAGTGCCTTGTATTCCCGGTCTCTCCAGAACTTTAAACATAAATGGGTGTTGGATTTTGTCAAATGCTTTTTCTGCATCTAAAGAGATAATCGTGTGGTTTTTCTCTTTCAGTTTGTTTATATGGTGGATTACATTGATGGATTTCCGTATGTTAAACCATCCCTGCATGCCTGGAATGAAGCCTACCTGGTCATGGTGAATGATGTCTTTGATATGCTGTTGTATTCGCTTTGCGAGTACTTTATTGAGTATTTTTGCATCAATGTTCATAAGAGAAATTGGTCTCAAATTTTCTTTTTTTGTTGGGTCTTTGTGGGGTTTAGGTATCAATGTGACTGTGGCCTCATAGAAGGAATTTGGTAATGTTCCGTCCATTTCTATCTTTCGGAATAGCTTGAATAGTATCAGTATTAGCTCCTCTTTGAAGGACTGGTAGAATTCTGCACTGAAACCATCTGGCCCTGGGCTTTTTTTGGTTGGGAGAGACTATCAATGGTTGCTTCTATTTCTATAGGCGAAATAGGGCTATTTAATTTGTTTATTTGATCTTGATTCAATTTTGGCAAATGGAATCGGCCGAGAAAGTTGTCCATTTCCCTTAGATTTTCTAATTTTGTGGCATAAATGCCTTTAAAGTAGGTTCTTATGATTCTTTGTATTTCTTCCATGTCTGTTGTTATGTCTCCCTTTTCATTTTTGATTTTGTTGATTTGGAGAGCGTTTCTCTGTCTTTTAGTTAGATTGGCTAATGGTTTGTCTATCTTGTTAATTTTCTCAAAGAACCAGCTCTTGGTTTTGTTGATTGTTTGGATTGTTCTCTTTGTTTCTAATTTATTGATTTCAACCCTGAGTTTGATTATTTCTAGGTGTCTACTCCTCTTGGGTGTTTCTTCTTCTTTTTTTCCTAGGGATTTCAGCTGTGTTGTTAAGTTGTTTATGTGGGATGTTTCCATTTTCTTTTTAAAGGCACTTAGTGCTATAAATTTTCCTCTTAGCACTGCTTTCAATGTGTCCCACAAATTTGGGTATGTTGTTCCATCATTTTCATTGAATTTCAGGAAGTCTTTTATTTCTTCCTTTTTTTCTTCCATGACCCATGTGTCATTAAGTAGAAAGTTGTGTAGTTTCCACGTGTGAGTATGTTCTTTGTTATTTCTGTTGTTGTTGAAGTCCAGCCTTAGACCATGGTGATCTGATAAGAAACAAGGTATTAGTTCAATCTTCTTGTATCTGTTGAGGCTTGCTTCATGACCTACTATGTGGTCAATTTTAGAGAATGTTCCATGAGGCGCTGAGAAAAACACAAAAGGTATACTCCTTTGCATTTGGGTGAAAAGTTCTGTAGATATCTGTTAGATCCATTTGATTCATGACATTGGTTAATTAAGTTATTTCCCTGCTTAGTTTTTTATTCAAAGACCTATCCTTGAGTGAAAGTGAAGTGTTGAAGTCTCCCACTATTAATGTATGGGTATCGATGAGTGGCTCAAGCTTTGTTAATAGCTCTTTTACAAATGTGGGAGCCCTTGTGTTAGGAGCATAGATGTTCAAAATTGTGCTTTCTTCTTGGTTGACTTTACCTTTGATGAGTACGAAGTGTCCTTCCTCATCCCTTTTGATTAATTTTGGTTGAAAGTCTATTTTATTAGATATTAGAATGGCTACCCCAGCTTGCTTCTTGTGACCATTTGCTTGAAATATTTTTCCCCAACCTTTTACTCTGAGGCAATGTCTGTCATTGTGGTTGAGATGTGTTTCTTGAATGCAGAAGAATGTTGGGTTATGTTTATGCATCCATTCAGTTAGTTTGTGTCTTTTTGTTGGAGAATTGAGACTGTTGACGTTGAGAGATATTAATGACCAGTGAGTGCTAAGTCCCTTCATTTTTGCTGTTTGGTACAGTCGAGATTTTGTAAGGTTGTGATTTTGCAATGGTGTAGTTATCTATTTCCTATGTAGTTTTGGTTGTAGTTTGACCCTTTGGGGTGGAGTTTTCCGTCTAGTAACTTCTGTAAAGCTGGATTTGTGGCTAGGTACTGTTTGAATTTGTATTTGTCATAGAATATTTTGTTTTCTCCGTCAATGGTTATTGATAGTTTCACTGGATATAGTAATCTTGCTTGGCATCTGTGTTCTCTTAGGGTTTGAAAGACTTCTGCCCAAACCCTTCTGGCTTTCATGGTTTTTGCTGAGAAGTCGGGAATAATTCTGATAGGTTTGCCATCATATGTTACTCAGCCTTTTTCTCTTGCCGCTTTTAATATTTTTTCCTTGTTCTGCATATTTTGCGTTTTTATTATTATGTGGCAGGAAGATTTTCTTTTCTGGTCTATCTTATTTGGTGTTCTGTAGGCCTCTTGTATGCTCATATGCATCGCCTTCTTCAAATTGGGGAAATTTTCTTCTATGATTCTGTTGAAGATATTATCTGGGCTGTGGAGTCAGTTGTCCCCTCTTTCCTGAATACCTATTATTCTCAAGTTTCATCTTTTCATGGTGTCTTTGATTTCTTGGATGTTCTGTGTCAGGAACTTTTCAGATTTAGCATTTTCTTTGGTGGTTGTTTCGAGTTCTATGAGTGTATCTTCAAGACCCGATATTTGTTCTTCCATTTCTTCTATTCTGTTAGATAAGGTCACCTCTGAGATGCTTGCTTTCTTTTCTGCTGCCTCTCAATCACGTTTTTCTTCTGTGTGTTCCTTTATCATAGCTTCCATTTTTATCTTCAGGTCTTGAACTGTTTTAATTATTTCCTTCATCTAGTTATTTGTATTTTTCTGAAATTCTTCAAGTGCCTCTTTAT
Source organism: Acomys russatus (assembly GCF_903995435.1). Classification (NCBI taxonomy): domain Eukaryota; kingdom Metazoa; phylum Chordata; class Mammalia; order Rodentia; family Muridae; genus Acomys; species Acomys russatus. The sequence goes on along the minus strand of NC_067137.1, from coordinate 42,875,112 downwards.
ATGACTCTTTTAAATCTTCAGCCCTCTTGTTTGCTTCCTCCTGCATTTGTTTACAGATTTTATTTGTTTTTTTCCATTATCATCTTCCTTACTAAGGACTTGAGGTCATTTTCTTGTATGTCAATTGTTGTTGGGTTCTCCAGGTTGTTTTCATTGGGATTGCTGGTATCTGGAGATGCCAACTTGTTTTGGTTAGCATTCTTTCGCTGTCCTCTTGTCATTTTGGTGACTCTGATGTTGGGAGGTAGTTTGTAGTGACCTTCCCTGTTTGAGAGTGGATAGTTGATGACTGATTATAGGTAGGGTGCCCTTGCCTGTGCGGATCAGGGAGTATTTCCCTGGACCAGGCAGGTGATTCGGTTTCCACTCCTGGAGATTTTTCTCTACACCTTAGGCTCCAGGCTGAGTCAGGCAGAGTAGGTTTCTGTTTGGGCCCTTTCACCTTACTGCTGTAATTAAGATCAGCAGTTTGGGGATCTAGAATAAGATCAGCACACAAGCTCTCTGGTTGCATAGGTTGATCCCAGCTGCCTGTCCTTCCTGTTGCTTTGTAGCCAAGACCCCAGGTGGAGCAGATCTTCTGGGCTGTAGCTGTCTTTTAGCTCTGCCTCTATACTCTGTAGAAGTGTCCAGCCTCTCCCAGGATTTTGGGAGTTCTTGCTGGGTCTGCAGGAGCTGACCCATCTAGGTTCTGTCTGTTGGAGAGTGCAGGATCAGTGCCTGGAGGGCCTGAGACAATATGGTTTCAGGACACTTGCAGTATCCAAGGAGGCAGCAATTTCCACGCCCCTCCCAGATCGCTTTAGGTCAGCAATTAGACACTGAAAGCACAACCCACATCTCCCTATATTGTGAGAGGTCCTGTTGTACACGCAAGAGTGGACCCAGCTAAGTTCTGTTGTTTGGGGAGTGCCGGCTCAGTGCCTGGCGGCCCGGGCAGCTGAAGACAATATGGATTCAGACTGCTGGCGGGAATCCCATGTATCTTCTCTTTTTGCCAGTGAAAGCCAGGATGCTCCAAGATCGCTTTAGGTAAGCAATTAGACACTGCAAGCAAGACCCACATCTCCCGATAATATGGGCGGTCCCACTGGGCCTGTGGGAGCAGTCCAAGCTGGTTTCTAACTGCCCTGTTTGCAGGGTCAATCCATTGTGCCTGGCTTTAGATTGGGCCTAGGACGGTCCGTGAGCTACATGCCAGCTCTAGCTGTTTTTGGTGAGTCCTGCCACCTGTGTTTCCACTCGGCCTAGGCAGGTGACCTCCGCAGTTTGGGGTGGTGTGGATGGAGGGGTCCAATGGCAGTTTCACCCTATTCCCTGAGACTCCTCAGGCTGGGGGCTCTGGAAAACCCCCTCCCCAGACAGCGAGTTTGGGTTTTATGTGCCAGCTGCAGCTCGCTTGCGGATTCCGTTCCAGAGTTTGGGGAGTGCGTTAAGCACCTCTGGGCTGTTGCTTGTCCCAGGGTTAGACCCACTGGTGGTCTGCAGAGTTTGGGGCCCCACTCACCTACAGTTGTCAAAATCCAGCAGTCTGTGGCTCCATTCACATCCCTGATCTCCTCGGAGTAGATCAGATATGGTGCATACTGGTTGATGCCATCTTGGAATCCCCACAAGGCTTTTACATATATCCTTAAGGTTAAGTTAACCCTTCTTCCTATCCTCTTCTCTCTTCTATCTCCAAGTCCCATGTCTGACTAACTTTTATACCCACAACATTTTCCTTTCTACTTTCATTTCACACATGTTCTGCCTTACCTTCTTCCTTAAGGCCTTCCCCCAACATCCCTCACTCTCAAACAACACCTTCCTAAGCTTTCTGATCTTTATGGGCAGTCAAATTCAAACACACTAGTCTAAGAATTAGAAGCTAGGTTCAACATATGAGGCAGCACATGTGGCATTTGTCTATAGAGCCCTGGGTCATCACACTTGGAATTCTGTGTAGAAGTTCACAGCCAAGTGGTATGTGTTGAGAATAAACAACTGTGGAGTGCTTACCTACGAATGGTACATCAGTATTACCCTTCCCAAGGCTCAAGGAACATAAAGGAAGGGGGGTGTCAAAATGTAAGAGTCAGAAGTTGGGGAGAAGTGTTGCAAAATATTGGCTTCTGCATGTGACTGGGCATGAACTCACTGCAGCTGTGGTTAACCACGTGAGTCCTGGGCTAGATTGGGTTTCTCCATAGTTCACCATGCTTGGGGAAGGGTCTGCTCCTCATTGAAGGACTATGGAACAGTATTTGGTATTGAAAGAAAGGGATCTCATTTCCCCCATTGGTATAGCCACTAATAAGTTGTTCATATTCCAGTAAGTAACCTCCAAGTCACGCTCATAAAAGTAACATCAATTAAGTTCAGTGGGTGGGGGGCGGGGGAGAGCATAAAGTCGGAGAATTTTACTGAAATAAGTTTCAGTAGTAGTGAAAATGATCAAAATTCAATATGCACATGTATCAAATTCTCAAGAACAAAAGTAATATATAGAATAATACTTTTTAAAATGACACTAAAATTAAAAGGATGTTTTGAAATGATCATATGTCAGGATTAAACAATTTATTTCTGAGATACAACATGGTTCAATATATGAAAAAGAATGTTAATAAAATGAAGGGGAAAAAACCCACACAATCTTCCCAATCAACGAGAAAAAAAAAATACTTGACACAATTAAGCACAGGCTCATGGAGGAAATGCTCAGAAAACTAGAACTGGAAGGAAATTGTCTTAACTAATAAAGGTCACAGATGAAAAGTTCATGGCTACATCATATTCAATGAGCCTCAGATTCAAGCAAGGAGCCTCCTTTTACCAATTCTAATGAACACAGTCCTGGAAGTCCGAGCCAGAGAGAGCAGGCAACTTAAAACTAACCCTTATCCAAGTTAGAGAAGTCAAATGAACTATTTGTAAAGACAGAATCTTAGGTGGAGACATGAATAAAAGAAACTCCTCAGAACCTAAGAAAGAACTGAAGAATGGGTTCAGTTCAGTAAAGTTGCAGGGTACAAACCCCATCACATTAGAGCTTAGGGAGCAGGGGAGAGGGTAAGTGTACTCGCTGTCCCTGAGGAGGACACAGGTTCTTAGTGCCCACATGGCAGCTTACCAATACCTCATTCCAGCTCTAGAGGATCTGATACCTGTCCCTCTTCAGGCGTCCTCATGTACCCGCACACACATGCTGCACAGTTACAGAGACACACATATACATACACATAAATATAAGCAAAAAGACATCTACTTTTAAAGTATTGTTGGGCCAAACACAGTGAAAAAACTGAAAAGAAGTTTATAAAAGCAATTTCATTTATTGGAGCATAAAAACTGTGAAGTTAATACTACGTCTCTCAGCTAGGCTCACACTGCAACCTTATGTGGAACAGCTAAGCTACGGAACGCACCCAGGTGTCCCACCAAGTGGGCATAAAGGAAATGTGGGATACACACACAGGGAAGTTTTCCTCAGCCAGAAAGAATGGAAATCTGTCATTTGAGGGATGCAACTAGAGACAATCGTATTATGCAAATTAGCTCAATCTCAGAAAGACAAAATATGATCTATTTTCTCTCACTTGTGTTTCCTAGATTTTATATAGATTCATAAAATCATGTATCTATGACATGAAAGTAGATTAAGAACTGTCTAAGGGAACAAGGAGACTAAGGGGAGGGGAGAAGAGAGAATGCTAAAGGGAGGGGCATGCGGAAGAGTGGAATTAACACACAGTAAATACGTGCATAGGTGTGTGAACATGTGTGCGTACAACACAGTACTGCATGCAATGGATGGATGCAATGACAATTTTAAAAAATTACAGTATTCCCAAATAAATGGAAAGAGATTCCATATTTATGGAAAAGAAGACTTAATACTGCCCCAAAGCCCATGCTACCCTGGGTATCTTATAGATTTAAATGAGATTATTATCAAAAATCTCAATTGTATTTTTTATGGACAAAGAAGCATCTTAACATTCTCTTGTGGCCACAGAAGACTCCGAATATCCCAAGAAATCTTGAGAGAAGAGAGCAAAAGCCAAAAGTGCAGCAGCTCCCAATTTGGAACATATGGCAAAGCCACCACAACTAAGCATCAGTACCCGGGCGAGTTTTACCTGAGTCTGTGTGTACTTCATTATGTATTACTCTGTATTTCCTGCCGTCTCTTTATACTCATCTCCTGCCCTGTGCTCTAAGATACAGTCAGATTTTGACAACAATACATTACATCATTGTTCAGCTGGTGATTTTTTTTCTTAGCTGCATTCACTCTAAATTTTTCTGCAGATGATCTAACTTGATGGCCACATTTGTTGCTTTCTCCAAACTCTCAATTCTTTTCATATCCCATTCTCATGCCAGGAGTGCAGTGTCTCTTTTGTCCCTCTGAGGAGGGTTTTTCACACTGTCCCTGGGAAATGTTCTCCATCATGTGTAGGGCTTGTTCACTTTCTTTCATGCCACAGTTTCTCTTTAGAAACCTGGAAATCCTTGTCTGTGTGCTTAGAGGGCATGGACAGAGCCCTGCCTCTCTCTCTGTGGCTCTCTGATTTCATTGTTCCTGGTGTCTCTTGAGTGAAGACCCAGAGAAACAAGCTGCAGTGCAGGAGAGCTTCCTTAGCTACAGCATCCTGGTCCCAGGTGCTTTTTTACAATTTTTGGAAAGTGAGGGAGCAAGCAAAAGTCAGCCTTCACCTTTATCCTTTTACATCTTTTAATATTAAGAATTGTAAGAATCTCAAGGATGTAGAGAAAGGGGTTGGTTTTATGTTTATCAGAGGAAAAAAGATCACACACTTCAAAAGATTGGCATCCTAGGGTAAAATGTCCTTTATCTAATTTAATCTGCACGGTTAAAGTCAGCCCTTAGGATTTTTTAAAAGATCAGCAATTTGTTGTTTTATCACTAAGGAATACATAGCTCTAATATGATTCATCCTCTTCCTCCTCCTTCTTCTTCTTCTTTCTTTCTCTCTCTCTCTCTCTCTCTCTCTCTCTCTCTCTCTCTCTCTCTCTCTCTCTCTCTCTCTCTCTCCCCTTCCCCCCCTCTCTCTGTATGTGTGAGTTATCTTATTTAATTAACTGTGTTTGTTAGGATGACCACCTATTGTCAGAACACAGTACAAGAATGGAGTTGTGTGAGGAAAATTCTGAATGCTTGTGAGAAACGTAAAAACAAACAAAAAAGAAACAAAACAAAACAAACAAACAAACAAACCCCGAACAAGACAAGAGTCACATCATATAACCTTAGCTCTTCAGAGCATGGAATTGCTCTTGAAATGTCTTCTGTGCTTCTCCTAGGTGTAGCAGATAAGAATGAGTTTACTTCAGATTGCTCATTGCAGCTGGCTATCGTTGTTCATATGTCTCTATGGGAAACATGTTTTTGCCATGTGCAGCTTGTACTTATGATTGTATACAGCTTGAACTTAGGAGAATTTTACTCATGGGACCTTTCTTAACCCTCAGAGTATACATCGTCTAAGGCTCTGAATAAAGTTGGTTATTGCAGGAGACCTCAGGCCACCTCATTTTTAGGCTCCATTCTCCTAGTCCGATGGCCTCTAGAACAGGTAGAGCCTATAGTTTAAGTATTTTTTCCAGTTGAAACATTTTTCACATGAGAGAATAGATTCCAAGAATATTCTGTGATAGCTAATCTTTATTTTCAACATGGCCAGATTTACCATCACTAAGAAACAGACCTATGGGTATATCTGTGAGGGTATTCCCAGATGGAGCTAACTGAGGAAAGGACCACTATCCCAGTGTGGCATCATCTGATGGGTTTGGCATTGCCCACTGAGTAAAAAGGTGGAAACAAACAGAGTACCAGCCTTCATTATTCTTTACATCCTGAGTGCACACAGTGCAAGCAGCTGCCTCACACTCATGCTCAGAGACGTCTGCAGTGATGGACCATACCACCTCAAACTGCGAGACGAAATAAACCGTTCTTGAGTTGCCTTTGTCAGATATTTTGCATCAATAAAAAAAAAAAAAAAAAAAAGGTATTACGGCGAATGCAACTTTGAATGAAATCAAATCTCTTTTAATTCCCTGGGCTGCTTTATGTTTCTTTCAATGAGCTGTGCTGAGCTGTAAGGTACTGTGAGCAATCCCCCCCGCTAGGTCTCCAAAGTTAGTGCTGCTCAGCAGTAAAGCCAGGCTGAGGCCTTGTAGATAACATGCAAGCTGGCAGCTCTCTGAATCAGCAGTAAGCATAATAACAGAGGTTTAATATATCTCTATCTGTATCTACATCCATCCATCCATCTATCTATCTATCTATCTATCTATCTATCTATCTATCTAATATCTATCTGCTGACTGGTAAAATGAGAAGACTTGTTCTTTAAAGGCAAGAATACAGACAACCCATCTCTCGGAGTAATGCCTGTGAAAGTCTTCATAGTCTCTAGGCCTTTCTTTGCATGTTGTCTGTGACCAGGGCCCCAAGTCTGAGGCAGGCCAGCCTATCTTCAAGAACTGCTCACTACACTAGAGACAGACTTATACAAACCATGCAGCTTCAGTCCGGGCACTGGTAGGTTACAGTTGCTGCTAAATGCCTTGATCCAAGCTTGCCTGCTGAACAGGTCTTGGTTCCAGTGACTTTCCTTAGCAGGTCCAGCCTCCTCAGCAAAGGCTGATATTCGGCAATCATACAGTTTCAGAATTTATGTCTGCTAAGCTCCCATCATAAGCAAAACTAGAAGATCCCACGAATATTCAGGGCCAACAAGTGTTCTTAACATGCTCATGTGACTTAACCAACATTATCTAGTTAAGTGAAAAATGGTTGAAATTAGCTTCATCTACAAAATGCAATAGTGAGCTGCTATTATTGTGCAACTCATTGAAAGAAAACACCTTGCAAACGTCCCGTTTCTTTTCCAGATAGATGTGCATGAGCTGAAGCATGCAATAAAGGAGGACGAAGGGTCAAATTCAAATTCTTGGAAATCACAGACAAGACAGGTCCTCCTCATCTTTCAGGTAAGAGGTGATGGGGCTGACTGAGTAAAGGGTGAGAAGCTCACACAAAGGCAGGGGAGCTGGTGAGAGGAGAGAGCTAGGGTTCAGCTTTTTAGAAATGAAGAGGTCACAACTTACACTTAGCACACCCCAAATTCTGCCTATGGTATGTGAGAGGCTTGGGTGAGAGCCTAGGCCAGTCACATCAAGGATACAGAACTGGTAACTTATAGTAATAGGAACTGTCTCAAAGCCCTAGAGGCTGATCAAAAACGGAGGTCTAGGCTTGGAGAGTCAAACCTTTTGCTAATGCTATATGGCATTGTCATCTGCACATGCTCTCCTGAGATGCACGTGGCTTAAGAATCATAGGTTGGGCATGTCTGGTGTAGGTAAATTTTCACTGCCTCTGATGCCTGTGAGAAAAAGTCTTATCATTCTACTGCTAGAAGTGAATGGCAACCTTGATCTTCCTGGGCTGCATCTCTGTACTAATGTCTACCATCAGGGCCACCTGTACCACTTCTCATGTGTGCCTTCTCCTCATCATAAAAGCTACAGTCACATTAGGCTGGAAACCTCTTTCCAGAATAGCCCCCACCTCAACCCAGTGACTCAGCAGCAATCCTGTGTGTGAATATGGTCATGTCCCAGGTACAGGGCCTGAGGACTTCCACATGTGCTCTCTCAAGTGAAAAGGATATGGTTCAACTTAAAACCAATGACAAGTGTATTTGGAGATCAGGAACTGCTGTTTGCCCTCCTTTATATTCCTAAGTCTCTAGCTATCTTTAAAAATAATGTGTTAAACGGTTCTTCGGATTGCTTACAACGGCTGAACTGTCGCTCTTCTGATATCAGCTTTTGCATGCCCAAATGAACTGTGTATTTCTGGAGGGCACAGCTGTAACGCCTTATCGAATAGAATGCAGGCCTCCAGGTCAGTGGGGTCATCATACAGCATTCATGTTCATAACCTGCCTTCAGAAGTGTAAAGAGGACGGAAAAGCACCGCCGACAAGCCTGTAACACGTGCGCGTGAGGGGTGTGATTGGTGCCCATTGCAGAAGCCTGACTCAGAAGATCAGTCACAAGGTGAGATATGTAGCACGTGTGCCTTTCAGGAAACAATGTCATTATTGCTAAAAAACAAAACAAAACAAAACAATAATATAGAGAATTATTATTTTGATTTAGTAAAAGATAAGCTGGGAGACGGGAAAAGGCAGTGATAGCTGAAAAACATGCACCCCTCAAAGAAGTCAAGAGCATGGACCACTGTAAGGGAGGGAGGAAAACAGCCTTGCTGAGAGGAATGAAGCAAGATTCCATGGTGTTAGATATGGACATCGAAGTGTAAAGACTTTAAGCCACTGCAGGCTATTACTGCACAGAGAACTGAAAGAAAATAATTAACAGAAAGCGCTATTGTGGGAAGAACAGGAGAGCGCTGGTAACATCAAGGTACTGCCCAGCATTCCTCCCCCCACACAGCATCTCACAAGGGCTGCAGAAGCTAATTACCATCTCAGGCTCTCTAGCTTTTAGTCCTTGCCCTTCCCTTTGGAGAGCAGCAGCCTATGGGTCGGGATCTGACAGCGGTAAGACCATAGCTTCTGTGTCCCAAGCTTGAGGTGGATGGACAGCACCTAGAGCCCTGAGCCTGTGTAGCTCTCTGCTTCAGCCAGTGCCACACCCACCAGGTGCTCCTACCAGCCATAGTGTTGTCTCCGTCTCTGCTATTGAAGGAAGCTACTGTCTGGGAAGGCGGCAGACCAGCCTGTGCCTTCATCTGTCGCTGCATCCTGCGTACCACAGACTCCTTCAGGAGTGACATATGATTCCGTTTATTTTTAGTCTTTCTCCTGGTCACCTTGCTTAGGGCCTCCCTTCCTCAACCAATAGAAAAAAATCTTGTCACACAGAGGGAAAAACAGTCATTTTAAAGCATGCTAATTGGTTTCCAGACATTATACCCCCTTTAGTGTAAGCCTTCTTTGAAGCAAACACAAGAACTCAAGGTTCTCAGTCATTTCTTTGTGTGTATGTGTGTGTGTGTGTGTGTGTGTGTGTGTGTGTGTGTGTGTGTGTGTGTGTGTGTGTGCGCGCGCGCACGTGCATGTGCCTGTGCGCGTCTGGATACTTTTTGAGTCGGGTCTATAAACTGGCCTGAGCTCACTAAAGAGGCTAAGCTGGCTGTCCAGAAAGCCTGTGATCTGTCTCTGCCTCCCTAGTACCATGATTGCAAGCACATATCACCATGCCTGGAATACCATCCCTGTCCCTCACGAGTCCCTTCTCCTGAGTGATTCTAGGTTCTCCTTCTATTGAGCTCACATTAACACTAGCCATGGGTACAGCTACTTTCTAGCTCATGTGCCCAGCCAGCACCATTCAAGGGATTCCCACAGTCTGAATCACACTTGGTTGGGGTACTGGAATCAGGAAGTAGGTCATACTGTGGACCTTGGTAGGAAGAGTAAATATCAGCAATAAGGCACCCAGGGTGGGAACAGCCCTGGACTCACTAAGGAAGGACCCTACCTGGAGATGGAGAGGGAAGGGCTCTTAGAGAGTCTGAGAGACACTGAGTTGATTGTGGGTGGAGACACAGTGAGGTTGGAGAATGGAGGAGGAAAGTGACCTTCTGGGGACACCAACTGAGTCAGTGTGACTAAGAGAGTGCTAGCGAAGTTACGCAAGGTGGAAACAGATATTCCTTAGGGGCAATTAAACAGCAGAGTCGTGTCTGTGCCTGGGCTCTTTGGAGAGGGTTGTTTCGGGAGCTGGCACTGAAATGTAGAACTCAGAGGTCCCCAGCCACAGGGCACACACAGTGTGTGGCACAAAGCACAAAACTGGGGCTTGCTGTCTTCTCATCACTGTAATTTCTTCTCTGATTTATGGGCACTTTCATGTGCATTTTTAAAATATATTAATGCATTGGAAGGCTTTTGTTAATCACTTTTTAATGATAAGTTTTTAACTTAACCAAATTTTGGTCCATGAGTGTGATCTGAACCATATGAACTACTTGGGCATTTGTTGAAATTTATTTATGGTGAATGTGTATTGCTGAGTTTTCTGCAGTGCTTAGACAGTATGTGAATGAAGCTATCTCTGGAGGCCTGGGCCCCCCCATGCTGTATGTGGCAGTTATCTATCCTATCCCTTCACTTTAAATTCTCCCTTATGGTCCCATGATTCCTGCCATACTCTTCACACTCAAGAACCAGTCATGGTCCATGCAGTTACCACACTTTCTCCTAACTGAGAGGCAGAAGAACGCAGATGTCTATGATTTCTGGGCAAATTTGGTCAACCCAGCAAGTTACACACAACCAACAAACAAATAAACAAACAAATGGTATACATGCCCTTTGATTATTGAGTTGGATCAATGTCCTAGGGTTTCTATTGCTGTGAAGAGACATCATGACCACAGCAACCCTTATAAAAGAAATCATTTCATTGGGGCTGGCCTACAGTTTCAGAGGTTTGGTTCATTATCATTGTGCTGAGAAGCATGGCAATTGGCATGCTGGCATGCTGCTAGAGACAGAGCTGAGAGTTCTATGTCCTGACCTGCAGTCAGCAGGAAGAGAGCTGCTGGGCCTGGCTTGAGCTTTTGAAAGCCAAAGCCCACTGCCAGTGATACACTTCTTTCAACAGAGCCACACCTCCTCTAACAAAGCCACACCTCCTAATCCTTCTCAAGTAGTACCAGTCTCTAATGACCAAGCATTCAAATATATGAGCCCATGAGTACCATTCCTATTCAAACCACCACTATCAAGAATCTACTGGATCAATAGCTGATAAACATTGTTAGTTGTACACAAGACATTTTATTTCTAGTTTACCCAATATATTTACTTTAAGAATACTATGGTAAAAAGCATGGAGCTCATGCGATAGGGCCCCTCCCCATTTATGTGCAAATTTTTTATTAAATTTTCTGAAGTTGTAGTGTTAAAAACATTTCACTTTAAGCTTTTTTATGACTTGTGGCTATGTTGCCTGTTTTATTTTTGACATTTTTGTGTCACTTTCCTTTTAATGTTTCTGTCCTGTTTTTCATAGTCTCCCATTAAAAAATGCACTAAATCTTATTTTTCCAAATTTCATCTGGGGTCCTCTGATTGCCATAAAACTTCAGAATATTTATGTTTGTAGTGCTGTTGATATATTGTAGCTCATTGTTATTCTTTTTATTTTGTCTTTAACACATATTTTTTTCTACTCTCCTCATCTTTACTTACATGGGCAGAGATTTATAAAATATTTTTATTACTTTAATGTGTGTGTGCACGTGTGTGTGTGTGCGTGTGTGTGTTTGTACAGTGACTGTGGAGGCCCAAAGGGGGCTACAGATCCTCTGGAGCAGGAGTTACAGGTGGTTTTGAGCCACACGGTGTCAGTGTTGGGAAATGAACTCCAGTCCTCTGCAAGAACTGAATGTGCTCTTAACTACTGAGCCATCTCTCTAGTCTCTGAGAGTTCTTTATTTTTTATTTCACTTGTTTATCAATCACTATATTCTCATACTTGTTATTTCCTAAATAAATATCAGTTGTTTCACTTTTAGCAGAAGAAAATGGCAATGCGTATTCCCATTTCTTCTTACCAGGGTTGGGGAGTACTTTTAACCTGGTCAGCTCTAATCCTATTACCCAACTCCATCAACATTCCCATTTACTGGTTCTTTCCTTGGATATTTTCAGACTTTCAAATAAATGTCTTCTCTTTTGAATCACTTATTATCTACTAAAAGAATGAAAGTAGACACCATCCCACAGCATACACACACAAAACGGATCCAACACGGGATAAAATATTTCAGTGTAACATCTGAAAAAATTAACCTTGGGAGGGAGTTGTTGGATATAATGCAAAGGCTCAGGCAGCAAGCAGGATGAAGGCAAGACAGACACCTTCTGCACAGCACGGGGGACAATTAGCAGGGTGGACAAGTACATCTGAGTACAGGTCAACTTCAAAAACTCTAGGGGGCTTCACAACTCAAAAGCAGCAGCATAAATGAATAACATGATTAAAAGTAGTCCATGTTCCACAACAGACATTTCTCAAATGAGAGCATGGGTCAACACATACGAAAGTAAGCTCAGACTCACTAATTATCTTGGCATGAGGGTACACACCTGCGATCCTAGTACTCAGGAGGCTGAGGCAAGAAGTTCATGAGTTTAAGCACTGCTTGAGCTAAATAGCAAGATCCTATCTCAAAAAAAAAAAAAAAAAAAAAAAAAAAAAAAAAAAGCAAAGCATAATTTCATGATTTTCATGTCTCTTGGGTCAGTACTGTCAGGGATTAAAGAAAAATGTGTGGGTGAAGGTATATTTTGAGAGTGAGAGATAGGTTTAGTTATTAGGGAAAGCAGTGCAGAGGATTCTGAAAAAACAAAAACTAAAAATAGAGATATTGCTCATGTTTCTTCTGTATATACAGCAGAATAAAATAAAACAGTAATAGCAGCACACTTATGTCCATGGTAGAATCTGATGCAGTAACAAAGATGTGGAAACAGCCTAAGTGACCATCGGTCAAGGAATGGAGAGAGGACATGGCATATCCACGAGCATGGGCACATGCCTCAGCATGGGAAAGACAGATGCCAATGCATTCAAGACAACATGGATAAAAGCACAGGGCATTAGGCCAAGTGACATAATCCAGATAGAAAAAGAAAAGTACTACATGATTCACTTTATGTGATCCCTTAGTAGGACACATAAATGTTGAATGCATAAAGGTCAAGCAGGAACCTGTGGGGATGGGGGCAGGGAGGAGATGGGGAGACACTAGTCAAATGCTATAGACTGGCAATTAGGCTGCTCATGTCAGGTAATGAATGGATCTTGTATGTGGAGGAAGACTGCAGTTAGTACAACTATACTAAAGGCACACAGCTCATGAAGAAGGATTTCAGAAACTTCCACCGCAACAGCAGGTAGTGATGTCAGGTGACGAGTGTGTTAAATTCTTTATTCATCCAGTGTGACCGTTTTACCATGGAGACTTTACACTTTAAAATATTCAGCCTGGGTCCACTTTCTTGTTCTCCATGGCTCTTTGTGCCTCACTCATTTATTGTATCAAACACTCCTTCCTTGGAAAGCATGTCCTTGAGAAGGACAGCCAGTGTTTGTGTGAAGCCGACCTGAGTGCCCACTTCCCTCTGAAAGGCAAGATTATAGCAGAGAGTTACTTTTGGTGTTTTGAAAATATCCTCTCACTGTGTTCCCAAACCTACTTTTTGATTCTGGATCAGAAAAAGACATTTGTATAACCCTTCTGAAAGATAGCTATGTATATTACAAGTTCTCAACTGAAAAAGCATTCAGCATGATAGACAATGCCCCCAGTGGTAAGATGTTTCAGAGCTGGTACAAGTTCTGGTGGGCACAAAAGTTCATTGTGTTTATGGTTAGAAGAAAGTAAAGCCTGATACTTGGGATAAAGATATGGGGTTGTTTTTTTTTAAAAAAAATACTTATGTTCTCGTGGTTCCTAAGAATGTTTAGAGCTCAAAGACTGATCCAACCCTTTTTGCTAAGAGTAAGCACTTGCTCCTACTTTAAATGCAGATTCCAGTCCTATCCAACACCACTGTGCATCTGTCCGAGTTCCCTAACCCTATCCCCTGGCCATTCAAAATGAGGCAGAACATGCTCTAGCCAGCATCGTATGGGCCTGGTGAATACCCACAAGAACCAGCTAGAATGTGCTGGCACTGGGGGAATCCAGAGCAGAGTGTAAGTGACTATACTCTTGGATGCTTGGTAAAGGGGACCTGGGTAAGGTCTTATATGAAGGCAAGTTAAATGATTTGGAAAGAGTTGGAGATACGCGATTGAGCCTTGGGAGGTGACATGCAGTACAATTATTATAGGGATGTCCCTTAGAAACATGGACAAATCAGCAGTTTGTGCTAAGTGAGTTAAAATGTCAATCTGTAAATGGAGAGACAAGCGACTCAGAAATGGACAAAGTAGAAGGGATGCGTTGTGTAAGGTCAGAGAACTGACCAGATAGATGGCTATGGCCACCAGGAAGGTCTGTCACAGTCACAATTTATCGACCAATAAGTGTGGAAGTGGGCCACTTGGCTCACAAATGCTCTCTAGAATTGTCCTCTACAGACCAGACTGGATATGGGCTACATGATTACAGAATTAGGCTCAATGAAACCATGCAGATGACAGAACTCTGTAAAAATAGAGGCCAGATGTCAGAGCGTCAAGATCAGAAACCAGGTGGGTGCAATTATCATCAAGCCTATGAAGGTTGGAGTGGCAGGCAACAGGTCTGACCTTCAGTTATTATGAAGATGCAGAATAGAACATAGCCCCCAGGGGATGAAACAGATAGGAGCCCAGCAAGCTACTTCTCACCTGACGCATCACGAGAAGGAATTGAGGGTGCACGATCTGGAAGCTGAGAGCAAGAGCCCCCTCGTGCAGCTCGCAGACACAAGCTAAGTTTTGGATTCAAGATCTGTTGATTGAAGAAGAGGTTCATGTTCTCAAGAATGGTTGAGAAGCACTAAAGCAAGGATGCATGGCAGTACCCTCACATCTTCCAAAGGTAAGCATGTCAGTCAGTTCCTCAGGGAACATCTACACCAGGAAAAGGGGAGGATTGTTCAGAACCACCCGGATTTCTCTGTAACTCTCTCTTCTGTTAAGAATCAAGGCAGAAGTGGCCAGATGACACATAGACTACTGATCCATGACCAACTTGCCAATGAGCTATTGGGTCTTAAAATTCACCAAATTACCATTGTGTCAAGTCATTGGATAGATATGTAGGAAGACACTGGGCAGCTAGTGTGATGCTCACCTCCATGTTGGCATGTCATATCAGAAGAGAGGAGCAAATGCAGACTCTGAAACTACACTGCTACATCGTAACACTAAAGTAAATAAACAGAGCCTGATCCCAGGATGTTTTACTGTACTCTAACAGCTGCTACAGCTGTTGGATGATTCTGCTGAGTTTCTCAGTGCCTTGAGGTTGAAGAGTCATAAGAGCATTTGGGGAGTCGACAACAACACAGAGTAACCAAGCTGCAAGCCCATTTATAAAGAGGTCTTTAGGGCTAGAGAGATGGCTTAGTGCTTATGAGCACTAGCTGCTCTTGCAGAGGATCTGGCCTTAATTTCCAGCGCCTGCGTGGCAGACTCAAAACTATCCAGAACTTCATTTCCAGGGGACCTGATGCCCTCTTCTGGCTTCCACAGGCACTGCATGCACATGGTGCACAGACATACATGCAAAAACAAGACAAAACAACAAACTCTTATAAATAAAATACAAACTAAGAAAAATTTAAAAGGCTCCTCCGTGAGGAGGTACATTAATGTTTTATCCTGCTATAACAAAACACTTGAGGCAGGGAAATATATAATAAACAGAAATGTATCCTCTCAGAGTTTTGAGTTCATAACTTGACATTTGGCAAGGGTCACTATATGGCAAGCAGAATGTCATGAAAGAGACAAACTTTCCCATCCCACACATGAAGATAGAACACACATGACCAAATCACCCCTCACACATCTTGCCTCTTGAAACCACTACAACAGCAGTGAAATTTCAGTGCTGGATGTGGAATGACATTTAAACCACAGCAGTAAGAAAAAAAAAAAAAAAAACTATCTGCAAAGGTGGTGGATAGTAGCAGACATTTAAATTTCTCTTGAGCTACATTGTGTTTCCTACCTTCTGTCAGGAAATGATGTGAAGAGATCCAGGATGTCGACATCATATCTATCAACTCTCTGTGACACTGTTCATGGGGCTAGCAAGAGACATGGTTGTCATCCATCCGCATTCCAGAACATAGCAGACACACTCTTTGCAAAGTCAGGAGCCTGCTGCTGCTGCTTCTGCACAGCACTTGGCAGAACGTCCTGCTTGGGAAATGCTTGCCTGTACTTGAGAATATCACCTTTTCTGTATAGTCTACATGGTCTAACCATAGCCACCCTTCCCATTTTGACTGAGTGAGTCTGTTAAGTATATGGTACATTAACTTTGCATTCAAATAGCACATGATAGTTTACCAGTGCAATCAACATTATGCCATCTTGGTCATTATACCCAGAAATATGAAAGGATTCTAGGTCTGGGAGAAACTCAAGCAGGAAATAGAACTGAAGAAGCTCAAGGCTGTAGTACATTCAAGACTTGAATTTCCAGCTCCTTCTGAAGATATAGTCAAGAGATTAGCAATGAAGCTGCGGGCTGGAATCTCTCATCCTGTGGACTTCACTGCCACATCAAAGTCAAGTCACAACAAAAGACTGGAGGTCTGATGCAAGGCCATTTCTTGTGCAATGGAGAATTATCACCTTTAGAAAAATAATTCGGGCCATGCGGCATAGATAGCGTATCGAGTCTCATAACCCCAAATGAACACAATCTGTTTCCCATCAGATTTAAGATACCTATGAACAGGATGGCCTTGGTATGGTGGAGTTCTTTCCTCAGAACAACTGACTGCAATGTTAAGTTGTACGGACAAGCAGTCTTGACTCCCACATCATCCATCACTACTTACAGGAAGGGAAAGAATAAGCCCAAAGTGATGAGTAGGTGAGTCCCTGTGAATGTGGGAGCAAGATGCAGCTATATCACAGAGCTGGGAAGGGGGTAAGCCTTCTAAGATGACGATGAACCTGGTCTACACTGAGTTACACTCAACTTCAGGTCATATGCCTTGTTTTCCATGTTATGGACAGAGAATATCTGTGTTCCTGTGGGTGGTGGGGAAATGACATACAAGGGGCCTAAATAGAAAAAGATCTGAAATATAAACATACCCACAGGTAGCTGCCAATATATACCAATATATACCAGGGAGGGTCCACTGAGAAGGAAAGATGAAACAGGATCAAGTAGGGGGCAAAAATCACTGTTTTTGCTTATTCTCCGTATCACCTTCTGAAGATGGTGTGGTGGGTAGAGTGATGAGTCCAACGATAAATGTACATACAGGCTTCCACACCCAGGGGCAAGATCCTCCACAAGACAAAGCTAATCTAGTCATGTACAATGCTGACTCTGCGCTTCCTCTAGGGATTGAGTCTACACCTCATTGTGCCATTATTTCCCAACATCAACCAAACACTGGATTACCATGCTGCTGACTGTTTAAGTCTTCTTTTGTTCTATATGGATATGCCACACAGTTGTCCGTGTCCCTGCAACATATATCTGAGGTACTCAATATATATAGAACAGAGGTTCACTTTGTCCTACAGTCTATTGATTCTAATTCACAACCCATTGACCCCACTGTGTACGGGTCTGGAATGAGGCATCATATCTTGGGGAAGCAAGCATACAGAGCAAAACTGGTTACCTAAATGTCCTATTTGAGTGTACAAATACTAGAGCTGTCACCTTTCCTGTGGATGTGTTCCAATGTGTTTCATTTTAGACATATGTGTAAAAGCAAAGCTGTAGGGTACAGTGCACACATCTGGGCAATGTACTTGCATAATGAAGAGGTGTTTTTCAAAGTTGCCTATATAATATGCTTACCAGCATGATATGAGTGCTTTAGTTGACCCACATTTCTCTCAAAGGAACATAATGTCTAAATATTAAAGGATTCTAATTATTAAAGGAAAAGATCTATTTTCTAACTTGAAATGCTGTTATTTTAAAACAGCATTTAGAACAGCTTTAAAACAAAAGCTGCCTGATATTCTAATTTAAGCAAGAGCTGTAATAGCCATATACACAAGGGCTTGTCTCTAATACTGGCTGTGTTGTGCCTGTGTCTTGCTTGCAGAGATCCCTCACTGCACACTTGCATGGCTTCTTTCTGTGGCTTTGGGCACTTGGTGAGGCAACTCTTAACTCGCAGAGTCTTTAAAAGGTCCATGGGTCCATATCCACACAACTCAGGCCTTCACCATTCCTCACTAATGAACTTTCGAAGTGAAGATTTTAAAAATCCTTCAAAAACTTCTAGCTTCTGATTTCCTAAGACTTCCCACAATCTGTCACTGAAATGGCACACAGCCTTGCTTCATTCTTTGATCTTCCCGAACTGTCACCTACTCCTGCTGCTTCCCCAGATCCTGACTCTCAGATAACAGGAAGTGGATTCAGAGCCATGGGGAGTAGAGTGTACTCTGACAATAAGTCAGACCCAAACATATACCCTATCCACACACCACATCCACACACCTATATTCATTCCACATGTATACCCCCACTGGCACCCGTCCCGCACATATATCCCACATGCCCATATCCCTAGCATATGCCCCATACACATAATACTCCACACTTCCACAATCACACACACATACCCCATGCCTCAGTTACTTTTGTATTAGAAAGCACTGATTTATGCTTTCAAAGGGTTCATGATGGCAAAGCAAATGGAACAGCTGAGGATTCACATCTTGAGTGCAAGTGGGAGGCTGAGAGAGAGAGAGAGCGAGAGAGAGAGAGAGAGAGAGAGAGAGAGAGAGAGAGAGAGAGAGAGAGACTTGGAATGGTATGAATCTTTTGAAACCTCAAAGCCTGCCCCTTGACGTACCTCCTTCAATAAGGCTACAGTCCCTAATCCTTCCTCAACAGTTCTAACAAACATATAAGCCTATGGGGCTTCTCATTCAAACTCCCATACTTCGCAAACATCCCAAACACCCTACATACATATACCTTACATATAGCCCATACATACACCCAATACACATACTACCCCTCATATACATATGCCATAGACGCCCATGAACACTCAGCTCCTTTCACCCCATATAGCTACCCTATAAACACACATTTATACACATGGCAAACACACATCCCCTACATACACCCATTTATATGGGTATACTCACACACCAAATCCCCTATCACAAAGAGACACATCATGTAAGGGCCTTTCTTAATCCAGTCAGCTGTTTCCCTTTTTTTAAATGAGAAGGGATTTCTTCTTGATCATTGCCATCTCTGACTGATTAAAAGCAGACACAATTTGAACAGTCTGATTGATGTGTTTTGAACTGACTAAACCAAAACAATTTTTTGGGAAAAAATTAAACCTTTCATTTAAAAAGGCAGCCTAGATTAGGGATATTCATTTGTAATTTTAAATGCTACCTAACTAAATCTACTTGAACTAGGCACTATTTCTGGAGTCTATTGTCATGGGACCTAAAATCCCCTACATGACCCACTCAGAGCCGATGACCTCAGCACGTGTGACCTAGGTAATATAAACTCAAAGACAAAATGGGACAAAGTTGATAGCTAATTAATGGGTTATTTCGTACTTCCCATAAACACTTCTCAGTAGCAAGAGCACCTGTCTTAGTGGGCTGAACATCAGGGCCACAGGACATAGTCACACCACAGTCCTGTTGGTGTATGTGGGGTGCTCACCTCAGGCTCTGCCCAGTCTGAGAATGTTAGATGGTTCTTATGTACTGTGGGCTGATTTGATGTCATTGTGTCGTCATGTTGTTCACACAAGCAAGTGTGTTGATGTAGCACCTGTTACCTTTTGGGCCCCTTTCCACAGGCTGAGTACAGCAAGGTGACCTCACTGCTCATATGAGGTTGCTCTGTGGCTAATGGGCTCTGAGAGTGAGCAAGCGAATAGCTGAGTCTCCTTTGCCATGTTGTCTCCTGGTATGGCTATGAAAACAGAAAGTCAGGAAGCTGGAGAGACAGCTCGGCAGTTGAATGCTGCTTTCTGAATTTCCTGAGTACTGATGTTCAGTTCTCAGCAGCTATGTCAGGAGGCACACAACTAACTGCAACTCCCTGCTTCTGAAGAGACAACATGCTCTTCTGGACTGTACAATGTCTTGACCCACATGCTTAAACTCACACACATACACACAATTAAAAACTGAAAATAAAATATCTAAAAAGGAGGAGTCTCTTATATTTAAAAAAGTGAGACAAGTGTTCACAAAATGTTTGGGGATTGTTTATTTAAGACTGGGGAATTTGAGTGGCCTCTGAAAAAGGGGGGTTTCTCCTGGTGAAATGCCTTTCTTAGGAGGAATTCTGATTACTGTGTGGAAAGGAGTCCTGATTAATGCTGGGGCTAATTAGGATTGACTTCAAATCATATTTTGAATCAGAAGAAATCACAAAAATAATGACTTAGCATTTCCTATAAAGTGCTTGCTTTTCCTTAAAATATTAATAAAGAAGGTCTTTGTTCCATGAGTTATAACCAAGAAAGTTATAGTAAAGTCTTGCTACCAATGCCAAATAATGAACGTGATTTTCTTCAACTGAAACCAGTCTGAAAAGCTCCCTGAACTAATGTTGTCTTCTGTTTCCTCTCCAAATAAATTAATAAAGAATTTTCTTAAGGGTACATCTTTGGAATATTATATTCAAAGAAATATTTTTAAATTATTTCTAAATAGAACAGTGAATTTGTGAAAGGCTTGCTTGAAGAAAGTTGAGCTGTTCTTTTCTGTGTTTGCTTGTTTTTTTCTATTGTGGGCATACAGAATGTTTATAATACCTGATATTTTAAAAATCCACCAACAAGACAGAACTTCATGAATTGTTAAGCTTTTATTGGTGATAAAAAACACTGGTCCCTTGGTGGGGAGCTCCGGTGGCACTCAAAGAGAAGAATAGGCAGGCTACCAAGATAAGACTGATAGCCTGTGACCATAAAGTGGGGGAAGAGATCCCCCTCGATAAAGGACCTAGGGCAGGGTAATAGGGTGGGGGTTAGAGGGAGAAAAGAACAGGTGGATACAAGTGATGGGAGAACAATTGAGTTGTTATTGGAATAAATTAATTAATAAAAAACAAAAACAAAAGCAAAAAAATCAAATACACAACTTCAAAAAAAAAAAAAAAAAAACCCACTGGTCCTTGAAGAGAGAAAAGTAGAAGATAATTTAAACAAATTTGTAGCCAGCAAATGAGAATGAAGACAAAGTAAACTTTTTTAGTACCTTCAACTCCTGGAGTCTCATTCACTGAATAGGAACTCCCTGAGGCAGACTCCTCTCTGTGTGTCTTGTGCTAAAGTGTAGCCTTGTCAACCATGTACCTAGTTTTGTTCATGGGGCATTCACTTTTTTATTGTCTTCTAGTTGAATGACTCTGGGCATTACAGTTTGCTACAATCTTGTCATTTCTTTTAACATTCAAAATGCCTTGAGAAATTGAAATATTTGTTTGTAAGGATAGAATTGTGTAACCTGAAAAAAAAAAACCACTGGTCTTTGCTATGGACATATTTTGGAAAATAGTAGTATAAATTTTCTTTGATTTCTTTCTTTCTGTCTCCTTCCCAAATGCATGTGAACTTAAATGGAGGCAACACGGTATCAGGAAATAATTCGAAACCAAGAGAAATCACTGAGCCTCGTTTTCCTCCTTCAGATGGGATTTAGAAGGTACATATACATGTCCTGGACCAAAGTTCACGGCATAACTAACTGGATTATCAAAAAGTATTGTGGTACTAAAGTCTTCAAGATAAAATTTAGAAGCAACCTGTACTACTGGTACATTTGTAAGTTAGTGAGGGAACTTGATGCATTTATCCACAGGTCCTCGGGCCAGCCAGACAAAGCCTCGCCAGTGGGGCAGCTGTGCTGGAGAGAGGCCTCCTTGACCTCTTAACAAGTGTACATGGTGAACAAAGGAATACAGACAAGAAGGCAGGAAACATCAAGATCCCTAATAGTGCCCCACGGGAGGAAACATGAAGAGACAGGGATGGGGGTGATCTAATCAGAGGCTCTTATGTGACTTCTCAGGAAATACCAAATGAAGAATTAATATTCTGTGAGTCTTAAAATGTTGAGAGTAAGTCGCAGCTCCAACCAAAGAGCCATACAACCTCACATGTGCCAAGACTAAGTGTTGTCCACATATCCAAATAGGATAAGGACTGCCAGCACTAAAAATGTAAACAAGGGACAAGCAAATGGAGTTTAGATTTAGCAATAAAACGAAAAAATACCAGTTTTCATAATGACTTTATTGATGATGTATTATCATCAAGAGACTGAGGTGAGGCAGAAGATTCATGAAAATCAACACTTTTAAATTCATTTTTTTTTTTTTTTTTTAGCTCACAAGATTTAAAGTACTAGATGGTGAAGGTGAAATGAGTGACATAATCTCTGCCTAAGGATCCACAGGATACAGACAGCAACAACTAAATCAGCAGCAGCAATATCACCATCATCACTATTAAACGGACCATCACCTCCGTATATCACAACATCAACCACAACCAAACTTATTATTATCAACACCATTGTCTACAAAAACACTTTAAGCCTTGACAACAACTACTATCACCACAAATGCGTCATGTCAACCTATCAACGGCATCATCAATGATAAAATAATGAATAGCAATATTACATCACCATTATCCCCATGATGGCTGATCCTAGTGGTCAACTTGGTAAGATCTAGACTCACCTGGGAAGTAGACCATGGGCATACTTGTTCTTGTTATATTGATTTTGTTAATTGAGGTGGAAAGACCCGTCCACTGTGGGTGGTACAATTTCCTGAGCAGGTGATTCTGGCATCTATCAAAGGATAAAGGGAACTGAGCGTAACTACTTTCTTCCTTCTACTTCTTAACAGTTGATACAATATGTCCAGCTGCTTCCAGCTCCTGTAGACATGTCTTCCCCGTTATGAAAGACTGTACCTTTAGCTGTGAGCCAGTCTTCCTCTCTATCCCCTCTGTTTTCTTCTTCTTCTTCTTCTTCTTCTTCTTCTTCTTCTTCTTCTTCTTCTTTTTGTTTTTTACTTTTTATTGGTTCTTTGTAAATTTCACATCATGCATCCCAATCCCACTCATCTCCTCATCCCTTTGTATCCACCATTTGCCCTTACAATTCCCCCCCCAAAGAAAACAAATAATAAAAATAAATAAAAAGGAAAAGAAAAAGAAAAAGGAAAAAAAAGAACATCTTGCTGTGGAAGCTGCTATGTATCACAGTATATCACACAATATACTCTTTTGTTCACAAATCTTTGCTTGCAAATGTTAGTTGCAGTGAGTCTTTGGTCTGGTTTGAGCCCTCTGGCTTCTGCTACACTATCAATACTGGATCCTCACCGGATATCCTGTTGTTGCCCTTTGTAAGGGAGATACTGCAGCTTTGGATCTGTAGGACCTGCCTCTTCATGTGCTCCAGCAGCTCACAGATGGAGTAGTGAGACAACTCAAAGGCCTGGATCTGGGCCTGGGTGGTAGCTAAGTTGGGCAGCCCACCAGCTCTCCCGTATCACCAGCGTGGGCAAGCTCTCCAACATTGCCCCTGCTTGCTCACCCAAGTTCTGCAGCCAGCAAGGCGTGGGGCCATCTCAGCCACGCCCCTGCCACCAGGGCTGGCTCTGTTGTGCTGCCCAGGTGAGGGACAGAGCATGCTCACCAGAGAGCTGCAGCAGGGGAGGGATGGGGCAAGCTCTGCACATCCCTTGGACATCGACATGGTCCCAGGTGGAAGCCCAGACCAGTGACATCAGCATAGCCTTTGGTGGTGCCATGAACCATGGACATCAAAACAGACATCAGTGGATCCAGACATGATAAACCCTCAACAGTAGCATGAGCTGAGACTTCACCAAGGCCTCAGGTGGCAGCACAGGCTATTCACAACAGGGTGTTCCTCACCACCATCATAACTCCTCATCACCCTCTTATCTCCAGTCCTGCCTCTCATAATAGTGTTCAAACTAGTCCACTTCTCTTCCTTTCTCATCTCTCCACAACATACATGCATCTTGTAGTGGTACCTATGGTGGGAAGGCCACATGGTATGTCTTCTGCCTGCCTACACTGCATGGTGGCACAGGTTTCTTTGTGTAGCTCTGGGTTTTGTGGAACTTACTATGTAGATCAGGCTGACCTTGAACTCAGAGACCTGCCCACCTCTGTCTCCTGAGTGCTGGGATTAAAGGCTCACACTACTTTGCCCACCAGCAGTTTCTCTGTTAAGTTGCTCTTCCTGGGTATTTTATCATAGCAACAGGAAAAGGAATCAGGACAGTCTACAATAACATCCAACATCATCAACATTGCCACCACCAACAAACCTGACCAATAGCAGTAGAGGCAGAAACATCATCACTGCCAGTGTCATTATCACCAATGTCATTTTCACCAACATCACCACCACCATCATTACTCTCAATAAGGCTTTTACCTTCAATGTCATCACCACCAATGGCCACACAACCAACATCATCGTCTTCAATGGTAACACAACCAATATCATCGCCACCAATGTTAACACAAGCAACGTCATCACCACCAATGGCCACACAACCAACATCATCATCATCAATGGTAACACAACCAATATCATTGCCACCAATGTTAACACAAGCAACGTCATCACCACCAATGGCCACACAACCAACATCATCATCATCAATGGTAACACAACCAATATCATCGCCACCAATGTTAACACAAGCAACGTCATCACCACTAATGTTAGCACAGCCACATCACCACCACCAGTAGTGTTAGCATTATCGTCAACAGGCAACAAGAGCATGAGTAACTTGGTCATCAACAAAGCAATTTAATCAATTACAAGATCATCATAATAAAGCATCATGGACAGGACAGCCAACATCAGCATGAACAACCACCAACATAATCAGCCATAAACCAGTGTAATTAACAGAATCATTAACAAAATTATCAGGAAAATAATGCAACACGAACTTAAAAAATGACAAAAGATTACACACACACACACACACACACACACACACACACATATATATATAGTGTCAACTTTGTCCCTTTCAAAAATTATATTCACAATCATTGATTTTTTAATCTTGTCAAAATAAGCACACACGAAGATGATAGCCTGAATAAGACCTTTTCATACCAAACTACTTAAAAATTATTTTAAATGCAATGATGACATAAAAGTATGATCCATAGGAGAATATAAGATAAATTGAGCTTCATTAAAATTCAAGTCCCTTCTTGGTAGCCTGCTATCCTTCCTCTGAGTGCCACCAGATCTCCCCATTCAGGGGACGTGGTCAAATATGAGGCACCAGAGTACGTGTGAAAGTCAGTCCCCACTCTCCACTCAACTGTGGAGAATGTCCTGTCCATTGGCTAGATCTGGGTAGGGGTTTGAAGTTTATGGTGATACCCTATGATACCTCAGTCACAGTCATAGGGTAGGGGAATAAGGGGAAAATTGGAGCGAGGGAGGATTGAGAGGATACAAGGGAGGGGATAACCATTGAGATGTAATATGAATAAATTAATAAAATAAAATTTAAAAAAATAAAAAAAATAAAATAAAATGTTGTTAGAAACATGGAGAGACAAGCTACATTTGGGGGAATGTCCTAGCTTGCTACCTTGTTGCTGTGATGAAATACTGGCCAAGAAACTCAGGGGAAGAAAGGGCTTGGTTGGTCTATAGGGCACAGCCCACCATCAAAGGAAGCCACGGCAAGAACTGAAGGAAGGAACCTGGAGCCAGAAGCTGAAGTACAGACCGTGGGAGGCTGCTTACTCGTTTCCTTCCTCTGGCTTGCTCAGCTACCTTTCTTACGTAGCCAAGACCCATCTGTCCGGGGGTGGGGGTGCTCCTGCCCATGATTAGCTGACCCTTCCTGCATCGGTTAACAATCAAGAAAATGCCCCACAGATAAATATAATGGAGACAATTCCTCAACTGAGGGTTTCTTGGCCCAGGTGACTCCTGTGTTAAGCAGCAAAAGCTAACCAGCACAGGGAGAAAATCTTGGCAAAAACATACATGCTAATGTAGTAATATCTACAACATACAAGCAATACAACTCAACAAACAGAATGCATACCAATCTAATAAAAAAAAAAAAGTACCCCTCAAGTCTAAACAGATGTCTAAAGAAAATACACAGATGGAGAATAAGTGTGTAGATTGAAATCACATTGGGGAATTTCAGATCGAAGGAGCAGTGGTGAGGTGCTAAGGAACACCCCTAAGAATGGTTCAGATCCAAACGCTGTCCCAAGTGTAGAACAGCCACAGCTCTCACTCATGCTGATGGAAATGCACAATGTTACAACCACTTTGGAAGAGTGGTCATCATACAATGTGTAGTCTCACTGCCTGGTCCAGAAACCATCTTCCTTGGCATTTCCCCGAGTTAACTGAAAAATGTAGATCCACACAAGATACCCTTCTGTAAGGAAGTGGCTCAATAAGCAATAGGCAAAGCTGATGATGGTATGCTATTCATTGTTAGAGAGAAATGAGCTATTAAGCCAAGGAACAGACACCTTTAGAATTGTGTTCTATTGTTGTGAGAAACACTGGCCAAAAGCTACTAAGAGAGCAAAGGGCATATTTCAACTTACAAGCTACAGTCCATCATTGAGGGAGATCAGAGCAGGTTCTTGAGCAGGAATTTGAAGCAGAAACTGGAATAATGCTACTTGCTGGCTCTCTCACAGACCTGCACTCAGCTAGCTCTTTCCTACAGCCCAGGACCACGTACTCCAGGAAATGGCTGTTGCCCACAGTGGGCCGGGCCCTCCTGCATCAGTTAACAATCAAGACAATCTTCCATAGGTGTGCGTGCTCACAAGGCAACCTGGGTAATTCCTCCATTGGTGTCCCCTGCTCAGGCAACAGTTAAAGCTAATCAGGGCAGGGATAGGGGAACATTGTGAGTATATTGATAGGAGAAAAACATCAGTCTAAAAAGACTGCAGGCTAGGTATGGTGTCTGTGAAAGGCAAAACTGGGGTCTGTAAAATGGTTAGTGGTCATCAAGAGGTGAAATCAGGAGAGATGAGTGGGTGGGGAGTTGGAGGGGCATTGAGGGCAGTAGACATTTGCCAAAAGCTGTAGACATTGAAACACAAAGATTAAACTCGAATGCAAGCTGTAGACTGAAAAATATTTCAATGTTAGTTTCTCAGCTGGAATAATGCAGCACACTAATTCATGTTAATAATAGTGGGAATTATGGGATGGAATGGGGGGGTAATGACAACTCTACTTCCTAGTCAATTTTTCTTTAAATCTAAAACTGCTCTAAAAATAAGGTTATTAATTAAAAATAAATAGCACATTCGGGATGTCAAAACGACCTTATTAATTTGCTCACATATCAGAATGTTAGAGTTAGAGGCAATGCTTCAAAACCACACTACAGCTCTCTAATCCTCTGATACACTTGCAAACAATACAAAAGAAACAAATAACAAGGACGTACACTCTCCAAAGGTTTGGTGACTTTATCATATCTCAGCCAGAGGAATGATTCTTTTGACTGTTTCACACATGATGCAATTGTTTTTTTTTTTTTTCTGATTGTATGAAAAGCAGACATCCTACATGTTTAAGCCTCTCCCCCAACCTTTGAGAGATGACCCCTAGAGAGTCCTCTCCCTCCCTTTGCAAAGGGTCCCTTAGGTGGCTCTTTCTGGAAACTTCTGCTACACCTCATCCTGCCTTCTCCCATTTCATGCTCTTGTTGAGTGTTTGGGGTACCAACCTCACATAGCTCTCCAAATGCACTTATTTCCCCTTCCTGCAGACAAGTTCCTGGTGCCGCAGAGGCTGATTTGAATATAAACCTTGCATCCTCCTCTGGTGAACACTGATTCTCACCTTTGCCCTCTGCTGGGGTTCATGACGTCAGCTTCTCCCAACACCTGGCAGCTGCGGCCTTTCTTCATCCTCTTTATCATGATTATGTTCCTTTTCACTGGGAGAATGAGAGAAATCTGCCTGTGTAGATTGGCTGTCCCTTCATCCTTCACCAGCCCCATTTTCATGACTCTCTAGCCCTGTCCCCAGCTCCCTCAGCAGAGGTCCCTCTCAATCCCTAGTGAGACTCACGCTCAGCGCCTCTCTACCACCTCGTCTACGGTCATCCGAAGACTACTGCAACACTGTGCTCCCCACTCTGAAGCTTGTTTGCAGTCACTCCTGTAGTTCCAGACAGTCCTGACTAATTTCTGCCCAATCTATGACTTTTGGGGTTTAAGATGATACCAAACCATACACATTTGGCAGAAACCACACTTCAAAATTTGAGCATCAGTGTCTTTCTGGGCTGGGAAATGCAGTACCACTCAGGTTGCACACAGTGGCAGCAAGCTGGGCTCCCAGATAGTCCTCTGGTGGTGCATGTCAACACCTGACACCATGGGGTCCTAATGCTAAGCCTTGACATTTAGTGCCTCAACTGTATCATACCTACTTATGCTGTTGCTGTTTTACTTCCAATGGGGTTCTCAGAGTGTGACCTCATCAGCAACTGAGAACTACTCCATCCCTGTGGCAAGTTCCCTAGATGGGTGCTTCAGTTTCTGAACCTTGTGGTATCTCCTGGTAATTGATAGTACTTGTTACCTCCTGAATTCAGCCATCACTACCGGATTCATGGCCCCTCACCTCTCACAAAGATGAACAAGTACCCACCAATCTCTGTACATCAGCCTTGACTCTTCATCCATGCTCCCCACATTCTACACACATGTCATCCTGTGAGTTTCCACTTTAAAAATTAAAAATTTTTATTTTAAAATTACGTACTGGCTCCTCTCTACCCTCAGGATATATTCTAACTTCTTTAGAAAATTATACTACCCTTTCCATGGCTTACACTCTGCCGTCTGTGCAACTCTATCTGGAAAGATAATGTAATTTAAATAGGTATCACACATGATATAGAAATGAGACCCTTTAGATACTGACTGAGTCAGAATGGGAGAAAAGCATCATGAAAATGTGACGGAGACTTGCACATGACTCTAAGGTCTGGTGTTTAAGGATATGTCAGGAACAAAGAAGGCACAGTACACATCCATATTTCTTGCCCCAATGGAAGACACATTAAACAGAAGGGTCAACCTTTAGCTTGCATTTACTATGTCAAATGCAAAGAGTAGGATGGATTCTTGAGGGTATACAGGAGGTGATTAGCTCTCAGGCCGGATGTCCAGAGCATCAAAAGAAGGCTGGGGTATCGGTGATGTATGGAAAGCACATGTTGATGCCTTCAGAGGACAGAGCATGAGGGACCTCTCTGTGACACGCAGTGTCTCAATGCAGGAGTCCACAACAGAGAGGACAGAACACATGGGGTTTGTTGCCTGCAACTTTCCACTGAAGAAGTCAATAATAAATGTGACAGAGAATTCGAGTCTTTCCTTATCCCATGATGTCTCATTGAAAAAGCTCATGATGGGGAGCTACAATGATGCTCTGGGGGACTGGAGGCTATGCTTTTGGGCTTGAGCCTTCATCTCCTATGCAAGGTTCCAGGTACTTTGTTCTTGACTGGCTTGCTTCCCACAACTCTGCACCAGCCATGCAGTCTCAGAACCTTCTGCCTGGTGGCTGGCATCATCCTCTCAACTTGAGATGACATGTGCCTGCTGTTCAAAGCTCCTTCACTTCCATTCTAGGTGCTAGGCACCTCCTACTTCTTCATGGCAGGCACTGAAATTGAGTGTTGTTTTGCCAATAGCTTTAGAACTAAGACTATTTTGTCCTGGTCACCCTCCTCAAACTCACCGATGGCCAGTCCTTTCAACCACTGAGCACTGCATCAGATGTTTGAGGTAGATGTTAAAGGAAGGGTTTTCTATTAGAATGCTGAAGCTAGCACCAAGATTCCGTATTTACCAAGTGCACATGTTACACTTAATACAAAATCCAACACAGATTTTTTCCCTTTTGTCCCACACAGCTGGGAGTTTACAAATAGACATGGCATTGGCTGCTTTCTTAGCATCTCCTCAGGTCCCTTTTCTTCCATCTCCTTAGCGCCATTCTGGAACCCTGGTGAGATAGACCATGAGGCAAATGACAAGCTTTCCTGCTTCCTTCTCATGCAGGGAGTGAAAACAGTCCACACAAGGCCCCAAATATTCTGGGATGCCTAAGTGGCACCACATTTGTTCTGTGATGAGGGAGGAAAAAGTGGTACGGGGCTGGCAGGGCTTGTGTCAGGTGTGGGAAACTGTCCTGATCCATTGGCAACACAAGAGTGGTACAAGAAAAAACATCTGGGAATCTGGTTTTTAGTTAGGCTTCCTTTCATCTGCACATTCAAAGATAGGCACCACAGGAGCACAGCTAAAGTACAGGGTGACTTGTATAAGGAGCTCACAGAGAAAAGCCCAGCCCCAGTGTGTGGCTCACTGTGTAGTTCATGTTGGGGTTTTCCATGTTTCTATCATGTTCATAGACACAGGTTGCTTACTAATCCTCACATATCATCTTTAGAGCTGAGAAGAGCAGAGATGTGACAGCCATCCATATGTGAACACCATTTATGTCGAAGGGCCACACTGAGTCAAGAGAAAGCCAGTAACAGAAACGAGCAGGCTTGCTTCCATTGACCCCACTGCCCTGGTCACATGTGATAAAGTTGCAATTCTTTCTTACTGCAGGGAAACTACTTTCTCATCTGGCAAGTTTGCCTGTGGCAATTTCAAAATAAAATCTTGTATTTTTCTCACAAAAAAACTAATCAAAAAGTAATACCCATAACTCCCTTATTTCCATCTTTGGGGGAAAGAAACCAGCAGAGATCCTTGATCCGTGCTATAAGGAGGAAATTTAAAATTTTCAATTGAGTCAGACACATTTATATGCAAACATTGTACCAGGTATGAGAAGTAAGGCAAACACAAGTAAGATGGTGCCAATGCTCCCCAGAGTCCTCTGGCTGCCAGGATGGAGCCATCATCAGTGGTGTGCTGACTGTTGTGTCATACGCATGCCAGAGTTCAGGTTCCTCTCATTAAGGAAAGCCCAGTTCTTCTCAGTGATTCTGAGAGTCCTGTAGTGGGAGAAGACATCATCTCTTCTTCATCCTGGCTATTTTTCTGCATGAACTGGACTCCTCAGCTGGCTTCATGTGATTCCTTTCTGGGCTTACGGACACACTTGTGCACAAACACAATCGGATACTTATATTAGACACACATGAATTCATGTACCCTCCCCCACACACAAACAGGCTTTGCATGATATATGTGTCAACAAAAGTTCAGAAAGATATGTATGCTGTCAGCAAACATTCAAGCACATGGGTGGTCCAGTGTCTGAAGTCTGTTGACTGTTGATCCATCATCAGCTTTGGGGACAGCCTCTGATGCTTCAGCTTTCTCTACAGGGACTCCACATCCCACCCTCAACAGTTCCACACTATCCCTCAGTTCAACACTAAGCATTTCTGCCATCTCTAACATCTATAAAAATTTGGTTCTGAACTTCTTTTTGATAAAGGGTGCATTGAGCACAGTGAAGGTCTAATCTACTTACTGGTACCATGGACATAAGAGTCAGTAAGAGCAGCATCCCCCATGCCTATAAGGCAGACAGAATAGCTACAAGAAAGTAGAGCCCCTGAATCAAAGAATCCCACAAAAAGTAAAAGTCTCGATGCTGTTTGGCACCCAAAGGTATCTGTGATAGAGAAAGACTAGAATAGGATTGTTTGCCAGGGGAGACTTCCATAAGTGTGGTGATGGTATGTGCCAAAGTCTAGAGCAGCAGTTCTCAACCTATGGGTTATGACCCTTTTGGAAACCGAATGACTCTTTCACAGGGGCCACCTAAGACTATTGGAAAACACAGATATTTGCATTATGATTTATAACAATAGGACAATTAGAGTTATGAAATACCAAGAGAAATAATTTTTCTGGTTGGGACTCGCCTCAACATGAGGACCTGTATTAAACAGTCACACCATTAGGAAGGTTGGAAACCACTGGCCTGGAGGGTGTGCTAAAGGAAGTGAGGACAGAGACGACAGGCAGAGGGACCAATATGTGGAACCTGACCCTGGGGGAGGCACAACTGCCAAAAGGTAATACCAGCTGGCAGACTGTACATGACTAACTAGGTATTTCACAGAGCCCTATCAGCTTGGAAGATGGGTGGGACTAGATCCACATGCTGAGGAGTCTTCATCCCAGAGGTAGCAATGGAAGCATTCCAGAGTGTGCAGCAGAATCTCAGGGTGACGAAAGGATCTCCCACGTGGCTTGATAGAGTGCACCCTAGTAGATGCAGAAGAATCAGACTCCCACTAGGAAGTAGTAACAGCTGTCCAGTCAAGAAAGCATCCCAAAGCCTCACATCAGCAAACAACATCATAGATGGATTTCTGTGACTTGGATGACTGGGCAAGTGCAGTAAAAATCATACTGAGATTGCTCTGTTTTCCTAACACAGTGGCTTCTTGCTGCAAATGCTGACCCAAGCAAAGCTTCTGTGATGTGGCTGTCATGTGACCTCTGTGAGGGTGGGAATATAACACAGCTCAGCCAACTTGGAAAATAGTTTGAGCATTGCACAGTACTCAAACCTGAAGAGAGGACTTAGACGGCAGGAAATGGCGTTGCATTCGCATCTACTTAAATGTTGCTTATTTCCATCTCTCTGATCATAAAGATGACACTTTTTTTTAGTTTAAAAAATAAGCCCAAATAACTTTTGTACATTCTTTATTGGTTAGTCAATAACAAAAGTTACTAATTACTGAGAAATAAGAACAATATGATCACAGCCTTGTGTTTAATTTCAGAAATAAATAATTAAAAGTTAACTCAAGTCTGCTAGATTGAGCAACTTTTTTAAAAATTCAAGCCTATTATTCCTAAAATCAAGGGCAGATTTGCTTAATTTACAATTTCTACCATGTAATAATTTTGCAACATTTATATTAAGTCTTATACTACTTCAAGATGAATGTTAAAAATTAATTTTTTAAGTGTGGAATAGACCACACTGAGTTCTCCTCAATATCTCTGCTAATTGCCGTTTTTTCAGCCTGAGCTATTTCCTATCTCATTACTTGCTCCTTGGTTCATAATTTCCTTGTTTTCATTAGATTCTTTTCTTCCCACATTTCTTTTTTCCCCTCTTTTCAGCAATTGTTTACAATGGACAAAACATGCTCTAATGCATTGCTTCACAAGATTTTTTTAAAAAATGCACCTCAAGTCCTGCAGATTCTAGATGGCAGGTAGTATTGTAGAAAATAACCTTAATGAACATGATAAATGACTAACAGGGAAACATAAAATATCATGTGACACAGAGGAGAAAGATGCCCAGACAGTTAGCAGAGCTGGAGGATCCTAGACGCAGCCACAAACTCACAAACTGCTCTGCTGTGATTCAGGACAGAGCCAACATTACCTGAAGTGTCTAAATAAAGCCAGCATAAACGAGATGTGAAACTTCATGATGTGCAAGAAGAGTCCAGAAGGAAAGCCACTGTGTCTCAAGCTGGAGCCCCATGCACAATGCCGAACTGCTCAGCTTGTATTTTCTTTTTTTTTTTTTTTTTTTTTTTTAAATTTTTTTTTTTTATTAATTTATTCTTGTTACATCTCAATGTTTATCCCATCCCTTGTATCCTCCCATTCCTCCCCCCCCCCCATTTTCCCATTATTCCCCTCCCCTATGACTGTTCCTGAGGGGGATTACGTCCCCCTATATATTCTCATAGGGTATCAAGTCTTTTCTTGGCTACTTGCTGTCCTTCCTCTGAGTGCCACCAGGTCTCCCCCTCCAGGGGACATGGTCAAATGTGAGGCACCAGAGTATGTGAGAAAGTCGTATCACACTCTCCACTCAACTGTGGAGAATATTCTGACCATTGGCTAGATCTGGGAAGGGGTTTAAAGTTTACCTCCTGTATTGTCCTTGGCTGGTGCCTTAGTTTGAGCAGGACCCCTGGGCCCAAATCTGCCTATCATATTGTTCTACTTGTAGATTTCTAGGACCCTCTGGATCCTTTTATTTTGCTATTCTCCCATGCGTCTCTCATTTAGAGTCCCAATAGGATGCCTTCCCCTCTGTCCCAGTTTCCTGGTAAGTGAAGGCTTTCGTGGGACATGCCCCTTGTCTTTTTCACTATTTACCATTGTCTTGCATTACATAGCAACGAAGCACAACCCAGACCCAGAGAAATGGCTCATCAGTTGAAGTGCTTGTCACATATTTCCTGTGCCATGTGGGCATGGCTAGTGCCTCTAATTGGAAGAATGACTGAGGAATCCCAAGAGCAAGTAGACTAGCCAGACTCGCTATACAGGTAAGCTCTGGGTTCAATTGAGAGGTCCTGCTTCAATGAATAAAGTGGAGAGTGATCCAGAAAGGCTCTCAGGTTAGTCTCATGCTTCCATTCATGTAGACATGCATATATGACCACACACACTTATGCACACCTGCATGTGTGAACACAGATACCTATGCACACTGCACACATATACATGTGACAGAAAAGGTGAATGCTAATCTATCTCCTATGTCAACAGAACTCAGTCTTGCTAAAATTATTCATGTTCAGTTTGCTTTCTCTATTAAGTAAGTCACTCCTGAGAGTTAAGAGCAAACCTTTCATAAAATATGAAATTAAAGGAACAGATGTTTAGTGTATTATTAGATATTCCTGTGTCCATGTGCATGAGTGGTCATATGGGCATGGGCACATATGTGTGTGGGTAGGTATGTGGGTGGTGAGGGTTAGAGGTCAACTTGGGGCGTCACTCCTCAGGAGCTGTGTTGTTATCTGAAACAGAGTGTGTCACCGAGAAGTAGGGCTCTCTAATTCCCTAGGAATCTGCCCTGTCTCCATACCTCCCCAGCACTAAGATTAACAGTACATGCCATCACTCCAAGGTACTATGCGGGGGCGTGGATGGACTCAGGTCCTTGTGAGGCACATATTTCCCAGCTGAGCCACCTTCTCATCCCCCTATGTAATTCTCAGCACACTGACTTGCCCCCTTATGGTCACCTCTAATCAGAAGACAGACGGGACTAGGAGGCTGAGCAGGCTTTCTTCCAGAGAGACATGGAGGCAGAGATGTCAGTAACCTCTAGGCTTGCCCAGTAAGAATGGCCATCAGAGGGCTGAGCCTCCTGCCAAATCACAGTGTATTACCCCCCACCCCCCACACACACACACTCTTCCAGTGTCTGTTTCGTAGAAGTCCAGGCTTGGGAAGATTACTATGTTCACGCTGGACTGAGCTGGTTGCACACAGAGCACAGCATTCACCAAGGGGAATCCCTCCTAAACTGCCAAAGTACCAGGGCAGCCATTTCCAGAAGAGTGGTTCTTACAAGGGCAGAAAAGAAGGCAGAACACTGCAAAGAGGTCGAAAGCTGCCCAGTGATAAATGCTCTTTGGCTTGGCCTCAGCAGTTGAGGTGCTCCGGGGTTAGCCTGTGACAGCGGCATTCCTTTCCATCACCGGCACCTGTGAGTGCATGGAATGCTCGATTGGCCTCCCTGCCTGTCAGTGCTAGGATCTATGGGTGTGCAGACAGCCTGTGGGAGGAGGAGATGCTGAAGCTGCAGTTTGAAGACCATTTCCATAACTTTTGAGAGAACTGGCAGGTCGGAAATGAGTCGATAGTTCAGATAGATTGTCAGGTAATAAGGAAGGTCGTTAGAACAGGAGGATGACGGCAGCTGCTTTAAATTGAGCAGGAATCCAGCCAGATGTCACAGTGTGGAGCGGCACTGCTGGCTGAAGCACAGGCCCATCTTCTGTACATTCCGGAAGGAGTCACATGGGCCGGGAGTTCAAACAACAGGCTGGCAGCTGCAGCTCCCAAATTGCCTTCATCTCTTATGTGGAGTGCCTGCAACGAAGTCAAGAAAGACAGATGGGTTTCCTGCTCAGAGAGTCACCATCCTGGAACAAAAGACCAGTGGCTGGGGCTCAAGAGCCTCAATTACGTGTTTGAATTGAACTGGAACCATAGATCAGCCAAGAAATTAAGGGGTAAAAGGGGCTGTGCAGCCCTCACTCTATTGCACGGATTGTTGTGCCAGTGCACACTTATTCTTTTAGTCATTTGGTTCCTTGAGTCCCATGGTGCCTCGGGCTCAGGTCCCTCCATCTTGGGCAGCAAAGATTCCTAATGGTGTAGAGAATGGGAGGTGTCTGATGTCTCTCATCAGACTGGTGGTGCACGTCTACACCTAGGAAGCTTCTGGAGCGATTCCCAGAAATGATGCCAACACACTGAAAGAGCTGAAGCAATCTGTTTCCCAAGCTGCAGGAGTCACATGACTCTTCTGCCATTCTGCCATGCACTTAAGAGTGGCCACTAAGCACCTACACATCACACAGACATACAGACTGGCAGGTGAGCTGGCCTGTGTAAAACCAAACCAGGGGCATTAATGTGAAGGTCAAAAGCAAATGCTAGGTGGGCTTTCCTCCATGCCCAGGCTTTGCTGTAGCTCTCTCTGTTCCCATAAGGCCTAGGTCAGATAGACACCCCTTCCTGTGTACAGCTTTTCCTCTGTCATTCCCCACCCACACTCTATTGATCTGCCTTGCATTTAGTGCCTTTATTTCATAACCCATTATGGCTGGCTGCCCATGTAGGCTTCACCAAGTGAGTTACAAACATGCACCAGGCCTCATTTATTTGGCGTAGTTATTGCACATAATCGCTGGCTTAGCTGCTTCCCAGCAGGTATATCAAGGATACTTAAAGAATGTAACATCCAGTGTGCTGCAGACGTGGAGGGGAAAGAATAGAAGCATATGCCAAGGGCAAGTCTTCAGATTTGCGAGTGAACCAAGAAGCTATACCCAAATCCCAGGGGTTTCTATGGCTTATGGGCACTCCCAGCTGCTATTGATGGCCAAATTGAAAACAAGTGCAGCCTTCAAAGTCTGGGTAAAGGGCTTGTCTGCAAGTTCAAGATCAAGAACAAGTTTATTCTGCTCAGCACAAATGTGTACCTGTCAGTGACTTGATGTCTTCTCTAGAAGAGGTTTTTCTCAGAAACACAGCCCCTCTTAGGATTTAAGGGTAATTCTGTATTGGTCACTTGAGATAGTTCATTGTCTTCTTTTGGAATTCTCAGCACTCGTGCTTCATATTACTGAAAACTTTCCAGATGCATAGCACAATAAACATCAGTGTGGCTAGGGAATGCAGCCCTTCTGCTTCCTCCCAAGCCCATCTCCCAAGCCCCACCCACTCATGTCCTATTTGTCTCTGGTTCCTGTACTTTATCCAGGTCCTCTAAATATGAATCTTGTGGAGTGTCCCCATTCTTTCTTCCTCTCTGTGTCATTCTTCAGTTCAGTATGTTGCAAAGAAAAACACTTTCCCATGCCCCTTTGCTAGAGGCAATCCTTGTGTCTGCTTCGTTCTTCTGTTAACTCCTGGTTGAGTCTGAATCACAGCTCCGCTTGTATGTCTCAATGCTGACATGTTACCATCAAGGTTATTAGAGTAACTTCCTTTAGGCTCTGTTTTCTTTGCCCAGATTCTACAATAGCTTTCAGGATAACTTCAGTTCTTTCCCTTGATGTTCTGGGAAGTCTGGGTGAGGGTCCTTCTGTTTCCCTCATTTGTCACAGAACACTGTACCCCCTTTTTCAATCCCACCCAGCTTACCCACCCTACTACATCTCAGTATGGACTCAGAACCTTGACTTTGTTAAAACTCAAAAGCTGCCAGCTACTAGGCAGAGTTTGAAGAACAGAACAGACATATAGATAGATGATCCACTGATTGATTGATAGATGATAGATAGATAGATGGTAAATAGATGGATAGATAGATAGATAGATGATAGATAGATAGATGGTAAATAGATGGATAGATAGATAGATAGATGATAGATAGATAGATGGTAAATAGATGGATAGATAGATAGATAGATGATAGATAGATAGATGATCGATAGATAAATAGGGGATAGAGAGATGACAGATTGATTGAGAGATGATAGTTATTAGATGATACTTAGACGGTGATAAG
Source organism: Acomys russatus (assembly GCF_903995435.1). NCBI lineage: Eukaryota > Metazoa > Chordata > Mammalia > Rodentia > Muridae > Acomys > Acomys russatus. The sequence continues at coordinate 42,837,303 of NC_067137.1, read as the reverse complement.
TAGAAAATAGATGATTGATAGATAATTGATAGATAGATAGATAGATAGACAGACAGAGAGATAGATAGACAGACAGACCGACAGATTGATGATGGTGTTATGAAGAGGGATTTATTGGATTGCCTTGTAGAGTAGGTGCTACATATCCAGCAACTGCACTCTGCATACTAGAGAGGCTGAGACCCCTGTGAGCTGCTCCGTCTGCTGAGATGGATGTCTCTGCAGTCACAATCAGGAATCTGTCTGGATAGTCACTGTGTCCACTGACGACCAAATAAGCTGACATCAGCAGTAGACACACACTCAGGAAGGAGTGCAGGGAGGCAGGCAGCACTGCATTTCCTTAGACCTCTTTTTTTTTTTTTTTTGGACCACACATAGAAAGGTGCTAACAATTTTGAGAGTAAGCCCTTCTCCCCCTGTTAACCCCTCCTGAGGTAGAACCCTGATAGACATGCACAGGGTATCACCCAGGGGACTCAGTCCCGTTAAGTTGGCAATCAGCACCAACTACTATGCTGCCCACCATCTTTTTGTAAATTCTGTCTTTTGAGACTCGGCTCAGGTTCTATGCTCATGAGGAAATATTTCCCAAAGGGATTTTTCTCTTCCCAGTTGTAAACTCAGGACACAGAGTCAAAAGTTCACCATTTATGAAGTGTTCATTTCATGTGGTGATCACATCCAGCCCTTAATCGTTCATTGTCATCTACAGATGCTCTTCTGTTAGGCTTTAGGAGGGAGAAAGCACCCTAGTGTTTATGATCTCCTAGGCTAGAGCTGGGCAAAGTCTGTGCTGCTGTCGTCTTGGAGTTTTGAATTCTTTGTAGCGGTTAGAACAAGGAAGGGCCCAGGTTTTACTTCTCAAGTAGATACATAGGATCCCACTGCTTCATACACACACACACACACACACACACACACACACACACACACAGAGAGAGAGAGAGAGAGAGAGAGAGAGAGAGAGAGAGAGAGAGAGAGAGAGAGAGACATGCATGCACATATAGAGAGGGGGAGGAGGAGCCTCGTGGAAGTGAATAGAAGGTATAATCATGGTTTCAAAGCATCAGGAGATTTAGTCTCATTCCTGGGAAAAACAATGAACATCTCTGTGATCCACCAATAACCTAGTACGTGTGGCTCATGGGCACTTCCTCCACAAGGCCAGGCTGTTTTAGGATTCTGGAAGTATCTGCTTGACCTGAATGTGCCTGAGTACACACTGGAAGAGTCACGTGGGTTCTTACAGGCTACCAGGGTGCTGTGTGTTTGCAGTTTCTCATCACTGACCACTGCTCCCCAGATCGGGAAAGAATCCTCAGGAAAGCTGAACAAGTCTGGCCTACTTTACAACCCGAATGTCTGAAATGAATGTCGGCTAGTTCTAGACAGAACTTGGGGCTTATAATATTCCAGATCAAAACCATTTAGTATTTGCTTAACAGAATAGCCAGCAGATACATACAGAAACATATGATTTGGGCAGGATTTATGCTAGGAATACCCCTGTACTACCACTGCCAGCCCCCCACACATAATACACACACATAAACACAGAGAGAGAGAGGGAGAGAGAGAGAGAGAAACAGAGAGAGGGAGAGAGAGAGACAGAGAGAGAGAGAGACAGACAGAGAGAGAGAGAGAGAGAGAGAGAGAGAGAGAGAGAGAGAGAGAGAGAGAGAGAGAGAGAGAGAGAAGCAGTTCTGTGGTCTAGAACGCTAATGTTTTTACTATCTGGGCAGAAGTGGGGTTTACTAATGTAATCAGAGACTTCTTTCTCACCATTCTTAACGCCTTGTTTAGGAACTGTCTTGTAACCACAACCATCCAGCAGGGTGCACTCTACTGTTCTATGGGTTTTTGTTGGGATGGTTGGTCAAGAGAAGCTGGGCCTTCAATGTAGGAGTGGCCTGAGCCTGGTCTTGCTATGTATGGGCTGCCATGAGGACAAAGGAATGAGTCTACTTTGCTCCTGGAAATACAGCCCTAATAAAATGGAAGTCTATTCTATAACGGTGAGAGATTCAATTCCTTTCAGCTAGTAAAATTTGTTTTGTCTAATTTGAGGCATACATTCTATAGAGAAAGTAAAATTTACCCATTTGAGTTCATAGATGAATACATTTTGGCAAATGTATGCAATCATGGGGCCATCGCTACATCACAGGTCTGGAATGCATCCATCCCCACAGGTGTTCCCTTTTACCCACTCCTAGCCAGGCTCCACCTCCAGCCCTGGCTCAGGGACACCTCTCCTGGCACTCTACTGCTTTTGTTTGAGTTTTCTAGAATTTCATAGATGTGGAATTACAGGTTAAGAAACCATTTGTGCCTGGTGCAGAATGATGATTAAAGATTCATTCACGTGTGTGTGTGTGAATCAACAATTCTTTCTCAGGTCTAAGTGCAGTTTTGCTAGGTAAGTATGCTATATTTTATGTATACATTTACAACTTATGGCTACTTGGCTATGACTGAAGTTGATGTAAGTGCTGGCATGCTGCGTTTTGTGAAACATGCTGGATGGACATCAAGGAGGAAGCCAGTGAGACCTTTGGTAGGTGTGTACTGGACATGGAAGACACTGTAGACTCCTATGCCAGGAAGCCATGTATCTTTGCCTCCTCCTGACAATGCATGTATTCTGATTCTTGATGTCTTTGCTTATACCCGAAATTCAGTTTTAAATTTCAGCCGTTCCAGTAGACAGGCCCCATACAGTGCTGTCTCCCTGACCAGGTACCTGAGCAAACTCTCCCTATCTAGCTGATCACATGCGCATAATTTCTGTGAGAGAAAGTTCAAAGTGTATGTCCACTTCTGTAGCCACTTCTTCTTAATAATATTTTTGTTCCTTGAAAGTTTCATAATTTATGTAATGTTATATTGATCACATTCATCCACCACTAATTCCTCTGATGCCCTCTCATATAATTTACTCCATTCTCTCCCAACTTCACGTCCTCTAGTTACTTACCTTTTGTTATTAATAAGCCTGTGAGTCCAGTCAGTGTTGCCCATTTGTACATGAGGGTGTGGCCATTCACTGGGGCATGGGCAATCTCCCAGCAGTCATCTCCCACAAGGAGACCGACTCTTCCTCCCTCAGTAACCAGTAGCTCCTCAGATAGGCGGGAGCCTCAGAAGCCCCTCCTCCATCTATCCTGGAATTTGAAAACAAAATCTTGTTTTAATATTTGTATTGTGTGAATTGGAGAAAATGTTCATATATTTTACTGCAAATATTTTCTTTTAGATTGTGGATTGCATTTTCACTTCTTGATAGAGTCCTTAGGAATGATGGTCTAATTAATCAAGACTTTCTCTTTTATGACTTAAGATTTTGTGTCTTATTTAAGAAACATTTCCCCTATCACACTACAGACTTGTTCTTACATTATCTACTATAATATTCTAGTTGTAACTATGAGCTAAGACCTCTGAGCCATTTGAAGTGATTTCTGTGAGCTGTGAGCTGTGTGAGGAGAGGATCAGGCCTTGTGTGTGTCTGTGTGTGCATGTGTGTGTGTGTATGCATATGTGTGTGTGTTTAAATCTAGACTTTTTAGTACCATTTATTAAAAATACCATCCTTTTATTTAAAAATAAAGAAAAATGTAAAGAAATTAGTTTTTTTTTCTGTTTTTAAAAATTAAATGGAAGCCATAAGTCTGACTCATTTCTAGATCGTGATTATTTTTCTGTTGAGTTTAAGTCTGTCCTCCTGTGGCACCTGCCTATGGACAACAGAATAGAGACGCCTTAGAGTCAGGTGATGCAAGTCCTATGAGTGTGGTCACATATAAATGAGTATTTTCCCTATTTTAGTCATCATATACATTTTTTTAACGCTTTCATATATTTTTAATTTCTCTTCAAAAAATTTAACGAGCATCTGATTAAACTTACTTATGAATTTAAGGATTATTTTCATCATAATAACTGTGAGTCTTTCAACTGGTTGATGCAATGTGTCTATTTTGTCATTCTTTTGCTTAATAGCATACAGCATATATATTATATTAGCTATTTCTTAGGACTTTTCATTCGGACATTTTAATATGGTTACAAATATCATACTGTTAGTATGTAAAAGTATAGATTTTTATGTATTTACAAAGTGTTCTGAAAACTTGAAAATCTATACATACATACACACATGAAAGTACATTCTGTGTTTTGCTTTGGATTTTCTCCTTATTCTTTCATATCATCTGTAACAATCTTTTCATTTTAAGCTTTTCTGTCTCCTTGTCATATTTGTACTATGAATTCACACACAAAGTTGGGTAAAAATGGTGAGGGTGACAGTTTACCACGTTCTTGTTGGTAAGCAGCAAACATACTGCTGTTCACTGTTTCCAAGGTATCAGCTGTGTTCCTGGTACCTTGAGTCTAGAGAAGAATTCCTATCTTACAAGCATCAATGCCTCAGTTTTCCTAAATGGACACAGTGTCAACCTAGTCTCTAAATTGTTTCTCTTGACTGACAGATTATCAGTGCAGCTCTCAGCCCTTTTCTCTTAGAGAAACTCCTTTGTGCAGTGGACAATGATTAGTGCACAAATTGGTCAATGTCCAGAGACTATGTTCTCTTGGGGTGCTCATCCACAAATGGGGCGTTTATATCCCTCCCTTACCCTTCCAAGACCCAGGAAAGAGGGACAGAAAGATTGTAAGTGCCAGATATCAGAGTGACTATAGTGTCTTCTGGATACAGCAGGACCAAGGGCTGAACCCACAGCAGGTGCAGTTGCTTGGGCAAGATCAGCCCGACAGCAAACTAGCGTGGAGTTGGTGGGAGAGGACCATGAGTCCCCAGCCATGACCAAACGGGGGAGCTAATGACAGTCTATAGCCTCTAGGGGAGTCAGTTTTCTTTTTTTTTTTTTTTTTTAATTTTTTTTTATTAATTTATTCTTGTTACATCTCAATGGTTATCCCATCCCTTGTATCCTCCCATTCCTCCCCCCGCCCATTTTCCCATTATTCCCCTCCCCTATGACTGTTCCTGAGGGGGATTACCTCCCCCTATATATTCTCATAGGGTATCAAGTCTCTTCTTGGCTACCTGCTGTCCATCCTCTGAGTGCCACCAGGTCTCCCCCTCCAGGGGACATGGTCAAATGTGAGGCACCAGAGTACGTGAGAAAGTCGTATCACACTCTCCACTCAACTGTGGAGAATATTCTGACCATTGGCTAGATCTGGGAAGGGGTTTAAAGTTTACCTCCTGTATTAGGAGTGTGGACCCTTGCAGGCTGGCTGTGCTACCGTGGATGGCCCCATTCCCATGCACAAGTGGGCAGCACAAATCAGACCCAGTGGGTTGTAAGCCAAAATTAAGGAGGACATGGAGTTGAGAGCAGGACAAAGGGGGCAGAGCATAGATCCTGGAGGAGGTAAGGGGAGGAGGTCGGTGAATATGACCAAAGCACGTTGTATCCACATGAATTTCTCAAAGAATTAACAAAGGTCCTGTATTACAGGGAATTAGTGCCTCACTTTTATCGACCACTGTCTCTGGAACTGTAGAGACAACATCCACATTCCCTGAGTTCCAAATGGTAACTGAGTCATGCACTGAACCGCAGTTGCAGCCTCATTTCACGCAGTCCTTTTCACATGTTATGCTGATTTGCAGAGTAAATATACTTATTCTAATAAAGACATGACTTGGAGGCACAGCAGCCTTCGGTTCTCTTAGGATTCATCTTCTCTTTTGTAATTGAGGTAACACTGGCCTCCAGAATATACTGGAAAGTGTTCTTTTTTTTTTTTTTTTTTTTCCTTTCATTCTTTCTCTGTTTTCATAAAGTGATTCCTAATTATGTGGCAAAACCCACCAGTTGCCCCGCTTAGGCCTAGAGAAGTAAGTGTGTGTGTGTGTGTGTGTGTGTGTGTGTGTGTGTGTGTGTGTGTGTGTATAAAATGTGTAAACTCGCATTTACACTTCCTTGGTAGACATAAGATCAATGAAATTTTCTTTCTTAAACCAATTTTTATAATTTATAATTTCCTTTTGTGTATGTTGGTACGTGTATGCATGCGCTCATATATGTGTGCATGTGGAGGTTGGAGGTCAATGTCAGGGGCTGTTCCTTAGGCCCCACCCATCTTTTGTTTAGAGACAAAGTTTCTAAATGGCCCAGAATTCATCAAGTAGGCTAGCCCAGCTGGTCAGTGATCCCAGGGAAGCTGTCTATCTCTGCCTCTGCAGTGATAGATTACTAGTGCAGGGTATTGTGTCTAACACACACACACACACACACACACACACACACACACACACACACTATAACCCGAGGTCTGGGAATTGAACTTACATCCTTGCACATGCCAGGCAGGTGCTTCATTGAGCTGTTTATGCAGCCTCTATAATATATAATTTTCAAAGAACTTTTAAAATTTGCAGCCACTATTATCAAATATAATTTTTTAATTTTTCTCTTACTGTCCATAGGACTTATGCTAATGTCTGATATAATGTAAACTTCTCTTTTAAAATAGTCAGAAAACGTGTTCTATACCATTCTTTGTAGGAGATATTTATGTTTCACAGGCCATCTACAACTCCAATTGAACATCCTTCCTTTTATTGTCCTCTTCCATCATCATCCACATTAATAGTAGTTTCCCATCTTAATAATCACCATCACCATCATCACCACCACCACCACCATCATCACCTTCATCACCTTCACCACCACCATCACCTTCATCACCATCACCACCACCACCAGCACCATCACTGTCTTTATGCTCAGATTCCTCTTTTAACATTTACAATATATATAAAAACACCCTTAATTCTCAGAGCCTTTGTAAACCAACTAAGGCCATGTTTCCCACTGGGCCCAAATCTGGTGACTGCTGATTTAAAGTTAATCTCCACTCATCTAATGTACCTGGATAAAGTGCTGACCTGCTCTTTGCTTTGGGTTGATCTCATCTTTTTTTTGGGGGGGGGGTTATCTTACTCAGTGACTGTTTTATTAAGTTTTTATTATATCATTTTAATTTTACATTGAATAACTAGTTTTTTCCCTTATCTTTTGTTGTGTGTGTGATATGGTGCTAATATTAATACTGCCAAACTAGTACAGCATATAATCTAAGACTTTATATCAGTTATGAGGCTGAGGTAGGAGGATCTTGAGTTCCAGTCTAGCCTAGACTCCAAAGCAAGACTTGATCTCAGAACAAAAGCAAGCAAACAAACAAAATCCTCAGATAACAAAAATCTCCATGAAATATCTCCATTTCCTCTTATTCATCTTTAATTCCCAATTTATCAATATATGTGACTCACCCTACGTTTCTTAGAAATTCTGCTCTTAGCATCCGTGTGCCTGGTAATCAAGTCAAGAGAAGCACAGATTTAAGCATATAGTACAGCAACATTTTATTTCACAATAACATAAATACAATATCTCACATTCACTGCACATTTTCTGTTTGCTGTATCCTTCACCACTTTCATGGCTATAGGGTTCCTTATGAAATGTTAACCTGAATGGCATCTCTTGGTATTTTTTATAGTGCAATTCTGCTAGCAAAGAATTCCATCAGCATTTGCTTATCAAAAATTCTTTATCCTGCCTTCATGTTTACAGGCTAGCTTCAATAGCTATTGAAAGCATCTTTCAATACTTTTAACATTTGATTCCAACAAATTTCTATGGATCCCATTGTTCAAGATGAAGAGTCAAGTGCACATTGTGTTGCTCTTTTGTGTATGTGGCTGCAGTCTTTGTCTCACTGCTTTAAAGATTTTGGCTGTGGCTGAATATTTGATATGTCTACATGTTACACAGACCCTACTGAGACATTCTAGAGCAGTGATTCTCAGCCTTCCTAATGCCAAAACCCTGTAATACAGTTCTGCATGTTGTGGTGACACCCCACCAATCATAAAATTCTTTCCTTGCTACTTCAGAGCTGTAATTTTGCCACTGTTACGAATTATAATGTAAGTATCTGATATGTGGCCCCAAAGGAGTCACAGCACACAGGTTGAGAACCACTGTTGTAGACCTTCATAGCTGCAATTGTTCATAAGTCAAAACCAAGCATGGTTATACTGACTGACGTCTTCTTTCTCTTTCTGGGCCCCTGATTATAGGTATGTTAGTGTGCTTGGTAATGTTCCATAGCTATGTCTCTCAACAATTATATTCAGGCTTTTTCCCATCCTCTAAATTTATTGTCAATGTTCCATCCTTTTAAAAGCCAATTCTTTTTTCTTCTACATCAATGCCACTAATTGGGATAGTTAGTGGTTTCTTATTTCAGATACTATGTTTCTTCAACTACAGGATTTCCAGCTGTCTCTTTTCTTTGTAGTTTTTACATTTCCATTAAGATTTCCTATCAGTTCATTCATTAATAGTATATTTTCATTGAATTGTTCAAGACTCTTTTTATTAACTGATTGAATGTTCATATCATGGCAGCTTTTAGGCTACTGACTAACTGTAATCTCAATGTACACTAAGGGACTTTTTCCTGATTGTTTGCCACACATTCCTCTAGGAATCATTGGTGATAAGTTAGTGAAAGTTGGACATCATTGATAACACTTTTTAGCAAGTCTGGATTTTGTTGGTTCTTCATAGAATAGGTGTATTGCTTTGCTTTGTCTTAGAGATAGCTAATGTGCTTTACATAGGTTCCTGTTTCCTTTCTTAGTCTGTAGACACTGCAGCTCTATGAAGAGTTAAAACCTGCCTGTCTGTGTGTAAATGTCCCTGCTTACTTGGGTTCTTGGGGACTTGTGCACTCAGCCAGTAACTTTGAGGCAAAGCTCTAGTTTTCCAGACCAGCCAGTCCTTTGCAACCAAGCCATCTCTGGTTATGGATACATTTTAAAATTTAGCAAGTTCTCTGGCCCTCTGGGGCTTTCCTCAGATCTCTGGAATCTTCTACAAAATCACACAGTTTAACTGTCAAACAAGCCAATGTAGAAAATTATGATTCTATGCCTTTCCTAGACACCCACCCTATGAACCTACCCTTGTCAGTTTCCAGCTATTCTGCTAGTTAAACCAAACACCCTACCTCAACTATTGAAACAGACTAAAAAACACTGGTAAGATTAGAATGCCAACAAAATACTACAAAAAATATGAAATCAATGAAAATGTTAAATCTATATTTTAGAATAACTGTATTCACACAGGGACTAGAATAAAAACAGAAAAAATAAAATCAAGAATGAGTGTGATTACTGTGCAAGCATAAAGAACTGAGCTGCGATCCTGGCACAACAACCCGCCCTAAAAAGGCTGTAACACCAGTGATGTGTGGACAGAGATAAGCGCAGCCCTGGGCCTTGATGGCCTCCAATCTAGTTCCAGGCTCAGTGAGAAACTGTGTCTCAAAGGAAAAAGGCAGACAGAGTCAGAACAGGACACCAGACATCCTCCTCTGGAGTTCAATACATAAGTGCACAGGTACATACAGCATTCCTGTAAACATGTGCAGAGGTGCTCACACGCACTGACCACATGATAGCTGTGATTGTTGGTTAAGTATCAACTTGTCACAAATTATATTCACCTAAGTAGGGAAGCCAATAAGGAATTGAATAAATTGCCTTAATTTATGTGAGAAATCCTACCCCAAATATGATTTACACCTTTATCTTGGTGGCTGCCCAGATAACATGGCATGGTGGAAGCCATGGTGACCTTGGCTTTCCCTGTTGCCACCAAGTTAATTTGTCCTTTTTCTGCTGTTTCTGATTTCTTAGCTGCTGATATCAGAACCAGCATTCTCCATAAATGACTGAAGAATAGAAACTCTTGAGCAACCTTCCAGGTTTGGGAGACCAAACTGGAAATCCTGGCACACCTGGGCCTATGGACTGAGAATGACTGGGTTCGTGGCTTCTCCAATGTGAAACAGCCACTGTGGGACTACAGTTTCTGAAGTACCCAGCCTTAAGTTCAAGGACCTACTAATAAAGTGTGTGTGTGCGCGCGCGCGCGTGCGCGCGCACTCGTGCAATCATCCTATCAGTTCAGTTCAGTTTGGTTCTGGTCTTTTAGAATACGCTGAGTGATACATTAACACTATATAGATCATTACAATATTCATTTAAATGACATGAACCCTGATGTTCCATATTTGGCCACCTCCCCTTGGTGGGGAGGCCTGGTGGCACTCAAAGAGAGAACAAGCAGGCTACCAAGATGAGACTTGATGGCCTATGACCATATAGTGGGTGAGGAGGTCCCCCTCAGTCATAGGCCTAGGGGAGGGGAATAGGGTGAAAGCAGGAGGGAGGGAGGAATGGGAGAATACAAGTAATGGGATAACAACTTAGTTGTAATCTGAATAAGTTAATAAAATAAAAATAAAATAAAACAAAAATTTTTATTGTATCTATTGTAGGGCTGATATGTGCACATGTGAGTGCACGTACCTGAGGAGGCCAGAAGAGACAGAGGGAGTCCCCTGGAGCTGGACGTTATAGGAGGCTGTGAGCCACCTTGTATGGGTGCTGGAACCAAAGTCAGGTCCTCTGCAAGAATAGGACATGCTCTTTACCACTGAACCATCTCCTCAGGCCACCATAATCCTCCTTAATGCATCGATAGTGTAGTCACACTTCAGAAATGAAGCTAAAGAAAACCTACCAATAATTAAGCTTGGTTATATTGTCTTCAGCCATTTTTTTGTTTGCTTGTTTGTTTCCATAAAGCTTATTAAGGATTGGAGCTTATTTCTCAGAGTTCCCATAGAGTTTACTTAATATTTGCTTAGTTCTTGGAAAGTGAAAATAGTCTAGGAATCACCTCTATGGATGGAGAGAAATTTGAAAGTTGTATCCCGGAGTCAGGATATACTACAAAGCTTATTAGGGGCCGGTCCAGTTACTCAAGTTGGTGGGCTTCCTCTGAGTTAAGAATTAATGTTTTCTTGAGCAGGTAAAATATCTTGAGCAGAAGGACAGAGACAATTGAGAAACCAATGCCGAGAGACTGAATGAAGGGAGTTGGCAAAATATCCTTGGTTTTTATTGACAGCAAAGTTCTATCTTTGGAACCGGCAAATGTGAACAAGACTTAGCACAATTCCCCCGAGCACTCAGGGTACTAGTTTCTAGTTAGTCACAGTGCCAAGAAAGTCTCTATCTTTGTGCCAATCTGGACTTCTTTTCAGATTAGAAATTTCTTGGAAGAATAGCATTTGGGAAGTACGACTTGGTTTATAAAAAGCAGTAAGCAGGCAAACAGCAGCTGTGGGTCAAGACGTGCACTGTGATTGACAAGTCCCAGAATTTCCGGGATGCAACCTGGTTTGAAATATGCCCATGAATGGAAAGTTTTATACCTTCAGTCCTTGGTCATCTGCTCACTTGCCCATAACTTGTGACCCTGAAAGCCTGAACTCCAGACTGCTCAAACTAAGCACCTGAAACAGTTGAACTTAAAGCACACCTTGGTTTCCTTATGTGCTCAGATAGGGGAAATTCCACTCTGAGTCAGTGCATGAATTCTTCTTCAGCATTGCTGACAACAGTGGGCGGGGGGGGGGGGGGGGGGGATGAGGCACAATCATGGAATCACAAAGGTATAAATGTAAGTGGTTGCATGGAGACCTGTGTGTTTCTCACTGCTGCAAGGCTCCCTAAACCATAGATGGAAAAATGGTACAGACCACACCTGCAACTCCACAGGCTCAGACACACTGGCAGGAACCCCAGTGGATATGGTACATATGAGCAAACTCTTGTGGTCTTATTACCTCTTTTGTGTTTGTATTTTCTTTTTCCTCTTAACTTGCTTTGTTTTTGTTTCCCCTCCTCAAGCCAGCAGCGTTTTGCTTTCTTTTTGATGCACTGCTTTACTCAGGCCTGACCGACTGCTGCTATTTTTCTCTCCTTGCTAAAGCTTAACCCTCCCTCTTCCTTTAATGTGCTGGGCCCTGGTGCCCCACACCCTCCTACTCTATGCAAGCCCTGAACCGTGTCACCTAAGTGTCTAGAATTTAAGTCCTCTCCCGGGGGCCAGAATCGTACTCTTTGTTCGGCACAATTTAATCTATTGTTCTGCACAATGTACATTTACTGAGCAGCACAAAACATAAATAATAATAGTCCAAGTCCTGAGGCGATGCACAAGTAAGCAGCTTGCTTCCAGTAGCCTGCCACCAACAGTGGCCCTGACGATGGCCTGTCACCTCCGTGTGGAGGACAGTATTTAGCCACCTATCCATTCCATTTTGCGGAGCCTTTTAAGGGGGGCTTATTTCTTTTTAATAGCAAAATGAGACAACCGAATATTTATCCTTTTAAACATCTTTTAAAAATCAAAATTACTCTTTAATCCCAATTATGGTTATTAACCAATTAGTTCTTCCTCGGCTCACTTAAATAATTTATTGCAGAACACACTCAAGGACAATTCTCAGGCCCAAGTACTGCTTCAAGTTCACATAATCACAGTGCTGGCACTGGAGCAGTGCATATTCCCAGCATGAAAGGCTATCTGTGCCTGTGCCCCAAGGCTGTGCCTCCTTACTAAGGCGTGTGTGCTCAGCTACATCAGGAACAGCTCATGTGCAGAGGATAGAAGAGCAAGGCAGACCACACCCCCTGCCAAGTGCAAGTACCAGGAAAGGTCACATGGTAAAGACATTTGTTAAATGACTTGTACAGGAAGGTAGGTGTGTGTGTGTGTGTGTGTGTGTGTGTGTGTGTGTGTGTGTGTGTTTGCATATGGGGTAAGGAGGCTTGGTAAGAGTGGATGCACAGTAGAAAGACACAAAAGCTTTTAGAGGGTGTGGCTAGATACAGCATAACAATCAAATGGTATTATAGGAAGGAAGGAAAAAAAGACAATGTCTACAGCCTTGCCCTCATTCTTCTGATACATGATCGAAATTAAATATTCATAGATAACAAGGTCTTTATGAACCAAGGCCATAGAACTCTTTAAAAATGTTGATGAGAAGAATTTGCAGTTTAAAAAAAAAAATCCTTTTTTTTTTTTTAATGGATCAAGGCTCCAGCAGTTTTATTTTTTCTCTTAGTCCTTAGATACCTTAATAAAAACCCCCATGTAGGAAAAAAATCACATTACAATACCTCCTCCTCCTCCTTTTTCCTCTTCTTCTTTTTCCTCCTCTTTCTGCTCCTCCACTTCCTCCTTTGGTTTTTTGAGACAGGGTTTCCGTAGCTGTCATGGACTTGCCTCGAACTCATGGAGATCCGCTTGCCTCTGCCTCCTGAGTGCTGGGGTTACATGTGTGCAGCACCACATCCAACTTACAATCATTTCTTAGTCAGGAGTTTCAGTTACACATAATGACAAGGGTTTTTTTTTTTTTTTCTTTTTTTTCTTTAAAAAAAAAATTTAAGAGCTTCTGTTTTAAAAGAAAAAAAAATAGATTGAGAAGATAGTTGTGGAAAGAGGCAGTAGGATGTGGTCAGGCATGCATCCTGCTCATGACCATTGAGAAATCACAACTGCTTGGGGACAGGGACATCTACACAAGGCCAAGCTCCTCAAGCAGGATGCTGCCTGGGTTCTATCCCAAGAAAATGCCTCCACAAGGTCCAGCTGTAGGGCATTTTCATATTAGTGACTGATTGGGAAGGGCCCAGCTACAGTGTGTGGGGCCACCCCTGGGCAGGTGGTCCTGGGTTCTATAAGAAAGCAGACTGAGCAAGCCACGGGGAGCAAGCCAGTAAGCAGCACCCCTCCATGGCCTCCGCATCAGCTCCTGCCTCCAGGTTCCTGCCCTGCTTGAGTTCCTGTCCCGACTCCCTTTGATGATGAGCTGCGATGTGGAAGCATCAGCTGGATAAGCCCTTTCCTCCCCAAGTTGCTTTGGTCATGGTGTTTCATCACATCAATAGTAACCTTAGCTAAGACAAAACGTGAGAAAAAGGAAATTTTGTCTATGGATGTGGAGAGGCCACAGAGTTAGAAACCATCCTTCATCCATCCCACCTCCCTCCAAAACATTCCTCCTGTCATGTAGGTGTTTCTATGAGAACCCAACAAGGACTCCAATAACCACATCCGCAACATGCTTGGAAAAATAATATCGACAAAATGTTTCACATGGAAACACCTCTTATTGGAGCATCAGATGTGCCAGATTCTCCTGAGACCTTGAAGATAGAGTGCAAAAAAGTTTGTGTAAATGTGTGACACTTGTATTGATGACTCTCTAAGGAATCAGAATAATATCGCTGAGTTGAATTTACTAATATGACCAAGGTCAGAATGCAAACTCAAGAATTCTGAACTCCAGCAAAAATCAGATTGACAAAATAAAGATTTGGAGCATCATGAAGTCCATCAAGGTGCATGGCCCTCTATTAAGAACTGTAGGTTGGGAGGTGTCTCCTGAAGATGTGGCATCCATCAGTATGAAACGTTCGGTACAATGGAGGTTTGCAACCTGTGTTCATCAAAATTCTAACCCAACGAGAACCAAACAGGCCTGTACCAAGGGTAATTCCTCTGACTCATGTCACCACAAATTGCTTCTGCACTTCTAGAACTTACATAATAGAATCAGGTTGTTTGGAGTCTCTCATATGTGGTGTTTGCTCAAAAGATCCAGGGCACTGCAGCAAGAGGCTCCAGTGCAGTCTTTCTCATCCCTCAGGGTACCACACGTGACTCTGTCTCTACTGGTGAAGTCTTCCTCCCATCATTGGGCCTCTGGGAAGTTCTCAGGTCTGAGCCGTTAGGGATGTTGCTACAGCACTGCTTAATATACCTGCCTGCCTATTTGCTTCCCAGAGATGGCCCAGTTTATTCCACCAGAAGTAAAGGAGACCTGGCCACTCATCTACTGTTCATGGTAGTGTCACGTTGAAATTTTAACTTCAGGTTCCTGAGGATGAAGGAAAGTTGAGAACTTTGTAAACTATTCACTGGCAATGGCAACATGTTTTGTGAAGTATCTGTTTAAATTGCTTGCCTGTTTCAAGGCTGATTGGTCTTGTTACCGATTTGAAGTTCTTCACATATTTGGTGTGTGACTCTTCGCTGGTCACAAATATCTGTGTCTTCTCTCCCAGGTTTTTACTCATGCTATCTCCATCCTTTTAAAGAATATTTGATTATTTTTTGAGAATTTCAAACAATGTGTTTTGATCATATTCACCCTTATTTCTTCCCTTTCCTCCCCAATTCATCCTACTTTCTTAACCATCTCATTTTGTGTCTTTTTGTTTTGTTTTGTTTTTAATAATCTGCTGAGTCCAATTTTACTGCCCATATACTGGATGTGGGACTATCCACTGGAGCACTGGTACTAGGGGCCACATCCATAAAGAAAACAGACTCTTCCCTCTAGAATCCATCAGTGCTCATAACAGTCAAGGATGAGGACTGATGAACCTTTTCCCCCTCCATATAATAGTATCTTTTAATAAATAGAAATACTTAGGCTTCTTTTGGCCAAAAATCTTATTATTTTTTTATTTAAGAAATTTTTGCTTATTGCATGCCATAAAGGAGAGGGCACAGTATGATGATATGCACCTCAATCAAGGGGTGCTGTGCCCATCAAAGCTCCCCAGAGGGGCAATGTGGAGCCTTAGAGTAAAGGAGCACCAAGGTACATGGTGCTACAATAAAGCTCCAAGGCACAATGCAGGCAATTAGAAGAGGCAAGTCTTAGGTTTCTCCACAGCGAAGCCCCTGTGGTCCAGGTGTGTCTGAGAGGCCTTGATTGGGTTCATGCCCTCCACATAGGACCTCTTCAGTCACCTTTCTTCACTGTGTGACTACTCAGAGGTTTACTCAGGACTAGGAGTCAACTTGATTGTCAAAGCTATCACCGTAGAAAATCACAAACGTTTCCCACCAAAGACTATATTGGCAGGAATGCTTTAGAGGTTATTGCCACTTTTGAGTATGTTTTCTTAAAATATGTTAAAACATACCTATGTCTCTTTAGGTTAAAAAAAAAAAAACCATTGTCAACATGTAATCTGCCCCCACACTCTGATTCCTTCCAGTTCACAGTGCTGCAAAGCAGTGTGGGTCAAAGGTCACAAGCATTTGCTCCTTTGTGTGTATGTCCGAAAGGAGTGCTGAGACACAAAGGAACAGATAGTCAAAGGTCCAATTTGCCAAGCTGCCAATGCCCAGGTGAAGAAATAACAAGCAACAGTATCTGCAAGGTGTCTCAGCAGACATATGAATTTGATTCTTTGCTTGCCATCGTCACCCCCCTCCCTTATCTTTTTTTCTTGCCTCTTGTTTAAGTATAAATACAGTATTCAAAAAAAATCTTCCCTTCCTTTTTAAAACTTTACCTTTCTCCTCTCTCTCTGTCTCTCTGTCTCTCTCTCTGTCTCTCTCTGTGTGTTGGGGGGGTATAGTGGATGTGTGTGTTTGGCACTCATGTGGACATCAGAAGACAACTTTGTGGAGTCAGTTTTTATCTATCTCTGTATGGGTTCTAGTGGTTGAACTCAGGTCACCAAGGTCGTGAGGCAAGGGCATTTATTCACTGAGTCACCTTGCCATCTCCTTTCTACCCCTTTATTCCACCTGCTCTCTCACCTTATGAGATGTGCTGTCTACATGTAGTCTTCCCTGTTTAATTTTCCATGGAAATTCTCCCAGAGACTTAGAGGAACATTTAACTAATTTGAACATTTTCCAGTTCAATAAAGATGACAAGATCAGCCAAAGATTTACTACTACAATGCACACACATGTCTGTGTCTCTATGTTTGTATGCATACATGTTATTTACATGTCTTTCTGCACACATATACATTTTATCTGCACACACATTCGTACACATATTGTTTCTCAACTCATTCATCTTTCTTTATATCATTTTGTAGGTTACATTATTTTTAAAAAAGTAGACAATTTCGACTTTTTAATTTTGCAGACAGCCTCCACCAAATAAAAGCTGTTGACATTAGTAAGCTGAAAGTCACTCATCTCATAAGGTGCCAGAGGTATAGGTTTTATATCAGACTAAAGAATCTTGGTGGGCTCCTGCCTTCTTCTTGCTCCTTTGTGAATTTTCTCCTCTCTTTCATTCATGAAGTAGCAGAATCAGCTTGTTCACATGCAAAGAATACCTTGTTCTCTTTCTAAGAACCTCTGAAAACTCCTATCACAGAGGGGATCAACTACTGTTGTCTTACCATGACTCAGACTCTGTGGCAGCAACTGTAGGTATCAATGTGACAGATAATTGGGCCATGGGGTGATCAGATATTTGCTCAAACATTACCTGTGTTTTTTTGGATGAGTTTAACATTTGAATCTTGCTGCTCATATAAACAATTTTCCTTCCTCAGTGTGGCAAGGCCATACCAAATCAGTTTTAGGAATGAACAAAGCATAAATAAGAGGATTCTTCATGTCTGCCAGCCTTCAGAATAGAACACAAACTTCCAATCCGTACTGAACTTGAACTAAAATGTTGATTCTTCCCATGTCTTAAGTTTTTCATGTTGCATGTCAGCCTTCAAAGTCCAATGAGAGATAATTCTGCATAACATGCTCCTGTTTTATAATGATTATTTATGGCACACATGTGCATATATGCACACACACCATACTCAGGCACATAGATAAACATGCACATATACACAGACACACATGCACACATGCACATACTCACTCATACACTCTTCCTCCGAAGAATTCCTAACTGTGCCCCCTGGGACACCCAATGGACCTGACACATGATCTCACCGTATGTATCTGTTGTGACCTCACACTATGGATCATACATATACGCTACTGATCTGATACATAGGGTAAGGTACCCTATGGACCTGACATTTGTCCTCACTCTACAGACTTGATGTGATTTCACCCTATGGACATGACATGTGACTTCACTCTATGGGCCTGACATGTGACTTTACCCTATGGCTCTGACAAGTGACTTCACCCTGGGACTTGACGTTACCTTATCCTATGGACCTGAAACATGACCTCAAACTGTGAATCTGACAGTCTCTCATCCTATGGATCTGACGTGAGTTTATCTTATGGATCTGACATGTGATGTCACCCTTTGTACCTGTTGTGACCCGACCCTATAGATGGGACTCACACTTAGCCTCAGCACTTCACTTAGCCTTCCCTGATGTAGCCATATCATGGTGTGAGTTGCTTCCTGGAGATTCTTTGTGGCTTATCTCCTATCTACCACAGCTTGTACCTCAGATTGCCCAGAATGAGATTCAGGGTGTCCTCTATTTTAAGAAACTATAGGCCCTTATCCCTCCCTGATTATTCCTCCGAGCCTTGGATACACCTGTACTGAGGCACTTCCACTCTTTCTAATTAGCTTATAAGTTATTGATTTTATTGGTCCACCTAGCATAGTGCTCTGAACCTAATGGGCACTCAGCAGAGAGAATGGGACTTAATCAGAAAAAGCAACTTCTTGCAGGAGAGAGTCTTGTTTGATACATCTTGGTATGGTTTAATATTTTTGGTATGTGCACACTTTACAACTAACAAAGTAGTGCTATAATCTAGAATGATCTATAGCATGCAATAACTGATTTGATTATCACCTGAAGCACACACGACATGTTTTTTTTTTTCTTGAATTATAACTTGAAGGGAAATGTGAGCCACAAGCCTTTGGAACCTCATTCAGTTGGTGGAGTATTAGCGCATGATGGGACAAGTCTATGCTGACTGATCTGAGTAGTCAAAGAAGCTTTGCTACATCATTTTGATTGGTCAGTACAAGGGGCTGATGTCATCAACCATTCCTAACTTCTTCCAGGCTTGGGAGATTCCTAATCCTTAATACGTAACAACACAAAGTGTTTTCAGCACTCTCCTAAATACCATTAAGTTACAGAATGATTTCTTGTCCTCACTGAATATGTGAAATACAATGTCCTTGGGATTCACATATGAGCACATGTGATTGAGTGGTAATTGACAGTTTGGGGTCTGCTGTTATTAGCTACATTATTTCCTGAAACTTAAAAATCAGGTATTTTCCTCAACCTCCCAGATATTGTTATTATTATCATCTGAAGGACAGATGAGGAGGAGGTGCTGCTGCTGATTCGGAGCTGATTAGGCCCAGAGACTGTGAAGGTAAATCTGATTAGAATGCTCTAGAAAGAATTATTTGCTTGGTGGCTTTTAAGAGCAGAGAATGCAGATGGGACTCATAAGGGTTTCATTTAAGAATATTTTATTAGCCAAGCAAACACCCAGAGCCAACTTCACCATAAGTAACCAGAGAAATGAAATCCCTAGAACCATGGGCCCACTGATTCACACTGTATCCTTCTAAGTTAGGAATAAAAATAAAACGTTGCTAGCCAATGAAGATGGCTCTTCTGGGCACAGCTTTCTCTAAGTTGTTACTGAATTGGAAACATGCAAAGATACATGAGTTCTAGGGAACCAAAATGGACACAGTTCTCATGTCACTCTTTTGTTCTGGATGGTGCCTGGGTGACTACAAGAATGGCTTCTCTTGAGTCTGAAAGACTCCTTTTAAAGCTTGTGGTCATCACAACCCTGTAGAGGTCACTGCTCTCCTGAGCTGAAGGCCATAGGAACATATGTGGGTAGAGCTGACTTTCTGGAGCCTGGCTGAAAAGCTGACTGAAGAGTAGATGGGAGTAAAACCCAGAAAAAAAAATGGTCTGCTGTCCTATAAGATGCTAATTCTCAGTAGAGATGACTGAGTGTGTAGAACACACCCAAACATTGCACGGCTCTGCTGCTCATGTTAAAGAGAAATGCCAGCTGTGAAGCAAGGGCCAACAATGATGCCTGGTTCTGAGTACAAGTCCAGACAATTCCTGCCACCACGTGACCATGAACATAGTAACAATGGAACAAAATGGTACAAGGAGAAGACAGCATTTCTTTCCATGTATTCTGTAGCCTCAGAGGAGGAAAATGTGACTAACAGGGAACAGGTGATTGCTACAGGCTTAAAGTAGTTTCACATGGTGTTCAGTGTTGTGGGTTCCTTGTTGATGGTTTTAGAACTCTTGCAGTCCACTCATTTATTCTTCACTCAATTAGATAGCACATACACCTTCCTGTCATGCCAGACAGCACCAGAGTCACTGGCCACAGCAGATCACTGATGCACAGTTCCTGTCCTAATAATACTTAGAGACCAAAGGAAAGTGGTGGATGTGAGAACAGGCACATGCCATCAAATGTCATGAGAGAAGAGACTGCAAGGCAGGAAGGGTGACAGCACAAGGGGAACCAAGTACCCAGGGGACAGGTGTTCAGGTATTCCTCAGGTATTGTATAGGGGAGACGTCTTTCCCTGCATGTAGAGCAGGTAGCATGTCACAACCTTACACATGCAGTGAGTTTGTCTAGGGTACTTCCTACAGTTACAAAAGCCTTCTGGATTCCCATAGAAAGCACTCATTTTTGTTAAATGAGATTATATTAGCTTATTGCTACATCTCCTTACATGTAAATGCCAGGCAATTAGATTCAGTTCTATTTGTTGTCGCCAGGTGAAAATTCTACAGTGTTTAGTCTTACTATGACTGCTGGATCCTACTTGTCTTCCAAAATGCCATGCATCCCCCCACAAGCTAATCTCATCTCAGACAACTTATGAACTATTATCATTTAGACAGCCCATCTCACCTATTACAATCTGGTGCTTGGTGTGGGTTCTATAGATAGGTGAAATTTTGATTCACGTGAAGAAGAATTTGAAACCAGTGCTAATAAAAAAAAATATCTTTTCTGTTGACTGCGAATCTGGGGTCCTAGCAATGCAGGGAGGTTGGCAATAGAACTGAGAGGGCTGTGGCCAGTTGTCAGTAAGGCCTGGTAGCTGCAGACTTGGTTATGGGGTTTCTCGACTCTCAAGACAAGAACAAAAGCGTCTTTGCCAGTCTTTCAGAACACTTTGTTCCTGACTAAGTTCTCCACTCTTGTGTGTGAGTCAGGGTTCTCAGGTTGAGATGAACATGAAGCTACTCAAAGCCTCATTAGCATGGGGATCTGGCTGCTGTGTATAATAATAGCCTTATGATGATGCAGGAACTCCATAGAACAGTCTGAGCCAGTCAACAAATGGCCCAAATGGTTCATCTTCCAGTGGGCAATGGAAAGTTCCAGTAGTAATCTCTTGTCCAAAGAGAAAATGTGTTACAAACTAAATAGCCTCTGTAAGACAAGATTAGTACGTCAAGGATGAGATTCTAGGGTCCAAAGAAATTTCTAGAGTTTTTGTTTAAAATTTTTCTCCACATTTGTGCCTATTTGACTATGCACTTTCTAAGAGTGGGGTTCACAGGTGTTTCACAGGATTCTACCCAGGGCTCGCTGTGGTTTGAGGGTCAAATAACAGATAAATAGATATTTGTTAAGTCAGTGGAATAATGGAAGTCCCAAAACGTGCATGGCCAATGAGCTATGGAGAATGTACCCTGTGGGGAGCGGGCAATGAATGATGTCACTAGGCCACGTGGAGTGACTGGGGACTGATGCCCCTAACGGTGATGGTAAGATTCTATTGGAGAGGCTTGGGGCCTGGGAAGGTCACCCCTGGGAAGGAGCTTCATGCTTCTTTTCTACCTTCTTTTCTTTTCAGAGACCAGTCCAGATAACACGTGGAATTCCCTTGCTCTTGCTACAAGCAATGCCTGCGCCCAGCCCCAGGCCTAACTGGCCATGTGCAGCATCGATAGTTCTGAGCTTCATGGTTGCTGGAGAAAAAGCGTTTGAAATATGGCCCTTAAGGAACATGTGACTGCTGTCCTGTGAATGATCAAGGATGCCAAGATGCCTAGAACAACAATAGCAAAACCTTCCCTCCCACAGGTCTGGATGTCAGAGCCTAAGGTCAGTATGTCTGCCAGAGGCAGAGGAAGACTCTGCCCGAAGACTCTTACTTCATGACTGGGTCACCACTTCAACATTGGTTGTCATATCTCATGGCTTCTCCGCGCCTCTTTCAGTTTATTCTTCAAAGACACCAGTCATTTTTAAGAGTTGCAGCTCATTCTAATGACCGCCCCCCTTCGACATTGACTGTAACTGCATACAGTTGGCAAATGGGGTTTCTTCCTAGCCACAGAGAAGGGCTAGGACTTGAAAGTCCAATTTTAAAAGAATACAACCCAGCCCATAGCAGGCTGCCTGTGATGTCCACGAGGCACTGAGGGAGAGGGAGTGCTATGAGTCTCCCTCACTCTCCAGAACCACCTGGCCATGGCTCTTTAGGGCTGGATACCACCCTCTGGGTGTCCACTCATCCTAATTTTATATTGCTACAGTAAAAAGCAACTTAGGAGAGAAAGGGTTTGTTTTATCTCATAGCTCTGGATTATAGTCCATTGTTGGAGGGGTCAAAGCAACAGAAACTTAAGACGGCTAATCACATTACATCCAGAATCAGGAGAAGAGAGATACAGATGCATACATGTTCACTATTCAGTTCTCTTCTTAATCAGTCCAGCATCCCCTGTTTAGGAATGGTTCCACCCACAGTGGGCAGATCTTCTATCCCTATAGAATAGATATCCACGCCCCACCCCCCCCCCACCCACCCAGGCATGTCCACAGGCCAACCCGATTTAGTTCCTTATAGAGACTCTCTTCAAGATGATTATTCTAGATTGTGTCAGATTGATGATTAAAACTAACCCAAGGAAAGCTGTTTTATGTTCCATATCTCACTGGCTGTGTGTCAACAGACACATACATAAGTACTAGCCAACCACGGCCTGTTATTTCACTGCATGTTATTTCACTGACGTTGGACATGATTCTGGCCAAATGTGGCACCTTCTCTGTGTGGCAGGAACCTGTGTGCCCCGTCTGACATTGAACCTCATCATTCTCTGACTCACACTGCACTTGTGTTAACATACGGTAATTACCTCTCTGGGTTAATTATGTCCACACATGAGTTAATGGTTTACCGGCAATGTTCCTTTTCCTATGTATTATTTATACAGTAATTTTATTAACTTCACTTATTCATTATTTTATTCATTATGTGAGTCTACTTGTGGCCCAGATATGGAAAATTGCTGCAGAGGGAAAAGTGACTCAGACCTGGGATCTGTCTTTGAAGCCCTCTGCAGTCAGACAATGGACAGACAAGGACACACAAAACATGAGCTCTGTATCTTCACGACCAGAAGGGACAAAGGAGGTCAGGGGTCATCCCAAGGCTAACCATTGACCAATGACCACAGTAGCTACGAAGTAATATTTGATAAATTATGAAAACTAAAGATGTTTTACATTTATTTATTTGACACCATGCATGTATAAGGAGGACAGAGCCAGCTTTCTTTGAGTTGGAAAACCATGTGGGCTTCAGGTATTGAACTCAGGTTGTCAAGCTGAATGGCAACTATCTTTAACGAATAAGCTATCTCCCCCGTCCCTGAAGTTAAACAATTTTAGTGGCAAATGCAGATTAAGACAACAAGGTCAAATGTGCACAGAGGTGATAATGTGACAAGAACTATGTGTGCACTTGAGCATATAAATGCTATACATATATACACACACACAAATCACATTATAGCACATATATGTATCTACGTCTACACACACACACACACACACACACACACACACACACACAATCTAAACAACCTGTGCACATATGTCTTTGCAAATGATCCTGGCTGTAAGATGCCTTCTAACCTGGTCAGTGTTGGGACCTGGTTGTGGTAGAATAGAGAGAACCAGAGTAAAGGCTGTCACAAGTGCCAGGGGCACAGGTGATGCGATCAGCTGTCAGTCCTACCTTTAAGGCATGAGACAATGTGAAGGGGGATTGAAAGACCTCTCCTGTGTGGTGTATCCAGACACAGGCCTCTTCAAGGTCTCCCCTGAAAAGCAATGGGGAAAGTTATTCACCCCTATGGGGCCATTAGCGATGTGATCCTAATGGGACCTGTTGTGGGGAGCTCATTCCGCCACTAGAACAGAGATGTGGGTCTATTCAGGTCATAACACAAAGGGTGCCTTATGAGTCCTGTGTGTTTTGAGAGCCATGTTCTACAGTGACAGTGTCTTACACCTTCAAAACAAGCTTGAGACAGGCTGAAAGATTTGGCTACAGGTTGGAGAAAGTGGGAGAAGAGAAAGCAGAGACTCTTCTGGTGTACACATCCTGTTTGCTTGGTGACCAGTCCCTGATAGTACAGTGGCCCCCTCATCTTAGCTATCTTCCCAAATGCAGTCACATGGGCTCTTCAGGATCCCCATGTAAAACCACACCCAAAGGGCAGTGGCACCCTGGCATGTTCTTCTCTGTGCTTAGCACAGGATCTAAGGATGAATACATGGCACTCCCTCCCTGTCACCTGGTGGCTTCTGCTGCAGGTGGATCCATCCATATAACACCTCCTACCTCTCTCTGCAACTTCTTGAAGGAGCCATGAATGGAGCATGTGACACCTCTCTAAGTCACTAAATATAGCCTGCTTTCTGATAAATGTTTTCACACATTAGCTCAGGAAACCTCACAGCAACCAATAAGCAACTCCTGGAAAAAAGCTATCTTCCCCTCTCTAGAGTGACAACAGAGCCATCACTCAATCCCATCTATATCTGGCCCACCCACAGGCTCTGCACCCACCAATGGCCCCTGCCACACTCTTGGGTGTTTACGTTTCATTCTACCTACTGAGAGCAGTCAGAGAGTACACTAGGGACTTGCTAATGGAAGTATTGTCAAGTTTATCTCTGGGATGCAAAGGAGACTCAGACACCTCCACAGCAGTAAAAGGTCCTCCAGAAATCATGTACATCATCTGAGGACAACTGCAAGAGAAGGGCCCCAGCATGCAGGTGGGCAAACCGGACAGACAGGAAGGCTACAAGGACCTGGACACAACTTATCTGAAGTTAATGTTGAAACTGAGCCATTTTCATGACCTCACAGACAACGCTTTTGCTCCACCCGAAGCCCCACTCAGCAAAGAAAATAATTTATGCTCACCTTAGTTTCAGGCTTAATCTGTTTTATTGATTAATTTTAATGTATGAATTCCATTGTGGGAAAACTATCAGGTCTTTCAGAAGGTCAGTAATACAATTGGAGACTGTGGGTCTGGGATTCAAAATGAAGAAACTGAGCCTTAAATCTTATAAATTTTGGAGAGATTTGCTTGGTCTTCCTCCCCTGCCCCTCCCCCACCCCCCCCCACATGGTTGAAACCTACACACCAGCTCTACTCCCAAACAAAGTTGAAAGCCAGGTAAATGGGCATCACTTGCCACTCTCAAGACTTATGACCTGTTTCTTCTCAGATCCTAGTACATGATTTTGGCAAAGGGACAGAAAGCACATTACCAAAATTGGGGGCTTAGCAGGAGTGGGAATGGCCACAGGGCGCCAGAGGCAAATCTTACTGCCATCATAAGGGCAGGGCCAGTTGCATACTAGCATGTTTAGTAGCTTGCTCTTGGTTTGTGTTCTGCACTAGACAGACGTCAGGCCTCCCTGAGTCTGTTTTGCTAAGTAGTCAATATGGACCAGGAAATGCCACCACATCTAGGACAAGAAGGGCGTAAACTAAGGGAACTGATGAGACCCTGAGTGGGCTGCAGGGCACCCCATTTGGCACTGTGAGGATAAAGGGTCCACAATTGGGGCATTTCCTATGGAAAGAGGCAGAGTCCTCCAAGTGAACAGGAAGTAGTTTTTTAAAGGAACAGGCCTGTGTGTGCTGCCCTAATTTTAGAGTTGTGCACACTACGATAGGCCTTCTCAGTCATCGCTGTTGCTGGGCAGCTTCAGGTCTGCAGAACATCTCCCAGTGTGATCTTCCTTACAGGGTGCCTCTGTGTCATGGCGGTGGATGGGAACAGCAGCCCTCCACCTGCATCTGAACCCAAACCAACTTCCTCTAAGTCATAACATTTTTAACTCAACAAATTACAAATTACCATATTCAACTCACATGTGGGGATATGTTGCTATTAAATACAATCTGTGACTATTTACTACCAATTAAGAAGTACAATATGCAAAAATATTTTATTATTAAAAATAATAATAGGAGTTGAGTTCGTACTAGAAATAGCCAGTCAGCCACCGCCGTCACCACTGAACTGACTGAAGAGTCAAGGAATCAGGGTGGGGTTGCCCCGAGACAGACTCCCAGCAGCTTTCTCTTCTGTTTCTGCACCCTAAGAGCTATAGCTGACCCCACAGCTGACCATAGGTTCAAAGCCACGCTTGCCAGCTCAGATAACTTTTCTCCTCAGCCCCGGACCTCTCCCTCTCAACTTCACCTTCACTTCCATTTCTGACCTCCACTCCCAGTTCTGCCATTGTTTATGGACATGACTTGGGAAATATCTGTCTTAGGTGCTAGAAGAAATAACCTAACAAGCCAGCCACAGCGCCCAGCCTACCCATCCTGCTCTCTAGTCTGTATTTCTAAGGAAGAAACAAAGAAGGCCTGGCAAGGTGTGATAGCCTTCCAGACCAAAGAAGCAGACACGGGATGGTCACTAGCACACTGACACTGGTGAGTGCTGCATACACAATACCACAGCCCAAACTGAAAGGAACTGAGGGCTCGCATCCCTGGATCCTGTGGGAGTGCAGGTTGCATGGTCAGTGGAGTTGCTGGGCCCTGGGTTCTGAGAGGAGGACATCATCCTGGAATTGCCTCTGGAGACTCTAGGATCTGGAGAACTCCCAGCTCATAGCTGTGCGGGCTGTGCATTCTCTCACCTCTGCAGGGCATGCTTAGCCATCACCTAGCTGGTATGCACTGCTAAGAATGGACCTCAGAAGACTCTTCACTGTTCTGGAAAGAAAGCTTTCTGCTATGTGTCCCCAAGGGTCTGTGAAACTCAAGCTTCTGTCCAAACCCCAGGCCTTGGGCTTGACATCACCTTTGAGAAGAGCAAGAGACCCTGCATAGACCCCAGCATCTGTGTCCCACAGGCCATCAGGAGCTGTGGAGAAAGGCAGGCATGCATGTACAACAAGCAGAGGCCCTGACATAGAGAGCTGCAGCTCAGTCCAGCTCCATCAAACATTTCCCAGTAAGCAGAGAGGACTAACAGACAAGTCATATATGCCATTCCTTTACTGAGTCTCCAGTGTGCACAAAACGTGGCCAGCACCGTACAGAGACCTCTTGAGTTCTCAACAAGCTCAGTGACCTCAGACCTCTGGTACAAAGAGCAGCAGAGGAGGCTTGCAGCCTCCCACAAATCAAGTCTAGACACCAGGTCTCCAGACACTCTGGCTGCCTGCTCTGGTCCCCTCCAGCACTGGCTTCCCTGCACTTCTCCCTGAGCTGTGGCGAGGAAGCCTACATCCCTTCCTCACCTCCTAAGCCGTTTCTCTTCTCCCTTTCTGGTGAGGCGAAAGAATAACCTGAACAAAGACGACGACGAGGTAAAGGGTCTTCCCCACACCCATGAGACTGCCTGGGCCCATTTACTGCATCGATGTCTGACAGCCCAGAGAGATCAGACAGCTGAATGCCTTTGCTGTCCTGGAAGAGGCGGGGAAGCCTCTGCATTGCTGTTCCAGGAATCCGCTCTGAAAAAAAAAAAAAAAAAAAAAAGCTGCAAGCCGCTGCCAGCTCTGAGTTCATTAAATGGCTTCTGCCGTATTAATCTTTTGTTTCTGCTTAATGGAGGTTACAGTGAATGGGAGGAGGTGAGTTCCCAGGGCACGGGGCTCAGTGTGGAATCACCATGGGAACGGCAGCTTGCTCTCCATTGGGCGACTAGTTCCCAGGGCCCACTCAACATCCTCTTTAAGGGCTCAGAGTGCAGGCTGTACCCTGTTCATCCGTCTGCAGGCCAAAGGGAAAGGAGGCGAACAGCTCTGCAGGTCACTAGCTACCATGCCGCACCGGCCTGTTCATGCCCTTCTTGTCCCTAGGGGCCTCTGCTAGTATCAGAGGGGAAACGCTGAGTCAGGAGCATTCTGGTGAGCAGAGAGCATGTCCGTGGCACTGCTTTCCCAGAAGACATTTTCAGAGCAAGAAGGGCAAATCCAGCCGGCAGGGAAAGGGAGGTGAACCAAGACCTGCAAGTAACAGGACCACAGCGACATGGGGTGGGGGTGGAAGTGGAGTTGGGGGTGGGGATGGGGGGCAGAGAAGCAGCAGTTGCAGCACTAGGAATCCCTGAGCAATGAGGACCAGCGCGTGCTGGGAGCCAGCAGCTTTTGAGGGCAGAAGAAGTTGCTGCGGTTTAAGGGGTCCTTGAGGGATGATGGGTGCTCAGATTATTTTAGTCCTGTTGGTTCTTCTAAAGGCCAGGAAAGCTGAACTAACAGAGCTCAGTACAGGAGCAGACAGGGCCAAGGCCTGGGACAGAGGGCTTGGAACTGAGGGAGGAGCTGGCCATCAGGACACATCTTTCCACCAGAACATTTCAGCCTGATCGCCTAAGGTGCGGCCACCTCCAGGTCCTGTGGGATGGAGTTTTACTGTAAGAATTTAAGATGAAGACCGTTCAGCCAGGCACATCTAAGCTCCTTCATCCTCGACTTCCTTGCCTGGGGAGCTGAGGGCCCTGTCCTGGGCTCTCCTCTCTGCCAAAATTACCCTTAGAGGCCTTGGCCTGCTCCTTAACTCCATAGCCTCATGTTTCAGGGCATGATGAGTACGTGGATGTCTCAGGATGTCAAAAAAGTCTGTTCTCAACACTACAGTGAACATCTGTACTCCCCAAATATAAGTCTGTTTTTTCTATTCTGCCTTATGATCTCAGTGAATCCAGTTTTATATTCATCCACCCACCCGCCTATCCAGCCGAAAAGATTTATTGAGTGCTATGTCTGAACCGTCTTTACATTCACAGGGCTCACAGTGAAATCAGAATGTCAGGGTGTAATGAAATAATTTCATGAACCAGTGGAAATTTTCATGTACAGCAAACACTAGAATTTAGAGAAGTCTGCAGAATTAAGAATGTGTACCAGGGAAGTATGGCCAGGTCACAGTCGAAAGAGGCATTGCCCAAAGGAAGAGACATAGGCCAGCCAAAGGAGATAAGGGAGGTGAACAGGGCACAGAGGTTAGGAGGTGGCGTTAACTCTACTGACAGGTTTGGGACCAAGAGAGGTACAATGAAAACAGCAGCCAGAGGCTTGACTGCATTAGGCACTATTTTTTTTTTTTAAGTGAGTGTAGTTGTTTTGATGACACAGATTTTCATATTGGCTAATAGATCACTCATTATACATAACAAGTACCTTCAAGAAGGTGAATAGAGTATATTTGGTGTGTGAACCACCCAGTTACTGTAACACCTAGTGACTTGTATCAAAGTAGTGAGCTGGGTAGACGCAGAGATGGGTTTAAGTTTGAGATGTGGGGGAATAAAACTACACAAACTGGTTGAACCCCACAGTGGTTTCTATGACTTCCGGAAGGTGGTGATAACCAGAGATCGAGAACCCTGGGGAGCCTGGGCAACAAGGATCAGTGTGTGCTTAAGACACCCTGGAGGGCAGGGCCAGGTTGAATGCCACAGAACAAGGTCTGGGTCTAGAGAAGAACTGTCACCTAGATATCACATGCTGGCAGCAAGGTTTGAGTCCAAGAAACATAGGACTCCAAGGATCCCCAGAGAAGGATAAGAGACCAAGGAGACAGAGACAGAACAGCTGTGTCACAAGGGTCATAGATAACTCCCCAAAACACATGACTGAGGCTGTCTGCATGGGACTAGAAGTAAGGTCCCTGCTGTGGTTAGCACCTGCAGGTCATCTTGACTCAGGAAGAACAGTTGCTGAGTGTATTAGTTACTTTCTATTGCTGTGATAAAACATCATGACCAAAGCAATGCATAAAAGGAAGGCTTTATTTGGGGTTACTGTTCCAGGGGAATAAGGGTCTATCACGGTGGGGACACAGCTGGAGCAGCAAACTGAGAGCTCACATCTTGAACTGCAGGCAGGAAGCAAAAAGACCCAGTGAAATGTGGTAGGAGTCTTTAAACTCTCAAAGCCCTACCCCAAACAAGGCCACGCCTCCTAAACCTACCCTACCAGCATCTAGGACTATGGCGAATGCATCCTTATCCAAACCACCATGCCAAGCCATGATAGGTACTAGCTGGAATAAACTGGAGAAGGGAAGGGACAGTGGAAACACAGGCCTCTTTCAAGACATGCATCTTTAGGTAGCGCACCAGGGAGGTGTGCCATACAGCAGGACAAGAATGTAGGACAAGCACAGACTCTCTCACTTTCGAGAATGGACTCTAGGTGGAGGGCATGCCCACACACTTCCTCCACACCCCACTAAAGGCTCACCACCACCACCATAGGGACGCTTTAGCTAAAGGTCCTGTGGCTTCTTTCAGGCCTTTTCCTGGGTTTCAGAACATTGCTATGACTACCTCATACCTCCCAGAAGATGGAGTGTGATCACGAGTGACTGTTTACTGCAGAGACCCTAAGGCCAAGCCTTGTCCCTTCCACGAGGGCCACCCTGAGGACCTTGGGAGCTCCATAGAGCTGTGGTTCATCCTGGAGCGCCTGAGCTCAGCCCCTGTCTCCCTGCCTATCTTGCTGATTTCACTCCTCATTGAGAGCAGCTTCCTAAACAGCCCTCATCTTGGCAGTTCTGAGCAGCAGCTGATCAATGCTACCTAGATAAAATTACTACGGCCTCTTGACTTTTGTATTGCTGGGATTCAACATGACTACTCTCCCCGCCTCCTGCCTCTGCCGAAAAGTTACTTCTCTGTTGAGTACTCTGTTAAGGCACATTCCAACTGCCTTCTGACTTTGAAATAGTCCCTTCATCTCAAAGTCCTGTTCTGGTTAACCGATCCTAAGGCACTAGATTAATAGTCTCCTCAGTCAGGACCACTCTACACTCCTTGTTTCTTGGGGTCTCAGCAGGCCTCCTCTGTATCAAGAAGCCAGCAGAAGATGGCTGAGCTTGGAGTTTCCTCGGGCTCTCATCTTCCTTATCACAGCAACCCTCCCTCCCTGGGGTCTCAGAGCCTCACTCGTGATCACAGAGTTGCAGAGCATTTAAAGCACAAATTGTGGCTGAAATGTGTGCCATCCTGGTACCTGCACACATCTTCTCCCCCTCTCACAATTATGCCACAAATTGAGAGCCCCTGCAACCACATTCTGTCTCCACTCTTCTCATTTATTTTACATTAACACAAGCGGTTTTGATCCATAATGGCTGAAAAAAATCATTTTCTGGAATGTGCCAAAATGAAATGAAGAAAGATTATTAACCTGCATGATAAAATTCAAGCTTTATAACTAAAGGTGCCTTCAAGGAAGTGCTCTGAGAGCGAAGGATGGAGTCATCAGTCAACAATTAAGAACTGGTGAAGGTCTTCAAATAAGGAGAACTGCGTTATAAACACCTCTTGGCCTGGAAGTATTGAGCAACAATTATAAAAATTAATGCTACCTAGATAAAACCACAGCTTCCAAATGTTCGAATTATTGGGGACTCAAAGTCACTGCCATCATTATAGAGGGCCATGAAAATTAACTTCTTTATTAAGCCGAGTCTGGGTACACTTCAACTGCCTCTTAGCGTCTCCTTGTCCACTGACTGGAGGATTACAGAGAGCAAAGATGGTCACATCTCCCAACAACCAAGATGTAGCTTGGATATGAAGGTATTTGGTAAATGGTGGCTAGGTGGTGGCTGCATGGATACATACATGGATGGCCCAATAAGCAAAGAGAGAAACATGTATGGTCTAACTTTCTGTTGCTGTGACGAAACACATGGACCAAAAGCAACTTAGGGAAGGAAAGACTTGCTGATTTATACATCCAGATTGCAGTCCATCACTGAGGGTAGTCAGAGCAGACCCTCAAACAAGAGCTTTAAGCAAAAACTATGGAGGGATGCTGCTGGCTGGCTTCTGGGCTCATGTTTATCTAGCTTTCTTATACAGCCCAGGACCACCTTCCTGGGACACAGTGCTGGGAACGTGCTTCTCCTACACCAGCTATCAGTCAAGACAGTCTCTCACAAACATGCCCACAGAAGGAGGTGGGCTGGGAAACCCCTTCTTTGACATCCCTCTTAGGTGACTCTAGGCTGTGTCAAGTTGACAGAGCTAACTAGGTC
Source organism: Acomys russatus (assembly GCF_903995435.1). Classification (NCBI taxonomy): domain Eukaryota; kingdom Metazoa; phylum Chordata; class Mammalia; order Rodentia; family Muridae; genus Acomys; species Acomys russatus. The sequence continues at coordinate 42,805,247 of NC_067137.1, read as the reverse complement.
AACACGTATGTATCTGACCTCTTAAGTTTTGAAGAGGGGCTAATGAGACAAGCTCTCAGCATCTGTACATGCTTCCAGCCTGTGATTATCCACTTTTTAGGGATGTGGGAGACATAGAACCTCGAGGAGGAGAAAAATTATGAGGTTACTACTATATGCTGACACTCAGGTAACTATAGACTCACTCACACCTTGCATGGCCTCCCTCCATAGACCAACCCACAGGAGGTAACTACTGATTAATTCCTTTGTTCCTTTACTCAACAAACACTATTGTGTTTCAAAAGCTGTGATGAAATTTAGCCAAGCCTGAAAGAGCTCCATCTTTACCAGTCTCACTACTAAGGGGCTTTCTTTTGTACCCCTACCCCCCTCTCTCTTCTTCCTCCCCCACCTCTCAACAGGATTATTCTCTTTCAGGTCATCACTATCTCACCTCCAGAGATGATTTTTCTCCATGTGCTATGTGTCATAGGTACATCCTTACTTTACTGGCATTTTTTTAAAATCTATTTTCTCTAGCTATTTTTTCTATAAATGTACAATAAATATGGACAGATCCCCTAAGTATGTGTGGCTACTCTCTTTGGGCACCAGGTACAAAAACTGAAGCATGTTTAATCACTTAGTAGTTGATAGACACTGGCAGGCAAATGAGGAAGTCAAGTCCACATCACTTTGATACCATGCCTAGAGTGAAAGAGCCTTCTATTTGCCACTAGTGGGGTGAAATAGATGCCAATTTACTAGCCAGGTGCCAAGTGTCGAGGGGGGGGGGGACACCCAGAGACAAGCAATCCATAAGAAGCACTAGAGTCTGGCAAGCCTGTCTTGATGCGTCTATATTTAAATGAGGCTGCCCCCAACAATGGACAGCTGTGTCTGTCTTCTCAGTGTCATACCTGCTGTCCTTGCTCTGGGCTACCTACCACTCCAGACTGCACGGGTGGCTCTGCCTCGGTTCATAGCACAGATCCCTCAGTCACCTCTTGTCCTAGGTTGCCCCCAATCTACATCCTCCCCGAATTAGGTCAGAGTCCTCTATCAGACTGGCGGGCATTTGGTACAGGGCCACCCCCGGCCGTGCTGACCTGATTTGCTCACCTCTGTGTGTCCCTCGGGGCTCCTTCCTACACAGCATCTTCCTTTCCTACATCAAAATAGGTCATGCCTTAGGTTGCCTTATATTCCTCTCCTGCAGGCTTGGGTGCTCTATATCTGTCCATTAGCCCCTGATCTTTGAACGTTAACATCATCGGCACACATTAACCACCTTAATAGCATGGCCTGGACATGTTAACCTATTGCATTTAAAGGAATCCTTATATGTCCACACAAACAGTACATCTTTAGAGTTGTAGGTAAGCTTTCACCAAGCCCACTTCTACTTGAGGATGAAAATGTGACATGGAAAGGTAAGCTTCAGGTCTGGATTGATCCTGTGTGTACACAAACACACACACACACACACACACACACACACACACACACACACACACACACAAACACACACACACACAGTCAGCCGCTTCTGATCCAGAGAGGGTAAAGACAGCAATTGCTCCTAGCAGGACCCATGTTCCACAGAGATGGGCTGCCTTCCGTAGCTATCCAGCACACTATCCACGCCTAGGAGGAGAGCACATGCAGAGAGAAGTGAGGAGGAGGCTCTTGTTGTCCTACTTTGTTTTCTGTTACTGTGATAAAACTCTGACCAGAGGCAAGCTGGGGGAAAAAAGATCTGTTTCATCTACCACCTACAGTCCATCCCTGAGGGAAGTCAGGGAAGGGACTTGAGGCAGGTACTCAGAGAAAGTGCCTGAAGCAGAAACTGGGAAGGAATGCTGCTTTCTAGTCAGCTGGCTTTGTTAGTCTATCCAGGAGCACCTGCTCAGAGAAGGCACCGTCCACAGTAAACTGGGGCCTTTTTATATCAAGCATCAAGTGAGAAAGCCACAGTTTTACTCACAGGCCAGTCTGGTGATAGTGCCTCTTCCCAGATGACTCTAGCTGTGTCAAGTTGACAGACAACTTCCCAGCAAACCCATGAATCGCCTGATGCCACCCCTACCCCCAGCTGTAGAATGAGATTGCCAGTACTGAATCATTTCTGGTGACTTTCTGACCTTTGCTGACCCCAGATGGTCTCCCTTCCCCACCTTGAAAGTCACTTCCCTCCTCCCATTAGATGCCAATCTAAAACACAATACCTTAGATTCCCATACCATTTCAAGTTCTTCCCCTCCCTACACCTCTTGTACCCAGAGAAAGAAAATAGCTCCATTGTATGAATTAAGATGCCGAGGCCCAGAAACATGAACGCTTTACACAGATCCCTGCACACAAGAAGACTAAAGTCAGGCTTACTAACTGAAAGGCACTCAGCTCAGAATTCCCCTTTTCAAGTGATTCACTTATCTTTGCTCTGCACTTTCTCCCTCTGTTTCAGTGACAGGAGGACTGAGGGCTCCTCACTTAGAAAAATGTCAGTGTGGTCTGGAGGGAACGTGAAGCACGCAGTGCCTGCCCTGGCCCATGTGAGTGGCTGCACTCACCTGCTCACCTGCTCTCATTCCCTGAAGGACTGGTAGCATCTGCTCTTGGGAGTAACCAGTGTTCCAAGGGGAGGGACACCTGATTGCCATCATTGTTCTAAGACTTTAATTAAACCCACTCACTTGGTCTCCAGAGGCTCATGGAGCGGGGACTCCCCCCACCAACCTGTTAGCTCCGGAGTCCCCCAGTTTAGACCTGCCATTGTTCGGACCAGTTGAGTCTTCTTGGGGTAGTTGATCCACCCTGCTGCACTGGGCACCTGCTTGGAGTGAGTCTGCTCCTGGGTGTTATGATATATCTTCTTTGCTTGGTGCTCAAACTGAGGCCCTTCTGGTGTCACAATGCATATGGAAATGAGATGCTGACCCAAGCTGCTAGAATGTGTACCTCTGGTTAATTGTATGTTTGTGTGCTCAGTACTTCATTAGGAAGTGTCTAGAGTTCAGTAGGGGCTTAGGGTTGGTATCCCCAAGATAAGAAAGGGGTTTTGTCACTTTTAGTGCTGGGATGGCTCTGGGGACCTGGTCATCACACCCATGTCCCCATAGCAGATAGGGAAGTGAACATAGAAAAGGTAGACTTTGCATCAGAATCAGGGCTTCCCTTCACGTTCTACTGACATGGCTCCTGTGAGAGGCTGGGAAATGAGTTCCTTAAATGGGAGCTTTGCTGTTTGGATGGTGCAGGCTGGACACTGGGCCTGGACATTTCTGTAGCTCTGATACAGAGACACGGACAGGAAGAGCCTCCTCGCTATCTGTCACCTCTAGCAATTAACATTTACACTAATCACTTATTAACTAATGTGTTTCCTGAATTTTTCTACAAAAATGAGGGTAATAGTAGCCTGACTTCTGCCCATAGAAGTGAAAGGAACGGCTGTGTGCCATTAGAACACGTAAAGCCCCACATTTGACCTGAAGCTTATGAAGTATCGTCATGTCCGTTAGACACCCTGATTTTCTGATTGGAATTGATATCATGTGTGGCTGTAGCCATATTCTGCATGGCTCACAGAAGTGAGGCAGGAAGCCAGCAAGGAAGGGGCGGGCCAAGAGGCTCAAGGGCTGGTGAGAGCCACATCCCTAACTTGGAGCTCTGCAATGTCCCCTGTAACATTTTCATAATTGTATCCAAGGACCCAAGGAAAAAATTCACCTGAACCATGAATTGCTACCTACACACCATATGGGCGCAGATCAAGGGACAATCACCTGATCCTCAGTGCCCCAGCCTAGGCTTAGCACATGCCTGCAGGCTACCATGCATGTGTGCAAGGGGCTCAGACACTGAGTCCCTCTCTGTGTAAATGTGAATGTAACCTGATAGATGCCAGCCAAGTACCTGAAAAGGGGACAGCTCACAAGGGTCACAAGGCACCAGGATCACATCCCAAAGATACATATCTCACTGGGAACTAATATTTTCTTCTATCTTCTCTTTCAAGATCCCCAAACAGAAATATTACAGAAAGGAAATAAAAAAAATGGCAGCACACTTCCTTTACTGATGAACTACGGTGCCCATGGGATTCCTGGAAGCACACACTCACTGTGACAGCTGTTATCAAACCGGCTCTGGGCAGCATCTTCCTGAAATTTATTGGAAAAATAATTAGAAGCCCTGTGTGTCTGGGCTACAGGCACAGGGGCAGCAGTGTCCTTATCCTGTAGAGTCATGACCCCGTACCCTGGCTGGCCCGGTGATCTGCCCAGAGTCCTCATTAACTCTGAGGAGATTCAAAGTGATAATTCCAAATGGCTTATCAAGAGAAGGAGCTGCGTGCAATGCTATCTCCAGTAATCAGCTTCATAGGAACAGATGCACAGTTCTCCTGAAGCAGAGCCTGCCCATGCTCCGGTGGTCCTTGGATGTTTGTTCCCAAGGGAAAGGTTGGGTCTACATAAGGAGCTAGTCTCAGGCATCTCTATGCTGTGGTGCATCTCCTGAAAAGACATCTTTCCTGGGACATACATACAAGCTCGAGCTGTCAGACCAGTGTCCAGTCTGTGCTGCCCAACTGAGCTATCAAGTCAGAGAAGACAGTTTCCTCCCTGGGGAGTCTGCAGGACAGCTGACCACAGCTGTGCAGAGAACTGCCCCGAAGAAGCTGACTTCTTTGTGACCCATTGTGGCTCAAGGGACAAACATCGGGGCTTCTTGAAAACTGTGGTGAGATACAGAACCCTAGCCCTCCTCTCCTCCTACAGAAGGACAGAGGGTCAGAGTCTGAATCCTTGGCAGGGTCTCGGGGATCCTCGTGCATTGGAGCTTAGGGGAGCCCTGGATTGAAAGGTATTGCTGCCTTGCCATGGGAGAAGTTAGATTCTTGCAGGTCCATTAGCCCTTTGGTTTCTCTGTTCCTTTGTCCAGTGTTTAGAAAGACTGGTGCCTTTTTTTTTTTTTTTTTTTTTTTTAATCTTTTTAAAAGATCAATGTCACCTTGATGGAAAGTTCACCCTGTACCACCCTGGATTCTGAGGGTGGTGTGGGAGGAAGTTTAGTGTTCCCCTCCACTCAGGTATTTCTAGTGCCTCTGCTCTCTGAAATAGCTGAACTCCCTCTGTGCAAATTGCAGGTGCTGAGCAACAAGCCTGGTGCTGGGCAGCCTTTCCTTTCCAGGTTTCTGCCTGCAGAGGGAGGAGGCTCTCAGACAAGGGAAGAAGAGGCACTGCTCTTTGTCCTTGGAGGAAGAGGGCTGGGTCTGAGCTGCTGCCCCCTGTCAGCCTCACTCTCCAGCTGTCTAGTCCACCAACTGGGGCAGGGCACTGTGAGGATAATGAATGAGCAGCCTGAGGCCATTTGGGGCTAAGCAGGAGGAGAACTGTGCCCAGGCCAACAGGGACGGCCTTTCTTCTTCTTCTTCTAAGAAGAGCCCGAGGCATTTCTGGAGCTGAGTTCACAGGCTTTGCTTTATCAGCTCCACAAGCAGACAGCCTCCATCTCAAAGCTGCCATCCTGAAGGCACGCTGTCCCCCAAAAGCCAGCTCCATTGCCCCGCCCCCCGCCCGTCTGAGGCAGTGTGCTTAAGAGGGGCACAGTCTGGCTGCTGGTGTCTGCCTCCGCAAAGGCAGAGGCCACAGTGCCAGGCAACATGACCTTGGGAGTCTCAGAGACCTGGGTTTTGAGTCCTGCCTCTCATGTGTTATTTAATCTCTCAGGCATGTGTGTTTGGGGTTTGCCTTCTGCTTGTTCTTATTTGTTTAATCTCACCTATTTTAGTTGATTTAAAAAAAAAAGAGATCAATGAAATCCAAGCATGAGGGTTGAGGAGATGCTAGGCAAAGGTGAGCGCTTGAGTTCAGATCCCCAGATTCAGGTTGAGTTGGAAATGATAACACATAGTAATCCCAGCACTCCGGCCACCAGATGAGAGGCAGGGAAGCGAGGACCTTAGACAGCTTCTGCACCAGCACTGAGCACTGGGAGAGCTTGTCTCAAAGTGGAAGGTGATGACCAAGACCTGAAGCTAACCTCTGCAAACACGCTGTGCACTCGTACGACCAACCATACAACACACACACACACACACACACACACACACACACTTAAAAATGATTTTTAAAAAGTCAGGTGTTGTTTCTTATGTTCTTAATCATAGGACTGGGAATGTGAAGACAAGGGGGTCTGGAGTTCAAAGTCATCCTGAGTTGTCACTAAAAAAATGTCCCATGACTAATATTCTCTCATTTAGATTTGCCTTGGCCAAAAAGACACAAAATGCACAAAGCCAAGGAACCATAGGATTGTGGTATAATTGTGTAGGCCATCAAAGAGGTATGTAGGAGTGTGTGTGTGTGTGTGTGTGTGTGTGTGTGTGTATGTGAATATGTGTGTGCTGTGTGTTTGTGTATGTGGTGTGTATGTTTCTCTGTGTGTGGTGTGTGTATGTTTGTGTGTGTGAGTTTGAGTGTGTATGTGTGTGGTGTATATATGTTTGTGTATGTATGTTGTGTGTTTGTGTGTGAGTTTCTGTGAGTGTGTAGTGTGTGTGTTTGTGTGGGTGTGAGCTTGAGTGTATATGTGTGTGATGTGTATATGTTTGTGTGTGTGAGTATGTGTGTGTTGTGTGTTTGTGCATGAGTTTCTGTGAGTGTGTAGTGTGTGTTTATGTGTGTGTGAGCTTGAGTGTATATGTGTGTGGTGTGTATATGTTTGTGTGTGTGAGTATGTGTGTGTTGTGTGTATATTTGCATATGTTGTAACTATGTGTATGTTGTGTGTGTACCTGTGTGTGTCTTATGTGTGTGTATATATATATGTATGTGTATGTGTGTGCTGTGCGTGTGTGCCTTGTGTCTATGTCTTGCATGTTTTATGTGTGTGTATATGTGTGTGTTGTGTGCATATGTGTGTGTGTGTGTGTGTGTATTTGGATGTGTGTATGTCTGTGTGTCACTGTCCAACAAGCTATGGCACAGAATTCAGGCATTTGCCCTTTGACATATTTTTTAGTTTCTTCATCTGCAAATTACAGAAAGTAAGATGCCTTTCTGACAGGGCTATGGGAGGATGGCTGGGATGTGTGACAGCAGAACACAGCAGGATGCCATCGATGTCACTGCTCAAGGAGACTCAGGACTCTGTCCAGCATGACTCTTCAAAGTCCTATGATTAATATACGATTTTAACCTAACCTGCTTGCCCGAAAGGTCTAAAAATTCCAACTGAGAATAAGAAAACCAAAATGCTGATATTTTAAGGATCTTCTTGAATTCCCAATGAATGAATAAATGAAATTAGCAATCGATCTTTAGGAACAGAGGTATAATAAAGAGGAGAGAGGCTCCTGGGCTCCATAGCCTGGAGCACCATACACCTCCCTAAAGACACTGCTTCTATAGCAAGGGGAGCTGCCCAAGCACAGTCCCTCCCCAGGCCTCTAAAATCTTGTGTTCTGGACACTAACAATCCCCACCATAACTGCAGGTCCTCAGCTCCCCATCACCGGATCAGACTGAAATGATTGAGTACTAAATGTGCATTCCTAACATGCCATTCTCACGAGCACCCATACTCATGACACACCAACACATAGACTCATTCATGTCACCTGCCTAGAACATGTGTGCTGAGTAGATGTCCTCCATGGTTTTAATGGACAATGTCACACACAGAACCCAGGGCCACCTTAAGGAAGAGCTTCAGCGGAGCAATTTCCTGGATCCAACTGACCTGTGGGTATGTCTGTGGGGATTGATTGTCTTGGCTATTAATGGAGAAATGAAGGCCAAGCTATTGTGGGTGGCATCTTTCCCTGGGCCGGATAAAAAAGCTAGTTGAGTATGAGCTTTCAGGCAGGCTAGGGAGCAGTGCTCTTCCATGATCACTGCTTCAAGCTCCTGTCCCGAGTTCCTTCCTTGACTTCCCTCAGTGATAGAGTGTGACCTGGAAGCAGAAGCCAAGCAAATCCATTCCTCCCCGAAGTTGCTTTTGGTCATGGTGTTTGTCACAGCAACAGAGTGCGACCAGAACAATGGAAGACGGGCTTTAACCCTTACATAAGCAGGTTGTCATTGGGAAAATCACCATTTCTAGCAGGAGCAGGAGAGTAGGCAGCTGCTGGGAGTGACCCACGAACTCAGACTGTGACATGGATGAAGAAGGTGAAGAGGAGTGAGTGAGAGATGAGGTGGAGGGGGGCGGGAGGAGAGATGTATGAGGAATTGTAGGCATGGCAGAGGGACAGAGTGTCGTGAAATCTTGATTTATGGCAAAATGCAATTAAAAAAAAAAAAGAGCACAGGCTGAAACCTGCCATTTCAGGTTATATAAGAAAGAAATGAACACCACCATTCTCTGTTGGCTAAGTCTGCACTCACCTGGCCACCCCTCCTTCTGCCTGCTGAAGATGCTCTTCTCTCTCCCTTCCCTCCCTTCCCCCTCCCTCCCTCTCTCCTCCTCTCTTTTCTTTTCCTCCTCCTTCCCTCCCTCTCTGTCTGCCTCACCCCTCTCTCCTCCTAATGCCAGTTCCCCCCCTCTGCCCTGCCTCCCACAGCCCTGGCTTTCCCCTGGTGCAGGGAGACAATTGATGGCCACAGTGAGTCCCCCTCTGCTTCCCAGTCACCAGATCATCCTGCAAGCGGCTTCTTTATGTGGGGCTGTTAGCTCTGCTCTGCTGACTTGGGAGGGCACATATTTTTAATCTCTCTTATTTTTAATGCCATACTTCATCCCTGGGCTTCTGGCTGCAACCACATTGCGACCTCAGAATACCAACATCAGGGAAGCCACTGCCACTTGTCACCCCACACAGATCGCCTGGGGCTCTGAAATTAAAAAGCAGAGCGTGGGAGGGAACGCATTTGAAACTCTCTCGCTCTCAGCCTCAGTGCAGTCTACTGCAGGGAAGGCTGGCCTGTGAATGAACAGTGCCCCTTGCAGCAACAATGTCTGCTTTAAGGAGAAGGGGGGGTGGGAGAAGGGAGGGACACACACACACACACACACACACACACACACACACACACACACACACACACACACACACACACCAGGGGTCAGGGGTGGGAGGTGGGGAGCAGCTCCAAATGAATAAGCTGAGTATTTAAGCTGCTCTCATCCAAGAGAGGCCGGACATGCCCACAGAGAGGAAGAGGATAAATGAATGGTACATCCAAGAAGGTGACACTAACGTGTATGTGCACCCTGAACAGTCTGTGACAGTGGACCAGAGGAGACAGAAGCCAGCACATCCCCAGGACTATAAACTGCCTTGCCTTTGTCTCCAGTGTTCACAGCCAGTCTCCTCTCTGTTCCCTTTGAGACTCATTTCCTCTCACACCTCGCTCTTCTGTGACTTGAAGTGTGAGGAGGAAGAGTGGACTCTATTTAAAGGCTCTACATTTACAATAGGCACTACCCGTGGCCGTGCCGTGCTAACACCGTGGCACACATGCTGATGTGTGCTCATACTCACCACCCTAGCCTCGCTAGCATTGTGTGAGCCAGATTGCCCAGGAGTGGCTTGGCCCATTTTGTAGATAAAACAAGATTCCAAGACAGCCCAGAGATGGACCTCCCTTATGCAAATCAGCTTCAGGTGGCACCTCACTCCTACTCTGGCATCTTCCTGCTCCCTGCAGTGCCAGTCCATGTAAAGACCACGCTAGGAACACTGATCCGCAACTCCAACTCATCAATATTTTCCAGAATATCAGGCTCTCTCTTCTCCAAGCACACAAAGATCAAGGGACATTTACTATTTGGTACTCTGACACAATTAAAGACCAAAAATGCATGTTCATATCTCAAAGTCTGCATTCTCCTGTCCTGCAGGAAGAGAGATGCTGGCCATGGCTGCTCTGGATATGAAAGACGGTTTGTCCTAGGGGCAACAGGAGGCGGCCTATTTGGACAGCTCTGGAGAATTCAAGCAGAGCTCTGCCTCCCAGAACTCCTATCAGCTCCCCTCATTGAAATTATTTTTCTTCCATCCATTACAATATCTTTAAAACGCAGGCCTTTTGGAAAGAAGGAAATTCAAGAAGTAACTAAACCCTGGCCCATATCTTCTGATGGTGAGAGGAGGGCTTCCAACAAAGGAGTCCAGAAACATGACAAGCCCTGCCCTACTGCTGGGCCCCAGCAGAGCAACTTGCCCACATGGAAGCCTGGCCTGAGTCCCAGTGCTGCTCTCCCACATTGCTTGCACTCCACTAAAGATGGCTGTGTTTGCTAGCATTTGTTAGTCTTCTTTTAGCCCATGATTACATCTACGAGATGCCTCCAGGTCAGATCTTTACAGAAAGCAGGTTGCTGTGTACTTCACTATGGGGCTCTGCCTGCCTGGTGATTGCCACACAGATAACGAAAGCCTGTGGGCAGATGGAGCTTGGGACTTCCTAGTCTACTGCTGACGCCTTCTTGGACTGCTCCAATCTGCTAGCATCTGAAGCTGAATGGATTGGTTCCCCTACGTCTCCCTGAACGAGCTTGTTAGCACTGATTTGTTTTTAAATTTTCTAGGCTTACGCTACAAATAGATGAAGAATGGAATGCCATTAAAAAAAAAAAGCTTTCAAAATGTCCTCATATTTAAGCAATAGATGAACGTTTCATGAGTGCATCTCAACAGTGAGTTCTGGGGTGCAGGCAGCTCAGCGTGCTTCTCATTGCTTCAGCCAAGGCTGTGCTTATGGCCCCTTTCCTTCTTGACATGTATTCAGCCTCATGAGCCTTCCTTGTCTCCTTCCTTCCGTCTGCCCATCCTCCCTCCCTCCCTTCCTTTCTTTTTTTGTGGTACTAAGGATCTGACCCAAGACATCATATATGCTGGGTCAGCATTCCACCACTGAGCTGTTCTCCAAGCTGGATCTTACATGTTTCATTATATCCTGTGGCCAGGCTTTTCCTACTCTGTGGGTCCTTTCAACCTCTATAGGAAAGAAAAAAAGAATAGAGAAGAAAGAAAAGAGACCCCCGACTAAAGTCAGGGATCAGAAATGGGGCAACGTTATCATTAGACTACATGCTGCTGATCAGGGAAGGATTTAGAATCATGAATCACCCAGGGGATACATTTCAGGGTGTGTCTGAGTTTTCAGAGAACTCTGACTGAAGAGGGAGACCTACCTTCAACACGGGCTCCAGACTGAATAGATGGGAAAAAGGAGGGAGCCAGCTAACTTAAGCACAATCAAGTTCCATGGGGTGAGTTTGATCTTTGCAGTCAGGATATCTAATTTCTTCTTGTTGTTGTTTCTTCTTTGTGCATGACCACTTAACAGACCCCAACCAACAGCCAATCAACATCCCACCTTCCCTCTCAGGGCCCTAGAATTTATATACCCTCTGAAAAAAATTCTCAGAATTCCAAGCATCACACAATCTCAGAAATGATCTGCAGCTGGCAAAATCGTGTCCCTGCCAGAGCACGAGGCAAATCATAGTCAGCTGCTTTGAAGCAGCCCCATATGCCCACACCTGGGATTCAAATGAAAACATTCTTATAATATTTCTGTGTCTTTAAAGAAACCAAAATTCTTACTACAGTGCCCTCACTCTCTGAGGGCTATTTGCTAAGTCTAGTTATCATCTGCTGAATGGCACAAAGCCTTCACTGTATGAGCACTCCTTCCACGGGGCTTCAGGATTTGCTGTTCCTCTGAGCTCACCCCTCCTCAGCAGCCTCCTCTCTCCCTCTTATCACTCACCAGACACATGCCACTCCTAAGACTTGTTATGAGCAATCTTCATAGTACTTGGCAGGATTTAATAACTCAGGAGATACATTTCAGGGTGTGTCCGAGTTTTCAGAGAGGTCTGAATGAAGAAGGAGACCTACCTTCAACACGGGTGGCCACCTGAAGGGCTATGTCAGGCTTCAGACCAAATAAATGAGGGGAGAAAGGAAGCCAGCTGAGCACAAAAGTCCTCTGTTGTAAGCTTCCTGGCTTCAGGTCTCGTCTGCGTGCCCTTGCCGCTGCTCCTTGAATCATGAGAAGAAAAAACAAAACAAAACAAAACAAAACAAAAAAATTTGAATACTTTTCTAAGTTGTGTGAGTTAGGTGCTTGTTCACTAATACAATTGTCTTTATATCTATGAAACCATCAAAGATATTCACAGAATATTTACCTCTTGACATTTGTGAAGTTTTAAAATGCATTTTTATTAATTCCTTGAGAATTTCATACAATGTATTTATACCCTGACCTCTCCCAGATCCTCTCTCACCTTCCCAACCTCTCCAAACTTTCTGTCCACTTGTTTGTTTATTGGACTTTCAAGACTGGGTTTCTCTGTGTAACAGCCTTGCTGTCCTGGAACTCAACTTGCAGAGCAGGCTGGCCTTGAACTCTCAGAGATCTTCCTGCTTCTGCCTCCCCAGTGCTGAGATTAAAAGTGTACCCCACCTCACCACATCCAGCTCTTCATACTTTTTAAAAACTCAACACAGTCCAATGTGCATTGGCCATATACTTCTAGAAATGGGCTACCCACCAAAGGACAGCTGATCTATCAGGACAGACACCCTTAACAAGCTGTCTCTCCCTCTTCAGAAGCCATGGACTGTCAATAGCACCTGGGTTAGGAGTGGAAGCTCATGAACTCTTCTCCTTTCTGGATTAGACTGCTGCCTGGCTTGATGTTTTGCAGGTCTTATGCAGGTAACCGCATCTGCTATGAGCTTATGAGGCCAACAGTCCTCCTACATTCAGAAGACACCATTTTAGTCTGCTCCTCCTTGAATTCTGGCTCCTACAGTCTTTTTGCTTCCTCTTCTAAGATAGTTCCTGAGCTTTGAGAAGGGTATGATTTAGGTACCCCTTAGTGACTGAGCGCTCCTCCGACACTTATTCTCTGTACTTTGATTAGTTGTGAATCTCTATGTTAACTGTCATCCATTGTACAAAGAAATTTCCCAGATGAGGTCTGAGACCTATACTAATATGCAGACATAGAGGGCAATTTAAACTATGTTAATTTAGCAGAATATTAGTAGTAGATTCTTTCCCTGAGACCTGTGAGTTATTCGGTTGTAAATTCTTGGTCAGGTTTACAGTGATTATCATGAGCTTCTTCTCATAGGGTTCGCCTTAGAGTCCATCAGAAAGCAGTTGGTTACCCACACCACATTCACGCTGATATTGCATCTATGGGTATATCTCAACAGGCTACTCATTATTGCAGTTTGCAAGTAAGACTGCCAGTGATTTGTGTCCCTCAGCATCCTGCACAGTACCTTCTGATTCACACTTAAGGCTTACTTGAGGGAGTGGGGAGACAGCTTGCCAGTACAGCTCATGTAGCTCATGCCTGGGAATCTGAATTTGAGTCTCTAATAACCATGAAAAAAGCCAGGCATGGTAATACACAAGAGGACTCTTGGGGCTTACTGGCCAGCTAATCTGGATGAAGCAGTGAACTTCAGGCTCAATGAGAGATCCTTTCTCAGAAAATAAAGTGGAGAGTGACGAAAACACTCAATGTCTACTTCTGGCTTCTACGTGCTCACAAGTGTACCCATGTACTCTCTCATACACACCAACACGCACACACACACATACAGAGAGAGAGAGAGAGAGAGAGACAGAGAGACAGAGACAGAGACAGAGAGACAGACAGACAGACAGAGAGAGAGAGAGAGAGCCCAAAATTTTAAAAAAGACCTTATTGTAGGGCAATATCAGAAATCAGTTGAAAATCAGCAGTGTCTGCTTCTCAATGACAAATATAAAGAGCAGCAGAGTCAGCCTTAAACTTGACTCTGTGTTTTCACTTGCTTATGTCTCATGGTCTTCATGGCCTTAGGAGAGCATGTTAGCATGGCACAGGAAGTGGATAGCATGTGGGGCCCCTCGGGGTCAGGTAAGGTCTTTCCAGGCCACAGATAGTGTGAAAGGCCTTAAGAGAGTTCTTGGAAGAATTCTGGACTAACAGGGCTAGAAACTGGATCCCACTGGTCTTTGAGGGAAATCAAGAAAAGGCCAATCCCAGAACGTTGGTGTAGATGTTCTCACCAGGTTTTACCACTTCTGAGCATCTTTCTGTTGTGTGTGCCAGGACAGTCCTAGTGGAGCAAGACCCCAGGGCAGGGCCATCTCAGTGGTGTTTGCCACAGTAGGAGGGATGGGGCTTACCCTTGGGTGTCTTCCAGTCACATGGAGTCACATGTTCTTAAGCACAACGAAGCCTTTCCAGTGCAAACAATGACAAGTTTGATGAGTCTGGAGCCATTTCTTAGGGAGTCTTGTAGAGAGAAGTATTGTACATCTGTGGCTTCTGCCCCAAGGAGTCAAGGTCCAAGGCATGCCCAGCCATGAGCCCAGGCTCACATGTATCTGCTCCAGGAATATGTGAAGGGTGGCCCAGATAATGGACTCACAGGTATTGACTCTGATTGGCATGCTTGTCTTCTTCAATTCACAATTAAGATAATTTAGGACAAGTCAATTGTCAGTAAGTGCCACACTCTTACAAAGGGCATCACACTGTGAAACCTCATGTCAGATAGTAAAGCAATCCTCCCTCACCTGACAGGCCATGCAAGTGAGAGGATGGAATTGGAAGGATGTGGTCTTCATCCTATGGTCCCTGAAGTCAGTGGAAGACACTGGCCACAGGTAAGGACCCATGAGGATGCAATGTGTGTTTTGCAGATGTGGAGTCTGCTGGGCCTCTCCTGGGATACAAAACAGAAATATGCTCTGAGAAGAAAAGTGGCGAACCTTGGTCCATGATGAGAATCTGGGTGCCCTTGACTTTCCCACAGTGGGACCCGGAATTCCTTCATGAGCAATGGGGTGCATGGCCTATCCATGAGTGTGTATGGGATTTTCTTTTTATAACATAGAACAATAGAAGGTGACCAAAGCTTCCTCCTCTCGGTTGTGTTTTTATGCAATCTTAGTAGTCTATAATACTAATGTCTAAGAGCAAACACAGAGACGGGCAAGATGTCACTTATCAGAGTGCCCAGGCTACTAGCAGCTGGAGAAAAGAAGGAAGACCCTGGGGATTACAATGAGACAGGAAAGGAGGCAAGACAGGAGGCATTTCTTTTTTAAAAAAAATTTATTCGGATCACATCCCAATTGTTATCTCCTAGCTTGCATCTTCCCATTCCCCTCCCTCCCTCTTTCCCCCTATTCCCCTTCCTAGGCCTCTGACAGAAGGGCACCTCCTCCCCCACCATATGACCACAGCCTATCAGGTCTCATCAGGACAGCCTGCTTCCCCTCCCTTCATGTGATGCCCAGCCTCCCCACCAAGGGGGAAGTGGTCAAACAGGGGCACCAGAGTTCATGTCAGAGGCAGTCTCCACTCCCCCACAATGGTGGAGAATGCGCTGTCCATTGGCTAGATCTGAACATAAGGTCTAGCTTTACCGCATGCATTGTCCTTGGTTAGTGTAATAGTTCGTGCTCCTGGGTCCAGATCTGCCGGTATTGATGGCATTTCTTGACTATGAATTAGGACAAGAACTTTTATTTCAACAGTCAAGTTTGAAGAAGTGAGGCCAGTGCACACCTTACTGTGCCCACCCACAGACTTTACGAGGACTGCCCTTGCTGTGGATTCCTCCAAAGTCTTCTTTCCCTGGGTGTCTTGATGAGCACATTTCTCCCTCTTCACTGTCATTAAGGATGGACCCTGGGAGGAAGGAGAGATAGGATGCCAGCTCAGCCCCAGGATGCTAATGATACCACCTGCACCATTTCTTGGAGTCATCTTGTGAAGGAGTAATGTTCACTCCTGCCGTCTGGCTGCTTGCAGAAGGGGTCAGCCTGGCTCCTGTCCCAGCCTGCCCAAGCAGAGAAGATAAACTAGCTAACATGATCAGGCCAGCCACAGGCCCTGCAGCTCCCCAGAGAAGGTCAGGAGGGAGTGAAAAGCCATTTCTATTCAGTCCTGTGTGGGGCAGCCAGGTAATGCTTCTTTCCATGGGCAACCGGCCATGTACAGCCTGCATAATGACAGTATATGATGAACCCCGAGAGCCTGCACACATGTATAAATATGAAGGGTGGTGTGTGTGTGTGTGTGTGTGTGTGTGTGTGTGTGTGTGTGTGTGTGACAGTGCCATATGGAAAGAGCCTGAGCACAAGGAGAATATGAGGTCACTGCAGGAAAATGTCCTTGGAGTCACATTATCCAGGACCCACTTTGCAACCTGCTCAAGGCTGGCATGTGCACAAATAGCCACATGGCAGCCACAGCTGCTGAAAGGAGGGAGCTGCTGGCTTACTAGTGTGAGCTGGCTGCCCACTTCCCATCTCAGAAATGCTTGGCTACCTTCTCTGGCCAGTGATCCAACTTGGGAGGGACCTGGATGTCTTAGGAGCAGACTAACCACCTAATTCACTTTGCATATGTTCCTTTTGGCTGGTACTGCCACCAACTGGTCCTAAATCAACCTGGTTTGATGTGGAGGTAGAGTACACCAAGGTCGCCTGCGCATGCTAGCAGTTTGCTGCTTGGCTGAACTGGCGAGCTAGAAACCTAGCATCTAGAGAGACAGTGAACTATGGTGACATCATACGTTGCCGCCCCAACCCCATCATGGGGCAAGTGGCTGGATCTTCAAATATAATAGTTTCCATTTAGTGACTTCAGCTTGTCAAGCAGTGGAGGAGACAGCAGGTGGAAATCACGGTAATTGGTGTAGTGACTCCAGCACACCTTAGCTCTCCTAGAGCTCGTTACTTACTTTTAATTAGGGTACCGGCAACAAGGGCTGATTTTATTCATAAGAAATCAACAGCCGGCATTTCAGTCACTATGAAAGGACAGTTGATATCAAGCAGCAGATAGAAAGCCAGCTGGGTGGTACTTAGGGAACTGAGGCAGGAGCATGATGAGTGTGAGGCTACAGTGACTCCCTGTCTCAAAACAACAATAGGAGAAAAAAGAGGAAGAGGAGGAAGAGCAGGAAAAGGAGGAAGGAGTAAGAAGAGGGTGGGAGAGGAAGAAGAGGATGATAAACAATGGGTGGGGCACACCAGCACGCGTTCTGCCAGCAGTCATCCCTACTGGTCTTTGACAAGCTTTTAGAGTATACTTCACCCCCTCTGCACTCACAGTTACTCCACAGAGCAGGAAAACATCAGCACAGGCCAAGCTCACTACAGCATTTGGTCCTAGCTGCAAAGAGCTGCTTCAAAAGCTCTGGCCAAAACTCCCAAGGAAAGATTAGCTCTGGTCACTGCACGCTGACTCAGGGTACCTGCAGGGGTGGACCAGCACCTGGTCACTGGGACAGAGGAAGCAAGGAAGGCTTCCAGCTCCCAGGATGCCAGGCAGTAGTCACTGGAAAGCTTTTCTCCCTAAGAAAGGAAACCCAGGTACTCAGGTAGAAATCTGTACAGGTACTTGCAAGAATGGAAGGGACTGGGTGTGTTGGATTTGTTACATGGTGCATTTGGTGAGGACCATGGCTGGCTGGACATGGTGGCACAGGTGCTAAAGTAAAATCACTCCAGAACATGAGTTTTGGAGAACAAATATCAACCATCTCTTTAAATGAAGATATGACTTGGCCTAGACGTACCCTTTGGAGAGTGTATTTCACAGATGGGTGCATCCTCACACTATGGAAAAAAATGTATATAGCCCCGTGCTATTGGTTGTTTGCTACTAGATCATTGGAAAGGTCAGGGGGAAAAATCTAGTCTGAATGTGGTCCTGAATGCCTAAAATCCCAGCTCTGTTCTTCTCACATGTACTCTAACTCTGGGGCACTGCTGGGGAGAGACAAAGACAAGATCAAGAATTTGGGGCAAAAAAAAAATAATAATAATTTGGGACTACATGCAGCTGTAGAATAAGACCCTACATACAGAAAGAGAATTAGAGCACTATACACACAGAGAGTGCGTGGCTCAACCTTATTTGATCAGTTCCCTAACGTACTAAACGCTTTTTTATATTTTACTATTTTGAATAACATTTTGGGTACTTTTGAGAACATGCATGGGGGTTCATCTTGGGCCGATGTGACCTTGTAGATTGTGAGCTGACCCAAGGTTACACAAGTAGGTTCTTGGATGCTCTTTGCCAGTTATACTTGAGAAGATCCGAAACACTTAACACTGATGCCAAGGATACATGAGAAGAATTCTGGGAGGTTTTCCCTCCTCCTCAGAATGTTGAATATTATAACTCAAAAATAAAAATAAAGCTAGGGCTGGTAGAGTTCTGGCCAAGCATGCATGAAGCTCTGGGCTCAATTGTTACCATCACATAAACTTAGAGTATTGTGCCAGCACTTGGGAGGCTCAGAAGTTCAAGATCATTCTTGGGTGTGTAGTGAGTTTGAGGGCATTCTGGACTACAGGAGACCTTGATTTATTTATTTTTTTTAAGTGTTAATTACACAGATGACATCCTGAAATAAACTCTACTCAGCTTCATGGATGATTGCTTTTACCTCATTTCTGTCACATGGTAAGCTCAAAAGTGGTATCACCAGGTCCTTGCACTTATCAGCAGGTCCTCATCCCTGCTGCGTATTGATTTGTCTTCACAGATTTGCTTCCAGATTTCTTTTTACTATTACAGGGAGAGCTGCTCTGGACATTTGTGCACAAGTCTCTGAATACACAAGCATGTCCTTATCTCTTGGGGAAAATGCCTAGGCAGAGAACAGATTGCATACATAGTGTTAAGAAACTGCCAACCTACTTTGTAAAGTGGCTGCAGAACTTACACCCACCCCCTCAGCCAGGGATGATACTCCCCCAATGGCAGGGATGGGTGTGGTGGCCTTTTTAGGTATAGAGGGGACTTTTCAGTGTTCACAGTTCTGTGGGTGTGAACAATCTGTGAAAGACCAGCATAGTGATCAGTCTAGTGAAGTCCTGTGAACATCTAGTACTGTACCCTTTGTCACATACTGTGGACAAAGCCCTAAAGTCTCCTGCACCTGTATTTCCTGAAGTGTTCTGTTCATTCATTTTAGATATTATTTTAAATAATTTGCTCTATCTCAGCAGCATTATTGAGTTCTGTTTTGATGAAATTGGCAAGGAATAGCTATGGCAACATTTATATTTAAACTTTATTAAAATGTACAGAATTTATATTTAACCTTCATTAAGATGGAAGCTGGAAGAAGCTGGTACACACACAAAGATGGCAGGCTGTGACTTGAGGTCCTGTCTCTCAAGGAATTTGCAGTATATTAAAGGGTTTGTTGAAGAAGCTGCATGGTCCAGTACTTTGTACTTCATGTTGGAATTCTCTAAAAACCCGGAATGAGTCTCTGCTGTGCCCATAACCACACGGGCACACATGGGCAGAGTTTAATGAGGAGGAGAAGGCCATCCACAAAGCAGATGGGGCAGTGGGGAGCCAGTGTACACCTCAGAGGCTTGGCATTATCGACAAGCACACACTCCCTCTCTGTTTGATAATAGCCCTGTGCCTTACTGGCCCAGGGTGTATCTTCTGTTGCTTGGAAAGGATCTGAGGATTAGGTCAAAGTATCCCACCCCCTGTAAAATGCTGGCGGCACATAACTCTGAATGGTCCCTGAAGGCAAGGGACTGTATGTGCTGCTCACACCATCTGGACCAAGGCCTGGGGTAAGAACTCGGTGATGAAACAATGCTAGAGGACAGGAATGAGTTCTGTGTTTCCTCTGATCCTGTGTCCTGGTAAAAGCTTGTGTCCCTATCAAGTCTTCACCCTTCGTTGAATAGAACCCTCCTAGCAGAGATGACTTTCTTTCATGTATCCTGGGAATCTCATGATGTAAAGAGACTTCTGATTGCCACCTCCAATGAGAGAGGGGTTCCTTCTCAGGGACAAGAAATCAGGACGCCAAGTACTGATGTGAGGATGTGAGCTGCTCACTTGGTACCATCTCATCCTCATGGGCTGGGCAGCAGTGGTCAACGTGTGAGACCACTGATCTGTAGCTGTGGATCCAATACTGTGATGGACTCCATGTCTGTGATGAAAGTTCAAAGTTCAGGTGTCCCAGCACACATCAAGAAACTTCAATTTTCTGAAAAGTGTCTGATGGGGCTGCCATACAAATTCCTGGCCTGGTATGCCTACTAAACAGCCAGATCCCCAGCAGTGATATCTCACTTGCTTCTCCCAGGGCACAACAGCCACAATGTACCTCCAGCTTCCAAATACCACTCCATTCAGTTCTCTATGCTCCTGCAGGGAGCCAAACTAGGAGTTTAAGCAACATGAATGGCAGCAACTGAATGACACCACACACCAATATGCTGATGCTTAGGAAGTACACCTACGAAACGACCCCAGCACCCAGCACCATATCAACATTTAGTAGGTGTTCAGAAGGGTGCTTACAGAAGACAATTACGATCAGGCTTGAAACACTGCTCACACAGTAAAAGACAATTATTTACCTATTATAATGAAGCAGAACCAAGGCTGAATTTGTTATTGAGCATGGCCACCAAGTAGACCTGTTGTGTTTAATAAGTGTGCTCACATCAGCAAAGAAAACGTACAGACTATTCTGAAAGATGGAAATACCCTTGATGAGAATGGTCCAGGTTCGTTGCCTGCTTTTGGATCCCTTTCCCTAGCTGGGCTGCCTTCCTTGTCTGGCCTCAGTGGAAAAGCATACACTAAGTCCTGATTTGACTTGATGTGCTGGGTTTGTGGTGGGCTTGTAAGGGGGTGGGGCTTCCCCTTTCAGAGGAGAACGAATGGGGAAAGGGGGACAAGACTGGGAGGGTGGGACAGGGAGGAAAGGGAGGAGAGATCTGTGAAACGGCATGTAAAAATGAATAAATAAATATTTAATAAATTAAGAAAAAGAATGGTCCAGTCCAAAAATAATAAATACATAAATAAATAATGAATGAATAAATAAATATCTCCCCTAGAGAAGTTTCGACAACTAAATCCATCTAGGTGCCCGGAGAGATGGTTTGGTGTGTAAAGTGCTTGCCGTGCAAGCATGAGGCACATAATCTGGTTCCCCAGCACACAAATAAATACTGAACATTCATGTCAGTCTGCCTATAATCCCAATGCTTAGAGGCGAGTTAGGTTATCCTAAGCAGTAATCTCTAAATTCAAGTGAGAGATCACATGTTAATACATAATATGGAAAAACCATCATCATAAAAAAAAAAGACACCTGAGATCAACCTCTGGCCTTCATATGTGTACACACACCCACAGCACACATACATACACACTACATCATGCATATTCATTAAAAAGTAACTGTAAACTAGACACAGTGATTCACAAAGGCCAATGTCATCCTGGGGATGAATGGGGCTGCCTCCCACAAATTGCAGTGTGTATGTGTGTGTCCCTGGGGGAAATACTCAGAGAGAGTAGCTGGTAGTTCTGAAAATTAATGGATGATTTTAGCCCACAGGGAAACACAGAGGCAACATCTCCCAGCATCTACTTAGCATTTACTTTTCCAAGTGACAGCCTTTCTCCATATTTCCTTCTTATAATTGTTCAAAAGACACAAAGCAGAGAGCCACACACTGTCAGTGCTGCAAACAGCCCGATGTGACGGGAAGCGAGCCACCCTGGCCGCTGATCCATACACAGCTGTGTTCTGAATGGGAATTCTCCTTGCATCTGTATCCTGTCTGATGGCATATGGCAGGTTTTGTATGCAGAATTGGCCTTGAAATGCCATCAACCCCATTAAGTGAGCAGTGCAGAAAACATCAAGGGTCCTCAGGCTGAGATGGGTGTTCAGGGCCACGAGCTGAGCAGTCCTTGCTTCTCCCACACCGAAACCATCTTTGTGTATTTTTAAATGTAACTCGGGTTGGCCCACCTCCATCCCAAGTATACAGCTTGCTCCAGGGATAAGGCACTGTGGTTCTTTCTCCCAATTACTTGGGCTGGAGTTATGCTTGGCACCAACTCCAACATATATTCCTTTCCTTGCTGCAGCCCCCAGGTCAAGGACCTGTAGTCTAGGCACAGCCCCACAGTAGGGATAACAGAAATACGTCCTCCTTGTTCTTAACACACAGGCATTAGAGCAGCCTGGAGGAGTGCAGCCTGTCACACAGCTGTGAGAGGCACTGAGGTCCGAGGAAAGGGAAGGAGTGATGAAGGCTCTCTCTATCCTTTGCCAAATTTAAGGTGGTGACTCACCTCTTCTGGCCAGCTAGTGACAGCACCCCTGGCAGGGACCTTGCTTCTTATCCCACACTGGATTCCCCTGGCCTTCCCAGCCTGGCCTCTCTGCCATCTCCTATAGCAGCGCCCTTCAGGAGCTGACCGCACAGGAAGTCCTATGCTTTTTCTTCCAGGAACCAGTCAAACAAGCACATCAGAGCCTTGGAAGCTGTCTTTCCCTTTCCTGACTCTCACTTTTGTCTGAAGCCTGCTCTGCCTCCTGGAACAGTATTTGCAGAAGCCCCTCTGTCTCCTAGAATGAACACAGTGAGCTCTTTGTCCATTGGGTAACTGATGACTTGGTTAGTGAGAGGAAAGGACAGAAGTTCACAGCAAGGCTGTAGGAAGAAGGGTGCTGTCTACCTCCTCCTGTTTCCTACACTCTCTGCTCTGCTCCCCTCTCATCCTACACTGGCATATTGGCATTCAACCACCCTTCCTTCTGTCTGCTCCTGTCATGGTGGGTCAGGTGTTAATCTCCCAAAATCCCACTGTGTGTGTGTGTGTTTGTGTGTGTGTGTGTGTGTGATTTGTGTGGCTGCATTTGTGTGGGAGGGGCATGTATATGTACATATATTAGGTCAGCATACAACCTGTGCTGGTTTTGGTTTTGGTTCTCAGGATGCCATTTACTTATTACTTTAGAAGCTTATTTTTACTCATGTATGTGAGTGGTCTCTGTATAAGTGTCTGCCACACAGTGTGGGTACCTGCAGACATCAGACAAGGCCATTGGATCCCTTGGAGCTGGTGTTAGAGGCAGTTGTAAATCACCCAGTTGAGTGCTGGGAATAGAACTCAGTCCTCTAGAAGAGCAGAGTTTAACTGCTGAGCCTTCTTTCTAGACACTCTTCTCTGTTTTTGTTTTGTTTTGTTTGGTGTGTGTGTGTGTGTGTGTGTGTTGTTGTTGTTGTTGTTGTTGTTTTCCAAATTGAAAAATATCCTTAGATAAGGCAAGCTGGGAAGAAGACTGAGACCTGCAAGGGAGCTCCTGAAGCAGAAATGTAAACACCTCAAAATAGCTTCAGGAAGTCCCTGAAACTGACCAGATTCACTAGGCACCTCCCTGCTACAGTAAGCTATAGGAATCGACCTGTAAAGAAGACTCAGAAACACCAAACTGAAAAATACCCTTAGATAAGGCAAGCTGGGAAGAAGACTGAGACCTGACCAGCTGCCCGGAAGAAGCAGAGACCACCTGAGCTGCCTGGAAGAGGTTTGGATCAACTGAAGCACATGGAAAGGACACCGCCCACCCCCAGCCTGTTGAGCTGCCTGAAGGCTGTTCATCATGCTCCAGGTTACCAGCTGTCATCCACACATGCTGGTGTGGGCCTTGGTGACGTAGCTGTCTTTGAGTCATTTCTGCTCCTGTAAGTAACTCTCACCTATGTCCCGGTAAGTGAGCCCAATGATACTAAATGGTTCACAAAGTTGGACTTTGATGATATCCATACTCTGGTCTGTTGTGGATTCTCTATCTGGGGAGAATAGATGTCTGTGTTATGTCTCCCGAAGAAAAGTTCTGTCACTCAACACCCAACAAAGTGACAAATGGTTTGTGTTGGTTTAGAGTTCCAGGGAAATATAATAGCTCATAGGCAGGAAGACATGACAAGGAAGGGATAGCAGTTTGAGAAGGAAGGTGGCTGGTTACACTGCATGTACACTCAGGAATGAGGGGGTGGAGGGAGGCCAGGAGGGATGGGAGAGAGGGGAGGGAGCGAAAAGAAAGCGACTGAGAGAGAACAGTTGGCCCTAAAACTCCAAGACCAGCCCCGGGTTCCACTTCCTCCAGTGAGGTGCCACATCACATCCTCAAGGTTCCAAAACCTTCCGAAACAGTGCCACCACCTGGGGACTAAGTGTTCAAGCACGTGAGCCTTTGGAGAACATTTAAGATAATAGTGCTGAACGGTACAGCTGGAGCAGGCTACTCTCAGGCTCAAGTGGCACTCTAGGCATACCTGCACAGACCAGGGACGTAGGAAATGCGCCCTTGTTTCAAAAAGTTGAAATTCATTCCAAAAAGATAGGCCAAGAAGGATCTCGAATGTAACACGGATTTCTCTCTTTTGCCTGTTCGTGCTTTTATCTGGAAGAAATAGCTGGTGTGGTGGTTCACACCTGCAATCCTAGAACTCAGGAGGCTGGGGGAGTAAGACTGACAGGAGTCAATACCAGCCTGAGTGAGTCCCTTGTGGGAAAAAAAAAAAAAACCAGGACAGTGAGATGTCTCAACAAGTAAACACACTTGCCATTAAGTCCCAGGAACTTTATTTGATTTTCTAGGACTCACATGGTAGCTGGAATGAATTCCTGCAAGTTGTTTCTTATCTTCACATGTGTGCCTTCGCAAACGCATATGCAAACATGAACACATGCACACACACAATAAACAACAGCAATAAACTAAACCCAAAGAAACACCAGCTTGCCCCAAAGCCCATCCACTCCTGCTGTACCAAGCTAAATAGAGACATGGGAGTAAATGCCCCAAACCTACATACCCCAATACCTTCCTCTCCCCACTTCTGAGCAGCTAAAGAGTCCCATCTCATCTCAGCTACCAATCTGGCAGACTCTGTCCCCTCTATGAACACATTCTAGGTCTTTTTAAAGTGCCATACTCACTGTGAGATCATGTGTTTCTGTGTGGAAAGCTGTGCTGACCTTCTTACTCTCCTTGCTCTACCACCCCGTGTGTGTGTGTGTGTGTATGTGTGTGTGTGTGTGTGTGTGTGTGTGTGTGTGTAAGTCTCTAACTGCCCCCTCAGAATCCTAGTGAGACTTTGCACAGTTAACAGACACATTGCAGTGAACTTGTAGGTTCATCTGTAGCTCTTGAAGGACTCTTCTCAATACCCAGGAACAGAAACAATGGGACATGTTATAAACTGTACATGGAGAAGCCAGAGACTCCTCAGGGTCCAAACAGCCTCATTAAGAAGTGGAAAAGCAGTGGTTTATGTCCTAGTGAGAGTAGCAGGCTACAGTGAGAGGGGAGAAGAGGCCGTGGTCAGAGCACTAGCACATCCCAATCATCTATGGAGTTGACTGTGCTGATCCAAGCTCGTGTGGAATAATTCCACCATGCTAGAGAGCCACAAGTGAGGCACCGGAAGTTATTGGATCGTCCTGCGCCTCCCAATTGGACAGTGAGTATTTATTCTAAAACCAGACATGGCTAGAGTAGACTCAGCAGCTAAGAGTGCTTGCTCCTCTTCTTGAGAACCTGAGTGCGATTCCCAGCACCTACATGGGGCAGCTCAAAGAATCATACACACACACACGCGCGCGAAATCTCTTTTAATAGACTTTCATAGCTACCCGTTGACAACAGAGAAAAGCACAAATCACCCCATATCTTTTCTTAACCAAGTTCCATCCACAAGAAGCTACTGAGATGCAGAAGTGAGGGCACCTGCAGACCATCCACTGGAAAGATGCTTTGGACTTACTGTGGTGACTGTCAAAGCCTGGGGACCTGGGGCAGCAGCTGAGCCTCCCACGTGCCCTCAGGTACCCTCCTTCTCTTCCACCATTGCTGAGTGCCCTTAACTTACTCTCTATCTATCTATCTATCTATCTATCTATCTATCTATCTATCTATCTATCTATCTCCCCATAAGCTACATTTTGAGAATCGTATGCACTATCCCTTCAGAGAAGTGAGACTCCTCACTAGGGATGATGAGGCAGGAGGCTCACAAGTTCTAGGCCATCCTAGAATACAAAGTGTGTTTGAGGCTAGACTGGATTACATAGCAGGATCTGTCACAAAAATCAACAACAACAACAACAACAACAACAACAACCCTGTTATCCCATTAGTCTACTAGAATTTCCAATGAAATTCTAAAAAATTCCTTGTTGAGAAACCACCAAGCCCAACAGGAGCCTGGACAAGAAAGATCAGTGGGAGAAAAAGAAAGGAATGGAGAGAGAGAAAGAGAGGAATGACATGCCAGGCATATGAGTGGACTTTGTCCTGGGAGTTGCCTAATGTGAACTTAGGCATGTCTTTCCAATGGTATGGCTCTATACAGGTGACAGGACTTAAGTCAATAGCTTTACATAGGTTATTTGCATAAGGTGGTATGTATGTACTGGGTAGGCAGCCAGACTCAGTATCCCGATGCTGCCTTCCTTTTTCCCATAGGCTGCCTTGCAAAGAGTGTAGTAAGGCACTAGCATGAACGCTGAATGTACAAATGCCATTGCAGGCCTAACACCTGTATTGATGTATGCTCCAGGCTCTCTCTGGCCTGGTACTTACCAGTGTCATAGAAACTCAAGGCACATAGCAGTATGGGAAACGCATCCAGCAGATGGGGATATCTGAGTGGCAAGGAGCCTTTGGACACATGCATCTCCACAGGACAGAAAACTGCCACAGTGCTTAGGCTGTTTCAGAAGCCCAATTAGATTTTAGGTCTAATTATGGACAGAAATTGTGGTCAGCAAATGCATTTTCAAGTACTAACTACAAAGCCAGCCCCAAATGTCTTCCATGCTCCACCAACTCCTCTGGCCTGGTTTCTCATATCATGAGCTGATGCCCTTGAGTCAAATTGCCAAATGCAAATATCCCTGACCTGCAGCTCGCACTGACACCCTGACTCAGCTAGTCACGCTGGCATTGTTTCCTGCACATGACTTACTAAGATGAGACATGTACATGCGGATATGGGGAGAGAGTAAAGAGAAGGCAGATGTTTTAAGACCACATGGTGTATGGGGGCAGGTTGGTGCCCCGGTGAGGACACTGAGGGGGTTTGTATCAGAGGTGATATGAGGGCTGATGGATCACAGAGGCGAGGGAAGGGGAGGGGCTGATGCGGATCTTTAGAAGGACACATTGCCTGGAGGTCATTTCGTCTCCTCAACTCCAGGAGAGAGAGGCAGGCAATAGGGGGCAGCTTGGCAACCTTCTGCCACCTCTTTGAGCGCCATCAAAGGCTGTTTGCTTTGGTAAGGAGTGGTATGAGAGGCCTCGGAACTCTCTCTGGAGCCCCTGAGTCTAGGAAGCCCATGGTCTAGGGTCCAGGATCCCACCAGGGGCTGGGAGTCAGTCACCGGGATGCACACTCCATCCGGACTCTCACCAGGGCCTCAACTCTTCAGCTCCGCTCCACAGCGAACCTGCACTGAATTGTATGACTACACAAGGACAGCCGTCGCCCCTGCAAAAGGGAAGCAAGGTCAAGCCTTCCCTTCTGTCTACCTGGTACCATGGGAACAGGCATCCTGAAGCTGCCTTTACATCCCACCCAAACCCCAGAGGATGGGATGAAGGGGTAAAGGGAGACTGTTGAGGTGTGCAGGAGTTTCCGGGGTGGAATTGCAGATTTAGGAGCTGGAAAGAGATCACAGACAACTCCTGCCCTGAGCTCATGGAGCAGAGGAGAAGCTAAAGTTTTCAGCAGGGCATTCCAGGTGGGGTCCAGACCCCAGCACCCGAAGGGCCTTATATCATAGCCTGAAATGCATAATTGCAGAAATAATATACAACCCCTCCCCCAAGGGTTGGCTAGGAATCCCTTACTTGTCCTAAGTTCCTTGCTTAGAGAGTGCTCAGACACACTGGGAGTCCAAGCCAGGGCAGCTGCAAGCTCTGGCCAGGGTATCCCCCTGCACGTGACAGAGCCCATTCAACACCCTCTGGAGAGACACACTGAGGGAAGTGCCCTCCTGCTGCTCAGGAAGATGGCAGCTGGCTCTGCAGGCCCTGGCCGCCCTCACCCTACATCCTTTGCCATCAATCACAGATGCAGCCCTTCACCCATGTGAGTGTTTGCTGCCTTTTCTTTTTTTCTCAACAGAAAAAGAACACTGTTGCCACCCATAGCAAATTAAAATTAAGTGCAAAGTTATTTCCGGGTCAGTTGAGCACAGCAGGTCACCAGATTTTCATTGCTTTCAGAGAACAGAGGAGATATTTCTCAGCCTGTATATTCTTGGATCCTGTGAACTGTTCACAGAAAGACAAAATACCCGGATTCATGTCTTTGTGGTTTGTAAAGTGCTTTGTGCCATATATCAGACTTTAGATTGCAGTAAGGGGAGCATTAACTATCTCAAAAAAAAAAAAAAAAAAAAAAAAAAAAAAAAAAATCAAAAACCCAAACTCTCAGAAGCCACCCTACTCAGTTCACATGGGTTAGTGAGTCACTCGCTTGGCAAACTTTACGCACAGGGAAATCCTGGGGATGCTGTTGAAAAAGAAATTCTGACCCAAGGTGTGCAAGATTGGGCTCACAACTCTGCACATCTAACTGCCGGACTAGGGACTCCACATCCCACCAGGAGGTCCAAAGCACCAAACCCAGTCCTCAGCTCCTCATAACCAGTGATCTAGGAACAAGTTCACATCCTCAGTGGTTTGTAAAAGGAAAAGAAGCCACACAGATTGCAACTTATGTGGCTCACAAAGGATCCAGCCTTGACAGCCTGGGTGTTCATGACAATCCTCTGACCTCTACTCTAATGACACTAATATGTATTGTCAGAGGACCACATCTGAAGGAGTGGAGTGTTGGCAACGTGCTCGAGGCTTCATTCTCCCTCATTTCAAAGATGAGCACGTGTCAAGCCAACAATAAAGATTACATTTTGGGAACAACTGAACAATCACAACAAAGAGATGATCTTGTTCTGGCTACTGCAATGAGAGGAGACTCCATATGCAAAAGCTGATGTCTCAGCAGCGTGTGTTCTCCTTAGAGATGAAATGACTAGGTGGGGCCTCACCAGGTGATAAGAGGGGCGTTGTCTCTGTAACTTAACTAATTTCATTCTAAGCTTATGTCATCACTTGTGAGACAGAAGTCAGGGTAAGGATCAGGGCCTGACTGTCAGCAGGGTTAGAAGAAGGGAATGGGTCGGTGAATAAATTGATCACTGCTAGCACAAGGCAGGCACACAGTACCTCTCCTGAAGTCACAGAGTAGAGAGTGGTGCCAGCCACATGGGTCTGGCTACTCCCAGATCAACAAATATTAAGTCTCTCTAGTGGATAAATATACATTTATGTGTATCTGGCATTTTAACCCCCAACAGTTCCCAAGGAATCAGTGTCCATATTTCATAGATAAAGAAAAAAAGAGAAAAAAATGAGGCACAGAAGTCATTATGGCCAAATCTGTCAAAGAACTGCCTGCAGGTCAGAGCTAGGAGTTGATATGAACTTCCATGATGGCCACACCCTCAAAGGCTCAATCTGGTACCAAGCAAAGGTCCCACTTAGTACTGACATTTCTAAACAGGGGGTACCACTACAGTCTGACCCTTATATACCCAGCACAGGGCAGGGGTTTTGTTTTGTTTTCTCTTTCTTCATGATAGCAGTGTGTGAGGAAGAGAGGGGCATGTACCAGTTGTGACACTTATACAATTTATATATACACCTGAAAGGGGGTTTGAAAATATATAAATTACCCTCCTTAAAACTGACCCACCCAGGTTGGCACTGTAATCTGAACCTCCCAATAGTGAAGGTAACTCAACCCCTTACTGTGCTTTGGGGTGAAAGCACAGACTGGCATCCTTCATCTCTCCCCAACCTACCTCTGGGCACTCGACATCCAGGAACACGGGAGTTGAATCAAGAACACCAGCAGTATGAACTCTTGTCTTAAAGTCCTGACATGGGTCATGGGTCACAGTCACCTTGGTGCATGGGCAGCTGCCATCTCCTGTCTGGAGAGGTCTCCAGTCCCAAGCCAGCCTTATCTCCCATCATTACGGTTCTCTCTGATGCAGTCTGTGATTTCCGATTGTCTACCTCCTTTTGCCATCATGGGGTAAGCCCTGGATACTCCTGCCTTGTCCCTCCTCTAGAGATCATGTGGTAGCCCAAGGGCTTGCCTTTGAGCCACCCTTTCTGGCCATCGCTCATACACTGGCACTGTTGAATGAGAGGGTTTCCCTTGACACTGCCTTTCCCAGGCTGCTCCTTAGAAAATTAAGCGAAAGTCCATGGACTTGGAACTGACTGCCTGTGCCTCCTCTAAGCATTCACCTACAGACACCTGGCCCTCACACAGTGTCTCAGAGAGGAAGCTCTTAGCCCTTTCCCATTAATCCAGGTGATGTCTGAATACCAGCTTTGCCTCCTCTAGGGTCCCCTTGATACCCCACCCCCCAAGTTGACAGCATCCCTATATACCTTGCAATAGGAACGTAGCTCCAGGGACAGCAACTACATCTCTGTGCCTCCCAGCTCTCGGTCAGCTCCCTAAGACTTGGCAAGTTAGAACCTATGCATTCATTTTTATCTCTCACAATCAAAGCTCATTATTTTTTTTCCTCCTTAAAGTTTTCCATCAATATAACTGTCTTTTCCAGCCTTTCAGACAGATCTGCCCAGCACAGATGTAGATTTGCCTTCATGGGACATGCTGCTCACTTTCAAAAACGTGTGGGTAGATATTGCCTCTCTGCCTGGCGGGAGTCAGGGTGGAGGGGCGTGGCCGTTGCCTGAGTGAGCATCACTCCTCCACAGATGTGTGTTCATCTTCCGGTTTCCAAAGCAGTGCTTCTCTGTGCACAGTGTGTGAGCGTTACAGAGAAGCCTGTTTGCACTGTGCACCATGGAACATCTCCCACATAGCCTGTCTGGAACATTCCACCTTCAGGATCGTGTGGGAAATGCAGAGCCAGGAGGTTAGACAGGCAGAATCATGGGCCAAGTCGTATACATCTTGGGTCATAATTTGGATTATAATGCCATGCCAGGCTATTCTTATGCTGAGGCACTGAGGTGGGGTGTGACTCGAGTAACTGTCTCACCAGCAAGAACGACGCGGCACACGTACAGGATCCTTCTGCAGCAAAGCTTTAATGCATCTTGAGAGGGAGAGCATAAGCTTACAGCGAGTAAAATGGAGACCCCAAACTGAAGAAACCCATCCCTTATATAGGACACTGTCCTCCGCTTAGGATGTGTCAGTCCCTGGTTGGCTGTTGCTCATCGGGCGAGATGACGCCACAGGAGAGGCAGAGCGCAACAAGTGGAAGGTCCCTTTGCTCACGCGCAGGTTATCCGTTTATCCGTTTGGGGCACAGGCTGTCAACGCCATCTTGTAATGGCGGACATGAGTGTGGCCTCTTACATCGGGGAAGTTTTCCAGGTAGAAGGGTGCAGAGGGAGGACAGTGTTTTACCTGCTGTGGCAGTTACTACTGGCTTCCCACTATGTAGCCCCTAGAATGACAGAGAAGATGGACAGGCGTGTCTGTGAGGGGTTCAAGATGGGGTTTGTTGAGTCTCTCTGAGCTTGTTTATAGGTTGCACGTGTGAGATGACGTACCACCTATATTTCTGTTCGCCTTATGTTTGTCACTTGTCCTTTCCTCTAATCCGTGTTGTTGCGGAGGCAGAATGTCCTTGTTTAAAGGCTAAATGACAGTTCATTGTGTAGTTTCGCCACATGTTCTTTATCTGTTTGCCTGTGGATGGACATTAGGTTATTCACACCTCTTCGCTTCTGCAAAATTTCTGCAATGAACACAGTGTGGGGGGATGTCACCAAGGCACTGACTTCATTTCCTTTAGATAATTACCTGGGAGTGAGGTTGCTGTATCAAATGACAGCTCTATCTTAGTGTGTGTGCATGGATGTGTACTTTCAGACGTGCGTGCAAGCTTCTATCATCTATTCATCTTTGCAATTTCACTTTTTATTAAGGTGCTTCATGTACATTTGCAATAGAGTCTATGTGAGACCTCTAGCACCCACAAGCCATGGGGATGCATGTGCTCCTTGCTTTTCTCACATTCTACTTGGAATTTGCCAACTGTAGGTTGACTGTTGTAATTGAGCCTAGGGCAGCCTGTGGGCCTAAGCGGAGATTGCTTTTCTCTGATATTTGCTTCTCCTAGTAACCAAGGGATGCTTCTACCAGGGGCCACTGCAGCTTAAGTTGCATAATGTACTGGGTTAACCCTCACCCAACACCACTCACAAGCATGCACACACCCACACCCACACCACATATGTATGCCATATACATACAAGACATACATATTACACACACACCACATAATTATCACACACACACACACACACACACACACACACACACACACACACATGCTAGGTTGCCCCTTCCCTCCTGAGTGCTGTCTTGAGATCCTAGTTTTTTTATACATTCTGACAGTTTGAGGTCAGCTACTTGAGTGTTCAGACAGCAGAAGAATAAGATACTAGTTGCACGGAAGCACAATGCACTCCTGAGCTGTATGCTTCATGTGAGCCATGCTGCACACGCTGCTGGACACCCACTGGGTACACCCAGCATCCCTGAGGCACCTCCAGCTTTGTAATTTTATGAGGCTTCCCCATCATCAATATCCCATTCCACTTCCTTAACTAGACTACATTTGTGTGATACTTTCCTGATTGTTGCTGTGGTCCCTGCCTTGGAGCTGGGGACTGGCCCTTCCAACCAAACCTAGACACTATGACTAGGTGAGAGGTCACAGAGAAGCCATGATCTCCAGCAGTGGAAGAATGTAATGCTCATTTTTATGTCCTAGAGTGCCCATTTTTCAGTTGGCACAAACGTAGAAGCTCAATAAACCTAGATGGATTGAACGTTATAGCCTTGTGCCTTCAGAAACTGGAGGTCTCACCATATTGATCAACCAAGCTTCCTGCCTCTCTCCCAAGAAATGGTTCCTCAGTCACAGCAAAGCATGACCCTGCCCAGCACAGAGCAAGCAGCATTTGTTCTGGCCCATCTTTCACACAGTCCCACTTGTGACTCTACCACCTTCCTCAGTTCTGGCACTGGGGATTCCGAGAGCACTGACAGGGGCAGGATGCTGGACAGAGGTTATGACTGCAACTTACGAGCAATAGGTACATTTTTATACGTAAAAAACACCTTGGCTTTTAGTCAAGAGCAGATCCATGTTAAAGAACACTGAGCTGAGCAAGGAAGAGATGGGCCGTACACACAGGAGCTTAAAATCTAATCAGCAGGAAGCTGGGGTGAGCCCTCTATGCGTCCCATCATGTCCTGCTGGCTCTACGCTCAAGGCAATGCCTCCTAGGTAACTTCCTTGGCTGCAGAACTGTGACCTTATAAATCCTCCTAAAGGTGGAATTCCTCAACTACCTTAGGCAGGAGACTCCCAGTGACCTTAACAGACATGGAGGGCTATCCACTTGTGAATGGGCTCCAGGCCACAGGGGCAGATGAATAAGCCTTGTCCCAGGCACCTACAGGGTTAGGGATCCACTTTGGCTGGTGCTTGGGAACATTTGAGCATTTGCTGTGTAGAGCCTTAGCCCCATTGCTAAATGCTCAGCCTCAGAAGAGGCTCTTTCTACAATGTACCAGTGAATCCAGTGGCTACCCCAACTCACCTGGGAGGTCACTAAGCAAGAGAGGTGGGTAGGCAGGTGAGGCTACCTGACCAGACTACCTGAGCTGATTCATCGCCTCCCCTACAAATCTGTGCCAGGGGGACTTAGCACCAGAGAACCCACCAGCTAAGCGATGTCTAGAAGCAGCATGGAGGAAGAACAGAGGCTGGCAAATGATAAGCAGACTCTCCAGAGGTCTGGCCTTTCCCGTGAGTACAGGTGGCTGCAGAGACTCAGCCAATCTCAATCGAAGCTCAAGCTGCTCAAAGGCAGGGCTGCCAGGGACAGTGACCTCCAGGGAAAGGCTTCACTTGGAGACCATATGCCACCATCTCCAGGTGCATGGTCTTGAACCTTAGGGAAGAGTTGCTGAAGCCCAGTCCCACCTGTGGGCCCCACTGGTGAAATCATCATGGCATTCTAGGGGCTTCTATGCCAGAGAAAAGCAGTGCTCCGCAGAGGCTGCCTGGGGAGCCGGGTGTCCTGCACACCGTTCCATTCCCTCGGGAGCACTAATGTAGTCAGGCAAAGGTCCAGGGTTAGGGTTAGTCAAATGAGGCCCATCATTCCAGGGTTACCAAACAAAGCCGCTCTGACCACCCCACCCCTTACCATGACTTTTGTATGGCCAATTCTTCCTCCCTCTTGCAATCTTCTCTGTGTTTCTTCCCTTTTTTGCATTTGAACTTATTTCTCATAGGGAATAGGAAAAGCATCCTATAGCCTGATAGGGTGTTTACTGATTCCTGTGCTCTGCCCTCTCTTTACTCTCCCAGATAAGGAAAGAGCAAAGAGCAGGCGCACATTATTGCACGTGGTAGTCCAAACACAGGCAGCTCTGGGGCTGCAATTTGAGAGCTGATTGCACTTTGCTGGCTGCTAAGCTGCAGCCACACCTGGATGGCAATCAGGTCGTGGGCTGTGCAGTTAGGGAGCCCCACTCACTGATTGGTGCTGATTGCTGCCCCTACTGTGCCCTTCCCGCTTATCTCTTCACCTCCTCATCCACAGCTCTGGAGCCAGGGTGCAAATATGAGGCATACTTACACACCTGATAAGATGCATTCTTGCCTGAGAAGAATCCCCTCCTATCACACGAGGCGACAGACTTTTAAGCAAGCAGGAATACCCACAGACAGAAACACACGAGGATAAACCAAGAGACTCAGGCAAAAACAAACAAACAAACAAACAAAAAACAAAGAAACGTTGACATTTGCAGGCAAGAGATTGCACATACTCTGAAGTGCTCTGGCAATGTCAGACAGGAGGGGTTATGGACTGAACTGTGTCCCTCAAACGCTGAAATGGTCACTCCTGGTGTGGCTGGCTATGAAGATGGAGATTAAATGCGGTCATGGGGTAAGCCTGATCAAATACAAGTAGCTCTTTACAGAGGAAGAGATACAGCATGAGTAGGCATGAAGACACACGGAGCAAAAGTGCCATCTGGGAGCCACAGGGACGCCTCCAGGGAGCTCCTCTTGCCAGCACCTAGGATCTGGATCTGCATCTTCTGCGTTATAGGGAAGTTTCAGACTATACTGTTTGAGCCACTGAGCCTGTGGGATCTGGTGGGAGCCTGAGCTAACAAACAGGAGGTCTGCTACCCAGGCTGAGATGTGGACAAATATGCACCATCCAGCTGAAGGACAAGAGGGTAGCTGGGTGGAGGAAGCCACGCCTCTGCACAAAGGGGCGTGTCCTGATCCACTGCAGAGGCCTCCATAGTCTCTGGGAAGCTGTGAGGTCTGATGGCTAGGCCCTGAGCAGGGACAAAAGTGATGGTTAATATTATTGACAATTGGACGGGATCTGGGAGATGAACTACTAGACGTGTGTGTGTGTGTGTGTGTGTGTGTGTGTGTGTGTGTGTGAGGGAATTCCTAGATGGGTTATTTGATGTCGAAAGAGCCACCCTAATTGTAGGTGGCACCCCCCTCATGGGC
The DNA here is from genome assembly GCF_903995435.1 of Acomys russatus. Classification (NCBI taxonomy): domain Eukaryota; kingdom Metazoa; phylum Chordata; class Mammalia; order Rodentia; family Muridae; genus Acomys; species Acomys russatus. The sequence goes on along the minus strand of NC_067137.1, from coordinate 42,769,772 downwards.
TAGTGTCCCAGACTAAATGGAAAGGACAAAGCGAGCTGAACACAGGCATTCATCCCTCTCTGCCTCCTGCCTGCATATGCTATGCAATCAGTGGCTCTTGTTGCTGCCTCCTCCATGTCTTCTTACCACTATGGACTGTATAACCTTAAGCTGAGGCCGAAATAAGCCCTTCCTTCTCCAGGTTGTTCTTGCCAGCTTTTTTTTTTTTTTTTTGGTCACAATCTTAAGACAACCAGACAATAAACGAGATATCAAGGAAAGCTGGTGGGCTATATTTGGAATCGGTGATATCCTCTCAGAGATCCCAGAGTCACTTGCAAGTAGGGGACCTGGAACACAGTTAGCCTATGAGAGGCACTTGGGGGTGCCCCATGCCTGGCTGGGGTGAGGGGTCTCCTGTAAAACCCCAGGTCTCCTCAGCAATGCTGGTCTGCAGGCAACCCCATTCACAAAAAGGAGCACTTGCTCATGGAGATTGTTAACAGGGCGCTTTTACATCTTTATAAGGAGTTAGGTGAGTTATTTAAAAAATAACGAAAATGTCTTTTTAAGAAATCCAACTATGTTTTATTCAAATCAGTTTTAAAGTTTTCAGTCATTAATTCAACATTCAGGTTATTTTTAATAACTTTTTGAACCCCCTGCTATTTTATCAAAGGCAGTATGGATAGGGGGGTGAGTCTTTTCTTTTTTTTTTTTTTTTTTTTCATGCACAGATGAAAATCAGGAGCATGCATTGGGCTCAACTTTCCTGCCAATTTTCAGCTTATTTATAAATAAGTTGGCATGGTTCTTTGAGGCTTCATATTTGTCATCTATACCATTCTGTAATTCATAATGAGCTCTCAGTGTGTGGGGACTATGTAGTGGAGTGGAGAAAAACAGAAGGGCTAAGAATAAGGAGTGCTTGTGAGTGTGTGTGGGGTGCCCCTGCGGTCACCTGAGTGACACTGGAAGGGCTCTAAAGCAGTAGACTTCAGGCTTCTGAGCTCCCCCCGCCCCCCCCCCCCCGGAGATCTACACAGATGCAGAGTCTAGAACCCACCCCCTGGGGTCAGAATGCTAGAAGGTGTGAACTTCTCTGGCAGAGACAGACCTCCCATAATTACAGGAACTTGCCACTGAGCTACCCAAAAGATAACCTTGTCATTAATGTGCAGGGCTTGGCCAGTTCTTAAAAGCTCATACCAGAGCAAACAAGATCTCATCCACTGTTTTCCAATGCACGGGTGTCATGAGTGTAGAAGGAAGAAAGCTGAGCCATAAGCTGGGGCTCATGTGGCACCCCAGCCGTGATTCAGTGAGGAGAAGAATGTTACCAGTGGTCCCTGGGCCAGATATCCCGGAGTTCTCGACATCTTGTTCAAGTAGTTGGAACAATAACACAGAATTAGCATAGTACTGAAGGGTTGTGTTCACAAGCCAAGTGAGATAGGGTGGGCACCCTGCCAGGAGCAGCAGGCCCTGTGAATGCCTAGGTGGGTCCAGGAGGAAGACAAATAGTTGCTGGGGCTGGAGTGTGGGTGGTTTTCTGTTTTGATTGACAGGCTTGGGTTATGGAATTCTTTCCTTATTGTGAGTGTCCTTTCCTGTCAGATGCATACCCAATCATGCAGAGATACAAGGTGGTAAATAGGAATTTCTTTTCCTTTGGTGGGTCGTTTAGAAGACACATTTTTTAACAAGTCCAGCCTGGATCAGCCCATTTTCCATTTTCCCTAATGGTAGGGTGGTTTTTTTGTTTTTTTGTTTGTTTGTTTTTGTTTTTTTGTTTTTTTTCTATCACAAAAGGGGAGTTCCTGAGGGTTCCTAAGAAGCCCTGGTCAGAGAGATCAATTGTTTTGCTTGGAGGGTGTATGAGCATGCAATCTGGTGCAAATGGAATGCTTGGCTGGTGAGCACGCTATCAGTAAAGGAATGTGTGCATAGCTCAAGCCAAGGAGGGTCCTGGTTGCTAAGTCAGCCCTAGGCATATCTGCCTCAGGAACAAGTCCCTAGGCTCCAGCTTTACTCTGAGCTCAGTTCAGAAGAGCTTGGGAGCAGGAGTCAGCACACTGTTCTCCCTTTGCAGTGACCTCTGTGAACTTTCTAAATTGCCCTTGTGGGCACACTAATCTCTTCTGTGTTTTAGTGCGTTCTTAGCACAACACACTGTGGGGGAAACAGGATGAGCTGTTGGAGTTTGCCTTTTGGTTGTATGTGGTTTTGCTATCCCTGGTTTACCATGAGCTTACTGCTTTTCATCTTACTCCCTTTTACTGGTAAAGCTTATTCTAGCCAAGCTCTTTGCAGAAGCAAACACTGCCACTGAGGCACAAGATACCACAAGATTCAACAAGCGGCCCCTTCATGTCTGCTCTGGTAGCTGCTTGAATCCACCTGTTAGGAGTCTGTGCTTTTCAGCTGAGCTCTCTGCAAACTTCCTATCCCTCAGTGATGGTGTGATTCCAATCCATTACCATAGGGTGCCATCACTGTCTGCTTCTCACTGGGGCCTGTGGAATTACAGGGAGGGTGATGGCAGTTTTCAGGAGTTGGTGGTAAAGGGAGCAGCCAAGGGCCACCAGGGGGGCATATGACAGGGTCTGAACCCCACTTCTTTGTTAACAAGGTAGGGAGTGAGCCTGCCCAGGTCCTACCTTGGCACCTGCTTCCCTCCCTGCAGGGAGCTTCTCTCTGCTTGTCCCACCCTTTCTACCATCACTGAGAGAGAACCCTGTGGGTGGAGTCAGTTCTAGAAACACCGGTGTTATGATTGAAAATGAGATTGAGACAACAGATAGGAATATGGAGAGATTTATTTGGGGAGAAGGGAATTGGAGAGGAGTTGGGACCTGAGTGGGCCATGAGGATAGAAAGAGACAGAGACAGAGACAGAGACAGGGGCAGGAGACACCCTTAGAGAAAGTGCAAGAGACAAGTGCAAGAATGAGAGAGAGAGAGAGAGAGAGAGAGAGAGAGAGAGAGAGAGAGAGGGACAAGGTGGCAGGTCAGCCCTTTTATAGAGACAAGGTGGCAGGTCAGCCCTTTTATAGTCTGGCCCACACCTGGTGGCAGATGATTATGTCAGAGGTGGCTAGGCAGCCTAGAGGCAGGACGCTTATACGCCAACAAGCATAGGCATCTTGGCCCTCTGTTCAGGGGCACAGCCACAGGCTTGAAAATGCCTGGCATGGACTAGCTGTGAGAATGCACCAAAAGCCCAGTGACAATTGACTCCATGGGCTCATTAATGGGATAGAGCAGAGTAAAGATAAAGAAAAAGGGGTAAGGTCCAGTAAGTGCCTGCCGGGATGAAGATAAGTCCTTGGTTTAAATGTAGCCATGAAGGAGTTCTCCTGGGAGCATGCTTGCATCTAGAGCCAGACAGCCTTGAAGGAAATCTGCTCGGAGAGCAGGCTGAAGAGACAGCAGGGCAAAGTTCAAGCTACAGAGATCTGGGTGGCCATGCTGATGGCCTTGTGGCTGGTGGCAAGTGACAAGTGGACAAATGAAACTAGGCAGGTACATGCGGGACACTCAGCAGCCTATCCAGGTGTGGAGAGGTGAGGCATATGCAGGAACTAGGGGTGAGGCTGCTGGGTGTGTTTCTGACAGGGAAGCGGTGTGCTTTTTGATGTTAGATTACAGTCTCCTCTGCTTTCCCCCAGAGCTTCAGGCTCTCCTGAGCTGAACCGTATGCTTCTTTGACCATCAGAGGAAGGATGGAGTAACCCTCCCTGAAGGCAAGTCCTGCCCCAGGGAATGGAAATGTCCAGAAGGGAGGCAGGCATGGAGAAGCTGCTTACGAAATTAGCATCTCCTGTCTGCAAGCATAGCAGGCAGAGTATCACTAACAGTGTCAGGGGTTGGATCTCTGAGAGGCTCCTCCCATCAGTGGATCCCAAACAGATGCTGAGACTCACAGCCAAACATTGGGAAAGCATAGGGAGTCTTGTGAAAAAGTGGGGGGAAAGATAGAAGGTCCCGGTGGGGACAGGAGCTCCACAAGAAGACCAACAGAGCCAACTAACCAAGGCGCAGAGGGGCTTGCAGAGATGAAGCACCAACCAAGGACCTTGCATAGACTGAACCTAGCCCCCTACACAGATGCAGCTGAAGGGCAGTTCTGGGTTCATGTGGGTGTCCTAGTAAGGGGAATAACATGGACAGTGGGGAATGAGGGCTGGCTCTGACATGGACACTGTTGCCTGTCTTTTGACTACTTCCTCCTGGCAGGGCTGCCTCAGCAGGCCACAGGGGAAGAGGATGCACTCAGTCCTGATGAGATTTGATGTGCTGAAGTGGGTTAGTAGGGGAGGTTCCCCTTTTCTGAGGAGAAGGGAAGGGGAATAGGGGGGAAAGGGAGGGAGGGTAGGACTGGAAGGCGTGGAGGGAGGGGGCTATGATCAAGATGTAAAACAAACAAACAATTAAAAAAAGAAATTAGCATCTAAGGGAGGACTTGGGCATCTCCAGGTCCAGACCAGGTGATGATCTAGGAAATGCTGTAGAATGCTGGGCTAACCTTGCAGGAGGAAGAAGAAGAGAATGAGAATGAGAAAGAGGAGGATGAAAGGGGAAAGGAGGAAGAGGAGGTGGAGAAAGGGAGAAGAATAAGTAGGAGGAAGAGGAAAAGGAAGAAGAGGCATCAGTGGGGGTCTTTGTTCTCATCATTGCTCATTATAGAAACAGCCAACTTCAGGGTGTACCAGGAGTTAAAAACAGGGCCATAGAGATAAAAAAGTAGTGTTGGTTTGGATGTCATGATAGGATGGGAGGATGTGACATCGTACTCCGTGGTCCAGATGTCCACTGTGACACTTGCTCTGGAGACTTACAACTTGGGAAGACAATGTCAGGCAGGATCTTGTGCTGACACTCTAAGGTGAGTTCCCACAGGGACCTGTATACCCCAGCTACACTGCCAGCTCAGTGAGTGTGTTCAAAGGCCTCATGGGAAGTGTTGTACGCAACTAGGAGAAGACAGCTTGGAAACAAGGGCAACCTGGGCAGTAGGTACAGCTACCTTGTGCTGGGGATGTAGCGCTATCCTTGGCCAGGGAAAAGCCACATATTTGAGTTAGGAGGTCATGGCTCCCAGTGCACATCAAATCTTTATTCTAGAACAAGTTCTGTACTTAGAATCTCAGCTGTGGTGTGACAAGTTTGGAAAGGGATACTGAGGCATTACAATTTCGGTAGTTTTCACTGTTAATCAGCATGAAAATCACCAAGTTATACCAAGCAATACAGCCTTGTATGTGATTCCACTGTCTGAGATAGAACAACTCAGACCTTAAATCAGTCATGATATGGTCTTTTAGGGAAAGCATTTAGGAAGCTCTCTAGGGGGACTAGCATACCCTCACCCCAGTCATCACACACAAAGGTGGATGTTTTCTTGAGAGGAGGAGGAAGGTAGCATGAGGCATACAGGGCTACTTCAGAACCATACAGCTCTGCTCTGTAATTTCAAGTGAGGTCCCAAGAGGAAGAGTAGCTGCTCAGGGTTGGCTCGCTCTAACAAACCACAGGGACTGGCTAGTCCAGCTTTGCAAGATGGACCAAAGGCTTGATTTAAAGAGGAGGAGGACTCTGAACTGTGGTCATAACATTACCACCAGAATGTTCTAGGGACCTGTAGATGGAGAAGTGATAACAATTAAGAGGAATTTTACAGGAAATAGCATTAGGGATTAGATGTGGTCTCAAAACCCCAATTGCCATTGTCTCTGTGGCAGGACGGCTGACAACAGGCAAATGGGCTTCCAGTAATGTCCACAGCTGCTGGGATGTACATGTGGAGACACTAACCACACACTATGAGGAAGGAGGAGGAATTAGATGGCTTTGGCAGCAGGCTACAGTGAAGGGTCAGACACTCAGTGCAGAAAACAAGGCTCGCCAGGGCATATGCCCAGAACCAACACTTGCTAGGTGAAGTGTTTCTGGAAGGACTTTGGAGACTGTAGCGCCACCAAGTTCTCCTGGTGGTAGTTTATGCTGGAGTTGGAGGACAAGGATGCATCATCATTGGCTCTCCTTAGGAAACTGGACATTGTAAGAGTTCGGCTAGGGGCGGGGGAGATGGGCTTGGTGAACAAAGATAAGGCAGACATGGCTGAAGTTCCTAGGTGAAATGGCCAGAAGCAAGGCATCAGAGAGCTGGAGCTGCTGTCAGTCAGAAGGCTCACCTGAAATTCAGTGTGGACACTTCCTTCTCAGTCAAAATTTAGGTTGTCACCCTGGAATCTCTGTGACCAACCTTATTAATTCAGTGTCTGCTTTATGTAGTACATATTAAGAGATGTACTCATGCCTGTCTGGTCCAGATGCAATTAGAGGGAACACTGTGGGGACAAGGACTGCTGCTTTGAAGACTCTGCTCTGCTTCCATTATTATTGTGGCTTGGAGGAGGTCGGCCTCCCAAGAGGCCAGGTACTGGGAACTTGCTGTACAGGGTAGGTATGTTATGAGTTGGTGGGATTTTTGAGAGGCAGAGTCCAGCAGGACATCACTAGCGGCACTGCCCTAGAAGGACTCAATAGTTTTGGAGGACTCATTAGCTATTGTGAGTGAGCTGCAACAAAAAGAAAGCTAGCCCTTCCCTCACTCTGCTTTGTCCTGTCATGTGATCCATCACTCCCATACATGCACTCACTGTTAGGATAATATCCCCAACAATTCCTTCACCAGAGCTGAGCAGAAGCTGGTACCACATCCTTAGATGTCTAGAGAGAGGTGAGCTACATGAGCCTCATTTCTTCATAAAGTTATCCCACTATGGACATTATGGTACAGAGACAGAAAAATAAACTAACACACTTATGTGGGTACAGGGCTTAATGGCCAGATGCCTGAGGCCAGTTCATACTAAAACATTAGTAAATATGTGCTAGACACAGGGTATGTGCCTATAGACTCAGCGCTCTAGAGGTGGAGGAAAGAAGATCACAAATTAAAGCTTAGTTTTTGACTAGGATAAAAATGGGCTATTTAGCAGGATCCGCCTCAAAAAATATTAGTATAGTCATCACATAAATAAGCTAAACAATAAAACCACCATGTGGGGGCTGAAAAGATGGTTCAATGATTAAGAACACTTGCTTCTCTTGCAAAAGAGACCCTGGCTTAGTTCCCAGTACCCACATGGTGGCTCACAATGACCTATAACTCCAGAACAGTGAGTCCAGTGCCCTCTTCAGGACCCTGCATGTACTGCATGCATATGGCACATATACATACATGAAGGCAAACATCCACATACATAAAATAAATTATGTGATACCATAAATACACAGAAAAAAAATGCTTGACAAAGTTAAGCCATAGTAATTGTTAAAAACTGAATACACTGAGAATAGAGGGTGACTTCCTCAGGCTGAGAGAAAACCTCCTGAAATGATTTCCTATGAGAAAGTGTGAGACTTTCACACTTGGCCGGAGTCAAGACACAGATTTCCACTCATTATTTCTAGTCAACATGATGGAAGTTGTAGCCAATACAATTAAGGTAAAATACATAGAACTGAAAGAAAGAAATCTATTTGCAGATGTCATGATTGTCCATAAATAAAATTCAGAGTAATTAAAAGACATCAGGAACAAGTCATTTGGGCAATATTCCAGCATACAAGCTTAATACAAGGAAGCCTGTCACTTCCCCCTGTAGCGGTAAGGAGAAGCCAGGTTCAGAGCTAAGCACGTGATGACCATTTATGTTTACAAGACTGAATCAAAATTCCCTGTGTGTGTCTAAGAAAATAGATCTCGCTTAAATATAAAATTCTTGTGAATGAAATAAAGGAAGGACTGAATGAGAGAAGGCATGCTCCACAGTTGTGGGTGGGATAATTCAATCTTTTAAAAGGACAGTTCAATGAATTCAATGTCATTTCAAGAAAAGTCTCAGCTACTAATAACTGATATCAACAGCCTTACTCAAGTACATGGAGAGGCCAACAGCCCAGGTTACTCAGCACAATACCAAAGGGAAGGAACACAGTAACATTATGCACACTGACTTCAAGATCCTACAGTCAAGAAGACAATGTGGCATAAGTAAAAGAAGAGGCAAATAGATGGTTAAAAGAGAACAGCAGGCCCAGACATGCACCTTTATGGACCAGCAAGGCCACACAATGAAGCAAGTTAGTGTTTGACCCCAGAATGACTAGGTTTCTACATGACAAAAATAAATAACATATAAAAATAAAATACGAGACATAGAGTACGTACCTCTTACCAACACTAACTCAAAAATGAATCATAGACTGCAATGTAAAATGCATAACTATAGCACTCATGGAGGGTAACAGAGGAGAAGTGTTCCGATGACCTTAAATGTAAAAAATGACGTTTTTACCTACAGGAACAAAGACATGGACCTCAGAAAAAGTGATAAGCTGGATTTCTATAAAAAATAAAAAATGTCTTTCCTCTGAAAGAAGATGATAGCAAAAGAATAATAAGACAAGCCACAGATTAGGTGGAACTATTTCCAAAAACTTCACAAGGTGGAGACCTGCTATCCGAACTGTGAAAAGAACTCTTCCACAAGGAAATAAAGGGATTAAAGTATTCGCACAGACCCTAACAATTGTCCAAAACAGATGGAGAACTAGCACATTGAGAGCATGTCCTCGGTGCTTTCTCAGAGAAATGCGTACTGAAAGCAGATATCTGTGTGTCTGCACTCACCAGGGTGGCCGGAACCAAGAGCACCATCATGAGCAACAGGGACTCTCAGGGACAGGAAACATGCAATGGCACAGTCCACAGCCCACTTAGTAAAGTGCTCATCTCCCAAGAGTGAGGAACTGATTTCAATTCCCAGAAGCCACAGACAAAAATCAAGGTGTGGGGGTGCATGTTTGTAATACCAGTGCAGGCTGAGAGGAGATGGGCAGATCCCTGGACTCTCTGGATAGCAGTTTAACCTACATGTCCCCAGCCAATAAGACTCTGAGACTTTGTCTGAGAAACTGGGTGAAAAAGAGCCTAAGGAGCAGCACCTGAAGTTGGCATCTGGCCTCCACTAGCATATGCACACAAATGTATGTGCACACTAGTTCACATGTGCACACGCACACACATTCACATGCATACACATACAAATTGAGCCAGTCTTAATTGACAATCTGATGAATATATAGGTATATATATTTATATGTATATTTATATACACATAAACACATATATATTCATATATACACATATATATTCATATACATACATATATATTCAGCAGAATATAACAGTTAACCCCTTAATACCCCCCCCCCAAAAAAAACCTTCAACACCTTTTATTGTCATTAAACCGCAAACACAGGTATTTACTGCCAATTTCTCTTCTGGTTTCCAAATCTTGGGAGCAACTAACCTGTCATCAGTGGAGTAGTTGATGAAAGGTGGTATGCTCGGGCTGAGTGATAGAACTCAGCACAAAAGGAGTGGTTTTCCAGAGCCATTGAAGACCTGAGGGAAACCCAAATGTCTGTCCAGAAGAAGACGGCATGGAAGTGCTGCTGCTGTACGAGTCCACTGTGATGAGATTTGGGTGAAGCTATAGGACGGTACCGTGATGGGGAATTGCCAGGGGCTGGGGTGAGAGAGAGAGATGGAGCAGTGGAGCATGAGGGATGATACTGAATTACATAGATTCCATCTGATCTACAATGGTGGACCCTATCACTGCATTTGTGCAAATGCATACATATGCAGGGTGAATCTAAATGTGGACTGTGAACTTTGAGTGACAATCATGCATCACTGGTGGCTCACTGACCAAAACAAAGGTAAGCTCACTCTGGTGGAGGTGCTGACCACAGTGGCTACTGTACCCGTGTGTAGGCAGGAGATGTGTGGGAAACCTCTTTGCCTTTGATCTTAAAGAAAGGAAGCCAGTAAAGATGGACAGCACCCTATGAGAATCAACTGTTTCCTGGGTAGATCCTAGCTGCAGAGGGGGGTTGGGATAGACAACAGGAAATGCCCAAGCCCCTATGCTGGTACCACCTGGCAGTGTAGTCTCTGGACTGTAGGGACTCAGGATCTCAGAGATGCTGAGGCCCAAACAAGACAGAGAGGATTACGGGTATTCCAATAAGCACCATCTACTGGCAGGTTAAACTGTGTACTTCTGCTTAGCTGGTCCTAAAGATCTGAACAAGGTGCTGGGCCTCCAGGACTGTCTACCCTTTGAACCTGGACCTATACCTGACTCATCCTCAAGCCTGGCATGTGCTGGCTTTCTGGGTGTGCACGCCTCCTTCCAATTCTCAGGCTTGTTTAGTCTCATGTTGTCCTGTAGCCCTTCCTGTACTACTATGCCACTCACCTATCCAGGGAATGCATGACAGCCACCATCTTCCTGGTGAGCTGTGTATTGACTTGCTCTTTGCTGTGCTCTCCATCTCAAGCCAGTCCCAAGGACCAGCTGGCTTGCCTATAGTATACACAATAGTATCTTCCATAGCGGGGAGTAGGGCAGGCTTGCTGTTGGCCTCACAGCTATGGCAGATTGCAGGCAGCGTGCCTAGTGAAGCCATCTCCATTTGGCATCCCCTGACTACTTTGGTCCTATGTCTCTTACCAGCTTTTCTAAGATGTCCATTCAGGGGAACAGGCCTCCTTCCCTTCTAACAAGTCTTCTTTATTCCCATCCTACATCTCAATCCCTCCACTTTCTGGCCAGTAGGGTCATAGTTCCCACAGGTTCCATTACTCCAGTTCACTGCCACCAGAGCAATGATCCACCATATCCAGCCGTTCCCTAAATGGTCTGGTCCTACTCATACCTTGCCTTTCCCCCACTTAATTCACAAACTGCTCCCCCCTGGCCCTGTGCAGTCAGCCACCCTAACTTCCTAGCTGTCCCATGGGGGATAATCAAGCATGCATCCCCTGCTCAAGCAATGGGGAGCTAGCTGTAGACTTGTAGAAATATCTGGAGTCAGACTGGAGCCTGCTCCATCCAAGACCACCTCCCCTGTGGTACTTTCTCTGGCTTACTCTGAGTTGAATGTCTCCCTGCTGTGCTGGTTCCCAGCTCACCCCTTAATGCCTTGAAACTCAATTTGCATGCATCTCATGTCCGTGGAGTATTCTTTCTCTAAACGGAATTCTGCCCACTTATCTGTCCCCTCTCTAACTAGCAGTATCCATAGCCATTGTTCTGTCCTGGAAACAAAGTAACTCTGCTGGACATCTGGCATCCCTGACTGGGATCCTTGGGCCTCACTCATTCAAAACCAGATAGGGGGTTTTAGTAACCCTTTGCTGAGCAAAACATGTATTGGCCCAGAAAGGTCTACCCATTTCTCATGTACTGACAGATGGCGGGGGATGAGGGGGTGTCTTGACCTCCACTTAACGCAGCTCAGAATTGTCCTCAGAAGATTTTCTGGGGCCAGGCATTCTTAACTCTATGGTGCCTACTGTCCCAGAGACCTGGGCTTGTTGTCACTAGGGGCATATGAAAGAACATCTGATGACAGTACTTCTTTACTTTCCCTTTCTAGGTTCAGACCTCTGCTGTCTGGCCCACAAGCATGGGTGCATGGCCTGCTGTTTGCTGGGAAAAGTAGGATGAGACAGATGTGCTAATATGTGGGGTGTCATTTGTCCCAGCAAACAGCAGATCTCAGGTCCATATGTCAGTCCTGTCTAATTCCTCACAGACTAACCTTCAGTGTGAGCCATGACAGCCACACCCTTCCTGGATATCAGGGACCTACAGTATGGGCCTGGCTGCAGCCTGTCTACCCTGGCAGCTCCTCTTCCAGGGTTTCTGTCCCAGGGGGTAGAGGGACAGGAGTTTCAATGAGTATTGAATGTTGACAGCAAATGAGATTAACACCATTAGTGAGAGTGTGTGGGTTTTACTTCTGATTCGCCTCACTCTCCCTCTGAAAGACTCAGTAATGGCCTCAAAGACACTAAATGGCTCATTTTTATAAGAGAGGCAAAGTCAATTTGAAAAATCTTCTAAGTAATTTGATTGTCAGGCTTTTCCCATCAATGGAGAAAATAAAACATATACAGAGACTGCACACTCCTAATACACAGAGACAGAATAACCCTAATACACACAGATGCTCACTCCTAATATACACAGACAGTGTGCCTCTAGTACACAGACAAAGCACACCACTAATACACAGAGACAGTGCACCTCTAATGCATATAGAGTGCATTCCTAATACATACAGTGTACCCCTAATACACACAGACAGCACACCTCTAATACACACATTCTACCCCTAAAACACAGACAGAGCACCCCTAAAACACAGAAAATGCATCCCTAATACACAGAGACAGCTCACCCCTAATACATAGAGACTGTGCACCCCTAATACACAGTGTACCCCTAATATACACAGACAGCATACCTCTAATACACATTTTACCCCTAAAACACAGACAGTGTGCCCTTAATACACAGAGGCAGCTCATCCCTATATACACAGACAGTGCACCCTAATACACAGAGACAGCACACGCCACACAGACAGCGCACCCCTCACACAGAGATGTCATGTACTTCTGATGATAGAGACAACACCTCACACAAAGAGATAATACCACTACATATAGCCACAGACTAAATACACAAATGTGTTACACTCTCCTACCCCTCCCTACACACACAATACCATTCATACTCTATAACACTAGAAAGTTCCTTCCAGAACATAATGTTGAAGTAGTTAGCATTTACTACAAAAACCTAGGCATAGAAATATGCCTGTCTATACTAAGGATGTTGTTTCCCTCCGTGTCCTCAGTTGGAAAGTGCTCAAACTGGAGGATGAGGGATGCAGGCTGGACATACTAGACTCAGGTCCTGAGTTTCAGGATGATGGTCATCTCCCCAGGGCTGGCTGGGCACAGGGGCTAGCCTCAGACCTGGGATCTGAGACCAGTTCAGGTACCTGCTAGGTGGCTAGGGCTAAAAATGGAAGGTTTATCTAGTCCTAGCAGGCCATGGAGTGGTAGGGGACTGTCCAGAGGTAATGGGCACTTGGGCAATTGCTCAGTGGTCAGAGCCTAGCTGAGGACTCTGCATGGAATATGATAGACACCACTTAGTCTAGTGTCAAAATGAGGTTCAGTAAACCTTGACACCTGGAGTCTCAGCCACCAGAGGAACCAACACCAGATCTTTCCCAAGAAACCTCCAAAATACTTTATCTGGTTCTAATCTAAGCTGGCTACTACCTGGTCCATCCAGGCATGGAAAGACATAGCAGGTTTTAAATCAAGGAGCCTTTCTATGATTCTGTCTATCTGTCAGAGGCCCGGCTGCTACAGTGGTACCTAAGCCCTTCTTGGCACCAAAGGCATCCTAGCACCGTCTGGGCAAGGACAGCATGGATCTCCTGTTCCTGCCCTGGCCGCAGTCTTTGCTGGGCCACTCTTCTCCTTCTGTCTTCCCTTCCCAACACTGATCCTATCTCTCCACCTAGCCTATGTTTCCTAGGGCATCACTCCTGCTGAGCCATCATAGCTTACCCAAGGGTGCTGGGAGTTTGTTCTCTGGAGACATTCATTGTTGGCAAGGAAAATCTCCATGGACTTTTGGCGCCTGAGAGGTTGTGCTCATAAACGACATAACTACAGTGGCTGTGATGTGCAGGCCTAAGGACTCCAAGAGAGACAAGGAGAGTGAGACCTGAGCTCTGCCAATGAGGCATACTGCAGCACAGCAGAACAACTTCACCTAAGCCAGGCCTGAATTCCTCCCTTATATACACAGTGATTTCCATCTCGGTGCATCAAAGAGCTGAGCCCCTGGGCTGTACTGGTTGATGGATGCCTGTTGCTCAGTTGTCAGTAGTTCTGTGAACTGAATGATAGATAGTGAACTGGAGGCCTGAAAGTGGCCATAATGGCAGCATTTAGACCACAGACAAGGGCAAATGGGACAGCATTTACCAGCCCGACATTTATTCAGCTCACTGATTAATTGGTTTATTTGATGGCAATTGGCTATTAAATAGCAGGTGTGTGTTGGAAACTCACCTGACACAGAATGCACACAAGATAATTCAGAAGTGAGCTTTTCCCCCCAAGTAGCTCAGTCTATAGTTTTAAGACCTAAAAGCTGATGAATGTATAGATGTATGTGACAGAAGTACTAAGAATTTGACACCCAATGTCCTCTATGGAATAAAGGAGGATAGTTCTCCCCAGGGAGCTGACCCTGACTTCCTCAGTTGCTTTAAATAGACCATGTTCTAAGAGTACCCTCCCAACATCTTGAGAGGCCCATACCCAGGGCCTTAAGCTATGTTCTCACAGCCTATATGCCTCTCGGGGTCCCAACCAGAGTGAAGGAATCTTGACATAAGGGACCTTAGACATGGATAATAAGAGGGATTGTGGCACACAGCAAAGAGCATTGCCTCAAAAGAATGGCATCCACTCCTTCCGTCCAAGTCTCAGTAACTTTACTGTTCCAAACTTTGGTCTCTAGGATGCTCCAGTCAGTTCTCAGCAGGGCCTGTGGCAGGAAGTGCTGACTGTTGCTGGCCTGCCTCCTTCCTGGTAGGCCTTGGATAACAGAAGGGCTCTTGGCTTTGTCTCCCTGGAACTCATGACAGAGATGAAAAGAGCAGAGAACCCAGCCATCTCATGTACATAAATGAATGAATAAAATGAAGACCAAATTATGGGCTGGACAAATAGCTCAGCAGGTAGACATGTACTGCCAAGCCTGATGACTTGAATTTGTCTCTGGGACCTACATGGTGGAAAAAAGAACTGACTTCCACAAGTTCTCCTCTGACTGCCACACATATACCATGACACATACATAAAAGTAACTAATAAAGTTCAGATAAAAGACTGTTTTCCAGGTGATCACAAATATATGGTAACTGGTATGTATACATCCATGCATATATATTTGGGTTTATAAATGCATCCATGTTTGCATGCCACTTTAATATGAGATGTTTGAAGGCCTGAGACCCCACCTCTTTGACCACCATCTTGAAACTGCAATTTCCAAACTCTTTCCTCAGACATTGGCTGGAGAGGTTGTAGCCTTTGGAAGAAAGGAAAGGAGGAAATCTTTATGACCAGATATTGTTTCTTAGACACAGCCAAAGATTTTTGCAAACCACAAACTCAAAGAGTTTTGTATCCAGAATGCATGACCAATTCTCAAGCTAGGAAGAAAGAAATAGGCTGTCTAATTCCAAAATGGACCAAGGCCTACCGATCCCTTTGCCAGAGAAGATTAGAAACCCACAAATGTATTTGACCTCACTGGCCATTGGCAAAAGCCAATTTGCTGGGTGTTCTCTGGGTGACAGAATTTTCCTGAAGGAAGACAGGTCACTGGAGCTCAGAGTTCAGCAGTGGGGAGAGGCTGGTGCCATGGTAACAATACTGGAGGAAGGGAAGTTCTCTGAATTGTATAACAAAATCTCAGAGAATGGTCCACCTCCCCTCTTCCTAGACAGGAACACACACCTACAGAGGCTGGTAAATCTGAACAAGCCCACACTTAACATTATTTCAGGACACCAGTTTCCCACTGTTGATGTATGCTCCTTCTTAGATCATAGGTCATCTCTGGCCTCCACTGGATCAGATGTTCTCCTTCCCCTAGGTTTGTAGCCTTACCATTGCTCATAGCCTACTAGCTCTATGGTGGGAAGACCACAGTGCCTGCTTCACTCCCATCTCAGCTTACATGAAATCTCTCTACTACCTATATCTACTGCCCATGACACATCTCACAGTTTTCTCAGAGCTTAGACATCAGTCCATGAGCAAAAGAATGTACCAGACTCCTATCTCTGCCATGGATCGAGTGGGGTGAACCTTCTTCAATGTAGAGTAAGTACATTACATACAAATCTCAGGAAAGTTAATTGTTGAACCGATGTCAACAATACCAAACAACATAGCGTGCCAGTGCAGACAGACCAAGGTGATGTCACTATCACACTCAGGGGCAATGGGCTCTACTCATATAGGACTCAGTCCTATAGAGCAGGTACACATTTGACCTAAGAGGACACAGGGAGGGCTCATCTCCCTCCTCTTGCTTCTCTGTAAATTTTTCCAAAATTGCTTTGAATGAGTGTTCCTCACCTCACCTCACTAAAGCCCATGAGCACATAAATAGCTTATGGCCCAGCAAATACACTGAGGGAGAAATCAACCACAAAAAAGAGTGAAGTCTGAGCCAGGGGGCAGGGAGGGGCACTGTTAAATCAGCATGACTTCCAAAAGATTTCTAGTAGCTGATAGAGACACATATTTGCTCGATGTTGAGCCTTTTAGGTTGTTCTTGGGAGTTTGTTGTTGTTGGGGGTTTTTTGTTGTTGTTTGTTTTGTGTTTTCACTCTCCTGTTTGTTCAAGACATGCAGATGTGTAACTAGGACATTTTGGTTATAAATTCATTTACAATAAGATTATTTACAGAAGGCTGGTGCAGATGGAATACTAAATGCGCTCATGGAACATATTTGGAAAGGCCCCATGTTTAAATGACTTACATTTTTAAAGTGAAAAGAAGGCTATCACTCGAGAAGAGCATCTAGGGACCCGGCTGCAGCAGGAGCATGGGCTCCTGTGCTGTGGCCTGCACACCCTGTGCCCACAGCAGTCCTGGGGAAATACGGGTGCTTCATTAGCTTTGCATTTTCCACACTGAACCCTGTTCCAGCTGGGATTCCTAGGGCCTTAGCCATTCTGGCCACTGACACTGTGAGACTAAACTCTAGACATTTTGCTTCTGGCCCAGGCTTTCCTGGAAGAAAAGTAGGGAAGGCAGGCTCTGGAGGCTGAGTTCTCGAGTCCATAGAGAAGCAGCTAAGTAGGTGCAGTCAACCTTGCCCCTAGCAAAATGTTCCAGTCTCACCCACAATGACCGCCCTACGCCCAAAAGATGAAGCCAACTGAGTTAACCAGGGCACCAAGTCAGCTGCACAGAACCCTAAAGCTGTCACACACTGGTGTTTCTGTCTTCAAGGGGTGTTGCTCTTTACCAGTGGTGATTGTTTTTTCTGTTGGTAACTAGACCTTCTAGACACTTCGGTTGGTTTTCTTTCTCTGTTCTCCTTTCTGAGAAAGCTCATTCTCTTCAAAGGAATGACTTCCTTCCAGCACAACTCCTTAACACAGCACTACTCAGACTTGGTGACATATCAAATAAACCCTTAGGAGATGCTGGTTCTCACCTGTTTCTCTGGCTACTAGTTCAGCTGGACAGAGTTACACCATGAATGCTTGTGGAGTTCTCCCTAATGGTGGGGAAAAGTGCAGCCCATCTGAGATACACCAGGAACACAGTAGCTTAGTACTTCAAACTTTGGTCAATTTGCAACCCTTCTGTGGCCCAGGGTGCATGGCCAGAGCTGCTGGGAGCCTCTCAGCAAACACTGAGTTCTAGTGCTTGCTCACTGAGGTCAAATAGAGTTGATCTGCACTGCATCTCTCTGACCCAACATTTAGATGCATTATCATATGTGGTCCTCATAAGAACCCCTCATGTTGTTATGAAGACACTGTTTCCTCATGTTACAGGAAGACTCTGAGGCCTTAGCTGGACAAACACCAGTACCTAGGAGGTGATCTCTAAGAACAGGGCTAGCAAATGGCAAAAATCAAATAGCCCCACAATTGTACCCATCCTTGGTTAAGAAAGGGCCTACCAGACACACACACTCTAGCTTTTTGTTCTCCCTCTATCTCACTGTACACAATGAGGAAACTGAGGCTGCGGTCTAGCTGGAGAAACAGAGTTCACCCACACCAGCACAAATCTAAGAGTCCTTATAAATGCCTGCCTCCTGATTGTCCTTCAGCCTTCTTTGCTTGGGGTCCAGAGCAGACTGTGATAGGTCGGAGCTCAGTGTCTCTATTTGTCCCAGTTCCTCTTCTGCACTCTTTACATTTGCAATTAGGAGGAAGCTCCAATGGGTTTCATCTAAGTATCTGTCAGTTTACTCAGCTAAACCCATCTCCATGGCTTCTGACCCCTAACAAAGACATCACAAGCATTACATTTCTGTGGGCCTCTGTAGTGTTCAGAGCACTTTCACGGATGACCATGTTACAATATGAATGCACTTAGTTGCAGGTGGCTGGGGGTCAGATCATGCCTGTTCTCCTCCACAGAGGAGAATCTTCCTAGTTTTTGGTATAGCTGGTGAGAAGGAGGTGTGAGCTGCCTCTGAAGAGACTGTACTCTTGACAAAGTTGATAAGGCAGAGCTGGAAGGACATCAGCGCCTGGGAGGGAGATCTCAGTGCCTCATGTCAGCCGTGTCACCTTGGCTGAGATGCAGAATCTCTACCCAATTCCTTCAACTGGAGGAGGGGGAGGAAGCCTGCTTAGCAGAGCTTGGTGAGGTCTGAGGATAATGTCTGCTGCACACCCAGAGTTCCAATGACATCTGACTTCCCTGGCAGCTCTGATCTCAGCCTCTTCTCAGCTCTGATTTTACCTGGCTACTTACATCATAAGAGCCTGATTTTTATTGCATATATTTTCAGATGATGAGAGAAGATACACTTAGAATGCAGATACTCAACTCAACTCATTCAAGATTCAAGCTGCCCACGAAATCCCTCCTTGATCTTTGGATTGCATATAGCAGAAGCTTAACACCAGATGATTATAATCCAACAAGGGTAAGAAAAGTGTGGCAGAGCATAATACAGTAACTGGCATTGACAAAAAGTGCGCACATGTGTATGTGTGTGTGTGTGTGTGTGTGTGTGTGTGTGTGTGTGTGTTGTAAAAGAAAACGTGAGCTTTATCAAGCTTGCCAGCAATGAGGAGAGATGCTCAGACACAAGGCTGGCAAATTCTCAGTGTATTTTTCTGGTCCTCTATTAAGAAAATCACCGATGGACCATCTGTCTGGTTTAAGAAACCCCTCTATGCTGTGACTCTTAAAACTTCAAGTGCACCAGGAAAAAGATCCTCTGCAACAGCTACCCAGAGACCATTGCTGTTGGCAGTCTGCCTTTGGCCTAGTTTAGACCAAAGCAATCTGGGCAGGGCTATGTGGATCAGGGTCGGTCCTACTAGGATCCAGGTCATGAATGTGTCTGGTCCTCTGGTTCCACTTATGCAGCTCCCCAGAGAAGAGGCAGCTAGCCCGTTGATGAGCAAGATACCTGTGTTGGTTAAGAATTTGTCCATTCACCACAAGCTAGGGTCATCTGGGAAGAAGGAACCTCAATTGAGGAAATGCTTCCTTCAGATTGGCATACACCAAGTCTGTGGGGGCATTCTCTTGACTGTTTCAATGGGAAGGCTCATCCCAGTGTAAATTGCACCATCCTGGGCAATGGGTCATGGGTTGTATAAAATGCAAGTCAGAAAGTAGGTCTTCAAGCCAGGCACAGTGGTGCACACCTATAATCCCACCACTCAGGGAGGCAGAGGCAGGAGGGTCACTGTGAGTTAGAGGTCAGCCTGGTCTACAAAGCATGATTCCAGGACAGCCAGGGCAACACATTAAAACTCTGTCTTGAAAAAACAAACAAACAAACACACAGAGAGAGAGAGAGAGAGAGAGAGAGGGAGAGAGAGAGAGAGAGAGAGAGAGAGAGAGGGAGAGAGAGAGAGAGAGAGAGAGAGGGAGAGGGAGGGAGGGAGAGAACAAACAAAGAGGGCCACTCTCCTCTATGGTCTCTGCTTCTGCTTCTGCCTTCAAGTTCTCACCCTGACTTCCCTTCATGGTGGACTGAATATAAACTGTAATATAAATAGACCCTTTTCTCCCCAAGTTGCTTTGGTCAGTGTTTAATCACAGTAGCAGAAAAGAAAACAAAACTAGGACAGCATCCTTGCAGGATGTAGAGCCCAGCTCTTCCAGTCACTCTGGGAATTCAGTCTCACTGCCTGTGATGACAAAGCTTATGTTCTCAGGAAGGACAACCAGGACTGTGGACCCTCCCCCACCTTCCAGCAGGTGGCAGCTGATGCGTCCATCCTTTGCTGGTACTAGGCCCTAGTTTCTCCAGCATCCCAGGGTAGACTGAAAACTAAAGATTCTTCCAGCATCTTCCAGGCCCTCAGCATCAGACCGGGGCTGCTGAGACATCCGTACTAATGGACTGAGCAGCCATTGGGCTCCCAACCTCTCTAGAGAGTGGTGAGCACTGTTAGACAACTCAACCACTGTATGAGCCAAGATAGCAAAGCATCATGCACACATTTTATTGGCTCTATTCCTCTAGAGATGCCTGCTTGATACACAGAGCTGTGACCTTGTATCTACCAAGATAGGGACTAAATACAAAGGTCCCAGTACAGCCACAGTCCTGGTGATGATCTGTCACAGGTATGTGCCATAGCTAAGGGAATCCATGGCAACTGTTGCCCTGATAGTCATAGGGTCACATTGGGCTCAGTCTGGTATGCTCTGAAATGTACTCACGTTGTGTGAAACTTTTTCAAGGGAGTTGAGAACAATTGTCTACTTATACCAGTTAGGGAAATGATGACAGACCAAAATACCCACTGCATCAAAGTCCAACCTGGCAATCCAATGATTTTTATCCCAGTAAAATAACATGGATAACCCAAAGGCTGCCACATCACTGAAAAGTCTACCCCAACCTGGGTATCAACCTACAGAAGCTGCATCCCCAGAGCTCTCTGCATGACTCATGGAGATAGGATGAAGAGCTCATGACATCTGAGAGCCTCCTCACCAAGTAGTTGTTTATGGCTTCTATAAGCTGGGTGAGGGGCCTTGTAATCTGGTTAGTTTCAGGAACTTCCTGAGATTCATGAGCCCCCTCCTCCTTTCAGGAGAGAGGGCTTCGATCTGTAGGAAACTGCCCTAGGAGCCACACACCCCCCCAAATCACCAGGGCAGTTGGAGACTTACTGTGGGGTTAAGGGTATCACTGACTGTCCGTGCATCTCCAGTGCACTAAGCTGGACAGGGTGAGTCTACCTCTCAGGTCCAGTTTGGTCCTCCTGCTTTTACACAAAAGAATTTTCACCCCGATAGCATTATGTGTGATTTCTAGTTTTTGTAATTTGGTTCTGAGATGATTTATAGCTAGTGTGTTAATTATGAATACACGCATTACCATTTTTATAGCCTCCTTGGATATGGATCAGCGGAGAACCAACCACTACCCTATTGTTTCCATTTATCAAGGAGCTCAGGCCCATGTGTTTGTAAACCAATAGTTCGGACCTAGACCCCAGGGGCCAGGCAGCTGCTTCTCAGGCTCCTTAAACTACACCAAATGCAGATTGCAAGCTTCTTCTCAGGAGCTGTCTGCCAGAAGCCCTTGACCAAGTCTTTCCTGCTTTTCCCTCAAAATGTTAAAGAAACACACAGACACTGGGATGTAAAGCCTTCAGACTCTCCTACTTCTAGAGACTGAAGATGAATCAACCCTACATCACTAAAATGGCAGAATTGAAAGAGGGAGTTTGGAAGAAGAAAACATGAAGACCTCTCTTCATGTGTTCGCAATGCCCAGGAGTCAGCAGTATTCAGCCTGACTCCCATTTCTGATCCTGCCTCTGACCTGCATTTTAAATGCTAGCAGTTCTTGAGGGAGGGGCTAGCAGTACTCCAGGTCATCCCTGCCCTAGACACCTAAGAGTCCATCAATGTCACACCTGAAGTCCGCCCTCCAGCACGCAGTCTGGACCTCCGCTGTACCTCTGGGTCCTTTGCCTTAGACATAATATCAAGTGGGCTGGAGAGATAGACAGAAGGCTCTATTTCCTTTGTCTCAAGGATCCCAAAGTTCTGCCACTGAAGGTGGCCCAGGGCTTGTGGTACAACATGGCCCAAGGACTCACCCAAAGCTTCTTAGTTCTGTATCTGGAGAAAGGGGACTGTGTCCCCTGATCTCTCAAGCAGAGGCAAACAACAGACAGAATGGGCTCTAGGAAAGCAGTCACAGAGAGAAACGGCTAAGAAACAGAGCACTGCTCCAGCAGCCTCTCCCAGCTGCCATGGCCACTTCAAGCCTGTCTAGTACTGCTCTGAACAGCATAATTCTTGAAATGCCAAGATTTGCCCTGGAAAAAGAAGCATCAGGAAGAGCAGAGACAGACGGGGTGTGGAAAGCTGCCTGAGCTTTACCTGGGGAAGAGCACCGGGGAATTGTGGAGGGAAGAAAGCGAGAGGGGGGGGGGAGAGATTTGGGGATTCACTTTGTTCTGGCCTCCGGCCCTACCCCTGACTTTGAGCACCCCTCATGCTGTCTCACAACAACTTTGATCTAAGCCAGGACAGCTGCTGTACTAGTTGCGGGTAATTCAAAAAAGACTGGAAAACAGAGGACAACTCCACCCTGGGTATAAAGTAGGAGAGCTCAAAGAGAAGGGCCAGCCACCTCACAGAAGAGAAGAGAAAATGAGTTGCAAGTACAGAGCAGGTGAGATCCTGGGGTCAGAGGCACAAGTCAGCTGTGGCAGTCTGCACAGGTGACAGGGGTGTGCCAGCTTAAACGCTGAAGCCCAGGCAAGTCCCTCCTGCTCTGCTGCTCTCTCACAGTTTGCTTCTCTTGTCTACTTAGTAAGCTGCATTCAAACCAACTGCATCCGTGTGATAGCAGGAAGTAGTGCAGGCCAAATGAGAAGCCCCATTGGACAGTTGTTCTCTGTTAACTATTAAGCATAATCAATAGGTGAGGCTGAGAACGGCCAATTTGGTGATGGCCTGGACATGAATTATCTACTTTCAATACACCTTCCTGAAACACATGATCAGTTTTTCTGAGTCTGATGTTCCTGTGGCTCCCAGTGATCCTGGTCTGAGTCCCACTCCTCCATCCTGTGCCTCTCCTAACCTCAGCATATGACAAAAGGGGTTGGCAGTCATTTGACGCTATCATGAAAGACTTCAGTTTGGGGATGGGGCGATCGTTCACGAGGACTTGAGTTTGATTCCCAGAGCCTAATGTTTTAAAACCAGTTGTAATTGTGGTGCATACCTGTAACCCCCGTGCTGGGGAGGCAGAGATAGGTGGACATCTGGGGCTCCAGTGGCAGTCAGCCAGCCTTCTTGGTGATCTCTGGACCCAGGGAGAGACTTTGTCACGAAAACATGGAGAAGAGAGGGAGGAGAAGGGAGGGGAGAGGGGGGATAGATGCTCCCTGGGGAATAACACCCAAGGTGGTCCTCTGGCCTCCATATCTACACATATTCTTTCATACATGTGCACCTTCACACAAAACATTCATACACACCACAACACACACACACACACACACTCAAGACAAAAAATAAAATTCATCTCCTCTCCCCATACTTCTCTCTTTCCCTTGCCCTCCCCTCCCACTTCTTCCCCTCCCCCAAAACACTTTCTGGCAGAAGCCTATACTGGTTTATATTAGTATTCATTAGAATGTTGTGTTTTGATAGATGTGACTTTATAGTTACACCTATCAAAACTGACAATAAAACCTTACTGATTCTGAATGAGTCAAAATGTTTTTCTAACGAAGGTAATGGCTCCATTGCT
The DNA here is from genome assembly GCF_903995435.1 of Acomys russatus. Taxonomy (NCBI): domain Eukaryota; kingdom Metazoa; phylum Chordata; class Mammalia; order Rodentia; family Muridae; genus Acomys; species Acomys russatus. The sequence goes on along the minus strand of NC_067137.1, from coordinate 42,746,305 downwards.
GTGGCTCCACCTCTGAGGGGCATGTGGGCTGCCATTATGCTCTTGCGCCACAGTCTTTCCACACACCTCTGTGGTGTATCTATGGCCCCAAAGAGATTTCTTTTAAATAAATCTTTCCTTAAGGAAAGTTTGAGGGCATATGTGACTGTTTTCCTTAGTTTTAGGTAACGGGCGATGTCAGAACCACTTAGACTACAGGCTCAGCTCAGAAGCTAGAATGTGGACAGCAGATACTAGGGCTGAGCGCTTGGCATCATACCAGAAACTCCTCCCCTTCAGAGTGGAAGTGGCAGTGCTTTGGGTGTTTCTGTTTCTTGCCCATTTGCCCCTTCCTAGACACCCATCTCTGGTCCTCTCCACATGACATGGCATGCTGAACTCTAGTTTCCATTAACTCTGGGGACTGCAGGCCCATCACAGTGCAGCACTTGTTGGTTCACTTATCCGCAGCAGGGACATACAGGACTCTGTGAACTGCCTCTCGTCATCATTAGAGAACACAGACACGCAACAGCATTCACAAACTCCCTTGTATCCTGTCTCTCCCTCTTCCCTGAGACTAGCAATTTTATATTACAAGGGAGCGAAGAAACTTGAGATGAGACGTGGCTTTGCATAAACTCTGCTGTCTAGTCTTAGTGTGGGACTGTCCGTTTTCCTTCATGGCTGTGGAAGGACATCGACTCAGATCAACAGGTCATGGGGATGAGGTGGGGACTGCGAATGTATTTTTAACAAGCACCTGGGTAGTGCTATAGCTGCTGGTCTGAGGGCTCTGCCTCAAGAACCATGTCATTCCCCTAGCCCACTTTCTCTAGACATGCTTCCTTTTCTTCTCCCTTCCTAGGGACACAAGAGTGGTCACACTCAGCCTGTGTGTATGGCACTGTCAAACTAAAGCACACCTGGTTGGGTTTTCTGCTTTACTGGGCTAAGAGGAACCAGTGCAGAACAGGAACGTGTGTCCCAGGAGCCTGGTGGTATCACAGCCAGATAAACACAGCTTATTGGTCCTGTGATGAGGAGAAATGTGGTAAGTAGGGGAGTCAGGGGACTTTGCATGTGGTTAAAATAGCCATTATGGAAATAAGGTATAATCATACCAACCCATGTTCCTCTGAGCAAGTGTTTATTCTAAGGAAGACACGCCCAGTGTCAAACATTTTACTAGGTTTTCAGGTTGAAGATAATAATAAAATTTCCTTCAATATTAATGCTATGCTTCAGCAGACCTAAAGACACACCCAGAAAACTCATGTTGTATGCTTTTGCCTGCTAGCAGGTATGTTTAAGGAGTCACATAAATGGTTGGAAAAGGGAAAAAATTAAATAAATAAAAAGACATAATTTAATATTGGAAACTGAGTGTTCATTTGGAATAAACCAATTTATAAAGCTGGAAGTGACAGGCTGGAATTAAATGCACTTTTCTTTCATCACTGTTTTTCTAACCCTTCATCAGCCAATTACGCTCTCAAATCATTTAGCAGAAGGATCATCTTTACTCGCTTTTAAAGTAGATAAATTCTTCTTAAAAATCCATTTTAATATCTAGTTGACAGCTAATTTACATTTGTATTTATCATTTTCCCGAGTCTTCTCTGTGTGAAAAAGGTTTCCACCCAGAATCCATGGGCTGGACCTAGATAGGTGTCGGAGCACAGAGGCCTCTGAGAATAGCAAAGTATTAGGAAACAATGTACGGTGTCTCCAGACAGCGCTGACGCCGACGATCCAGTGGGAGGTGCTTCTCCCTTCAGGAACATTTCTTATGTGTTTAGTTACTCATCTCATAGCTACAGTACAATTTTCAACAAAAGAAACACAAGGATGAAGGAGGATGTTTTGGCTCACAGCTCTGGGGTGCAGGCAATTTTGGTGAGGAAGCCACGGCATCGGGAGCGCGAGGCAGCTGATCACATGGCATCCAAAGTTAGGCAGCCGAGAGAGGCTAATGCTGGATCGCAGCTCTCTTTGTCCTTTTTAATCCATCTAAAACACAAGCCCATGACACGGTGTTGCCTGAGGTTAGTGTGTGTCTTCCTACCTCAGCTAATGTAGGTAATCCCTCCCAGACACTTGTCTCCCAGGTGTAGGTCCTGTCAAGGTGACAATCAGTGTAAGTCATCTCACTGAGAGCGTTCTTATTGAGGACACAAACACACACTCACAAGCACGCAATAGGACTGAAGTCAATTTAAGTTCAAAAGCCAGCCCTAAATTCATCCCTTGTTCTAGACAATGGACTTTAAAGCAAGACAGGATTCATTAAATTGCACAGAGAGCTTCTATTCCCTGTTATCTCAAAATGATCTGATTTAATTTTAAATGTAAATTTTACTTGTACTAAATGCATATCACACATCTGTGGTTTGACTCACCTGTAATACTTAGGGAAGAAGTCAACGAGAGCATCATCTATGGTCAAAGGTCACTTTCCTCCGGACATTTAGGCAACCAGGGGAGACAATGATTTTCATCCAGTTACACGTGCACCCGCTGGTCTTCAGCTGACTGGGGTACCCTTATCAACACCTCAACCCCGCTTACCCCCTGAGTCTTTCACTTTTGGGGATGGTAAACTATATCATAAAGAACTATTAATAATAATGGAAATTGTGCGTTGCTAGGGGACAGCATCAACAGCAATGCTACACTACAAAACACAAATGCATTCCTCATGTCGACCCCATCTTCCCTCACACCTGAAACAAAACCTTTCTGCTATAGTTCCTGCACTTACACCCCACTTCCCTGCTTCCAAAGTGCCTGTCAGTTTTTCTAGTTGATATTAACACTGAGGCAATGGGGTGTCCCTCCCAAAGTAATTTCTCTTGAAATAGCATTTTCTTAAGGACTGGGTTCCCTGGTTGAGGCGGGTTAGGGTTAGGGTTAGGGTTAGGGTGGTGGATTTCTGGCCTTCTGAACTCCCCCCAGCAGCACCCTCTGAACTCTGACTACTTAATTCTCAGCCTTCTCTGCTGCCTCATAAGTCCAAATCCTTCCCACAAACCAGTTATAAAAGCATACCAAACACATGGCCATGTTTATCACAGTAACAACCCCACTTCCCGGTGCCAATTTGCCGTGTTACATTTCTTTTCACCATGACAAACTTCTTTACGGGACAATATAAAAGGAGGAAGTCTGATTTTATTTTTTTTTTTTTGGTCACAGTTTGATCATAGACCGACAGACAGAAAGACAGAATCCATCACGGTAGGAAAGGCATGATGCTGAAACAAGTCCACCAGGATCACACGTCACAGGGGTCTCACACTATGAAGCAGGGGAATTCGGGGCCAAACAAGAAGTGGGTATCACTTTCAAGGCCAGCTCCGTGTGGCACACTTCTGCTGGCAAGTTCACATGTTCCAAATGGGTCCCACAAAGTCCCCAAACAGCACCACCACCTGACCAAATGTTTGAACGCATGACTCTATAGGGGTGTTTCACACTCATACTGAAACAGAGGTTTACAAATTAAAGGGGCCACAAAGGCCAAGTGTGGAGGGGGAAAAACCCAGAAAACTCTTTGGAAGCAATGAGGAGATCCAGAGGTCCTTGTAACAGACAAGCTTTCAGATGTTTGTACAGCAAGGCAAGCATACTTCAGATAGGTGATATTTAGTCTAGGCCATATTAGTGGCATTTAAATGGACCCTGAATATGTCTTGGTCCTACATTTTTAGTTATTTTATGAACATGGCATCTTTAAAATGGCTGAAATGGACTAAACAAAAGAGTGCTTCAAACCTTGAAGATCATGTTTGAATCCAGCCTTGGGTTGAACGATGCATCATGAATTCTCTGACTTCTAAGGGAAGTGACTGAGCATCAACCCTAGGGGACCCACGGGAATCTCTACAAGGGCAGTAAGAGTCGCCAGAAATGAAAAGCTCTCCTTGAACTTTTTACCTGGGCCCACTTGGATGTGGACTGATCTTCTAGGCCAAGCATGGAAAGGCCAAGCTTTCATGACTGAGTCCGTGCAGCTTTTTTGAGCATGTCTAGCCCTCAGGTGTGAGTACAGCTCGACCTTGAATGCCTGGGCTTATGGGGAAACCACTTGGCCGTGGGATACTCTGCCCCATGGCTCTGCTTGCTGTCCTGCACAACTGTGAACAACTCCAAGAATAAGATGCCTATCGACACTTTCAGCTCCCCATCTTTTTAATCTGTGTCTTCAGGCCTTGGCTTTTATGTTTCCCCATAGCAATCAGCCCCACCTTCCCTCTTGCTCATCTGACAGGAAAGCAACATGGTAAGAAATTTTTCAAATGAAAATTGATGCGGAAGTCCTCGACAAGATATTGGCAAAACCATAGTCTCATTGATACCTAAACCTCACAAAAACTCAACAAAGAAAGAGAATTTCAGACCAATTTCTCTTATGAACATAGATGCAAAAATACTAAATAAAATACTTGCAAAATGAATACAGGAACACATCAAAGATATCATTCACCATGACCAAGTAGGCTTCATTCCAGGCATGCAGGGATGGTTTAATATATGGAAATCCATCAATGTAATCCACCATATAAACAAACTGAAAATAAAAAACCACATGATCATCTCCTTGGATGCAGAGAAAGCATTTGATAAAATTCAACACCCATTCATGTTTAAAGTTTTAGAGAGATCTGGGATACAAGGCACTTTCCTCAACATAATAAAGGCTATATACAGCAAGCCAATAGCCAAAATCAAAGTAAATGGTGAGATACTCAAGGAAATTCCTCTAAAATCGGGAACAAGGCAAGGCTGCCCACTCTCTCCATATCTCTTCAATATAGTACTCGAAGTTCTAGCCAGAGCAATAAGACAACAAAAGGAGATCAAGGGTATTCAAATGGGAAAGGAGGAAGTCAAATTATCCCTCTTTGCAGATGATATGATAGTGTACATAAGTGACCCTCAAAACTCCACCAGAGAACGCCTAAAGCTGATAAACACCTTCAGCAAATTGGCTGGATACAAAATTAACTCAAAAAAGTCTGTAGCCTTCCTATACACAAATGACAAGCTTGCAGAGGAAGAAATTAGGAAAACCATACCCTTCACATTAGCCACAAGCAATATAAAATATCTAGGAGTTACCCTAGCTAAGCAAGTGAAGGACTTGTATGAAAAAAATTTCAAAACTCTGAAGAAAGAGATTGAAGATGACCTGAGAAGATGGCATGATCTTCCTTGCTCATGGATCGGGAGAATTAACATAGTAAAAATGGCCATCCTACCAAAGCAATCTACAGATTTAATGCAATCCCTATCAAAATACCTACACAATTTTTTAAAGACATTGAAAGTTCAATTCTGAACTATGGAAAAACAACAAACCCAGAATAGCTAAACAATCTTGTACAATAAAAGGTGCTCCGGAGGAATCTCCATACCTGATCTCAAACTATACTATAAAGCAATAGTAATTAAAACAGCATGGTACTGGCACAGCAATAGGCTGGTTGATCAGTGGAATCGAATCGAAGACCCAGATATGAATCCACACACATATGGTCACTTGATTTTTGACAAAGAAGCCAAATCCATTCAATGGAAAAAGGATAGCATCTTCAACAAATGGTGCTGGTCTAACTGGAGGTCTAGTGTAAAAAAATGAAACTGGACCCATATTTGTCACCTGCACAAAACTCAATCCAAGTGGATTAAAGACCTCAACATAAAACCAGAGACACAAGCCACTTAGAGGAAAAAGTGGGAAGAGCCTGGAACATATTGGCACAGGAGACAACTTCCTGAACAGACACCAACGGCCCAGGCCTTAATGTCAACCATTAATAAATGGGACCCTCATGAGGCTGAGAAGCTTCTGTAAGGCAGGAGACACTGTCAAGGAGAACAAGCGACAGCCTACAGACTGGAAAAAATCTTCACCAACCCTTCATTCTGACAAAGGTCTAATATCCAAAATATATAAAGAACTCAAGAAATTAAACACCACCAAACCGAATAACCCAATTGAGAAATGGGGCTTGGAACTAAACAGAGAATTCTCAACAGAGGAATATCAAAGGGCTGAGAAACACTTAAAGAAATGCACAACCTCCTTAGTCATCAGGGAAATGCAAATCAAAACAACTCTGAGATTCCATCTTACACCCATCAGAATGGCTAAGATCAAAAATTCAAGCGACACCACATGCTGGTGAGGATGTGGGGAGAGAGGAACACTCCTTCATTGCTGGTGGGAATGCAAACTAGTACAGCCACTTTGGAAATCTATCTGGTGCTATCTCAGAAAACTGGGAATAGGGCTTCCTCAAGACCCAGCTATTCCACTCCTTGGAATATACCCAGAAGATGCTCCAGCACACAACAAGAAACTTTGCTCAACCATGTTCATAGCAGCCTTATTCATAATAGCCAGAACATGGAAACAGCCTAAGTGTCCCTCAGTAGAAGAGTGGATAAAGAAATTGTGGTACATATACACTATGGAATACTACTCAGCTATTAAAAACAAGGAATTCCCGAAATTTGTGGATAAATGGATTGAGCTAGAAATGATCATAATGAGTGAGTTAACCCAGAAGCAGAAAGACTCAAATGGTATATACTCACTTATATCTGCATACTAGCCCAAGGGGCATGTCCCATGAAAGCCTTCACTTACCAGGAAACTGGGACAGAGGGGAAGGCATCCTATTGGGACTCTAAATGAGAGACGCATGGGAGAATAGCAAAATAAAAAGATACAGAGGGTCCTAGAAACCTACAAGTAGAACAATATGATAGGCAGATTTGGGCCCAGGGGTCCCGCTCAAACTAAGGCACCAGCCAAGGACAATACAGGAGGTAAACTTTAAACCCCTTCCCAGACCTAGCCAATGGTCAGAATATTCTCCACAGTTGAGTGGAGAGTGTGATATGACTTTCTCACGGACTCTGGTGCCTCACATTTGACCATGTCCCCTGGAGGGGGAGACCTGGTGGCACTCAGAGGAAGGACAGCAGGTAGCCAAGAAGAGACTTGATACCCTATGAGAATATATAGGGGGAGGTGATCCCCCTCAGGAACAGTCATAGGGGAGGGGAATAATGGGAAAATGTGGGGGGGGGATGGGAGGATACAAGGGATGGGATAAACATTGAGATGTAACAAGAATAAATTAATAAAAAAAATTTAAAAAAAAGATATTGGCAAACCAAATCCAACATCACATTAAGATGACCATATGACAATCAAATGACATTTGTTGGAACAAGGTCCAAGAATGGAGTCATGTGGGATTTCTGAGTGGAAAATGGTGAGAAAAATGAACACAAGGATGGAAAGACAATTCATGTTAATGAATTAAGGAAATATTAATATTATTAAAATGTGTGTATGCTCCAGGGTGATCTAGAGTCAAGTGCCGGTGCTCCCAGAATCCAAATTGTATCTTTACCAAAGTGAAAATGTTTCTCAAAATATGTTTAGTCACTAAAGCAAGCTGAACAGAGTGAAGATATAGGTGTATTTGCTATATGGTCTCAAAACATGCCAGAAAACTACAGCAGTAAAAGGGTGGCCCAGTGCAGTAAACACACAGACCAACTGGACGAATGGAAGATTGTGCATTTATGATCTTTAGCCAAGGTTCCAGGAACACAAACAGAAAAGAAGCATTCTCTTCAACAAATGGTGCCCAGATACACTGAAAACTAGACCTTTCATTACACTACATGAACCAACACAAAATGGGCTGAAGACTTAAACATAAAACATAATGTTATAAAACTGGAAAATGCTCAGTAACATTACTCTGAGAAACGCTAACTTAGATATGAACCCCATGACACAAACCCCAGGAGCATAAATATGCTAGTGGGACTGCATCACATTATTTTTAATGGGATTATGCCACATCAACATGTTTCTGCAGTACAAAAGAAGCCATCAATAGCAAAGACAATTTATGCAATGAGAGTAAGTAATGATGAGTAAAACATCTACTAAAGGTTAGGGACTACTATTCAAAAATAGGTAGAATTGAACTTGTCAGCAAGTGAACCAATAACCCAAATAAAAAGAATAAAGGAACTAACTAGTCATTTCTCAGGAGACCCACAAATGTCCAATAGGTACATGGAAACCACTGAACATCATGAAATCATGTACAAATGAAAATCATGATATTATTTTCCCTCAGTCAGTTAGGAATGGGTATCCTATTGTTCTCAACCTTCCTGGTGATACAACCCTTTAATACAGTTCCTCATATGGTGGTGACCCCCAACCATAAAATTATTCTTGTTGCTATTTTATAACTATAATTTTGCTACTGTTATGAATCATAATGTAAATATTTGTGTTTTCAAATGGTCTTAAGTGGCTCCTGTGAAAGGAGTTGTGACCCACAGGTTGAGAACTGTACCAAAAAGACAAAACAAAACACAGTCAGTATCCCCAAGGATGTGGATTTAAAGGAATGCTGGTGAATGGCTAATAGAAATATTAATTAGCACAACAGTATTAGTGTGCTTTGGGGCGTTGTGATAAAACACTAACCAAAAGCAACCTAGGGAAAAAAGGGCTTATTCAACTTACAGGATACAGCTCAGCACTGAGGGAAGCCAAGGCAGAAACTGAAGCGGACACCACACCATTCTAAAGAAGGACAACCAGGGCCGTCGCTACTTACTGGCTTGCTCCCCAGAGCACACTCAACCGCTTTTTCACACAATTCAGAACCACCTCCCAAGGATGGCACTGCCCACACTGGGCTAGCCCCTCCTACATTAATCACCAATCAAGAAAATGCAGCTGGGTGTGGTGGTGTATGGCTTTAATCCCAGCACTCGGAAGGCAGAGGCAGGTGGATCGCTGTGAGTTCCAGGCCAGCCTGGTCTACAAAGCAAGTCCAGGACAGCCAAAGCCACACAGAGAAACCCTGTCTTGAAAAACCAAGATAATATAATAATAATAATAATAATAATAATAATAATAATAATAATAATAATAATAATAACAACAACAACAACAACAATAATAATAATATAAAAAGAAGAAAGAAAGAAAGAAAGAAAGAAAAGAAAAGAAAATGCCCACAAGCATGGCCACAGGCCAATCTGCTGAAGATGATTATTCATCTCATGCTAGCTCTTCCCAGGAGCGTCCAATTAACAATCAGGATTAGCAACACAACAGCCATCACAGGAGTGAGTGTGGAGGTTCCCAAAAGGTAAAAATGTGACTACCATGTGACCCAACAGTCACACTACTGGATATATAACTGAAGGGGTTTGTGCGTTGGATTCTGATCTGCAAATCAATGCATCAAAATGACACCCCTGAGCCCATGTTTGTTGCATCATTGCCATTAGCCATAATTAGGATGTTATATGCTACATCTGAAGTTATTTCACCTTTCTAGTTGAATTGTCCCTTGATCTCCCTCTCTTGAATTTCCCACCTCTGCTCCCTGGCCATTGAAACCACCATTCCGATCTTTACTCCTATGGATTATGCTTCTTTGGACTCCACACATTAGCGAGCAATGAAATACTTGTCTTTCTGTGTCTGGCTCTTTCTACTTAGGACATAGTGCCCTGAAAAGTCATCTATGATGCTGCTGCTTACAGAATTTCCTTTTACTAAGGTTAAATAATAATTCAGTGTGTTTATATGTCACATTTGTTATCCTCTCATCTATTGGTAGATATTTAGGCTAATTCCAAATCAATTAAAAAAATATTTGATAGTGGACATGCTAGTTTCTTGACTAAATCAGTTCCTAATGTGTGCATACTTCAAAACACCATGTGTATTCCATAAATATATACCCAAAATATCTTATTTAAAATTAGAATATCAGGACTAGAACTAGCTCAGTGGTAAAGTGCTTGCTTTGCATATGTACAAGAACTTGATTTGATCCTCAGCACTAAAAAAATCAATTAAATTTTAATTAAAAAACAGAAACAAGACTGTGGATATAGTTCAGCCAGTAGAGTGCATAGCTACACACACACCTACAAAATTAAATTTTAAAATAAGATTTTCAGATTTTATATTTCAAGATTATCATTAATTCTCAGATGACTGTGGCTCATTGGAGATTTGACGTTGTCAAGTCGTCTTCGCTCGTTTATATCTTAATTAACTTTACATTTTTATTCGTATTATTTGTAAAGTTTTTATTTTTGTCAATTTTTCCTCAGGCTGACCTTGGTTTCTCAGCCTGGTGCTAGTCAGCTTTATGGCAAGACAGGTTGTTTTGCTTTGGTTGGGTGGTTTTTGTTTTGTTTTGTTTTGTGACAGGTCTGTTCAGATTCCAGGTCTTCAGCCAGGGGAAACCAGGAAAGACCACATGGACCACCCAGCAAGATTACATCCGGGCTTCTACCCTCCAGAGCTGTGGAACTACATTTCCCAGCAGGCACTGGAGCATATCATGTTCAGGAAGAAAGGCGTGGTCTCAAACCAGTGCACCTTGCAAGGGGACGAGGCCGGTTTCTATTAGGGGAATTATGGAGTAGACTTCCCAGTATGCACTGATCCAGGGCGTTGTCTAAGCATGCTAGACTATAATTCCCACAATGCATTGCACTGGACCCCTCCCCTCTCCCTCCATCAGCGAGCCGTGGGAAGCAGAGGACTGCAGTGCCCGGCATGCTGCTCGTTGCCCCGGCATGCCCAGCTGCCTGGACAGTACCCTGATAGGGCAGAGCTGCAAGGGAGACAGTTAGGCTGTGAAGCTGCCCCTTCCTTCTTGAGTTCTGTGTATGAGGCTAACTGCTGCGGCACGCAGACCTCCCGATTGTTTAAATAAAGAAGTAGAGCGTGTATTTTAACATGGTTTGGTCAACACAGTGCAACCAAAAATTCTCATGTAGTAACCATGCATGACGGGAAGTCTGGGGCTAGGGCTCAAGGACGGCTTGACGGCTGTTATTTCAAACCGGTCACCTTTGTTTTTGGATGGGTGCCTATGTGCCCGTCATTCTATGCATTTATCTGTATGCAATGTGTGATCAAGGGTATGTGAGGCTTGAATAGTTCCTTTCTCTGAAAGAATCCCTTATTGTTTGTAGTAGATTTTTCTAGGTTGGTGGATTGTACAACCTATGACCGCATCCGTTCCTAGGCTTTTCTGCCACGATAGTCTGGTCCACTCAGCCATAGCCCTTGCCTGGTTGGTGCATGCTTTTGGGTTTCTGGCCAGTGTCCCGTGAGCTCAGCAGTGAGCCCCGCAGAAGTTCGCGGTGGCCACTCCATGCCCTCCCTGGTAACCTGACCGATTAGGACCTGAGGTGCTCAAACTGAACTGGAGCTGCTGCCTCCTGCTTCTGTTGGTTTTACCTGAAGAAGCTTTGCCTGCTAGTAGAAAACAGCTAAGGTCAGGTTGGCCTTCTGCCCGCGGCCGCCCCTTCCCCCCCCAATCCCCCACCCTACCCCCACTCCCAGCCCCCACCCTACCCCCACCACCCCCCACCCCCGCAAGACTCTGCTTGAGCAGGCTGGGCATGCTAAATAGTGTGCCTGCAGACTCTTGCTGAGGGATTGTATACCTGTGCGGATTCTAGTTGAGATGTAAAGACAGAGGGCTGAGGAAAACACAACTAGGAAACAAAACCTCAAGTGAGGAGAGTAAAGATGTGTGCAGCCGCTTGCTCTGCCCAGTGACAGAACATCCTGGTTTTCATGGTTGGAATCGATTGTGAAGCTCCCTGCCAGACACTAAAGATAAGTTTCTGGCCCAGAGTGAACTTGAGCTCAAAAAACTTCCAGCCTAGCTCCGGATCATGCTGCCGTCATGCGTACCAAATAGAGGGCATGTGGTTTGCTTTGCACTGGTCCTCACAATTTCTGTAGCTTGCTAAGTACACGTGTTCCCCTGGGCCTTGGTAAGATAGGAAAACCAGTGGGGAAAGCTTCCAAAGCTGTTAAAAAAAAAAAAAAAAAAAAAAAAAAAAAATCCATGGAGCTCAGGCTTAACTATTGGGATAGGCTGATCTCTCAGTCCCTCCTTTCTTTCCCTGTTTCCCTACAGATCTAAGTAAAGGTAATTTCAGCATTTCCAATGCATGCAGGTACAAAGCACCCCCACCCCCACCCCCAGCCTCTCTGAGTTTCCTCATCTATGAATATAGATGATAAACTGAAGTTCTCAGCAGGAAAAAAGAAAGAAAAGAAAAAGGTGCAAACATGTTATAGATTCCACAAGATTAACTAACTAGAACTCTGTGGTTGAAGAGAGTTGGAATGTTACAGATCAAATTAACATGGGTTTGCTTGACAGCCATGCACTGAATGCCTGCTTCTGTTTCTGAGTATCAGGCAGAACCTTTTGAGAAGGTGTGAACAAAATGAACTGCCACCGATTCTAGAGCTAAGAATCTCACCTGGGAACATTTGAAAGCTACAGCAGGTCCCCCGCTCTTCTATAAAGTCCGCTCTTCACTTTCTGTTGCTGTGGCAAAACATTCTCACCAAAACAGCTTAGGAGACAAAGTTGTTTCAGCTTACCCTTCCAGGTCACTCTATGGTGGAGGAATGTGGATTGCCAGCCTGACCTCTGGCTTGTTCACAGGCCCATGTTCAACTAGCTCTCTCCTATGGCATGGGGCCACCTGTGTAGGGACGATGCCACCTACAGTGGGCTGGGCCCTCTCATACCAACCATCAATCAAGACAATTCCCCACAGACATGGCCACAGGGCAATCTGATCTAGGCTTCTTCAACTGAGACTTTCCTTTCCCCAGGTGACTCTAGATTTTTTGTCAAGTCAAAAATAACTGAGCAAGCAATCGAAAGCTTGGGTCTAAACGGACCAGGGTGGTGTGGGAAGATGTGAGGTTCTGGAAATGGATGGTGGCACGGATTCACAGCAACCTGTTACTTAAGGGGAGACAGGATGACAAGTTGTATAATGTGTTTATTTTACTGAAGCAACAATGGAAGGAAAATGTTGCAAAGTTGAACTCCTGGAATTGAAAACAATGTCAGATTAAAAATTCAAGTCACAACTCAGGATTAGCAGCAGAATGGGCCTCCAGAAGGGAAGGGCAGTGGAATTAAAGACATAGCTTTGAGAACCATCCAGGGATGGAAAAAAATTAAAACTAAGGCAAAGTAGGAGAGGGTGCTCAACGATTACTAGAAGAAGAAGAAAAAAAAAAAACCTGTGGCCAGGATTTTAATGCAAGAAGCTGGTTGAGTACCCGAGCAGAGCAGAAACAGACAAAAGAGCAGTACCTTTCAGTTACTGACAACTAATGATAAATTGGAAATCTCAAGAACAGTCGAATGAAAAAAAGAAACCACAGGACTTTCCACAGGAGTGATTACAGAAATGACAGCAGGTTTCTCCGACATGAAGAGCCAGAAGACACTTGGACAGCATCGATAATACACTACAAAAAAATATTCCAACGTAGAATCTTGTAGCAAGTATGTGATAGATTCATATTGAACTAAATTATGAAGGAGGTGCTCATTTGTGAGGAAGGAAATGGCCTGAGATGGAGGAACTGGGCTGACAGATACAGAGTGCATAAGAAAGAAGTCAGCAATGAGAGGAGAACCCACGTCTAGGGAACTGCTCACCTTAACTCAAGGAAATAAGAGAGCAGGTGGCTCCTTGGCACAGGACTCTGTTCTGTGACAGGAGTAGGGTGAAAGTGCTACTTGTTTACAAATTAAGATATCAATGTAAACACATTTACATTTACAACTGGGTAGAAAAATTAAAATGTTTCTAAATTTCATTAGAAAATAAATAATTTAATTTTAAATGTAATGGGAATATTCCTCTTATTTAAAAAAAAACTGTATGAAGACACAATAATTAAGAAGGTTTTTTTTTCCCCCCACCCCTGGAGCTAGAAAAGATGGTCTAGTAATGGAAAAAGACAAAAAGTGTGTGAGGTCAGAACTAATTTATAGAGCAAGTGAATGTGTGTGGAGAGTTGTGCTAACCTTAAAGTCGGGGGCTGGGGTGGGTGCCCTAATATGCTGGAAATAACAAGCGCTCTCACTGAAAACCAGTCTCCTCTAAAACTTCCAAGGAGACAATTATGCAGGAGAAATCAAAAGCCTTAAATGTGCCTGGCTTCGCCTCCTAGGTTCTGCTTCTAGAAATTTACCCAGGTTCAAATGCTAAACAAGAACCTCCATGTGGCCACGTGTATGTGTACGCACACGAACATGTACATACATGTGTGAGTGTGCATGTGTGTGCACATGTATGCAGAGGCTTGACATTTATGTTTGTAATTATTCCTACTGACTCTTCCACCTTAACACTGAGGCAGGACTTTCAGGCAAACCCAGAGCTTTCTGATATAAGTCTGAGGATCTCCAGTCTCTGTTTCGCAAGGCTGGGATTACAAATGGGTCACCACGCCCATCCAGCATTTATGTGAGTTCTTGGGGATCCAACTCTGATCATCAGGTTAGCCACTGGACAGTCTCCCCAACCTTTATGATAGCATTTAAATGTTTGTTACCGGGTGTGTTAAGGAAGCCATATGCCCCAAGCACCAAGGCAGGACTGGAAGTGCTGGTGGGAGGGAAGCTGGCCCATTGGAAGGGACAGCAGGTGTGTCCAAAGAGTTGTTCTGAGGACAGGACAAGATGGCACTTTAACCATTGCCCACATACAGAAAGAGCCTTTGAGTACTGGGTGCCCACAGCATGTTATACAGTCCTAGGGTACCCCTCCTTCTGACCCTCGGGGCTCCCCAGGGCAGAACTAGTAAGTATCTAGGAGTAAAGTCCAGCTAGTGAGAGACAGGAGAACATGGGCTCCTTCCACGAAGCCGGTGCCCCCTCAAAGGTGTGTGTGCTGATAGCTTAGTACCCAACTAGTGAAGGGATCACAGGGATACTGTAGATTCATACTGTCACAGCTAGATGGAGCACCGAGAGGCAGAACCTGATTGAAGAAGTAGTCCCTGGGGGCGTCTTTGAAGGGTAGATTTTGCTCCTGATTTCCCACCACCACCTCTTTTCCACCATCAAATCAGTGATACACCCGTTCACCTTCATGTGCTACCAGAGCACCAAGGGCCAGGTGTCTCTGCACTGAAACCTCTAGTTCATGCACCAGGATGAATCATCCTTTAAATAACCTTGGGTGCTTGGCTGCAGCGGCAGAAAGCAGGTATACACTTAAGTTATGTCAACTTTCAAGTTTTTCTTCTTTATCCTTGGGCATGCAATATAATGATATTTGAGGGTGGGGGGTCTCTAGGAGAAAATTAAAGTTAAGGAAGGCCATGAGGGTGGGGTCACCATACTATAGTTAGTGCTCTTGCAGGAGGAGGGAGACACAAGAATGCTTCCCCTGAGAAGGTGGTGTCTTCATCCAGGGAGTGCATCATCTAGACTTGGCCATTTACTACAGCTCAAGCCCGGGCTTCCCACCTTCAAGACTAGGAGGAGGTGACGGTCTGTTAGGTATCCTGTCGGTGACATCCTGCCATGGTATCCTGAACTGACCAAGATTCCTTTTCTATGTGCTCTTGAGATCCAAACCTCAGGACCAGTACTGTCTTTTCTGGCCTTGGTGGTTCAGCCCACCTTGCAGGATTGTTTCCTCTAGCACTGAGAGAAAGACCCCACT
Organism: Acomys russatus; assembly: GCF_903995435.1. Lineage (NCBI taxonomy): Eukaryota > Metazoa > Chordata > Mammalia > Rodentia > Muridae > Acomys > Acomys russatus. The sequence continues at coordinate 42,730,729 of NC_067137.1, read as the reverse complement.
GTGAGTCTCTGTCTGACGGGAGGACCACCCTCAAGCCCAGAATGCCTGGGCATCTCTCTGATGTCTTCAGATGAATGTATCATTGGTCTTACCTGTCTATATTCTCTTGCTGAGGCCATGGTGTGTTGGTGTGTATCTTGCTCCTCTGTTTCCATAAAGCAAGCCCTAGGTGTCGTTTTGGAAGGGGAAAGTTCACATGAGCTGTCAGCAGCAGACCAGAAGTATCTGGACACCCCCATTGCTGAAAATGTCCCACCTAAGATGAGACAGGTCAGGCTCATGATCAGTTTACATCAGGTACAGTTTACAGTCCACAGACAGCATCCCTAACTGACTGTCATTTCACTGTCTCCCTCTACCATGCAACCTCAAGAATCACATTGACACAGCCCCATGTGTTCAATAAACTCAACCCTATATCACTTTCCTGTCCCACTTATAGATTTCTGATGAAGATGACTGCCAAGCAAAGTGACACAGCTGCTGTTGGAATTCAGTGGCTTTTTAATGACATCATAGTTTTCTTGCCTAGATCCAGTCGGGCTTGATGCGTTGGAATAGTTTGTGTCTTTCCCCCTCTGCTTGAGAAATGAGAAGGATAAAGCCTGTGACTGGAAAGGAGGGTCAGGAAGACTACAAATATTTGGGAAGAGCCACGATTTGAGCACTCAGAAGAGAAGTGCCATACAAATGATTGTTTTTAAAGTACCATGTGTAGGAAATGCAATCCAGCTTTTTTTTTTTTTTTTTTTTTGAAAGAAGTGTTTTGGAGTTTCATCCCAATTTCCTGATGAATGGCAACTAATGAAATGTTTGTCTGGGGCTCTGAAGAGGCAATTCAATTGGCTGTGTGTAGATAGATAACACCAGTCGCTTTGATCTTGCAGACCAAAGCATCTTATATGATGATAAATTAGCCCAGGTTTCAAGATCCTCTAAATGATGTTATCTGCAATACCCTGCCTTCCTACTATCTCCCATTTTTATTTTCCCCCAGTGAAAGAAATAACAGTTTGTAAAGGCTTATAAATTCCAATCCTTATCTTTTAAAGTGGTTGTTCTTTTTCCTCTTCTTAACATGCAAATAGACTGCCTTTCTGTAGCCTTTGATAAAGAGCTGGAAGAAAAGTTCACAAGGGTTTGATAAACCATCCAGAGAAACCCAGCCAACAACAAAGACATACAAGGAATTTATTATCTGCAGTGCCATTGTGTTCAGACCCTCACTTGACATCCTCAAGGATGCTGAGCATCATGGTAAAATATGCTCAGAAAAGGAGAGGGCGGAGCTAGAGAGATAGTTCAGGCTTTAAAGTCTAAGTTCCCAACCGAAACATCAGAAAAGGAGGGGGAAAAATAAGCAGCGACGTGGTATAAGAGTGTGAGTCTTCCGTCTACAGCTGAATGTCTTTATTTGTCTATGCAGTGTTGTGAGCATGGCTCGGGGCCAGGAGGCTGTCCTGGGTAGCTCTTGCAATGTGATATTGCAGAATTTCATTGACCTTCAAGTCTACAGATTTCTCCACTCAGCCACAAATTGCTATATTACCTTGGAAGGACCCTTGGATGGTTAGTATCTTTTTCTGTGAAATGTGGGACAAGCTTGACCTGAGCTGGTCAGGGCTGTGCTTCACACTTCCTCTGTCCACGGACTTCTATATGCAGCCAAGGGGGATATGGAGGAGGGTCCAGTCCTCTCCACCACCCGGATCCAGGCCCTGCATGGTAACTCAAACCCACAAATCTCCCTCTCCCTTTATTTGTTCTCCCTATTTTTCTCCTGATTTTTATCATGCTATTTGTGTTTTTAAACATCATGCTGTGACCTGGCTATCATCGTATTTTATTCATAAGGAGACCCATTTTTTTATTTAAAAATAATTGGCAAAGATTGTGCATGGTCTAAGTGTGCAGTGTGATGGTTTGATACAAGTACACATGCGCTAATCGCTCAGCATGTTCCTCCCCATGTTAGCTCTGCCTCCATCCTTGCCCATCTGAGGGTAAATCCTGGTGCCTGTTCCCCACCCCAGCTTCAGTGTGCTGTACTCTCATCTCCACAGGTAAGGTGATCCAGTGTCTCTCACATGGCATAGTGTCATCTACCTTCATCCTAGTCAGAACTCTGTTCCTTGCATACAAACACACACACACACACACACACACACACACACACACACACACACACACACAGAGTTAGCAAGGACTATATTATAAAGATCCTTCATTTTGGTTGAACTGGGACAATTCCTTAAACTATAGTAATTCGGTTTCCAGAACTAAAGTAGCACATTTCTCTAGACTTACTTTCTCCACTTCATATCTGATTCATACACAGCCTGACTGCATGCCATAGTATGCATTACTCATCAATCACACGGCACAGAATATCTTCCTTCCTCTGAAAACCTATAAGAAGGGATTTCTACTCTGCCATTGGCCCACCCAACCAGTCTGACTGTCTTCTGACTGTCTGTCTGTCTGTCTGTGGCATTAGTAACTCCTAATTGTTACCTGAAAAGGCAATCTGCCCTTAAGCCCTAAAACTCAAAACCTTCCATGCCCCACACTTTTATTGTCCATTTACCCTGTTGTCCACTCCTATCATTTTTATGTTAGCATTTTGAATTATACCCTCCCCACAGGAGCCCTCTGACCCTGTAGTAATCTCTCCCCAGGAAAAAAGCCACTTACCTGAGAGGAGAAGCAATCACCCGGTATGGGAAAATATGCAAATTAACATCAAAGTTATGAATTGCCATTTGTGGGTGGGAGCAGGGAAAGAAATAAAATACCCAGGGATAGGCTCTGACTCCCAGACAATGAGTACACAACCAAGAGGCTCACTCTCTTGTTACAGCCTAGGAATTGTTAGAGCGTGTGAGAATTTACACAGTTGCATCGCCCTCACTGCAGGCCTTAAGGACATAAAGAAGGACTACACAAGTATCCATAGCCTTGAGCCTACACTGGATCTGCAGCTCCCATGGAAGGAAGAGGCAGACAGAAAAGAATCCCCACAGGCTCACCCTGCCTTGCAGTTCATCTTCAGAGCCTCAGACTGAGCCCCTCAGCAGGTTCTGTTCATAACATCACATCTGCCTGCCACCATCAGTCACCTGGCCAGGCTGACATATATCTGGCCTGGACTTTCTACCCAGCCCAGTCACACTGGAAGATTCCCCCTGATACCAATGACACCTCACTGCCTGTTCCTCTGGCACAACAATGCCCTCCTGAGCTTCTCTTGGCCCCCAGGATACTGTTTCACCTCTCCCTCCATGTTCCTACTTCCTTGCTAGCCCAAGGTGCCATCCAGCTTTACTTCTCAGTGTTCCTGCTCCTCACCTCACCCCACGCCACTGTTCCTGCTTCCTCCACCCACCCCAGTGTTTCTGCTTCCACCCCCTCTACCCTAGTGTTCCTGCATCCTCCTCCCAACCCTGCCTTCCTGCTTCCTCTCTTGCCCCAGCCCCTGTGATCTCCCCACCTCCAAATGATATGCTTCTGTTTTCTTTCCTCCTAGACCTTTCCCTCTTTCACTTCCATGACACCCTGCCTGTGCCACCTAACATATGATATTTACTTGTCTGACTTCTGTGACTATGGAGGCAGTCTTCCTGGGGACTCTCAAGTCCTAAGCTGGAAGAGGTCATGACACACCCTGCATACACCCTCACCTCTTGGTATCCATGGAGGACCTCTGCATCTGCTCCTGGGATGTCATGACAACTAGCAGCTTCTGGCTAGCAGCCACAGGGTTGGGCCATCCCTCAGATCTAGCATGCCACAGGTGCTTAAATAGCTCTTCCTCAATGAATCCAGAGTACAGGCCAGCTCCCAATGTAACCTGAGCCACAGCGACCTCACTAGGACTTTGCTACTGTGAAGAAGCCAGCTTGCGGCCCATCCTTGGAAGAGCACTGTCCACTGGCACTGAAGTACCTGCTCCTGGTGGCTGACCTCCCTACTGCTCTCAGGGAGTCCTGCTATGAAACTTCCCAGGGACTAGATAGAAGGATCTTGCTGGGTTCCTCTAGAGTCAGTCCCTTGGAGTCTCCTTCATAAGTGTCATTCCTTGATCCAGTTGCTGGGCCACCCTCTCTGCTCTCTGGCCTCTATGGAAGAAGTACTGTGCCATGGAATCCTTAGACCAAGGCCTCAAGGCTCAGGACTCCCTGGTCTCAGGAGCAGCCAAAGCAGAGTCAGGGGCTAACACTCTCCACAGCTCCTTATCATGATCCTAAAAATGAAGGAACCCCAGGGATCAGTGTATCTCGTCACAGTGGAGTCCTCACAAAACAGCTATCAGGTAAGGCACCTAGTCCAGAGGTTCAGTGAGCAACAGAAAAAGCAGCCAACAGGATCCTGTCTCCTTGGCTTAGAAACATCATCTGAGGCAAGGACATGGAGACATATAAGGGTGGGGTCCTGGTGCTGGGATGCACTCATTGGTCTTCAGTGTTTTCTGTCCTGATCCTTGGTGTGGCCTCAGCTCTCCATCTTCAGATGAGGGCATTTGACCCAATGGACTCTAAGGTCCTGTACAGTTCTAAGGATTGCAAGGTCTCAGGTGTTTTTTTTACATGTTCTTTTTTTGTTTTATGTTATTGGAGACAGGGTATCATGTAGCCCAGGCTAACTTCAAACTTAGTACGTAACCAAAGATAACCTTGTATCTTCTAATTTCCCTCTAGCCACTCCCAAATGCTGGGATCACAGGTGTGCACCACACTGCCCACTTTATATGCTGCTGGGAACTGAGCCTCAGGCCTTCAGCATGCTGGCCAGGTACTCTACCAGCTGGGCCACACATCTTTTTCTTCATAGAGATGAAACAGTTTGGTGGCATTTAGTGCATTCACAAAACTGCCCAACCAGATGGGCTATTTTCGTTTTTGTATGGAGACAGGAAGTAGAGAAAACAAAGGCCCTGAGAAATTAAAGGATGAGGTTTGGGTTGTCACTCTGGCCCCAGGGGAGCATTACCATCCCCACAGTGGCAGAGCTATGTTGGGGAGGGGGGGTATGAAGCTGGCAGGAACTCAGGGAGGGCCCAACTCTGTGTCAGCCTTTGACTGGCATCTCCAGCTCCACCTGACACCTAAGGGAGCAGCACCGGACCACTGGGAGTGCAGGTGTTCAGCTCACAGCCGTCCTTCCTTTCACCTCTGGGTCTGCCGACAGCCACGATCACAGGAGAGCCTGAAGAAGTGTCACATCCAGCCTCTAAGGGATGAGAAGGAATGCAAGCAGCCAGCATGGCTGGATGAGGAATGCCCCCAGAGAACCCAAGTCATGCCAGCCTGGCACGGTTGAGGACAGGGGCTGTCACAGACCCAGGGAATCTGAAGCTTCATCCAGCTCCTGCCCAGCGTGTCTGCTGGGTGGGGTCAGGTAGGGGAGATGCTGTCCCTTAGAGCAGCCACGTGTTAAGGGATGAGATGAGAGTGGCACTGCAGTGGGGAGGGGGAAGCAGTCACACCACGTGTGCCACATTCTCACAGCTAAAAAAAAAGTCTGAAGCCGGCCCTGGCCTTGGGTTCTCATCATGTGTCTAGTGTCTGAAAAGGGATGCTGATGTGTTCTTCTTTGAACACTTTCCTCCTCCTTCAGTATGTGTGAGGGGTGTGCAGGCACTAGTGTCCGTGTTTGGCTTTCTGGAAAAAAATAAATCTGTGCATCTGGGTTCATTGTAGTTTCTGAAAATATGAAGACTACAGCTTTGTGAAGATGGAGATAAATGTGCATACAGTGACTCTGTGCTTCTGTGTGCCAAGCACTGTGCCTCCAGAGTCCTGGGTCCCCGTCAGAAAGACAGGCATCCATGACCCTGTGGAGCTGACGCCAGAGGCAGCAGATCAGTTGCAGCTCAGAGTAGAGGGGTGGGGGCTGGGCTCCTCCTGCACAAGCCTGGCTGCCAGGCATCTGCAGTCAGCATTCATTTCGCAGTGAGAAAGCTGAAGCTCCAGAGGTCATCCAGGAAGTGACATGTGGAGATGTCCCAAACGTAGACTCTGGAGGGCACTTGAGCCCTGGACCATCTCAGCCCCTCCTCAGCCCTCACTTCCCTGGGTGAAGTCTCTGATATGACCCCTAGCTGGAGCAATGGAAAGGTAATTTTCCCCTGGAGCACTGGGAACGTGGTTTATGGCTGCTGCAGAGAGCACTCTCTGAGAGACTCTAAATTACCCAGCTCGCTGAGACATGCTTGCATGAATAATAGATCCAGCCCAGATGCAGAGCGCCTCTTGTGCAATTTCTCAAGGCGCCTCGAGTCTCTCTCAAGGGTGCTTGCCGAGGTCACAGCCTACTTGAGCTATTCCTGGCTGGGAGAAGCAGAAATCTGCAGGTGGGAAGACACCATTCCTCAGCAGCATGGCCTCTTGCCTTTGTGAGGGAGGCAGGCACTGCGGGGCCATGCCTGCAGGAAGACGAAGGCTGCTGTCAGCTCCTGCTCTGGAATGGAGTGCTGCTGCAGGCTCTGTGATCACCGCTCCATTTAATCCTCCCCAATTAGCAAGGTGGGCACGTCCCGATGTCACAGCGTGGAAATGGCTAGAAACACAGAGCTCTTCCTGGCCCATGAGTACGTGTCACAGCAGGTAAAGGGAGCTTTAAAAATCTAAGAGCAAAATGCACACCTTTCATGAGCATTGCTCCCCAGGAAGGTGGGGGCTTTCCTCCCAGTCTCACACTGAGCTCAGCGACCTTGAGCATGTCACTGTCACCACAATGTTCTGGGATCACAGCGACCTTGATGTCACAGTGTGCAGGAGGTACCCACAGTGCTTCCCTGCTACACTCTTCTGATCTTGAGGAGAGGATGCTGTGCTCCCTCAGCAGCGTGTGACAGCCATTGTTCCGTTTCTGTGAAATCTGCAATAGCTTGGGGAGAGAACAAGAGACTGCACAAACAGGCACCTTACTTTATAAATTTGGGGTGACATGAGAATCCCACCTGTATTCATCTCTGCAGCAGAATAACAGCTCCTGATGATGCCCTGGTTCTCAGCCCTGTAAGCTTTGAATGTGTCTGTCAGCAGCAAAGGAGACTTTGCAGGTGTAATTGCATTGCAGACTCAGAGATGGGAAGATGAAGTTAGGTGAGCCATGTCATTCAGGGTCAGAAAAGAGGGCTCCATTCAAGCCATCTGGGATGGGATCCAGTTTCTTTTGGGATCTCTGGCAATGAAACATACTTCATGATCTGGGGTTTAATACCTGCCTACATTCCTGGGTACTGTGGAAATTATTGTTTGGGGCAGATAGTTCCCCTAAAGTCTGTTGTATTCTCCCCATCCACCTTGGCTGAGTTGTTAGTCCTCATCGTCCCAGTGCACGCCCCTGCTTGCCAGTTGTAAATAAGACAAAGACTCACTGGGGGCCCAAGGCTTTCTCTGCACAGGTGTTTGTCAAGACAGGACTCTGATAGGAAGCCCGAGGAAGGAAGCTGATCTTCTCGTCATCACATGAGCCAGGGGAGTGTCACCTGCCACACTGCGGCTGCTGTAGAATTGGTTTTCTTATGTCCAGGAATGATTCCAGAAGTGGTTTTACCCTAGCCTTAGTATGATGCCATGAAGAAGCAGCTTTGTCTGAATTGGGGTACAGGATTAGGTACACTTTACACTCATAGGGGACCCAGGGTGGGATGCCAGGATTCTGTGTAGTCTATACTTATAGGAACCCAGGACAGAATGTTAGAGTCCTGTGAAGTGTCCGGTCACAGGGAACCCAGAGGTGCACATTAGGGCTCAGTGCAGCTCACAGGGGCTCTGGGCCAGCTCATTAGGACTCAGGGTTGTACACCAGTCTTATGTTTCCCTCTCAGTTATGATCCACCCATCCTCTTCAGGCCTGCCAGGACCACAGTAACTGTCAGATGACTTTAACTCTTAGTGTCAATGTCACATGAAGAATAAATCACAGTGGTCTCTAAGTTAGAGTGAGAAAGAGAGAGAGAGGGAGATTGCCTACAGAAATTTGGAAAGTCATACATGAAAATGTTAGTATATGTGCTGGCAGGGTGAGCACAACATACATGGAAATTTTGATGTGTTGAAAAATTAATTTCAGAAAGAAAGAGAAATGATGATGTGTACATTTCTGAGATAATGCCTTAAAAGCCAGACTTAACTTTGGAAATTTTTAAATTAAAATATTTTCTGTACAGTTATAGAGAATAAAACTTACAACTTATTATACTACATTTATCCTAATTTCAGCATCTTAATTTTTATGCAATTTAAACCCAGCCAATAATAATGGTGGGAACATTACCTCCTAAGACACCCTTTGTGCAAATGACTTCATGTAATCCTAAGAAGTTTTCAATAATGCCTTCTCTTTTGCTCAAATTTACAAATTGTATTGGGAAAATATTTACATAAAAAGCAAGGGACAAATAAAGGGACAGAGTGCTGTGTGAATGCATCTAGATAAGTTGAGACCTACCTATCCTTGGGTATGTCACCTTGCACTGTGTGTGGATGGGTCCAGTAGACTTGGAATCCAATACCACAGGAGTTTATAGTCCAGCCACTTGTAAACAGCAGTTCTGTGACTTTGGGAAAGCCTAGTGGACAGGAGGCAGAGTCCCAGCCAGGGGTGTTGCAACCAATGCCAAAATAATGAGCAGAAGACATTGACCCTCATCTCAGGGAGCAGCAGAGTGAGGTTCACTAGGTAGCTATGTGGAAGCAGCCTGAGGGAGAAGCTGAGTCTAGCTCTTAGTGGGGAAAACTTGGGGTCCACAGGGATGTCCCTATACCCGACATCAGCATGGCATTAAGATCCTAGAGCTGATCTCCACTTACCAGACCCAGACGTGTGCTTGTCACTGAACCTCCACATAGGGGTACTATTTGTACCCTACAGTTTGTCCCTCTTTCTGACCCTGGGAGGGGACCAAGGCCCAGGCCCAGCCTCTTCCCAAAATTTCCAGGGAAAGCCCATAGAGCCCAGGATATAGGTGCTACGTCCAGCACTCCAGCTACTCCTTGTCAACCTACTTTAGTCCCATGGCAGGAAAATCTGGGCTTCTTGCTCTATGGAGCCCTTAATCATAGCTCTCTCTGCTCATCTGACACAGAACTGATACTCATGAACCTGGTTCCCCAGAGGATTTCCCAGGAGGTCATATAGGGCCCAGGTTTGTACTGTGGACACATGTCTCCCTCACCCTCTGCCCCACGTACTCTGTCTCAATGGCATCCGTAGTCCCCTACTCACTCTGATGTCTCTGACTGTGAGAGAGTATGGGATGCCCTCATGAACACAGCATTGGCCAGGCTTAGCTGACATCATATTTCCCTCTATTTTGTAGCAGTTCTGGTTTTGTCCAGGCACACTCTTCCCCGTCCCTCACCTTCCAGAGTGATCCCTGAGAACCGACCAGGGCAGAACTTTGTGAGGTGGAATCAAGAAAAACTGTGCAGGAAGTACAAGGAAAGAGACTCTGGTGTTGATCCTGCACTGAGGGGGTAGAAGTTAGGGCACACTCAGAATAGCTCAGGAGAGAGAGAGGGAGAGAGAGAGAGAGAGGGAGGGAGGGAGGGAGAGAGAGAGAGAAAGAGGGAGGGAGAGAAAGAAAGGGAGGGAGAGAGAGAGAAAGAGGGAGGGAGAGAAAGAAAGGGAGGGAGAGAGAGAGAGGGAGAGAAAGAGGGAGGGAGAGAGAAAGGGAGGGAGAGAGAGGAGAGAGAGAGAGGGAGGGAGGGAGAGAGGGAGGGAGAGAGAGAGAGGGAGAGAGGAGGGAGAGGAGAGGGAGAGGGAGAGAGAGGGAGGGAGGAGAGAAGAGAAGAGAGGGAGGAGAGAGGGGGGAGGAGGGAGAGAGAGGGAGAGAGAGAGGGAGGGAGGGAGAGAGAGAGGGAGAGAGAGGGGGGGAGGGAGAGAGAGAGGGAGGGAGGGAGAGAGAGAGGAGAGGAGAGGGAGGGAGGGAGAGAGGGGGAGGGAGAGAGAGAGGGGGGAGGGAGGGAGAGAGAGAGGGAGGGAGGGAGAGAGAGAGGGAGAGAGAGAGGGAGGGAGGGAGAGAGAGAGAGGGAGGGAGAGAGAGAGAGAGGGAGAGAGAGAGAGGGAGGGAGGGAGGGAGAGAGAGAGGGAGGGAGAGAGAGAGAGAGAGAGAGAGAGGAGACTGTGAGGCTGCTCAGGCGCTAGTCAACACTATATGCCACCCACGGTGGTGCCCCACCTTTCCACATGCTGTCTGTCCTTTCTGCCCCACATGGAAAAGGACACAGTTAAACAGATTAGCAGCGTCTGCATAATGTACACTGTAGCATTTGAAAACTTCATCCCTGGCTTCCTTCATCCCCATATGTCCTCATGAAGAAGGGCATGTGCCAGATGGCCTCAACCATTCCTTCAGACCTTGTGAGGAAAGGCATGTTCTGGATGGACCTCATTACTGTTGAGCCCTGAAAGGAAGAGTAAATAGCTGCCAGCCTCTGTGATATCACATGACCTCGGAAGAATGAAATGTCATAGACAGACCCCCTGCTTCCCACATGACCGCAGAAGAAACAGCAAACGTCAGAAGCCTCCAGCAACCTTTCGAGGAAGTCAAGCTCCAGATGCAATGAGGCTCAATTGTCCTCCACACACAGCTGGATTCATATTTTCAAGTCATCTTGAAAATATGAGCTCTGGACAGTTAGAAGGGAGCCACGGCTGTGGCTTCTTCCAGGCTCAGGCATCCCGGATGCCTCTCTTATCTCCTCGTGATGGCTGCCTGCAGAGGCTCTGGAAACCCTCAGGGAGCCCAAAGCATGGAAAGACCTGGATCCTAAATGATAGTGTGAATCAGAGCTCTGTTGGCCTGTATTCTCCTATGAGACAAGGGACAGCAAGGTATGGATGGAGAAAACATTTTAAAAGATGTATTTATTAAGTATACAATGTTTTGCCTGCATGTATTTCTGCATGAGGGCACCAGATCTCATCATAGATGGCTGTGAGCCACCATGTGGTTTCTGGGGATCAAAATGAGGACCTTTGGAAGAGCAGGCAGTGCTCTTAACCTCTGAGCCATCTCTCCAGCCCCCGGAGAAGACATTTTAGAGGATAGTTCAAGCAGGTGCTGCCCGATGACCTACAGGTGCAACCTAGGGTCTCAGTTCTGCGCCTGACACATGTTGGTGTCTGTAGGGTCCTGGCCCTGTGAGAAAGAAATGTCAGCAGTGCTGAGACTCTGAAATGGGGGCCCGGCTGCAGGGGGGTGGAGTAACCTGTCCTGATTAATATAGATAAATTAATATTTCTGCTTTCAAAATGAGGAACCTATACTTTAAAGCTTTAGAATTTTTTTTCTAAACCAGGAAACTGAGAACAAAGCAGACTCCCCACAGGGCACTAAGTGCCAGGCAGGGTAGACCAGGTTAGCTTGTGAATAACTACACAAACCTCTCGTTGAGTCCCATACATCAGGATTTCTCAAGAACCCATTGAGTGGATAATCCCTGGGTTAATGTGGGTTGCAGGCTTTCCACAAATTAGGTTTATCAAATTAAATGTTAGTTTGGCTAATTATTGTTTACTTTGGGGAAAAGCTGTTGGATTTCTATTGTCAAAGAGCTACAAATGACCCTTGAGTTTAAAAGTTAGGGAAAAATTAACATGCACAGTTTTAATTAAGGCATAGGAGAAGGGCATGACACACAGCTTAGAGTATGTCACACCTACTTATATCCTTGGGAGCTCGCGGGGGTGGTTGCTGGGTGGCTTCAAAAGTAGAGTTGAATTTGAACCCCCTTGTTGTGGAGTAAAGACTGTCAAACTTTTATAACATTGACTTTTCCATTAAATCATATTCACAAGGTTCTGTTTCTAAGAGTCGTTTCTAAGAACACCATGTTACTATGTGCCGAGATCTTATATGAATGCCCTGCATCCTCAAGCTACCTGCATCATCACACCACCCCAAATCATCACACCACCCTCATCATCACACCACCTGAACCATCACACCACCCGCATCATCACACCCACACAGCGTTATCACACCACCTGCATCACCACACCACCTGCATCATGCCACTCGACATCATAACATTACCTTCATCTTGCCACCTGCATCTTCATGCCACCCTGTGTCATCACACTACCTGAATTATACTACCTGCATCTTCACACTATCTTGCGTCATGCCATCTTGCATCCACACACCACCCTGAACACACCACCCTGAATCCCCCCACCATCCTGTATCACACTACCCTGCATCCTCACACCACCCTGAAACTTCACACCACCCTGAACCTTCACACCACCCTGCACATACCACCCTGAATTCTCATACTGCCTGCATCATACCAACTTGCATCTCACCACCCTGTATCACACTACACCATCCTGTATCACACCACCTTGTATCACACTACCCTGCATCCTCACACCACCCTGAACCTTCACACCACCATGCACACACCACCCTGAACTCTCATGCTTCCTGCATCATACCACCTTGCACTGTACCACAGTGGCTGCAAGGTTCAGAACAGAGCTGGTTTGGGTGCTGCTATCCAATACCATATGTCTAACCTGTTACTGAACTTCTGTCAGGGCACAAGGTAAGTTATTATTGAACAGGACCACTAGACAGTCTGAGATGAAGGGTTACCTAAAAGAGCATCCTCTGCTATTAGAATTGTGCATCCCTCAGCTCATCTTTTCTCTTCTTGGAATACCTTCCTCCCTTAGCTCATCTCCTATCCTCTAGGATTGCCCTCCTCCCTTAATCATCCTTCATCCTTTCTTTGTCTATCCTCCCTCCTTCTAGATTGCCCTTCTCCTTCAGCTCATCCACCTTGTCCCCAGAGAGTCTTCCTCCCTCATTCTATCTTCTGGACTCTATTCTCCTTCCAGAGTCACTTTTTTCCCAGGGTCCACCCTTCCTCTATACACACTGCCCCCTCCCTCAGTCTGTGTTCCCTTCTCTCATCTCCTTACTCTGACATCGAGATATGAACACCAAGGCTCTTGTTTTCTTCCTGTTCCTCACTTCTTCAGTTGGTGTGGGGACTTTTCAAAAGAGTCATAATCATGGAACATTATGGCTATTTAAAATTCCAGGTGGAGGGTATCTCCCATCTGTGTGTGAAGATTACATCTCTAGAGAGTTGGCTATCTGGAACATGGCACCAGGCTTCAGGAGAAGCTGCTCTGGAGACATGGGCTTTGAGGGGAGCAGCACTGTAAAGACCTCACAGCCCTTCTAAGGCCCTCTCTGCTCTTCCTAGAGGAGCTGTGTGAGATGAACATAGCTGAGGGTAGGAAATCAGCTCCTACAGGGATTCATAACTCCTCAGAGGTGCGTTAATGACACTGTACCAATGGGAACCCTGACAACTGTAATCTGTATCTTGACTCCTGGATGGTATTATACATGCTATTGCCTGTCCTTGGGATCCCCCTGCTTATCTTTGTGGCCTTCAGTTTGTCCTCTTTTTCAGCTATCCTGATGAGATGAGGTCTTATTGTTTTGTTGTTGGTGGTGGTGGTTTTTTTTTTTTTTTTTTTTTTTTTTGGCAGTTTTTCATTTGATTCCCCTCTATTACATCATCACAAGATATTCATCAATAGTCCAAGTTCTGATAATGTACTGTACTCATCATTTCTATATCACTGCGACCAAATACTTAACCGAAGCAACTTCAAAGAGGAAGATTCACTTTGCAGATCAGTATGGCAAGGACAGCTGTCGGGGCTCACTCATTTGTGGTAGGGACTTGCAGCATAGCTGCCCTTATCTTGGTATGCCCGTATCCATCCCAAACAGAGGGAGCAGACCAGAAGCAAAGCTGGGTTATAACCCTTGAGGTCTGCCTTCCACAGTGACCTACCTCTATGAAGCATGCTCCCCATCACAAATGCTCCACAGCCTTTTCAAATAGGTCTACCATCTGGCAAACAAGTGTGTAATGACATGACCCTGAGGAGACCATGTCAAACTCAAACTGTCATTCCATCCCAGCCCTCTCAATCTTACCACCATTTCATAATGTGAAAAACACCAAGGCCAGCTTCAAAAGCCTCCATAGTCCTACTGTTTAATGTAAACTGAGGGCAATCTATGAATTGTAAGCCCCTGTAAAATTAAAAACAAAACTCTAGTTACATATTTCTGACTTATAATTGCAGACAGTAAATACTCTCTTTCCCAAAGGGAAGAATGCAGTGAGAGTTTTGGTTTCTTTTTTTTTTTAATCCAGTTATGTTATGTAAACATGTTTTTGTTTTAATACCAAGTGTGGGATATGAGGCTGCTTCAGATTGTCCACAGCATCAGGTTAATTGACTTGTGCATGCTCTGGCAGGGACGTGATTCTGCCAGCTAAAGATAGTTTAATTCTGGGGACGCTAGAGAGAGTATAAGAAAGCTAGAGTCCAACAGAGAGGAGGTATGGCTGCTCCTCCTGATGGTTCTTGCTCCAGCTGCCACGTTTGCTGGCTTGTCAAGTGGTTGAGAGAAAGAAGACAACAAGAAGTTGAAAATATTCTGATGAGGTGAAGATTGGACTTGCCTCAAGAAACTCACTGCCCCTTTCCCCTATAACCTTGTCTCTCTCCTATCCAGTATCAAAATATTGAAAAGGATTCGACTGGAATATGGGCTGGAAGGGAGGTAGAGGTATAAGAATCCAAATAAAGTAGCATTAAAAAAAAATACTCCAACAGAGGAATGGTAGGATAAAAGGAAAATCCGGACCAAGACAAGGCCAAAACTAAGCAAGAGGACATCAACCCTTGTGGCTCCACATCTGGAATATGGTAGGATCATGTGGGCTCCAATAAGCTTGTTTCCATTCTTACAACCCTTCCACCAGCAGCTCAGGTAGTGTCTGGCTTGGTCTGGACCTACTAATCACATGCAGCTTTCCTTGGAGGAAATCTGATGTTCATCACACTTCCAGCATCCTGAGGTCTTCCCTAGGACTGGAGTTTCCTGTATGCCTTTCTTTGACAAGCTGGACATTTGTTGTTGCTGTTACATATTTTTGCTCTGTTTGGGCTCTACAGTCTAAACATAAATCTGGCTAAATGCAACATATAGTAACTATGCCACAGCCTAACTACTATGTTGCCTTTAGATTTGTTCCAACACCACCCAATATGTGTATATAATTAGTTTTGAACTGAGCTTCATTCAAGATTTCAAGACAAAAGTAGTGTGTAGCCAAATATTTTGCCAGGATGTAATGTGAGCGGCCTCTAGCCCACCTCCCAACAGAGTCCTTGTTCTTGTCTGAAAAAAAAAACGAGCACAGTCATCTTTAGTTTGTCATTTCTGTTACATTCTGGCCTTCCACTTCCCAGAATGACCCATAAAGCATTAATCACAGCATTCTGCAGCATCTCTGGCTCATTGTTTCAACCCTGCAGCAAACCAGTTCCACAGGCCTAAAAAACAACCTTGGGTAAGTGGCATTAACCGATCACCAGAGGCTCCTCTCAATCACGTTCCTGGAGGACGAGGTGGCATGAACAGAACCATAGACAGTGAGGCTATGGGCACTGTCCTCTGGGGGTCAACAACCAATGGGGCCTCAGCAAGCACTCAGCCCCACTGCTCCAGGGAAAGAAGGGAAGGGAGAAGGAAAGGGAGCCATTTTGCCCACTCCCACATGATCTGGGACCTTACATCTCTGACATCTCAGATACTGTCCCCTAGTATAGGAGGCCTTCTTACTGATCTACTGTGTACCCAGCTCAGAGCACCCAGGCAGGTCAGCAACATTGCTGAAGCTAACCTAAGCCTGACCAGCGCCAGGGAAAGATTTATGAGGTCACATCTGTGCCCTCCACACTTTTTTCTGTGCCTCCTTCTTCGGGATATAGAGGATGCTTCTGCAGCCTGCACCTGGGAACCCTGAAGCAAAAGCAATGTGGGTTGTGGCAGATTCTTTGACGCCATTTCAACCCAGAGGGCCTTATCCTATGTTGGTTTTGTTTAGAATAGAAGCCATCCCTGTCTTCCATTGGGGCCCAGAGAAAAAAAGCTAATGCTAGGATTTGTGCAGTATATGGGTGCATTCCCCAGGGGTTCTTTATCCCCAGTGTGGTGACATGGGATAGGGGGTATTTGGGCAGTAGGATGTGTGAGCCACATGTACTGCCCTTGGGAGAGATAAAGATGGCTATTTTGGGATGCTGACTAATTCTCATGAGAAAATTGTCATAGAAGAAGCAAGCCGGCTACCTCTCCAGCCACTCTCTGGCTGACTTCTTAACTTGTGTTGCCCCCTTCCCTCTCACACATATTCTTACCCTGATGCCAGCCAGCGTGGTGCAGGTAGGGAGCTTCGCCAGAGCAAGTACCATGCTATTTGCACTTTGGGCCTCTAAAATATCCTAGATAGATTTTCTTTTCCTTATAAACTACCCAGCCTTGGGATTTCCTTACAATATAGGAAAATACAGTGAGCTAGGAGACATACAAACTGGTTGAACACGTTGCTTCCCGACTTGCTTTGAGCCACAAGGTCTGACCTCACAATTTCCCAGTAACCCAGCATTCAGCCTCTTCTGCAGAGCAGCCTACATGACTTCAAACTGTGACCTATGACTAGGCAAATATTGAGTCATCACCCAATAAGGACTGAGACCCTGCTGAAGTCAGTGCCTCTCTGAACATTGCTCATGATATAATTGCCCAAAGAACTAATTCTGGGAAGTTTGGAATACTAAACAGGGAAGGAATTCAGTGATACATCTTGATTCTGGAGCCCTTTGGAATGTTTGCTTATTCCTGTGGTGCATTTCCCGGTGGTCCTGACAATGCTTAGCCCTTTGATCCAAAGTTAGAGACTCAGCCCTCTGTGCTAAAACAGAAGGGTGATCAGCAAAGCCTTGATGCCAGGATGCCTGCATGCAAACACATCCTTGAATCATCTTAACTCACAGACCTCTTCTTCTGACCACAACTTGGACTGTCCTGGGGTCAGAAAAAGACTCAAGACATCCATGTCAGTGAGGAGCAAATGGCAAGTAAATTTGAAGCATATGATTTTCATTTTCCCCTACCACAAGGAGCTCACTGAAATCTTAATAAGGGTCTCCGTAGACATCCATGGAGAGTCCTCCTCCAAAGCTTATGAACAAGTGATGGGATTGGACTGGAATTTCAGCTCTTATTCAAGGCCCTCTGAGACCCTTCTGGTTTTTTTGTTTGTTTGTTTGTTTGTTTGTTTGTTTGTTTTCTGGTCCCTGCAGAAGTTCTATTTGCTAATGAGTCAAGTCACAAATCCAGGCTTTTGAAAACAGCCCAAGTCTTGTGGAGTGAGACTCGACGGAAATATAAATTTGGCAAGGACATGGTCCATTGGAAGATATCTCTTTTTATTTCACCCACGTAAAATAATGAGGTCTTTAAAAATAGCTCTAATTTTCTTGAAAAATAATGGCATTTGTGGTGGTATCAGTGGAGGGATTAATAAGGACAATAAAGCATACTTTGTAGACCAAGGAAAGGGAATGGAATAGGGAGCCGTGGTGGAAGCCGAGGCTTGAAGGAATGACTGAGCACGAAGGCAATGAACATATGGAATAAATGAAGAGGCGAGCAAACGTAGCAAGAAATTAATTCAAGGCCCTGACTTATTTCAGGGAGGGAGGCCTGTTGACAGATGGTAAAACATCAGGAGTGTGGGATTAAGATAAATTCTGAGAGGACAGGTGTGTTGCATTGAGTGGCCTTTCTTTCCCATATATTCAACACTATTTGGACCCCAAAGCATAGCCCTGGCTTCCCCTGACCCCTTCCATGAAGTGACCACCAAAATATGCCTTGAAAATGGCTCTGAGTCTCTGCTGCAGGGCTGATCTGCAGTCCATCTAGCCCAGGAAAAACGGGGTCTTCTTCTCTGCCGTGAGTACACTCAGGCTCCTTTAGTAATAGGGGGACCCCTCAGTTGTTCTTTGTCAGTATCTGTGAGGTAGGATAAAAATCTGACCAATATTCTACCATAAAGCTTCACACACCATAAAGAGGCGGGTGTGTTTCAATACAGAAGAATGTAAAAATTTTATATATCCGAGGCATTGTGGCAAAATTAAATGACAAGTGCAAATGAGTATTTGCTATGTGCGACGGATCAGTATTCCTACGTCTCAGAGAAACTTCACAAAGAAATAAGGGGAAAATCACTGGTAATAAAAAGGAATGGCCCACTGAAAATATAAATGGTTAATAAATATGCAAAATTTTTTCTCATCCACTAGAGTTATATAGTTAAAATTAAAAGTTATATATCATTGTACCTACTGAATTGATAGACAGGAAAATAAATGCAAGCGAAAATTTTGGAAGAAGGAAAATAAATAGTTATTTCATACGTTGGTCATAAGAATGCAAGTTGGTGCCACTTCTAGTTTAAAATTTGGCAAATTTATCAAGGCCCATGTAAACACCCACACTTTCTGATCATCAACATTTTGTTACATAATTTTCCATCAATTAACACCAAAAGTACACTTAAAGATTCATATGCAATGCATTTCACTGCACTGCCATTGGAAGTATCTACAAAGGAACATCTACAGTAAAGTCCATTTGTCATCAAAACGTATCAATTCTCTATGAGCTACTGTGCATCCTGCTTTGTGTGAGGTACAGACAACAGAACAGCTGGGAAACCCTGTGTGCTGGATCTTCTATTTTAGATGAAGGCCCAGACACAACCAAACATGCCGGACAATAGCAGAGAGCCTTCATGTCTAATTGCAAATGTAAAGAGTGAAGACAGGAAAAGTAAGAAAATGCCTCTATAGCTGAAATGTTAATCAGCTATGGGAATAATACTACAAATAATGCTTAATGGATGGTAAAGATATTTAAAACACTTCAGGACCTTATAAAGCAGTTACATAGCAGACTGTCATAGAAACACATAGACACTGCCTTGGGTTGATTATGAGACAGACTCCACAGAGCCATGTGTTGAATGTGTGGCCCCCAACCACTGATGATATCCTGGGAGGCTGTGGAAGCTTTACTATGTGCGGTGTAATTGTAGGAAGTAGGTCACTGTGAACAGGAATGGGCCCCTGTCCCTTACTCTCTGATTCTTAATCATCACAAAATGAACAGCCTTTTCCATAAGCTCATACTGCCATGATATGTTACGACCAAGAACACAATGCACTGACCCCACTGAAGCCGCGAGCCACTGCATTTCCTCCTTTCATGAAACCTTAACTATTACTTTTATTATTGCACTTTCCTGGGCATGATGGGGGGGGGGGGGCACATGCCGTAACCCAGATGTGGAAGAGAAAGGACAAGTTTGTGGAGTTGAGTCTGTCTTTTTAATTTTTCTCCTTCTAAGTTGTTCTCTTGGTTATTTTGTGACAGCAAACAAGAAAATTATCAAACACACAAAAGCGTATCATTAAATTGCAGCTGCCGCTGGGATGAAACCCAACATGTGACTCTTAAGCCCTTGGAACCTGCTTTTGGGAGGAACTTGGAAGAGCTTGGAAACAGGGATTAGAGAAATCGTAGAATGTTGTGAGCAGAGCGTAAAGGATGACTCTTGGATGGCCTTAGTAGACTAGAACATCCATCAGGAGCAAAGCGGCAAAAACCTGGCTCACAAAGTTTTAAAAGGGCATAAAGGCTCCATTGAGAACTGGATTCAGGCTGTGGCATGGCCGATGCTAGCTGGATTTAGCCAAGTTTTCACTGTAGTTGTGAAAGAAAGGAAGAATGTGAAGGTTTGAAAAACTTATGGATTGGCCGGGAAATAAGTGTGTGGAGGTTGGACTGTTGAAGAGCTTAGCCACTTTGTGAAGAAGGCACGTGCTTTACAAACGAGCAATAGGAAAGAGGGCTGAGGGGACCTTTGGGACTGGCTGGATGCCACCCAGGTTTAAGGGAAACTCTTGAAAAGCTCCCTGAGGAGAGAGCCAGGTACACTGCTTGCAGAGGACCACCCAAGAATTTGTTTCTCCAGGATCACTACAGGGCAGGCAGCCACCCAGACATTCCGTGATGTCCGCAGCCATAGTCCAAGGGAAGGGAAGCAGCCACCGCTTGAGCTGGTGGGAGAATTGGTGTTGCCTATGTGATCTGACTTTGCAGGTTTTTAATTTCATGGAGGTTTCTAACCAGACTGCAATAACAGCCATGAAGGTCGGGCAATACAAAACAGGATTAGAATACATTTAGATAGTGCTGCATGATACATCGACAGCGAATTTGCAGCTGAAGGCCCAGGAATTCAGAGATAACAGAAATGTAGAAAGTCTGCTGAGAAAACCTGTAGGAAACAAATGGAGTCAGTACAAGAAAAGGACAGCAACAAATGGCTCCAGGGCTGCTGGAGCTCACATCATGGCACTGTGTGCCCTAGATGTCAGACATGGAAATATAGATTTTAGCGTTTTCCCTGAGAGGCATTAGCATTGCTGTGGTCCAAACAATCCTTTTATTCTCCTGTTCTTTACTTTCATAATGAAGCTGTCCATTCTGTTACTGTATGTTGGAAGGTTGTAAATTATGTTTTATAGGGGCCACACCTAAGAGATTTCCTTGAGTCTTGGTAAGGATTCTGGAGCTAAATTTTTGACCTATGATGGAATGATTGAGATTGAACTCTTGGAATCAAGTTGTAACTGAAGTGGACACTCTCCTTTTGGCTGTCATTCATAGAGCTGGGAGGAGCTATGCAGGTTGCCGGGGGTGGGGGGGAACTCATCAATAGTTCTGACCTGCCAAGCAATATGTGCTCACTGGAGCTTTAGTGGCATGGTTATTTCAGGATAACCAGTCACACCATGATTGGATAAGAGGCCTGCTCCATGGGAGGGAATACATACCTGATACTATAAGCCTGGTCAAAAGCCTATGCCTGGGAGGACATGGAGCCAAGAGTTGAATATACTACTGTTATTTCCCTAAATGAACATGTTGCCAAACTTCCTTCTAAATGTTTGTGTTTATAGACTAGTTCTGCCATCAGTCTTTGCAGCGAGTGATAGCTAACACAAAGATTCATATCTGGCCAAAGCACTGATAATAAGCAAATGTTGAGCACATAGCCCTAAACAGGACATATGACCTCTCAAAGCCCAGGAAAAGTCAAGGAAGATTTGGGGGAGGGGATTAAGAGTCGGAGGAATGTCATGAAATATTTCCACCTAGATTATGGCACAGCTGTTGCAATCATGAACAGACAACACTGATGGATATCTGCATATGACTGGACACTTTGACATTCCATCATGAAGAGTGTCCATATGCCTCCCAGGACTGAGCATCAATATTCTATGATGAGTAGAGGCAGTATCCCTGAGGCTGCAGATTTCCTGAGAAGCTACGACTATCAATGGTTGCTCTGGGGAGTGGGGGAGATCAAGGGTGTGTCATTTTCTTCTATGGTATAGTTACTAGGACCTGGAGTTTGGGGAGAAGAGGTTCCAAGCAAAAGGAAGGGGGCTAATAGAAGGCAAAGGGAGTAAATATAATAATAATGCATTGTATATATGTATAAAATGGCTAAAAATTAAAGAATTAAAAGATTTTACAAAATATTTGGACTCCTGGCAATACAATATACTAATTGGATCCAGGACTATGGAAATAGTCATGAGATTTTGGGGACCAGGTTCAAAAAAAAATGAATCTCTCTCTCTCTCTCTCTCTCTCTCTCTCTCTCTCTCTCTCTCTCTCTCTCTCTCTCTGTTTTTCAAGACAAGGTTTCTTCGTGCAGCCCTGGCTGTCCTGGACTCACTTTGTAGACCAGGCTGGCCTTGAACTCAGAGATCCACCTGGCTCAGCCTCCAGAGTGCTAGCATTACAGGCATGCTCCACTGTGCCTAGCTCAGGGCCAACTAGTGGTGCTATTTGGTGGGGGGGGGGGGAAGGCTCTGAAAACCTTAGGATGTGGGATCTAACTGGAAGAAACAGGCTAAAGAATAGGCATGCCTTTGAATCAGCCCCTCTTCCCCTCCTCTCTGTCAATGGTTCCTGCCTGCCATGTGGTAAAGGGGACCCTCTATCTTATATTCCCATCAATAGGATGCTCTGCTCAAGGGAGCAGAAGCAAGCACCTATAGGCTGAACCTCCTGAAAGCATGATATAAAATGAGTCCTTCTTTGTTTAAGTTGTTTTTCATGTGTTTGCTCACCACTCTATATTGGTAAAAGAACAATTAACAGCACACATGAAGACAGAATTCATTGGGGTGAATGCCTCCAGTGACCTTCATCTCTCTGGCACGAGATGACACATGATGCTTTGTTTTGTTTTTAAAACCATGTCCTGCATTTTCAAAATGTCAACCTGGTTGTGTACTTAATGCAAAAATAAATACATAAATAAACACATAAAAGGGCTTTGATTTCTCTCTACTAAGCAACTTGTAAGTACGCCTGGGGGGATCTGATAAAGGTTGAGCAAGAAAGCCAAACATGGCCAGAGCTGGGGAGCAGACAGAGGTCTTACCTGTATACAAAACGATTGCTGTGAAGATCTCCGGGTTCTGTTCAGGAAGACAGGCTCGAATCTAGTTGTCTCTGCTGTATGAGGCTCAATAGCCAAAGGTGGGACTTAAGGACACTTTGGTCCCCCATGCTAATGTCTGTGCCTCAGCATAAGCCCATGAACTCCCAAGAGCACCCACCTCCCAGTTACTGAGAGCACACTTAAAAAAAAAAAAAAAAAAATAGCCAGGCTACACCATGGAAGAAGCAAACTACAAAAAAATGTGTTCACAGAGAGGACTGATTTCAAAGAGAAACAAATACAATGGAGCAGTCTAGTTACAAGAGAAGCCATTACACCCCAAATAGGCAGCCTTTGTATTACCCTGGTTGCCCAGATTGTTTCCGCTTATAAAATATACACAACCATCTAAGGCACATCTGCCTTCTACACGTTTCCAAGTGGAGTGGGGGCTGTCCTATCTGCCCATGTCAGGGATGGAGAGCGACCCACAGGGCAGTGGCTGCCCATCAGGGGCCCTGACTTTTGTGTCCTCCAGGGGGTAAGGTGATAAACCTGAAGCCCTTGCTTCAGGTGTGGAGCTGCTGGTGCTGGGTTAACAGCTAACAGATAAGGGAAGTCCTGAGCTCCCACCTATGCCAGACCAGGGGAGCAGTTCATCTTGCGCTCTCCAGCCCTCAAGATTGGATTTGGCATTTTAAAACCCTCAGATTATAGCCTCTCACGGCTGAGTCTGGGGTTTATGAGAAAATGGATCTGAAGCCGGCAGCCCGGGCATGGGAGAAACCTCTCCGGAAAGGCCAACCTTCTCCTCTGTCTCCATCGACCAGGGTTGCAAATGCCTCCCCTGGTGGGGCCAGCCAGCTTGTCCGCCTGCCTACAGCCTTGGCGCCTTGGAAGTCTGCCAGGCTTTGCTGCTGTTTAACACTTTGCAGGAGGCAGCTCCTAACACTGGCTCAGGCGTTCTGCAAGAAAGGAAAGGATCGATGAGTCTGTAGAGCCAGGAGGGGGGATGTGAAACACATTTGGAGTTAGCAGCAAGGAAAGGTGTGTTTTGAAGATATGCATGATTCTCTGTGGATACAAGAAATTAAAATTCAGAGAGCTGGAGGGAGGTTTAAGAAATCTTGCAGGTGAGTGTGCTGGTCTATGCCTCTAACCAGCCATCTAAATCAGGCCCTGTCCCACAGACGTCTCATTACTGTTCTCTGGCCCTCCCTCCTTGGCTTTTCCTGTTCAGCTGTGCATTAACCTCCAGGCCTATGAGTCTTCATGCTTTGACTCTGCACCTAACACTTGGGTGATCTCACAGCTCCTGAAGTCAGTGGAAAGTCCAGGCTCTGACCTTGGCCCACCGGCCTGCCCAAACACAGACAGTCCATGGAGACTGCAGGTGTCTTGGGATGCCTGCATCTGTTGTGGATGCAAACTCAGTGCATCTGGAGCTGGACTGTTGCTGTTTAACCCAGTCTACATCCATTTCTAATGCCCAGCACTGCTGGACTCCACATTACCCAGAGTCCTGTCCAACCATTTTCTCTTGAACAATGGCTGAGTCTTGGATGCTAGTTTTAATCTTTGTAGGTTCCTGACAGATGACAAAGCATGGTGACAACCTACCCAAGGAAACAGCAACTAGCCCACTAACTGTACTCTGCATCTCTGTGTGCCTCTCAGCCTCAGTCAGCTGTACCCTCCACTATGCAAAATCCAGCCAGTGTTTGTGCTCAGAGGAACCTGCTCTCCCTTCCATAAAGCTACAGTGGCTTCAGCTTTCTCCATTCATTGCTTTGAGGCTGGAGCTATGATTCACCCCGTCACCTCTCCTGAGGCAACCCCCACCTCTGCTCAGACCTCAGAGATCCCTTCTGGTGTTTAGTGTCTGAGAAGCCCTGTGTGGATCCAGGATGGCCAGTACATGCCAAGGTGAAGATTATAAGCAATTTGAGGACAGGGAGGCCTGATTTCTATGCAGGTATGCTGCCACGAGCCACTCCATCTTCCTGTGTCTCAAAGGAAAAGGGCAACAAACTACCTCAGAAGGTCTTTACAATAGATTGTTATCCTGCAGCTGAAAACACAGGTGGTGGTTGTCATAGTGACAGCCATTGTCGCAGGAAACGCATTTCCAGGCTACCTGCCCTCTAGATCCCTTTCACATCTCTGACTGCCCTTCTGCATGAATCCCTGACCCCTCGTGACCAGTGTGTGGCTACGCAGATGCTCCTGCTTCCCTTTCCTAAAGCCCCTTATACCATGCCCATCTGAGAGGTCCTAAACAACATCACCATGTTGCTAGCTGTGGGGAGGTGACTTCAGTGACACTGCAGCTCGGAGAAGGTCAGGCTCCAGAGCCGCTCTGAGGAAATGCTGTCTTTTCCAAGGCGCTGACTGCACAACACAGTGAGAGACTTCAGCTGACTGTGGGGTCGTGCATGTTGTGTGGTTAACCTGCTCGGTGGGAACAGAAGTGGCAGTGGTGGTGACTAGCTTGGAAGCTCAAGTGGTTATAGGTAAAGGGTGGAAAGAGAAAGTTGATGCCTGGCATTGTTAGAACTGTGATTCCAAGCAGTCATTTTGAGAAAGATTAATAATCTTAGATAATATATGCATATATATGTGCATGTGTCCAAACTCTAAAACATAAAGATGGTGACAGAAATGATATCAGTTGGTGGCAACTGATTTCTACAATGCTTCAGAGGTAGGAAGTGGCCATACTGAGCTAGGGCAGGAGACAGAACCAGATGCTTCAGGGCTGTTAGAATGACTGTGAATTTCCAACAGGGTGGGGACCTGTGGTTGGGACTGTGGCATGCAGACATGTCTGACAAATGTAACTTAAGGGAGAAGGGACTTTATTTAGCTCACAGTTCAAGGTACAATCAGTCCTCTGGTGGGGTGCTGAAAACAAGACAACAAAAGCATCTGATCACATTATGTCCACAGTCAGAAGCACAGAGTGATGAGCACGTACATGCTGTTCAGTCCCCTTCCATTTTATTCAGTCAAGGATCCTCTACCCTAGAGAATGGACCAGCCCACAATAAGGATGGGTCTTTACATATCCATTGATATAATCAAAATGATACATTGTTGATAGGAACATCTCCCATGTGATTCTAGATCCAGTCAAGTTGACAATTAAAAATGATGATTACAAGGTAGGAAGCAAAACCTCTGTGCCCATGTGAGACGCATCCCCTGGTGGGACTTGCTTGGAGTAAGGCCAATGGCCCAAAGGGATACTATGTTGGAACAGCACATAAAAAACAGTCCCTAATAAAGTTGGGCTCATTGCTAGGACTGATGAATCAACATAGCAGAGATTGATAGAATGGATTGCTATAGCCAGGTTTCAAAACCACAGTGAAGGTGCTGTGTAGCAAATTTCTTTGAGTTGAAACCTTCCCTTCTGAAGAACTCAGAATGTAAACAACTCACAAGTTTCAATAAGTCCCTAAAACTTATGAGATCCACAAGGTGCTTTCATTCCCAAGTGTCCTAGTTAGGACCACTATTGCTGCGATAAAACACCATGTCCAAAAGCAACTTAGGACAAAAGGATATATTTCAGCTCACACTTCCACATCATAGTCCATCAGCAAGGCGAGTCAGGGCAGGAGCTCAAACAGAACAGAAACTTGGAAATAGGAACTGACTCAGAGGCCACAAAAGAGTGCTGCTTACTGCCTTGCTCCTTACGACTTGATTAGCCTGATTTCTTACAAAATTCCAGGAAGAGTGTTACACAACAAAACAACACATGATGTGGTGGCCAGGAGGAAAACATGGGGTGCAATATTCCTGCCTATCTGTTGCTGGTCCATAGGACATGCATCAGCCTTCCTGGCTACTGCCCAGACTCTCCAACTTACCCGGCCTACTTCATGCTCAGAACCACAGCTCAGCTATGCTATGTAGTGGCTGTGTCCCCAAAAGGCCTGGTCCAGCAAAATGCCCAGATCTCTGGAAGTTGCCCTGTCTGAGGAGTCTTTGCATATGTAATCGACTTAAAATTCTCATAACCCTGTATCTGAGTATCTTTAAAGATGGGTACAGAGGTGTTCCCAGAGGGAGGACAGCAGTGTGACAATGGAGGCAGAGGTCAGGGATGAGGTCGCAAACCAAGGGCACTTGAGCCTCCAGAAGCTGGACTAAGAAAGGGTCATCCCTTTGTTCATTAGATTCCTACTGTGACCAAACACCAATGGGCTGAAGCATTTACAGGGCCCCACTCCGTCTCAGCAGGAAGGCCTGGCACAAAAACCCAGGAGCAGACTGCAGTGACAATATAAGGTGCCAGGACCTCAAGGGCATATGTGACCAGTGCCCTGCTTCCTCCGAACAAGCTCCATCTTCCACACTCCAACCGCCTCCTGCCAGTCAGAGGGATTGAACCGCTCATCGGGTCTGAGCCCACAAGATCTAGTCATCTCTAATACACCCTCACAGGCACCACCCAGCTGCACTTTACTAATCTGTGCTCTCTCAGTCCAATCAAATTGACAGTAGGATTCACCGGCTCACTCTCTCAGAGGCTTCAGGGGGATCACCACATTGCCAACACCTGGCTTTGGGATTTCCAGCCAGAGCTATGAAGGAATCAGTGCCTGGTCTTTTAAGCCTCCTCATGCTAATGCACATAGCAGCCCAGCAAAGCTCTCGCTCTAGGGACCTCAGCTAGGTCCCTGGTCTCACTGAAGGGCCAAACTCCACTTCCACTCTGCAGCTTCTTATTCCAAGGTTGAAATCTTCCTTACATGGCATTTAGGGCCTCAGTGGTCAGAGCCAGGCAACGCGACTTGGGATCAGGCTGGGCTTGCTTCTGCCTCAACATGGCTCTGAAGAGGTCAAGATGACATTACATCTGCCAGGACCAGCTTCCTAGACACTCCCGTGGTCCAGATAAACTCCATTCCACTCTGTCCCTGGCAGTGCCAATAGTAACTGCCAAGGTTGAATAAGATGAACAATGGACAGGATCAAGCACTCTTACAGTGAGCTCTCAAACGGCAAATGTCTTTTCCATTCTCCATCATTCTAATAAATATATTCCTTAAAGCTTATTTATTTCCAAAGATTTCCCCCTGTCAACTTATTTCAGCATTGTGGGCACAATTTCATTGCACATACAACCTTCAAAATGGGCAAAGGGCAGCTCTGCTTTGTCTTAGCAAAGCTATTTGTGTTCACTCTAGCTCAGAGTCCTTGAGGAGGAGCCCAGCCCTCCTGTAGATTCTCATCAGCTGAGGCGAGTTCCCCCAAGGGTACTGCTGAGCTTCCAAGAGTTGGGGGAGAGCACCCAGTCTGCAGCAAATCCAGGCATCCACCACGCTCTGGTGGGAGGGAGGATGGGAGTGGGAGGGGTAAGTTTATGTGATTCTTGGATGCCGGTGGGCCTCTGGGCCTCTGGGCCTCTGGGCATCCACAGCTGTGTACCACTGTCCCCTGCCACACACTGGAAGGTCACTCTGAACCCTTCCAGCCCCAAGCACCAGCTCTTTCACCTACGTTGCTCATTACTCAGATGCCTGACACACCCTGAACAACAAACACAGCCTGCCTTCTCCAGGAAGTCCCCAGCTCTGGTTCCCTCACCGGGTGGAGCATCCCTGGGGAGTCTGTTCTCAACAGGGAACTGCCTCCTGCAGAGTCTTGGGGAACCTGTGAGGAAAAAGGGCCATTTTTAACCTCCTCCTTCTGAGTCAGAACTTTTCCACTAGAACCCTCACCTCACACCGAAGGGCTCATCCTCCCACTCCGAGTATATATGAGATACCTTCCCCATAGCCTGGCTGATGGGCTCTGCACTATGGCAACCTAGTTCCCCAGTGTCTCGCTAGCATTGTGCCCAGCACACAGGAAATAGACAATAAATATTGGTTATTTGTAAAGTACAACGCCGAGCTTTCTTTCACTGGAAATAAAAGGAACACCTCCTCTCCACGGAGCAATAAGATGGAGTATAACTCAAATCCACGCCTGTGACATTTTTAGGAGGGAGAAACCTCATGGTAATGTTCCTCCTGCAAAACCCCTTCTAAGTGTCTACTTGAGCTTTTGTGAGCATCAGTCATAGAGATGCTAAATTGTGCTCTCTGGTAAAACCCGGATATAGATGCTAGGGAAATAGGAGCTCTCTCTCCCCTTTAAGTAAGCTGCATGTGCAGCCCTGCAGTGTCCCTGCATCCTGCTAGTTACCCTAGAGAACCATAAGAGAACACACTCAGGACCCCAGCCTGCGCAGGGAGACTGATCTTGGGTACTTAGCACAGTCCTGCTCTATGGGGAGGACCAAAGCATCCCTCCTGTACCTGAGTCTTTCCGGACTTTGATATCCATTCTGCAGAGAGATAGATAGCTCTGTGTACATAACAGGAGGAAGGGTACGCAGAGACTCTGGCCTCAGTGTTTCTTTTTAATGTCTTATATTAAAAACTGGAGCAAAGCTTCCAGGGTCACCCACAAGCTCTATACCTTCCATGCAGCATCTCAGTGTTTAGACCAGCACCCAGTTCTAGGCCATCTTTCCAATGGGTCATAAGCACTCAGACCATCATCTGGTCCTGATTTAAAAATCACCACTGGACTGAGGAGGCCAGAGAGCAACGGAGGGCAGCTTGTAGTCATTGACCATGCAGGTTCAGGTATGAACATCTTCCCATACAGAAGTGGCCCCCATGTGGCTGAGTACCCTGACACCATCCCCTCCTGAATGAGACAGCCTGCCTTGATACTCCCCTTATAGGTAAGGGCAAAAGGAGAGGAACCTTTGGATGGATGGGGCAAAGAAGTTCTTCTGGTCTGTCCCAAAGTCCATAGTCACATGCAAAGGAGACTCAGCTATAGGTCTGTCCTCTGATGAACAGAGAAGTCACTGGGCTATGGAGAGGATGCTTTCCATATCACAGGTACATCATGGAGATGCAGACAACGGAAACAACCAATCCAGAACAGCACCTCCCAGCATGTAGCGACTGGTCAGTAAATACCAGCTCCAGATTTCTGCCACTTGGAACCATGTTTAGGAAGATACTGTTTGATATCCGAGCTGAGGTCAAAGGGACTTGGGTCTCCAGTATGGTGGACATCTCCTGGGTTTTAGAACCTTGGTTCTCTGGACCTCAGTGAAGACAAAGTAGCTTGCAGCAGCAGCATTATGTTTAGCCACATGTGACTTCACAAACAGGCATTCCATCAGTGTCTATTCCTCTGGGCAGACAAATCCAGTGCATGCTGACCTGGCCAGGAGGTCTATTCCACCCGACTCAGAGCTCAGACTCTCTTTAGTCCCTTCACAAGAACACGCTCCTCCCTCTTTCCTCATGTGACCTGGCAACGTCTTATGACTGGACATGCAGTGGCTGCAGAGAAGGCACAGGCTCCAAGGAAACCCATCCATTCCAGAGCTGGGAAATCTCAGAAGCCAGCCAGACCTTTAGAAAAAGATTCGTGTGAGCTGAGAGTCAACCATCTTGGTCATACAGCGTGATTCTAGGAGAAGCACCCAGAGAGAGAGAGAGAGAGAGAGAGAGAGAGAGAGAGAGAGAGAGAGAGAGAGAGAGAGAGAGAGAGAGAATGGGTCCACAGTGGGGACTGTCTGTCTCTTAGGGGCATCTCAGGGTGTGGACAAGCATGTAGCCTCTAGGCGGTCTTTGCAATAGGCCATGAGCGCCCAGAGTACTATCCGCTCCAGGTTAAAATCAGCAGCTGGAGAGAAGCCATAAGGCTAGGCCAGAGAGCAACTGAGGGCTGGCTGGAGTCACTGCCCATGTGAGACCAGGCGAAGAACAAACTTCCCGCAGAGAAGCAGCCCCTGGGTTGTGGCTAGACACTTTGACAATGTTATCGGATTTGCTAGAGGAGCTCAGGCTTGTTTTAAGGAACAGCGTTATTGTTACTGTGGCTACATAAAACTTCGTACATCAATGCCCAGTGATCCCCAACAACCTCAAAGAAAATTTACCAACCTTCCAGTGTTCTCTGACCAGCGTCTGGCCCTGCCCTTGACCACTGGTCACAATTCTACACTGATGGTCAGAGTTTGTAATAACCAGTGGGCTCTACTTCTGTATTCTTTCCCCACTCTTCCGGTCATTCATGCCTGCAGACTCTGCTGGGGAAGTGCTAGTCCCTTCCACCTCTGTTCTCCAGCAGAAGAGCCTACTGTTGTACATGCTCGTCAGTGTTCACAGCCAGTGAGATGTGAGCATGCAATGTAAGAACATCTAGGACATGTGGAGCCCACAGCTTACCTTCCACACATTAGCATACATGTGACACAGTGTCAACCGAGGCTTAGCCATTTCCTAATCCAGGGTAGAATAGCGTAGCAGAGGCAACAAGAAAAGGGCAGTACCACTGGAGGTCAGTAGCCATGGGCTTCCATCTGCTACAAAGGGCACTGGGCCCTTCCCTTGACCCATGAGGTGTGATACTCTGTTTACCTGAAAGAGAAGCACCTGAAGGCCCAGCTTTTCTCTTCCTGTCTTGTGTTTGCTGCTTGGAGTATGGTGTGAATGAGTGCGAAGCATGAGGTGCCATCTCCCAGTGGGCCATAGACCCCAGAGAGGAGGGCAATCCTCTACATCCCTCAGGGCTGAGGATAGAATGATAGTTCCTCTCAGACACATATCTCAGTCCTCAGAAAAACTAGGGTAAAGGTGTCATTCCTGAGGTGCTCACTGCCTGTGCCCATCACACAGTCAGTGCCTTAAGGCCACAGCTGGTCTCAGCTAGTCTAACTGCACCTAAGCTAGCCTTGGCCAGTTACCTGTCTGCCTGGGGCTTATCACCCCTTATTTTCAGGAGCACCACTGCATATGTCAGCCATGGTAACCTGGCAGCCTCAAGATCGGGGGCATGGGGGAGCATGGCAAGCTAGGTCAGACCTGAAGGGAGGAGGGCATGTTAGAGTGTAAAGATGGGAAGAAGATGAAGCCCTAAGTCCAGAGACGAGCGATGAAGACATGGTGTGCAGTTACATTGATTCTTATACCTTCTGTCCCTCCTACTCAGACATGAGGAGGGTGGGCTGTACATCCAACCTTAGAATCCACGCAGCTCTGGACTTTCCACACACACACACACACACACATACACACACACACACACACACACACACACACACACACACACACACACACAATGTCTGCCTTTGTCTCTGAGCTGGTGCCAATATACGCCTGCATTCCATGGTCTATAACAATCAGTGACTATCCATGGGCTAATTCTCCTTCATGCATGTCATACATAGAAGATTTATATCAAATCTATGATGGGAGCATTATTTGACTTCATTTTATTATGTAGAATCTTTGAAATAAAAAATGAAACCCTCAAGCGCACTGCAATAGGCTAGGTGAGTGGAAGCAGAAGAGGAAGATGGTGAGCCCCGAGGCGCTGGACAGTCCATGGTACAATTTGTGCCAACCCCAAGCCAGGCTCCTATTCTCTGCATTTTCTGTGCCAGGCTATGGGGCAGTGGTCTAAGACAGTGCTTTGCCAGGTTATCTTAGCTCAGTCACATCTCCCTACTACTGCCTCACCTTGACTTGGGCCACACTGCTACCTCCTGTCCCCTAATCCCTGCAGCCAGGGAAACTCTTCAAGCTCCAAACTTGGCCCTGCCATAGCCCCCTTCTTTGTCCTGTGGGCTCCTAAGATCCAACCATCAGTCTGCAATACAATCTGATCCCTACTGTTCATATCCTCCCCACCACCCCCGACTCCAGCTTCACAATCCCATGGTTGTTGCCTACCAAGCCCTGTTTTCCTGACCCTCAGGTGCCAGAGGAGAAGGCCAATGAACAACTAACCAAATAAAATGGACACCTGCAGGGTTTGCTAATGCCTGTGTGTTGTGTGGAACATGGGGTAAAGTGACCTGCTAAGGCCATTTGGGAATCCTCTGACCGCCATTGAGGGGTGGCATGTGAGGAAAGCTTGGAGGGGGTGGAGCATCCCTCTTGGGAAGGAATGAGGACCAGTCAAGGGAGAATTCAAGCAGGCATGTACCTAATACACAAAGGTGAGAGCCACAAGGAATCAGAAAATCTGGTGCTGGGCATGTGCGGGGCAGCACAGAAGCTGGAGTTGAACAGGTGACAGGAGACGAATGCAGGGTTGTGACCACTGTAAGGAATTTGGCTTTTGTTCAGAGAGGAGGCAGTATCATCTGAGGGTTCTGAGCAGTGGAATGACAAAACTGCTGGGTTGTCTAAGGAGAGAGCTCTAGTCACTGTAGAAACAGGCTGGACAAGGAAAGAGTCATGGCCACATGCTCTTCAGGCTGTACCATAACCCAGTGGTGTGTGAATAGGTATGGGTTCCTTAGGCTTGTGTGTTTGGATCCTTGGACTACGGGGAGTGGCACTATTAGGAGGTGGTGTGGCCTTGTCGGAGGAAGAGTGTCACTGTGGGAGCGGGCTTTGAGTTTTGCTCTGTTCAAGCCTTCAGACCCAGATGTAGAATTCTCGGCTCCTCCAGCACCATGTCTGCCTGCACGCTGCCATGTTTCTCACCATGATGATCATAGACCGAACCTCTGAAACTGTAAGCCAGTCCCAATTAGATGTTTCCCTTTGTAAGAGTTGCCTTGGTCATGGTGTCTCTCCACAGCAGTAAAACGCTAAGTAAAACACCAGCTGAGAGAAGACAGGCACGGAAGAAGTAAGAAAGGGAAAAGACTGTGGTTGGGCTTTGGTGACAGAGCTCAGCAGATTCTCTACCCGTTCTGGGTCCAACCTGCGCAACCGAGAGGGTGTGGGCATGCTGTGGTAACTTCTTTTCCTTCCTCTGGGTCTTCAAACAGAAGTCCACTATGTCAAATTGACACACTCTGGAGTTATTTGGAAGGAAGAAACTGCAAATGAGAACTATTTATTAATTTGTAACTGGGAGGGGAGATAGCCCATTGTGGGTGGAGCTACCCCTGGGCTGCTGTTCCTGGGGTACATAATAAAGCAGACTGAGGAAGGATGGGAAGCAAGCCAGTAAGCAGCACCCCTCGATGGCTTCTGCATCAGCTCCTGACTACAGGTTCCTGCCTTGAGTTTCTGCTCTGATTTCCTTTGATAACAGATTATGGTGTGGGAGTGTAAGCCAAATAAACCCTTTCCTCTCAAATTGCATCTGGTTGTGGTGCTGTACCATAGCAGTAAAAACCCTAACTAAGACATATTATGTAGCACAGGCTATCTTGTCTATGTAACCCAGCATGACCTCAAACTTTAGACTCTCCTGTATCCACTCCTGTGTTCTGAGACTACAGATGTTTGCCACTGGCCCTGCCACTGCTATGGTCTCATACCTGAGAATACTGAGGACAGAGCTGAGGTAGGGAAGGCTGAAGGAGGAGATGACAAGTGGACCATGGCTGACAGACATCTGCACAGAGGTTCCCCTTGGACAGCTGGAGCAGGCAGGGTCCGGAAATGTTCGTGAGCGAGAGGTGCCAGGCAGTGACTCCTCCCTAGAGAGACATCTAAAACCAAGGGAAGCAAAAATAACAAAGGTGGAGCCTACTGTCCCACCAAAGTGACAAGGTCAAGACCAGGTGAGTTGGTGCAAACTTTTAATGCCAAAAATAGAGAGGCAGAGGCAGGCCGACCTCTGTGAGTTTGAGACCACCTGCTCTATATAGTGAGTACCAGGCCAGAAAGAGAGAAGAGATTTGGAGATTGGAAGAACTAGAAATTAGGAGATAAATAATGATCTGGGAGGGCTGACATGAGAAGATTCGGCATCCTAGGAGTCAGGAGAGAGCAACAGGAAGATGAGGAGGCATCAGTGGACTGGAGTCCTGGTCCAGCCAATGACTACCGACTGAACACCATAGGAAGAAACTGGAAAGCCTGGGTGAAAGCCACCCAGCTCCAGAGATGCTAGGTGTTTATGGAGACTCTAGTTCACAATAATGAGACATTATCATTGCCTGGCTCTGCATCGGCTGCTATGACAAGACACCATAGCTTTAATAAACACAAAAACGTGTGCCTTCTAGCTGCGGATGCTGGGACCCAGGATTACTGAGGCAGCAGAACCTCCTCTAGAGAAGGCCTCTGCCTCTAAGATGGCGTCTGTTGCTGCGCCCTCTTGTGGTCAAAATCAGAACTGCGAAGGGTTTCTACTTGCCCCTGCCCTTTTCTTTCTTTCTCTTTCTTTCTTTCTTTCTTTCTTTCTTTCTTTCTTTCTTTCTTTCTTTCTTTCTTTCTTTCTTTTCTTTCTTTCTTTCTTTCTTTCTTTCTTTCTTTTTTTTTCTTCTTTTCCTTTCTTCCTTTCTTGTTGTTTTTTGTTTTTGTTTTTCGAGATAGGGTTTCTCTGTGTAGCCTTGGCTGTCCTGGACTCCCTCTGTAGACCAGGATGGCCTCGAACTCACAGAGATCCACCTGCCTCTGCCTCCGGAGTGCAGGGATTACAGGCGTGCACCACCACGCTGGCCTTAGCCTATGAATGTGGAGGAGGCCTCACTACCCAGTCCTCTGTGAACTGTGGACTGGCATGTGCATTCAAGGTACAGGGTACTGAGAGGCTCTGAGGGGATTTGAGGTGTGGTCTAGCAGGAGCGGGAGCAGGCACCTGCAGGGTGGGGCAGAGTGGCTAGGGAGCCTAATTTAATTTCTATATAGACAGTGTGCTTTTTTCTACCCAGTACCTCTTGGTAAGCTTCAGACCACTGGGAAAGTAGAGGTTCTTCCAATACCCAAATACAGTGGTGAATATGCCAAGTAGGGTGGGGGAAGGGAGAAATTCTATGAACTACATGGCCCATCC
The DNA here is from genome assembly GCF_903995435.1 of Acomys russatus. Taxonomy (NCBI): domain Eukaryota; kingdom Metazoa; phylum Chordata; class Mammalia; order Rodentia; family Muridae; genus Acomys; species Acomys russatus. Next base: position 42,695,510 of record NC_067137.1, on the reverse strand, counting down.
CTCGTACCACAGTACTCCTGTGAGAGATTCTTCACTAGACACCCCACACTGTTCGCTTAGCCAAGGCTCTTCCTAGAATCTCCATCATCCCTTCCCAGGGAGAGCTCCGTGCTCATACCCCCCCCCTCTCTCTCTCTTTTAATTAATTTATTCTTGTTACATCTCAATGTTTATCCCATCCCTTGTATCCTCCCATTCTTCCCTCCCTCCCATTTTCCCATTATTCCCCTCCCCTATGACTGTTCCTGAGGGGGACTTCCTCCCCCTGTATATGCTCATAGGGTCATACCCCTCTCTTACACCACCCTCAGAAAGAACCCCTCCCGCGTTTGACTCTTCTTCGCACTGCTGGTACCTAGCACCATCTTTGGGCCTGGGTCAGAAATATGCTGGGAGAATAATGATGTGATGTTAAGGCTTGCTAGGATCTCAGGTGCCGAATAGCTCCCCCACCTCCATTCTACTGCAGAGAGGAGTGGGACGCCTGGAAGTGGAGAGACTCTGGGGAGTTAACAGCCTGCTTTAATATCCAAAACCCTGTCCGCTGCTTCCAGGTGACCTTGCCCATGTACAACGTGTCAGACACCTGGAGGAGACACCCAATTCAGCACTCCCGTGAGAGATGAAGGGGATCGCTTTAAACCCCCAGCATTGCTTTTGGTGAAGGACTTTGGGGCTATTGGCGTCTTACTCTTTCTTGGTCAAATAGGGCAGACACTTCCTAATTCAACTCACCCTGGCACACTTGCCCAGGTCCACCCTACCATGAAGATGGGCAGAGACAGGCATGGTGGATTTCTTCATATGCTGCAAAGACAAACTTTTTTTTTTTTTAAGCATCTTACATTCTGCATCTGTTTTGTCTATTTCTCTGGTCTTCTCGGCAGAGAGCCAGGGCCTCCTTGTTCATTTTTAACTTACCAGAGCGTCTTTCTCTCTCTCCCCCTCCCCACACTGCTGCTGGGGAGGCCATTATCTTTTGAGCAATCAATGCTTGGCAAAGGCCCAGGCAGAGGATGGCTGGGTCTGCAGGCTGTTCCTCAGCAGAGAACCTGGGATGCTATTCTAAATAAATGTGCAGGCTTACAAAAAGGACAAATATCAAGTAAATCTTGCCCATAATGTCCCATCAAGTAATGTTCGTGAAGATTACCTGCAAGAACCTATGAATTTGGGGACATATAAATAACCCTGCTTTTGACAAGCAACGCATATACTTTTTTTTTTTTTTTAGGAGTGAAATGTCAGGAAATTCATTTCTGGAGATCCATGGAGATGCACACATCAACAGGCTGCTACCTTGGTAATAAACTTGGGGATGTAAAATACAGCTCGTATCTTTGAATTCTCACACCCTCAGTGGCAGCCTCAAAGAACAGAAGTCAGGGAGTCCTGACTTAAGTCAGAGGCCATGATCTCCTCTATCCTGATGCTTCTCTCTGAGATGAGACTGTGAAAAGAGAGGGGAGGGACAGAAAACCGGCCTAGACCTCTCTTGATGAGCACACAGAAAAAAAGCAGAGGTGGCAGCAGTTTGGCATTGATTGCAGACAGCATTTTCAATAAATCCATTGATGCATTCCCACTGGGAAATGCACCTGGGCTCTGTGAATGAGTTGTGTGGACATTTTTAAATCCATCTTGTCATCAAGTGCACAGAAGGTGACTGTCCTCAGAACATTTAAAGTGTGACTCATTTCACCCAGTACCATTTTAATTTGCAAGTCCAGATCTAAATCTAAATCCATAAGGATAAAAATATTTCTCAACCTAAGAATTTGGATAACTTCTAATTCTTTTAATTTTAAGGCTTTACAGATCTCTAAGATCTACCATTAAAAGCCTTGACCCTAAATCTTCTCCGGGGCAGTAGAAAAGATGGAGGAGTCTACAGCCAGACTTTGGGAGGCCTTCTAATGAGTTAATGCATAAATGCTTTTACTTTCAGAACATTTTATAGTCTGTGGCTTAAGTGAGATGGTAAAAGGAAGTTCAATTGATTGTCTGATTGGCCCAATCCCTTTTGGGTTTCTTATTTTGCTATTTGATTTCTTCTATCCCAAGGAACATCTTTATCCATCCCTGCTTTCCTGCATCTGAGGTTTGTGCAGCACACACAGCACCAGCGGATCTGCATGCGTTGGTTCACGGCTGCATCAGACCTGCCAGTGGGTGCTGTGTTCACATAGAATACACTCAGAAGCTGAGGGTTAGCCAGGGGCACGAGCTCTGGGGCTGACAAGGGCAGAGAGCCTCATTATGGGGCTCTTGTGGGCCTGCAGATGAATAGCCCTAGACTGTACCAGCTTTGGAGGCTCACACAAATGGCAAGACTGAGATGCAAGGTCAATGTGATAAGTGACACCATGTAGCCTGTTTAAAGGGTCAAAGAGATTCAGGGGGAGAACTGCGTTTTCCTGCTGGTGTCCAGGAAGATGCTCTAGGAGGCAAGAGGAGCTGTGGGCAGGGGAGGGGAGCTCTGGGGCAGTTACAAATTTTCCCTGACGGGGTTATCAGAGGCACAAATAGAGACATGTGTGCACGTGAAGCTATGTATTAGCATACTCATGGGCAGCTCAATTGTCTAATTGTGTGAAAAGATGTATATAAAGCAGATTTGTGGAGAGAGATTGTCACACTGCTGTGGCTGCCCATACAGAGGGGAGGGTGCGAAGCTGTAAAGAACGTGTGTGGCAGAAGAGGTAACAAAACTAGAAAAGCCAGAGAGATGGTAGCAGGAGCAGAGGTCATCCAAGGTCACCTGTGTCAAGTGCAGTGAAGGCTAAAGTAAGATAAAGATAGGGGTACATATTTGCCCATTATATTCAAGGGGGAATCAGAAAGCTTAGCAAGAACTGGGAATGGAACAACAGCAGAAAAAGGAGACAGAATAGAGGAGGACTCCATGGGCAGGAAGATGAAAGGTTTGGGAGAGAGATGGTTCTCTGGGCAAAGAGAGTTGTAAGAGAAAGACATGAGTTGCCCTGAGGGTGGGTACACCAAGACCATCCTTCTCATCAACTTCGCTCAGTGTGAGATGTGGTCCCAGAGCACACTCACAGGGAGGACGTCCCTGAGAAGTGTGTGAGATATGCAGGGGTCAGGCAGCACTTCATCTTGAAGAACACGGGAGCTGGGAACGAGTCATGAGCAGGGCCAGGGTTGTGAGGGAGGGGATACCCCAGCCGTGTGCCTCTGATCTCACCTTGGTGTTTGCAGATTTCATTAGCACAGATTCTAAACACATGTCTGAAGTTTGAACCTCACTCCTGGTACCAATTTTGTCTTAGGATTTTACGGCTATGAAGAGACACCATGACCAAAGTAACTCTTATAAAGGAAAACATTTAATTAGGGTTGCCTTACAGTTTCAGAAGTTCAGTCCATTATCATCACAGTGGGAAATAAGGCATCATGCAGAAAAACATAGTGCTAGAGGAGCTGGGAGTTCTACATATTGATTCACAGGAAGCAGAAGGAGACAGTGTGTCACACTGGGCATAGTTTGAGCGTATATGAGACCCACAGTGACACACTTCCCTCAACAAGACCATACCTACTCCAATAAAGCCACAGATCCTAATAGTGGCCACTCCCTATGAGCCAAGCATTCAAACACATGAGCCTAAGAAGTTATATTCAAACAACACATTCAACAGATCTATTTCCCTTCTTTGCATGACTGCAAGAGAGCCCCTGGATATGAACATGGCTTCCATGTATAAAACTCACAGCTGCTCCTTGTTACTCCAGTACAAGGCCACACACCCAGTGACCTTTCTTCTGCTAGATCCCATCCCTGAAAGGCTCTGCCACCTCCTAATATCACCATCCTGGAGACCAAACCTTTACCACATGGGTCTTTTAGCAGGTCTACCTCCTGCTCCTTACTCCCTTATAGAATTTCCCTCCCTTCTAACAAGGAGAATGTTCTAGATCTGAGACTGTCATAGCATATGTGTTACACCTGTGCTTGCTCTCAGCTTCCTGAATATATTCTTTCTTTCTTTTTCTTTCTTTCTTTCTTTCTTTCTTCCTCCCTCCCTCCTTCTCCCTTGTCCCTCTTCCTCTCTGCCTTCCCCTCCCTCTCCTTCTTCCCTATCTCTCCCCTGGCTTTCTTCCTTCTTCCTCTCTTCTCCCCTTCCCTGTCCTTCTTCTTCCTCACCATCTCCCCCTCCCCTTCCTCTTCCCTTTGTCTCTTTCCTCTCACCCTCACCCCTTCTTCTTCCTGCTCCTCTTTCCCTTGCCTCTCTCACCTTTCTCCTCCCCTCCCCCTCCCTCTTCCCCTTCCCTCCCTCTTCCCCTCTCTCCACTCTCCTTTCCCTTTCCTTTCCCCTGTCTCACTTCCCTCCCTCCTTGCCCTCCTTCTCCCTTCCTCTCTCTTGCCCCTCCTCCCCTTTCCCTCCCTCTCCCTCTCTTCTTCTCCCCCTCCTTCTCCCTCTGCTTGTCTCAATGGAGGAATTGGGAAAGTCCTGCCGGGAAAGTCTATGTGGCAACAAGTATAAGATGACTTTGATGAGCCAGCATTGACTTTCAGTAGTAAAAGATGTCCTTCTGGAGTTTAGGGTGGCCTCCAGGAGGCAACTGGCTATATAACCAAAAGGAAATTGATTCTTTCCACAGCCTGAGCAAGTTTGGAAGTAGACTGTGCATCGTTCAGCATCCAGACAACACACAGACTGTTCCACATCACAGTAGTGGCCTTGTGAGAGCCCGAGCCAGACTCTAGTTGGTCAAAGTACACTGAAAGGATTGGGTAATGAGTGGATTCCTGGAACCCATGAAGATGGGGGTCATCATTGTTGGTAGCATGCATCTAGAACAGACAAGAATAGATCAATGCCAGTTCCCATACCTGTTTCTCTGGGCATATTTGGTGTGTAGATCCCAGTCCATCTGCAACTATATGCCTTGGGCAGTACTGGCCTTGTGAGGATGCCAGTTCTGATTAGACACAGGTCCCTCCCTCATTTTCTTTGGGGTTTGATGTCCTGCCTTCTTGCTTGGAGACCTAGACACATCACTGGGCTGATGAGCCACAGCACAGTGCTCCTCACCATTCCTTACAGTCATTGGATGCTCCCCTTGGGGTAGCTGTGGGCTTCATTACCATCCTCTTGCACAGATTTTAGAGCTTCTACTCTCAAGCAAAGACTGACTTTGTAGTTGGAGCAAACGTATGCTTTTTTGAAGTCTCTGAAAACAGTTACCTGGTTTTGATGGCTAACTGAAACACAGTGTCCCAATCAAAACAGTGTAGGGGAGGCAGAAGGCATGGAAGCATCCTTGCAGTACAAGTTCCCAGTTTCCCACCTAGGCTGAGTCCTCTGCTGCTCTCTGGCTGTGCACCTCATCATTAAGTCAGAGGCGGGAGAGGCATTCGATCATCGAGATGGCTTCTTTGCAGAGCAGAATTGATCCCTGGGGGATATTATGTCTTTGCCTCATCTGGCCTTCCACGTCTCAGGAAGCTCCACAGCTCCTCCAGGGACACCTTCCCTCTGAGCAATAGCATTCACCACCTGCTCTTCCTGATTTCCCAACTTTTCCTCTCCCAACTTGCCCTATTACTTGTGTCTTACCTCACATATCACACATAATGATTCTGCTCACGGCCTCCTGTTAACCAGGGCTGCCAGTTCATATGACCTCTTCCCTTGTCACCAAATTGTCATTTAATATGACTTATTGTCATCACTTCTCTTGAACCCCTGATGCTGTAACAGCCAGTCTGGATTCTGTGCACTTGGATGGTTCACTGCCCATACTATCCTATGGGACATCCCTTTTGTGGGCAGGGCATTCTATCCAGCTGTGCTCTCCTTTTGCAGTGATGGCTTGGAATAGACTCAAGCCCTCTGTATATGGGAACATTATCCAAATCTCTATGAATAGTAAGCAGAGATCTTACCAGGAATCCATGCCCTGTCACAGCAGGGGCACATGTGATGAAAACCTTGCAAGCCTGATCAGGACAAGGCAATGCCATCAAGTTTCTGACCCAGGGCCAGGATGGTGGGGGAAGGAGTGGTCGAGATGTTAGAATGGCACGTTCAGATTTGTCTACATCAACCATTCCAAGTTACTGGGCTTGGGGAGGAGTCTCTATGCTATGGATGTGACCAGGACACAGTTCACATAAAGGATACGGGCTTCTTGACAGCCAGCCAGGCTCTCCAAGGGATACCCACAGCAGAGACCTCTAAGGACATACCATAGGCCTGCCTAGCAATTGACATCTGACGTGGCTCCAGGAACATTTCCAAAGCCAACACATGGCTTCTCAGGTATGCTTTCAAGCTGGCCTTTCCAAGTTCAGCTGCAGCCCCACAGACAAGTGTTTAGGGAGAAAAAAAAAAAAAAAAAAAAAAAAAAAAAAAAAAAAAAAAAAAAAAAAAGAGCCAGGCAGTGGTGGCATATGCCTTTAATCTCAGCACCCAGGAGGCAGAGGCAGGTGGATCTACAGAATGAGTTCTAGGACAGCCAAGGCTACACAGATAAACCTTGTCAGAAAAAAAAAAAAAAAAAAAAAAAAAAAAAAAAAAACTGATGTGTAGGTTTAGGGGTCCCCTAGTGACCTCATCTAGAAAACAGTATCTGCCCCATTAGTAGGTAGGAGGGGCTTGGATCTGTTTTTCTAGCCTGTACTTCTGCTCCTCCTCTTACACCTGCTTCTCCACAGGGTCTGGTGCCACACATACCAGGCACATACACACAGAAAGACATACATACAGTCACACAATATTGAACTGAATCATGCTCACCAGGGACCAGATTAGTGCAGATAGTACCTTGACCACCCTCAGTGTATAGAGCACCACAAAGTCCATACAAGGCACATAGTCCTCCAGAGAAAATGGCTGGTACAGATTAAAGACTAGAAGGGAAGACTGAGGCCCAGGCCTATTCCTCAGGTATTGTGGTTACCCTGAGCACTACAGCACGCAGGTCCACACTGACAGTTTTCTCAGTCTCAGATAGGAAAAGCCGTGTCAACAAGCGTGGGTGAGGGGAGGGGGCAGAGCACAGCTTGTAAATGCAACACAAGACCTCAGGAGGACCATGGAGAAAAAGAGGGGCAATGCCACCAGAATCAAAGGGTTGAGCCAGCCTTCTAGAAAGTCATAACCTTTGAGTATTTGGGTGAAGTGGGGGAGGGAGATTGACATTCTGATCCCACATGAGGACACTTGGGAAAGCCATGGTAGGAGCCTGGGTCTGGACCTAGTGATGGATGGGTACAGAGGGCAGAGCTTAGTGAAAATGAGCAGGTATAGGGCTTAAGTACCACTAGGTACCAAGAACCCATGCACACCACTGGGAGTTCATGTCCTGCCTTGGTGCAGTGGACACCCTGGATATCCCTTGCAAGGAGTGACAGTCATATGATGGGCTTGAGGAGCCAACAGTACCAGAAGCATCCTCTAAGGGGGGTGGGCACCAGTCCTGGAGCAAAAGACCATGTCCTAAGCTACTTGAAGACTGTGGATAGAAAGGCGGACAGGGTTAAATTATTGTCTGTGGGATTCTAGGAAGAACTCAGTTGGGAATTGCATCTCAGCCTTGAGAAGCAGGACAGGACATCTTGGGTGATGTGGAAGAAAGAGCAGGTTATATAGGCGTGGCCATGCATTAATGTGAGAATATTTCTTTCATTCTGAGAGGCCAGAACTCTTGCTAGACCTCACAGAGAGAGTTAATAATATACCTGGAGGCCACTTAAGACTGCTATCCTACTGTGTGCTCAGCCTACTAGTTAAACCTGTCTTTAAGAGAACAGCGTAACAGCTACCTGAATTCCCTGGGGTTTTTCATATAATTAATGTTCACAACTTAAGCTAATACATAGCTGAAATCTGAAATATATATATATATATATATGTGTGTGTGTGTGTGTGTGTGTGTGTGTGTGTGTATTGGGAATATATATGGATATTGCTTGATAGCATTTGTTTGTTTTATCTAGGTCAGTTAGAATCAGTGACTTAATCCCTTGAAAAACCCTGCTAAAGATTTCGGTAAAGTGTTTCTCCCTCCTTCCTTCCCAATGTGATGCTTTCTGTATTGTTCAGTAAAGAGATAACAAAGACCTTCGTTGGGGATGGAGACAGACAGAGGGACACAGACAGATTCACAAGACAGCGTTCAGGTAAAAAGAGCTCCAGACTCACACCACAGAAAGAAGATTACAGAAGACACGGGGAGAGTGTAAGTAGAGAATTCAAATCTGAGTCTGTTCTTAGTTAAATTGCACCGAGAATTGCTTTTTAACTTCCTTTCCTTAATGAGACACCCACATGTTATTAGTGACTTTGAGTTCAGCATTAACAGGGTCAAATTGATTCATTGACAAGGAAAGTGGCTACTCCAGAGTAAGTGACCACAGACTTGAGCATGATGTAGGTCATTGAGGTGATTGGACCCCATCTGCCTGTATAGACCCCTCTGCACTGAAGACAAACACAGTCATGTTGATGCTGATGCCTGCCCTACTCTGTACTTGAGTGAAAAACTGAGGAAACCATATTTTGGTCACCTTCTTTTACAACTATATTATGTTACTCCAGAGCCACAGAGCCTCGATCAGGCCAGAGGAAGAGACTGTATCAGGGAAGGGATGTTGAGTCTGCCAGTATGGAGATGACTCCCAACAGCCCTTCGTTGTTTTTGCAGGCCTGCCTGGCAGGAGCATCTGCCCGGTGCCAGGGGCCAGGCTGAAGGAAAGGCAAAAACCTAAGCATCCTGAGATGGCCTCTCAGCTGCTGTGGCACAAAGCCCTGTGAATGTGAAATCTCTGGCTGGCATTAGAGATGGCGAGCTAGCAAGAGCAGTGGGCATGCTGTAAAGCCACAGATGAGGCTGCAATTAGCAGGAAGAGCACGTTCCCGCCACACAGCTGACAGGGAACTCGTATGTCTGGGCCACGTGGGGCCTTATCTTCTACAGAGTTAACAGCACAGGAAGTCTCACTAGCTGCTTTGAGACAAGAGAGGCTCTTTCAAGTTCAGCTCCCTGCTTTTCTTTGCTAGAGATGCACACCTCCTGTTCACATGGGAGGGGGGGGGGCTGCAACCCTTGTGCCCTGTGCACAAACACACATCTATCACAGAAAGAGGTACTGCCAAAATCTGAGGACATGACCAGAATTCAACCCTGAGGTCCAAGAGCACAAAAGAGGACAGCTCTGCCTGTGGGTCTCAATCCCACTCTCTTCCATCTTAAAGCCCATCTCCTTCTGTCCTTAGAAATGCAGAAAGGGTGGTTAATAATTAATAGGTAAAGGCCTCTGCATTATTAAATGCCAGGATGCTAGGCCAGCCCAGCCCAGCCCAGCCCAGAGCTGGAGACAGAATGGATGGTACAGCAGTCTTGGCAGCCATCTGGAGTCCTCTGATCACCTCAAGAAACAAGGGCAAGCCCAGATGCCATATAGTATACACCAGCCAGGAAAAGGCAAGAACTTCGGTATAGGGCTGCACAGAGTCCATCATGACTGAGGGGCCCTGTGTACCTGCTGGATGGGGTGACAGTAATTGGGGCAGGAAGGTGCAGAAGAGAAAACAACTTAGCAGATTTATGAAACAAGCCTTCTCTGACCCCCAAATCCCTACTGCAGAACATACAGGATGCAGGAACATTGGGAGCTCATGGCCAAGCCCATTTAAGAGACTTTTAAATAGAGGTGCATCAGAGTTTGTCCAGATTTACCCAAGAGGCACATCGTTGATGGAGCGTCCCATCATTCTGAGATGCACATCTGCTTTTCACATAGGACTGAGGGTGTACCATGTAAGGCAAACGCCTCACAGTTAGTAGAACTGGTCATGTGGGCTCAGCTCACTGGGCTCAGACTGATTCCTCCCCACTTTTAACGCTGCTTCTGGTATTCTGCTTGTTAGAGAAACAGAAAGCCAGGAGGTCCAGGCACAGGCTGGGACTCCTACCTTCCCCTCTCCAGGACAATGCTTGCCTGTAGGAACCAGGCTCTTTGTAAAAACAAATGGGCCCCAGGGTGACAAGGGGCACAAACTCTAGATCAAGGCTCACAGAGTCTGAGTCCCAACCTCTGTCCTTCCTCAGAGCAGGTCCCCACCCCACAGCTGACAGGGAACTTGTGTGCCTGGGTCATGTGGGGTCTTATCTTCTACAGAGTTGATAAATAGCACAGGAGGTCTTACTAGCTGCTTTGAGACAAGAGGGGCCCTTTCAAGATCAGCTCACACCTTTTCCTTGCTAGAGAATCCAACACAATCCAGCACAAAGGGGACCTGCTCTGTGGATCTCAGTCCCTATCTCATCCATCTTTAAGTCCACTGTGACTTAGGGGCTTTCTGGACAATGAGATCACAGATTCCTAACTTCCATGTGCAGTCGTCATGATTTCCCACTCGGGTTCACCCTGAGCATTTTCTTGAGCATGTCCAGTGGTGGCAGGTGCAGCTAGAAAGTCTTCACTTGGTTGTGAGTTTCTTAAAGAACGAGCAGGTCTCATCGATCCCTCTAGAAAATTGGACATGTCCTTATAACAGGCAAAGAAAGCTTTCATATATGTTATGTGGTCTTCATTTCTAATATTTTCATGCCTAGCTGGGCTGGTGACAGAACAGTGCTCCTTTGTAAAGAGCAAAGCCTGCATTAGCTTAGTTCAGAATCCACAGTCAATGGTTCAGCAAGACTTCCGCAGGGAAGTCCCAACAATAATCCAGCCAGTGGCCTCTGCACCTCCACTGACCTCTCCCACCCACACCTTTCCCTCACAAGATACAAGGAAAAGGGAGGCACTGATGTAGCACACCAGCCAAAGATGAGAGGGCAGGTCTCCAGTCCCCTCTGCAGCTGACTGAGCGTCCTTGTGGGCTAAGCCTCGGGAGTGCACTTCTCTTTGAAGAGCAACCTGCAAGTTATCTCCATGAAATGAATCCCTCATTTGCCTCAGCAGGCTGTGACCCTCTCCCCTGCTGAGATGGCCTGGAAAGAGCTCTCCTTTTCCATCTGGAGCCTTGTCCAACATCCCCAAGCCCCAAGCCCTTGAATGTTCTCAGGCATCAAGTGAGGCAGGCAATAGCCTTTTGCAGGCTGGTACAGAATTGAGAAAGGTCACAAGTAGCAGAGTGGGGAGCTGCAGGAGGCCCGTGGGGGTGGTGCAGGGTCATTGCTTTGTGTCCCGGGAGTGTGGGCAAAGCAAATGTGGTGGTGGAGGTGGCCTGGGGCTGACAGGCTGTCCATTTACCCAGCCTGGGTTTCTGCCCACTACCTCAGACTCCATCCTGCCTGGCAGCTAAAGTGGTGGCTGGCTCCCTCCAAGGTTCTCAGCCTAAGCTATTATCGATTGACAGACACTTTGAATGAGGCAGGGGAGACAGGAGGGGGAGAAAACAGCAGCCAACCAGAAATAATTAGGAGGAAGGAAAGACTCCCCAAATCCATCTCCTTTCCATAGCACCAGGGCAGTGCTTCACACACACACACACACACACACACACACACACACACACACACACACACAGAGAGAGAGAGAGAGAGAGAGAGAGAGAGAGAGAGAGAGAGAGAGAGAGAGAGAGAGAGAGAGAGAGAGAGAGAGAGAGAGAGAGAGAGAGCTCTCACATGCACATATACAAACAGATAAGCACAGTACATTTATACATACATGTAGAAATACCACACACAAATGTACAAACACTGCACACATAAAATATACACATATGAATATATAATATCACACAATGCACCACCCATAACAATGCACACACACTCATAGAGACAAATACATATGCATACTCACTCGCATACAAACACAATAGACACAGACACCCACAGCTCAAGCATGTTAACACACAAAACATGCCATAAATACAAACTCCACACACAAAACCACACTCCTATAAACACACAAGCAACACACACACTCGTAAACACCATGCACACGTACATATAAACACAGAAGCACTGTACAGAGAAACACTAAACACACAAGCACCCCACACATGCATATGGACTCCTCAAAAGGAAAGTGAAAAATCTAGATTAGATGATGCACTGGACCCCAGCTGTTTCTGGCAGTTTTCCAGCAGTACTATGGCAGGGGCAGCAGCTGTGTGGCTGGCTGACAGTGGTCATTTTTTCCTTGCTCTAATTCTTCTTTCCCTCCCTGAATCTTGTTTGTTCTGTGCACACAGCCCTGTGTCACTGAACCTAGACCACAACAATAAAAAAATCTGTAGCTTTGGGAAGTGCCCGTGCACTGGAACTGGTATATTTTCCAAGAAACCCCAAAGGCTGGGTTTGAATGGTCCTATCTTACACCTACTGATGGAAGAAAGGAACTGCAAACATTGTCTGTTGATGGACAACGAGACCATTCCAGCCTTTCTGTCCCTGAGGCTGCTCCACACCCTAGGCCTTTTCACTGTTTCTGTGAGCATCTGAGGAATGTAGAAGGAATGTATACCCTGAGTTCCAGTAGGCAGAGCAGAAGACACACAGCACAAGGATCTTCGTGTCCACTCTTGGACACTACAAACTAGATGCATCATCTACAAAGTTCACAACCAAGAACCACAGGATGAAGTTTCAAAAATAAAAACCACAGTCTTAACATGTTTCAGGTAAGTTCCTAATTTTGCTCTGTGCCACATTCAGGGCTCTCCTTGGCCACATGTATCCCATGGGCAGTGAATTGGACCCTGGAGGCAGTAAAATACTTTTATACTGCAGGGTTAGGCAAAAGTTTAATCACTGCTCATTGGGTGTGAATGGTTTGAAAGACATTTTCCATCTTGTGTCCTAAAGCTTCCGCCTTGTGTTTGCTGGGCTAGCAGGTGCTAACGTGACCTAAAACTGTTGTACAAAGTCCTGCCTTATTGCTTGACTTCTCCCAAGACTAAGGAACTGTAGATGCTGGAGCTGCCAAAAGAAATCCCAAGCACCAGTAGGAGAAACACATTCACAATGAACATGTAGGCCATGCTCACCCTGGGATAGAGTCTTAGTCAAAATAGCTTCAAATGGTGACCATGCAGAGCTAAGAAGAGTCTAACCTCAGGCTTAAAACAGCAAAATAGGATGAACAGAATGTGACGACAGAGGGTGAAAGCCTTTTGTCTTTTCTTTTATTAGCCCATTGGTATCTGCTGACCCTGATGGAGTCAGTGTAGTTAGTGAAAGCAGGCATCAAGCAACTGTTATAGCATACCTGTCTGAAGCATTGTCTCTGGTCAGCCAGTAGGAAGTTAGTCATGTGCTGCCCAGCTGTATGTCTTCAGGATGAGTGTTACTTAAGCTAACGGAGAGTGCATGGATCTGGTTGGCTTATTCAGGATTGCTCTCTTGCTCCATTCTCTGGTAATACTTTGCCTCCAACGGATAACAGGTCAAGGGACCAGAGTTTACCAAGAGATGTTTTGCCTCCACCTGAAAGCTTCCGCATTATATGTGTGGATGTTTACTTCCAGAATAATTAAAGTGTCTTCTTTCTGTGCTCCTTACAAGAACTAAGCCACATAAAGCAATTCCCAAATCAGTGTGAACCACTTTCCCAAGCCATGTGCTGCTAAGTTGAGAAACCTGGGCTGGGTGGGCAGGGAAGCAGCAGCATTTGGAGCACTGTCCAACCCAACATGAGGCCCAGAAAGTGAGAACCAACCAATGGGTCACGGATAAGAGCTTCCAAAGCAAGAGGCCTGTGCAGCCTTTTCCCTGTGTTAACAAAAGGCCTGGACTCTTGACTTGCCTCTGCCTCATGGTGCAGTCTTGGCCCCACCTCTGAGGGTCATTGCCCTCTACCTGTTCTGTGATTGGCACGCATTCTCTAGGAGAGAATAAAGAGAGATCTGCCATGGAGAAGCTGAAGCTTCCTGAGAGGCAGATGGGAATAGGCATCACACACACACACACACACACCTGCACACCAACAGCCTTAGCCTGCTTTCCCTGTGCTGTATTTTCATAGCCCTCACCCTTTTTATGGTTGGCAGCCCTATCAACTGCTTAGGATCACAGACCTGATCTCAGCAAACTCACCCTGTATTTGTCCTGTGGAGAGAATGGCTTAGGGACCCCAGGCAGCTCTGCAGGAGGCTGGGATGCTTTTAGACAATCTCATTTGCATGAGCAGAGAGCTGTGTCTCTGGGAAGATGAAAGGCTACCCATCTCTTCTCATGCTTCCCTGATCAGGCAGCAGCCAGGCACCGACTCTTATCGAGAGGAGAGGGGCATAGCAGCACACTCGTGCCTTCTCTCTCTTGCCCAAAGACTGCATAATTGAAACCAAGGAAACGAAAGTGCACAAAAGCGAATGGCACAGATGTTTTCATCCCAGGTACCTCTGGTAACTCCAAAGGCCCTCACAAGCAGAGCCTGTGCATATATTTCATGCCTGGCTCACTGAGAATTAGCGTCAGAAATCATCGTTGTGAATGCAGGGAGCTGGATGGATTTCAATCCAGTGCAGAAACCAGCCACTTCTGTTGCCGGATGTCAGCCACAGTCACATCAAGGCAGATATCTTCGCAAGACCAGCAGAAGCTGAAGTGTCACTTTTGACACAGCAGCTTGTCCCTTTTCCCTGTTCAGCTGACAGCACGCCCAGTGCCTGCCTGTTGCTCTGCACTGAACAGACCCAGGTGCCCATGCTGAATCTCTGGGGCTCTCTGGGAGATGTCAGCTCAACTCTGTGTCTTGGATGGCAGAGCTGCTGGACCAATTGATTTGCCTGCCAGCCGCACTGGCATCCAGGAGGGGAGATGGCAGGGACAGCCACAGAAAGCTGAAGCCTCCTTCAAAGGAAGTCACTTTGATTTTGGAGAGAGAGAAAGGCGGGGGTAGAGGGGTGGGCTCAGCCTTGCCAGTACTGGCATCTTCCCTTCCCCCCCCCACCCCCCCCCCGACTCTGCCCAGAGTAGCAGGTACACCTGGGCTACCTGGAACCAGGTCGCCATGAATGTGACCCCTGCAGAAATGCTTTCTCCATTTCAAATGCTTTCATATGTTAATTTATTTGCCATCTTTAGTTGCAAGAAGAAAACCTCAGCACAGAAAGGAAGAAAATCCACCATGAAATGTACAATTGTCCCTTCCTTGCCAGCCCTTTGTGGGAGGGAAATCTCCCTTCTGTTACGGTGGGTTCTAGACAGAATGCCTAACTGTCTATTAGGGGTAGAACACCACCTTTATCCTGGTGCACTGCAGCAAATGGATGCAAGGTGGACAACTGCCTATGGGGTAGTGAGCCGTACAGAGACATGCATCTTCAGGCTCTGTGTGCATGAAGCTGAGACATGTGCACCTATGCATATCACCAAGAGTGCAGACTTCAGCGGTATGTACACAGGGTACTTACACAATTTGGAATCAGACAGATGGCCAAGCACCATTCTACTGAGGACATACTCTATGGCCTGAGGCTCATCACCCAGCTTCTGTGAGCTGTAGATATTTCCACAATTAAAACAACGAACCTTCTATCCCTGCCCCCAATACAGATCTACATTACCACTGAAATTGTCCTTCAGACTCCAAAACCAGGGATTATGTCACAATCCCTTCCCATTCAACTCAACATTCATCATTGTCTTAATTCTCAAGCACACCCCGCTGCTTCCCTAATTGTGGCCCCTGGGAAAGTGAGGCCAGGCCGGCTTCCCAGCATGGGGCTGAGGTGGTATGCTAGAGAGGTGGCATTGCGTCCTTATATGAGGCCCAGTGTGAATCTTTCTACCAAACCTCATGAGAGACCACAGCAGGCTGTGGTTTTGGTCTTCTTGTTGGCAATGCAACACAATGCTGGACAAACAACAACGACAAAAAACTTAATGAAGTATTCATACTTTGAATGGATATGGTGCATAAAGACCAGATCTAGCCAATGGTCAGAACAGTCTCCACACTTGAGTGGAGAGTGGGATATGACTTTCTCACGTACTCTGGTGCCTCACATTTGACCATGTCCCCTGGAGGGGGAGACCTGGTGGCACTCAGAGGAAGGACAGCAGGTAGCCAAGAAGAGACTTGATACCCTATGAGCATATACAGGGGGAGGTAATCCCCCTCAGGAACAGTCATAGGGGAGGGGAATAAGGGGAAAAGGGGAGGGAGGGAAGAATGGGAGGACACAGGGGATGGGATAACCATTGAGATGTAACAAGAATAAATTAATAATAAAAAATTAAAAAAAAAGAATAACACAGTCACAGAAATACAAGCCAACTGGTCATAATGTAGCCACAATCAGGAAGTGGGGGGATATGCCCAGAGGCTTCGTCTCCCATTCTAGATCTTGTCATGGTGACGATATCAATCTTCATGGTAGCATTTGCAGGTTTCTGCTTCCTTGACCTTCTAAAGTTTCCATGTCAGGGGAGAGGTCAGACAGTAGTGGAGAATTGGCAGAGGGAAGAAGAAAAGGGTAGGCACAGTATGGCATGTGCATAGAAGACTTTCAGAGTGATGGCTGAGATGCTTGAGGCTGCTTTCAGGATCAGAGACTGGCAACGCTGGCAATGGAGCTCTGATGGCATGTGTATACATGGCGGTACCCAAGTATTTGAGTTGCCCTCAAAAACCCAAATGCAGGCTCTGAGTAAATGTCAGTGACTTCTTAGGTGCTTTCTAAGAACAGCCGTCTCTTTCAGAGGAGGGTGACAGTGAACCTTGATTTGTAGGAGTCCGAGGGAGCAACGTCCTCTCCTTCTCGGTCTTCCTCCTCCAAACAGCTTCTTGAGGTTCTACAAGTTCCCACATGCTGAGTATCTTCCTCTGTACTCTCACCATTCTTTACTGGGCAGATCCCTCCTCATCTCTCTCAGCCAAGTCCTCTACACACACACACACACACACACACACACACACACAGAGAGAGAATACACCATACATGTATACCACCATACACACACCACACAGACATCCACACATCCCACAGAAACACACTCAACACACACACATATCCCAATACACCATAACACACACACACACACACATATATCTCACATATACCACACACACCTACACCACAAAACATGCACACACACACACACACACACACACACACACACACACACACATACATCATACAGGCAGATACCACACACACACACCCACACACCATACACCACACTCATATACACACAACACACACATACTATGTACATACACTATATTCACACACACTGTATACATTCACCACACACACATACACCATGCACACTACATACCACAATCACTACATACATGCACCACGCACATACACCACAAATGCCATACATAGTCACACATACCACCCAATGCCACAATTGACACACTGCTGTACACTACACCCTCGCTGTGATTTTCATAAATCCAGAGCCAGAGCAGTGGGCCATCGCTTTCTATCATAGGCCTTGCCATCACTGGAACAATCAATTTCATCTCTGCCTAATCAGTGAGTTTGCGGATGCGAGATTCCCTCTTCATCACTGGTACCCTGTGATTAGTGTGTGCGGGGAGTCGCAGAGAGTCCTGCACACAGCTTATGCCTGTCAGTCCCTGTGGAGGGCTGGCCTAAAATACTTGGGCTTTGTAGAAAATGATAGCACTCCACACACATACACACACACACACACACACACACACACACACACACACACACAGGCATCAAGGACAAATTCACCTTCTTCTGGCCGAGCTTCAGAATTATTGTGGTTCTGCACCTCAAGTGTTGCACTTGGTCGCTTGACATTTCCTGCTCACACTCTCATCCCTGGTTTTTGTCCCCACCTCTGGATAGTGACATGCCCACTGTGCTCAGGGAACTGTTGGCCACAGCATGGAGTAGCCTCTTTGTGGGCCCCTTCTACCAAGCCCCTGTCTGGTTCTCCCTCCTCACACCTGGATAGCCTCCATGAGCTCCTAGCATGGCTCACTGCCTCAGCCTTCCTTAGCCTCTGCTGGTTGTCATTCCCATCCCACAGTGTTACTCTCAAATTCCTCAATTTGCCCATCTTACCTTGACCAAGTCTTCAGGACAGTCTCTCGGGCCTCCCTGTCTGTCTCCCTTCCCATTGCCCCTCCCCCTCTTCTCCTTTCTCCTTCCCTCATCCACTTCAGCCATCCCCTCCCCCCTAGCAGACCTCTTGGTATACTAACCACACTGGTCCATCTAGCCTGTAAGACCCTATTGGCCTCTCTGGGACATTCTCCTTTGTTCAGGAACTCCCTCACCACAATGCCTGCTCTATAGCCCAGAAGCCTGCACCCAGGTGCTTTCCACCCTTATACTTGACTCTCTTGATAATTTTAGCACTCAACTTCCAGTGCCCATAACTGAAGCATCACCTATGGATTCTCATCTGTTTTCCTGAACTGCTGTAAGCTCAAAAGTGGAAAGCTTTTTTACTTTTCAACCTGTACCTCCCCCCAATTATCAAGCACATGGCCTGAAAAACACTCAGTAAAATTCTTCCAGAAGCCAAATGAATGCTTCACACCTGTGTGGCTAGCTCAGGTGTAGCCAAAACTTCTGTGGAGACTTTCACAGTTCTCCTTTCTTATGGAGAAAGCCTCTCCTGGAGCCTCATTTTCTCTCACTACCATGTTGGAACACACACACACACACACACACACACACACACACACACACACACACACACACACATATGCGTGCATGCGCACATACACAAATTAAGAGGCCCATCTTGACAGCTCGGGTGGGAGGCATTTATAGACTGGATGTCTCTCTCAGGCAGGGGAGAAACACTGGAGGCTGTCACTTGAGGGATAAGAGACTTGAATTTTGTTGAGTCAGATTATAGGTAGCCTAGAAACATGGACGGTAAAGTGGAAACCTAGACACTGTGTTGTGACATGATGTGTCTCTATGAGGGTTCCTCTAGCAAATGTCACCATGCTGAGAAGTGAAAACAAGGAACTCTGATAGAAAACTGTGTGTCAGGGACAGGAAACTGAGAGGCAAGGGCAGCCAGAGAGGAACCACTTGCCTCAAGGGACATGGGCTAAAGATTAGACCTCTCTGGGAAATAGGAGAGAGGGGTAGGAGACCCCAGAGACCAGAGTGACAGGTGAGGTATCTGTCTAGATAGGTGCATGGGGGCAGTTCCCTGGGGCTGCAGGGAGGCAGCATCCCTGCCCCACAGTGTTGGGCCAGTGTAGAGAGCAGAGAAGGCCATTTGCAGAGAGCCAGCAGGAGCCAGCCATCCAGGCAGGCAGAAGAAGCCCGGGAACTGGAGAAATTGACTATTTTTAACCTGTAATCTTTCCCTCCTGGTTTCCTCTTAGAATTTATAAAGGTTTTTTTCAAAAGTCACCCTGTCACCTCAGAGATAAGAAGAACCAAGAAAATGGGATTTTTAGAGGCACATAGGGACCTCCTGGAGTGTCCTGGTGGGGGAGGCACAGGGACAAGGCAGGGAGCTCCCTAGGGAAGGAGGCACACTGCCACACAACTGGGGAAATGTCATCTCTTTTCGCCTGGAGTTTTCATGTACCTACTGGGGTCTCCTCTGAGCCTTCAGTTTGGCTGCTCCTTGAGGTCACTGGCCCTTTCTCAAAGGTTGGGCTGCCCTCTACTCCTGCATTCCTGTCCCCCTCTAAGAAAACCTCTGCCCTGCAGAATCTTTGGAGTGTGGAATATCAACCTTGACCTTTGAGCTCATCAGGTGTAGGACCAGTTTTTATGGCAGGAACACAAGTGCATTAGACACAAATCTCTAAGTACTAGATTCATTGCTTTTGGTTACTGGACACTCTTTTCTTTATCCAAGACATTTCCATGACGCTCAGGCTGGATTTGAACCTGAGACCATCCTGCCTCTGCCT
Source organism: Acomys russatus (assembly GCF_903995435.1). NCBI lineage: Eukaryota > Metazoa > Chordata > Mammalia > Rodentia > Muridae > Acomys > Acomys russatus. The sequence continues at coordinate 42,675,703 of NC_067137.1, read as the reverse complement.
CCTAAGTGAAAAGATTACATGAATGTGCTGCCATATCTGGTAACGTTCCAATCACTAATTTTACAAAATATATGATTTTGAAAGTCTTACAAGCCAACATAAAGAAGCTAGAAGGTGTCTAAGCTTACCAAGACTGTGCCTCATGGTACTATGATTTTAAATCAGCATTTGCATTAAGGCAATTATGACTTGGCTGTAGCTTGAGTGTGTCCCAGAGTATCATGTGCTGGAAGTACATGTCACAGGACTGGCATGGGAGGGCCATTAAGATAACTGCAGCTTGGTAGTGTGACACCAGAATGCACAGAACTCCTAGTCCTGACAGGGTGAGTTCCTGGACTGCCTTGGGGCTCCACTAGCGAGAAGAACGTAGCCTTCCGACTGGCACAGAAGCCAAAAATATCTTTCTTTTATAGCTTTCCTATTTATGGCATTGTATGATTAGAACAGAAAATGTTTGAAGACCACAGATAAGACCCATTAACTCACTGTAATGGAAGTATTACAGGTCTGAGCAACTCTAACACCTCGTCAAAAAAAACAAAACAAAACAAAAAACAAAAATCTCCCCAGCCAGGTCTAACCTGACTCTACAGAGGGAATCTAATAGTGCTGGCTGTGGGAGGCAGGTGTGTCTCAGACAGGTTACATAGCTAAGTGGCAAAGCCAAGGCTGGAACTGTAATAGTCAAAGTGTGAAACCCACTCCGGACACAGTCCAAGCCTCCCACTACAGCACACCATTCAAGGAACCATCAGTTGACGTGTTTGCATTCTTTAAGATACAGGACTTCACAACAGAACAAAGTGACAGCCTACAGACTGGGAAAAGATCTTCAACAACCCTACATCTGACAAAGGGCTAATATCCAAAATATATAAAGAACTCAAGAAATTAAACCACCAAATCAAATAATCCAATTGAGAAATGGGGCTCAGAATTAAACAAAGAATTCTTAACAGAGGAATATCAAATGGCTGAGACACACTTAAAGAAATGCTCAACATCTTTAGTCATCAGAGAAATGCAAATCAAAACAACTCTGAGGTTCTATCTTACTCCCATCAGAATGGCCAAGATCAAAAATTCAAGTGACACTCCACATGCTGGTGAGGATGTGGAAAAAGAGGAACACTCCTTCACTGCTGGTGGGAATACAGACTAGTGCAGCCACTTTGGAAATCTATCTGGCGCTATCTCAGAAAACTGGGAATAGGGCTTCCTCAAGACCCAGCTATTCCACTCCTTGGAATATACCCAGAAGATGCTCCAGCATACAACAGGGACATATGCTCAACCATGTTCATAGCAGCCTTATTCATAATAGCCAGAACATGGAAACAGCCTAAGTGTCCCTCAGTAGAAGAATGGATAAAGAAACTGTGGTACATATACACTATGGAATACTACTCAGCTATTAAAAACAAGGAATTCCCGAAATTTGTGGACAAATGGATTGAATTAGAAATGATGATAATGAGTAAGTTAACCCAGAAGCAGAGAGACTCAAATAGTATATACTCACTTATAACTGGACACTAGGCCAAGGGGCATGTCTCATGAAAGTCTTCACTTACCAGGAAAGTGGGATAGAAGTGAGGACATCCTAAGGTGAGAGAAATACAGAAGATAGGGAAATAGATGGATCCAGAGGGTCCTAGAAACCTACAAGAAGAACACTATGATGGGCGGATCTTGGCCCAGGGGTTCTGCTCAATCTATGGCACCAACCAAGGACAATACATGCAGTCATTATCAAACCCCTACCCAGACCTAGCCAAGGGACAGAACATTCTCCACAGTTAAGTGGAGACTGGGGACTGACTTTCACATGAACTCTGGTGCCCCATATTTGGCCATGTCCCCTTGATGGGGAGGCCCGATGGCACTCGGAGGAAGGATAGCAGACTACCAAGAAGAAGCTTGATACCCTAGGATCATATTCAAGGGGAGGAGGTCCCCCTCAGTCACAGTCATAGGGAAGCGGAATGGGGTGAAAGTAGGAGGGAGGAGTGGGAGGATGCACGGGAGGGGATAGCAATTGAGATGTAATATGAATGATTTCATTTTTCAATAAAAATAAATAAATAAATAAAATACTGGGGAAAAAAAGATACAGGAATTCATCCAGGGAACACCATGGAAGAGGGAGCAAAAAGAGTATAAAGCCCAGGGGATGGGGAGGAGTGCTGTGAAATGCTGCCCTCTTGACCTGATGTGGCCTCTACACAATGGGCTCTCAGGAGCTGTGGCTCTCTACGTAAGACCTGCACAAGACCAAGCCAGTCAAAAGTTGCACAACAAGGGCTGGGAAAAAACCCGGAAGTTACAGATGCACTGTTGTTGTGGAGGACCCAAGATGGGTTCCCAGCACCCATGTCCAGAGGCTCACTGTAACGCCAGCTCTAGGGGTCCTAATGCCTCTGGCTTCTTCAACAGACACGCACGCACACGCACACACATACACACACTCACACACAGGCATCCCACATACTCACACATGCACATGCAGACACACACATGTTTTTTAGTTCCAGCATTGGCAGGCTCCTGAGGCTCTACCATGTGCTGAGGGTTATTAGCAGTGACAGCTGCTCAGGGAGGAAGAGTCACTTTTCTTTATGAGTGTAGCAACCCACAGGCTCCCCATGCCCCATTGGATGACCCCATGCCACATATGGGTAGCAGTGAACAGACTGGACAATAAGCAAACAAACAAGCAAATAAATTGTTGGGAGGGAGATGAGATGGAGGTCTTAAAGAGAGATAGATGGAGGATTGAGGGGAAGACATGATCAAGGTACACTATAGACATATATGAAAAAAATAAAAAATTTTTAAAATGACCCAGTTTCCCTAGTAGAATCATATCTGACCCATGCCTTTCCCAACAGCACCTCAATTTACACTGGGAACAATCCTTCTCTCTAATTCCCAAGCATATGTTAATCTGTTGTCAGTTTTTCATTTTAAAAAGATCTTACATTAAAGAAATCCATGCCAACTAATATTTTCATGTAGAATCTGAAATAGAAAAAAATAGGTCTTTTTTAAAAATTTATTTATACTTCTCTACTTTCTGGGAAGCCATAAACTTCTCAGGAGAAAAGATCCAGAAGCAAGCACTGGTCCCTGGGTGACAGGTCATTTGGTGGAAGGGGAAAAGCTGGTAGTGTTCCACAGCCACCTAGAGTACCCATCAGTGGGACCTTAGTGAACAGCTAAGGATGTCCTGCACACCTTGCATAAGGGAATCGGGTGGCCCATCCTAGAAATACTTGAGTTCAGAATCCACTTGCATATCTACGCTTTGCAGCTCAAGCTGGCAAATGTTAGCTGATTGGGAAAGTCTTCTGTGTATAGTGTCCTGCCGATCCATAGTATTGGGCAGATGAAGCATTCCCAAAGCAGTACTAGGCACTGGTAGAGATTTCTTACAAAATCTTCCAGCAGCTCCTCAGGAGATAAGATAAATAAGTAAAACTTATTTAGACGCTAATGAAGTGTCGGTTACAAAGCCTTTCCGAGTTTCCATGAAGCTGATTAGGATGGACCTTAAAATAAGCCCACTAGGATGAGCTGTGAGATGGCCACGGTGCTGAAAGCAAGCACGCACCAAGCCGCAATGAGTTCCTCCAAGGGGCCAAGATTCTTGAGGGCACCAGCTGGACTTGCCACTTCATTAATGATTTAGGGGACAGCACACAGATAACTTTATTTTAAAATACAGGATTCAAAATCATTCAAGAGAGCAGCATGTAAGAGCAATGTGTCCTTGCTTTGGTAGAAGGCCTTGTTGCTCCAAGCACATGCCAATCCTACATTGCTACCTCAATGTGGCAGCAAAGGAAGTACTGAGCTCATTATCCTCTCCATCAGGAGCATCTGATAAGGGTTTACAGGAGGCTGGGAACACAGCTCACATCTCTGACATGTGGTCTAATTCAGTGCCACAGAGAGAGAAACAACACAAAGGTGAGGGATCTCTTGACTCCTGGACAAGAATGAGGATAGCACTTAGTATGTAATAGACAGATGGGTCATGTGTGACTGCATGGCACATACCAGGTTCTTTCACAAATGCACCTCATTTTAAAACTCATAACAACTAAGTGACTCAAGTGCTGTAATATTATTCTCAAGACAAGGAAATAAAAAGGGTTCTATTACTTAAGTTATTGCTTAACAAACTTCTTCCCTTCTTCTAATACATCAATAGTTCTTTCTTACAAAATCTTCCAGAAGCTTCTCAGGAGATGAGATAAAGAAGTCTTCTGAGGATAGGAGCTCCAGAAGGAGAACAACAGAGCTGAGACAGCTGGGCCCAGGGGGACCTATAGAGACTGATGCACCCACCAAGAACCATGCATGGTGAGGACCTAGATCCTCTGCTCAGATGTGGTTGATAGCACAGTCTCCATGTGAGCCCCATAATATGGGGAGTAGGAGCTGCCTCTGACATGAACCCTGTTGCCCAGTCATTGATCACTTCCCCTTGGTGGGACAGCCATGCCAGCCCACAAAAGAAAAGGATGCCGGCAGTCTTGATGAGACTTGATAGGCTGGGGTCAGGTGGTAGGGGAGGAGGGATCCCCTTTCTGTTGACTAGGTGAAGTGGGGGAAGGGGGAAAAAGAGGGAGGGTAGGACCGGGAAGAGAAGAAGGAAGGGGCTACAATCAGATGGGAAGGGAATAAAATAAAAATAAACAAACTTAATATATATTAAATATATATCTCAAAAGGAGGAGGAGGAGGAGGAAGAGGAGGAGGAGGAGGAGGAGAAGGAGGAGGAGGAGGAGAAGAAGAAGAAGAAGAAGAAGAAGAAGAAGAAGAAGAAGAAGAAGAAGAAGAAGAAGAAGAAGAAGAAGAAAGCCAGTTGGGTGTGGTGGCACATGCCTGTAATTCCATCCCTCAGGAGGCAGAAGCAGCCAGATCTCTGTGAGTTTGAGGGCAGCCTGGTCTACAAAGCGACTCCAGGACTGCCAAGGCTACACAGAGAAACCCTGTCTTGAAAAACAAAAAAAATAAACAAATAAAAAAAGACACCTCACCAGTCACTGGCTGTCTAGGTTATTCAATAGAGGGAGAAAAGCTAACAGCATTCCACAGCCACCTAGAGTACCCACTGGCAGGACACAAGAGTGATATTTGTGACATTGGCAATATATGTTATATATCACTACTAACTAATACATGAATTTATTAATTCTATTAAGGTCTCTCACTCCCTTACCAGCATGTGTGCACTATGCTAGGCACTGGCCAGAAGGATCTTCACACCCGATCATCTGATTACTGCCTTCATGGATGGAGTTATAAACAGGCAATTAAAATGCAGAGTCAGGGAGAACACCATTGCAGGCAGAGTAAACAGCGTGAGCAATGATCTGGAGGTGAGAGGCAAGATGGCTCATTTAATGAACTGAGAGTAATTGGTTGTGGCTTCAACAGAGGATAAATGGGAGCAGGGAGTTGAGATATGGCTGAGAAAACATCCCTCGGGCCAAGGAGGGCATTTGTTCTCAGCCCCATGAGAGGTTAGACACTTGGTTCTGAGAGAATTGGTTGGTACTAAGCCAGGGAGTAACTGCAGAGAGTTTCAATTGCCTCAGGATTCACAGTGGTAAAATGAGAACAAAACCAGAAAAACTTGGGTTAGAGGCTACTGGAATGATTTGGGAGTGAGAACACATTGCTGGGGTAAGATACTGTGGAGAAGATAGATAAGACATGCTAGATGGACTTCTCTGTCTTTAAGAACCAGGCACTCAGGACCAAGGACAGGTATTGGAAGGTGTTCAGTGGGTATCTGCTAGAAACAGGAAGGAGCCATTCACTGGACCGGTATGCATAACCCACTACCTGTCTGGTTTTTAGTGGTCACGGTGAGACCATGAAAGCAATTCAGGAAGGTACAAACCCTGTTCAGTGGTTGCCCCAAGAGGCACATTCCGATCGCAGGAAAACGGTTACAGATGGATGATAAACCATCAAAGCCTGGGATGGTATGATGTGCTTCAAGACGACTTTGTACATGTGAGTGACTAGGATCAGGAGCAACACATAGCCCACTGCAGAAATTGTTGTGAGGCAGGGTTCCTCCTCAGTAGCTTGCAGCTGCCCTACTTGTACAGATGGCCACGCTTCCTCTGAGAGCATTTTGGAGGGCTGGTGTCAGAGGGCAAGCTGCTTGCTGCTTGTCTGTATTCCAGGTCCACGTGAACTCACAGAACACCCCATGGCCATGCCACAGGGCCAACCACCACCTTCCCTGGTGCAGGCTTTCAGTGTTATGGCAACATTGGAATCCCACAGTCACAGTAAAACGGGCTGAACCTGAGTCTCAACTCCAAAATTTGGGTTGATTGTCTTAGTTCAGTTTGTGCACCAAGACCGATTAAAGATTGCCAAGGCCATTTTAACACACAATGGGAATTTCCAGCATGGGTTCAGCGAAGTATCTGCTCAGGCAGAATCTTCTCTCAACTTTTCCGAGTTCTGTGTCACACTGACTGTTCTCTCAGGTCTAAGTCTTCCTATACCCGGAGCCCCCAACCTCATCCTGCTGCTCCATTGCATCTTCTCAGAACTGTGTTCAACCTGAGTGATCACCAAAGCCCTTCAGAGTGCGATGCCTGTCTGAGGTCCCCATCCTCAAGGCCACCTCACCCTCTGCCTACTTTGGCTCAAGTCACATACGGATGTGATTTCCTGTACCCATCGCCCTTTACATCATCCAGGAACCCGGCTATGGAACCATATAGCAGGTGCAGAGAACAAAGTATATTCTCAAGATACACCACTGTTATCCAGAAGACAGAGATGGTGCTTCCAAGAACCCCAGCCAGCGCTGCTGTAGTGCTGCTGGTGACTTCACAACTATATGTTCCTAAACCATGGGCAGATGCCCATTGTTCTAGGCCAAGCTACCAAAGAGATGCTAACTCAGGCCTGGAATAAACCTGTGGATGTAAGGAGCTCTGAGATCTTAAAGTTGGTTGATCCTGGAAATTCAAATCCCATGGCCACTTGACCTCCAAGATACACATCTATGCTGGAAAGGGGGTGAGTTCAATTAACCTTTGCCACCATTCTACATGTGTGTCCTGCAACCATCCCCACACACAATGAAGGAGCCACATTTTATGGAGACGTATAAGTGTTAAATCAGCACTCCCTACAGTGTGTCATTTTCAATGCCTTGATTTCAAAAACCTTATCCGTGATTCCTACATGCTCCCAGACCACTTACTCTAGAGCAGTGGTTCTCCACCCTCCTGATGCCGTGACCCTTGAACACAGCTCCTCGTGTTGTGCTGACCTCAACCATAAACTTTTGTTGCTACTTCATAACAGTAACTTTGCTACTGTTATGAATCATAATGCAAATAGCTGTCTTTTTCTGATGGTCTTAGGCAACCCCTGTGAAAGAGTCATTTGACCCCAAATGGGTCACAACCCGTAGGTTGAGAGCCACTGCTCTAGGGCATCTGATGTAGTTCATCCTCGGCCCCAATCCATTTACCTACCACCTTTTCCCTGAATGGACCCTTCCACAGCTATCACTATATGCATTTCTCACATGCCTCCTACTGTAGTTTGAATGAAAAGTGTTCCCCTAATCTCACATATTAAACACCTAGTTCCTCATTGGTGGTGGTGTAGAAGGATATAGAACCTTTAGGAGATAGGACCTTGCTGGGGAAGCACACCCCACTGTCAATTCATGATCTCTCTCTCTCTCTCTCTCTCTCTCTCTCTCTCTCTCTATATATATATATATATATATATATATATATATATATATATATATATATTTCCTGCTTATAGATGGAGACATGATCTATCAGATTTCTGCTGCCACACTTTTCCCACCACTATGGATTCTCCCTCCCTCTGGAACCCTAAGCCAAAATAAACACTTCCATAAATTGCATTGGGCAGTGGCGTTTCATCACAGCAATTGAAAAGTAATTCATATATCTCTAGAGCTCCATGTCCATGCACACTCCACCTAGAAGCAACCAGACTGGGTTACAGACAGCTTCTGTTCATGCATGAGCAAACCATGCATTCTGTTCTGTTACAATGCACACACTCTCATAGACACATAACTGCACTGCCACGTTATCATAATGACATATCAATCCACATGTAGAACTCTCATATTTCCACTGCGAACCTGGATCATGGGCTGCATCCCATCCCACCCCATCTCATCCACTCAGATGGCTGCTCCTGAATCTCTTTTGTATCAATACTCTCCCCTCTACCACTCTGATTCCCATTGGGTCATATGAAATAGCAACACCTATCTCAAGTAAAAGGGGTGTGGGTGCGGGGGTTGTGGGGAATGCTGCAGCTTCCATGTCCCTCTCAAATGGCCATCCCACTCCCTCATGGGTATGTTCCCTGTTTTCTCCCTGTGCCCTCACGCCTGTGATACTCTCACTTAAAGTAGCCACATTTCATGGACACGCTCTCATGAACAAATCTGAACCAATGAGTCAGCCAGTCTCTAGCCTTTATTAAGCCCAATAATGCATGGCACACGTGGACACCGTCACATCACACCTTCCCCTAATAGATGCTCTTTCCCCAGCTCCCCCTTACCTCTGGCCTCAGACTTGGCTCCATGCTCTTCTCTGTGTTCTTTGAAGGTGGCTCTTTCCGGAGCCATAACCTTGAACCCTACCTGTATACTACTGACCTCCTTCTTCTACCTCTTACCTCAACAATATTCTTGGCACAGGCTCATATTACCTGACCCCTGGCAGGACTTCTGTCTATTGGCTGACATACAATTCCAGCTAAGCTTCCAAAGCAGAGTCCTCTTTTCCATGCCTAAGTCAGTCTTCACCATCACTCCCACCTCGACAAATGACACCATCATTCAGGACACCTTTGGCAAAACTTAATCATTCTTTATTTGTTCTTTTCCCTCATGTGGATGCGTCATCCAATTTTCTAGTGAGGTTTCTGTTCTAGGCAAGGCTACACCCTTACTTCTGCCATAACACTTTGCTATACATCACCTGTTTATGGCCATAGCATGGTATCTTAGTCACCATCCCTTTGTGGTCTAATCAATGCACAGCCAGTTTCTAAAATGAAGCTCAATTACTTCTTTGATCAAAGTCCTGACTGCCTTATATATTATCACTCTAGTAACAAAACTTCCACAGCTTTCCATGACCCTGGAATGGAAGATCCCTCCACCCAGCACCAGTGATCTCTGATCCCATGGCCTCTCCCCCCACTCTCAACAGATCATTTCTGATCATACCAGACCCAGTGATGAAGCCAAATACTATTAATCTCAGTTCCAGGTTACCCATCCTCCACTCCACTGACCACAGTGTCAAGAAGCTTTTCCTGCAGCCTAAGGAAAGCAATCTCTACACTATCCCTGTGTGTGTGTGTGTGTGTGTGTGTGTGTGTGTGTGTGTGTGTGTGTGTGTGTTTTGAGGGCTCCCATTGCTTACCACACATTTCTCCTGTCTAGTTTATATAGGTTGACTAGAATAGAATCATTGGGGCTTTATTCTAGTAATTTCAGTTTTGGTTTCAGGTTTTATTTAACTCAATATTTTCTGATGCTCCAGCAGCTAGAAAAATTTCCAGCATACACATGTTATCGATAAAGAAATCACAGACACCAGAGAAATGCAAGTTAAAACTGTATTGAGATACTATCGCACCCATCAGAATAGCCCTCCCTGAGAAGAATGACAAATGCTGGTGAAGATGTGGGGACAGAGGAACACTCACACAGTGCTGGTGATACTGTAAAATGCTGCAGACATTGGGAAACCTGTATGGAGTTTCCTCGGAAAATTAAAACAACAGCAGTGGAAGCAGCAACCACAAAACTATTGCATGATCCAGCTGCCTGCCTGGGTATAAACCCGAGAACTCAAAGTCAACACACCACACAGATGCTTGTGGATTTATGGCTGCATGAGCCCCAAGAGCCAAGCTGTAGAACCACCCTCAGTGTCTATCATCAGATGAATGAATGTCTGGGGTTTTAGTGGGCCATGCAGAAAAAGAAAATTATGTCACTTGAAGGAAATTTGATAGAACTGTAGATTGTAATATTAGAGAAAAATAAACCAGACTCAGAAAACCAGAAAAACAAATGTTGCATGTTTTCTCTCATGTACAGAATATAGATTATATAAGATCATATGGTGTGTGTGTGTGTGTGTGTGTGTGTGTGTGTGTGTGTGTGTGTGTGTGTGTGTGTAAGGAGGGTAAGGGAGTGGAGGGGATGTAGTAAGAGAAACTGAAGATCTAAGGATGCTAAGAAGCAGAGACAAGGTGAGCGCTAAGGTCCCAGAATATCCTAGGATGTCTGTCTCAGTAGTATCCTGGTGACTAGACTTAGATAGTGAGTCCTGCCTCTGATCATGCTGCCTGCATGCCTGGCAGTATGTGATTATCCTGAACATGTGGTTTCTTCATGCTAAAGTAAGCCCTTAATGAGGCACCTAAAGGAAAAGCAGAGAATAGCATTGAAATAAGATTAGAGCTAAAAGGGGGTGGGAGGGGGTGTGTCTGCACTACAAGGGCCTATACCATATACCTGGTGTTGAAGCACACACCTGGAATTGAAACCATGGCTCTCCTAACTACTGTGTTATCTACACATCCCTGGAGCTTGCTGAGACTCTCTGAAGGTAAGGAAGGAAGATGGTCTTTATCCAATGCCTGGAACTTTTTGAGGAGCAAGTGAGGCTGTGTCAGCAACATCGAGTCTCCAGGCCTGTGTGAGACAGCACCATCCCCTGTTTGATGGCTTCCCCTCCACATTGTCCACCAGGGTGGAGAGTATCCCTCCACCATAGTACACTTGATGAGCCTCAGATGGATGGACAGATAGACGAATGAACTCACGCCTACCTCTCATGTACCATTCCACCATCCAAGCCTATCTTCCCTACCTCTTGAGACTGTCTTCCTAATGTTGTGCCATGAACTGCTCTCTGGGGATTGATGGGCATGCCTTTCCCCATCTGAGCCACTTCCATGCAAGCAGAGGGCCTCTCATCCTCACACTGCAGCTTTCCCATGTGTTTGGAAACAAGGGGCCTGCACCCTACCGTTTGTCAGGCTGTCCTCCTCTGAGCCTTTGGGTGGGTGCCCAGTAGTTCCTATTGGCAGCAGCACTGGGGCCAAGTAGATTCTGAGGAGGAGAGGGCTGGACATTTTATTAGGGGTTTGGGCCAGGCGCACCTAATACCTCAGCTTTTAAGAGCTGCTTCTTAGGTGGCTATGTCCTGGGGACAAAAGCCACCAGAGTCCCATAATACTTCTCATGGTGATGCATATATGTATACACAGTGCTGATACACAAATGCACACACAAGACACAAACATACATATAGAGTGCACATTATCTACACACACTACAGCTATGTTTTCTCTCTGCCTCTTGACCATTCCCTCTTCTGTGCTGCTCCTAGTTCACATTTGCCCGGCTACCTTGGTTCAGTCCTGTCTATATCTGCCAAGCCATGACTGGTCCAATATGGAACCAGAGGCCTTTGATGGTTGCAATTATGTGGTTTCCTCAATCAGCCCGTGAAGCTATCCGATCTCAGCAAAGTCAATCTGCAGAACATCAGAGAGAACACAGGCCTAGGATGGGAGGGGTCAGGGCAGAAGCTTACCTGCTAAATGGGTCACAGATGTGAGCCCAGTCCAAGCTTTGCTGTGACCTTGTGAATCCCAAACCTATAAAAGACTGCTACAGGACAAGGTGTGGCTTCATGGAGTAGAGACAGTCTGGTTTTACCCTGCATGAGTCAAGCACTTAATGTTCTGCATGTTGAGCTTTGGTTGAATGCTCACTGGAATTTTGTCTACAACTTTCACCATAATGTGGTAAGGATGAAATGGGCACCACATAACAGAAGGTTTACTGCAGCACAATTCACAAAGGCAAAGAAATGGAAACAGCCTTGTTATTAGAGGGTACATGAATAATTAATACATATGTAAGTATATAAACATATATGTGTGTTCAGGTTTCCCAGCTCTAACTTCATAAAGGGGCTTCTCTGAAGATCTGTTAGTATCTATGAAGGATGGCTGACCTCCTTTACTTTCTCTACCAGCAACGCATTGTGGACACACTATCGTGCACATGACTTGGTTCTGCCAGCAGGTGCCCTCCAAGCCCTGTGCATATCTGAGTTAGGACAGATACCTTCTCACCCCTGAGTGAAAGGGCTATACCACAGACCCTTCTCACATAGGGAAAGTTCTTGACCCAGCGTTACCCTATTTGGAACCTCAAGGCACCATCAGTGATCTCTATGGTCAACCTCTCAACAGGATACAGGATGAAATCTGCCCACAGCCAAGGACCAGAAACATGTTAATAGCTGTTGGAAACCAAGAATCTTACTTTGTGCACCCCATTATCAAGGGACATGTCAGCTACCTTACCCCTTCCAATCTCCCTGGATACCTAGGACAGCCGCTTCTCCCTGTGAGCTATCTGTCTCTTTGTGAAACAAACACCACCGTATCATTCACAGTAGAGTTCCAGTGAGAATGAAGGATGTGGTGCCCACATTAGGCAGCTATGTGAGGATGCATCACTTGATGAACAGACACTCCTGTCTTTGGGCCATGGCAGAAACCATGGTGGCAGAAACACAGTACTTATCCAATACTCTATGTTCTGTGATCCCAGCTCTAGGAGACACGGCTGAGACCCAGGATGTGATCAGAGTCAAAAGATAACTGAAGCCATGAAGAGGTTCTCAGGACACTCGAAATCCCCATCAATATCATGTTGCCAGCTGGTCCTTGAACATATGGCAGAAGGTCACACACAGGCCTACATAGCACGGTACACATGATGGAAGATGACAGCAGAAAAGAGAGGAAAACAAGACACTGAAGAAACAAAGCTGTGAGTAGAGGAGATGAGGTTCTGAATCCTGAGAGATGAAGGAGGTTTCCTGAACAGAGAAACACTGGAATCATCCAGACTCATGCAGTGGTGCAGACTCCTAATGATGACCTTGCCAGCATCCCTTGAGATGACAGGGTGAAAATCCTAAGATCTTTAGAGCGTGTGATGGAGAACAGTCTCACACATGTGGGCTGTGGACTGGACACAACTTCCCCAAACTAAGAAGAACATATCGTTTTGCTACCTTCTAAAGTAAGTCTTCTGTGGCACGAGTCTTATATCACCCACCTGGCTGTAGTAGAAAGAGCCTGGTGGTTATTTAAAGACTTGATCTTCCTGAATCTTAGTTTCCTCATTTCTTAAAAAAACAAAAATAAAAAACAAAAACAAAACAGGAATTATTCCTTTGCCTAAGTCCTAAGTTTACTTGTGAAACAATACAATACTACCCATGGATATACTATGCATGGTGCAAACTGCATTGCAAAGTAAGGGCTTTTTTATAGTTGTACAAATAAATGCATACACATAGCCACTCAGGCAGCAGATGACAACTATGTAGTAATAAGTACTGGGGGTGGGGACAGTGAAGGAGCTGACTCCACATCTTCTCTCCCTCAACTCCCCCACCGACCACCCCACACCATGATTCTATTAAATGCATGCATAATTAACCTGGTATTCAACAGCCCGTTTCCTCAGTGAAATACAGGAGCATTATCATGATATATTGTGAGATTCTGCTGATTTGAGGTTGCAAAGTATGCAATTAGCTCGTGTCACTCTACATAGTTACCTGAGAGTAAATGGCACCATTCATTATGGTGTACAATGAAACATGAAAACGATAAAGGAAAACACCCCCAATTCCTTCATTACTGAGTTCAGGGACAATAAGAAGCTAATTGCGAAATTTCATTTATTTTGCAGAGTTTGTCGAATTAAAAAAAGAAAAAAAAAAAAAAGCAAATCTGAGAGTTGAAAGTATGCTTTGAGACCACTCTTCAGGACAAGAGCTTCCCTAGAAAGGAAGGAAGTTGTCCAAAGCTGTGTGTCTCCCACATCACAAGGGGCCTCAGTGTGATGGAAAGAGACAAAGGCCCGAGAATGACACTGCGAAGGCTTGCCTGGGTCAAGTACTGCTGCGTGTTTTCCCTTCCTTCTCTGAGCCAGTTTGACATATGTATTGCCAGGCCCACACCATAGTGACAATCTTGAGGTCATAGGATGATGCCAGATCTGGCTAAAGTCTGGAACTCGCACTGGATGTCTTTTCTAACGCACTCAGAACAGTGAGTGACACATGCTCTGAGCCACCCTCACCCATGTGGTTCCCATGCTGTCCCACCTCATAGAGAAGGGAATGGACATGGAGGGTCTCTCAGCCATCTGTGACCAACTCTGGCTCTTCCCAAGTTTTGTCTCATATTAATTCCATGGGCCCCTGCCCCCCCCCAAAAAAAAACAGCCATGAGGCACATGCCAGGAAGACTATGGTAATACTGTCAACTGTTACCCTACAGGCCTCCCTCCCCAAGTACACTGATGTCATTGGAGCTTAGTAGAGGCCACTCAAATCCTGCTAGAAATGGACACACAGCTTGAACTTTGCAATAGCACAGGGCCAAGGCATTTTTCAAAAGCAGTCTGGGATTGCTACCTCTTATTTCTAAAAGGCCTCATATTAGGAGGCACAGATTAAAGTATGCTTAAGTTGTAATTGCTCCAAAAATCAGGCATCTGGGAAAATCTTAGAACTTACTTTTAAATTCCAACTTTAAATATGGATTTTTTTAAAGTTATTTAAATGGTGTGGAGCAAAGCCAAGCTCCCTAGCTGCCCTATTTATCTATGTGTTTATTACTGTAATAAGAACATTTGACATTAGATCAGTCCTTTTAAATATTTTCAAAGTTTTTTAAAATTAATTTTTAGTTATGTCAGACCCCAAGGCACCTCAACAAACCACTGAGTTTTCACGTATAGAGGAGGTATACAGATTGGTTAATATTCCAGCAACAATTTTGCCCCAGATTGGACCCCATTTCTGCACATCGACTACCAAAACCAGAATTTAACAAAGGAGAGAATCAGAATGCCATTTCCTATTTATGGGATTATGATCTGGTGCAACCACCATGGAAAGCAGTACAAAGGTTCCTCAGGCAGTGTGAGGCAGAGCCCGCTTATTAGCTCTTAGCAGTACCTTGAGCTTAAGTAAAATAGATTTTACTGTAAGTCTATGGCTGGCTGTGTATTAAGTGGATAGTGGTTAATGTTGGCATCTGGGCTGGACACCCTTCCTATGACCAGTGCCTACTTAAATGTATCCACCAGTGCTGGGCACTGTCAGGGGTGGGTCAATTAAATCCCACTGACTGCTATTCAAAACACTTTGGTAAGCAGATTGACTTTAAAGGGCTCTGAGAGATCTGAACATGACTTGATTACAGATGACTGGCTCTTATTTCACAAGTAAGTAGCCTAGCAAACGTTACGGACTGAGCACATCCTCTTCCCCTATGGCCTGGTCCCTCCCCCTCCCAAAAAAAAAGGCATGGACTTTTCTCTAGTCCCTACAACCCAGTTTGTATATAAGTGGTTAATTTCCTCATCTCTCTAAATGTGGTTCTTATGTGTAAAATGAGGGCTCGGTCTAGAAAATTCCTTCCACATAATAATCCATCCATTATTGATGAGGCCATAGCAGGATACGTCCAATTACAGATGGCAGAGTCCTGCCCACTGAGTGAAGAATGTGACTGAGGCTTCTCCAACACTGTGCCTGGTCCATGGCCTTTGGTGCACCCAAGAAGGACATCTGAGGGACACATCAAGCCAAACCCTTCCCAAATGAAGACCAGGTTAGACCTTCCTGACAGGGACACTGGCTCTCAAAGGGCAGTGAGACTAACAGTGGTAACAATTAGCTGCAATGTCCCCCAGTAACAGTCAATCTACAGAGCGCTGCTCACTTCAGCAATGAATATTTAACAAGAAAAGATGTCATCAGGACAAGCCCCCACAGCAGAGAAGTTAATATTAATGAGGCAAAAACTGAGCGTCCTTTGAACTTTTGGCAGGGACAGTAAGGCATTGACGGTGGAACTCAAGGGGTCTCTGAACTGACCCTCAGCTGGAAAACACTCTGCAGGAGCCTCAGGAGAAGCGATTAAATATTCATTATGGTTCTTCCCAGGCCCAGATTCTGGGGCTCAGGTGCTCCTTGTGACGTGCTTCCAAGATGATCTGCTAAGCAGCTGACAGGTTAGGATGAGGGTCAGAAGTGGTTCTGGAAAACAGCAGGGTGCCCATAAGGCCACCACTGTTCCATGGCCCCACACTGGATTAAGAGCAAATGGAGCTGGAGGCAGCTGCAGGGAAGGTTCTGATGTGAGGCAAACACTGCTTCCCAGAGCTCTGTCCTTCCTAGTGCAGAAGATAATGAGATAGAAAAATATATAATGGGTTGGGTTTTTCTCAGAAAAAAAAAACAAGCATGAAAGGCAGATAAAAATTAGTGTGATAGAACTTAGGTAAGGTGTTGATGGAGGTCTTGCTGAGATGGTAAAACTAAGCAAGAGACTTAAAGAAAATTAGGAAGAAGGAGGAGGCATGGCTGATGGAGGGTCACCTGATGAAGGAGGGGGAGGAGGAGGTGGGGGTCACCTGGGTTGCTCATGGAGGGTCTTCTAAGGAAGAGGAGGAGGCTGATGGAAAAATCTCCTTGAAGAGGAGAGAGTGGGTGATTGAGGGTCACATGGGTGAGGAAGGAGGGGCTACGGAGGGTCACCTGAGGGAGAAGGGGAGGTGAGTAAGGGTCACGCAGGGATGAGGAGAGATCTAATGGAGGGTCACCTAGTGGTGGAGGGGTGGGTATGATGAAGGGCCACCTAGGCGAGGGAAACAACTGGTGAAAAGTCACCCGGGGGAGGAGGGAGGGCTAATGGGAGGTTACCCGGAGAAAGGAGGGGGAAAGGGAGGGACACATAATTGAAGCAAAGAGAATAGCATGTGTAAGAATTCTGAAACAGGACCCTGTCTGATTAAGAGAGAGAAGGTCTTATAAAAATAAGCATATGGGGAGTGGTATACAAAGGGATAAGAGAGAGAATGAAGGCCACATCATGGTGGACCCTATTGTTGTAGACACCTTTCTTCTAAGCACACAAGATCTTGTTATCAACCAATCACTGATAGGTGATCAGGTATTACTTCTATGTTGTAGAAACACATTGGTTCCATGCTAGGAACTGACTGAAATCCAAGGCAGCATTGAAAGGGTGGCCATGGGGCCCTCTTCCTTCTCAGTGTAGAGATCCTGGCTTGAAGCTCCAATGCAGTGAATGATGTAGGTGACAGTCACAGGTGTGGCCTACAGGCTTTGGTGGTAAGTGATACTTTAAGAGAAAAGACGACGTGAGGAGGACACTCAAGGATTTGGCCGAGTGACTCTAAGGATGGGATTATCATTGCCTGGGATTTAAAGAAGAGGAGTGTAAGGGAGAAAAAGGGTGTAGACAAAGAAGACCTGGGGATTGGTTTAGGCATGAGGTATTTGGGCCTCTTATGTTCAAGTGAGGTATCAAATGAGTAGTTTGGTGAGAGGATCTGAAGTTCCTGAGAGGGCTAGGTTGGTGTATCTGACAGGACTCATCAACATATGGACTTTATCTATAACTATCTGGATCTGGATGGAGTCAATAAAGTATGACAGAGTAGATTTCAGACACCCAAGGACTCATCCCCAAAGCTTCCATTTTTAATATTTTGAAAAAAAATGAGGAAGGACTTGCAATTGAGAAGGAACCACTGTGAAGGTATAAGGAAAACCAGGCAGGGAGTGTGCCAAGGGCCTGGTAAAGGAAGAACTTCAAGGAGGAAAGAGAAATCTAATGTTGCTATGGTTAATGTCAGGCCCAGAGAGACGAGAACAGAACTATTATTGAGTTCAGTATGGTACAGGTTATGGGTGACTTTGACAAGAGCAATTTTTGGAGGTGTGCATTCAGGAGAGTGTAGAAGAGGAGAATCGGATACTAATTGATATGGGCTACTCTTTCAAGGGCTACTGTTCCAAAGCAAACTAGATAAACAAGATGACAGCTCGGGGATAAAGAAATGCCAAGGGAAGTTCTTTAAGGGATAAAGAAGTAAATCTCACTTCCTGCCATTGAAAATAAGACAGCGGCGCTGGAAATTTTATGATGCAAGGAATGAAGCAGAGAATGTGTAGCGAGCAACATCCTTCGTGAGAGTAATGTGAGCTCTAAAGAACAATGGAGGATGCCATTCGGCATCATCAAAAGGAGACCTGAATGGCTGGGTGAGTGGGTGGATGGGCGAATGGATAGATGGCTAGCTGAATGGATGATGGATAGATGGATGGATGGGAGGATGAATGAGTGGGTAGATGATAAATTAATGGAGGATGAATAAATGGGTGTGTGGATAAATGGATCCGTGAATGCCTCATCAGATAGGGAGGTATACATACATACATATGCAAATGTATGCATATACTTATAGTAATATATTCTCTATATATGCACTATCTGATGGCACCCAAGGCCATAGCTGAGAGTTGTTATCCCCTCTATCTAAATTGTCAAGGACCTAAACTCCACGGCAGTCGATAAAATGTATCTAGTGAGCTCCTTAGCAGCTGGCAGAGACGAAGATGTCACCAGGCGCTTTGCTGTGTTCTGAGCGCTTCCCTTCTGCATTGCATGATGCTCCAGGCCCATCTCCATTCCCTACTTTTGTCCTGGGTAGTCATTTCTCTAAGGTTCTCAACTTTGGAGGATTACGTGCCCTTAGGAATCTCTAAGGGACCAACATTGGAAATACATAAAGTAATGACAGTCCAAAGAGGATGCTCTCCTTCCTCAGCAGAATAACTCACCTCAGAATACAGCTCACCTGAATTTATCCCAGGTGGCCTACCTGCCCACAGGTCTCCTTGGCCCCATTTCCACAGAGATGGCTAAGGCAGCAGGTCTTCTCTGAAATAAAGCTCCAGGAATAGAACGTATTGGCAGAAGCACACAGTTTGTGCATCTTCTGGTGCATAGTACTGATTTCTTGGAAAAATCAATGAATGGATAAACTACCTGGGAATAACCTAAGGTTTTTCTTATTATTATTTTAGTAAAACAGATCTTATTTCAAGTGGTGACTGCCTCAGTATGCCTGAGCCAACTGGAAGCCTTGACCCATAGCCAAACTCCTAAGCCATAGTCTTTAAAATTAGAGGCAGGTGTGCCTGTACCAAGGAGTCATGAGAAATGGACTAGAACATACCCAGGTACCGAGGGAGGGCTCAGCATGACGTCAATACTCAGAAAACACCAGTTGTTTCACTGTTATGACACACACACACAAATAAACATTGATCCAGCCCCGTTGCAAGTCCCGAACAAGGATGCAGGCCCTTTCCAGAGGTGCTGAGAATTGCAGGGAAGTCCCTGGAATTTCCACCCAGCACTGGGTTTACCAGTGGACACAGGTGACCTCAAGAGGAAAATACCACCAGAAATTAGTCAGATTTTATTGCCCACAGATAAAAGATAGATCAATAAACAAGCCAGGTTCTTTAGTGGCCACTGGACCTGCATTTAGGGTGACCAAGAAGATGACCAGGCTAATAGAGGAAAAGGAAACCCACAGCCATAGCATCCCCCTCCCTCCCTCCCTCTCTCCCTCTCTCCCTCCTTTCCTCCCTCCCTTATCTGTCTTCCTTCCTCTCTCTGCCAGCTCTCTCCCTCCATGCCTCCATTTCCTCTGTTCAAATAAACAAGTTAGTATATGGACAGGGTGGCAGATAAAGAGTGTGGACTTGATACCTGTCCTTGGGCTAAGCACACCTGCATACCCAGAATGAGAATTTCTACCTCTGCTTTCCTGGAGCCTTGTGCCACTAAGGCTCAGCCACCTGCCCAGCCTTTTTCCATCTTCTCCATCACCAGCAGCTACCAGGATAGGTAAGAAAACCACCCATTAATAACCTGAAGCCCATTTTGTCAAAGGCAGGACCATTCTGCATAGCTTTCTGCTTCAGGAGAATCAGCCAAAGACAGTGGCCAAGGACAGTTATCTACAGCCATGCCCAAGCAAGTGTGACCAAGCTTGCTGAACACGCCTTTCCCTGGCTCAGGCTAGAATAATAGCCTGTGCGCTGGAAAACAGAGAGAAGCCAGAGGCAGCAGAAAAAAAAGGTGGGTGTAAAAGGGGGGATATCCTGAAGTCTGGGAGGGATTGCAAAATATACTAAATCCAGAAGGTGCCTGCCAAGTATCACACTGGGACACTGGGAGCTGTCAGAGTTAAGACAGGCCAAGGACAGACAGGATGTAACCAGCTGGCTGGAGGTGAGCATTCAGCCCATGGGCCCTGGTGGAGTCCTGGTCTCCAATGGGCACAGGTACCAAAGGATGTGCCAAAACAGGGGGGAACTTATTGTGAACTGTGGATACTGATGGGGCATGCAATGGAAGAGCTATGCTAATGGTAGATGTTGGCTACCAGGTTAACTATTAGGTATGACTGCTTCCTTAAAAACGCCCCTGAAAAATGAATCAGCTAACTTAAAAGAAAATCATATTAAGCAGGACCTAACCTTCATTGATAAATTAAAGGCATCCTTCCCTGGCGGAGGACCACAACCAAAGACATACTGCTGTACAATGGGAAGAGGCAGTTTTCAGTCATTCAGCTCTCCTCCTCCTCCTCCTCCTCCTCCTCCTCTCTCCTCCTCCTCCTTTGCTTTTTCTTCTTCCTCCTCCTCCTTCCTGCTCAAGTCAGCACCTTTCTTATGTGATGCTAGTCCTCAGATGCAAATGTTAACAGCATCCTTCACAAAGCCAAGACTCTCATTATTTTCCTTGAGTTCTGTATTTACCAGAGAGGAGTCTGGTTCAGAGAATGTGGCAAAAGTAGCAAATAAAGGTCAGGCCCCAGGCCCCTAAGTCCCTTTCTGGTTCCTCCTGCTCCCCCCAGTCCTCCTTCCACCTGTCCTATTATACCCAATGAAATAAGTTGGAGGCATGTGTGTGTCACCCTCTTCTTCAGCAGTGACTGCCTTCAGAACAATGGGCTTTCTATTAGCCATTTTAAAGGGAACAGCACCTCGTTCTCCTTCCACTGTGGCTTCTGGACTCCAGTGCTCAAGCTGGTTCTTGACCCTCAACCCTGGAGGCACAACGTAGTCTATAGACACCTTTCTGGCCCCTGCCCAGCTTTCCTGCCTCTGATCTCCCACCATGCCCTTTGCTGTAGAGTCCTGGTTCAGCAGAGGCCTCTGGGCTATATAATTAATATTCTCTGCAATGCAGCAGCCTGCAGCCCTTTCAGCCCTGCAGACTTGGATCCGTCCTTTTTCTCATCCATCCTGGCCACACTCGCAGGATGCCTTAACTGTGACAACGCCCAAGCCAGGTGCTCCAAGCGATAGAGATGGATGGAATTTGCCAGCCCCAGGGCAGAGGCCTTGGCAGGCCTTGGAATGCCAGCTGGCATGTGGCAGTGCTGGCCAGCTAGTGGCTAGCTCAGTAGGCCGTCCCCGTGCCAGCCAAAGTAGCATATCAATCAATAGGGGCATGCTGATACCCAGTCCCTGATCAATGTTTCTTAGGCTCACTCAGTTAATTCCTATCTATCACTGCCTAACAAATGACACACCTTAAATGTTTTAAAAAGGAATAATTTACTATATCACAACATCTGTAGGAATTTAGGCCAGGTTCAGGTGGCCATAGTGACCACAGAATTTTTCCCAGGGTCAGTATGGCCATCAGAGTCATTGTGTCTGGCAGACTAGGAAAGTAGAGACAGACACAATGCTGTCTCCAGACCATTGTATCCCAACCTCCAGGAGGCCGTCCCTGCAGGGAGCAGAAATTCTTTCACTGGCCAGGAATTCCCATGTTCAAACTTCTAGGAGGACCAGGGAGAAGTTCACAACTCAATCTGAACTAGCTTCCAAGGTCCCGAGGCTGGAACACAGCAGTGACACAGCCCAGAGTCTAGGATGGGAGGAATGGCTATGGGTGGTTAACAGTAGCTGGCTTAGAGGGTCAGTCACAGCACAGGCCTGAGAGCAGCCAAGAGCTAAGAATGCTGAGATTCCCAACAAGCTAGGACAGCAGGAGGTGGGGGGCTGCTTTCATATGGTGATCCTTTACCCCCTGCACAGTGTGGGGCTAACAAAGTCTTCTCTATCTGTTGTAGAGACATATTGAGGAAAGTATACAATATATCCTTTCCTGAGTGCATTGGAGCATCCCAAATTAGAGCTTCCTAGTTATGTCAGAGCAGTGGACATAATGCTGAGTAAATTCATGTCCCCAGAGTAGCTGGGAATTAGGGTGGGGCCTGTGCACTAAATGCTTCCCACAAACCAGAAGAGAGATCTTGGACTCACCAGTTGCCCTGTGGTTCTGCAGATTCCACAGAGGACAGAAAGAACTTACTTCCAGAAGTTGTCCTCTGACTTCCACATGTGAGCTGTGGCATGCACATGTTGAATGCAGACATACATATATACATACATGCATACACTTACACATGCCCATACAAATACTATTTTTTTTAATTTTACAAAGGGCAGTGCCCTTTGTCCTCTGTAAACATAAATATAAGATGAAAGCACTATGGTAATGCTGGCTTGACAGATGTGTTGTTCAGTGAGGAGGGAGGAGGAGAGGGGAGAAAAAGGAAGTGGGAGGGAGATGGAAAGAGGGAGGAAGAGGAGAGGGAAAAGGAGGAAGAGGAAAGAAGTAAGGGAAAGAAAGGGGTGGGTGAAGACAAGGCCTCCAGCTAAAGCATTCCCTGTTGAAATCATGTGATTTTGATTTCAAAACCTGAGACATGCGCTATCAGGCCTTATCCTTCCACCTGAGTACCTTGAACTTCCTAGTGTGACCCAGAGGCCATAGGACTCAGACTATCTATCTGGTGCACACCCCTATTTTGAGAAATCTGGCATTAGCAAACCCAAGGGGACTACCCCACACAAAGCCAGCTAAAGTCTGTGCCTGGGTGGCAGCCCCCTCCCATGCCAGCCAACACTACTCTGGACTACTAGAAGGCAGTTCACCTCCTCTAGTGAGGTGGCCAAGGGCCACTAGAGAACACAAAAGCATCCTTCTTCAATTTGGCAATAATTAGTGAATCTCAAACTTGTTTCAGAGTGAAGAGCTATAAAACTCATTGCTTCATTGAGGGGCTTCGTTGGGAGCAGAGGGTAAGCTTGGACCAGCCTCTCATTTCTGTGGGGCAGGTCAACAGGCCCCTGAAGATCCTGTCAAACTCTGGAGTTGGGTAGATGAGAGAGCACAGACACTGTCAAGGTGCGCACTGCCATTCCCACACTGACCTTGGATGTGGCTAAGTACACCCTTGTCTTTTCACAGCGGAGTTTGAGAGAAGGCTGCAAGGATGCTCTAACCAGTGCCCAGCCACCCCTCACTCTGCCTCCACCTACCCAGGTGCCCCTCCCACTTGCAGGGCAGGGCTTCAAGCACCAGCTCCAGATCTATTTCTCTAGAGAGAAAGCAATGGTGAGTTTCTCTCATAAGCTATGTGCTATGGAGAGTGCACATCTCAACCAATGAAGCCTTAAGCTTCCTCTCTTCCTTAGCATCAAAGGACATTTGTCACATTCCCAAACAGTCCTTGGGGGCTTCTGTTAGGGTTTGGCTCAAAAAATCTTATTCCTCTAAACCCCCCAAACCCAAGGCTTGGTTCCCTTCCAGCAGGTAACAGGTGGGGCTTTTGGGACATCATAAGAACTCTGAGCTCAACAAAGGAATAATTGGTTGGACTTGGGGCAAGAACTTTGATTATAAAAGCAAGCTCTCTCCTCCTGCTTCCCGGTCAGCATGAGGCGAGAAGTTGAAGCAGAAACCATGGCAGAGCACTGCTTGCTGGCTTGCTCCTAGGTTCACCTGCCTAGGGGTGCCACCACCATGGTAAGCTGGGTGGTCCTGTATCAATCAGCAATTAAGACACACTCACGGGCCAATCGGACAGAGCAATCCCTCAGTTGAGCACCCCTCTTCCCAAGCACGGCAAGTTGGCATGCACAATTAGCATGAATGGCTGTTGTTCGGGTGGCCCAGTCTTGTCCCTACGGGCCAAACAGGAAGAAAGAGCACATACGTGAGCCAAAAGAAGATGTGTGGATCCTGATGGCTGCTAATGCTTTTGTGACACTGAGTACATACATTGTCAAGTCTCAGTATTACCTTCTCTAAAGTGGGGGTAACTCTGCTTTCCACATGAGGCTTGTTATAGATTCGGTCACATGAGGACCACCAGAGTGAGGCACTTGACAAAAGAGGCATTTGTTGATTTCTGTAGCCTGGAAGCCACACAGGCTCGTGGCACTGCAGGCTTTGGAATCTATCACCTTCTTGTGGACACACTGCCGTTCATTGCTGCCTGGCTTCATCTCTCAGATACATGTCACTATCAGTACCTGTGACCCAATGCTCAGACTGAGAGGGCTATATGGGTCTCCCTTTGTTGATTCCATGGAAGGCTTCTGGTCACCCATCAATGTCACGCATCTCTGCAAAGTGCCAAGAACCACCTTACACTGGCACTGGTAGGCTTGGTGAAATCAGCTCAGACTTGGGAGCAGAGGCCAGTCCTGAACCATGGGAAACTGTGTGGACAGGAGTGTATAATGCTGGATTCAAGGTTGCAGCAGGTGTATGATGTGGTATCAGGTGACAGCAGGGGTGACCCAACACTGCTGGCAAAGCAGAAGACACAGAGAAAGCATAGGCCTGACCAGACTGCATCAGAGGACAAGGGGACAGGTTGCGGTCCAGACATGTTCCTGTGATCTGTTAGACCTGGCCTCCTCTGTCCGAGATCACAGAGTCACCCCAGGGCTGCTCATGTGTGGGGCTGGACACAAACAGGAGAGCCGAGCTTACTATCCACTGCACCATCAAAGGGTGCAAGCAGAGGCAGAACCACAGCAAGGGCTGGTCAACCTGTAAGCACAGCAAATAGAGCTTTGGAGAAGTTGGAGAAAAGCAGGAAATTGACTCTATCATTCTCCAAATTAGCATACAGTGAGATAACTGTGCTCTGTCTTTTCTCTACATGAGAAAAGTGCATCCAAACCCACACTGTGACTAATCACATCTAATGATGGAGAACCTTATCCTGAATGGCAATACTTTCCAAGTGTCTATGCAAAAAGCATTCCCATCAGTCATGATGACGTCTTGTGCCACTTGGACTTTGAATCCAACCTATGACATTGTACTATTTCAACATCAAACATCAGATCCTCTCCACCAGTATGATTTGTAACACATCGCTCAAAATCATATTTTTTCCCACATCTACGGGCTTATTGGCTACAAACTAACGTCTACCCAGCTTCATCACGTGGAATGTAAATGATCAGCTGGACGACAACAACAACAACAAAAAATCCCCGACATTTCATATTCTATAACTAAGCCTCTGCTTGCATCCCCTAAGAAAAAGACCTTTTGGGGATCCAAGATGGCGGCGAGCAGTGTGGACCGCGTTTGGAGGCTCCAGTGAACAATTCAGGGAATTGCACAGATTTCTGAGCCAGGAACACCGAGGTCCAAACATCACGGCAGCAGGAGTGCTCCACGGTTCGGAGGGACCAGGGTGCGGAGGACCTGCGTGCCCCTGCACACGGGAGGAGTGTGGTTTTTCTCTGATCGGAGCGGCAGCGGCAGAGGCAGCAGCACCAGCGGCACCAGCAGCGGCGGCTGAGGTTTGCAGCTCATAGCCTTCCGGTGGAGGCGATTGGTGTGGTGGCTGGTGGGAATTGCTGCGGGAGAGGGGACTCGGGGCAGGATTTGGGTCGCATGGAGCCTTTGGACCCAGACTGGACTCGGCGGACAGTTCGGCCCCAGAGTCCCGGGTACTGGCCCGGCCCAGCAAACAATTCTGCCTGAGGCACTAACTCAGCATGGCCATAGCTCCCCTGCTGTGGCGCAGGCTTAGTTGAGCACGCTGCTCCACACTAGGCACCACCTCAGCTCAGCGGCAGCTCCCCTGCGGTGACACAGTCTGGGCGGAGCACTTGGTTTCACCACAGGCGCTAACTCAGAGCAGCTGCAGTTCTCCTGCTGTGGCGCAGGCTTGGTGACGTGCTCGGTTCCATCCTAGGCACCACCTCAGCTCAGCGGCAGCTCCCCTGCGGTGACACAGTCCGGGCGGAGCACTTGTTCCACCACTGGCGCTAACTCAGAGCAGCCGCAGTTCTCCTGCTGTGGCACAGGCTGGACAGAGCTCTCGGTTCCACCAGCTCTAAGACTCTGGTTGGACACAGTGTGCAGTTTGAATCCAGAATTCCTGGCTGAGATTGGTGGTCAGTTTGGGCCCTGAGTCAATAACTGACCACAGCACGCACTTTGGGCCAAAAGGCCCTAGTGGAGCTTGGTGCGTAATCCCAGCCCAAAAATTCTGGCTGGACCCTGTGTGCATTTTGGGCCCAAAATCCCTAGCTGAGCTTGGCAGACGGTTCAGGCCCTGAGAATCTAGCTGAGTTCTGCCCGTGGTTAGGTCCCAGTGCTCCTGACTGGACTTGGCAGGGAACACAGAAGTCTGTGGATACCTTGGCCTGACCCAACGCTCATTCAGAGACCCAGAACAATTGCAGGATCCACAGCAGAGGGGGACTGAGGATCACTGGCTGTGAGAGACCAGAACAACAGGGCTAACCTCCTAACATCCACACCAGTGAAGCTTTGAGCTCGCAGCCTAGGGAAATCGTAAGAAAACAAGTGAATCTATCGTCAGACACCCTCCATTCAACTCTGGAAGCTACCCAACAAAAACAAAGACGGCAAGATGTCTAAAGGACAACGAAAAAGCATACGCAAAAAACCCCAAAACAACATGGCGTCTCCAGTTTCCAGCTATCCCAAAGAAAACAACCCAGAGAACTCAAATACAACGGAAATACAAGAAAATGACCTCAAATCCTTAGTAATGAGGATGATAATGGAGGAAACAAATAAAATTCGTAATCAAATGCAGGAAGACGCAGACAAACAGGTGAGAGACATAAAAGAAGCACATAGAGTGGAACTGGAAAAATTGCAGGAAAATGCAAACAACCAGATGAAAGAAATAACTAAAACGGTTCAAGCTCTGAAGACCTATAAAGAGGCGATGGAAGAAACTCAGGAATATACAAAAAATCAGATGAAAGAAATCAAAAAACTCAGTTCAAGATCTGAAAATGAAAATGGATTCAATGATAAACACACAGACAGAAGAAAAACGAGAACGGGACACCTCAGAGAAGAAGGCGAGCAACACAGAGGTGAGCTTTTCTAACAGAATCCAAGAGATGGAAGAACGAATCTCAGGGCTAGAAGATACAATCACAGATATTGAATCAACCATTAAAGAAAATGCCAAATCTGGAAAACTCCTGACACAAAACATCCAAGAAATTAAGGACACCATGAAAAGAAGAAATCTGAGGATAATAGGCATTGAAGAAAGAGAAGACATCAGACTCCAGGGCCCAGAAACTATTCTCAACAAAATCATAGAAGAAAATTTCCCCAATCTAAAGAAAGAGATGCCTATAAACATACAAGAGGCCTACAGAACACCAAATAGAATTGACCAGAAAAGAAAAACTGCCCGCCACATAATAATCAAAACACAAAACATGCAGAACAAAGAAAAAATATTAAAAGCTGCAAGGGAAAAGGGCCAAATAACATTTAATGGTAAACCTATCAGAATTACACCTGACTTCTCAGCAGAGACCATAAAAGCCAGAAGGGCCTGGACAGAGATCCTGCAAACCCTAAGAGAACACAGATGCCAGGCCAGACTACTTTACCCAGCAAAATTATCAATAACCATTGATGGAGAAAACAAAATATTCCATGACAAAAACAAATTCAAACAGTACCTATCCACAAACCCAGCTTTACAGAAGGTACTAGAAGGAAAACTCCATCCCAAAGGGTCAAGCTACAACCAAAACTACCCAGGAAATAGATAACTATCCCATGGCAAAAACACAACTACACAAACGCTCGACTGGAAACAACATCAAAATTAAGACTCTTAACAGTCACTGGTCATTAATATCTCTCAACATCAATGGCCTCAATTCTCCAATAAAAAGACACAGACTAACTGAATGGGTACATAAACAAGACCCAACATTCTTCTGCATCCAAGAAACACATCTCACCCATAATGAAAGGCATTACCTCAGGGTAAAAGGTTGGAAAAAAATTTTCCAAGCAAATGGTCACAAGAAGCAAGCAGGTGTAGCCATTTTATTATCGAACAAAATAGACTTTCAACCAAAATTAATCAAAAGGGATGAGGAAGGACACTTCATACTCATCAAAGGTAAAGTCAACCAAGATGACATCACAATTCTGAACATCTATGCTCCCAATACAAGGGCACCCACATATGTAAAAGATCTCCTAAAAAAGCTTAAACCACACATCGATCCGCACACAATAATAGTGGGAGACTTCAACACCCCATTCTCACTGAAGGATAAGTCATTGAAACAGAAACTAAGCCGAGAAATAACATCATTAACCAATGCCATGGGTCAAATGGATCTAACAGATATCTATAGAACCTTTCACCCAAACAAGAAAGAATACACCTTCTTCTCTGCACCCCATGGAACCTTCTCCAAAATTGATCACATCGTAGGTCACAAAGCAAGCCTCAACAGATACAAGAGGATTGAAATAATACCTTGTATCCTATCAGATCACCATGCTCTCAGGCTGCAATTCAACAACAACAGAAATAACAAAAAGCCTACACGTTTGTGGAAACTAAACAACTCTCTGCTAAATGACACCTGGGTCAGGGAAGAAATAAAGAAAGAAATCAAGGAGTTTCTGAAATTCAATGAAAATGAAGAAACAACATACCCAAATTTGTGGGATACATTGAAAGCAGTGCTAAGAGGAAAATTCATAGCACTAAGTGCCTTTAAAAAGAAATTGGAAACATCGCACATAAGCATCTTAACAACACAACTGGAAGCCCTAGAAAAAAAAGAAGCAGAAACACCCAAGAGGAGTAGACGCCTGGAAATAATCAAACTCAGGGCTGAAATTAACAAATTAGAAACTAAGAAAACAGTCCAAAGAATCAACAAAACCAAAAGCTGGTTCTTTGAGAAAATCAACAAGATAGACAGACCATTAGCCAAACTAACTAAAAGGCAGAGAGACAGTATTGAAATCAACAAAATCAGAAATGAAAAGGGAGACATAACAACGGACACTGAAGAAATTCAAAGAATCATAAGATCCTACTTTGAAGGCATATACGCCACAAAATTTGAAAATCTAAGGGAAATGGACGATTTTCTTGATCAAGTTCACTTGCCAAAGTTGAATGAAGAACAGATAAACAAGTTAAATAGTCCCATTTCCCCTACAGAAATAGAAGCAATCATCGATGGTCTCCCAACCAAAAAAAGCCCAGGGCCAGATGGTTTCAGTGCAGAATTCTACCAGACCTTTAAGGGCGAGCTAATACCGATACTCTTCAAGCTACTCCAAAAGATAGAAATGGATGGAAAATTACCAAATTCATTCTATGAGGCCATAGTCTCATTGATACCTAAACCTCACAAAGACTCAACAAAGAAAGAGAATTTCAGACCAATTTCTCTTATGAACATAGATGCAAAAATACTAAATAAAATACTTGCAAAACGAATACAGGAGCACATCAAAGATATCATTCATCATGACCAAGTAGGCTTCATTCCAGGCATGCAGGGATGGTTTAATATACGGAAAT
Organism: Acomys russatus; assembly: GCF_903995435.1. Lineage (NCBI taxonomy): Eukaryota > Metazoa > Chordata > Mammalia > Rodentia > Muridae > Acomys > Acomys russatus. Next base: position 42,645,951 of record NC_067137.1, on the reverse strand, counting down.
CCATCAATGTAATCCACCATATAAACAAACTGAAAATAAAAAACCACATGATCATCTCCTTGGATGCAGAGAAAGCATTTGATAAAATTCAACACCCATTCATGTTTAAAGTTTTAGAGAGATCGGGGATACAAGGCACTTTCCTCAACATAATAAAGGCTATATACAGCAAGCCAATAGCCAAAATCAAAGTAAATGGTGAGATACTCAAGGAAATTCCTCTCAAATCGGGAACAAGGCAAGGCTGCCCACTCTCTCCATATCTCTTCAATATAGTACTCGAAGTTCTAGCCAGAGCAATAAGACAACAAAAGGAGATCAAGGGTATCCAAATGGGAAAGGAGGAAGTCAAATTATCCCTCTTTGCAGATGATATGATAGTGTACATAAGTGACCCTCAAAACTCCACCAGAGAACTCCTAAAGCTGATAAACACCTTCAGCAAATTGGCTGGATACAAAATTAACTCAAAAAAGTCTGTAGCCTTCCTATACACAAATGACAAGCTTGCAGAGGAAGAAATTAGGAAAACCACACCCTTCACATTAGCCACAAGCAATATAAAATATCTAGGAGTTACCCTAACTAAGCAAGTGAAGGACTTGTATGAAAAAAATTTCAAAACTCTGAAGAAAGAGATTGAAGATGACCTGAGAAGATGGCATGATCTTCCTTGCTCATGGATCGGGAGAATTAACATAGTAAAAATGGCCATCCTACCAAAAGCAATCTACAGATTCAATGCAATCCCTATCAAAGTAACTACACAATTTTTTAAAGACATTGAAAGTTCAATTCTGAACTTCATATGGAAAAACAAAAAACCCAGAATAGCTAAAACAATCTTGTACAATAAAAGATGCTCCGGAGGAATCTCCATACCTGATCTCAAACTGTACTATAAAGCAATAGTACTTAAAACAGCATGGTACTGGCACAGCAACAGGCTGGTTGATCAGTGGAATCGAATCGAAGACCCAGATATGAATCCACACACATATGGTCACTTGATTTTTGACAAAGAAGCCAAATCCATTCAATGGAAAAAGGATAGCATCTTCAACAAATGGTGCTGGTCTAACTGGAGGTCTATGTGTAAAAAAATGAAACTGGACCCATATTTGTCACCTTGCACAAAACTCAAATCCAAGTGGATTAAAGACCTCAACATAAAACCAGAGACACTAAGCCACTTAGAAGAAAAAGTGGGAAAGAGCCTGGAACATATTGGCACAGGAGACAACTTCCTGAACAGAACACCAACGGCCCAGGCCTTAATGTCAACCATTAATAAATGGGACCTCATGAGGCTGAGAAGCTTCTGTAAGGCAGGAGACACTGTCAAGAGAACAAAGCGACAGCCTACAGACTGGGAAAAAATCTTCACCAACCCTACATCTGACAAAGGTCTAATATCCAAAATATATAAAGAACTCAAGAAATTAAACACCACCAAACCGAATAACCCAATTGAGAAATGGGGCTTGGAACTAAACAGAGAATTCTCAACAGAGGAGTATCAAATGGCTGAGAAACACTTAAAGAAATGCTCAACCTCCTTAGTCATCAGGGAAATGCAAATCAAAACAACTCTGAGATTCCATCTTACACCCATCAGAATGGCTAAGATCAAAAATTCAAGCGACACCACATGCTGGCGAGGATGTGGGGAGAGAGGAACACTCCTTCATTGCTGGTGGGAATGCAAACTAGTACAGCCACTTTGGAAATCTATCTGGTGCTATCTCAGAAAAATGGGAATAGGGCTTCCTCAAGACCCAGCTATTCCACTCCTTGGAATATACCCAGAAGATGCTCCAGCACACAACAAGAAACTTTGCTCAACCATGTTCATAGCAGCCTTATTCATAATAGCCAGAACATGGAAACAGCCTAAGTGTCCCTCAGTAGAAGAGTGGATAAAGAAACTGTGGTACATATACACTATGGAATACTACTCAGCTATTAAAAACAAGGAATTCCCGAAATTTGTGGATAAATGGATTGAGCTAGAAATGATCATAATGAGTGAGTTAACCCAGAAGCAGAAAGAATCAAATGGTATATACTCACTTATATCTGCATACTAGCCTAAGGGGCATGTCCCACGAAAGCCTTCACTTACCAGGAAACTGGGACAGAGGGGAGGGCATCCTATTGGGACTCTAAATGAGAGACGCATGGGAGAACAGCAAAATAAAAGGATCCAGAGGGTCCTAGAAATCTACAAGTAGAACAATATGATAGGCAGATTTGGGCCCAGGGGTCCCGCTCAAACTAAGGCACCAGCCAAGGACAATACAGGAGGTAAACTTTAAACCCCTTCTCAGATCTAGCCAATGGTCAGAATATTCTCCACAGTTGAGTGGAAAGTGTGATACGACTTTCTCACGTACTCTGGTGCCTCACATTTGACCATGTCCCCTGGAGGGGGAGACCTGGTGGCACTCAGAGGATGGACAGCAAGTAGCCAAGAAGAGACTTGATACCCTATGAGAATATATAGGGGGAGGTAATCCCCCTCAGGAACAGTCATAGGGGAGGGGAATAATGGGAAAATGGGGGGGGGGGGAGGAATGGGAGGATACAAGGGATGGGATAAACATTGAGATGTAACAAGAATAAATTAATAAAAAAAATAAAAAAAATAAAGACCTTTTATCTCCCCCAGTGTGGAGCCTGTCATTCTCAGACGCATCACTGGTACCCACTTACCATGGGCTGTACCGCATGATGCTATACTTCCTTCAGTGGTGTCATCTGGTTCTTGGTGGTGATGCTGGTCCCAAAGAATATTGGTCTTACTCCATACCATCTCTGTGGGTGCCTTGGAGGGAGAAACCAAGATGGAACTCCCAGGAGAGGAGAAAGGACAACTGTTGTTGGTGATAGGCAGGGAAGCAACAATGTAGGGTCTGTGGAGCTCAGGAACTCTCTGTCTTTGTGGTATGTGAGTTGGAGCTTTCAGAAGATAACTACCTGAAGAGGAGGGAGTTTGCTCACTTCCCTGGGATCTTCTGAGCAACTACTGAGGAACTCTGGACCCTGTTCCCCAGAGCCTCATGTCTAGGCCAGCAGCTGTGGATGGGTACCCTGCCTCCAGCCCTGAAAGATAAACAGCAAGACCCTTCTCTGGAGTGTATCCTCTGTGTGGCTGGAAAGAAGGAATTCTCAATTTGCTTCTTCCTTTGCTAACCCCATGCCTGTGGTCCACAGGACATGCATGACTCTGTGTGTGTGTGTTGGGGGTGGGTACTCCCAATGACTCCAGCCTCCCTTGATCCCATCACCAGTGCAGTACTTGATATAAAGCAGTTAGGCTCCTGGGGTAAGTAGGAGGTTGGCGGATGTGCAGTCACTAGACTGGTAACCCAGCTACTGGTGAGCTGGGTGCTTCAGGAAGCCAAGCAAAAGAAGGGGGCAGAGTTTTGTGGCTCTGATCAGAGGAGCATCCACTGGGTGCCCCTGCCGAACTGACTGAAGGAGGCAGTTATGGGAAGCCAGCTCCACCCACAGGCTGAAAGCGAGACAAGGCTTCACTGGATATGTTTGGGGTGTGAGTGTTTGTGGTAGTGAGTGAATGAACCTGCAGGCAGAAGTGTATCCTGAGTAGAGATGCAGACAGGCTCTGCCAGTGCTGCAAGGCTCCTTGGCTCCAGTGAGAGTTGGAAGCAGGAGCCAAGGTGAGCTCAGGGGCACTTGGCTCTTCTGAGAGCCCTGGGAACAATAGAGACTCTCGAGACTTCAGTCTCTGTGTCGGGGAGGGAGGGTCCCCTCCCCCTCCATCTCAGTGGCACTGTGTCCCATGGGCTGTGGTGTGAGGTTTGCTTTGAGCTGAACCCAGCAGTAGTGGAGAGCTGCCTGGGCTCTGCCCTGGGACACGCCAACCTATTCTCCCAGGAAAACAAGCCCAAAGACTATAAAGGCAGAGCTGTTAGAGCCTTATGCATTTCCACGTGAATTCCAACAAGCCACGCAGCCTCAAACGGATACCCAAATCCTCACTGATCTCACCTGAGGCCCTTCTAGGGAAAATGTGCAGACTGTGTGCCAAAACCCATGCCCTGTCCATGTGCTGTGATGGGAAAAAACTCCAAGAAAGAGGAGGCTGCAATTCTCGTCTCTATGGAGGAAGGTCCTCCCGACAGGCAAAGCTGGAATCCATGCTGTAAGACCTCCACAGAGCCTCCTCTCTGAGTGAGAATGCCAATACCAGGTGAGATGATACATTGATCCTTTTCTCATTGTGGCGCAGCCATCCATCAGCGCCTCTTTCCTGTTCACAGGGGGCATCTGGATGCCAGGCACATACTGCTCCCCCTTGAAAGCCAACTGTGGGTGGCTGGTTCAAGCCAACTCTGTATGTGAACAAATCTCCTCCCTGCTGGGCTGGACCCACACCTCTGTGCTCTGCCTCCTGAGAATTCTCAAACCTGGGGAAGGCTTCTGGCCTCTGCTTTTCCACCTGAACCAATTCCATGCTGTGGTCTTTGCTTCACACAAAATGGACTAAACTCCTAGGAGAAGACACCAGGTGGGGGTTCCAGTAGAGATTTCTATTCTGATGTTCCAAGAATCTTTCCCCTAAATAAAAATGATCAGTGCTACAGGGCTAGCTCAGTTGTAGAATACTAACTTAATATGCTCTTGACCTGGCTTCCATCCCAGCACTGCAAAACTTGATAAGCACTGAGCTCAAACTAGCCTGGATTTACAGTGCCTGCCCAGTCCCAGGTGATGGCACTTTTGGAGGCTTTTTGATCATAGAATCAGGTAAGGGTACAAAATAAACATAGGAGATGCTCAGGGAAGAGACTGAGAATCCTGACCTGGGCTGGGCAGCCCAACTCTGCAGGATTAGGGTGCTGTGCTGGATGGGTAGTGTCTGTCAACTTGGCACAAGCTGGAGATATCTGGGAAAAGGGAACCTCACAGAAAGATTTGCCTCCATCACATTGCCTATAGGGTCGTTTCTTGATTCATGATACTCTGAAAGGGCCCATCCCACTGCGGGTGGTGCTGCTCCTGAGCAGGTGGTTCTGGGTAAAAAAGCAAACTGAGCAAGCCTCACAAATCAAACCAGCAGGCAGTAGCACAATCTTCCATGGCCTCTGCCTTAGTTCCTGCTTTCAGGTTCTTGCCTTGAGTTCTTGCCCCAACGTCGCTTCATGTGTTCTACAAGCTGTAAGCTGCAATAAAGTCCAGGAGCAAGGGAGCTTTGAGTTCTCCCAGACTGTTCCCACACACCACAGTTATCTCAAGAGGGGACACAGCAGGCAGGGCAGCTCTACCCAGAAACAGGACGAAGGCTTTGAAATGGGGACACAATCCAGAGGCTCTGCCACCCGGGATCACTCCCCTTCCCCTAAGTAGAGCAGGTGTCTGGACATCTGTGCCAGTGAGAGGCCAGTGAAATGGGATAAAAGAGAAACAAGAACATCTCCAGACTCCCACATCATGTCCCCATATGGGCTTGAGAGACAAGACAAGCATGGCCCCACTTCAGAGATGTCACTGTCAGCACAGGGAGCCTTGGGGCTGGAGGCCCTCCTGTCTGGAGGCTCTCAAAGAGCAGGGAGTATTATGCCTTCCTGTGACTGCCACAGTCTCACTCATCTCCGACCCCAGCCAGACAAAAACAAGAAGCGGGGTCTGGGCCTGTGCTGAAAAAAAAAAAAAAATCTCACATGAAAGAGCTCAAAGTGATCTTTGGAGCTCACATCCTATCTAAAAATAAGGACAGACAGTGGGGCAGGCTGAGGAAGGCAGTGGGAGGGAGTGGGGAAAGGAAGAGATGAAGGGGAAATGTGAGTAGGAGGGAGAGGATGAGGGAAGGGAGAGAAAGAGAAGAGGGAACAGGAAGGAAGGGAAGAGGGCGACGTGAGGAAGGAAGAAGAAACGAGGAAGAAAGGAGAAGGGTGAGGAAGAAGTGAGGGTGGGGAAAGGTGGGGAGCCCTATTATATTCTGCCATTGAGCACATTTTGGGCATTAAGTTCTAGCAAGGAACCTTCCCACCAGCCTCAGAGGCTATCTGTGGTGAGCCAGTGAAGGTCTTCTCCAGGCTTGTTTTCCAGTTGCCCGTATATTGTGCATTGATGCCTACTCATCCCTCTAGTCTTTCAGTAGATTCTCTGTCTGCATAGAGTTCTGTGGGGAATAGAAACTATCACAAAGGGAAGGCGGAGAGTCCGTGGTGGCATGGTTACTCTGGTACTCCACAAAGTGCCTTCCCACTGACACGCAGTATATTAATTTTTGTCTCTGGTGCTTTCATAAGAGCCAAGAGACAGAGTTCCAGGAGGGTGGACATGAAGCCGTAGCACAGCAGCTCCACCAACTCTGAAAGGCAGGCCTCTGCTACCAGTGTACTGAAAGTCTACGGATCTCAGGATATCGTTATCACGGTCTGGCCAGCCCAGCAGAAATGCTGATTGAGAGCCAGACATGCAGCTCCCAAGTAACCCAGATGACTCTCTCAGGCCTTTGCCACCTGGTATATTCTTGGTAAGGCCGTTCTGTGCTCATGTAGCCTAGCCTCCTCTGAGAAGCCTCTCTGTCCCAGTCCATGATAAGTGGGATTTTATAGGATGAATGAAAGAGGGGTATAATGTGGCATCAGTGGAAATTTCCAACCTCCAGAACAGGTTGCATTTTAATATTTAGAGCCTCTTAAAATCACCAAGTAGGAAGCCACTTTAAAAACAATAGAGAAGGCAGCTTCTGAGGTAGCCCGCATCTATATACAGCCATGTGGTCCAAGCAGGACAAAGCATTGGCTGCACACCACATCCTTAGAAGACCTTGGTGAGTTGCTCCATAGACTTCTGTCCTAGAGTTCTGATGCCTTGGATTTGAGGTTCCCTGGAGTCTCATGTAGAGCCAAGGTTGAGCCATTGATCCAGGTGACCCACCCAGGGTTCTCCTAACCTATATGCTAGGCCTGTGGATTTTGGTCCCCTGGACCTCTTCCTGTAGGATTCCTCCCCTATGTCTTCTCCATCAGGACTCCTCCCCCTTACATCTTCCTGGTCTTCCCTCGCCAGTTTCCTTCCCCATATGTGTTGTCCACCTTTAATACTCCCCCAAGCACAATAACCCTCCTTCCACTAAGTTTCTCCTCTCCCTTCTATGCTCCAATCCCCCCTCAGGTTACCTTCCCACCGAGGACCTACCTCCCCATTCATGCTCCTTCCACTATATCCCTGTTCTTGCATCTCCCCTTCATTACATCCTTACTCCCCCCACTTCAATCTTCTCCCCCGTACACTACCTCTCACCTTCTCCGTCTCCCTCTTCCAAGGTCCTCCCCAGTTTGCTATGAAGCTGTGTCCCACGGGCTGTCCTCGCAGCCATGGGTAGGAAATAGAAACAGTAGTCAGAGAAGATGTGTTCAGAAGAGACGGGAAGCAGGAAAGACCAAAGAATGGTATGGTATGGGAGAAGGTAAAGCAAAGTTGGCCTCCACATCTAGCCCAGATTCTCCCATCGACACAGCTTCTTTCATCAGCTCCAAGAGGAGGAATCCTGTCTTCCAGGGTTGGCTTCCAGCCACGTCCATAGCTGGGAAGAGTGCTCTAATTAACAGCCCTCATCAATCAGGGCTCAAACTGGGCAGAACTGGAGACAAGGGGGGGGGGGGACAAGGGGGACTGAGAGGGGCATTGCTGCATCAAACTGACAAAGCCATTGACACCACCTGAGCCTGAGCACAGACCCTTGAAGTCAGGCCTGGGACCTACTCAGAGGTAAACAGAGGCAAGGCCTGGACCCAAAGAAGGGCTGGCCACTCTAGAACCTGCCTGTTTTCTATTACCTTCCTTGTGAAAACTCTCAGTCATTCTCCCACAGCCAATAGAAACTCCAGGTCCCCAGGGAAACACTGACTACAGAGATGTACAGGGTCAGGTCTGTCCAGCGCACAGCCCTGCTCCCATGGCTACAGGAGACCCACATCCCATTGTGGGCATCACCAGGAAAAAAAACACAGCAGAGTGAGTCCTGTGCAGGACAACTGGTTATTTCTTGATAATTCCAGTCAGCATGCTCTGTCCGCTCCTTCACAGAGCTCAGGAGCTCCAGGACAGGTATCCCTGCCCCTCACGCCACTCAGGTTGGATGCAGGTCTTAGAATTTCCATGTGTCTCGTGTGTGTGTGTGTGTGTGTGTGTGTGTGTGTGTGTGTGTGTGTGGTGTTTGAGAAGCAGCCTCTGTCTCACTAACCCATGCTAGTTTTGAACTCATAATCTCACGTAGCCCTCCTGTTGTCTCCCAAGTAGCTGGGAATACAGACACATGACCACCACATCTCAATATGCCACTTAGAATTTGACTTCAGCAGAGCCCTGAAGGCACAGGGGCCCTGCCTCCTTCACCCTGATCTGAGCTTATTCCTGTGACTGTGACCTCCTTTGTGACTGTATGATGGCCCTCTGCTCGTTCAAAGGCTCAGCTCTGATGGCCAATTCATCCTTACGCCTCGGAGATGGAACATTTTCTCCATTTGCTTGTGGAGAAATTGGCACGTCTCACACTTACTGTCATTCAAACAGTGCTTGCTCACATTTTGACTGCCTTGAAGGCAAAACTTATTTGACAAGTCCACTGTGACCTCCCCACCCACACATGCTCCTGGGGGGAAAAGAAAAGCAAGTGAACACCTATCACAAAGTTATATCAAAAAAAGGATTTGCCATTTTAACCAAATTGGCCTGTGAATACTTGGTCTTATTTTCACATCACAGAGGAAAGGTGTCATTTGCTTATCTTAAATCTAATGATAACTTTAAATAAGTCCAGAAGGGGGAATTTTACAGGTAACTACAGGTGAGCATAAATTATCATTTTGGCTTTAATAGAAAAAAAAATCGGTTTTACAAAAGCTTATAACTGGTCTGAGCTATTGCAGCTGTGTGTCTGTTAGAAGCTTGACCAGAGTGGATTTGGACCCCTACTCCTGCTCCAGGGACGGTTTCCTGTGACATGCACAGTGGGGTGTATCTAAGACTAGAGAATTATTTGGGACTCATTATGACTTCATGCCCACATAATGAGTTTCCATCTCCTACAAGCAGAAAGCAGCTGAAAGCACAGATTGGCTGAAACATTTCTGTGCTTCTGAGCACAGAGCTTCCGGTTTCCTTCTCCTGCTCTGTGTCTATGCAGCCAGATCAGCTGGATTTGATGGACTCCTACAAAACACCTAGTCACATGGCTCCTCAGAGACATGCTTTAGCTGTGAAGCCATGCAGGGGCACCCTATGAGTGCAGCCCTCAGCTGGAGACCCAGCTTTACTGTTATGAGGATCTCTCAATCCTTGCCTTCTTGAAGAAAAATATTTAGTGAAGTGGCTTATACAGTTCAAATAGAAGTCTATTTAACAAAGAAAACACTGCAAAGAGAGATTAGGTGGGCTGTCCCAAAGCAGGAAGCAGTGAGGTAGGTTCTGAATTGTGGATTTTAATTTTTTATAAATATTTCTGAGGTGGGCAGCATGTTCATGTTGTAAGGTAGCCCTTTTCTGCTCCCAAATCATGGTAAACCAGATCTCTCCCTTTTAAGATACTTTTTCTCCAGATCTGCCGGCCTTTATGGTCTCCCTGTGGGGCTCCTGAGCCCTCTGGGTCCTTCCATCTCCCCACTCTTTCATACCACTCTCAGTGCTCAGCCCAGAGTCCAGGTGCAAGTCCCAGCATCTGACCCAATCCTGTGCTGGGTAGAGTCTCTCAGAGGACATCTATGTTAGAATAATATCTACTTATAAGTGAGTATATGCCATGCATGTCTTTCTGGGTCTGGGTTACCTCACTCGGGATGATCTTTTCTAGTTCCATCCATTTGCCTGCAAATTTCAAGATTTCCTTTTTTAATAGTTGGACCCAGGGTGGCCTGCACAAACTGATGTACCAACCAAGGACAATGCATGCAGAAAACCTAGACCTCCTGTTCAGATATAGCCAATGGACAGCTCATTCTCCATGGTTGGGGGGAGCGGGACAGGGAGTGGGCACTGCCTGTGACATGAACTCTGGTGCCCAAGATATGATCATTTCCTTTTTGCAGGAAGGCCTTGTGGATACACAGAGGAGGGGGATGCAGACTATCCTTATGAAACCTCATAGGCTATGGTCAGACAGTGAGGTGGGGGAGGAGGACCCCCCCATCAGAGGTCTGGGAGAGGGGAATAGGGAGGAAGAGGGTAGGAAGGAGAAGATAGGAGTGAGGGGATAAAATTGGAATGTAATGTGAATAAATTATAATAAATTTTAAAAAGATATTTTTATCATTGACCCCCACAAAAGAGGGGGTGCTAAAACCACAATACATGAGGTATGATAATGACATCAGAGCTCTGAGGATTCAGACCTTTTGTTGATACACACGTGGGAAAATGTCCTGTTACCTTGGTTTCTGATATAATGAGAACTGTGTAGCAGCAACCTCAAGGGTATTTAATCACAAAGGGGCAGACCACCAGGAGGCACAGCCACCAGGGTACAGACCCAGCGCTCCTCAGTTTCCTCACACATAACTCCTTGCCTAGGCAATATTGTGGCACTCCATTCACTAGACTCTGGAGGCGGCGGGTCTTTGAATCACCTTCCCTAGGTGAAAGCTGTTTAGAGATAGCCATCTATCTCCTCATTCCAGTCATAAGAGAGACACCTAGCAAAAAACAAGGCAAGTCTCCCTAAATGCCGCCCTACGCACAATGGGCCTCTTCTCTTCCACTCCTGCCCTGTGGAAACCTCCCTGAGCCAGCTGGAGGTGAGAAAAGTAGACGCTGGCACCTCATGTGCTCCAGGAAAAAATGGAACCCAAGACAGTTGGAGGACAAACCATCCTGGGAGAGCTACTTTTTTGTATGGATATGCACATGTGTGCATGTTTGTGTGTGTGCTGGTGCCCATGTATGAGAGCATATGTATGCACACACATGCCTGAGATATAGAGGTCAGAAGTCAGCTACACTTGGTTTCTGTCTTGGTCCTTGTGCTTTCAAGACAAGCACTTCAGCGACTACTCTCTTCTCTCCCCCTGATAGCTATACCCTATGAGGCTGCCTGCCGAGCCTCAGCAACTTCTTTAGGGACAGAGATCAGCTCAGAAGCAGAGAAATGCAGGCCTGGTGAGACTGGGTAGACAGCTGTGGATATTGGAGCCCAGCCACACTCCCTCCTCATACCCTGTTCCTCAAGCGTTCTGGGAAAGCCTGCTGCAGTGGTACACTGCACCTGCCTGGGCATATACCTGCCACCCTCCTCCAATCTCCCGGGAGGTGTTCCAGAGGCTTCTCCTTGATGCCAATCTTCATTCTAATCCAGGAAAATTGGCTCATAGCTATCCTCACATCAAAAAGAAAAAGAATCATAAGCCGTTGATCCTCCTGCGGTGAGGGCTAAGCTTTGAGATGACCATTTCTTGATTGTGCAAAATAGACATGGAGCTTTTTTTTTTATCCTCGATGGTGGTTTTAATCCCCCATCGGTTGGCTCAGGTATTTTCTGAACTTTATTTGCTGCCTCTGGCCAAACACATAATTTGGCCTGGGTTCTGAGTCAGAAATTGGGTCAGCAGTCTGTCTCCTTTAACCTTGCCATCCTATGGTGTAGTAAAAGTAGGTTCTCTCCCCTCTCTCCCTCTCTCTCTCCTCCCTCTGTCCTCCTTCTCTCCCTCTCTCCTTCTCTCCCTCTCTCCCTCTCCCCCCTTCTCTCTCTGTGTCTGTCTGTCTGTCTGTCTGTCTGTCTGTCTGTCTGTCTGTCTCTCTCTCTCTCTCTCTCTCTCTCTCTCTCTCTCTCTCTCTCTCTCTCTCTCTCTCTCTCTCACACACACACACACACACACACACACACACACACACACACACACACACACACATCTACAGTTTTGGAATTTCAGGGTAATGGGAGTACCCTTTATTATGCATTGTGAACCCCTCTCTACCACAGGTGTTTATGCTAATGAGATGACAAAAGCAGGAAAGATGGGGGGAGGGGCTTCAGGTAGGGGACCTGCAGATGGAAGAAGCTAGTCTGTGATCAGAGGTTTCCACGTTCAGCTGTGATCCTCCACTGTCCTTGGGGGAGAGAAGAATAAAACCCACTGGTAATGGCCAGTGACATTTTCTGTACCTGCTCCAAGATGCAAAGCCAATAATTAACCAGCCATGCCTGAACACTGCAACCTCATATAAAAGGCCTGCAGCAGTGATGTCTGGGAAGCTTCTAGGTGAAGAATATATTCAAAGACTTGGAGGGAGATGTGTCCAGAAACAGTGGGAAGCTCTGTCTGCTTTTAGACCTTGCCCTATGTGTCTCTTCATTTGGCTATTTATTTATATCCTTCATGATACAGGAGAATCAGAAGGACAAATTTTCTATATATTTTTTTTATTTATTCTAGCAATCATCTGACCCAATGCCATCTGTAGGAAGTCCCTTACATAGAGTCTTTGTACCAGGTGTCTGAAACAAGGGCTGTATCATGGGCCTGGGTCTTGACCTTCTGAATCACACTCACTCCAAGATTAGCCCAGTACTGACTAAATTTGTGGACACTCAACTAGTGTTCAACAGAGACGGCTGACACTTGTGCTGCCACATATGTGGGACTCAGATCCAAGCCCTACCCACGCGGCTTCAAGTACCTCAGATTTCCTGCCTTGTCCCTGGCAGGTCTTTATCTGCTGTCTCCAGCAGTCTGTCGAGAGTCTCACAACACACCCTGCCCTGTTGAATTCCGCCCATTTTCCCCAACTCACAGTAGTTCAGTGGCTACCTCACACCCCCAAGATGGATACAAATCTCAACCCACGCAGGAGATGTCTTGTCTTTGGTCACGAGGTGTGTCTTAGAGCTCTCCAGTCAGCAGGTCATAAACTGGGCCCTTCATTAGCTATGCTGAGTGGGTCAAGATAGCCACATGGTACCCAGGGCAGTAAGAAACCTCTTCCATTCCCAGACACGTGGCCATGCCACAGAAAATCTTTCCCCAAAGCCCAAATCATCACATGCAATATGATTTCTGGTGATGAAGTTCAAATCACATAAATAGCATCTGGATGCTAGAGGAAATGGATGGAAAGGGTTGTAGGGGGTGCTCTTCCCCTTGTGGCTTTTCCCAGGGAACCCAGGAAATGCCACCGGAGAGTAAAGGACGACAGCTCATTTTTCTTAAAGGTTGTTGTATTTCTGTTCTTCTGTGTCCTCGTAGCAAAGTAGGCCTCTCAAATAGAGAGACATGCCCCCATCTGGACTTAAAATGACACCCTCGCCTCTCATCCTATTATGACTTTGGACTATGTCACATCATGTTCTGGGGACACATGATCTATAAGAAAATACTCTTATTCCTTTCCCATCCCTTGCAATCTCCTCTGGATGGGTTGGGGGAAGTGGAGGCAGCCAGGATAGCGGAAGTGGAAACAGATGAATGGTGAAGGTGGATGTTCGCAACTGATTCTACCTATATTACTTCTTTTCTTATTGCTATGGCAAAATATGTAACAAAAGCAACTCAAGGAGAGAATGGTATAAGGGCAAAGCCCATCACATAAGGAAGGTTTATTGTCAGGACAGAGCTGTGTCTGAAGTCTAAAAATAGGGCAAGGGTGTGAGTGAGGTGGGGGTGAGGTGGAGATGGGGCAGGGTGCGGTTGAGTGAACACTAGTGTTTCACTTCTTTCCTCCTTTTTTTTCAGTCTGGGACCCCAGACATAGGACGGTGCTGGTCACTAAAGTGATTATTCCAGTCTCAGCTAACTCAGCCTAGAACTCCCGCAGACATCTCCAGGGGTGTATGTATTTCCATGGTGATTCCAAATACAGTCAAGTTGACAAGATTAGCAACCAGGCTGCCCAAACCCATTATGCTTGGTCCTGCTTCTACTACTGCCTTGTTGAGCCTGGTTGGGGAGTCACATGGGATGGCTTCCCTGCCCATCTAGGTAGAACACACCCAGCTCTCTGTACCCATGTTCCTCCTGGTGGGACAAGGAATGACGTTTAGCACATTGAACCTCAAATTTTTCCTTCCCACTTCAGCTTCCTGAGGGCAGAAACCACATTCGTGCATGTTGCTAGCAAGGCCCGTGAAGCAGTTCTCTTCTAAGCCCCACCATCAAGCTTCTAGTTAGTATTCATTCTGAAACTTCACCACCCTTCTATAGATGAAGCACCTAAGGCAGAGAGAGGATGGAGAGGTTAGGAGGGAGAGATCAGTGGAGGAAGGGAGGTAAAGAGGGAGAGATAGGGAGGGAAAGAGAAGGAGGGAGAGGGTGATGGAGAGACAGAAGGAGGGACAGAGAAGTAGAGGGAGATAAGGAGGGGGAGGGAGGGAGGGAGGGATATAAAGATAGTGAGGGAAGGAACGATAGAGCAGGAGAAAGGAACAGAGAGGAGGGAGAGATATGGGAAGGGATGGAAAGAGGTAGAGAGGAGAGAAGGAGAGGGAGAGGGAGGGAGGAGAGAGAGAGAGAGAGAGAAAGAGAGAGAGAGAGAGAGAGAGAGAGAGAGAGAGAGAGAGAGAGAGATTGCTGAGGGGCTTGCAGCCAGGAAACCACTCAGCCAGAGTTTGAACCCAGGCAGAACCCTGGCCTAGGGCAGAGGCAAATGAAGCTCCCATCCTCGGCACTAGATACCACAGAAGCAGTTATGACCAAGGCACTGACGGTATCAGTACTCCATCATCAAGACTAATGTCTGAGAAGAGGGGTCGCTCACATCTGGTGGTTATTTCACTAAAATAATGTCATTTATTATATTCTCAAGTGGGACTTGGGGCAGATTCACAAGTACTTTTAAGGTGGTGACTGAGGAAGGTCCAGTCTTAAAGTCTGTGCTAATGCAGAGGAAAAGATCTTGCTTAGATGCTAATCCCTTGATGGCATGTAGAAGAGGAAGACAGATCCTGGGATTTGGATTCAGGCAAGCAAAATCTGATTCTGTGGTTCCCAGAAAAAAATTGGCCTGCATGAAAGAAGAAAAGTTGTTCTCAAGTGAGCTAAATTTTAGCCAAAAAAAAAAAAAAAAAAAAGCAAAAACAAAAAACCTAAAAACAACAGCAACAAAAACAAAACAATACAAACTATCAAACAAAAAAAAAATACCAACCAGGTTTTCCTCAGCTGTCACTGAGTGAGAGAATAGAGATGGGAAAGAGATGGGGCAAAGAATGAGTTCCTGTTTTTTTTTTTTTTTTTTTTTTTTTTTAAGCATCCTTTCTCTGAGTCTATTTTCATAAGCAACCAAAACTACCAGCTTTGGATGATGTGGAAATGTGTGGGATAGATGCTCCAGACATGGGTCACAGAAATCTTCGTGCATGGAAGGCATGGTACACTGAAGTTGAAATGGATAGCCATCATGATGCACCAGAGCTGCGATCAACAGAGTCATAATGAATGAAAATAACAATGCATGGAAGACATGATAGTCACACATCATGAAGCACAGAAGCTGTGGTGTTCAGAAGCCATGGTGCACTGCACAGAAATCCTAATGCACCTAGTCCTCGTGAAGAGTGGTCATGATGAACAGAAGCCACAATGCACCAAATTTATGAGTCATAAAAATAGAAATGTAGAGATTCTATGGTATATGGAAGACATAGTGCATAGAAAATATGATGCCTAGAAGTCATAATACACATAGGTCATAATGATTAGAAGTCATGATTCATGTACATAGTGATGCCTGAAAGTCATGCTATACAGAAGCCATGGTGTTTGGAAGTCATGATGGGCATCAGTTATGGTGCATTCAAACATGGAGTCATATTACACAGAAGTCATGAAGCATGGACACCATGAAGTACAGAAGATGTACGGAAGTCATTGTACATGGAAACCATAGTGCCTAATTCATGGAAGGCATTGTGTACTGAGATCATGGCACATGGGAGCTTGGGCACATGGAAGTCCTGATTGATACACAGAAATCATAGCTCATAGATGTCATAGTATATGGAAGTCACAGTGAATAGATGTCATGGTTCATGCAAGTCTTGAAGTCATGCTATACAGAAATCATTGACTATCAAGTCATGATGGAACTCATGATGCATGAACGTCATGGTCTACCTTTCTTTTCCTCAGCCCCAGCCTCTGCGTCCCCCTGAACCTAACCATACTGAGTTCTTAGATCCTCTTAAGCATATGACCAGAGTCTTTCAACATCATACACTGGGCCTTCCTTGCTCCAACAGAAAGTCTCTGGCATTCTTCTTCCTCCTCTGATTCTGTTCACTATCAAGTGAAGCCCTTCCCTGCTACCCTCAAATGCACTCCTTGTCCTTCAGAAGCACCATGAACCGCCCCATGCTGCACCTAAGAAACTAAGTAACAGCAACATTGCTTTGCCCCCATTCTACTCTCCTACAGGGAGGGCTACCAGAGCCTTGAAAATAAGATACAGACCTCAAACACCTGACAATGCATGCATGCATCTGCCAGGAAGGAGTAGATACACAAATCCATCAGATAAAATAGACACAGGATGGGACAAGCGCTATTTGCCTGCCAGCTTGGCTTAGGAGACAGGGCCAGGCAGTGTGCCTAGTGCTGTGGGGTTTTTTTTGTTTTGTTTTGTTTTGTTTTTTGTTTTTTGTTTGTCTGTTTTTTTGTTTGTTTGTTTGTTTTTTAGAATCCTTTTCCCTCCTTGGTATCTTAGGCTACAAAAGCCTTCCATCCTTCATAAAATAGGCCTACATGATAGCATAGAGCAATCTGGGAGCAAGGATGTCCCAGAAGTGGATATTGCTCTGCTTCATAGTGGCTTTTTTTTTTTTTTTTTTTTTTTGAGAAGATGGCATAAGAAGAAGAAAAACCCAGGCTCCGGCGGCAGGCAGACATGCCCTATCTAGAGTTTCCAGGTTTTGTTCTAGGAAACACTACAGGAAAACAAAGACGCTTAAAAGACAGGAGATTGGAAGGCTTTGGAAACCAGAACTGCAAGATCAAAGAACTGTAAAGCTTTTGAGGTGAGATGTATAAATGGAAACTAATTAATCTGAAGGAGGAGTTTGCTGTGCTATTTGAGCTTGCATGAATGCCATCTGCTGGGTGCTTGCAGAGGAGGTCCCATAAACAGAGAAGAGCCCAAGAAAAGATCCTGGAACCCAGCGTTTGCCTGTGACTGCTACTCTCAGGACTGCTTACAGTGCAGCATCTGGGGCTTCTAATTGTCTTAGCTCTATCTTTGCTTTTGGCTGGGAGACAAAGCATCAGAGAGGGACTGACGAGTTGAGTAAAATGTCAGACTCAATCCAGAGAACTAGGTTCAAGTTCCAGGTGGGTGCCTACTTACAGGTGGCTTCGAGTGAGCTCCTTAGCCTCTGTATTTGTCTCCCTCTACCATCTACGCAGGGCCTCTGTGGGCTGAAGTGGTACAAGTGACAGCCCACTTCAGAGTTCAAAGGCTCTGTAAGTGTCAGCTGCCACTATATGAAATGAGTTGCCTCAGTCATTCAGAAAATTCTGCTGAGAATCAAAGCCATAAAGCCATGTTGTCCAAATTGCTTACATATTTGTATGTGAGCACTGGCACGTTGTCGCCAAGCCTTCAGTTACTACTGTGGCATCGTAATGGTGCAGTTTGACAAGCAGTACCACCTGCATTTTTGCCTATTTTATACAGTGGAAGGGACTCAGAGAACCAAGTAGGGGACAAGGCTTTGGAGATTCACAGCCTGGAGGGATCACCCCTTGAAAGGGAATGTGCAATATGCTGAACACATTGTCTGACATAGATGACACTGGAAACACAGTGATGTCCCATAATGTAGCAACCCTGAAGACACATGGATGTCCCCATGTCATAGCTGACCCTGGAGATGTGGAGATGTCCCCCATGACATAGTGGCACTGAAGACACTGATGCTCCTGTGGCCTAGATGATGCTGGAGACACAGGAATGTCCCCCATGATATAGGTGACACTGGAAACAGTGGCCTGATTGGATGCTGGTGACATCAGGCTCTGTGCAGCCACATTACCCTGCTGGCTTTCTCTATAGTGTTCTACTGGATCAATGGGCTTTCACAGCAGAGATCTCCCTATCTGCCTTTGATGATTCATCTTGGTTTTCAACTTGATTGGATGTGAAATCAACAATAAGTAGATGTCTGAGTGGGTCTGTAAGGCATTGCAAGGAATTACTAACTGGTTGGGGGGAAACTCTCTCCTAGAGGGAGTGGAACCTTCTGGCAAGTGACCCAGATACAAAGAAATCTGAGGAGAATGTCATGTTGCTTGCTTGTATGCCTTCATTCTTTGGTTATGAGTACCTCTCCTCAGCTGCTATACTTTATTGCCATCAATACCCAGTTTCCTCCGCATACCAACACACTTCAGACCGTGGCTCTCCAAGAGCCCTCCAGGCCCCTAGAACCAGACTGGGACTGCTGAAACATGGATTGAGAAGTGATGGAGCCTCTCAGCTTCTCTGTCATACACATGACCACTGCCGGATTATTCTTTTTATAATATATGTTCCTTCTGTATATATGATTCTTCCAGAGAACACTGACTAACACGCTCTCCAGACCACATCACATTCTGTGTTGAGGTGTGTGGTGGTAATAGTGGTGGTGGTCGTGGTGGTGTGTGGTATGTGGGGTGTGTGTGTGTGCGCGCATGTGTGTGTGTGTGTGTGTGTTTAAGGAAATAATAATACATTTAAATTTTTCTGATAATGTAGATGGAATTCAAGACCTCATGAATACTAATCAGAAGCTCTACCAGAAAGTCTTAACGAATCTCTGGAAATATTGTATTCCAAACCATGCTTAGGGGAAACAAAGGTATCTAGAGCTTATCCAACTCTGTACCACAGACACTAGAGGCTTTGGGAAGAGAACATATGGGAGGCTGGCGGTGCTCAACAGACCTCCATTTCTCATAGGACATAGGTTGCTAAGCACCAGGGTATCAGAGTGGGAGGATATTGTGGTTCCTGGCATAGGGTTGTACAACTGAAGCCTGCAAGAGCGACAGGGTAGAACTCAGTGGCCCTGCAAAGAGTACCTGCTGTGAATTTGTCTTTATCTCTTGTCAGCCATACTGTCTTTTCTTCAGGCCACTGTGGTCTTACCTTAATAATCTGCATCTCCTGCTGGGCTGATAGCCAGGCTCTGAAGATGGACCATGAAGTGTCCAGTAATATTGAGGGCTAGTCCATTGTCTATTAGCCAGGTCTATCTGGATGTCCCCTGTACAAAGAGTTCATATCCTAAAATCAAATTTATCACCTTCCCTGAAATTAGCTCCTCTTTCCGTGCTCCAGTGACCAAAGCTGAAACCTGCTGCCAACTCACACTGCTTGCTCCCCAGGTCTCTCCTCCATCACCAACATGTTTAGTCCACACCCAGTCTGAGCAGACTACTTTCTGAAGATGCCCCTACTCCAATGTTGTA
The DNA here is from genome assembly GCF_903995435.1 of Acomys russatus. Lineage (NCBI taxonomy): Eukaryota > Metazoa > Chordata > Mammalia > Rodentia > Muridae > Acomys > Acomys russatus. Next base: position 42,626,542 of record NC_067137.1, on the reverse strand, counting down.
CGTGCACATCTACCTGGTGGAGAAGCCCTTCCCTCTCAGACCTTCCTGCCTGTCCTCAGCTCTACTTACCATCTCAGGTGAACCATCTGCCTATCTAGAATCTCCTACAGCTTTTCAGAAACCTCAAGCCCCACCCCCTCTATACAATGCAACTACCTTACAGGGCTTACAAAATCACCCATGGGAGAATTCCCCTTTCCCCTCAGAGTTTTGTCTCAGATCACAACTATCTTGATAGTACCCATAAGGCTCTCAGTCACTCCTTCTAACAGACACACCAAGCCCTGGACATTGTTCCCTTAGCTTATTCCTGCCTCCCTCACTGACCACCTTTCCCCAGACTTCACCCTTTGCAGGCTTAGCACGACGTAGCACCTCAAGTCCACTGTGGACCAAGCTTTTCCACTGAGCCCCCTTTCATCTATCTTTAGCCCAGGACCCATCAGACTCCAGTGAGAAGTGAGGGTTGGGACGGAGGTGAGCACAGGTTCTGCCACATATTACGCATCTAAACACGAGAACAAACTGCAAGCCTCTGCTGAGGTTGGCTGAGATCAGTCAGGAACCAACAAGAATTCAAAGATACGCTAGAATGAGAGCCATTGGTAAAACCCAGAAGCCTGTAGCCTGCCCTGAAAGACAACTGAGGGACAGCCCCACAGAGCCTGCACCTGCTGCTGTGGTGCTCTAACAAAGACACGCTGAGTCCCAGCAGCTGTTCCTTATGTCTGCCCCCACTGAGTTATTCACTCCTAAAACCTGCTTCCTATCTCTGCCTCTTCCAGCAGAGTTGCTCAAATGGGTAGAGAGAGCAGTCAAAGGTCTACACTGGTTTGCACAAAGCCACCCTTCCCCTTTGCTGCATTGTAGAGACAGTAGGAGGACTGACTCATTCATCACCCATTAGCTGCATTTGATTTGGGAACTGCCCTCAGTCCACTAACAGGCTCTGCATTCACACCCCCTCTTCCTGACATTGAGGGGATCTGCAGCATCTTCAGCCCACCCTGTCTCCTATAAGGCCCAGCAGGGATCCTACTCATTGCCCAAGAGCGACAATCATGGTGACATGGAAGTCTGGTTACAGCTCCCACCACATCCCACCCATGATCACATAATTAATATTAGAACGCAGTTCACCCACCGATGGTGAGCAGTGTGCTACAATCTGAGATATTGCCGCTTGTGCCTCCATCAGGAGGACTCATTGAATTTGGTTGCTCATGGAATTTGTACAATTTCCAGTGATGCCCTGTCCTGTAGGGGGCAAAAGATCATCTGTAACAATTACACAGCTCACCTGTTCAATGGTAAATAGATTTGTTGCTTCTCTTGCTCAAAACAGCTTCACCTCCAGAGAGGGCTTTGAAGGTTGTGGCCCTCTCACAGGGACTCACAAGGTTTCTGTGGTCTCAGCTGTGGAGGAGTCCAACCTGCACCTGATCATACCTGACCTTCCTCTTCAGCTGGGAGCTCTGATAACACTTAAGACATTTCATGCAGAACCTCACTTCAGAGAGCAAGAAACGGGTACCATAATTAAAGAACTAAAGGCCAGTTTGGGAAAGGATCAATTAACAGATGAGTAGGCATGGATGGCTGTGTGTGTGTGCCTATGTGTGACTATGTGTGTGTTTGATTATGTGTGTGTGTGTGTGTGTGTGTGTGTGTGTGTGTGTGTGTGGTGTATGGCTGTGTGTACATGCATGCATATGTGTATTATGATATAATATTATCAAAATTTTATAATACAGTGTCAGTATTCAGCATCCTTATGTGTGTGTGTGAGTGTGCATGTGTGCATGCACATGCAAATGTGTACATGTTTATGCATGTGTGTGTGTTATGACAATAAAAACTAGACAATTGACATGCCTTAAGGAATCTCTTTCCCACAAATTGGGGCCAGCATGTAATATGGTGCATGAGCCTCCTGGTGTTCCAGGGAACAGAGAGTAGACAGCAATGGCATAGCTTCCTCTCCCACTGGGAGTCTTTCTAACAAAAATAAACATTTCACCCATCCATCCATTCTTTCTTTCTTTTATTCAGCATGCATGCATGTGTCCGCCATTGGTGCTGTGGCTCCATGTGATACTGACATTTTTCAGGAAGCTGCCCCTGAAGAAAGGCTTGTATGCTGGTGGTTTATTGGGGAAGTCATACCAGAGGGACCCAGCTTCGAAGCAGGGATAGAAGACAAGAATTCAAAGAGACCAAACACAGCTGAGCAGCTAGAAGGTTCTGTAGGCTGAGGCATACTGTGGTTCCCCATCACAGAGGCATAAAATGTCCAGGGCGCCTCTTGCAATGGCTCCCAAGAGAATCTGTAGGATTTGGGAGGTAAAATCTTGATGACATTCAGTTTACAGCAGGGCATAGACAGCATGACCAGACACCTGGAGCCCTGTGGAGCCCTCTAGGAAAAGCTGCAGCCAGAGCTAGCAGTGGGAGAGACAGCTGCAGATACTCAACATGCAGAGGGTTTCCAGGGGCTCAGGCACTCTGCTCCACTGAGTTCCAGAAGCACAGGTTCTCGGAATCACTGTCACCCTTGTCCCTTGTCACCCTCGGTGATTTTGCTCTGCAGCCCTGTCATTTGTGCCCTTGCCATGACTTCTCCCTTAGCCAGAGACCTCTGCTGGCCCTCCTAGACCCTGAGGTGACTTAGTGCAAAGGCTGGTGTGTGCTTAGAGAGCAGTCTGTTTTTATGAGAGATAAATATTAATGTAAAAATTGGCAGTGGAACAATCTGTGGCCTTCAGGAGCTCCTTGAAAACAACAGGGAGTGAAGATTCCTCTGGGCTTAGGGTTTAAGCTCCCTTTCCTGGGAGCTAGAGGCAGGGACATGACCTCTGTGTGTGTCCCCCTCCTGCTAAGGAGGCATTAAGTGTACTAGGTGAATGTGACTCTTAGATGAAAGACCTGGTCCCCAAGTTGTTGTCAGTATTGTCCTCGCCATTCACCTATGCAGACAAATCAAAACAAAGCAAACAGAGCTCACACCTCACCCACAGTATCCTCTCATTCCTGAAGTAGCCATGCTTTTTCTGCCTTCCTTTTGAGTGAGCTCCATCCGGGTCTGTGGACAGCATCCTCTAAGCATCCCCTCTAGTTCACATTTGCCTGCTCCTCTTCAGGTCCTGCATGGTGTTCTCTGACCCTCTGTTGTGTCCAAAATGCAAGTTTAAACAACAGTTTTATTCTATGGCACCAACCAAGGACAATACATGCAGTAAACATTGAACCCCTATCCAGATCTAGCCAAGTGACAGGTCATTCTCTACAGGTGAGTGAAGAGTGGGGACTGACTTTCACATGAACTCTGATGCCCCATATTTGACCATATCCCCTGGATGGGGAGGCCTGGTGGCATTAAGAGGAAGGATAGCAGGGTACCAAGAAGAGACTTGATACCCTATGAGCATATACAGGGGTAGGAGGTCCCCCTCAGTCACAGTCATAGGGGAGGGGAATAAGGTGAAAGTAGGAGGGATGGAGGAATGGAAGGATAGAAGGGATAGGATAACAATTGAGATGTAATATGAATAAATAAATAAATTTTTAAAAAGACAAAAATAGTTTTATTGCTCTTCTTTTTTTGAGTTGTTTATACCTTCTATCCAGGGGCCCCACACATCAAAGAATGGGAAGCAGGAGTCGGGCAACAATTGGAAATAGTATACCGCAGGGAGATGACAGTGTGTGATGCGATTTTCCTAATGATCTTGATATACTTTGTAGAAGTCATCTGAGGAGAAATGCCAAATGGGCTAAGTCTTCTGGTGATAATTTCCCAAAGAGTGAGACCTCGGGCCCAAAGAAAGATGCTAACTAAGTTTGGGGACCCCAACATTGCCAGAAGCCAAGAGGAGCTCATCTCCTTTCACTGGTATTCTCAAGGACCTGGCAGAACATGCCCAAGTGAGCTGGGTTGCCCAGGTTATAGAGACAAAGCAGCTTTCTTAGGTCCTCATGGTTTAGAGTTTGCAGACCAGCTCTCCACATTTTAGACCATAGAGAACAGCCAATCAAAGTCTGTCTTAGGACACATTCACAAGGTGCCTGGACCAGCTTCCCAAGCACAAGGAAACCACTAGGGAGCTCCCTGCTATCACAGAGACAGGAAGATGGCAGAGAAGGGTGGAATCCCAGTTTCTGGCCCACTGAGCAAGCCGACATTCAGGCCCACAGCTCCCAGGATACACCTGCTTACAGTTCCTGGGAAGATGGGCTTCAGCCAAGTGCAATCAAACAATACAGGCGAGCACAATGGCCTTCACATGGGTCTGAGGCCCTTCGAAGAATATAAATCCACCAAAAACCGCACGCAGGTGTCTTCATGTTTGGACCTATTGTTTTGGTTTGGTTTGGTTTGGTTAGCTGTTTTGATACAATGTCTCTTGTATCCCAGGCTGGCCTATAACTCACCATGCAGATGATGATGACCTTGATCTAATCCTCTGATATCTTCCTCTTAAGTGCTTGGCTGACAGGCATGTGCCACCACACCTGGTTATGTAGTGCTGAGGTTGTAACACAGGAATTAATTCACACTAGCCACATTCCTAGCTCACACAACGATTTCTTCCGACCCAAAGTCATATGGGATCATAGGCATAAAAGATGAGTTTGCCTTCCCAGAGGGGTGAGGATAGCAGACAAATCATTTGGCTCCAAGCCTCAGAAGCTCGGAAGCTTTGAGGTTTGGGGATGCTGAGGAGATAGGATCTGAGGATAAGCTACTCCAGGTGGTGACCAGGCAGCACGGAATCATCAGAGCGACCCCTGGAAGAGATGAGGAACAGGAAGAGACCCAGCCCTGTAAGTCAAGAGGTGACCCTCAGCGTCACTGGAGGTGGAAAGCCTTGAAGTGCTCAAAAGACCAGCGTCCTTATTGTGATAAAAGCTGCAAATATTAGACATGGGCTAAAAGAAAAAAAGAGGAGGGTGAAATCCGTAGGACCCCTGGGTCCTCAAGTCAGATCACTGCAGCTCTGGAGATGAGACAAATGCTGGAAGGGGGCAGACAAAGACAAGGTGGGAGGATTCAGATTTGAGAATGCTGTTTTCAGTTTACACATCTCAGACGACATTGAGGCAAACAGCAACTGCAGACAAGGCAGCACATAGAGAAGGAAGTCGTGTTGGCTAGAGGGGTGAAGTCTGGAGGGCTGTGAATGCACAGACTTTCAGTAGATATGAAGGACCCTCAACACCGCCCCTTGTGGTCTGGTGACTATGACTTGAAGCAAACCAAACCTGCTCAGGCTGAAGCCCTGATCCTTGCTGAGTGGCCTTGGGCAGTGAGTCCCCATGTGTGCTAGGTGGCCTCTGGCTGGCATGCACAGGCACACAGGGATAGCCCTGTTCAGTACCTAAGCTTTGGGCCTCGGCAGCAGTGTCCAACATAAGGAGGGACGTGAGGATGAAGTGAGGCTGCATGAACAAGGCAATTCGTCCATCACACTTGCCCCAAATCCTAACCAATGACAGTCATCCATGATGAAAGGGCAAAGCAGCCTTTGTAAAAAGAAAGAAATGTGTGAGAAATAATGGTGTCGAGGAAGAAAGAAACAAATGCTAATAGAACTAAGCATTCAATATGTTAAAAAAAAAAAAAAAAGTGTGCCCTGAAATAATGGGTAAGGACTGACTTATTACACTAATGGCATTGAGAGGATCGTCTTGAGGGGGGAAATACTCAAAATGCAATTTTACTTTATTTCATACTAAGAGATTAAAATTTAATAAATAAAAGATAAAAATACAACTCTATGAAACACACAGCTATTTCTATGCATTTACTAGACAGCCCAAAGTAGAGAGTAAGATTCTGTGTTGAACACATTTAGTTGAGTCTCAGACATTTTGTATATGCTATCACACAAACTACTCAGCCCCTTTAGACTTCAAATTTCTGGTCTATGAAAAGAAGAGGAAAAATGCCCCGAAGACTAAATTAAATCCTGCCTCCCCAGCCTTTGGTATAAGCATCTAGCCCAGTATATGATAAGTACCCACTTGGTGTTGGCTATTTATATTGTCATAATTGTTTGTATTTTATAAAGATTTGCTACAGTAATAAGGACACACTTTGTTCTTCTCAACAAAGCATTCTGTCTCCGAATGCCCAGGAATTGTAATCACCCATGTTTTTACTCACTGTGCACCCCAATTTCACGTCAGAGCCAGATGAGAATCCTGAAGGCCCCTTCTGAGACAGGATGTCACTGAGGGGGGGTCTTTGTGGTGAGTTTGAATAGCAGAAATGGTGAGCTCCTGGCTCCATCCTGGTCTTCCATGAACACAGAAGAGGTGATGTCCTTGGGGGTCTCTCAGTCAGGTCATGGGAGTGAGAGGAGCCAAAGCTAGTGAAGGACTCCTGCTCCCCTGTTCTGTGACTGACAGGCAATAAAGAGAGAAGTTTCCATGACAACACTGCAGGTAGGAATCCTTTGTAACAGAGGAGGAATCCTGGACTAAATTAAGTAATCCACACAGAGTCAGAACTCTGTTCGTGGCAGAGCTGAGGTTTGAGTCATGAGGCTGGACTATACTCTGTGGACTCCCCTTCGGTTGGGCCCGCTTAGGTCTTGGAGTCTCAAGATAATCCTTGTGAACAGAGCCTAGAGGACAGAAGATGCTGACCTTCAAGGGGTGAAAGCCAGATATTGGACTTGGGTATGGCAGGAAGCCTAGGATGGGGTGGTCCAGAGAAGGTCTCATCATTAAATGAATAATTTTTAAAAGAAGTTATGCTTTAAAAAAAAAAGCAATCAAAATATACATAGGAAACCCCACATAAACACCAATACCACTGAATAGGAGTCAGCTGCAGAGCATCGCCATGATCCCAAGAGGAACAACTTGACCTGGTGGCCTAGGTGAAGCCCCACCTTGTCTCCATCACAGAAGCTCAGCTTCAAGGAGAAAAAGTAAGAACTGTAGCTAAGATGGTCCCCAAGCGAGTCCCTGGATGACTAGACACCGAATACAGCATAAAGGGCCTCTGTGCTGGTCTACCTAGCAGTTGGGGCCAGAGGGGAATGCATGCACAGCCCTCAACTCCTGCACCAGGAGAGACTGTGGGATGAGCCAGTTGGAACAGACCCACCTGGCTTTATGGCTGATACTCTGACCCTGAACTTAGAGAGAGGCGGCTCAGTGTTAGAAGGAAAGGAATTACCGTTAACCTTCAGACCCACAGCAGAGCTGTCAAAACCAAAAGTCCTCTCCCTGAGATAGAGCACAACTCCACCCCCAGGAGCAGAGCAGAGTAGGAAAGCCCCAGGAGACAGCTGAGCAGGCTCTTGCCTCTGCCCCAGACAATGACCCAGGCAGTTAATCTGTTTTCCAAACTCCATTTGTGGGAGTTCCAGTGAGCAATTGTGTTTCTATCGAGGTGACTCATCAGCCTCCTGTTCAGTGATAGTGCCCGGGTTACCATGTGCCTCCCCACTGCAGACCAGCGCTGCTCATGCAATCTCTCCTGCAGGATTGACCTTATTTAGGAGATAGAATCTTGTAACCTAAGTAACGGGAGGGCAAGCCTATCTGAACGTGACAGATAGCATATTTTCTGCCAGCTACACCATGAACCAGTTTCCCACTTCATTTTTTTTTTCAGATCAAAAATAAATGAGGAAATGGAAGGTCTCGGGGGATTTTTTCCATAAGTGGGAGCTGGGTTCCCCCTGGGAGGGAACACAGTGCTCTTCTGGGTGCCTTGAGCATGAGAGGAGCTCTTAAGCAGCACCCAGTAGGCCTTCCGGACACTGACCTAGTTTTAGAGAATTTGATTCTCTCAGCACGGCCTCCCTGTAAGTCTTGCTTCTGAGAGCATGCCCCTCTACTGTAGGTCCTTAGGCTTGTAGCTGTCTGGGAGAAACAGCCAGCAAATATCTCAAGATCAGACCCAAGTCCCTTTATCACCTCATCACACTACTTACTGACAGTCTCTTCTGGAGACAAACTGCTCTGTTCAGGGAACCACTGCTGGTGGCCTCTTTGGGTCTGTCACCAAGTCATCACCAGTGCAGACTAGCAAAGCCCGTGCTGGAGCAATAACAAGTAACCTGTGGCCTGAATGCTGTCACCTATGACCTTGAGCCTGGTGTCAATGGAGACTGGGGCTCTGTCCAGCTTTCTAGAAAAGGAATTAAAGGGTCCAGAGACCCACAGTGTGTGGGGACTGGTGACAATGGCTGTTTTACAGAAGGCACATCGGCTCCTTGTTCCCAGCCAAGGCAGGAAGCATTTGCTCTGCGCCATGTATGCTCACAGGGTGGGAGGAAGATGGAGCATCTCCCTAGAGTGCAGCTGGCAGGAGCCTTCTGTCCTGAGGCTTGGCTCCCACAGGCCCTTCCTTCTTCACACCAGCCAGGTGCCTCCTGGTGCCTAAGGCAGGCCCCATCTCTGCCCTGCAGAGCATGTAGCATCCAACAGGGTCAACGTGAGCTTCTCTCTCGGCTCCCCATCTCTTCCCTCACTTGGAGCAAATATAGCATATATATATTTTTTTATTTCTAGCCAGACCCACAGCCCATGTGAAGACTTCACCCACCAAGCAGGGCTGCAGGTGGTGGAATTTCCTTCCCCCACACCACAAGCCTCTTGGGTCAAACTGGCTACCCCTGAGCCCCATTACTTTTGTATCTTCCCAAGCCTTCTTCTGCTCCTTTTCTAAACTCTGCACCTTTAGTCACCCAAGCAGAGTGCTCTGTTCCACTCCTTACTATTTTCTGAAAGTTTCTTCCCTACCAGGATTCTCTGCAGAGAGCAGTACTGCTGGCTCAACCTTAAGACTCAGCCGGAAGCTCATGTTCTGGTAGATATTACATCCCTTTCCATGCAGGACTTCACCTTCGTGCCCACCTGAATCCTTCAGTTGGCTCTTTCACACCTTGTTTCACAGGACTGCCTGTCACGTGACTCTCTCGCGCTGTGCCATGTGCTTTCTGAGGGGCTCTCGGAGCACAAGGAAGCCCTCTGCCTCCAGTGCCTGCTCTGTGAGCAAGCACACACCCAGCACATAGCAGCTTGCTGAGTAGATGACAAGAATCACTGCAGACTACAGAGGCACACTGGGAAATTCAAATTAAGAATCCAATAGGAATCACGTCCTTCCTTTAGAAGCCCTCTGTGTGTGTGTATGCCAGAGGGGCCATTGAAATCCCAGAAAGAGACGTCTGAGGTTCATTCCAGGATTCATGAACTGGTAGGTTGCTGCAGAGACCTGTCAGGAGGTGCGTGCTCATCTCCTGCTGGGCTTCCTACAGGAAAATGCACAAGCCGTGAGCTGTGCTGGTACCCAGAAAGGCATCCGACTGTTGGCAGTTGAGGCTCCACACCAGCCAGTGCCCCACCTCTAAAGGCTTGTGCTTGTAGCCATTTTTAATTGGGCCTGTGAGTGCTTATTTATCAACATCAGCAATGGGCTGAGCTCTGCTCTTGACTCAAGGAAATGGAGCAGAGAAAAGCACCATTCCTCCATCCGTGAGGTCTGTGAGCACAGGGCTGTCTGATAAATCACAGTGGCTCCAGGCAAGGTGTGCTCTGTGTGAAAATGCACTTACCAGGAAGTCATCCTGAGGACAAGAGCTCCCTCACCATTTCCCAGAGGATGCAAACCCAGTATTCTTCAAGTTTGTGTCCCTAATAGTCTTATCAAGACTTCTTAAAGAAGGCTGAAATTTAAAACATCAGCAAGCTTTGTCAAAGAGGCCTGCCTTTAAGAACATGTCTGCCTGCCAACTGTATAGGGGGAGCAGTTTAGATAATACAACACAAAGGGGAGTCACTCCTTAGTGAAGCAGGCACCATTACAGGAGAACTTGGCATTGCTACTGACAGTTAGTCATCCTTTATGTATAGTCCTTGTCTATGTAGGATGACCAGGGAGCACCTGCCTCGTCCTATCTGTAGACAGTGGAGTCATCCCACCTTACACAGACCTGGCATTGCCTCAGGGTCACACAACTGGTAAAAAGGAAAGGCTGGAGCATCCTCAGCTCTCTTAGGGGGCTCCAGTTCTGCAAGTGGTGCAGGTGCAACCCCCTGTGTCTGTGTCTGTATGTTGTGTGTGTGTCCCGCTCTCCCTCCCTCCCTCCTTCCTTCTCCCCCTGCCACAGAACACAAAATACAGCTACTTGCTACCAAATTTGTGAGGCATCCTCTATGCTCAGTGGGGAACAGAGAGGAAACAGTAGACTAGACTCTACCGGTACACTTGGAGCCACAGAAGCTACCATGAGCACAATGCTGAGAGGTCTGTCTTCTCATTCACCACTGAGTGGCCTGTAAGTAGAAAGGCCCAGATAGCCACACTTAGGGCAGGGTGCCCTGCCAACAGGAGCGTTCACTGGCCGTGACAATAGAATACATGCTCTATCCTCTACATCCTCACAGAAAACCAGTGGAAATCCTTTGAGAATACCAGGGCAGCACGGCTATGTGACTGTTGAAGTCACCTACCAGCACATACATGATGATCACAGGACTCCAAACTGATAAGGTTGTGGCTCCCCAACCATCAAGATGGCCACCCTTGCATCAGTCAAAGCAAGGCCAATGGCTAGGCCATGGTCAGGAGACCCAGAGTCAGCAGCCCCAGTGTATACCTTGACTTTCTGCCCTACTGCGCAACAGACAAGAAGGACCAGGGAGAATGTGACCCACATCAGACAACAGGGCCTGTCCTGTTGCTACTCCCTTCTCCTCTATCCTACAATATCCACTAAAAACCCAGAGTTCCTTTGTTTTAACATTTTTCCACTTTAAAAAGTATTTGTTTGTTTGTTTTGAAACAAGGTCTTGCTCTGTGGCACAGGCTGGCCCTGAACTCATAATACACCTCCTGCTTCAGGTTCCCAAATGGAAGGACTGCAGATGCACCACCACACCTGGCTGCCGACGTTCATTTTTAAACTGTTAGAATAAATATAAGCATGCAGCTGTTGTCTTCATGAGTGCTAAAGAAGTCCTTGCTACTCAGACACTTGGATACAAAGTCCCAAGATTCCCTCAGTGGTCATGGACACCACATAAAGTTTCTGACATGTCCCACCAGAAGCAGAACTAAAGAGCAGGGAAGGAGCAGCCAGTGCCATTCTCCCTCTACGCAGGAATGGTTCTCAGTTTGCCTGTGATTTTCCACAATGGGACTTGAGCAACCACACTGCTTTCCAATCTAGGTGGTCCTCACTCAGGGTTGAGTTTAAGTCTCTCTCTCTCCCACACTCCTTCACAAAAAAGATATTCAGACATCAGAAGCAAGGGATGACTCTGTCCTTGTGGGTAAGTCTCTGGTGTCTGCTAAACTCCCCTGTGAGAGACCAAGAACCAGCTAGGTGGTCACAAAGCACTGAATCTGGAGCCATTGATCTTGTGACTCACTGAGCCAAGTGCTGGCCTCTGACTTTCTGGAAGTGCAGCCATAAATACCTGCCGGGAATAGACCATGAGGCGAGGCAGCTAGCTCAGGAATAAATGTGGTTTTTTTTTTTTATGTTTTAGTAAATAGGATATAAGAGAAATACCTTCGAGCAGAAAAAAGGCTTCTGAGAACCATGCCAGGTCCTGCCTTTCAAGCCAGCCAGACCTGTCATCTACCAGACTCTGCTCACCAAGAGAAACTGTAAACAGATACACATACGCTTAGCAGCCACCTAACCCTTAACATCCTCACTTCTGGGTGACTGTTCCTCTGACTCCTCCTCAGTAAACACCTCTATCCATAGCCCTGCCTTCTACCCACCCAGTCTAAGACCTCTTGGCCTCAGTGCAAAGGCTTGGCTACCAGGGATCCGATTTCCTCTTGCTCATCCCCTAGGTCCACTGCTGGGGAGATCTCCTGATATCCTGCACTGCCCCAGACCCCATAGTGAGTGAGTAATCCACAGCGAGGCAATCCACATACAAAGAGCTGCCCCAGACTTGGGGATCACAGTGGAAGCAGCAAAAAGAGAAATACAAAATATGGGCTGCAGGGTTTCTGCAGGAGAAGGGTTGGAGAAGGAGCGTGGCAAAGCAGACCCAGCTCCTGGGGGAGTCAATGCGCAGAGCATGACAGAGTATGTGGAGCCTTCTACAGAACCATGGTCCACACACCACTGCCGAGCACACAGGATACGTGACATCGAACTAAACTGTTTGTTTCTAATACTCCAATTTATCTGGAGCATGTGACTTCCCAGAGGCTCACGCTGATAGCACCTGTCCCATGTGCATGTCATGTTTTCTGAGACTTCTCCACAGTCTGTTAAACAGTGAACATTAAGGCCATCAGGTATGAACAGGGCATTGCTCCAGGAGAGAGTGTTCCCAGTCCTTACCGAGACATTTGTCCACCATGCCACCCCTCGCTCACTCCTTATAAGGTCACAGTGTGCTACAGATACTGTTCTCCGTGCCTCTTTGTCCAAAGTCAACCTTGCTCCTCATCTCTGGTGCTTTCCCCTAGATAGCACTTGGTCATGGAGCTGTCATGGTACTGTGACTTTCCAAACTGAGCTTCAGGCTTCCACCCACTAAATGACAGTGGCATTTCCAGGCCATGAAAACCAAGTTTGTCTCCAGAATTTGCCCTGTTCTCTATAGAGACCACCCTGGCTGGGAAGTACTGAACAGCAAAGGCGTATATGGTCTTGGACACAGTCAGCAGGAAGATGTTGGGCAGGAGGTTTCCATGTTTTCAGTATTTAAAAACAAAGCAAAACAAAAATAACAACAACAACAAAGCAGTTTCTGAATCCCAAGGACTAGTTGTTAAAGGTGCATTTGGGGGGGGGGGGGGCTTTAAACCAGAAATCTGCTGAGCTCTGCAGATAAATCTCAGGGAATCTACCAAAAACAAAACAAAACAAAACAAACAAACAAACAAAAAACCAGCCAGACCTGGGGGCTGCAGAGATGCTGCAGAAACTGAGAATGCCTACTGCTCTTCTAGTGGACCCGTGTTTGTTGCCAGCAAACATCAATTACTCCATTTCCATGGGATCCAATGTCCTCTTCTGGTCACTGCATGTACTTGGTGCATATATGTTCATGCAGTCACACACTTGTACCCATGAAAATAAATAAGTAAATGTGGTGAATACAAGGAACAGACTTCACAAACAAGCATCGTGGCAGGGGGATTGTGAGGCAGGGGCAGTGCAGCCCTAGGCATCAGGTGGTAGGCGAGTGGTTCTTGCACATCTGACTATAGATCAGGCTGAAATGCCCAGGGAGGGGACATCCCAGTCTCAGCATTAAGCAGAGAGCAGCTCAACAAAGTTCTCTCCATCCCTGCCTCCTGATCTGCCCTCGTGTGTTGGGCCCTCAGAATGGGAAAGTCACAGTAGTGTGTCCATGGCAGCACTAGAATAAAAAGAAGAAGGCATGTGGATGCCTGTGCTCTCTGGTCTTCAGGAAATCATTTGCATGCAGCACCCCCAAAACCAATCAAGCTAACTCCTCTTGGCCAAGCAGTGCCTACAAATGAGTGTCTGGACACTCCTGGCAGAGGGGGTGGAAGTTGATGTGCCTGGCTTAAAATACAATGACTCCTTAGAGTCCAGTTTCCACACAGGAGGGTTTGACTCCACTCCTGAGCTTATGAGGGTGCCCTGAGCAAAGAAGAATCAGGAGAGCAGCAATACACTTGACACTGTATCATAGAAACTAGCCCTGGAAAGCCTGCCAGCACAGGGCTCACATATTCCCAGACTGCACAGGGATCTCTGTTCCAAGAGGGAACATATAGGAGCCCAATGCACCCCCATGCACTCTAGTTCACCACCCAGGGATATTCAGAGGCCTCCACCAAGGGTGCACACAGGCTGGGGTGGGTAGGGCACAAAAGGCCAGCATCTTCAGAGGCTCAGGTCAACTCCACAAGACCAAGTGCCTTTCTCTATTGCTGACCAGCAGTTTCCCTGTCATCTCAGGCATGGGAACTATGTGACCACATCACATGCTGATTGGACTCCAAATAATAGCTGATTTTGGATGAAAACGGTCTCGCTGTTTTTAAAGGAAGAAATACTATTAATCTGGACAATGAGCATTAGATCAGAATTTTTGGTAAATATTTAGATTGAGTGTCTGGGGGAAGAAAGAGGCCAAGTTAGTTATAATTAATCATGGATAGCTCATTACTTCTCATGCATCTTACTAGAGAGCCATTGGGTGAAGGACCCTGCCAGGCCCAGACTCTAAGTCAAGCTCACTTGAAGAAGGAAGCATGCCCTCTCATTCTGGCAAATATAAGTTCAGTGCAGGCACTCTCTCAGAAGCCCCCCTCAGAGGGTCAGAGTCAGGGGTGGGTTGCAATTCATTCTGAGACTCAGAACAAGATCAAAGGGTTAGGATTGCAGTCGCCAGAGAGTCTCCCACAGTCCTTGAGTCTTTGGAAGGACCACACAAATGCAGAACCTTGGAACCTCTCCCTCTGCAGGAAGAAGCACCAGTTGGCATCATGGCAGGGCACCGGCCATCCTTCAGAGAGAAGGATCTAATTTAGTAAATATGTGAGTGATCATTCTGAAAGAAGATGCAACCAGTGACCAGTAGGAACTGTATTCAGACACCCACATGCATAGAAAAAGTACAGAATCCTGCAGGCGGTGAGCATTGAGTGAAGGAAATGCATCCCTGTCTCCACAGATGGGGGCTCCCACATGAGTGTAGCTGCTGCCTCAGGAGACAGTGAGAGTTAGAACACAAGTTTCTTTTGGGAACTGCAGTCCTATGGCCTGGAGAGTACCCACACCCATTGCCTGTATACCACCTTGGCTTGTTCCTTGTGCCCTTCACAACCTCTTTGTCCTCCCCAACTCTCTGCTGTGCGCATCCCTACACCCTCCCTTAGGTTATCTCCAGGCCCCAGCATCTTGCAACACATGAGCTTCTGGGGGGACGTTTCACATTCAAACCACAGGAAGGGCTGGGCAATCCCACAGGGGATAAAACACCTGCTATATAAATGTGAGGACTGGAAGTTCAGAGTACCAAAACCTATGTAAATGCCAGGAGGGGTGGCTCCCGTGGAACCCTAGTACTCAGAAAACAGAGTCAGGGAATCCCCACAGCAAGCCGGCTAGCTAAGATTAGCCAAATCAGGAAGTTCAATTGAGAAATGTAAGATAGAGTAATGGAGGAAGACACCTGACATCATTAGTAGTCTTTCCATGCATTCATACACACACATACACACACACACACACACACACACACACACACACACATGCACAGAGAGATGTTCACACATGTGTGAACATAGTATGGACACACAGACACAACACACACATATACACAATAAAAACATCAAAACAAAACAAAACAATAAAACCCACAACATCATCCAAAACATCTGTCTCACAGAAATGTCCTAAATAATGTTTGACTAAAATTATCGGCAGAATGGCTCCATCAGCTGATGTGATGATACACACAACTCCCTGTCACAGGTTCTCACCAGCCTCTGATTCTGGCTTTCATCAACAGCCAATATGTACTTTATGTCTGATGTGGTCCTCTGCTGACAAGTTCCTTACGTGATACATGTTGGTCATCCACTAGCATAGAACTCCAGGGTCATGGGGCTATAATGTCCCTTTTTTTTTTTTTTCCCAGAAAAACCTTACCTCCTTAAATGTCCACACCTTCCAGTCAAGATAGAGTTTTGCTAGGGAAAGTGGGGCTGAATTGAGGGTCTAACAGCTTGATCATATTCCCTGACCACTCTCTGATTCCTTTCCCCCAAGATGTGAGGAAGTGAGAACGCCCTTATGTATGTCTTGGCCAAGATGAAGGCAGGTGCCAGCATGTCTCGCTCTCCATGGTGGACGGTATTCCCTCAAACTGTGAGCCAAAGTAAGCCTCTCCTCTAAGCTGCCCCTTGCCAGACATTCCAGCAATGAGAAGAGTGACTAGTACAGATGAGTTTAGCATTAACCCAGTGAATAGCAAGTAACAGGGATTACCCTTCCCAAAGTGGAGGCCTCAGCCAGTCAGTCCACTTCTCCTCTTACTGACACAATACCACAGCCTAGGTAACCCTAAAAAGAAACGAGGTTTGGTGGCCCCTTGAAGGGGAGTACCTAGTGGCACTCAGAGGAAAGATAGCAGGCTACCAAGCAGAGACTTGATACCCTATGAGCATATACAGGGAGAGGAGATCCCCCTCAGGAACAGTCATAGGGGAGGGGAATAAGGGGAAAATGGGAGGGAGGGAGGAATGGGAGGATACAAGGGATGGGATAACTACTGCGATGTAATATGAATGAATTAATTTTAAAAAGTGAAAAAAATAGAATACCAGAAAGCACAAAGAATTAAAATTACCCATATTTATATTATGAAGGGTTTAAAAAAAAAAAGAAAAAGAAACAAGGTTTGACTCACAGTTCTAGAGATAAAAAGCAAGGGTCATGTCTGCTAACTGCAAAGTCTCAAGGATGATGAGGAACTGAGAGCTTGTGCATACCTTCTGGTCTCTTTCTCTCACCTTTCCTATGAACTACCGGAACTCAGGCATTGGCACCAACCTGATGACCCACGGCTGCCATATACATACCACTACGAAGTGAATTCCACTTTCCATACCTCACAGTAGAGACTGAACTCTGAGACAAATTTCAGATGCAAACCATGGCATAGTTGAAGGCCTGCACAGAACAATGTCACAGGTCCTTGGAACAAGAGGGATGGCACAGCAGATGACCTGACCTGGCCTGCAGCCTGGGTCCTTCTGCCAGGCCACTCAGAGCACAGTGGACTTGCCCATCTGCATACAGATTTCTAGAGTAAATCTCTCTCCAGATACAGAGGCCTTTCAACCCAATCAAGCTTTGTTAGGCTATAAATATCATAAACTGAAAATTCGGGGCATACAACTGACCTATTGACCACTGTATCTTAGCCTCTCCTGCCCTAATCAAAATACTCAGCTCTGCAGCGGCTTACATATTACCCACAATTCCCTTTTCTTTCTCTCTCCTCTAGCCCAGCAAGACGCCCAGGGCAAAAAAGGCGAAGGGGAAGAAGGTAGCTGCAGCCCCTGCCGCAGTGCAGTGAAGAAACAGGAGGCCAAAAAGGTGGTCAATCTTTGTTTGAGAAGAGGCCCAAGAACTTTGGCATTGGGCAAGAGATCCAGCCTAAAAGAGATCTCGCTCACTCACTTCGTTAAATGGCTCCACTATATCAGGCTGCAGCGGCACCAAGCCATCCTCTATAGGCGGCTCAAAGTGCCCCCTGCCATTAACCAGTTCCCCCAGGCCCTGGACCGGCAAACAGCTACCCAGTTGCTTAAGCTTGTCCACAAGTATAGGCCAGAGACAAATCAGGAGAAGAAGCAAAGGCTACTGGCACATGCTGAGAAGAAAGCTGCTGGGAAAGGGACGTCCCAATTAACAGACCACCCATCCTTTGAGCAGGGGTCAATACAGACACCATCCTTTGTGGAGAACAAGAAGACTCAGCTGGTGGTGATTGCGCATGACATAGACCTCATTGAGCTGGTGGTCTTCCTACCTGCCCTATGCTGAAAGATGGGGGCCCCTATTGCATCATCAAGGGAAAGGCCAGGCTGGGGCGGCTGGTCCACAGGAAGATTCGCACCATTGTTGCCTTCACACAGGTTAACTCGGAAGACAAGGGTGCTCTGGCTAAGCTGGCAGAAGCTCTTAGCACCAATTACAACAACAGATACAATGAGATCCGTTGCCCCTGGGGAGGCAACGTCTTGGGTCCTAAATCTATAGCTTCCATTGCCAAGCTAGAAAAGGCAAAGGCTAAAGAACTTGCCACTAAACTGGGTTAAATGTACATCACTATGTTTTCTGTACATAAATATAATTATAAAATTAAAAAAAAACAAAAAAAAACAAAAAAAACAAACAAACAAACAAACAAAAAACAAAACAAAAAACACCCAGCTCAGCCTAAGTTGAGGAAACTCACAGAGTTGATGTAAGAAGGGGTAGGCAGTCCAGGTTGCGTGCAGAGACGAAAAGGAAGAAGCAAGCAGCTGTGTGAGTACACTTTCACACCATCTCGACCCAAAGCCCATCAGGCCAAGGATGAACCACGTGTTTATGCACACATCCTACCTGTTCTGTTTCTCAGGAGTCCCACTTTATAAACTCCCCATTATTCCCCAAGTACCACCCGTTCAGTGACCACAACATGAGCATGTGTGTCATTTGTAAAATAATGAGAAGGGGCTGCCTTGCTCCGTCTGTCTTGGTGCCCACTGTCTCTCTGGCCATCGCTGCCCCTGTCTAGCCTCCAACCTTCCTCTCTGCACCCCAACCTGTCCTCACTTCTATTTTTACATGGGGGCAGACATGACAGGTAAGCGCTTGAGGCTTTGCTCCTCACTTTTAGTGCAGAAGCAGTCACATTCTGAGCACAACAGACCCTAGATCAGTGGGTCTCAAACTTCCTGATGCTAGGACTCTCTAGTATAGTTCTTAATGTTGTGGTGATTCCCCAACCATAAAATGACTTTGTTGCTACTTCATAACTGTAACTTTTATACTGACTGTTACAAATCATAATGTAAATGCTAGGCAGGATATCTGATATGCAAGCCCTGTGAAAGGCTCATTGGTGCCACAAAGGCTCACGACCCACAGGTTGAGAACCACTGTTCTAGATGAAATCCAACATGAGAAGGAACAGAAGGGAGCACGCCAGGCAAAAAGGTCAGAGTGTCCTGCTGGGGCCTCAAAACTGCTTCCATAGACAGTGGAAGAGATGCTTGCTGTGCCCCTGAGGGTCATGGAGCATCAGCAGGCTCTCCTACAATAGTGTCTCTATCTCATTCTGCAGCTGGAAGCATCTCCATTCAGTCTCCTTGCTTTGAGGACTTAGTGAGTCCATGAACACAGACACTTTGCCGGTGTGAAGAATCTCGGCAGTGTGGTGGGTTCATGTCAGCATGTCAGCTTGCCAGTCCCTGAGGAATGAGACTCAGAAGTAGGTGTTAATTAGCTCTGCGCCTGAAGACACTTAAAAACCTGGTGCATAGGTGCTCACAAAAGTGAGCACGGAGCAGCACGGGTGAGAGACCAGGGAGGATAGCACCTGGGTAGGTCACGTGAGGCTTGTCTTGGGCATCTGCTGTTTCTCTTCCTTTCTGGCCCACCTTAGCACGGAGCTGACGGAGAGATCTGGCGCTCCATGCTGCTCTAGAGAGGACGCCTGGAGAGCTGTGAATACCTGCCTGCCGCCAAGTGAGAGAACGAATGGAGAGGTGTGAACATCTAGGACAGACTTGGCTCAGCAGCACAATCCTGATGAAGCTCCTCACAGTTCCCGCTGTCCCCAGTGCCAATGCCTGTAGTCTTGGTGGGCGTCCTCCAGAGGGACAGGGGACAGAAGGAGAGATGGTGCATAGGACACTCACAGAAGACTGTGTTTCCACATTCTTAGCTTCCTCCCAATTTTCTGTGGGAAGGGTCATCTCTCTTCTTGGAGAGTGTCACTCTGACCCTGAACTTCATAGGCAATGTCTGTTTCCAGGCCACATGGCTCCAGAAGGGTAGAGCCACACTAGGGGGAGGGGACCAGAATCACAGCAAAGGAAGATGGTATGAACAGATACATGACTTGAATATTATCCAGGCTCTGGACAAGAACAAGCCACCCATGCTGCTCAAGGAATGCTCAACCTCCAGAGAGGCAGCAGCTGGCCTGCTGGGTGTAAACAGATTCAGTCACACTCACCCTGATGGGCCCTTATTCACATAATATACATAGCAAGGCCACCCTGAATTCTGCTCAGTGACACAATTGACTTTCCCAATTCAGTCCAGGCATCTGGTTCTACCTTTATTTATACTGACGACATTGTATAGAAACCAAATCTGACCAGGTAAAAAGTTAACAGCAACAACGAGAAGTTGCTGTTCAAACATTTATGCTCAAATTCTGGGCCTAGGGTTTAATCTGGAATGCGGGAAGAGAGACGAGCCAGTCCACTATTCCAGACACTAGTTACCCTAACTGTGCAATACAGTGATATGAGGTTTGCTGCGAGGTGAAGCGAGCCTGTGTATTGAACCATGAAACACAGTATGACGTGCTTGCCTGGACAGTGTCAGAACACTCACTCACCCCACACCACCTGACTCCAGGGGCTAATCTTAGAATCGCTGTTTGTGTGCTGTGCCAGGGTCACTCATGGTATCTGGCCACACACTTTCCAGCCATTACATCCATTTTTGCCACTCTCCATCCATTTTGGCAGGAGCAAGGATAAAGGGACAGCTACATTTTTGCACTGATCAGCCTATGTATTCACAGAATTGACTCTGTTCCAGTCTCATTGAAATACCAATTGTGTTAGGAGTTATTTTGTTAACATCCTACTCTTTGGCAATTTAAGAAAGTTACCATGTCAGTGTGCATATGCTTGTGTGCATGTGTGTATGTATGTGCTTGTGTATGTACATGTGTGTATATTCATGTGTGGGCATGTTCTCACATATGTGCATTGTATGCCTGTGTGCACATATGTATTTGTATACACATGAGTGCATGTGTGATAAGACTTTCCCAATGAAGCAATTCTAATTCTAAATGAGCTCTGAAAACTAAAACTTCAAAGGCATTTTATGAGCTTGTAATTTTTTATGGCAACTACTGAGGTCCATGGGGAAGTGTGGCTTGTTCCCAGCACCAGAATGCCCTGCAGTGCCTCCCTGTGTAATGGGGGTATCACCAACAGAAGTAACTGGCTCTGGGTGGCACCAATGAAAGCAAAAGTCGCAATCACAATGATGCCAAAGTAATTGGATTTAAACATGAAGATATTAGACAGAAAAAGATGGCAGCAGTCCTCACTGACCACAGCACAGCTCTACCAGTCTCCTCTCTGGCACGCTCTGCAGAAGGCAGTCTAGGAAAACACACAACTCAGAAGCATCTGCCCAGGAATGAATCTCGACCTCTATCACTTATTTAAAATGTGACTTTGAAAGTCCCTGCTCCTGGTCCTTTCTTGAAAACCCAAGGTTCAGAAGGCCCATGAGGCTAGTGCACACAGGAGATGTAACAGAAGTTACCCAGCTTAGAGCCTGGCACATAGTAAATACTGGTGATTGCTCCCTTGCCAAACATGGGGGAGATGTATTAGAAACAAAGTCATTGCACCTGTTGTTTCAGACCCCAAAGAAAAGGGAAACAAAAGAGATGGGGGTTTTATGATCAGAGCAACCTCTAGAGTGGGTATTATGTGAAAGAGAGGTGGGGTAGGGAGGAAGAGAGGGAGGGAAAAATGAGAAGGGAGAGTGAGGAGGAAGAGGTGGGCAGGGAGGAGGCACTCAGTTGGAGGGAATAATCCTGCAGAGCTCCTATAGGAGACTTTTTACCTGGCCTTGAGGGCCGACTTCACCACAAGTGAATGATAAGCACAGGTGGCCAGGCAATGTGTGTGGATGCATTTTCTCAGAGCAGTATAAAATGATAGGATATGGTTACATATGGACACTATCTAGATTACATCTTAAGTTCATCCATGTCGACCCAGGGTCAGCAAAGTAAGACCCGTGCCTGTGTGTACAAAGCTTATAGGAACCACCCAGCTCATGGGTTTCCACATGAGAAGGTTTGCTGCGCTCTATTCTAAAGCTGTCACACTTCCCCTTTCTATCCACAGGTAACTTAGGGTGCTAACATGCAGCCCCGAGTTAGCACAGAGAGATTGCTGCCTAGGCTGAAGGCTGCTAAGGAGACTGTTGCTTTCTTCCCCTTTTGCTGTGATTAAAATACCCTGAGGAAATCAACTTAGGGAGAAGGAGTTGATTTTGGCTTAGTTTTCCAAATGTTTAGAGTCCACTATATTGGAGAAGACATGGCCACAGGCAGGGGAAGCATGAAGGAAGCTGGTTGGTCATGTTGCATCTACACTCGGGAAAAGGAGAGATGTATGTGTGGATGCGTGGGGCTTATCTAGCCTTCTGTATGCTTATGCGGCCCAGTCTCAAATAGAGAATGGTACCCACCACTTTCAGGTTTAGCCTTCCTACATCAATTCAGATAATTGAGACCGTCTTAGGTAGATGGTCTCTCATGAAGACCTGCTTTCTAGGCGATTCTATGTTGTGTCAAGTCGACACTACTGTGGCTCATGAGCTATAACTCTTAGTGTCTCAGGCACACTCCCACCCATGACCTGAGTAACAAGAACACCCGCTCTCAAGACCCTCCCATCTTTCAGTCCTTGGAATGAGTAACTGAAGTTCAGGTCCTTAGGCATTCCTAATTAGTAAGCTTAATTATCACATTAACACTTACCACTGGGATTTTTTTTTCACTTTTAGTCATCTTTTGTGTTGTTATTCCAATTAATTGTGTTGGAAGACCATGAGCCTGAGCTTCAAAGAGTAACGTGCTGATTTTTGAAGTATGGTGTTTGATCACAGGATTGCCTCAGACAGCTCAGCATCTGGAAGGGGAAGTTGGAATAGTATGCAGTCCTTTATGGTTATAAAATCTGGCACTAGAACTCTATCATATCTATAAGTAAGTGTGTATATATACATACATACATACATACATACATACATACATACATACATACATACATACATGTTTTATCTCGTATCTTGGATACCTATCAGAAGAAGTTTCTACTCATTTGTTTGGCTCCTTAAATTCCATCAACATGTACTAAAACATAGCCCTTCACTATTCTCTCTCCCACGAATTCTAAGGATGAGGTTTTCCTGATGTTCTCTTGAACCTGCCTCATGGAGCCAGTTGGCCATTTTGACAATATGTATACAGTGTTGCAGCTGTGGGTCACACCAGGCCTCTTAGTCCTCCTTGTGTATGATTGACAGCTGTTATTTCTCCTGTGTCTGTGATAAAATATCATGATGAAAGCAGCGTAAGAAAGGTTTTTCGGGTTTTTTTTTGTTTTTTGTTTTTTTCTCACATTCAAGGATGCAGTTCATCACAGTAGAGATTCTGGCAACAGGAGCTTGAGACAAAAATGTCGCCGCATTGTATACACAGTCAGGAAGCCAAGAGCAATGAATTCTGATGCTTACCTCACATCCTCTTTTACATACAGTCCCTAACCTAAGAAATGGTGTTGCCTGCATTCCATGTGTTTTCACTTCATCATTCCTAACCAAAATCCTCCCTCGAGCATGCCTAAAGGCTAACTGCCTCAGAGTCCTACCTAGCTGTGCCTGGAGGCTGCCCCCTCATGTGATCCCATCAACTTGACCTCTAACCCTAACCATCACAGCAGCCACCCTCCCATTGGACAACCTTCTAGCTCTGTTCATCCCATAAAAGGGACCAAGAATTGCAGGTGCATCTGTAAGTCTGCAGCTTGGGTCAACTGGGCTGAATAACAGGTTCCCATAACTCTTCCGGGTTGGCCTGACTAGGCTGAGGCACAGGCTCCTACTTGGGGAAGAGACTGGGTGGGATGAAGTCGGAGGCTGGGAGCTGAGCAACAAGACACTTCATTTCCCAAATCACATCCTTGACAGCAAGGATGATTATCAGTAATTTCCTCTGGGCAGCAGGTTCAGAAGAGGCCTGGCGTGGAGGAAAGGTCACCCTAAGTGTAGGAAATGAGCAAGGGCCTGACCCACAGGAGAAACCTTAGATCCAGATCCCAAAGCCACCTTCACACCCAGTCCTGCCTTGGACCTCTCCTCTGTGCCCAGAACCTCACACTGCTTTCCCAAATGAGCCATAGCATAACATCTGTGTCACCTGAAATTCATCTCCTTCCCTCAGAACCTGGCTTACTTGAGGACAACAGTGTATTGCATACAGATCCCCCTCACTGTAAAAACCAAGGTGGCATTTGGACTGCCACACAGCTGAGAACTCTCCAAGAAACAAGGCGGGTGGGAGGGGGGCAGTGACATTAATACAGAAGTTCATCCTAAGACCAGTGACAGTAAGTTGCCAAGATTTGACCTTTTTAAACTGTCAGCATATTTTCATATAGTTTAATCTACTTTTCTACCTCTTTGTGAACTGGAGTTCTCAGATATCACCTACTTGGTGGAGGGGGAGGGGGAATCCTCTCTAGAGGTGACATCAGCTTTAGGGGTGATACTGGCTGTAGGATCACATCACCTCTGGGTGTGACAGAAGCCCTGGAAAGACATTGCCCTGGAGGCGGGTATCAGCTTTGGGCAGGAAATCACTTCTAGGGCTGATATTGGCTCCAAGGATGGTCACCTTGGGGGAAGCATCAGCACCAGGAGGGCACCTCCTCTGAAAGTGATGCGCACGCCAAGACATGAAGATAACAGCTCAGCCAGACAACAACAACAAAAAACATCTAGCACAGAAAAGAGGCGATGGGGAGAAGCATGAGAAAGCATGGGTATTTGATGGACATAAAGGAGTCTGAGCAGTGGGAAAAGAAGGCCAGGTGGGGAAGGGGTATAGTGCTGAAGAGCTCACACTGACCTAAGGCCAGCAATGAAGAAGGGTCTGATGCTGAGAAGAGATGGGACAGTGCCCATGTTACAGGAGGCAGAAAAGTTAATGTGGGGACAGGAGCACCCAGGCAGGCTGGTCCTCGCTGGCCACTCATAGAGAGCTATGGGCAGTGGAACAAAGGGCCTTTGCTGATGGGCTGGGTCAGAGGGCGGGAATGAAGGGACCCAAGGTGTACCAGCAGGTCTCCAGTTTCTGTTTCAGGAACTGGGAGTTGGTGGTGCCATGTTGGCTAGATGTAGCTGGGCAGTGTAGCTGAATTCAGACCCTGATTATCTGTCTGTGCATGTCGCAGCATGTGCCATCCTACAAGTCTGATAGCTTATTAATCACCCTGAAGCCCATCTCCCTGGAGATAAAATTATAAGCTCAATTGTGGGAACGAGGTTGAGACGGCAAATAGAAAAGTGACAAACAGTTCCTGCCATGCAGCTGATGCCTGAGAAAAGTTGTCAACCTTGGGCTCCAGTATACCCTACAGCTTCCAGAAGGCCTGGCCCACACCTGGAGACAGCATGCCAGACATGCTGCCAGAGCCATAGCTGCTTTATGGGAGGCCAGGTGAGGTTGCTGGGAGTCAGACACACCTGGGCACATTCAACAAAGATGCCTAATGGGCCTGCCTACTCCTGTTTTTGTGAGGGGTTGAGTTCTCCCCCCAGAGAGCACTTGAAAAAAAAGGGGGGGGGGTTGTATTATGTGATACTGTGTCTTAAAGATGACTCCAGGGACAGAGTTTCATATTCCAAAAGTCAAAATACAAGTCCTCTGTCACAGTGTAAAGCTAAAGAGAAAAAAACAAAACAAAAACACCTAAAAATTAGTCAACAGAAGTCTGCAAGATCTAGGTGAGAAGCCCTTGTCTTCTTTCTTTCGCCAAATATTCTCTCCTTGGCTCCTCAGGGGCCATAAGCCTCGGTGTGCACTGCAGAGCACCTGTACGGCAGAGATGACTGGCCTAGGCCAGGCTCGGCTTAGAGTGTGCAGCCACCTGGTGGGTCCAGCAAAATCCCGGTGCTGGAGGCAGCTTGGCCCCAAAGGCACAGAATAAAAGACTAGCCAGAGTAAGTGGAGGTGTCAAGTGAAGGCCCCGGGAACCACAACAGTGTGGGGTAAGGAAACCACAACAGTGTGGAGTGGGGGAAGCAACTATCAACCATGCTTGTTTCCTGAGGGACCTGTTAGTTCAGGGGAGCTGCTCCCCAGAAATCCCCCAAGGACACCCTGCTGGGAGGAGAGGTCCCCAGAGAGAGGTGGGCTCCACCTGCCCTGAGGCCCCAGACAACAGCTGCCAATGATCATATTTCACCCTAGCTGAGGAACCCTCCAGCCCCCGGGACATTGTGTCACCTCTCCTGCCTGAGTTCCAAAGGCAGGTTTCCCCAAGTTTGTGCTGGGTCAGAATGCCTTTGTTACCATTGAAGACTTCCACATTAGATCCCTGGAACAAAATAACAAGTACATCCTAGCAGTGCCATCAGCCAACTCCCACAAATCTCTCTCTTGAGAAAGTTCCCACACAGAGGTTTTCCAAAGTTCTTTTACAACAAAGGAGCTTTGTGTGTGAATGTGTGTGCATACGTATGTATGTGTGCACTTGTGTAGGTACACACATGCATGTGTAAAAGTGAACATGTATGTGTGTGGGTGCACATATGGGTGAACATGCATGTATGTATGAATGTACACATGTGGGGGTACACTTGCACATGTGTGTGTGCAAAGGGTACATTTGTATATCTGTTTGCATGTGTGTAGCTAAAATGTACATGTCATGGGCTACATGTGTATATGTGTGAGCATGTATATGAATGCACATGTAGGTATGCATGGGTACACTGTACATATATGTACACATGTGTGTGGCCTGTACATGTGTGTTTGTGTATATGGGTACACATGCAGGCGTGTATGCGCACACATGTGCATGAATGTAGATGTATGTAGATGTCCATGTATGTAAATGCACATGTACATGTGGGGTACATGTATATGTGGGTGAAGGCAAAGAAAAGAACACATGTGCATGAGGGGGCTAGGAGAGGACCTCAAATGTCTTTCATCAGGTGCCATCCAATCTTGTCAAATAGGTTACTCTGTCTCCATTTCCCCAGCTTTAGGATTTCAAGTATACACCAACACACCAAAGAAATCATTGCAGTGGAGATAGGATGTGTCATGTAGGCCAAGGCTGCAATCATACAAATGCCTGAGGGAAGTTCTCCGCAGTGCCTCGATTCTGAGAGCCATTTACTCTGTCCAGAGATGCAAGGCCCAAAGACCAGGAGTTTAAGGCCCACTGCTCTTATGCCTGAACCCAGGAAGGACGGAGATTCTCAGGGACGCCTTAGAGTCCCTGGCCAGTGTGGAAGTCCAGATGGTATAAAAATCTGGGGCCAATCTGGGGCTAGGGATCAGCTCTCTCCAGCTGTGCACACAACAACTTATAACGTCCTACAGAGAAAGGCAACCAAGCAGACTCAGATCAGCAAGAGAGGGAGACAGAACAGCTTGGAGGCCACCTGTCCAGCAGTGTCCTGCTGTCCACTCCACTCCCCCACTCTGGCCAGCCTGCACTGCCTGCCACTGGGGAATCCATTCATGCTCAAGTTGATGCAAGCCATCTTTTCTCAAGGCTTTTCCCAGCCATGGAAGCAGGTGCATGAGAGACGCTCAGTGATAGTCAAACGGAACCATTCAACACTGAATGTTTCACATGCAGTAGGCCAGGGAGTTGCACATCCTATGCCCTTCTGTTCCCATCTACCATCTCCACATCCAAGGGAGCTGAGTCTCAGCATGATGAATGCACCTGCCCAGTCCAGAAGCCGGACTTCAAACCCAGACCAGCTTCTCCTCAAGGCTACGCTCTCAACTGCCAATGGCAGTAAGTTCACTGGCAGGTAGGAGGTTCAGATGCAAAGCCTGATCCTAGACATTCTCTGGACATAAAGTGGATTTCAGGTTAACTGCCTCAAACTCTTTGTGACTCACCAGGAGTATTAACTGCCAAGGCTATTCAACATTCAAGTAGTTAGAGCTTGTATTAGCCAGTGTTCTCTAGAGGAACAGAATTGACAGAAAGAAGCACACACATACATTTCCCCCAAACACACACATACACACGTGTACGTACAAATGTATACATATGTGTATACATGCATGCATACATACATATATGTATATATATACTGTGTGTGTATGTGTGTGTGTGTGTGTGTATATATATATATATATATATATATATATATATATATATATATATATATATATAGAGAGAGAGAGAGAGAGAGAGAGAGAGAGAGAGAGAGAGAAGAAAAGGGATTTACTAGAGTAGCTTACAGGCTGTGGTCCAGCTAGTCCAACAATAGCTATCTACCATGAGAAGGTCCAAGAATTCAGTATTTGTTCAGTCCATGAGGCTGGATATCTCAGCGGGTTTTTTGTATATGATGGAATGTCAAAGAAGTATTGTCCAAGGCCAGTGAAGGAATGGACTTGCCAGCTAGAGCAAGGGTAGGCAAGCAAAGCACAAAATCTTCCTTTTTTCCATGCCCTTTAAATAGGCTTCCAGAAGAAGGTGTGGCCCAGAGTAAATTGGATCTTCTCACCTCAGAAGTTTTGGATTAAAAGTGGGACTTTCCACTTCAAGTAATTTAAGAAAACTCTTTCACAGGTACACATGGCCTCTTGGGTTTTAGTCAATTTTAGAGGTAGTCAAGTTGCCAACCAAGAATAGCCATCACAGAGCTAAGTGGTCCAGCCTTTATCACCAGGAGTCAGGACCCCCAGAGCAAGTTTGCAAACACTTTCAGCAAAACTGGAAGGAGCCAGTAGATGGTAGGAAATCCTGGACTAGGGTGTGAGAGGAAGGCGCCTCTTTAGGACCCATCTCCCTGAAGCCCACAGTCAAGGGAGTAGCTAAGTGGCCACCTTCATTATCTGCTTTGGCCTTGTCACCACCACCCTGGGTAGGGTAACATTGCCAGCTCCACCCGCACCCAGATGGACCCCTTAAAGGTGCTTTCCCCATCTTCTGACAAAGGTCCCACTGCTGCCCTTCATATCCCTACCCACACCTTTCATCTGCCAAACCATGCCATCATCAGCCAGGAGAGGCTTCCCGTTCCCAGGGTGACAGTCCCAGGAAGCTGCAGAAGTGATCATTCTGACAGGCTCTTCCATCATGTCAATATTTTCAATAAACAGCCTTTTGCTTGAGTGCTCTCAGGAACACGATTAACATAATTTCCTTCCCTTCCTCAAACTTGGATGTTTACAAGGCTATTCTGATGAGAGCAGAATGCAGGCTGACTGGGGCAGTGTTGAGCCCATACTCCTGTTTACTTTTAATATTCACACTGCTGGGGTAGGAGCTGCAGAGGCAGGACCACTTATCCTTACTTCATGTCTTGGGGGCATTTTGTTGAGAAATGCAGATGTTTCCTGAAGGGAAAGGAGCCGATAAGCTCTGGGGAACCTGCAAGCTGAGCCAGCATCTCTGATGGGGTAAGGTTATTTCAGTTCACATTTCACCTCTTCTGAGAAGCCCTCCCTGACTCCTCTTTCTACTTTCTTGCCAGTGAAGTTGAATCCTTCTCTGCACTCCATTAGAATTCTTATTTGTGTTATTTTCCTCCTAATACTGTTCAGAGATAAATAGAGAGCTGGGGAGACAGCTCAGGTAATAGAGTGATTGCCTTATGTGCTGGCTTGGCTATGAAATCCTGTCCCCATAGGCTCATGTACTTGAACACTTGTTCCCAGTGATGCTGTTTTGGGAGCTTATGGAGTCTGTGGGAGGTGGGGCCTTGCTAGAGGAAGTATGTCACTGGAGGCAGGGTTTGGGTCTTATTAACTGGACTCACTTCCCTTGTTCTTTCTCTGCTCACGGTGAGCAGATAAGAACAGTCTGCTTCCGAATTGCCACGCCAGTCTCACGCTACTGCTGCCATGCTTCCTCCAGCCTTTCTGGAATGATACGCCAAAATAAGCCCTTTCCTCCTTAACTTGCTGATCTGGTTTGAATGGCAATGGCCCCCATAGGCTCATGGAACTGTTTGGAAAGGATTAGGAGGTGTGTTCTTATTGAAAGAGGCATGTCACTGGGGCCAGGCTTTGAGGTTTCAGAAGCCCAAAGCATTCCCAGTGTCTCTCTCTACCTTCTGTTTATGGATCAAGATGTGAACTCTCAGCAGTTCCTGCCATTATGCCTTTGATCCCCCATCATGGAATCTAACCCTTTGAAACCATGCGTCCAATCAAGTGCTTTCTGTTATAAGTTGCCTTGGCCATGGTACTTTATCACAGCAACAGAAAATTCACTAAGATATGAGGTAAGCATCAAGGCCTGAGGCCAATCACCAGGATCCATGCAACAAGGGGTGATCCAAACTTGTCATCCCAGCACATGGAAGTGTAGTCAGGAGGATCCATGGGACACACCAGCCAGCCAGCCTAGCCTACTGAAAGAGTTCCAGGCCAGAGAGAGACCCTTTAGGGAAAAAAATGGTGCACCAAGTCTAAAGAATAACACCCTAGATTGTTCTCTGGCTGCCAGACACATGTATACATACAAGTATATACATACTCATGAATGTGCCACACACATACGCATACACACTAAGTCAATGTGCTGATAGACTGCTTCTGATACTCATTTATTGCCTGGGGGTCGAGAACAAGTTATTGCAAACCCAACTGCCAGTTCATGGTGGGTACCACTGGTCATCTGGCTTTGGTCACTCTCCACAGTTCTAGTGTCTGCTTCTACCATGCACCTCTGGTCTTCTACATGAACTAAAGCTAATGACTGCTCTAACACAGAGAATATCAAAAGTGAGTAAACTCTATAGCTTAAGGGTTTTGTCTTTCTCACCCATATGCCATCCTTTGGAACCCTCCGGGGTTGGATAAAAGTTGCCATCATCTTGGGTTCAGCTTTGAAATGGTCATATAACAGGTGATCGGAGTGCCACCAGCAGCCAGGCAGCATGTAAGGCCTGCCAACGTCGCCAAGGACTCGAAAGGCTGTTTTATCACATGCTGACCAAGAAGACCCATCTGAGCAGCTTGTGAGTCCCTTGGCTGCAGATGGCCCCTTGACTCTGTCTCTTTATGTGATGTCTCAGATTTTAGTGAAAATCACATCTTTTGAGAAAGAAGGCCTAACATTTGGGGCTTTTCACTTGTCAGGCTAACAGCATGTGTTGCATATGGTCCTCTCTCATGGTACTAGGCAGTGTTCACTCCCATTCAGTCCTTGGGCAACAAACAGGACCCTGACAATACAATGCTGTTGAGCCAGGGTGTTGGTAGGTTACACGTGCTGAGTGTATCTTGAGCTTGCCCTGTTTTCTATTTGTGGTACATCAATCAAGATGTGGCCCTGTTGAGGTCAAGGAAGAGTATACCTAAGTGCCTGTGCTTTTTGTGCCTAAGCTTTGGAGTAATTCGTTACACAGTTGTACTCTCTGAATATAAGTGCTCACTGCTGCCCTGAACTGATCTGAACTGAAGTGAGTCCACCAAGCTGTGCAGGCTGCAGAGACAATGGAACATTCTGGTTTTTGTGGTTTTTTTTTTTTTTTTAACACAAAAGAGATCATTTTAAAACAAGTGATATCTGCTTCTAATTACTTTCAGGCCATTTGATATGGCAAATCTGAGCCCAACATGGCCTGAATATGCCTAGGACTGAGCCCAGGCTTCACATATGTGGACAACATGGACCCCAGAAAGTATGTAGCCAACTTCTCTGGATCTTAAGGGAAACTGCTGAACCCCAAACCTCGGCTTATGGTGAGGATTGCTTCAAGCTAATTTTAGCAAATATTCACTAAACCAGGCATGGTGGCACATGCCTGGGTGGTAATCCCAGAACTTGGGAGGCAGTAACAGGATTGCTAGCTGTTCACGGCAATCAGAGCCACATAGCCAGACGTTGTCTCAGAGGGAAGGACAACAGTATTCACCAACAACATTGAGTGGCAGAGCCTCTATGGAAATTCAGCAGAGCTGTACAAAGGCCAACACCACCTTGGAAACATATCACCTCTGTCCTTGCATCCTCAAGGAGTGCAATCACAGGGTTTTCAAGGTCTCCATGGCCCTACAAGATCTATAACCCCTTCTGTCTACACTCCCTCCCTGGCACACAGCTCCCATAAGAAATGTAATGGGACAAATACAGAATTTAAAAAGCAAGCTATCCTTATGTTTTCAATGGCTTTGGCACGAGAGCCCTAAATAATGCCATCAGTTCCCTGTACCCGTGATGCAGAGCTGAAGAAGGGGCTCCGCCATGATGCAAACACTGTCTAGGGTAGGGTGGGGTTTTAAGAGTGAGGCGCTGTTTGCTCAGGACTCTGGAAAGCCAGGTGTGGTGATGCAGGCCTATAGTCCTACCACTTTAGAGGCTGAGGCAGGCAGACCATGGGTTCTGGATCAGCCTAAGGTGCAGAGTTCCGGGCCAGACAGGATGACACTTGGAGACCATGTTTCAAAACAAAGAAATGTTACTAGAATAAATGATGCCCACAGTGCACTGGAGAAAGTCATAGTCATCTGTGCATTGCTGCAAAGAACAACTAACATCCAATTCTGTGGCTCAATTCAACGGTACCACCAGGGCCCACTGGGAGATGTGGATGCGGCTCTGTCCTAGAACAGCGGGCAGCACCTGCCCCAGGTTGTCACAAACATTCTTGTCACCTTTGATTTGAAGAGTCTGTTGAATGCTATGCCTAAGAAGTCTGACTACTTCATCTATGATAAAGAGATTAACCTTGGGAAAAACGTTGTCCACTCTATCCAAATGAGAAATGAGAGCCACTTTTACCCACATCTGAGTCAAATGAGCAAAGCTCAGGGTCCTAAATGGATTAGTGCTCTTCCATAAAGTAGAAAAGCGATTATCCACCATGCAGGGCCTGGTCTGCCCAGCGTGTTAGCAGAGTGGCTTATCCACCTTCTCACTAGCTGTCAGGGAAATCCCTTTGATAGGAAGTCCTAGTGCAGCCAGAAACCCAAGTCCAAGAGAAGAGAGGCAAATGGACAGGTCAGCTGCAAAGAAAGCCACACCCACCTGGCTGTCCTTAGCTTACTGCTACACTTGGACCACCTTGGTAACTTATCCTGGCTCCTCCTGTGAGTAGCCATTGCTCAGCTAGGACAGCAGACTTCTTCCATGAGCTGAGGACCAGCTGCATAGGGAGCAGATGGCTGGGGAGAGAAGGGACAGCGCAATGCGCTAAAAGGAGGATGCTGGGGATGAAACACTGGGACTGTCTGCTAGTCATGGGAGTGTGGGGAGGTAGGGATGGGGGCACAGCAGGGGGTTCCCAACTACATTTCTCAGGGCAGTAGGAACACTCAAATCATGTTTCCAAAATTGACCCTTTAGAAGTAATATTTATTCTTGCACAGATCCCCTTTGCCCCACTCTTTACAGTCCATGGGGTGTTAGAAGGCTTTGGTATTTAAAAGCAGATCCAACTCAGTTTTCATTCTCGTGAGCTAATAAATGTGGAACTTATACAAATACATGGGAAGAGTCTAACTGCATGCCCTGTGGGCTGCTGGATCATCCCTGCCCAGGATACTCCAATTCTCCACACAAGTACTTTAGACAAAGTGTAAGACTTTGTCTGAAGAAAAGTTGGCTACTCTAGAAATTCGTGGCCAAGCCTGCACAGAGCAGACAGCTATAGAACTCAATTGACCCCCGAGAGAGGTGAGTGGGCAGAAACAGGCTTACAATCCCATCTTTTTCTGGCCATAAAACTTTAGGGATTGAACCTCTATCTCCATTTCATAAAACAAGTTCACAAAGATCCCAAGAAAAGAAAAGATGGGTGTTTATACACCTGATCTCTCAAAACCCTAATGAAACCACAAGGGAGGTTTTAAAGAGTAGAAAGCAGCAAACTGCAATGCAAAAGGCAGGAAGGAAGAGAGTAACACCAGTGGAAGAGACACTTCAGGGGGTTTCTAAAAGACACTGGCCAGATAGAGAGAATGCACTGAGCAAGGAAGTACAGGGGGCTGAGTCCTTGGGGCACCAGCTGCAAAAACAATAGGAAGGGAGCAGGGAAATTCCTGTGGAAGCCGTACCTGTCCTCCACTAGGCTGGTGACTCTATGAACTTCAAAAGTCCCTATTGTTCTGTAAACGGGAAAAGTAAATGATAAGAAAGCAAATACATAGTCGTATAACCACCACGACCACCACCACCACCACCACCTCCTCCTCCTCCTCCTCCTCCTCCTCCTCCTCCTCCTCATCATCATCATCATCATCATCATCATCATGCATAGAGTAGAGAAATCACAAAGAGCTCAGTGTAGGAATTGAAGGGTCCAAAGCCTAGCACCTAAGGTCAGTTGGAGCAGGATTAGGACTTCAGCATTAGAGAACAGCGTGGTGTGCGTGTCAAATCGTTGCTCAAGAAAGCCTCTTGAAGAACAGACATTTAGGCTAAGACTAGCAGGAAGGAAGATGAAAAACCATCTGGGAAAAAGGAAGCTAGGGGAAACAAAAGGCTCACATGTTTGGGGACCCAGTGCAGATTTTGGAAAGTTCTGTTAAACAAATAACTTTCAACAAAGCTAATGTGGCTGTAAGTGCTAAGAATATGGTTGGAGCTTATAGGGCTATAAATCCCAGTAAGGAATTTCAAACCAAAGTAGAGAGTAAACTGAGGATGAGGCGCATGCCATGCGTTCTTGAAAAGGTCTTGGCTTCTGTTTGAGAAAGGTGTGTAAGGGTGAAAGTGCAAACAGGAGCAGGAGAGCCAAACAGCCCAGAACCCCTCTTTCCCCACCCAGGCTCTACCTTCTGAAGTGTACACCACTCCCCCAAATGGTGCTGCCAGTGAGGGTCAAGTGTTCAGCACAGAGGTGGGGTACTGTGTATTCACACCATGTGTCCTTGGTTTCTCTCTTAGTTAGGGTTTTATTGCTGTAAGGAGACACCATGACCACAGCAACTCTGATAAAGAAAAACATTTAATTGGGGCTGGCTTACAGTTTCAGAGCTTTAGTCCATTGTCATCATGGTGGAGGCATGGCAGTGTGTGTAAGCATACATGGTGCTGGGGAAGGAGCTGAGAGCTCTTGATCCACAGGCAACAGAAGGAGACTGTGTACCACACTGGGCATAGCTTGAGCATAGGAGACCTCAAAACCCTCCCCCACAGAGAATGAGGCTCACATCTAATAAGGTTATCAACTGAGTAAGACACACCAGGAGATACATCACCAAGGAAGGGGGATTATGGCAGTTTGAGAGCAATAGTGTTTGAATATTTTGCCACAGGGAATGGCACTATTAGAAGGTGTTGCCTTTAGAGGAAGTGTGTCACTGTGGAGGTTTCCTATGTTGAAGCTATACCCAATGACACAGTCTTCTGCCGCCTGCAGATTAAGATGTAGAACTCTAGGCTCCTGCAGCACCATGTCTCCCAGCCTGCTGCCGTGCTTCCCGCCATGATGATAATGAACTAAGCCTCTGAAACTATTAGCCAACCCCAATTAAATGCTGTCCTTTGTAAGAATTGCTGTGGTCATGTTGTCTCTTCACAGTAATGAACCCCTAAGACACTTGATGGCCCCATCTAACCTTAGTCACAACCTTAAAAGCTCTGTCTTCAAACACACTCACATTGGGACTTAGAGAAGGACACAATCTACTTCATAGCAATGACAGCTCTGGAAGGAGGCATGTGTATCGGCATACATGTGTGTATGTATGTACAGTGTGTGCATGTGTATTTTTTGGCCATCTGGGTGTGCATGCCTATGCAGATAAAGTATGTTTGCCCTTCTGTGGATATTTTGTATTATGTAACTTGTATTATGTAACTTGTATGTTCTCATATGTGCATGAATATATGCACATTTATGTCTTCTGTGCACTTATGTTTATGAGAATGCATTGCATATTTATTAGCATGTGCCTGTAAGGAGATGTGTGGTTATGTGCACATGGGTGTGTATGAATATGCTCACGACTATGTACAAGAATATTCATGCACATGTATGTGTTTTTGTGTTTGCTAATGGCATGTGTTTGTAATTGTGCTTGCATCTAATGTGTACAGGTGTGTGCATACATGTGTGCTTTTGAGTGTGCATGCATATGTGAAGGCATGTGTGTGACTGTGTTTGTACATGTGCACATGTATGTATATTAGTGTGTGTGTATGTGAATGCAAATGTGAACACAGATGCATAGATTAAGATTTTACACATGTCTATACATGAGTTTGTGTACAGATATGTGTACTTGTTCATTTGTATGCACTGGCACCTGCATGTGCAAAGGTATATGACATCTGTACATATAAATGTGTGTTTCGTGTGTATCTAAACATGTGTTACTAACATATATAACATATATGCTTATGTGTGAGCATACCAGCATTTTTGTTTGGTTTGGTTGGCTTTTTTGTTTGGTTTGGTTTGATTTTTGAGACAGGGTTTCTCTGTGTAGCCCTGGTTGTCCTGACCTCACTCTGTAGACCAGGCTGGCCTCAAACTCACAGCAATCCACTTGTCTTTGCCTTCCTGAGTGCTGGCATTAAAGGCGTGCACCACCATGCCTGGCCTCATCCCAGCATTTGTGTGAATGTTCACATGTGCGTGTGTATGTGTGAATATGTGAGTTACAACTATATGTTATTCGCATTGCTTTGTCTGTGAGCTATGTGTATAAGTTATGTCCATTGTATTCCCACCGGTGTGGGTTTACACGTGCACTTTATGCAGTCTGGGAGTAAAAAGGTGCCTTCCAAGAAACAGGGCCAACTCCTGGCAAACTGACGTGCAGCGTGCTGTACTCGATACTATTGGGATCGATGGGTGCTTAAGGATAATACAATTCATCGCTGGCAGAGTTTTGAGTCAACTGAGCAGACACTGGCAGCTAGAGCTCAGGGTGAGCAGTCGGGCCCCAGCAAGAGTAGCTACTGAGTCAGAACTGTGGGCCAGACAGAAGCATGGGGATTTTCAGCTTCCCACACTAGCCTGCTCAGTTAAGGTGAAAGGCACAGAGGAGCCACACACACAGGGCATGTGCTTCCTCAAGAAACTATCAAGGAGGGAAAGACAGGGCAGGCTGAGTACATCCTCCAGCCTCTCTTGAGGTGAAGTCCTCATGACAGTGGAAAGAGCCCTAGACATGCCAAGAGTGAGGAACCACTGCTTCCCCTGATCTGTATGACCTCATTTTATAAACTATCTGCACATATCATTTTGCTTAAAGAAGCCACCATATTGACAGCAGCTACATTCAGAAGCGGGCCTGTATGTCATCCCCCATCGCCTCCACCTATGTCCTCTTCCAAGTGACAAGCACACCAGTTGGGTATGCGAATCTGGGTCTGCACGCAAGAGCTAAGGGCAGCAGTGAGTCATTGGAAGCAGCTGGATCTTTGCTCCACTGGCATGTGTGACCCTGGGTCTAACCTCATCTCACACAGGAGAAACCTCATACATGTGTGGCCCTGGGTCTAACCTCATCTCACATAGAAGAAACCTCATACATGTGTGGCCCTGGGTCTAACCTCATCTTACACAGAAGAAACCTCATACATGTGTGGCCCTAGGTCTAACCTCATCTCTCACAAGAGAAATGACATACATGTGTGGTCCTGGGTCTAACCTCATCTCATACAGGAGAAACCTCATACACTACAACCACTCAGTACTGCTCGGGATAACCTCTGCCACGCAGTGGGCAAAGTCCAGAATTTAGGACCAGTGGTCTTTGTCCCCACCTGCTTCAAGGGGGCCTTGTGAACTATAAAAAGCCCAAAGGTCACATCCGGTTATCATGGCTGAATGTCAGCAGCCCCAGCCCCGGCTGTCTCCCTCGGCTGCAGTGGCTTCCTCACGTAGCCTCCCTTAGAGCACCGAAAAACCAAGATTAATGAGCAATTAGTGTGAAAATCTTGAAGAAATCTGAACTAATTAAATAGCAGATGGAGTTTTAAGGAAATCCTAGCCAGGCTTCAGGCTTCAAGCTTCACATTATTACAAACGCAGACTCATCCCTTGGTTTGGGGACATTCTGAACACATTGATGCTTTTCAGTGTGTGTGTGTGTGTGTGTGTGTGCGTGCGTGCGTGCGCGCGCACGCACGCATTCCAGGGCTTAATAATGAGATTCATCCTCAATAGCTCCCTTATTTGTTTCTTTGTCTGTCTGTCTATCTGTCTGTCTGTCTGTCTGTTTGAGACCGTGCCTCTCACTGAACCTGGAGCTGCTGATTCAGCTAGACCAACTGGCGAACAAGCCTTCAAGGATCTTTCTATGTCCAGTCCCTCCCAAACTAAATGCACGCCCATCTGGAATTATAAGTATGTGCTGCCACATCCAGCTTTTTTTTTTTGAACATGGGTTCTGGGGGCCACTGACCTCAGGTCCTCATGCTTGGACAGCAAGCATCTTACTGAGCCATCACCCACCATTCTAGCCTGGGAACCTCTCTAAACAGGAATAAAGCATGCTTGGCCCTGCCTAACACATAGTGGGTCTAGCACAAGTGTATCTTCTGGGATGGCCCT
This sequence comes from Acomys russatus, assembly GCF_903995435.1. NCBI lineage: Eukaryota > Metazoa > Chordata > Mammalia > Rodentia > Muridae > Acomys > Acomys russatus. Next base: position 42,588,506 of record NC_067137.1, on the reverse strand, counting down.
CGCAATGGAAACCTACCTCCCTGCAGATCTCATATACTCAGCCTTGCCTGGGCTCTGAGGCTTACTAGATGAGTCTAGTCTCTGATTAATTTGGCTCTCCAGCAGTCAAGTCAGGCCTGGAGCACCTCGCTCATAAGCTCTGAGGCAAGTGGATTTTGTTGCGTAACATAACTTTGAAAATAAAGCTGGTGGCACTCACCTCTAATCTCTCAGGACGCAGATGCAGGAGACTCATGACTCCAAAGGTAGCCTAGGCTACATAAGAAACCCTGTCTCAAAAAAATAAATAATAAATAAATCAACATGAAAAGTATCCACCGGTGAAGGTGTCAGCTAACTAGTCATGAGGCTTTGAAGAGAGTTCAGAGAAAGAGGAGCAGCAAAAAGCCAGCAGGAAATGGGAGGGAGGGAAGAATGGGAGGTTACAAGGGATGGGATAACCATTGAGATGTAACAAGAATAAATTAATTTTAAAAACTGAAAAAAAAACAACAAAAAACCAAAACAAAACAAAAAAAAAGCCAGCAGGACGAGGGGTCTGGGGGAGGTGGCAGAGTAGGCCTGTCTCTTTCCCACAGCGACATGAGCATGCCTGCCTGAGACTCTTCCAGCAGCACGCCCAGAGCCTTGTCTTTCTCTCAACACTTGGAGATAGGCCCAGTCTGGGGACCTGAGCCTGTTGTTCTGATCACCATTGTCAGTTTTCTGGTTTATCTCAAATGCTAAGTAGAATACCCCCCAAACCACCATTGGCGGCCTTGTTCCTGGCCACTAATGTTCAGGTTCCATCAACACAGGGAGGGAGCACAATGTCCACATTTTTACATGCTTCTGTTGAGGCCTGGCTCCCAGGGTCTGTCAAGAGGAATCTCCAAATACTCAGGGATTGTCATTTAAAAGATTTCTATTTTCTTTCTTTCTTTCTTTTACCAGCAATCTCATTTTTTTATTAAATATTTTTACATATACATTTATATTATTACACATATAAACAATAAACTACCTACAGCAAGAAGAACCATAACACAATCAGGAATTATATAATTGTTACATTCTTAGTGTTTTGGCTATTTGTATTTATTTGGAAACCTTGGAGAAAACATCTTTCCTATCTTGGTGCGTCTAAAACTCTGAATGTAAAGGCAAGCTTGGATGCAGGCAGAGTCAACGGCCAAACTCTGCCAAGACAGGGTAGGCAAGCCCTCAAAAGTTCCTGCTTCACAAATATGTCTGTCAAATATATTAGGCCAGAAGGCTGAAGAAGATGTTCCAATGTTATAGAGAGCTTTGGGTGACTGTTCAGGTAGAAAACTGTCTCTGTCATCTTCTTATTTGGAAAGCTACTAACCTGCACTCCTGGCATACTGGTCTTCATTTAAAAGATTTCTATGGATCACAAATGACAGCTGGCTTTGCCTTGTGGTTTCAATGAGGCCCCTTGGTAAATGCAATTCAGGGATGCAGATTCACCCACCTCAAGCCAACAGAGCTCTCTACAAACAGGCCACCCCATCAGAAGTCCTACATGTCAGTCCCAACCGTGTCTTCCAATGTGTGACTCTGTAGCTTTTGGGCACAGACTTTTCCTCCTTCAGTTTCTTCCTCTGCCATGCAGAACAGATCTGGTGTCAGGACGTGTGGTGTTTCAGGAGCTCCAGGGCGATGGTGACAGGCTGAGGAGCACTGAGCTGGGAGCCAGGCTGCTGTTCTTTGGTTTCCTCCTGCAGACATCCGCCCACACCTCTGCAGATTGCTGTCCTGGCCCCTTCACTAGTTGCCATGGGAAGATGGGAGCAGAAAGCAGAGCGCTGTAGGCAGGCGTGTTACAGCAGCCTTTTGAGGCTCCAGTCCCCACAGAGGAAAGAGAGCTCAGCAGGATGGAGGTTGGCTCATTAGCACAGAGCCCCTGGCCAGGTCCACTCACAGCCTCTCGGTACATGCCTGGCCCCACTCCTCACTCCCTCCTCACTCAGGCGTGACACCTGGGCAGGCTTCACATGGTTGTTATTCACACTGCTACTTTTTCATTATTTTAATTTGCATATGCACACGTGAATATATATGCATGTGTGTATGTGTGTGTATGTATGGGGTGCATGCACATGCATGTATATATGTGTGTGTATGTGTGTGTGGTGTGTGTGGTGCATGAACATGTGTGTGTACATATGTGTGTGTATGTGTGTGTGTTTCTGGGGTGCATGCACATGTGTATGTGTCTGGGGTGCATGCACATGAATGTGCAGAGGCTAAAAATGGACATCAATATCTTTCTCTATCACCCTCAACCTTAGTCCCTTGACACAGGGTCTCTCACTGACTGGGAAGCTCATCATTCTGGCAAGGTGGATGACCAGCCAATGCCAGGACTATTCCTGGTTCTGACCCCAGTTCTGGGCTTGTGGGCATGCATAATCATATTCATGGACAGGCTGGAGATTTGAATTTGGATCCTCCTGCTTATATAGGAAGTGTTTACTCAGTAAGCCATCCCCCTACCTCCCATTTTCTGTTTCTCAATGCAAATCTCACTCCAAAAGGTCCGAGGCTGGGTTTCAAGACCATGTAAGATATGAGAGTGAGGAAAGTGGCAGTGGCAAACCCATCTCAACCAAGGACAGCAGCAACAGCAGCAGGCACTGTACCAAACTGCTTACATATATGGCTTTAACAAACCAGACAGTGATCCTTGCAGAATGCCCACATTGTGGGAGAATAAACTGAGGCTCCCACAAATAAGGAACAGACCTCTGGCCAGATAGCTGGGACCATTCTCCAGCCTAGTTCCCCAGAGTAGACACAATTCATAGATTGTGATCATACCCCAAGCTCAATTCTCCATTTTGAAGCTACAACTCTATACTACCCCAAAGTTTCCTTTATGCCATGGCCTCTGCAGATGAAATGGGGAAAGCAGATGGGTCCTGACTGAGGCACACTATTCTTACAAGATACTGACAGGAGAAGGACACAGACCAGAAAGGGATGTATGACCATCATGACAGAAGCTGGACAGATACAACTACAAGTCAAGATCTACTAGCAGCCACCAGACAATACAAGAGACAGGAGGGCTCTAGTTGTGGCCTCTGGGACTCACAGAAAGCAAATCATTCCTATTGTTACTTTGAGTTTGTAGTCATTTGTGATAACAGCCAAAAAGACCCAAAACAACAGAGCCAACTGGCCAGAACCAAGCTCAGCGGAGGATGGCAGCAGAGAATCCTCTCCCCAGGGTGTGGCACGTCAGGCACTGTGCCAAACTGCTTATAGGCATGGCCTCATTAAACCCGATGGTTTTCTGTCCTTGGCTGACCTTACAAAAACACACCTGTATTTTCTTCATGTGCATTTGCAGGATGAGTCACACTGAGGCCAAAGAGGAGTATATACATTCCAAATGTCCATGGCTGTGTCCCTGGTCCACCTCCACCCACTCTGTCCACAGAGATGACAGTAGCTTCAAGTCTACTTCAAACAGAAGGGAAGCCAGGAATTACCAGCTTCAGCTGATGTCACAACGCATGATACGAGTGAACTGTCTCCTCCTCTCTCAACCTGGCTGAGTATTCTATTCCTGCCAGATGCTCACTCAGAGGCAGAACTGCCAGTCTCTCCAGGAAACCATCCTTCCCCCCGAGGTACCATGCCTTAGTCTGCCCCTTACTGCTTCTTTCACCTCCTAGACACATGGACAGCGTGGTCCCTATAGTACCTGTCTCCACATACATCTTTAGAGCAGAAGTGGGATTCCTATGACTATGGCTCAGGGAAACAAAAGACTCAATTCTGTTTTCCTTGCCCAGTCCCTTTGTTTTCTTGAACTCAGCTCCATGCACCCTAGTTTCCAAAGCTCCCCCTGCCCTGGAATGATGGACAGCAAGCCAGCAGTCAGCCTAGGACATTTCTTGGGCTGTGAGCACCAAGACCCATGCTCTCAGAATACAGGCTGACTCCAACAGACATAAAAGCGGCCCAGGTTTCTTTTTTTAATCTGTGAGAGCTCGGGAGACTCACATTCTACCCACATCTAAGAGCAGGAGCCGGGCAGCTGCTCTCCACAGCATGAAGCTGGCAGAGCCCAGACACAGACGTGTGCAGCCCCAGGCAGATGTCCAACTGTCCACAGAGCTCAGCTCCACAGAGACAGAAATGCTGCTCCCAGCAGCCAAGCCTCCGCCCTGCTTCTGTGCATGAGGGATACCACTCCTGTGGAGGCTCACAGTCTCTCCCTCACAGCACGTGTCACACAGGGAATGACTGATGTCTCCTGGCTTGTCCAAGCAGTACAGAAACATAAAATCCCCATTGTCTAATGGAATCCATCCTTGCCTGCCAAAACATCGGAGATTATTCTCAAAGCATTCAGTTCAGAGCTCGGAACCTCTCTGCTAAACTTAGACAGTATTCTGAAGAGCAACTGGACTCCCTCCTGGACAGCATCATCTCTAAGACATGGTAGCAGATGTGTTGGCCATGCACATCTGTGGTGTAATCACAGGGGTTGGCCTTCATCACAACAGAGCCTACTTTAGACAATGCCCCTCCTACACCACCATCACCCCACACCATGCATCTATTAGAGACTTGAAGCCTTTGTTGTCATTAAGAAGAAAAATGGTCCACTCCACTCCATGTGGAAGTAGGTGGGTGATGGTGGCATGCAGGACACAAGGCCGTGGAGGGGCTCCTGAGTGACAGCAGGAAGGGTCACCTAGAGGTCACTGGGCAAAACTTGCCTCTTCCAGAGAGCACCTGAAAGGAGCCTCAGTGTCTCTATTGTTTGATGGAGAGTAAGGAGGAGAAGGGAGGGAGGAGGGGAGAGAGGGAGGGAGGAGGGGAGAGAGGGAGGGAGGCAACAAGTGAGGTAGAAAGGGGGAATGGGGATGGAAAGAAAGACAGAAGAAAGTAAGAGATAAGACAAGAGCGAGAGAACAGATAAGATGGGAGTCGTGAGATTGTCCAGAGAGTACACCTAGGCACCAAGAACTGACTCCATGTCTCTTCCTTGCAGTGTGCACTGAGCTAGGGCAGCTCAGCACAGCTTTGATGTTGGGATCCTGAAGAAACAGCAGCAAGCCTACCTCAGACTGTACCTGTAATTGGGAGTGGAGTGCATATGGAGAAAAGTACTATACTGAGTCCATACGCGCGCACACACACACACACACACACACACTGCTTAGCATGTTGAATTGACCTGAGACAATTAACCAGGAAGCAGAAGTTCAAATTCAAAAGCCAGCATGCTCATTGGATTCCAAGTCAAAGAATACTAGGAGACGATTCTCCCTGGGCCCAGGTCCTATCTTTATCTCTCCCCACCCCCCACAGTCTCTTCTCTTCCTCCCTTCCTCTCCTTCCATAGTCCTTTAAATACAGACATATCCTCACTTGCCCTAACCTCAGAGTCTTCATGCCACCTCAGTGGCCTAGGTGGATCCTGGGCCCTGGTGTCCTCTCCCTGTGACATAAGGCTGATGTCAGTTCTTTGCTAACTGCTATACATCAGACCTGGAGATCTAGGAACTTTGCTGGCTCAGGGACCTGGCTATGACATACCCTGGCATCCAGGGTGTGTGCCTCCATCATGGGGTCTGGGGGGAGGAGGGATGTGCATGGTCTCACCATCATCCAAAGCTTCCTTCAAGCTGTTTGTTCACCTACAACATTGACAGGACCCAAGCTTTCTGTCCATGATGCACAGACACTCCACAAATGAATGAACAAATCAGAATGCTATAAGGACTAGTCAGGAGGCAAAAGGAAAGGCAAGGCTATGGAGGAACCCCAAGATGAGAGTTGCTGTTCAATCTATGATTCACAAGTCTCCGTGAACAGAAGCACAGCATGCATACTCACAACCTGCCTCCTACAAATGCATGTACACACACAGCACAGACCTAGATGCAGAAGTGAGACTGGCCACAGGCAGGTATGAGCCTCCTTGTCTTCAGGGTAAAGGAAACCCTGCTGAAGACAGTACAGCATGGCAGGACCCTGATCCCTAGCTCCCAGGGCAGCATGAGAAAGCAGGTAGACAAGTCGGCTATGGTTTGACTGTATTCATTCCTCCCACTTTCAAGTAGAAGCCCTTCCCCATATTGTTGAGTGCTCTCTCCATATTGTACTGTTGAGATGTGTGCTAAAGCATCTCAGGCTGTTAATGTCAGCTCAGGCCAGCGTGGTAGCCACTGTGAGAAGGCCTTGCAGGAGCAGGGTCACTCTCTTCTGCTACACCCCAAGAGGGCACAGCTTCTATGCCGTCTCTTCCTACCCATTACCACACAGAGAGAAGGCCCTCACCTTCCGCAAAGCTTCTGGCCTACAGAACATAAGCTGTGAGTCTAGACCTGTGAGAATCAACTGGGTATCCTCCAGCAGCAGCACTGACTGTGTGCTGCTTCCTGGGAAGGCCCAAGATGTTTGTCCTTTCATGACGCTTTGCTTCTCGGGAATGAAGGTTCCCAGGCCCTGGCCCACACTGACGCAGCTGGGATCTGCACTGAATAACACACTGTAGGTCCATCAAGGTAAGAGCAATCTTAAGGTAACTTAATCTCAGTAAAAACAGCCTTAGTCCAAGCATGTGCATGCCAGTGGCTGGTTCCTGTGGACTGTGGAACAGGGAGCAAATTCCACCTGGTAGAGGGGACAAGAGAGAAATGCATAAGCATTGACATCAAGGATTAGCTTTTTGGGAAAGAGGGATACCTTGTGTGGCCTCAGACAAGACAGGAAGTTCAGTGGTCAGAGACAAGCCAAGGAGAAGGGAGCGATTCTGTGGTCTGGTCAGAGGCCTGAGTCTGAGTTAGAGGAGGGCCAAAGACCAGTTTGGGCCTGTGTGAATGAGCTGGAGAGGTGGTGGTATGCAGCACACTTTCGTGATCAAGATGCAAACACTTTGTGAGCAATCCCCAAGAGTACAGAAACGGGGGTAACATAAGCCAACTTTGATCCTGAAAAGGTCAAGGGGGTACCCACCCATAAGATGCAAGGCTAGAGGGGGACGGAGGCCTGAGGCTGAGGTAGAGGCTCAAGGGAGCCTGGCAGGACTGAATGTGGGTCCAAGCTTGTTTGTTTGGACCCCGGGGAGGAGGTAGAATGTGATGAAGGAAACAGGTGGACATGGTAGAGGGCGTCAGAAAGGGGCCTGGGCGTTTACTGAAGTTATATAGCAGTACACATGAGCTTTCAGCTCTAGGTTGGAGGGCTCTAGCTATACAATAATAAAGAGTCCTTACCCAGAGCAGTTTGGAGAATAGATGAAATGTGGTCCCTAAAGGGCCAAGAGACAATGAGCAAGCCATGAATTCCAGTCCCAGACTAAGGATAGGTAGCCAGTGGGCATGGTCATATCCTGCTTATATCCTAGTTAAGACTGGAAGAGGGGGATTAGGCCTCCAAAGGCTGAATACAGAAGCTGGTACAAGCAAGGAGAGAGTCAGGAGTGTCCCAGGCTGCAGGTTTTCAGGGCTCTGTAAGTCTCCAGCAGTGTACAGCACAGAGGCCTTGGGAAGCCATGGGTGCAGCCTGGAAGCTCTGAGCAGAAAGCAGAGCTCCAGACAAAGATGGAGCATCCACCAGGGAGAGGCCAAAACTACGCAGGGACTGGCACTGTGTGGAAAGGACATGAACAGACTCTGGGAGTTGGAGCCATCAACGGGGTAGGGCAAGCTGCTACAAGAGGAACCGAGGGAGGCCAGAAAGCCAGCCTCCCTCACCCAATCCCCTGAAAGCCCATCTAGGAGGAAGCTCTATGAGTCTACTACACTCTTCTCTGCACTGTGCAAGGAAACTTCACAGTTCTCACAACATCCTGCCTTCCAGAGGTGTGGGCTTGGAGAGTGACACCTGCAGAATCTGGAATGAATGAATGAATGAATAATGAATGAATGAATGAATGTTGTCTCCGGCCAGCAGCTGAGAGACCCTCCCTAGCCAGAGAAGCTGGCCTCAGCTTAGGCTGTGCAGTCTCCAATGCAGCCAGTACAGCTGGCTGGAACAGGACAAGCAGCCAAGCATGCAGCTGACTGTGCGCACTGGTGTCAGAGCAGGGCATGAGTGGCACACATTCTAGGACTTTAGATACTCCGGGCATTGCCAGTGACACCTCTACTCTTTCCCCACAAAACCAGGAATATATACACATGTGCATACCTACACATGAGTCACATGTATAAAAGTACATGTATCATGCACACACACACATGTGCAGGTATGTAGACACAGGCACACTCCACAGCCCATTGACTCCCTCGGGAATAAAGTGTCCTTCTTTCCTTTACCTCCTTTGCAACTTGGAGAGCCTTCTGGCCTCCCGCCTCCCCAGAGAGCACTCTCTGCACACAGGGACTTCCCAGCCCTGTCCTGCCTGCCATGGGCTGCTCTCCTGCCATCTGGTCACAGAGTCTGATAAGCATGGGCAGGCAGCCAACTTGGCCCCAGCTCTGCTTGGAGGCTGGACTGGCAGATAAATTGGTTGTGGAGGGGAGCAAGGAGGGGGGAGTGTGGGCCTGGAGGGTGGGGGTTGCCGGCAGAGGAAGAATTTTAGATTCGCCCTCTGCTAAGCCATGTTCCAGCTTTCCAAGCTCATTGCAGTGCTGTGAAGCTGACAGAGTGCCAGTCGGGAGCAGGCAGATGGTGCTGGGCGGGTGTGGGCCAAGTTGGAGTGGGCAGGGACCTTGTCAGAATAGACACAGGGCAGCAGCCCCATCCCTATCCTTGCCTCCCCCGCCCCACCCCCAGGAAAGGTGTGGCTTGCCAACCTCACTACCTGTAGAGGATGCCCCAGCTCAGCTCGGTCTGGCTTATTCCTGCCCTAGGAGGCACTGACCTGAGACCTTGGAGTTGCTCAGGAAAAGATTTGGTCCTGGCCATGGGGCTACTGCTACACACTGCGCAGCTGGCCTGATGTCAGCTCTTGCACAGCCCAGTTCTGACACTAGTGTGGCCTCCAAGATCTCCAGAGAGAAACCTTGGACAGCACGAGATTTAGACTTATGGGCTTTGCTGTCCCCAGTCATCCCTAAGAGGCTGTGGGTGTGTCTCCTGGGAAGGAGAATGAGGATTCTATGGCAGGGGTCAGTGGTGCAGCCCTCGTCACTTAAGTCGGTGTCTAGTAAAACGTACTTGCTTCTCACACCACAAAATGAGCACCATCATTCCTTGTTGATCCTGTGAGCATGCCCTTGAAGTCCCACAATGACTCAGGCACTGTAAGACAAGAAGCATACATGGAGCCACCTGACAGTGGCCAGCTAGGACCCCTGCATACAGAACAAGACCCAAAGAGTAAGTGATAAGAGTGCCATGCCCAAATAGGTTCTCCTGATTTCTGTCTCCCCTGCGTTTGCTACTTGGTCCAGAGCAGTTGTGAGCTTCAGGGCTGCTGGAGGCTGGGATGGAGCGATGGAGGGAGGGATGGATTCAGGGGTACTGGTCTACTCAGGCCTGCCTGTGCTGTCTGTAGTATGTGCAGCCACAATTACTTGATGTCCAAAGCAGGTCCAAGAAGGTAGATGCGAAGGGAAAACCCCCAAATAGAAGTAAGAGGAAATCAGCCTTCATCTATGTAATGCTCTCTGTCTTGGGTTTGAACATGATACTTGCCTGTCCTAAAATCCCAATCTCACCTGTTCTTAGCATGACACATGTAGAAGGTAGGAAAGTGTTCAATGCCCTGAGCTGTCTAAATGCCAAATAATCCTTACAAATAGCAATGCCACAGACACACCATAGCAGTAGAAACATGCCCACTAGACACCTCCCCCCTCCCTTTTGATCTACCCTGTCAGTCAGGTCTAAACAGGAAAGCATTTAACATACAGCTTTTTGTTTTGTTTTGTTTTTAATTTTTACTTTTCTGGAGCAAAACCATTTGAAATCAACAAGAGGGTGCTAAGACAAAACTACCTGCCCCCCTTCCACCCTGGACTTTCCCAGCATCCCGTGTCCATGAGGAAGCTAAGTACTTCAAGGACACTGTCAATTACAGATCAAACGTATTCCCACAAAAGCCTAGTGGATTCGGAACATTGTCATTAGAAGATGATATGGCTACCCCAATAGCAAACAAAACTTGTCTATGAAAGGGGCCACTATAATCACTCCGCAGACATGCCTGGGTTAAGGTCCTAATCCGTGGGTGACAGTGTTCAGAGGAGCGGAGTAGAGCAGAAACTTTGGACCTATGTTAGGTCATAAGAGCAAGACTTGTATGATAGGGATTCTTTCACTTATAAAAAAAGGGGCCAAAAAAGCTCTCACCCATCTACCATGCAAGGACACGAGAAGACATCTATCAGGCATACAATGAGACTCCTCCAGAGTCTACCAGATCTCCATCCTAAGCTTCCTAGCCTCCAGAACAATGGGAATTAAGCTTCTGCTGTTTATAAGCCACTTTGCCCATGATAATTTGTTATGGAAATCCAGACAAAGAGGCAAGAATGGGGGGTCTTGTTGTGGCAAATCATGGTGACAGCTTTGGAAGCGGGTGATGGATATAGGAAGTAAGATAATTTGGAGGCGTGCCCCATGAAAAACTCCATGACTAGACCATTATCGGATGAGTCTGTGAGGGCTCATGGGAGAAGGAGCCATAGAGAAAAACTTCGGACTCCTGAGAGAACATTTAAGTGGTAAGAGGATTAGGAAATTAATGGTGGGAAGGACATTCTGATGAGGTGTCAGGTAGATGCTCTCAGCTCGGAGCATGCTCTTTGACTGTGATGGAGAGGCAAACACCCTGGCTGAACCGTGTTGACGCGTGTAGAAGGTAGGACCTGAGATTGATTAAATTGAGTATCTGACTGAGAAAATAACCACGGAAAGTGGTTATTCTTTAGAATAAAATGGGAAACATGAAAAATGATGTAAATACAGAGTTGTACATCAAAAGGCAAGTAGAACTTAAATTTGTGAATATTTCTCAGCCCATTCATATTGGAAAATTTGAAAAAGCCTGTTGAGGAGACACCAGGAATAGATATGGCCAAGTGAACATTCAACATGGAGATTAGTGTGGCTTGCCCATGTAAATAGAAGCTGGGACATAGCGTCCAAAACCAAGATGAGAGAGACTCCCAAGGCATTTTGGAATTCATCAGTATGCCATCAGAATGTAAGGCCCAGGAGCAGAGTAGAAGAATTTGAAAGAAGAACCATAGCTGCCCAGGGCTGTTACTTCCCAAACTGAGACAAAATTCCTAGTGTTCCAGGCAGGTGCAATGCTGGCAGGCAGCTATGGAAGTTGTGGCAAATAGTTTGTGCAGCAAAGTTACAAAGGTTTGGAACCTCCTACTAGATTTCAGAGAGAGTCATGGAAGCCAGGCAGGGAATCAGCACAGGGATGCAGCCACTGCAGAAAGTCTTCTAGGCCCACGACTAAGACAGCTAGGACAGGTAGAACTGCTCAAGGCCATGGATGCAGAGGTACCCTGTGCCTTGGTGTTCAATCCTCACATGGCAGGGCCATGGGAGTGGGACACTCCAATACATGCACACACTCACATGAGAACACACACACACACACGATCTAAAGAATGTGAATTAAGAATATTCTTGATTTATAATAATAGATGGGCAATTCTATCATGTGTCTTAATGGATTGCAGGTCTTCTAGTTTCACAGGAAGAAACACAGTACCACATAGAGTTGTCATCATTGGTTTGAATATTCTTATACTTAAATTTGTTGATTCCAAGAAAACCAATTTTATAATTTATTGATGTATCTTTGTCTTAAGAAGTTCAAAATTGTACGCAGTTTTCCAAAAGATTAAATAAAAATGCAATGTTTTGAAAAAAAAAAAAGAATGGAGACAAAGAAGGTTAATTTTGATCCTTAAGAGTTAAAACCATCTTCTTCCTCTCTCCTTTCCTTCTTTCCTCATTGCTCTCCTTTGGAACAGGATGACTATCCTGTGTCTGCCCCACCATTATGACATGTTTGATGGTGCCTTTCTCAGCACCAAGGGGAATTTTCCCTGTATAAAAACATGCCTTTGAAAGCAGGGCATCCTGGCACACATGCCTTTAATGCCAGCACTCAAGAGGCAGAGGTAGATGGATCACTGTGAGTTTGAGGCTAGTGTGGTCTACAAAGTGAGTCCACAACAGTCAAGGCTACACAGAGAAACCCTGTCTCAAAAACAAACAAAGAAACAAAAAATATATCTTTGCATCTCCCCAGCATATGATTGGGTGAGACTTGAAAATTTTAAAATAAAACTTTTATCTAGAATTAGTTAAGATTTTGGAGCGATTGATAAGGAATGCATTTTGCAAGTAAGAAGAACAAGTATTTGGTGAGGGTGGAAACATGATACTATTTTTTCATGTGTATGCGCATGTACACATACACACATGTGCATATATCCACATGTCCCTTCCATCCTTTTTTTTTTTATTTCTTCATTTGGCTACTCAGCCTTCTGCTGTGCGAGGACACAGGAACAAGACACCATCTTGGAAACAGAAAACACTAAGTCTATGGGGATGACAACCTGACTATGGACTTTCCAGATGCTAACAACTATGAGAAATGGATTCCAATTATTTATAAATACAGGTTGTATTTTGTTTTAGCAGCACAATTAATTTAGGATGGTTGCACTTACACACATATATGTATACATACATATATACAGACACTTGTGTGTGTGTGGGTGATTTCATTGAATTTCCTGCAATTTGTGCTATAATTTGTAAGTGGGGCTTTTAACACCCACAGGAGAAGTGGATAGCAGAAATCTCCCATCCTTTTAAAAAGTCTTGAACTCTGTTATTGACCACCAACTTTTTCCAGTTAAAAATATACCAAAGCCAGCAGGGACTGGTGGTATGTGACTAATCCCAGATATTCAGGAAACCAAAGAAGAAGACTGTAAGTTCAAGGTCTGCCTGGCTTTCAGGGTGAACGTGAGACCAGAGAGAAGGGACTTAGTGAAACCCTGTCCAGGTTTAGTTCCAGCAACCACATGGGATCTAATGTCCTCTCTGGCCTCCAAGAGCATGCACGTGGTATACAAATGGACAAGCACGCATGCCCACATACACATAAATAAAAATAAATTGTAAATAAAAGAAAACATTGGTATCTCAGTGTTCAGTGCCAGTGTGCTTTCCTAGCATATTTGAGGACCTAGATTCAAGCCCTGTACTAAGGGATGGGGGCACAGTTAACATCACATGTTAAAAATAGCATCCCAGTAGTCACACTTCCCTGATCCATCTGTAGGTATCTTCGCATCCTCACAGGTACAGCCTGGGGGTTATGTGCATGTTTCCTCATATGTAGATACAGTCTCAGCTCTAAGTAACAACATATATAACCTCAGACCCCTGCAGTGTGGCTTCAGGTCCCCATAAGCATGACCCCAAATGTATGGACATACACTTCATGGTGTGCACAGATGCAGCCTCAGGTTCTAGAATGGAGTTCCCGGCCCTTAACCTCTACCTAAGAATGCAACGGAACACCCTAATTTTGGAAATTTCCTGCCCTGGGGGCATGAGATTCTATAGAGAACAAGTTTTCAAATTTGCCTAGATGTGCCATGTGAGGTCAGTATGTACACAGATTCACATGGAGAGAACGAAAGACTGTCCACATTAAGTCTTTTCACTGCTCACAAACATACAAAGCCAGGTCTATATTGTCAGGTCAACCACAAGAGTTCTCCAACAGAGTATGACCAGGAAGGACCCTCTTCTCAATTCCTTTGTTTACCTGCTTAAAGAGGCAGCAGGACTCAAGGGCTTCCATATCTCAATCAGAACTCAGGCCAGGAGACACAATGCAGCCTTTTCCCTCCCGTGGTGCTAGGAAAGTGCCATGGTTCTTCCTCTCCTTGATGAGAAAAACAAACAAACAAACAGGGGAGGAGGTATGAGAAGACAGGGGTTGGGGGGCATGGTGTGTCCTACACACAAGCAGCCTCTGCTCTACAATAGCACCCAGGTCTTAGCATGGCTACAAATAAAGAATTGCGTTTTGAGCTTCTAAATACAGCAAGACCTGCTTTGTTCCTAAGCCTCCTAGACTAACTTCAAAGACACAGTGAGGAAGTCAGCTCAGCTCATTCTCTCTCTCATCCTATCTATACTAGGCTGGGATGGTAAAACATGAACAGAGCATGAGAGAGAGAGCAGACCCCACTGAGGGCACAGGCAAAGCCAGACCCCCAGCCAAGTTGGACACAGACCCTGTTCTCCTGAAAAGCTCCTCAACCTACCACCAAAAAAAAAAAAAAAAAAAAAAGCACCACAACTGACACTTCAAGGAAGAGATGGGCAGACATCAGATGGCATCACTGTCTCAAGAGTACGGCACAGAAGTCTCCATGCACCTGGCATCTTGCAGTTCACACAAGCAGGGTGTGAAGGGAGGGAGAGCTATGGAAGCCAACAACACCCATGCACGCTCCTCATCTGCTGTCTGCTGCCTCGTGCAGACAGGTGCTCGTGCCCCCCTCTGCACAACAAGGCAATGCTCTGTACACTGCGACATGCTCCCCACTTGTTACACACACACACATACACGCACGCACGCACGCACGCACAGTGCAGACAGACAGAGCTGGTTCCTGCAAGGATGCAGTCTGTATGAGTACCCTATGTAGCAAGCCACAAGCTGGCAAAGCCAGGAGTAATCCCTCAACAAAGCAGAGGCCTCACTATTCTTTGAGCATTTTATCTTCCTCTGGAGACAGTACTCTTCTGCCCCTACACATTGTTTCCTTTTGTCTGGTTTGTCTTATCTTCAGAGTGAGCACCCCAGACCCAGGGAACACCAGCAGCCCTGGGGAAGGTGCAACTAGCAGGCTGCTGACTCCTTCCTATCTCCTCCCCCTTGCTGGGGCCCCTTGGCCTCCCTCCTTCCTCAAGGAGTCATCTCATGGAGCATCTTCTCAATTTCTGTGCCCAGAACTTTCCTAACCAGGAGCCTCTTGAACCTGTCTTTACACGCTGTGATGAGACTTCAGCATCCCGTGGCTCATTGCTATAGAGTCTAGAATCCACGTAAAATGCCAACTTTGGTGCTTTGGGATCTGTGTGAAAAATGTGAGTTACAATGTTAGTTTCTAGACCTTCTCTCAACTCTAAAGGAAACCACATCTGGTCAGCAGGGGCACCACCTTCCAGTCAGGAGGAACAGCACCTATGAGGAAGGGCAATATCTGTCAGGAGGAACAGCATCTGTCAGGAGGGGCAGGATCTGGTCTGAAGAGGTAGCACCTGTCAGAAGGGACAGCATCTGTCAGTCAGGAGGAGCAGCACCTGTCAAGGGGGACAGGGAGCATCTGTTAGGAGGGGCAGGCAGCACCTGTCATAAGGGACAGCATCTGTCAGGAGAGGACGCACCTGTCACTCAGGAGGTACAGCACCTGTCAGGAGGGACAGGCAGCACCTGTCAGGAAGGACACCATCTGTCAGGAGGGACAGCACCTGTCAGTCAGAAGGGGCAGCACCTGCCAATCAGGAAGGGCAATACCTGTCAGTCAGAAGGGGCAGCACCTGCCAGTCAGAAGGGGCAGCACCTGCCAGTCAGGAAGGGCAATACCTGTCAGTGAGGAGGGGCAGCACCTGTCAGTGAGGAGGGGCAGCACTTGACAGTCAGGGAGGGCAACACCTGCCAGACAGGAGGGGCAGCACACTACCCTGCCACTCTGATGGGGGCATGGCCAGGCTCTTTGCCCAAGGCCTTGGATGTGACTGTAGACAGACAGCTGTCTTTATCTAAGACATCTTGGTCCCTCCTCTTCCTCATTGCAGATTCTTCTGTTACAGGGCCTTGATTGGGGCTCTGTGGAGACCCATCAAGGAAAGCTATTTCCCTGGCCTGTGTGGAAGTCCGGCATTCCAGACTTCCCTAAACATAAAAAGAATTAACCAACTGGGCAGGTCTCACTTGAGTAAGAGACCACCACTTGGAAAGGTGTGGCCACCCCCAGAAAGGTCAATCTACCCTAAACCACGCTGACAAGATGAAGGCACAATCTTCCAGTTAATAAACATAATGTACTTTCCCTTATCAGAATTTCTACCCTGGTGTGATTACTACCAGCTCCATTGAGGTCCTGTTGGTCTCTCTGACTCAGGAAATTATAATTTTTCCTTTTCTTCTCTTCTGTGTCTCTCTATGGAATTCTGGGTTTCCTTTCTCTTCCTCTGAAGCCCTCTCCCTGCCACACAGCTGTTTGTCTGGCATACGGATGACCTTCATGCCAGCTTAACACAGATGGAGTTTCTCACCCTCTTCATCTCTTCCTCCGGGCAGCTGCTGAAATGGAGAGCTTGCCTGCCCTGGGGTTTTTATTTTAAATTCTAATGAAATTGCCCTGGAGTTTCCTTTTAAGTCCATTCTGAAATTCTTCTATTGAGACAAAGAACCCCAAGAGAGGACCCTTATATCTTCAATTATATTCAACCACACTAGGAGACTCCCCCCAAGTGCCCAGTAACGTTTCTGTGGACTCCTGGTCACTCTCCCATTTCCAAAGGCCCATGGGGCTCCCATGCACCTGAGTCCCAGCCCCAAGACAACCACCTGCTAAAGTTTTTGAGCCTCTTCAGGGGGCCATGTGGTCTTGTGCATCCTCGCTAGTTGCTGACTTCAGTGCAGTACTGCTGAGCAGGAAGTGCAGCTGGTATGGGAGGCCCTGGTGAGGAGCCAGAGTTGCCTGCAAAACCATGATCAGACAGGAGGAGCCACTGTCTCACCAGTACAGATGTTTCTGGATTCCCACCAGTAATCCAGCTAGCTGTCAGGATGGTGGGCTTAAAGGGTCCCACAGCTCTGTTGTTGGGGTAGACATAGTCAAAGGTCACCAGAGCTCTGCTGGCAAGACAGAATTAGATGAGGGGCCTATCCATGGTAGACAGATTCGTCAGGGCCCTTGTTATAGAGGGACTATATTTCATGCAGGTCTAAACAAACATTGGCCTTCAGAATACCTTGGAACTGTAGTCATGGCAACAAAATACACAGAGAAGCATAGTGATAGCGAGGTCTACTCTGATCATAACAGAGCTATTAACATTCCCTTTAGGATTGGGGGGAAAGGAAAAGTTGTCAGACCCTCAACTGCAACTCACCAGCAGCTGGGACACCAGGGCTGCAGCCCTTTACTCATCACCCACAGTGGAGTGGGGCTTTACAGTGAGACAGCTGCTTTTGAGTCAGCCGTGCTTCTATAAGTAACCCATCATCTACATGCCTATAAATAGCTCTAATAAACTCACTGGCTCAATCAAGCCAGACCTGGAAAAAAATCATTTCCTTGATATGTCAGTTCTCTATCTGGGAAAGAGAGCTATTTCTTTGCACTTCCCTGGAAAAAGAGCACAACAAAAGTGGTAGCTGAAGCGGGACATGACAGACCCAAGGATGAGTGTGGCAGAAGAGGTTACGTAATACGACATGCATTTGAGGCTGAGCCATCTAAGAATGGGATGTCTGCCGGTGGGTCCCAGGGTTGTCATCTTTTTCTGATGTGGTATGGAGTGGTGAGCCTCCAGGATGAGGTGCCAACCCATGAAATGGAGATTGAAGGACTGGAAAATGGACTGCGGCCCCTGAAAGTCACGTGCATAGAATGAGATTTCCAGGCAGCCATAGTGGCAGTCACATGGCCCCTGAGGTGTGTAATAAGACATAACAACAGAGGTTGAGCTATCTCCCCATGGGGAACATGCCCGTGCAAGGAAGGAATTACGATGAGAAATAGGTGTGTGGGAGGCATCTCCTCTATTCACCTCTGATTTAGCAGGAGAAATGGATAAGGAGAATGAGGCACACTGGCTTTCTGTTTCTTACAGCTCCAGAGAGTCATAAGGCAAAGAGCAAAAATTAGATCTGTCCTAAAGAAGCCCTCATGGGATCAAAACATGGAACCAATGGGAAGAGTAAGGCAACGCAGGGAGACAGAATGAAGTCTGAATGGTAGTGAGGGCTAAGGGAGTTAGGCGTGAGAAAGGTAGCACTTGATGTCTGGTTCACCAGGCCAGACAGAAGCGTACTTAGTGGAGAAGTGAGTAAAGGTTGATTTAGCAGAGAGACCTTGGGACTAGTGTGGGATGTTAGTGGCATTCTCAGGCCTTGTTGTGGGACAAAATCTTTCTGGCTATTGACACTCTGGCAGATCGAAGTGACTTAGGTTGGCATGTAAATCAGGTTTGTGAAGTTCTAAAGCAGTCAAGAGGGATGAAGAAGGGGGGGAAAAGCAAAGCAGAGGTCGTTTGAAAGCAAATGTGACAAGAATTGTGCCAGGTATGAGGGAAATAAAGAGGACCAAATGCCTGGCTTGAGAATTAGATGGTTTTTCAGCCTGGGGTAGCAATGTAGCAAAGGGGGGCAGATATTAACATCCTCACACCTTCTGCTGCGAGGGATAAAGGTCTTGAGGGTTGAGAGTCTTCCAAGCCACTTCCCTAACCAAGAGCTTCTTGAAGACAGGTCCATGCATGGTGACTGGAGGCTCCATTTGATATTGCTTACTTGTCGAGCTCCCTAATGCTAAGTAAATATGATGGCAGTGGTGAAACTTCCCCATAGTGTCAGAGCAAGGGATGGCTAGAGAGAGAAAGAATGGAAAAGGCTGAACAACATAAAACTTGTCTTAAGCATGGAAGATTATCTAATATACAAAATGTTATTACAACAGGTATAAATATCCATGTCCTAAACTCCATGCTCCTGCCAGCAGACTCCATCCCATGTCAATCAAATGACTAGTCTATTGTTGGCCACTAGATGCTGATGGACACAAATCTCAGCTCTTCCAGTTTCTACATCCTACAAGTTGAACAAGGGGTCCCAGAAGTATATAGGATGTGTCCAGCATCCCAAAGCCAGACAGTGACAGGACTGGCTTCATGTGTGCAAGGAAATCTGTGTCCACAATGCTGAAAGAAATCCCAGTGTATATGCATTCACATGTGTACACAGACATGACTATATGTCTATATACACATGAGTGTATTTTTCTGTATAACTGTATGTGTGAGAAAACAGGTGTTATACATGGAGAAAAGTATTCATTTGTGTATGTAGCTTTCAATATATATACATACATATGGTGTATATGCATTTGTATGCATTGAATGTACACATACATGAGTATATTATGGGTATGTGTGTATCATTATGACTGTACATAACAGTTTGAATATAAAATCGTTTGTCCACATGTGTTTAATCAAATATTCCTGTGTGTGTGGACTACAGATAGTAAGGGTAGGCTTTATTCATAGACAGGAATTCTGAGCCCAGGCTGACGGGGTATCTCAAAGGCCAAGTTTCTGACTCTGTGAGAAAGTGGACTCCTATACTATGTCCATGTCTCTATCTTTACAGTGCTTGCATATGCTACTGAGCAGCCATGGATACTGCCATCAGCTCACTGTTTCTTGGTTCCAATCACCAATGGAGGAGCAAGTGTGACTTCCACTGCTTTAAGACAATAAACCCAAAGCTCAGAGAGGATGTGCCTATTATTACCCAGCAAACGAAAGAAAAACAAAATAAGAAATAGAGCTGTGTCAACTCTCGTTCCTCCCCTGGAGTGACAAAGTGAATCTTCTGGACATCGTGTATGCGAGGCACTGGTGTTCAGATGTCTCCTCTGGACTCTGGTAAATCGTGTATTTCAGATCACCTTTGATTCTTCCAAACCAGACTGTCCCATAGCCCACCCATGAGGAAATGTCCAGTCTCTGCACTGTCTGACCCTGTTGCACACTCAAAGGCTGAACTTGGCTCCCTTCGCCTCCTTCTGCTGAAGCCCTGAAGAGCTTGCCTCTTACAGTCCTTCTGGAACACACCTGGCTGCTAAGCCACACCTAAGGTCTCTGTTCCAATGCTGCTGTCTCCAGAATGTGATTAGTAAACATTGATGTTTTCTCTTCCCCTCTACACATTAAAATGTAAAGACGCCACATGGAATCTCTGAGACAAGTGCATTGAGGGAAATTCCCTACTGGATAGGGCTTTCAAAGGTCCACACTTCACAGGCAGACCCAAGGTGCCTCAACCTCTAGTCTCAGGTTAAATAAAAAAAAAAAATGGGGCTGATCTTTGTCCACTCACAGTGCACACCCAGATGTTCCAGCCACACCACAGCCTTAGCATCCACTGGGGGCCACACTAGCTCAGATGCTTCAATACTGCCTGTCCCTGCAGATACCGGAGGAGGGAAGAAATCTGGGGAAGGACACAAAGAAAAGAGTAGTAGCCATGAGTGTTGCCCCAAGATGCCTTTGAACTGGTAACAATCAAAAAAGCCTCACCTAATCATTGGGAGGTCTACTGAGGGGTGACACTAAAGTCGGCCTCTAGTTACAAATATTTCGAATGCTAAGCTAGTACCACAGATTTCATTTAATAATTTCAAATGTCCAAGCTTATCTTCCCAAGAGGGGTTTTTTAAGATCTGAGTTTGTAACATCAGGACCAGTAGAGCCACTGCTGGTACCTGCCCTGCTTCGTCTCCCCCTGCCCTCTGCACCTAGGTCAAGATACTGAATTAGCCTGAGATGTCCAAAACCACTGGGTTTATGCACTTGAGGCTGTCAGGAGTCCTGGTAAAGCCATTTTCCTGTGTTGGAGGAGAGTCTCATATTGCACTGTGTTGTCAGGTGTTGATTTCAGTGCACTGAGATCTGGGTACCGTCCTGCCATGGGCATTGTTATGAATGTTGAACCATCTTCTGTAACCATGTGATGTAAGGAATGTTCCCAAATTATCCCTGGCCTACACACCTGGGCAGGGCAGAAATTATGTAGGCACAGCCAAGGTTTGCAGGCTTGGAGGGGGAATAGAGGATCATGGGAGGAAGGAGGGGCTATGATACGAAGTGTAGAGCAGAGAGGAAGCAAAGCTGCCATAGGTTAGCATGGAGAGAAGCACATGGCTGGCTTAGCATGGACGGAGGAAAGCAGCCCAGATGAGGAGCATGTGCAAGAATTTATGGATTATGGATGGAAGTAGAGCCAGATAGGAATGATTAGAGTAAATGGCATAGGGTGTGAGACTGGGCAATGAAGGGTAATTTAGGAGATTAGTATCTGCCCTGCCCCATGTGAAATAAGGCTTATCTAAAAATCTATCAGGTGTCTATGTCTTTTATTGATTATGATAGTTAGATAATACCACCACAATAACTATAGACATTAAATAATAAACATTATTAGCCATATTTACATTTTCTACACAGTCCTGGTGATCACAGATGAGGGCTCTATGAATGGTGGCATCCATGCTATTGTGCCATCAAGGTTATTGTAGTCAATAGGGATTAATAATAGAGTAATGCAGGAATGGGCAGTGGCCTCTAGAAAAAGTCCCTAGGGTCACCTGCAGGGTCAGAGGGTGTTTTATGTCCAAGAGCATGCTCCTCTTTGAAGGAGTCCCTAGGAAGACCCTGTGGAGACCTAGGACATTGCTAGGGTGCGATTATGAAGGCCAACTTCTTACTGCTTCCTAGTTCCTCATGTCCAACCCACTGTGGGACTCTAACACTGTCTACCAGGCCCACAATATTGTTCCCGATTACTGAGGTCATATCTGGTGTGCGGTGTGGGCCATAGGCCTCTCTTCCCAGCCCTGAGGCTAGATTCCCTAATTTGAGCATCAGTGCCTACCCAGGAGAACATGCTGCGAGTGGTGGTGCTTCCGTCTGTGACATGATTCTATATAAACTCTAGCCAGGGAGAAACCTTGAGCAACAGCCCAAACTACAGCTTCACGCTGAAGCAAGTACAATTAATTGAAGAGAACCTGAACTCAGTGTGCCAGAGGCGATCACTCACCCAAAAGGGTGCAGACAGGGTGAACAAATCAAAGGAGAAAGCATCAGTAGAGAGAGGAACTCCCCCCCCCCCCTCTGCTTGCCTCCGCACGACCCCCCACCCCCACTGCCCATAACAAGAGTGCTCCAAGCTGTTTCCCTGCACTGCGGCAAGCTAGTGGGTGATTTGGGTGGTAGGCTCTGTGCACAAACAGGGAGGGTATGTTGTCCCCCGACACCTCTGTAAACCTGCTGGTAACTGTTCTGCCATCTCTCATAAACCTTCAATAAAACCAGCGAGACTGAGCCCCAAACTCCCCCGATGCCTGTTTGGAAATTCTATTTGCTGCTGACAATTTATGGGCTAGGAAAACGGTAGGCTGAGTGCCATCCACTCCTGATGGATGCAGTGAGCTCACAAACAGCTCCCAACCTAGCTGCACCTGGGAGAGCAGCCAGCATGCAGTACATCACGTCCCACCCCCAGAAAACAGGTCCATGTCCCATGGCCACCACCACACTCAGAAGCCAGGCCAAGGGACACAGAGCAGGAGCCAGAGCGTGAGAATCTGTGAGCTCCGGCTCTGCAAGGCTAAAGATAAGCACCCCTTCATCACTGCAGCATGGAAATCCAGGAGTCTCGGGTATAAGAAGTTACCAGTCTTCACCAGAGACACCGTGGTATCTGAATCCAACCAGCACATAATATGTGCACAGAAATGCAAATCTGTGCAGAAATTCATGCAAGCATGTACATATGTCATATCTATATATGATACCATGCTCATACACATGCACAAAGCATACACTCACACATGTGTAATGCACACTATGCATGTGTATTATATTTTATACCATATGTGTGGACATATATAAAATACATGCATACCACATGCACCTTTGCATACCATTTATAAGGATACAAACACATAACATATATAATACACAAATATGTATCTACACATAAGTCATATCATACTAGGCAAATGTGTACAACCCGTAGATCCACACATACACGCACATATTACACACAGAAAAACATACATAGAACATCATAGCATATCACTCACTCATACCAGACACCACACAGGTATAATCCATAGTACACATGTGTGCACATACACAACATTCATACAGGCCACATATATATACCTGCACGCACACTTAAAACACATAGACACAGCACATACCACGTATCCACGCAGTATTGCATACTGTAGGCACAAATATGTGCGCACGTACATTACATGCATCACAAGCTGACCAGAGGAACTGGCTGTGATTGGCTGTTGCTGAATACTTGGAAAACTATGTGCTGCTCCGAAATGCACCTACCCCTCAGCCTCCTGCTGACCTCTGCAGGCCTCATGTCCTGTCCCTGTCCGATAGTCCTTGATTCAGGGCCACAAAGTCTAAGAGGAAGACAGGATCGGGAAGAGGCTGAGACAAAAGCTGATCACCAACTCTGAGTCTGAGCCCAGCGGAGAGGTACAGAAAGGTTGGGTCGATCACAGCATAGAGGGCTATGAAGATGGCAAGCAGAAGGGGTCCTGGCCAGGGTGTACTATGGAGGGGAAGGAGGTACCAATTACTGGGACCTAGGGAGGTCACTAATCTTCAGCTGCTGAGAGCGCCTGTCCTTCTCATACTGTCTAGGCCCAGACACTGAAGACAACAGTCTTCACACCTGCAACTACAACATGAACACCCGGGCCACCATGGTCCTGGTCACCAGGCCTACACCCAGTACTACTGGCCTCACTATAAGGGCAAAGCTCCTGGCAAGCACAGATGTGGTTTGCTCTGTGCCACTCTGCCCTCCACCCATCACCACTGGCCACCAAGGAACCTACAGATCTGAAGGGTGTCTCAGAGCTATCCTGACCACACCCCGGTGCTGTTGTTTTGTCTTGTTCCCTTCCTTCTTTTTTCCCTCTTTCTCTTTGACCCTACCCCTACATAGTCCCCTCTGACCTTTAGAGAGCCATACCTATGAACATCACAGCCCTTCCCCCACCCTACACCCACCCCCACCCCTGGTGGCCTTGTATCCATCAACCATTTGTCTCCCAGATCACATTGCTCTAAGGGTGAAGAGAAAAGCTGCTGGTGGTGGTGGTTCAGAGCACACTCAACAGTTGATGGCTGCTGGGGACAAAGAGACATTTTCTTCAGTGTAGTTACAGTGAGGTGCCCAGGCTTCTGTAGAGCTCCCTTCCAACCTGTGTTTATTCTCTAGGAGGCAGGTGGCCAGTGAGCATGGAAGACTGAACACTTCGTTTTCAGGACAGGCACTGACAGGGGTCTCAAGCCAGCAGTGTCAAAAACCCTCTATGCTGCCAGCCACCAGGAAGAGTGAA
Organism: Acomys russatus; assembly: GCF_903995435.1. Taxonomy (NCBI): domain Eukaryota; kingdom Metazoa; phylum Chordata; class Mammalia; order Rodentia; family Muridae; genus Acomys; species Acomys russatus. The sequence goes on along the minus strand of NC_067137.1, from coordinate 42,564,351 downwards.
TGTGTGCGCACAGGGTCTGCACCACTGCCCTGGGCACCCTTGCTCCTGGTAAAATACTGTGTTCCCCAGTGCGACCTGAGCGCCCTGCACTCCTGACTGTGAGGCAGCAGCCCCATCCCTCTCTCAGGACTCCCCTCAGTCCCCAGTGTGCTCACACAGAAGCCTGACCAGCTGCCTGTATGTCACTACAAGGAGCTTGAAATTGCTGTGGGTCTCTCCTGTCCCTAGAGCCACCCCTCCTCCACGAGGCCTGCATACAGCAGCAGGTGCTTGGACAAGCCCTGCTAAGTGAGCTAATTATTTCAGGATTTCTGTAATCCACGGACCCAGACATTACCCTTTGTTGTTTTGAAGGGGATTTGGAGATATTCAGGGACCTCTCTGAACAAAATTATGAAGTCAGTGTTGATGCCAGCACTGATGCCGCTGTGGACCTGGGTACCCTCCCCCTCCATCAGTAAGCCTCCCTCCCCCAGGGCTCCTGTCAATTCCAGCCAAATTCACTGCTAACAGCTCTTGTTGCTATGCACTGCAGGAGGCCTGCGTTTTAATGAACCCAGTCTTTACTGGAAGTAAGATTGCACGTGTGTGAGGACTTTTCAGACTCCATCACCTGGACAAAGAGACTTTTTAAAAGGGCAGTCATTACTCGGGGGGGGGGGGGGGTAGACAGGTCCCTGTCTCAGTAGAGAAGCTCAGGTTGCACTCCCTAGTCACAGTTTGACATTTCCCACTTGTGGGCTTGATTGTGTGGGCCTCAGGGTGTGTGCTAGACAACCTGAGCTGCAGGTTTCTCAAGGATTTCTTTGATTCCAAACTTATCTGAAAATGAACTATGGAGACTGAAGGGCCTACCTCTTTCTAGGAACATTCCAGATCAGCTCCTTCATTCTGAAGACAATATCTAACTCGCTGGTCTCGCCCTGACTGTAACTTGTGGGATTATCGTCAGACCTAGCCTCCCTCCCTCTCCCTCTTTACCTCCTTCTCTCCCCACCTCCATCCCTCCCGATTCCCTATCCCCAACACTCCCTCTTCTCCCATGACCACAAAGAGACTGAATCTAGAACTTTCCAAGCTCAGAAGCATCCACAATGAGTCCTGGCTGCCAGATGTCTTTCTGGGGCTGTATGTCTGTGGGGTGCAGAGCCATTGTCACTCCATTGGCCTCTGGCCTCCCTGAACTGGGGTTGGCATTAGGGGCTTCACTGGGTTCCCCAAAAGGATATGTTGTCATCCTAACTGCCAGTGTCGATAAACAGGACGTCATTTGGAAATGAGATCTTTGTAGAAGTCATCAGCTGAGAAAGGTAACTGTGATGGGCACTAATCCACAGGATCCATGTCCTTATAAGGATGCAGACACCATGCTAGGAAGAGAGGATGGTGTGAGGACAAACCATCAGACACCAGGAAGACACTGGGTAGAGATAGAGGCACATTGCCCCAGGCCAGGTATCCTGGAGCAAACAAGGCCAAAAAACAGACAGGTCCCCTGAGACCCCTGCAGGGGCCTCGATTTAAATTTGTGGCATCCCAATCCCTTAGAGATCAAGTATCTGCCACTGTAAGGCCAGGCTTGTAATGGGAAAGTGAAGCCCTGTCCATCTATGGGAGACACACTCCAAGACTCCAGTGGATGCTGGCATGAAGGCTAATCCTGAACTCTGCATACACAGCCGTGCCCCAGGATCACTAGCATTAATATTGTTAGAGTGGAAGGGAAGGGCCAAGGATAGAGTCTAAAGCTGGTAGTTGTGGGGGGGGGATGGTTCTAGAACCCTCCATAAATACTGAACTTTGCCAATGCTTGTGTCCTTTGGGTGGAACAGCATGATTTCACGGGAATGGGATAATTATAAAAACATATTGCATTACAGTATCCAAAACATAGGACCTTCTACCTAGTATTTATTTCCGGGCCATGATGGACTGAAGGTGTGGATAAGGTGGCTTCACTCCTGGTTCCACACCAGGCTGGGGACTTGATGCTGCCTACCATGCACAGTGAGTGAATGACACAAGTAAAGAGGGATCAAAGCTGGTCCAGCTGTTCTTCAGGCTCCTTCTATGGCTTCTGTGGCTGCTATGTGGATAGACATTGGAGAATGTTTGCATTCATTCATTCTTTCTCTCTCTCCTATCCATCCTTTCTTTCCCTCCCTCCCTCCCCCCTTCCTCTCTCTTTCAGCAGTTATACATAAATGAAACTTTGGGCATATTGTGAATTCTAAAGTCCACACTTTCTCTGGAAGGAAAAAAAATGTCCTTCAGGGCTACCTGGAATGGGCCCAGCAGTTCCATTTAGATGTGTCTACATTATTTTGAAGCTTTGCCTCCCCACCTCTAACCTCCAGCATTGACCCTTCCCCTCCACTCTGGCAGAATTAATGCTGGGTCTCCTGCATCTCATTACATCACTGTCCACTCCTGTGCCATTCTCTTCGTGAGATGGGTCTTCCCAACTATAAAATGATGGCAAAGGCCATGACAGTGCCTTCTCATCCCATGTTCTCAAGACTTAACCCCTAACAGGGACCAAAAAGTATTCAGCCCCTGAAACACTGGGTATATGTAATAAAGAATGAATAAACATACAAATAAATGGACTAAATAAATACGAGAGAAAAAAAAGTGAAGAACTCTTTGCAAGTTGCAGGATTTTAGGAAATGGGTCGCATAAAATAGATAGGGAAACAGGTCTCTGAAGATGGAGAATTTTTCCTCAAGGAGGTAGGAGGGAAACGTGGCTTGGGAAAGAAGGGTCTTTGTGCTCACAGCCTATTATGAAGCACAGACCTGACATAGACAGAGGTCTCGAGAGAACGCCATGTCACACAGAGATCCAAAAGGAGCCCAGGCATGGGTGACTGTTCAGCTTGAGTTTAGAGGTAGGAATGAGAACAGCCTTGAACTAGCCACTTCCTTCCTCCCTGTCTTGGCCTCTTCACCTGAAGTATACCCAAAACACAGATAGTTCATATTATTCTAGAACAAGGCCAACTGAAGCCTGAAGAAGGGCCTGAGTCCTGGCCTGTCCCAGGGAAGTTGTTGATGTTACCTCTACTTCCTCAATCCCTACTAGCACTTTTCTGACAATTGGGAAGCCAAGTTCAGTAGCACATGTCTCGTGTCCTCATACAGAGTGAATGACAGTCACAGCTGCCATATATCACTTCTGACACCAGCCTCAGACACAGAGGGCAGACTGAGTGAAGCTTACGGCTGACTTTCTGACACTCTACGGCTGAGCTTTCATAGCTCTGTCTAACACTCTGGTCACGGGCAGACATCCCAAAGACATTGAGTATTTTATCCGAGCTGCAAGCATGACTTCAGAGAGGCTAAAACCATTGAGAGCAGCAATAAGGAGAAAGGCAGACTTGGTTTCTGAGACCCTCTGACTCTTTGTGGAACTGTCACCTTCACTTGCAGTTTGCCATGGCTATGACTTTGAAACCATGAGAGCCCAAGAAGTCTGTACCTGTCTCTTTGCATGAAGACTCCACTGTGAAAATTCTCATTATTTCCCACTTTCAGGAGGGAAAACCCATTTCCAATTATGGTAAAGGCATAATTCACACCACTGCTAATACAGGCTGTACTTGCCTATCAGCAGATCCAGTCTGCGTTCTCTCAACATCAATATCGCTCCAGATGCCTGCACGGAACAATTTCTATGTCATTGCCAGTATTTTTATTCTTTTTTAAAATTTATTCTTTAGAATTTCATATATGAGTTCTGTGTTTGCATTACTTTCATATCTTTCCTCCCTCCAACTCCTCCTATGTCCCTCAATTCCTACTCAAGTTCATAGTCTTATTACTTACTATTGTTTATATACACATTCATATATAAATTAACAAATACAATTTTCTGAGTCCATTTGGTGTTACTCGTATGTGTATGTGTTTAGTGCTAACCACATGGGCTTTAACCCTAGAGAAGATTGTTTGTCCCTCCTCCCTCAACAATGATTAATTATCTACAGATTTCCACCTAGGAATAGACCCTGTGATGTTTCCTCCATCCCCATTGGCATGCCAGTTGGTGGTGTCCTTTTTCTGGTCTTGTTTAGGTAACCATATTGTTGGGATGTCCTGGGTGTCACTTCTCTGACATGCAGAAGACACTATCTCCCAGCACCCACCCTAGTCCCTGGGTTCTTTCCATCTTTCTGCCTCATCTTTTGTATGTTTCCTGAGTCTTAGGGAAACTTAGGAGTCTTAGTGTTGTAGATGGGTCAGTTGGTGCCAGCTACCTCATGGTCAGGGTCAATTGTTCTCTGTATTTTGACCAGTTGTGACTTTCTGGGATGCTCTTTATCTACTGCAAAAAGAAGCACCTTACCCTTTGTATCTGTGGACATAGGATCAGTGTTTAGAATAGAGTTAGAAGTTATTCTTGCCAGGGACTGACTCTGACATGAACTCTGATGCCCCATATTTGACCACCTCCTCTTGGTGGGGAAGCCTGATGGCACTCAAAGAAAGAATAAGCAGGCTACGAAGATGAGACTTGATAGCCTATGACCATATAGTGGGGGAGGAGGGGGTCCCCCTCGGTCTTAGACCTAGGGGAGGGGAATAAGATGAAAATGGGAGAGAGGGAGGAACAGGAGGATACAAGTGATGGGATAACAATTGAGTTGTAATCTGAATAAATTAATAAAATTTAAATTAAAAAAAAAAAAAGAAGTTATTCTTGCTTAGAGAAGTAGCAGTGGCTGAGTCTCCTCTAAGGTCACGACCTCACCCGCCATGGGTAGGTTTGCAGTACCAAGTGTGAATTCCCTCCTAGCAAGTGAACTTTAAATACAATTAGATGGCTGTTGGTTACTCCTAGGATAGAAGTGCCACTAGGGCACCTTTGATGATATCTGGTCATTGTGGTTTATAGGCATTACAGCTGGTTAGGATTATTGATCATGTTCTTTCTTGGAAGCTTACGTGACTCCTTCTGGCACTGTGAGAGCTGGTCCTTCGGAAAGAGTCTTCCGAGTCAGTTCCAGCTCAGTTCCTCTGTCCAAAACAAGTTGGTGTATCTTTAGTAACAGGATCTTACCTTCCATTTCTGGGAGGTAATCAATAATATCACTGTTTTTCAAAGCAACTAGCAAAAATTAATTCTAGGAGTTGTAATTGAATAAAATCACCTAAAAGTCTAGCTATGGGACAAGAAGATTGTCACAGAATTTAGAAAGAAAGGGAAAACTGTGACCCCAGGACTCAGAAGGCTGAGGTAAGAAGATATTAAGATCAAGGCCGGCCTGAGCCATACAGAGAGACCTTCTTGAGAGAGATGAGATAACAGAGAGAATAGAAAAAGAGGAGGAAGCTACCCCTCCCTTGCTCTCTACTGGCTACTTAACCTACAATTATTTGATATTCAGTTTTCCTACTTATAAACCATGATAGAGCCCTAAACCAGTGGTAGCTGGCATGTAACTATGTTTAGCAAACACCATAGAGAGAAGAAAATCCTGGTGACACTCCCAAATTCCTGGTGAGTGGAGTAGACTCACTGTTAAGCTGTGTTACCCAGTGAGTGTCACAGTTGCCCTTCCCTGGCTACTACACTGATCTCAGGGTCACACTGGACCTACACTTGCCCTTCCAGCTGACCTAAGCTGTGTTTGGGGTGAGAGCCATCTCCTGGCTGCATCAGAGATAGCCTAAGCTGGAGTTTAGGTCCTAATGCCTCCCTGAGCAACAGACTGAGCCATTGATGTATTGGGTCCCTTGAGTATCCATCCTACAAACACTGGAACTGCACAAGTCCAAACAAGCTTTTCTCTTCCCCAAAGAACTGGATCCTGTTTAGTCATGTTCACAGCTAATGGCATCACAGTGGGATTTACTCCCCAGAAGCCATGGAGCTCACATGCCAATCTGGGCGCTGTGGGGAGAGTTTTGGAACTTGGCCCTCAGCATTCTTGTAGAGTTGATTGCCTCTCTGTTATCTTTTATCCAGGCTCATCCCATCCCACTCGCAACCAGCCCTCCTGCTGAAGTTGGAGGTGTCTCTGAGAAGACTTGCCTTGGTGTGGCTGTTTTTGCAGTTCTCACTGCCTGGGTACCCAGTCCTATGTCAGGGCCCAGACTTGCAGTTGGCTGGCTTGTTTTTTCCTGTGCTGGGGATGAAATCTATGGCCTTGTACAAGCCAAGCACATTCCCTGACTAACTCCAAGATGTCCTAAAAACTCAGATCAAGTTCATACTTCCAAGGTGCCCTTGTGTATAACTTTTCTAGTCATTGGGACCGAATACCTGCCTTGAAGTGGCTTAATGGGGGAAAGGTTTGTTCCAGCCTACAGTTTTGTCAGCTCCAGCTCACCATGCAGGGGAAGTGGCAGGAGCTTGCTGCTGAGATGCCACACTTCCCCACATCTCAATTTTACAAGAGGCAGAGAAGCACTACAAATGTGGTACCAGTGACCCAGTTCCTCACCCTAAGCCTACCTTCCTAAAGGTTCCACACCCTCCCAAGATGGTGCCACCATCTGGAGACCAAGTGTTCATACACATTAGTGGAGGAGGATGGGCTCATCTTCAAACCATAACATATTTGCTAGGGGCCTTCTCTGTTCTCTGACTCTTCCACCTCAGAGCATCAGGTTGCCTTTGACAGCATCTCCCACACACAAACCTATATTGTGTGTTGAATATGGACATTGGGATGATGTCTCTTCATTTCCCAGACACTGTGACAAACAGAATCATTCCCACACTATCTGGAAGATGAAAACAAATGGAAAAGGTTTTTTTTCCATCAGCAATTGTAGTGGCCATATATTAATGAGGAGTCAGTTTGTAAATGTAGATTTTTTAAAGAAGCTCCCAGACATCTTTATGAAAATCACCTACACAGGGACCAGATATTGATGGTGGTTTCCCTAAAATTTACTACAGCCTCTTGACCTTTTAAAAGATGACCCACTAATACACACACACACACACACAAGGAGGTGCTGAGAGCAAGAAACAGCCCTCCTGGCACACTCCAGGTCACTCTTCAGGTCTGTGGGTATCCTATTCCCAGAGTTAATTGTTTCCTTCCAGACACACTTGGAGTACTCCTGGCCTCCCCAGAATCCAGCGTCAGAAATGATGTTCTATTTTCCTTCCATTCTTTTGCAAGTAGGATGTGTCTCTGCCAGAACATGACTCTGGTACTTCTTACACTAACCCCAAACTGCCCTCATATGCTATACCATACAACTGGACATAGTAAGAGATACAGGAACCATCACTCACCTGTTACCCTCTGTTGAAAGCTGCTGGGATGCCAGAGGATGGTTCAGCCCCTGAGGGCTGCTGCATTTCTATTATGACACCCACAGAGGCACTGGCGATGGTCCAGAGATATGTCCATAACACCTGCACATAGTAGGTGCCCAAGAGCATTATTAGCAATATTGTAGCTCACCTGTAACCTCCCCACTCCTAAACAGTATATTGTATATTGTATGCTGTCATGTTTCTGCTGGCTACCAGGTATTGATGTCTATCTTTTACACTTGAACAACTTAATGTGTATATAAGTTTATTTTGGTTAATAGTGAGTAAATAAGGGCTACATTTTCCTAGGCGCTATGACAACATTATTAAACTCTCATGCATATAAAGCTGGATGTATTAGCCATATATGTTTCCAGTCTTATTTTTCACTTCTATAATACTGTGTGATCTTCTAAAGAACAATAAAAGAAAAATGAAGAAGGAAAAAGAAAAAGAAATGGGAAAGTCTGATAGACATAGTCTTTAATTTATTTATTTATTCACTTTACATCCCAATTGTAGCCCCTTTCCTACTCTCTCCAAGGTCCCACCTTCCTTCTCTCTTCCCATACACCCCTCTCCTACCCTTTGATGCCCCCAAACCACCCACCCCCAGAACATTAAGTCATATGAGGACTGGGCCCATCCTCTTCCACGGTGGCCTGGCAAGGCAGACCCACTATGGGGAAGTGATAAGAAAGCTGACAACAGAGTCCATGTCAGAGACAGTCCCCACTCTCCTTATTAAGGGGCCCCCATGAAAACCAAGTTGCCCATTGGGTACATATATGTAGGGTGCCTAGATCTAGTTCATACATGATTCTTCAGTCTCCACAAGCCCTCTACCCCGGGGGGCCCAGGTTAGTTGATTCTGTTGGTCTTCTTATGGAGTGCCTGTCTCTTCTAGGTCTTTCTATCCTTCCTCCTACTCTTTCACAAGACTCTCTATGTTCTGCCCAATGTTTAGCTGTGAGTCTCAGCATCTGTTCTGATCTGCTACTGGGTGGAGCCTCTGAGGACAGCTATGCTAGGCTCCATTTGCAAGCATAACAAAGTATCATTAATAGTGTCAGGAGTTGTCTCTCTCCTATGGGGTGGGTCTCAAGTTGGGCCAGGCATTGGTTGGACTTTCCCTCAATTTCTGCTCTATCTTTATCCCTGTACATTTTATAAGCTAGGTATGGTGGTGTATGCCTTTAATCCCAGCACTCAGGAAGTTAGAGGCAGGCAGATTTTGTAAGTTAGAGGCCAGCCTGGTCTATAGTGCAAGTCCAGGAAAGCCAAGGCTACATAGAAAAACTCTGTCTCGAAAAACAAAAAACAAAACAAAAAAAGAAGATATATATTTTTTAAAGTTGCCTTCCATCTGAGATATGGCTCAGGCACTAAAGTCCTTGCTGTGCAAGTGTGAGAACTCAAGTTCAACCCTAAGAATCAACTTCAAAAAATCAAGCACAATGGCACACACTTATAATCCCAGCCCTGGAGAGGTAGAGACAAGTGGAGCCCTAGGGTTTACTGGGCAGCCAGCCTGTTCTACTTGGTGAGCTCCAGGCCAGGGATAGATTTTGTTTCAACAAAACAAGTTAGAGAGTGAATGAGGAACAACACTAAAGTTGACCCTGGTCTCCACTTACATGCATTCATGCTCCCACACTTACACACATACACATATTCACAACACTTCCACACTCACACACTCACGTATACTAGAACACTCACACTTGCTCAGTTGAATACTCAAATGTATGCTCATTCATACATGTTTATTTCCACATATTTTTACAGTCACTCATTCATTAACACACTCACTTGCACACTCATGAACTCACACATACTCATACAATCGTGTCCAGTAGTATACTCACAATTGTTCACTTGCATACTTACACTGGCACATACACTCACATTCTTACATATGCATACTCTTACACACTTGTACTTGCTGGCTCACATGCTTACACATGCAGTTATACACGCTCACATGTATTTCTTTTTTATGTATATGATGTCTGTGCCACTATAAGTCAAACCATAATAAGCCAGAGACCAACGCTGATTGTTCATTGCAGGGGGATGCCCAACAATTGAGGATCTTCTATGTAAATTATTGTTTGATGTATACTCTGATGTATGATTATACCACCTTTTAAAATGCTGCCTTTTGAAGTGTTTAATTACTTGGAGAAATGCGTATGTGATGCACACAAATTTATTTGCACACCTTGATGTCAAGAAAAGTTCTACAAAAGGAGCTGAACAAAGGGCTACCAGTGACGACAGTGTCGCCTCACTGCACAGTTGAAGAGGGCTGCTTTCACCTTTCTAAAAGCATTCCCTACAAATGTTTGAACATTTCCCAGTTAACTTATACAACTAAGGTGCTCTGAAAATTGAACTTGAAACTGAAGAAGCATAATGTTTGCTTTTCTAGATTTTTATCTTCTTCATCTCTCTCTGATGTGTCTATGAGTTCAAAGGATAAGTCATTCATTCATTCGCTCCAATGAATAAAGACTGTTTTAAAACAGCATACAAGCCATATCTAAAAGGCTCCACCCATAAACAGGAGGCCCCTAAGTTACTGGGAGGGTAGGAGAGTTTCTTACTTGGTGAGAGACCAGCACATCCAATGAGAGGTAGTAGAGTGCTAGCCTAGCTGAAGAATGCACTGATATGGATCCCATCTCAAGAAGGAAATGAGTCAGGGCCCATATTGCAGAGGAGCCTTTGAGCCTAGACCTTGGCTGTCAAGAGAAGAAGGTGCCTCCCTTCACTTCATCTTCATGGTATATAGACTTCCAAGCCCACCAACTCGCCTCGGTCTTTCCAATACATCACTTTCAAGCTGGAAGCCCATTTACTATCAGCTTGCTAAGAAGCATCCAGCATCACTCCTGAGTAACGAGGCTCAGGAGCACTCCCATATCAACAGGGCCCCACATCTGGGGCTTATTTCTCATTCAGTTGGACATGCCGTGAGGGTCCTCAAACCCTCTCTCCTGGCTCTGCATTCTCCCTGGTGACAGCATCAATCCTGTGGGCTAAAGTGTCATTTATGGCTGATAAGCCTCCAGGTTATATCCGCAGCCATGGCTCCTTTGGTAAACCCCAAACTTTCGTGCCCATTGCTCCTCAGTGATTATAAATGGTGTATTTCAAAAGAAACTCTATTTTAAATTTTAAAACAATAAGAAGGTCTGACTTCCCAAGTCCCTGACTCAGTAAGCCTCCCATGGACTTTCTCCCTGGTAAAGATGGGAGATGCAAAACCCTCTGGCTGGTGCCCACAGGCCGTGGTTCAACCCACAAACTGGTGGAAATCATTCAGCAACTCAGAAAGGTGGATAGCAAAGTAAAATCAGTGTGTCCACAGCCCCAAAGCCAGAGATAGATGATCATTGGGCTCCCAAGGTGGGGCAAGGCCACTGCCACCTGAATGAAGTCAGACCTTAAAATGGCACAGCATCCTCAGCTGCCAACAAGGAAAACAAAACTCAGGACCCTGCTCCTGAGGAAAATGTCCTCACATAGGCAGGTGAGTGTATTTCTTTGTTCCAAAGTAATTGGAATTTGGTGTCTTTTCCCTTGCCTGGTAGGGACTCAGGTGCTCTGAGTCATGTTTAGGGACACAAGATAATCTTCTCACAGCAGGGAGTCTCCTACATAATGGAATTACCTAGATAATGACAAACCTCAGGACCATCTAACAGCAGGGACCCGACATCACTGTCACTCTCTTAAGTTCTATAGATAGGGTACCTGGGAGCCAGGGAGAGTCACTAACCACAGCCACATATGGGATCTGTGGTAAAAAAATCACCCTGCACCCTCAGTCCTCAGGTACCCAAATGCAAGCTTTTGGGGGACAGCTGGGTTGCAAAGCATGTGAAGAGAACAAAGGGTTTTTCTACATTGTAAAACACTGACCTATGTGACAACTCAGCGGCACTGTGCACAGTCATGTACCAGGTATTGCACTAAGTACTTCTCTCTACTGGGCATGAAGTTGTTTCACTTCATCCCTAGCACCGTCCCCCACAAGAAGGTGCCATTGCTCCTGGTGTGCTGCTGACTGTGGGTGGGGATTTACCCAACACCAATGACATGCCACAGCCAGCAACAGTCTCTGACTAGGATGGAATTGAGCTTGGCCTCTGGGAGAATACCCACAGAAATAGGGTATACCAAGCTGGCACTAAACACTAAAAACAGTCCAATGGAGTCCTAGTGATTAGCCATAGCCACCAGGACACTGGCCTTTCACATGCTAGGCAGATGTTCTGGGCACCTTCCCACAGAGAGAGCTTGTAAGGGCAGCACTTTCTTCTGCAAGTTGCAGACGAGAACCTTGTCTGGTGGTGATTGCATCCACATCAGCACAAACAGCCACCACAGCTCCCCAGGCCCACCATGTAACAGGGTTGACCTGAGTCTTGGCCCAAAGCTTCTTAGATGAGCCAAGAGGAGACAGTGAAAGCTAAGGCCAGAGTCACAGATACTTTTCCTGGTCCAGCTTCTTGCCTCCTTTACTTTTGTATAAAACCCCAAGAGTGAGCCCATAGTCTTTCCCTCACCCTCTTATCCTACTGGGAGGGTCTGTGGCTGTCTTAGTCAGTGTTCCGTTGCTGTGAAAAGATACCATGACCAAGGCAACTCTTTTAAGGGAGAGCACCCATTCGGGGCTAGCTTATAGTTTCAGAAGTCTAATCCTTTATCAGCATGAAGGAAAGCATGTCAGCACACAAGCAGAAATGGTGCTGGAGGAGTAGCTGACACTTATATCCTGATCTGCTGAGAAAGAGAGAGAGAGAGAGAGAGAGAGAGAGAGAGAGAGAGAGAGAGAGAGAGAGAGAGAGAGAGACTGACTTTGTCATGGGCTTTTGAAACCTCAGAGCCTACCTACAAGTGACACACTTCCTCCAACAAGGCCACACCTCCTAATCCTTTCAAATAGTGCCAGTCCCTGGGACCAAGCATTTAAATCTATGAGCCTATAGGAGTCATTCTTATTCAAACCACTACAGCAGCCACTGTCAAGGTGCTGCTCTGGATGCACATGAGGTCCTCTCTGAGCCTGCAAATCACTCCCAAATGGGCCTTTGTTTTATCCCAGACTCTTCCAGCATCTTCTAGTGATCCTGCTTTGTTGGTACTGGGTGTTCCTGTTCCAGATCTTCTAGAAGCATCTTACCTAACTCTTGTTTAGTGGAAGCAGCATGGTGAGGCTGAGTTAGGACTCATGGATTCAGGACAGGGCCATGATGGTGATTTTGTGCTGTCTCTCAGATTATATATATGACCCTTGGCTCTCCCTGCACAGAACAGACTAAGCTTTTCTAGTTGGTCTGGGAGTGACTCCCTTGTCAGGGGAGTCAGTATTCAGCCTGACCTTTCTGAAATGAAAACACCATGATTATGTGAGCAAAGCCATTTTGAGCCTGAGTTTTCCCAGGGTGCCCCACTTCTATCAATCTTGTTTCTGAAAATGATCCCCACAGGGCTGGTACCCCAAGACTCTGGTGTGTAGCTTACTGATTGTGAGAAGGAATGCCAGGGCATCTTATCACAGAGTACAGGATGAAACTTGGAGCCCCAGGCCCAAGTGGAGAGAGGGGACCACTGTGTCCAGAAGGGCAACCGTGGCCAACTGGGGTAGCGTCCCAGCATCTGTCCCTGAGCCTTTTCTATCCGACTCCTGCTCTCCCCACTGACACAAGGCATATCAGTTCCTACTCAGGGATCAGGATGACACCTCAGCACAGCACATCTTCCGTGAGACAAATGACAGAAATGAAGCTCTGTCAGAGCTTGCTGCATCTTGACTCCACACAAAAGAAGGTCTGAGAAAACATCATTCTCCCAAATGCCAACAGAGAATGCCTACCATCCAGAGCTTCAGGAGAGTGACAGTCAGGCCTCTATGGTAGGTCCTGTCACTTCATCATTTGCAGATGAAGATAGTGAGGCATGAGAGGTTAGGTAGCTTGCCCTGGTCACACAGTTCAGGCAGGTACAGGCAAGGCTGGGCAACACTGAGCATCCCTTATGGCTCAGTTGTACCTAAGGGGTGAGCTACACTCCTGCATGTCATCCATGTACTTGTCCCACATGCCTCGTGTGCATGGACCCCTATGATCATCAGAACAGCTCCATGGGGCAGGAGAAAGGATATGGGCATTGCAGAATGAGGTGGAGAACATTAAACCCTAATGAACAGGAACTGGTAGAAAGAAAGAAAGAAAGAAAGAAAGAAAGAAAGAAAGAAAGAAAGAAAGAAAGAAAGAAAGAAAGAAAGAAAATTAAGCCTCTGAGTGATGAGGGATGGTTGTCTAGTGCTTAGGGGAGCATCCTACTGATACACAAGGTGACCCCTACACACACATGTATACAGAAAATATATGCTGCTAGAGCCACATAGTATTCTGAAAGAGCCACACTGTGGGGCTGTTCCTCAAATCTCTTCCCCTGGGAAGACATGAGCAATGTCTACCCTTCTTCCTACAGTCTCAATGACAAACAGAGGTATGATTCTATCAAAATGCACTCTGGGGAATAATTAAATGTACTGGGCTTCTTTACAGGGTAGTAAGGGAGGGGCTCATGGAAGCATGGGTGGCCTTAAAGCAGTCACACCACAATGTCTGTTCCCAGTGAGGTTGGTAGCTTCCCCAAGGCCACATAGATGAAGCCCTCCTCCCCAGTCCTTCCCAGACTGTATACCTCTAGCTCCTCCGGGAAGTCACCTACAATTAGAATACAAATGTGTAGAACTGGCTCCAGGGGAATTGATGGATACGGGGTAAGGGTCCTATGACCTCCCCTGCCCAACTTTCAGTAAGCAATGTGGAAACATCAATAGTCACCAAGGTTGGCTGAGGTGAACTTCTGCAAGTGGACATGGCTGTACTGAAAAATGGTGCCAGTAGGATAATCCTGTGTAACAAAGAGACACAGATCAGCTCCCACCAGGGCCATGACAGACCAGCTGCCCATAAAGGGGCTCAAATCCAATTTCAGAGGTGGGCATGTTCTATCTAGAGTGATGGGTGGAGGTGGATACACAACTACATGTTATCACACTTTAAATATTGCATTTCACTATCTGAAAACCACGCTCAATTAAACCAAATCCTAAACGTGTATAGCTTGGCCTGGGCTACTCTGCATCTCTAGGTTTAGGCCTGGGGGCCCTGGACATGGAGGTCTTTAGAACAGCCAGCAGGAGCCCGATCTCATGGCACAAGCTTATGCAGTCTGTGTGCCCTAAAGAGCCACTGGGAATTTCTATCTGTTCAGTCATTTACAGCCATACTTTCTGCAGCCTCGTGGTTAGCAAAATTGTAGGTGGGGAGACTTTTCTAGACCTGGCACTCACACTGCAGCAGATCAGAGGGGGCCCGCAGTGGCTAGATACACAGGAATGCCTCCCGGCAGCATTTCCGAGGAGGACACAGACAGAGGGGCTGTGCATCTCCCGACAGAAGCCCTTATTAGCATTCGCATCAACACCTCTGTATGGATTAACGAGGATCCCGTGTCCCCATGAGGGACCTGATTGTATTGAAGGAGGCAAAGCCTGGATCTGTTTACACTCTGCCCTGTGCATTCACAATGAACTGCACTGGCAGAACTGCACGTTCGCTCACCAGCACGAGGAGGAGGGTGCTTTACCTTGGTCCAGGAGAGGAAACCACACACTGAGGCTGAGTGGCTCTTACAGCACTGAGCCCCTAAACACCCCTGCCATGTTAGCGAGAACAAACGCATAGTGTCCCTCCCGTGTTAGTAGGGACAAGCACAGTGTCCCTTTGAGTATAAATCCTCATTGTTCTTTCTACATCAGGCAGAGGTAGAGGACACTACTTGTGACCAGGGGGAGAAGGTGGCTTCAGACTCTGCCCCACTGTCCTAGTTCAAGAGGACAAAGAGCTCAGATGTTGCCAATCTCCACCGCCATTACTCTAAGTCAAGAGCAAGGCTATTGGCTGCCTATCTGTTTTATGGCCATTCACTCCCTGTGGTGTTATTAACCCTAAAGTATCTGTCACAGTCCCCATCCCCATTGTCCCACAGACAGGTACTGCAGTTGGAGATCAGGGGACTTGTTTCTGAGATCTATACAAGCTCACAATGGAGGCAGAGTCGGTACTTTCTAGGTAGCCACCCGCACTCACCCTGAGCTCTCTGTGCTCGACACTGAGCTCTCCACAGCAGCCCTGTAAGCTGTGGCATGTGGCAGAGAGCTCTTCTCTACATCGGAGCTCCGTGTCCTCTGCAACATGGAACTAACTAACAAGGATAGTGTTAGCCCTGGGTTGCTGGCATCTGGGATGATCTTCAGGTCCCCTGGTACCACATGGGGCTATATGATTTGTTCCAGGGAATGGAAGTGAGCAGAGATGGTGTGTGTCAGTTCCTGGCCAGGCTTTTGAAGAGTGGGTGGGACTTCTTATGCTCCTTCTCTTCCTACCCACAAGCAGAGGCCTCCCGGGCCCTTGCCCCTGTATAACCATGAGATGGAAGGATCATCCTAGGCTGCCAGCCCACACGCTCACATGGGCTCCTAGCAAGCCAACCATGCGTTTATGATGCCAAATGCTTTTGGAGCAGCTGGCTCTTCCTAGTGAACCTGGTGCTGTTTCTCTCATGCTACAAAACGGAGAACCAAAGAAGCAAGTGACTTGATAGAGTCCCACATCAGTGTGAGATCTTACTGGGCCTTACTGAATACATCCTCTCTAAACACTGTGACCTGCTTCAGAGACCTGAGTCTGCCTGTTCTCCCATTGTAGAAGCCTGGAGTGAAGGCAGGACTTCACCTCTAGAGGGAGTTAGCTCCACTCCACAGCAAGAATGGCAGGACCCACAGGCTGAACAAGGTGCCTCTTGGAGGTTCAACGTCAGTGACTATGATGCCTCACAGGGCAGCAGGTAGAGCCTACTCTGCCTCCAGGCAATGAGGTCGGATTGGCAGGATAGTGGCATTGTTTGCCAGATCCCCAAAGTTTCACCAGCTTCAGAAACCAGCTAGATAACTAGAGCTCCCATTCCTTGAGACTGGTTCTGGCTTCCCAAATGGTAATCATGCGTTCCTACCTGACCATGGGATTTTTTCACATCCAGAAACTGAAACAGTTCAGCCCTTATCGCTACAAGAACCCATCGTGAACACAAATTCGGAAAGCAGTGAGCAGACGGTGCGGCCTCCAGAGCTAAGTGCGAAGCCATATTCTTGTACAACTCTGTTTAGCATGCACCAGGCTCTCAGGAAATAGTCGTTAAATATGCGGGCTTTGCTTTAAGATGGGAAACATGGCTGGGATGTAGGTCAGTAGTGGTCAAGAGCATGCTTAGAATTCATAAGGCACTGACATGGTCTGTCACCAGCTGGAGAGAGATATAGATGGGAGAAAGAGGATGGGCGATGATTCAATCACAACATGAGGGCATCCAAAAATTATATGTACTGTCATTATCATTTCATGAAGCAAAATATTTTATAATCAAAAGAAATAGAAAGACTGGGGCTGTGGCTTAGTTGGTAGAGTACTTGGCTAGCATACATGAAGCCCTGGATTCTATGCACAGCACTGCATAAAACAGGCATGGTGGGGCACACCTGTAATCCTAGCACTCAGGAGGTAGACACAAGAAGATCATAAATGCCAAGGTCATCTTTGGCTAATGACCTGGTTACTTTTAGCTGTCAATCTGAGACAGCCCAGTACACTAAGGGAGTCCCAATTGCAAGATCAGCCTGTGCGACTTTCTGTGAATGTTTTGATTGTGAGTTGATATGGGAGGGGAGGGCCAGGGCCTACCCCACTGTGGGTGGCACCATCCCTAGGCAGGCGGTCCTGGGCTGTATAATAAGGAAGCCAGCTAAACATGAACCTGGGAGCAAAGAGAAAGCAGTGTTCCTTCATGGTTTCTGCTTTAGTTCCTGCTTGTGTTTCTGCCCTGATTTTCTCAGTGATGAACTATGACCTGGAAGTATAAGGTGAAATAAATTCCTTCCTCCTCTAAATTAATTTTGGTCATGATGTTGATTATAGTAACCCAAAGCAAACTAGAATGCCTATGCAGTGACTTCAAGGCCTTTGAAACTCGATGAAAATCTTTCTCAAAAATCAAAAAGTACCACTCCCTGGCAGAAGACAAAGAAGGAGAGGAAGAAGAAGAAGAGGAAGAGAAAGAGGAGGAGGAGGAGGAATGGTGGTGATTTCTTGGAGGCTGCTACAGGTTGTGCCCCTGTGAATAGAAGTGTCAAGTATCAGAGAGGTGGTGCAGACTGGACCCTTGCTCTGCCTTTCCTTGCTTTGTGTTTTTGGTGGTCAGCTGCCAGGGCATCTCCCACTCTTGCAGCTATGGTATAGGAGCCTCAAAGAGACTCTTCATCCTTTAGCACTGTGAGATGGATGCCCTTAGAGTGCCACCCAAGGGCACCTGCTGATGGCTCAGCTCTACCCCTCCCAAGGTACAGATGTTGTGTCGACCATGCCACTCTCACTATCCCAGTGTGACTGTGTCACCCAGCCTTGCTTGTCATTCTCATCAGTGGAGCCTGGACAACTGAAAAAAAAAAAAAAAATCAGGAGAACGTTTATTTACCCAACTTCAGTTATCAGTTCTTCTCACCTCCCCTATGGTGTGGTAACTCAGAGCACCAGGTTAGACCTGGATCCCTGCTGGTCCAGGCTAGACCCAGATCTCTGCTGTGCCACATGGAGGGAGCTGGTAAAGAGCCTTGTACCAGATCAGCAGCACGCATGAGCCCAAGTTACAGTCTATACACTAAGATAGTGTTAATTACTCTGAAAAGCACAGCAAATAAAATCAGGTCCAAATGCTTGCCTATTCCAAACAAATTCTCCATGGGACTCAGGAGAAAAGACCCTCATGATGCTTGAAAGACCTGACCTTCCACATCCTGATTCCATCTTTACCACTTGCCCCTGACTTTCTATTTCTCCCACAGTGCAACTCTTCCTGCCTCTGCACTAGCTGCGTATGTCTTTCTTATTTATATATGTGACTTAGCTATTCTCTTATTTAATATCCTTATTAAGTGTCATGTCCAGCAAAACTTTTCTTAATACCCATTAAGCAGTCTAATGAAATATACAGTTTACTTAGATATTTCATCAGATGCCTTCCTCAGGTTGAATGCTGGCTCCAGGGGTACTGTGTGTGCACGGTTTGTTCAGACCACCTAGAACAATATCTGGGAAACAAAAGGGTTCATTGGGCCCTTGATGGATAAGTAAAATAGGATATGTATCAAAAACTGAGTTGGAAAACAGGAAAAGCATTGCAGTGTTTGATCTGAACCTGCCAAGCAAATCATGGAGCAAAGGCTCCAAGAGAGAGCTCATTGCAAGAACCATTTGTGTAACAGACAGCCCAGGCACCTGGGGAAGGCTTCCTTGCATTAGTGTGACGTCAGGTAGGATGAGAGCAGACAAGAAAAGCAAGGTCCCCACTTAGCCTGTGGGAAGATCACAATGGTGGCTCTGGCTACCCACAGCCAGATTGACATCCTAAGCCATTGCTGGGGCCTGCCTTCCTCTATCTCCCAGAAGGTATGAGTGCTTCACAGTTGTGTGAACGGTGATGGGGGCACAGTTCACGGAAGCTTCTAGGCCTTCCAAGATTGGCTTGTGCTGGCAGGAAGGCTCGCAGCACAATTGGGTATTTCTGTGTCAGGACACACCTTGCTCTTTATGGAAGCTCTGATTTCTACATTATTCCCACTCCCTCATTTTTTCACTCACAAGGCATTCAGAAATAAAGCCCTGGCAAGCAGTATAGTGTCCTCTGAGGCTACTGTGACCATGGACATGGGCTCTTTGGGTTAAATTGCCCCCGGGTCTCTTCTCTCCTTGGTACAAGTCCATGCCATATTTGAAATGACATCGTCAGATCCGCCACAAGAATTACACCCACGTTTTGTTTCAAACAAACTAGTTGCATCAACTTTTGAACTTGTAGAGCAGAAAGGGGAACTGGGAGAGAGGTTGTCAGTATTATGAATACCCACTATGTTCTGGCTTGGAGATAACCTTACATCAGACTCTCTGTCTTCTGCAGACTCAGTCAGTCAGTGTACAGGGAGACAAGCCAGAACTTGTCTTGACATCTCTTCCATTGTAATAATGAGATAAAGGAGTCTGGATGACTTATTTTTAAAGACTTGTTTATACCACCATTGTGGAAGCTGGTCAAGCTCTGCAAGGACCTCCTTCTTGGCTACATCACATGTGAGTGGATGACATCATGGTAGGAACATATGAGACAGGAAGGAAGAGCTCACGTGGTGAGATGGGGAATAGGGAGCAGCTTTATGTCTTCATAACACCTCTCTACAGAAAAAAAAAAAAAACTCAGACATCTCTAAAAATACCTCAATCCTTTTGATGGCATGATGCCATGACCTAATGACCTTCCACTAGACCCCCACCCCACCTCTTAAAGGTTTCACCACATCTACACAGTGGGGCCACAGTTCTAATACATGAAACCCTGGGGAATATACCGAAGCCACATCCAAACCATGGCAGAGCCACAGAAACAGTGGCAGTGCATGTTAGTCACTCTTCTGTTGCTGTGGTAAAACACCATGACCAAGGGAAGTAATATATGAGATAATTGATTTTGGCTTGTGGTTTCCAAGGGATATGAGCCCATCAAGCCAGCAAATCATGGCAACAGGCAGCAGACAGGGATGCAGGAACAGCTGAGAGCTTACATCTCAAACCACACACAGGAAGCAGAGAGAGAGAGAGAACTTTGAAACCTTACCACCTGGCCCCTACTCCTGCCATACTTCTCACAAGGCCACACCTTCTAAGCCTTCCCAACAAGCTCCATGAACTGGGGACCAGTTCTAATGCCAGAGCCCATGCAGAGCATGAAGGATGAATTCTCTCAGGCAAGGGCTGTGAGGGCAGTACTGCAGGGGGCAGGAGTAGAAATGCACCCTGCTAAGTGGAGGGGGACTACTTCCTCAAGGGAGACAAACCCTTCAGAACCTGAAGGTTCAAAGTCCTAAGGCTCATTGGGGTCCTCCCACACATCTCTACCCCAAGTTAAAGGGTCCCACTTTTGCCAATCTGTGCCCTCACTTTAACCACTGACATCCCCTGAGGCTGAATCTTGAAATGTCACTCTAGGTCAGCCAACCTTATAATGAGGGATTAGGCTTGATTTTCCATAACTTAAGCTCTGTGGCTGCCAGAAGGAAGATTCTCTTCCAGGGCATACTTAAAATCTGGAGCCAGTTAATTATTTCATTGATCTCATGCCTTTTTATTGTTGGTTTAGAGCTTCTAGGAGCAACCAGTCAACATCCTTATCATCTTTATCCACAAATAGTCAAAAGTTTTATATACTATAGAGGAATGTCAATTCAGAACATGGCTGTTCTGGCAAGAGATCACATCCAAAGACCTTCTAGGTCTGTGTGATCCAGCTGGAATACAAGCATGCCCCACCTTTAATCTAGGAGAAGCAAACAGATCTGAATTCAAGGCCAGCCTGGTATAGAGCAAGTTTCAAGTACAGAAAAGCTGAGATTCAGTGATGGTGATGCACGCCTTTAATCCCAAACAAAGGTAAAGTTACTTTGTAGAAGGAAGCACCTTTATTTGAAAGTGATGTCTAATTGAGAGGCAGACAAAGTGATGAATCAGAGAAGATTTGACAGAATAGGCTATGCCTAACTCTCATGAGAAGGGTGAGGAAAGGGAAACTACTTAAGAAGCAGTTTTTTCAAAGAGAAAAGGTAGTCTTACCGGGACGATAATAGAGAGGTGGGTTGCAGAGAGAAAACTCAGAAAATGAGAAGAAGCCAGAAGATTAGAACAGATTGCTGAGTTAGCTTGAGGCCAAACAGAGCAGTTCTGGGCCAAGAGAAGCCAGATTAAATAAATCAGCTGGGAGAGGAGTTTGAGCCAGAACAGCTGAGTTAAACCAGTCAGCCCAGAGCTCAGAAAGAACAAGTAAGGGTGAGCTCGTTAAGCAGTAAGTCTCAGAGGCTGAAAATATTCTAGGTTTAGGTTAGATTAAACAGAGGCTAGAAGCTTCCAGGACTAGGCCTAGGCCAGCAGAAGGAGGTAGCAATCCTTCCAGACAACAATTAAGCCAGGAGAATAAAAGATTTTTTTTTTACAATGTACAGTCACTAAATTTCTTATTCCTCACAGTAACTTCCTCAAACATTTCTAACCATAGGCTTTCAGCCCACAAGACTGGATCTCTCAGCAGTCCCAATCTGGTGCTGGGGTCCTGGAGGAGTCCTAAAAAGCTGCTTGTCTTCAGTCTACATTGGAATCCTAAAGATGTTAGACCTGATACAGGCAACAATAGGATAGAAGTGCTTACCAGCAAGAGTGAAGGCAAGCAGGCAAAAAGCAAATTTTCCTTCTTCTTCTTTGTCCAAAAGGTGTGGTGAGATTTGGAGTGGGTCTTCCTGCTTTAATAATCTGATTAAGGAAATCCCTCACAAGTGTGCCTGGCAGCTTGAGATTTAGTTGATTACAAACACAGTCAAGTTGATAACCAAGATTAGCCATCACCTGGTGCTAATCCCCTGCTTTAACAGGAACCATCCGATCTGTGGAGAGACTATAGCCATACAACCAACGTCTTTCTAGTTCCTGGGACTTCTGGGCTGTGACTCTTGGTCACTGCCACAGCTCTGTATAGCCACAGAGGCATCATCTATACCTTATTCATATGACCACAGCTCCTGAAATGTGGCGGCCAGCATTTACCAAGATTCATGTGACTTGCAAGCTTAATATCGAGTAGATATCTGGTCTCTTAAATCCTGTGGAATTCATCCACCAGCTCTCACCTCATCACTTGTAGATTTTAAAGTCAGACTTCATAAAGAGACTCCAGCATGTCACCAGCATCCCAGACAGAGAGTCACCTTTTACTAGATGGCGGCTGGGTCCACCCACAGAGTCTCTATTTCTGGAAATGACACTGAGTAAGGGAATGGAGCCTGCTTGGTGCTGCAGGAAGCTGATACACAGGAGGGGTGAGGGGGTTGCTGAGATCCAGATTACTCCCACCCAACTCTGCAAAACGGGAACAGTGTATCCCCGGAGCACCGTCTCATCCCAAGGGGCAGCAATCATTCCCACAGCCCACTTCCTGAATCTCAGGGCCTCTCTGCAACCCTCACTGTCCTGCTTCTCTACTTTCCAAGGCTGGTTGTCACTGTGTCACTCAGTAGAGCTCCAGCATCTAACTTTGGTAGTGGTGGTGGTATGTGGGGTGGGCATGGGGCACTCAGGTCCCATCCCTGATTCATACCAATTCATCTTCATTGGCAGTTGCCAGACCTAGCTCCCAAGAAGTCAGGGCACAGCGTCTCCTGAGTCATTCTGAAGTCATTCCCAGCTGAGTCATTTCCCTAGAGCAATGTCTTCCTGAGAGCTGGTGTCCTCAAGGCCCCTCTCGAAGGTGGCTGTGCCTGCTGCTCTGTCCCCAATAGGGCACACTCACAAGGTATGTCTATGGAGGTGGGGGCAACTAATTGCTCTCACTGACCAGGGTCAGTTAACATCCTTGAAGTACAGAAGGATGACCTGATGTCACCTACACTAAAGAGTCATGGGAAATTGGAGCCCAGGGTCATATTCTGTGTACAGGAAGAAAGAAGGTTTTGCTTCCTTTTGAAAGATGAGCCTCATTTCCTTGGTCCTCTCTCATTGCCATGTCCCACCCATGTCCTGCCTTCCACCTAGCTCACAATGTAGGCAGGACAGGACTCCTGTCAAGGAAGACTATGGCCCCTGCTGCATGGTCTTAAATAGCCAATAGCTAAGCTGAGATGAACAGGCAGGCAGGACCCAAAGGACTTGCTCCCATCGCTGTGCACAGCCACCAGCACATGCCTGCTACACCAATGATTTGCTCAGTGCAGAAATAGATCTGGATTCATATCCATGATAAGATTCTGGCAGCTGTGAGACTATAGAGAAGCCCTGGACAACTGGACATCGCATGGAAATGGAAAACACACCAGCACAGAGGAAGGATGGTCAGAGCTGAAGAAACATTCAGAAAGATGGCGGACAAAGGAGATGTTAAGTCCAGATGCCTACTCCAGAGAAACATATGCATTCCATGACCCCAGTAAAGGGGCCACACCAAGGGGAACACAGGGCACTATTTACACCAATTTGTCCTACAAATATACATGTATGATAACCTTTATTCTATAACAGAAAGGCAGTAAAACATTAGAAACAGTTTATCATAAAATTCAGTAATCTTGGTGTATAAGTATTTTCCTTTTATACTAAATTGAAAGTCTAAAGGAATCACTTCACAGTCTCTCTGTAGGACAGTCACATTTTTAGCAGCATTAGGACCAGCTTTAGAGTTTTATAAACATAACCACTGAGGTCCCTTCACTGTTATGGGATGGTGAACAGGAGGGGAATGTATACAAAGGGAACACAATGGACAAAGGATTCACAGAAAGATCTCATCCTTCCTTTCAAACAGCCTGAAATGGAAAACTAAGGAATTGTTTACTTCTGGAATTTTCCACATGGTATTCTGGGGAGAAGCTGTCATTGGGTAACTGAAACCATAGAAGCCAACACTCGGGAAATGAACTGCAGTAAGTCATAATTGGGTAGACTGCAAATGATGGATGGAGGGCCACTGCAGAGCACACAGAAAGAACTACCGCAGACCATGGAGAGAGAACTACAACAAACCACGGAGAAAGACCACTACAAACCACAGAGAAGGCCACGACAGAGGATGGAGAAAGAACTACAGCAGACCACAGAGGATAGGCTGCTATAAGCCACAGGGAAAGGTCCACTACAATCCACAGAGAAAAGACCAGTACAGACCCTGGAGAAAGGATGACAACAGAACACAGAGAAAGGACTTCAGCAGACCATTCCAAGGCAATAGCCTAAGTCAATCTTTAATTGTTCTGATTGTGTGCCCTGCTACACACACAACATAAATGTTAAACTATCTCTTTTCTCTAGGGTTTATAGGTGTGAGAAATGTGGGCATTATTAGTGTAAGAAGTGAATTCCTATAGCATTAGTGGAAAACAAGGATTTACACAGAGATATTTTCATTGAGGGCCTTGGGGTGCCTTACAGAGGATGATTCTTGAGGCAGTGAGGCAGTGACAGAACAGAAGCTCTTCCCTGATGTCAGGTTATATACCATGAGCCCCAAAACAGATACATGTGGACACACACACACACAATATAGTGGCATTCTGACCCCACAGATGTCTGACCCTAGGCAGCCCAAGGTCCTAGGCAGCCAACTGCAGCAAACAGCACCCAACACACTGTAAGACACTGACAAGGGCTAACAACAACATCCATGTCCAAAATGGCAACTAATCCAGTTCTGCACCCCAATGCTCCTAAGATAAAATAGGCCCCACAAATAGCAGACTCCAGATTCTCCCCTGGAGTCCCAAAGCTCTCTCTGATCTAGGTACCCAGGGTGGATGAGACATCAAAGGCAACAAGTGACCTTCATGATGGACAGGAATGGTACAGACCTTTAACCCCAGCGCTTGGAAGGCAGAGGTAGTTGGATCTCTATGGGTTTGAGGCTAGCCTGATCTATATAGAGAGACCCTAACTCCAAATAAAAGGAGTGCTGAAAGGACTGGCCTAGTGGCCTAAATACCTTCTGTACCTCACTCACTAATTGCCTGTGCCAGCTCTACTGCCTGGCTCTGTGGAGACAGCTACAGACTTTCCCGCATGTCCTGGAAGGAGTGAAGGAGAGAGAGAGGAAGGCAGATCATTTTGCCCTGAGAAAATATACATTAGGCTCTTCGTGGTACAACGATGCTAAAGATTTTCCACCTGTCAAGTGTGGTAGTATGCATACTCCCAGCACTCTAGCACTGGAGAGGCTGGGGAGATGAGGTCTCAAGTACAAAGAGTCCTGGACCACACAGTGAGAGGTAAAATCACTGAAAGCTGTGGTGCTGGCTGTTTTTGTGTGTCAACATGACACAAGCTAGAGTCATCAGAGAGGGAGGAGGCTCAGTTGAAGAAATGTCACAAGAGGTCCAGCTGTAAGGCATCTTCTTAATTAGACATCAATGGGGGAGGGCCCAGCCCATTGTGGGTGGTGTCATTCCTGGGCTGGTGGTCCTGGGTTCTATAAGAAGCAGGCTGAGAAAGCAGGTGTGGGGGCCATGGGACGCAAGCCAGTAAGCAGCACCCCTCCACGGCTTCTGCATCAGCTCCTGCCTCCAGGATCCTGCCCTGTTTGAGTTGCTGTCCTGACTTCCTTTGGCGATGAACAGCAATATGAAAGTGTAAGCTGAATAAACCCTTTCCTCCCCAATTTGCTTTTTGGCCATGGTGTTTTGTTGCAGCAATAAAAACCCTAAGTAGGACGGCTGGGCATGCAGCTCAGTGACAATAAGCAGGAGAATAGAACCTGGAAGCCTTTGTACAAAGCCTACAAAATTATCATACCTCCAAAAAAAATAACCTCACTGTCAGATACAAAGACTGGAGCACCCCCTCCCCCACTCCACATGCACACACACCTTGGGCATGAAGCATACAGAACATACAGAAGAAAAAGCACATTGTACAAACATCTGTGAAAGTCCCAGTCCTTTCAGCATGGGGCACCTTTCAAGCCTCTAAACTTTCACCCTCAATCCATCCCACATCCTCCCTTGGAAGTGTGTTCTTCCTCACCACGTCCTATTGTTGTCTCACTTGCCACTATCCATAGGATGCTGTCCAGTTCCTATTGCAGAACACAGGGGCCTGCAAATCTTGCTTTTTGAACCCCAATATCCACCAATATTAGCGCAGCACTTGCTGAGCTTGTGCAAGGCTCTGGGTTCACCCCCCCATACTGAAAAATAAATGCATATTTATATACATGTGTGCATCTATAAAGTCCAATAAGACCTTGACCTTGAGGTTTTCCTCAGAAAGGTAACAGACACAAAGGCCCTGTTGTGATCCATCCAGCACTCAATCTAAGACCCATTAGTCCCGGGTCAGGGCAGCCCCCAAGAAAGGCCAAACAGAAGCTCTGGTGGCCTTGCCTGGCTCTTCTCCCTACCCTCTCCTTGAAAATAAATTAAACTTATCCCATGACTGGATCTGCAGCTGGCTTCTTCTCATGAAGATCCTCCCCCCCTTCCTACCAAAAGGGTTCAAAAGTTTAGAGCTGATTTGTATTCTGAGCACCAAGCAGACTGCTGCAAAGCCGGCTCTGTGGGGGAGGTTGATTGAACAGCTAGCCCAGGGCAGGCGCTGCTCTCCAGAACTGGAAGGGCTTTCTGGGTGTCGCTGTTGCTCTCCCCTCCCTGCATCTTAGCCTCTCTAACCCTCCTGTCCCTGCTGGGAGCTGCTGCTCTTTGTGATGATAACAGCTGATCCACGGGCAGCGGTGGAATGCTGGGGAATCTCCAAGGAATTCCACCAGGGCTCTTTCAAGCACTTCATTTGCATACATTTGTATAAGTTATGCAGCGGTATACACTTCTCTTTAACATCACACCCTAATGAAATCACTCAGATGGGCACATTAGAAATGGGATTTACTCTGGGAAGGCTGACCCTTTGCCTGTTAAATCATTTGAATGATCATTTGAATATATTTGCACCAGTGGCACAAGGAAAGCGCTCGGACTGGTGTTTTCAGAATTAATGAGCCAACTTGGCTACCTTTATGGGGAGGGCATGGAGGATTCAGTAAACAGTCTTAGGCGTTTGGGATCTGAGGCTAGGACATCCCAGAGGGGCAGCAGCCTCAGAACTAGTGCATCCCCAGGAGTCAGATGCGGTCCTGGAAGTTCTCACACACAAATTCCTTTCAGGAGCTTTCAGAGTACCTCTGCTGGGACCTCTGAGGAACAGCTGCTGGCTGCTGCTGGTAAGATCACTGGTCTCAGCTAGGCCTACACTCGGGCCCTTCAGGGAGGTGACCGGAGGCTGATTATGCCCCAGGAAGCCAGCATAGCCAGCAGCTACCCTGGAGAATTTAGGTGCAGCCTCAACCCTAACTGGAGCCCTAGGTGAGCTGCTCAGGGTTTCCAAGGCTCCAGGAGCAAGTGGGATTTATGACTGTGCTGGAGGAGTAGCCTAGCCGAGAAGGGTCTGGGCAGGAGAGCCCACGGCAGAGGGTGGTGGCAGCCACCTTACTACTTTGTATTTCACAAAGCCTGTAATTTATTCTTCATGAAAACCTCCAACTGACAGGCAGAAGCTAAGGCAGAAGTGTATGACTTGCTCCAGGGCATTCTGCTTAATGGGGGGGGGGGGGGGGGGGCACAAAAGTTAACTGTTTAGGTCCCACAGCCCTGCCCCACATGCCTGCCATGAATCCTTTTGTCACTTAGGGAAGATCTTCTCCCATAGACCTTGCTCGTCCATGGCATATTTCCCAGGGAGCATTAGCTAGAAGGTAGCAATGGAGGTGACCCCTGAAACCACCTGGCCTCTGGGAAGGCCCATTCCTCAGCCTCTACCTTAAGGAGGAGCCAGCTTTGATCCCAGGGCCCTGTGGTTGCTCCCAGCAGTCAGTCTAGCAGAAGGTCTATATTACCCCTTACCAGCTGAGACTCAGGTCATTATGGGGCAGAAGGCATGGGGCAGGAATACAGAGCTGGCTGGTCATACTG
This sequence comes from Acomys russatus, assembly GCF_903995435.1. Classification (NCBI taxonomy): domain Eukaryota; kingdom Metazoa; phylum Chordata; class Mammalia; order Rodentia; family Muridae; genus Acomys; species Acomys russatus. The sequence continues at coordinate 42,536,395 of NC_067137.1, read as the reverse complement.
CACTCAGGAAGCAGAGAGATAGAGAGATAGATGATAGATAGATAGATAGATAGATAGATAGATAGACAGATAGATAGATAGATACTTCCTCCAACAAGACTCCATTCCCTAAAAGTGCCATAAGCCTCCCCAAGCACCACCAACTGAGAAGTGAGATCCAGTGCTTGAACCCACGGGGACAGTTCCCATTCAAACCACCACACATGCCTTCTTGCTGTACCCACTGAGGCAGGTGGCTGGGCAGAGGCCAGGGGCTATGAAGCAGATGCAGAGGTTGGCTGAGGATGTGACCACATGACTTTCCCCTTTTGTTTGATTCCTCTGCAGGGAGGACCTGTGCTTTGAGGTCTAGTCTCACACAAACCTCCCTGGGCTCACTCTTGGACCACCTCAGCCTTAAGCTAGCCCCCAGGGAGCACTTGAAATCATGGGTTTTAATCTGTTACTGTAAAAAATTTTCAAGCACGGGAATATTTCCAGGGTCCCTCTCAGCCCCTACAAGGTTGGCACAGTCATACCATAGCTTTCTCATGGACAAGAATCTTTAGATTAAATTCAAATACCTGGGTAGCCAGTATTCGACTGTTGAGAAGGGTCTTCCAATTAGGAAAGACACTCAGACAAAAGGCAGTTGTGGACGAGTGGAGGATCGATCTGTGCTCATCATCATCTCAGGCCTCTGTGTGCTCCTTCTTTAAAACGGGCCACAAATGAGGTTGGTTTAAGCTATTGAAACTGAGCGTGTGTAGATCAGAGTTTAAGTAGATTAGTCCCTTCTGAAGTCTGGGGGAGCCAGTCCCTGACTGTGCCCTGGTTTTAGATGACAAATTAGCACTCCCTTCTTCCCATGATGTTCTCTGTGTGTCTTCATACCACCTTCCCTGTGTGTCTATTTCCCACTTTGCTTCTTTAATAAAGGTACCAGGCTAGGACTGGCCTTGTCTAAACTAAATCTGCAAAGCCATCATCTACAAATAATGATGCCTTCTGAGCTCGGGGCTGGGGGTGGGGGCGGGGAGGGGAGGACTCCAATTCATGGGAGCATATAAACCTAAAGTGCTGGGGAAATGCTTGTGTATACTCCATTCTAAAGCATCTCTGTCGGTATAAATTGCCATAAATTAACTTAAGTAACTTGCTATAAGGACATCCCTCCTGGGAAATAATCCCCAATTTTTCTGAAATTCTGAATAATTATGTAAAACTAAGAAGTTTCACTAAAAAATATATCATTAATTGAATGTTTCACAAAGAATACTTTCTGGTTCCCTCGTGATATTTTACCAGCCATGAATGAGACATTGTGGATACTCCTTCACCTTCAGCCCTGTATCAATCCCATAACATAGCTATTAATGTTTTCCTTGCTGTATGTGTGCACATGTATGTGTGGGTGCACATGCATAAGTGTGTACATGTAGAGGCCTGAGGACAACTTTGGATGTTGTTCCACGGGTGATGAACATCCTTTCTCTCTCTTTTAACACAGAGTCTCTTGCTGGTCTGGCACTCTCCAAGTGGGCTAGCCAGGCTGGTCAGCAAGCCCCAGGGATGTGCCTGTGTCCATTTTTGAGTGCTGGGATGACAAGCATGCACCTAGCTTTTCTCTGTGGGTTCTGATGATTGTACTCTGTTCTTTGCATTTGTAAAACATGTATCTTTCCAATTGAGCCATCTCTCTGGCACCCAGCATGTCCCTTCCCTGGGAGTCAATTTGAAAACTCTTCAGTTGACAGATTGTTAAAAGAGAAGAGTTAGTTAGCCATAAATGTATAGCTCAAGCCTAAGCCAGCCTTTCTCTGGGGACAGAGACCTTCCATGCAGGTATGTCTGCTGTTGCTACTAAGCATGTCTGTGACCTCTGCTGTGAAACCCAAAGGTGCCCCCACCTAAGTCCTAACTATTCTGCAGTTGAGGATGGAATCCCATGAGGCCACCCAGACTCCTTTCCCAACTAACATCAGCCATAGCCTAGTTGCTGTTTGCTCTGGAGCCAAGCTGCACCTTGTCCCTTCTGGAAATCCACATGCCATCAAAAGATACGTGGACATCATCATGTGGCATAGACCCAACTATATATTGCTGTTGTAAAACTCCCTTACTGTCACTACCAGGCCCTTGCCCACCCACTTTTCATACAACCACAGCTTCTTGACATGACCAGCCCGCATAACAGTGTCAGGACTTGAAATTAGCACAAGTGATTTAGAGGAAGATAGGACAAGTGTCCTAGACTCCATCCCCAAAAAGCATTAACAACATTCAAGACGGAGACAACCACTAATGTTGCCCTAAAGCCACATTTGAGCCAGGTAACTCACTGATAACTATTAAGAAGCTCAAAACTGTTGGATGATTTGGAGAGAGGGGTAGCTTCTAGAAACGGCATGATCCTCAAGTTATAGCAGGGAGAAGGTATGTAGATTTCACCTCCTATGTTTATTTTAAAGTTACCAAAAGGCCTGCCAGCCCACCCTAGTGCCAACTTTTAGAAGGGTATGATCCTTATTTCTACCCCCTCGATGAGCAAAGTGTTCTGAGGGGTCCCCATGAAAAGGCGGTTGTATGTGGAGCAACAAAGAAAACATTGGGGACCATGCCTTCAGCAGTGTTCCTGCTAATTGTGTGGTTTGTTTGGGCCGGTAATTACAGGAATCATTTTTGCAAACTCTCGTCAGGAAAGATGACATGAAAAAGGTTCTCAGCACAGACAAATAGAGTCCAAAGCCTCGGTGGCGTGGGGGTCACATGTCTGCTGTAATTGGCAGGATATGTTTTGACTTGTTCTCTTGAAATGTGATAATCATGTGCCAGAGAGGTAAATGGGTAATTGCATTTTTCAGCCTTTGGAATCGAGTGTGCAGGTTGTAGAGTCACCTTTCTTTCATCTTTTCAATAACCTACTCTGCTATTGACAACAGACACTTGAACTGTGGCGTTTTACTTCTTTTATGGCGCAGATCTAAGAGAAAGGGAGGTTCGCCTTGCGAAGGTAACTTCCCAAATGGTCCCTTGTAGGGAAGGGAAAAGCCAAGCATTCCATTTTGTGGTTTATTTAATTACATAGAATAATTGGAGAGGGGATGAAAAATAACATCAAAACACGATGCAGCTGACAGCCTGAGGGTAACATCAGAGAGCCTGCTGACCAGAGGTGCCTGGCACGCTTTCCTCCACAGCACCTGAACAAAACAGGAAAAACAACAGCTATTTCCCTGTAGTATTTGAAGAGGGTGCTGGAGTTCCATGGTGATGTGGCAGGGATGTCGTTGAACACAGAAAGAATAAAGCTCAGGGCATCCACAATCCCACTTCCTGACATCAACCTGCACCAGAGGGGACTTCACTCAAAAGGAGAAGGAAGAGACCCAATAGTGCAGATCTGTACCACAAACATGGAAAATCCGGTGGGGGCACAGAGGCCCTGGGCCCATTTGAAGAGCTGCCCATGTAGTACAATACTGCCTTGCCTAGAGAAAGGACTTGGTGGGCACTATGCCTCCTCTCAGACTCCTATGCCCAGCCCAGCATTGCCCTGAAACACTGCCCACTACTCAGGGTCATATGATGGAGCTAAGCAGATCAGCCTAATTACTCAGCTGTCCCATCCCTGTAAACCAACCAACAAACCCTGCCCATTCATCCATTGCCTCGAGACACAATCCACCAAGCAAGTGAAACCACAGAGGCCCAGTAAGATCACCAGAGTAATGCTCAGAGCCTATCTGCTACCTGGGATACTGTGTCACATGCATCTGGGCCCACAAGTGTGGCATCTCTTATACATGACCATTAAATTAACAGATGCCTGCCTCTACAACTGCAACTGCTACACCCTTTGCCACACTGGCTGATGATAGTCACCCCTCCTTTACAGACCCACAGAAATGGATGGGTTCCCTCTATCCACACGTTATATCAAGTCCTGCCTGGGCCCACAGAGACCCTCATACACACTGCTGACAGTATACTCAAATGCTATGAAACCAAAGCTGTCATGGCTTCTTCAACCAGAGCACAGGAGGTCTGCTACCAAAGCCATTCTGTAAACAGGGTAGCTGTCCCTCCAGATGCATGACTACCAGTGAAGAGTCACAAGAAGCATGGGACCATGCTGTCACTAGGCCCTTGGGTCTATAAACTTGACACTGTGCTGTAGAGTAAGGAAACAGAAACTGGCCCCTTAAAATAAATTTATTTACAGTTTATCCAAATTGAGCAAGGAGGGAGCATCTGATTTCTGTGGCCAACTTTTAGGATACATGCCAATGTAACATCGTAACCAGCCCTTTCCTGGGACACAGGAAATGGACCAGAGGTTACATCCACTCTCTTGTATAGAAAATGTTTCTTATTCAAGTCTGGGACTAGGAGAATTAGGTTTTATTTTTGGAAAAAAATTTCAGGATTTGGTGGGATGAAGAGCCATGCCCATTCTAGACCTGGAAGCATCCTTTGTTCCTAGGTCACCTCCTTTCACATGTGGAGAATAGAAACCTTTTGTGCCTTTCTTTGAAAGTCAATTGAAGCTCCAAACTTTTGTGTTCCCTTCAAAACACATCATTTTTACAAGTGAAAAAAAAGTGATTGTCTGCCTACTAATGGATGGGACACAAAGTGTATTTGTTGAGAATATCTTACCCAGGTGGTTGTGGCTCATGTCTTTAATTCCAGAACTCAGGAAGTAGAGACAGATGGATCTCTAAGTTCAAGGCCAACCTGGTCTATAGAGTGAGTTCCAGACCACAAAGGTCACACAAAGAAACCCTGTCTCGAAAAACAAACAAAAACAAAACAAAAAATCTCCTCTCAGGGCTGGAGAGATGGCTCTGCTGTTAAAAGTATTTACTGCTCTTCCAAAGACCTAAATTCAGTTCTAAGCACAGGTATCAGGCAGCACACAACCACCTGTGACTCCAATGTTAGGGGATCTGATGAATTCTTCTCGCTTCAGTGGGTATACACACACACACACACACACACACACACACACACACACAAATACACACACCCCACATGCATGCACATACACACACATATACTCGTGGGCTACCCTCACATAGACATACACAGAGACACATAAATAAAAATCAATCTTTAACATATCTCCTCTCTCAACAGGGCTTTACTACAGGAGCACAATTTTACTGTCTGTAGAGCAGGGGTTCTCAACTCGTGGGTTGAGACCCTTTGGGGATTGAACAACCATTTCATGGGGGCCGGATATCAGATGTTCTATATATCAGACATTCACATTGCAATTCATAACAGTATCAAAATTCCATTTAGGAAGTAGCACCAAAAATGATTTTATGATTGGGGTCACCACAACATGAGGAACATGCATGTATTAAAGGGTCACAGCACCAGGAAAGCTGAGAATCAGTGCTCTACAGAAATACATTGTCTAGAGACCACCTGAACAAGAACTCAAAATCATGACTATAAGAAATTCTAATGGGAATTCATTCATAGAATTTAACAATATTTGGAAGAGATTATTTTGTAATGAGAAATTCATCAAAGAGCTAGACATAAAAAGGAAACCAAATAGAAATATTGGAGCAAATGAATTCAACAAATAAAACAGAAAATCTAGTTGAGAACCCCAATAGCAGGCTAGATTAAGGTAAAGAAAATATGGATCCAAGATGGCGGCGAGCAGTGTGGACCGCGTTTGGAGGCTCCAGTGAACAATTCAGGGAATTGCACAGATTTCTGAGCCAGGAACACCGAGGTCCAAACATCACAGCAGCAGGAGTGCTCCACGGTTCGGAGGGACCAGGGTGCGGAGGACCTGTGTGCCCCTGCACACGGGAGGAGTGTGGTTTTTCTCTGATCGGAGCGGCAGCGGCAGAGGCAGCAGCACCAGCGGCACCAGCAGCGGCGGCTGAGGTTTGCAGCTCATAGCCTTCCGGTGGAGGCGATTGGTGTGGTGGCTGGTGGGAATTGCTGCGGGAGAGGGGACTCGGGGCAGGATTTGGGTCGCGTGGAGCCTTTGGACCCAGACTGGACTCGGCGGACAGTTCGGCCCCAGAGTCCCGGGTATTGGCCCGGCCCAGCAAACAATTCTGCCTGAGGCACTAACTCAGCATGGCCATAGCTCCCCTGCTGTGGAGCAGGGTTAGTTGAGCACGCTGCTCCACACTAGGCACCACCTCAGCTCAGCGGCAGCTCCCCTGCGGTGACACAGTCTGGGCGGAGCACTTGGTTTCACCACAGGCGCTAACTCAGAGCAGCTGCAGTTCTCCTGCTGTGGTGCAGGCTTGGTGACGTGCTCGGTTCCATCCTAGGCACCACCTCAGCTCAGCAGCAGCTCCCCTGCGGTGACACAGTCCGGGCGGAGCACTTGTTCCACCACTGGCGCTAACTCAGAGCAGCCACAGTTCTCCTGCTGTGGCACAGGCTGGACAGAGCTCTCGGTTCCACCAGCTCTAAGACTCTGGTTGGACACAGTATGCAGTTTGAATCCAGAATTCCTGGCTGAGATTGGTGGTCAGTTCGGGCCCTGAGTCAATAACTGACCACAGCACGCACTTTGGGCCAAAAGGCCCTAGTGGAGCTTGGTGCGTAGTCCCAGCCCAAAAATTCTGGCTGGACCCTGTGTGCATTTTGGGCCCAAAATCCCTAGCTGAGCTTGGCAGACGGTTCAGGCCCTGAGAAGCTAGCTGAGTTCTGCCCGTGGTTCGGTCCCAGTGCTCCTGGCTGGACTTGGCAGGGAACACAGAAGGCTGTGGATACCTTGGCCTGACCCAACGCTCATTCAGAGACCCAGAACAATTGCAGGATCCACAGCAGAGGGGGACTGAGGATCACTGGCTGTGAGAGACCAGAACAACAGGGCTAACCTCCTAACATCCACACCAGTGAAGCTTTGAGCTCGCAGCCTAGGGAAATCGTAAGAAAACAAGTGAATCTATCGTCAGACACCCTCCATTCAACTCTGGAAGCTACCCAAGAAAAACAAAGACGGCAAGATGTCTAAAGGACAACGAAAAAGCATACGCAAAAAACCCCAAAACAACATGGCGTCTCCAGTTTCCAGCTATCCCAAAGAAAACCACCCAGAGAACTCAAATACAACGGAAATACAAGAAAATGACCTCAAATCCTTAGTAATGAGGATGATAATGGAGGAAACAAATAAAATCCGTAATCAAATGCAGGAAGACGCAGACAAACAGGTGAGAGACATAAAAGAAGCACATAGAGTGGAACTGGAAAAATTGCAGGAAAATGCAAACAACCAGATGAAAGAAATAACTAAAATGGTTCAAGCTCTGAAGACCTATAAAGAGGCAATGGAAGAAACTCAGGAATATACAAAAAATCAGATGAAAGAAATCAAAAAATCAGTTCAAGATCTGAAAATGAAAATGGATTCAATGATAAACACACAGACAGAAGAAAAACGAGAACGTGAGACCTCAGAGAAGAAGGCGAGCAACACAGAGGTGAGCTTTTCTAACAGAATCCAAGAGATGGAAGAACGAATCTCAGGGCTAGATACAATCACAGATATTGAATCAACCATTAAAGAAAATGCCAAATCTGGAAAACTCCTGACACAAAACATCCAAGAAATTAAGGACATCATGAAAAGAAGAAATCTGAGGATAATAGGCATTGAAGAAAGAGAAGACATCAGACTCCAGGGCCCAGAAACTATTCTCAACAAAATCATAGAAGAAAATTTCCCCAATCTAAAGAAAGAGATGCCTATAAACATACAAGAGGCCTACAGAACACCAAATAGAATTGACCAGAAAAGAAAAACTGCCCGCCACATAATAATCAAAACGCAAAACATGCAGAACAAAGAAAAAATATTAAAAGCTGCAAGGGAAAAGGGCCAAATAACATTTAATGGTAAACCTATCAGAATTACACCTGACTTCTCAGCAGAGACCATAAAAGCCAGAAGGGCCTGGACAGAGATCCTGCAAACCCTAAGAGAACACAGATGCCAGGCCAGACTACTTTACCCAGCAAAATTATCAATAACCATTGATGGAGAAAACAAAATATTCCATGACAAAAACAAATTCAAACAGTACCTATCCACAAACCCAGCTTTACAGAAGGTACTAGAAGGAAAACTCCATCCCAAAGGGTCAAGCTACAACCAAAACTACCCAGGAAATAGATAACTATCCCATGGCAAAAACACAACTACACAAATGCTCGACTGGAAACAACATCAAAATTAAGACTCTTAACAGTCACTGGTCATTAATATCTCTCAACATCAATGGCCTCAATTCTCCAATAAAAAGACACAGACTAACTGAATGGGTACATAAACAAGACCCAACATTCTTCTGCATCCAAGAAACACATCTCACCCATAATGAAAGGCATTACCTCAGGGTAAAAGGTTGGAAAAAAATTTTCCAAGCAAATGGTCACAAGAAGCAAGCAGGTGTAGCCATTTTATTATCGAACAAAATAGACTTTCAACCAAAATTAATCAAAAGGGATGAGGAAGGACACTTCATACTCATCAAAGGTAAAGTCAACCAAGATGACATCACAATTCTGAACATCTATGCTCCCAATACAAGGGCACCCACATATGGAAAAGATCTCCTAAAAAAGCTTAAACCACACATCGATCCGCACACAATAATAGTGGGAGACTTCAACACCCCACTCTCACTGAAGGATAAGTCATTGAAACAGAAACTAAGCCGAGAAATAACATCATTAACCAATGCCATGGGTCAAATGGATCTAACAGATATCTATAGAAACTTTCACCCAAACAAGAAAGAATACACCTTCTTCTCTGCACCCCATGGAACCTTCTCCAAAATTGATCACATCGTAGGTCACAAAGCAAGCCTCAACAGATACAAGAGGATTGAAATAATACCTTGTATCCTATCAGATCACCATGCTCTTAGGCTGCAATTCAACAACAACAGAAATAACAAAAAGCCTACACGTACGTGGAAACTAAACAACTCTCTGCTAAATGACACCTGGGTCAGGGAAGAAATAAAGAAAGAAATCAAGGAGTTTCTGAAATTCAATGAAAATGAAGAAACAACATACCCAAATTTGTGGGATACATTGAAAGCAGTGCTAAGAGGAAAATTCATAGCACTAAGTGCCTTTAAAAAGAAATTGGAAACATCGCACATAAGCATCTTAACAACACAACTGGAAGCCCTAGAAAAAAAAGAAGCAGAAACACCCAAGAGGAGTAGACACCTGGAAATAATCAAACTCAGGGCTGAAATTAACAAATTAGAAACTAAGAAAACAGTCCAAAGAATCAACAAAACCAAAAGCTGGTTCTTTGAGAAAATCAACAAGATAGACAGACCATTAGCCAAACTAACTAAAAGGCAGAGAGACAGTATTGAAATCAACAAAATCAGAAATGAAAAGGGAGACATAACAACAGACACTGAAGAAATTCAAAGAATCATAAGATCCTACTTTGAAGGCATATACGCCACAAAATTTGAAAATCTAAGGGAAATGGACAATTTTCTTGATCAAGTTCACTTGCCAAAGTTGAATGAAGAACAGATAAACAAGTTAAATAGTCCCATTTCCCCTACAGAAATAGAAGCAATCATCGATGGTCTCCCAACCAAAAAAAGCCCAGGGCCAGATGGTTTCAGTGCAGAATTCTACCAGACCTTTAAGGGCGAGCTAATACCGATACTCTTCAAGCTACTCCAAAAGATAGAAATGGATGGAAAATTACCAAATTCATTCTATGAGGCCATAGTCTCATTGATACCTAAACCTCACAAAGACTCAACAAAGAAAGAGAATTTCAGACCAATTTCTCTTATGAACATAGATGCAAAAATACTAAATAAAATACTTGCAAAACGAATACAGGAGCACATCAAAGATATCATTCATCATGACCAAGTAGGCTTCATTCCAGGCATGCAGGGATGGTTTAATATACGGAAATCCATCAATGTAATCCACCATATAAACAAACTGAAAATAAAAAACCACATGATCATCTCCTTGGATGCAGAGAAAGCATTTGATAAAATTCAACACCCATTCATGTTTAAAGTTTTAGAGAGATCGGGGATACAAGGCACTTTCCTCAACATAATAAAGGCTATATACAGCAAGCCAATAGCCAAAATCAAAGTAAATGGTGAGATACTCAAGGAAATTCCTCTCAAATCGGGAACAAGGCAAGGCTGCCCACTCTCTCCATATCTCTTCAATATAGTACTCGAAGTTCTAGCCAGAGCAATAAGACAACAAAAGGAGATCAAGGGTATCCAAATGGGAAAGGAGGAAGTCAAATTATCCTTCTTTGCAGATGATATGATAGTGTACATAAGTGACCCTCAAAACTCCACCAAAGAACTCCTAAAGCTGATAAACACCTTCAGCAAATTGGCTGGATACAAAATTAACTCAAAAAAGTCTGTAGCCTTCCTATACACAAATGACAAGCTTGCAGAGGAAGAAATTAGGAAAACCACACCCTTCACATTAGCCACAAGCAATATAAAATATCTAGGAGTTACCCTAACTAAGCAAGTGAAGGACTTGTATGAAAAAAATTTCAAAACTCTGAAGAAAGAGATTGAAGATGACCTGAGAAGATGGCGTGATCTTCCTTGCTCATGGATCGGGAGAATTAACATAGTAAAAATGGCCATCCTACCAAAAGCAATCTACAGATTCAATGCAATCCTTAACAAAATAACTACACAATTTTTTAAAGACATTGAAAGTTCAATTCTGAACTTCATATGGAAAAACAAAAAACCCAGAATAGCTAAAACAATCTTGTACAATAAAAGATGCTCCGGAGGAATCTCCATACCTGATCTCAAACTGTACTATAAAGCAATAGTACTTAAAACAGCATGGTACTGGCACAGCAACAGGCTGGTTGATCAGTGGAATCGAATCGAAGACCCAGATATGAATCCACACACATATGGTCACTTGATTTTTGACAAAGAAGCCAAATCCATTCAATGGAAAAAGGATAGCATCTTCAACAAATGGTGCTGGTCTAACTGGAGGTCTATGTGTAAAAAAATGAAACTGGACCCATATTTGTCACCTTGCACAAAACTCAAATCCAAGTGGATTAAAGACCTCAACATAAAACCAGAGACACTAAGCCACTTAGAAGAAAAAGTGGGAAAGAGCCTGGAACATATTGGCACAGGAGACAACTTCCTGAACAGAACACCAACGACCCAGGCCTTAATGTCAACCATTAATAAATGGGACCTCATGAGGCTGAGAAGCTTCTGTAAGGCAGGAGACACTGTCAAGAGAACAAAGCGACAGCCTACAGACTGGGAAAAAATCTTCACCAACCCTACATCTGACAAAGGTCTAATATCCAAAATATATAAAGAACTCAAGAAATTAAACACCACCAAACCGAATAACCCAATTGAGAAATGGGGCTTGGAACTAAACAGAGAATTCTCAACAGAGGAGTATCAAATGGCTAAGAAACACTTAAAGAAATGCTCAACCTCCTTAGTCATCAGGGAAATGCAAATCAAAACAACTCTGAGATTCCATCTTACACCCATCAGAATGGCTAAGATCAAAAACTCAAGCGACACCACATGCTGGCGAGGATGTGGGGAGAGAGGAACACTCCTTCATTGCTGGTGGGAATGCAAACTAGTACAGCCACTTTGGAAATCTATCTGGTGCTATCTCAGAAAAATGGGAATAGGGCTTCCTCAAGACCCAGCTATTCCACTCCTTGGAATATACCCAGAAGATGCTCCAGCACACAACAAGAAAATTTGCTCAACCATGTTCATAGCAGCCTTATTCATAATAGCCAGAGCATGGAAACAGCCTAAGTGTCCCTCAGTAGAAGAGTGGATAAAGAAACTGTGGTACATATACACTATGGAATACTACTCAGCTATTAAAAACAAGGAATTCCCGAAATTTGTGGATAAATGGATTGAGCTAGAAATGATCATAATGAGTGAGTTAACCCAGAAGCAGAAAGAATCAAATGGTATATACTCACTTATATCTGCATACTAGCCCAAGGGGCATGTCCCACGAAAGCCTTCACTTACCAGGAAACTGGGACAGAGGGGAAGGCATCCTATTGGGACTCTAAATGAGAGACGCATGGGAGAACAGCAAAATAAAAGGATACAGAGGGTCCTAGAAATCTACAAGTAGAACAATATGATAGGCAGATTTGGGCCCAGGGGTCCCACTCAAACTAAGGCACCAGCCAAGGACAATACAGGAGGTAAACTTTAAACCCCTTCCCAGATCTAGCCAATGGTCAGAATATTCTCCACAGTTGAGTGGAGAGTGTGATACGACTTTCTCACGTACTCTGGTGCCTCACATTTGACCATGTCCCCTGGAGGGGGAGACCTGGTGGCACTCAGAGGAAGGACAGCAAGTAGCCAAGAAGAGACTTGATACCCTATGAGAATATATAGGGGGACGTAATCCCCCTCAGGAACAGTCATAGGGGAGGGGAATAATGGGAAAATGGGGGGGGGGAGGAATGGGAGGATACAAGGGATGGGATAAACATTGAGAAATAACAAGAATAAATTAATAAAAAATAAAAAATAAAAAAATAAAAAATAAATAAAAAATAAATAAAAAAAAAAAAAAAAGAAAATATGAACTAACTAGAAGATAAATCTCTGGAAATAACCCAGTAAGAGCCAAAGGAGTCAAAAGGAACTAAAAATGTCTATACAAGTCTTATAGGAAACCATTGCATGGTGCCAGGTAAACACTAAATATTAAGTAAATAGTTACCTTATGTTAATCCCAGAAGAGAAAGTTGAGGTAAAGCGGAGGGGAAGGGAGAGGAAGAAGGGAGGGGGAGTATACAATAATAAATCATGAATGCTTCTCAATCTTGGAAAGCTATGGACATATGGGTCCAGAAAACTCAAATGAAGCCTAATAAGTTCAACCACAAAAAAACCTCCCTGTATTATTTTGCAGTTTTCTGACAACCCTAATAAATGGTGTGATAGAGTCCTAAAAGAAAAACCGGCCAACCAAGTATACCCAGCACAACTACCCTTCAGAAGTGAAGGAAATGTAAGGTCTTTTCAAGACAAGCAAAAATGGGAAGAAACCATCATCACTGGACCAACCTTCTAAAAAATGCTCATGGAACCCCTACACTAACAGTGAATAATAAAATGTACCACATTAGAAAACCCACAAACAGCAAATACACAAAAGAGAAAGAGACACAGATCTTACCAGTGCAGCAAATGACAAAGATAACAAATAAAAAGAAAGGAAGAAATACGTAGAAAGAGATAGAGATACTTAGGGTACAAAAGTGGGTCTTCGTCTTCAATAAAAGCCTTTGAATGTAAATGTTTAATTCTTCAATTGAAAAATATAGGCTAGCTGAATTTAAACAAAAACAAAAACCAAAAACAAGGCCCAACGACTATGCTGCCTAGAAGAAACTAACCTCAACAGCAATGGCACACATGACCTGAAAATAAAGAACCAGATGAAGGCAATCTATAGACCAGGAGGCATAGGGCCAGGCATGCCTGTGACTGTTAGAGGAGGTGAGCAGCATTGCTATGATGAAGTTAGAACAATATATGCTGAGTGTGCAAGGGAGAGGTGGACCCTAGTACAACAAGAACTCAGTGTCTCTCCTGCATCCACAGATCATCCACATGTTAAGCTCAACGACAGACTTCTTAGCAGAAATTCCACAAGCTTGCAGAATGGTGTGAGGAAGCAGATTATTAGACTTAATCTAAAGCGAAGAACGAAAGGACCAAGCAAACACTTACCAGACATTCCATCAACGGCTGCAGAATGCACATTGTTCTTATCAAATCATAGAGCATCTTCCAGGAGACACCAAATACCCAAGCCAGACAGGGCCCAAAGTTGAACTAACAACCAAGCACTCAGATAGAGCTCTCAAGAAGTAAGTCAAGTCCAACAGCAAAACCAAACTACACAACACACTCAAGTAGGAGCCATGGACTAATGAGTAGAAGAAGAAAATGTACTATGGATGTATAGATAGGCGTATCTATGCATGCATACACCCATAAAACATAATTCAACTATGAGAAATTTAAATTCTGTTGTTTTTAACCTATCGTGAAGAACTAAGACCATATGACTATCTTTGGGTTTTTGTTTGCTTGTTTGTTTTTGTTTTTCAAGACAGGGTTTCTCTGTGTAGCCTTGGCTGTCCTGGACTCAGTTTGTAGAGCAGGTTGGCCTTGAACTCACAGCGATCTGCCTGCCTCTGCCTGCCGAGTGCTGGGATTAAAGGCGTGTACCACCACGCCCGGCTAAACATATGATTATCTTAATAAACAAAGGAAAGATGCAATGGGATCCAGCAGCCCTTGATGGGCCCAGAAGGAGGAAGCCTCAGCATGATAAAGGCTGGTTATGAGAAGCTTGTGCCCAGTATCGCTGTTTTCTCTAAGATCAGAACTAGGATGGGGTTGTTTGTGGTGACATATTCAGAGCGAATCAGCTTAAGAGGGAAGATCTTACCCAAAAAGTGAGTGACACCACCCTGGAGAGTGGAACCCAGATGGAGTAACAGGTGGAAAGGAGAAAGCCACTGTGCTCTCTTGTTCACCATCACTCTGCTCCCTCCCCGTCCCTCTGTTCCCCTTTCCCCCCTCCTCTCTTCTCTCCCCTTCTCTCTCACTCACAGCTGCTGTGATGGGAATCATTCACCACCATGATGCTCCTCCTCAGTGGGATGAAGTGAAATCGCTGAAGCCACGGTTTAAATTTAATTCTTTCCTTTATTTTTCTCAGAAATTTGTCATAAGGCTGAAAACTCAGCCTCACACATCACTCAGCCAAGAAAGGGGGTCATCACCCAGAATATCTAAGGAATTTAAACATCTCACGAGGAAAAAAACATAGTTCAATTAAAAGGTGAGCAAATGATATGACTAGACATTTCTCAGAAGAAGACACACACATAAATAGTCCTGATCAATACCACCAATCTCAAGATATGAAATCAAAGCCCCAGTGTGATGTGATTTCACTGTAGTTATGATGAATATGATAAAAAAGATAAGAAAGCAACACATGCTGAGAGAGTGTGAATGGAGGAGCACTCTCCTACTATGGGTAGCAATGTAAATGATAAAGGCCATTATGGAAAAAATAAAATAAAACCCAACATATGACTTGATGAGTGTGTATCTAACAGAAATGCAGACAACATTGGCACTCGTGTTCACTACAGCACTGCTCACTGCAGAAGCAGCCGAGGTGTCAAATGACTAATGAGGTGGGTAAAGAAAATGCAATATAGAGGTATAGATAGATCTACACGTATATAGACACATGAACTATAACTCAACCATGAGAAAATTAAGTTCCGTTGTTTTTAGCAACGTGGGAAAACTGGACCTTATGGTGTGATAATGCATAGAAATTTCAAAATTCATCTCAGAAAAGTTACCACAACCTTAGAAGTAGAGAGGCGTGGACGGCCCAGAGTTGCAGTTGAATAGGAAAATGGCCTCTAGTATGTTCTGGTGTTCATTGGAGCAAACATATGGATATGTGGCTTTACACTGGCAAAGATTCTTAATACAGGAAGACTGTGTTGAACTATCATGTCTAAGGACAAACAACAAACAACTCTAACCAGATTCTCTTTAAAACACAAATAAATCAAATACAACCAACAAAGTTTTTGTTCTGTGTTTTTCTTCTGAATCTCCTATTTGTCCAACAGGAAAAAGACCCAAGGGACTGGAATTCAGAAGGGAAAGCTGCACTACAACCACAGCTGACAGTATTCGGCTGCGTATTTCAGACTGATAGGTTAAGGATGTTTCCAGTATAAAGAAATGATGTATTTCAAAGGACAGGTGTGGCAAAGACCCCAATCTGATCATTGCACAGGGTACATGTATTGAAATGTCACCCAATAACATGTATCCTGAGCACATCAATTGAAACTAAAAGATATATGAAAACACAAGTCTAAATCATGAACATGTTTAGTGATTTCCAGTGGTTATAATGGGTTCATGCCTAATGCTCCCTCCTTTCTCACACCTGCTGTGCACACTGAATCATGAAGGGAAGAGGGTTCTACCCTGGTCTGGAGCACAGACTGGGGCGTGCCTTCCTCCACACTGTGGCGCCCTGATTCCTCCTTCACATTGCCACCTGCAACACCCAGCTCAGATGACCTCCATCTTTGCTCATAACAAAGCCAAACCCACCAGGTTTCTTTTCACAGAGCAAAAATAAGGCACAATTCAACGTATGAAATTTCACGTGATAAATTGTATGGGAGCTTTTGCAGGCCGCCATACGCAGCCACCTTCTCTTCGTTCTCCTTTCTGAAGCCCCAGTTTGCGCAGCAGGCAGAGGATCCGAAGGGTTGGAATTTAGAAGAAGAAGGCTCGGGAGGCCTCCCCACAGCTAGTGGGTTCCCTGGCTCTGAGCTGGGAGAAGCCACGGAAGCAGCCTGCAGCTTGGCACATACCCCAGTCTCCCTCTCTCTGCTGCCGACTGGCCATGATGAGGGTGCCCAGGCTGGCAGAACATACTTATCTGAGAATGTTCTCTGGCGGATCATAACTGATGCAGTGTGCTGTGTCAAATCGCTTCCTGTTTCCTGACTGTGGAGGAGAACGCGTGATCAGGGCAGGGAGCCTTTGCAACAGCTCAGAGCCCATCGCACTGAACAGGTGCCGCCTCCCTCCGTTCCTCCTGCTCAGCCTGGCTGACACCCACCCCCACCTGGGACTGGTCTTGGCTCACTGTGGAAAAGCTGTGGGCTGGTGTGGGGAGATACCGAGACAGACTGCACAGCAAATAGCTTCACTGCAGCAAGCTTGTGCGTTGCAGCTTCTACAGGATGCCAGCGTAGAGTCTTATTGCATGACTCTCTGTATTATGCTCTGAAGAAAGCACCTCCTTCACGGAAGACCTCAGCCTGTCCCTTCCACCTCACTACCTTTCCTCATATTCATCATCAATCTTTGTCTACTTTGCAAACTCCTCATCAAGCAGCCACTCAGACATGCTCTTTGCTTTATTCCCATTTTGTGCATAAACAAAACAAAGCTTCCTCCAAGAAGAAAATAGTGAAGTCATATGACCACAAACGTCAGGGCTAGTCCTGGACACCCCACCCCCGGTGACTTACTCCACATACAGACTGCCCCCACAATGTCCTTCTGTCCACCTGCTGGACTCATGTGGTAGCTTTGAGGCTAGATAACTCCCAGAAAACATCTGTTGACCTAAAGGCTCTATTTTTTTTTTTTTTTAAGATAGAGTTTCCAGTCCCTTTCCCAGCACCCCCTGAGTCCTTCACATGTTTGCCAACGTTACAAGTGCTAAGCCACAGCAGCAGAATTTAAAAGGCCGATCACCATCTCTGTAGTTACACAAAACAACTAACGAAGGTGTGCCAGTCAAGAAGGAAATGTAACGGACTGAGCATCGAGATCACTGGCGGTGAGTGAGCCTCCCTGGCAGGGTAGCACCAGAGGGAAAGCAGAAGGGCAAGAGTCGACTCCCAAAAGACACTGTGCAGGGTCCCCACATGAAGAGACAGCGAAGGGACTGAGGAAGTTAGAGAGGCTAAACAGAGCCAAGGGAAGTGCTGTAGGTGACAGGAAGCTCCCAGGGATTCAGACACCACACAGTGAAGACCTCAGGCGTCTCCCTGGGTTTGACAGAACATGAAAAAGCTTCCAAGCACCAAGCTGAGGAGACCAGATAGCGCTGGACTGAAAAAAAAAAAAAAAAAAAAAAAAAAAAAAAGACTTAAATCTTCAGGAGTATCAGTAGAGACACTAGGGGGATGTGCCAACAATCCGGAGGGAGGGTGTGATATGACAGGCTGGAGTGCTGGGGAGCCAGTCAGCCCTGGGTGCTTTTCAAGGTAGGCAGGAGGGAAAACCCAGAGCTTTGACAGCTACATGTCACAGGCTTCCATAGAGGAGTCACAAGCCCAGCTTAGGAACTCCAGGAACTTCAGGGACAATGTGTCGTTTCTTTGGAACGAAGCCTTATTCGAATGCATGAAAGTCTACTGAAGAAGCTATGAGCCAGTGCTATGCAGATGGACGGGCAAGCTCAGGCTGGCAAGGCATGCCATCAGCACAGTACCATGGGCTTGGAGGCTCCATTTGATTTGCTTTAGTTTGTTTTATTTCTACTCATAAATGATCCAAACCATGCATTTAGGGCACCTCCTCCCTCTGTTTTTGTACAGATTCTGAATATCACTATTTATATTAATTTTGTGCAGTCTGAGGCAATGGTTTGTGTTTTTCTTTTAACTTTATGTAAGTAGAATTATAGTCTCTGTCTTTCTGCATTTTCTTTTCCCACTCATAATTATTTTGAGATCTATTCATATTGGTTTCTATTGATTTGGTCTGTTGGTTGCACTGCCGTATAACTCCTATTTTACGTGCAGGCAGCAGCCTCTCCATTTCCCTCCTACAAGATATCCAGGTCATTCCACTAAATCACAAATGCTCCGCAAACACAAGAAGCTCCACGGCCTGTGTGTCTTCACACATTTTGTAAGACTGTGTGTTGTCACTATGAACAGGAGGTAGAATTTCTAGGTCAGTGGCGCTGTGACATTTTGCCCAGAGAATTCACTAAAGCAAGGGTTCAGAGTCACCTTCACCAGCAGAAGTGGCCCCTGTTTCCACTGTGGCTCCCCTCACTAGATATGAGACCTTCTGGTTGATCATTCCCTTTCTGACAACAATTCTACTACCAGATTTTTTAAATTCTGTCAATCTAATGATTATAAAATATACCTTGTAAATTTCATTTTTTCTTTTTAATCCCAGTTTATGGGTTGGAGAGATTGTTCAACAGCTAAGAGCAGTCACTGCTTCACCAGAGGACCTGGGCTTGATTCTCAGTGCCCACATGCAGCTTACAACTACATGTAACTCTAGTTCCAGGGAATCCAGTGTCCTCTTCTACCTCCAAGTGAACCAGGCATGCATATGTTACATAGTCATGTATGCAGACCAAACACCCATACAAATAAAATAGAGTAAATTTTAAATTTAAGAAAATGTTCAGCTTACTAGAGAAGTTGTATGTGTGATGAGATGAGGATGGAGTGAGTTGTTCTTAAAATAAACTGACCTAGTGTTTGTTTGCTTGTTTTGTTTGTTTGTTGTCTATGTTTTGAGACAGAGTTTCTTTGTGTAACAGCCTTGGATGTCCTGAAACTCACTTTTATAGACCAGGCTGGCCTTGAACTCACTGCCTCCCAGGTGCTGGGATTAAAGACAAGTGTTGCTATGCCCACCTCGTAGACTGACTTTCAATATAGCATTTCAAAGTATCATCTTTATATATTTTGGATATTATTCCTCTGGTGAAGATCTTTTCCCAATCTGTAGGCTGTCATTTTTGTCCTATTGATGGTGTCTTATAGAAGCTTTTCATTTTCATGGGGTCCTATTTATTA
Source organism: Acomys russatus (assembly GCF_903995435.1). NCBI lineage: Eukaryota > Metazoa > Chordata > Mammalia > Rodentia > Muridae > Acomys > Acomys russatus. The sequence goes on along the minus strand of NC_067137.1, from coordinate 42,516,927 downwards.
ATTGTTGATCTTACTGCCTGGGCTGTTGGTGTTCTGTTCAGGAAGTTGTCTCCTGTGCCAATGAGTTCCAGGCTCTTCCCAACTTTCTCTTCTATTAAATTTAGTGTATCTGGTTTTATGTTGAGGTATCTAGTCCACTTGGACTTGAGTTTGGGCAGGGTGATGAATATGTATTTATTTGCATTTTTCTACTTGCAGACATCCAGTTAGAGCAGCAGTGTTTGTTGAAGATGCTATCTTTCTTCCATTGTATGATTTTGTCTTCTTTATCAAAAGTCAAATGTCTGTAGGTGTGTGGATTTATTTCTGGGTCTTCATTTTTATTCCATTGATCGATCTGTCTGTTTTTTAATATTCTGCTACACTTGCAGACAGGAGACTAGTATATAACAGTCATTGGAGTGGCTTCACCCAGCAGCTGATGAAAACAGATGCAGAGACCCATACCCAAACATTAGACAGAGCTCAAGTATCTTATGGAAGAAAGGAAGGAAGTATTGAAAGAGCCAGAGAGGTCAAGGGCACTACAAGAAAACCTACACGATTAGCTAACCTGGACCCATAGAAACTCACAGAGACTGAACTACCAGCCAGATAGAATCTATGGGATGGATCTAGGTCCCCCAACACATATGCAACGGATGTACAGCTTGGTCTTCATGTGGGACCTCTAACAGCAGGATCAGGGGCTATCTCTGTCTCTGTTCTCTGCCTTTGGATCCCTTTCCCCTAACTGGATAACCTTGCCTAGCCTCAATGGAAGATGGGCCCAGTCCTACTTGATATGGCAAGGCAGGTTGAGATCCATGGGATGTTTCCCCTTCTCTGAAAAAAAGGGAGGAGGATATAGGGGGAGGGAAGGGGAGGGACTGGCAGGAGAGGAGGGAGAAGTTCCAACTGGGATATAAAGTTAATTCGTTAATTAGCTAATTAACTAATTGGGCCAGTGAAATAGCTGAGTACACAGAGGTGCTTGCCACAGATCTTGACAACCTGAGTTTGATCCCTGGGACTCAAAGGGTGGAAGAAGAGAATTGGCTCCCTCAAGTTATCCTCTGACAACTAAAATATGTGCTGTGGCATGTCCACACTTATATACACACACACACATACACACACACACACACACACACACACACACACACACACACACTCTAAACAAATGCAAAAACGTTAATCGTCTCTTCCTTTCCAGTGCTTGTAGCTATCTAATTCTTATATTATGTTGGATGGCTTCTCCAGTACAATGACAAATGGAGGCAAAATAGCCACTGTCATATTTGATGCTTTAGTGAGAACACATTGAAAATGCAACAGTGAATTTTATATTTGTTATAAGCATGACATTGTTGCTTTGCGTGGTTTTGTTCATAGAAAGCAGCTTTGTAAGTCATTCCATAATTAAGTGGTATTGAAATTTCACTGAAACACTGTCTATTAAAATAATTAAAGCCTAGAGCTGAGGGGGGTGAGTCGGTCAGTAAAGTGCTAGTTGCACAAGTGTGAAGACATGAGCTCAGATCCTCGGCACCCACATAAGATACCCATGGCACTAACCAGCTGTGACCCCTTTGCTGAGGGAAGGGACAGGGAGAGCGCTGCAGCTCATTGGCTGGCCCGCCTAACAGAGCTGAGAACATCCAAGTCAGTGAGAGACCCTGCCTCAAAAACTAGGGTGAGAAGTAATCAAAAAAAGATAATTGACATTGACCTATGACCTCCACTTGCACACATGCACACACACATCTGCATGTGTACCTCCATACACTTAAACACATAACACACACACATACACAACGCCACACATATACACAATATCAGACATATACTACCTCATACACAGACACAAAAAAAGATAAAAAATTGTTTCATTCTTACTGCAATTTTTTTTATCAAGTTATTTTCTGATGTTAAATTACTTTTTAATTGTAAAGACAATTATATCGCATAATGGTCACAATTAATTTTTATATACTGCTTAATTCATTTTGCAATTTAACATATGCTTGGCTCATCCACATCCAGAAGTAAGGTTGGCTTAAAAGACTATGTTTCTCATGGACTTCTCCAATTGATGATAAAGTTATATTAACTTCAGAACGTTGACTCGACTGCCTTTCTTTTCCTGTTCCATAAGGCTGTTTTTAAGTGACAAAGGTAAAATTGCACAGCTCTGGTAACTATTTTTTGAGAATTTTTTAAAAAAATCATCATTTCAGATTGTTAGTGAATAATGATCTGTTCCATTGTATTAATTACATTAACATTTCTAGACTTTTTATACACACCCATATACTAAATCTTTTGCATTAGCACAGCTGTCACATCAACACAGCCTATAGTAACCTGAGAACAAGCCTGGGCTGAGGGAATTACCATGTCAGGATGGCCTGTGGCCAGACATAGGTCTGGCGGGTGATTGGGGGCTGTCTTGATTAAAACTTCCAGTTAATGTTGTCTAGAGAAAGTTATATCCAAACTCAAGGCTGCCTCAAAATACCATACTAAAAACAATGAAAATGTATGTTCCACGTGTATACTCATTGAAAAATAAAGTCCAATCAACTCAGAACAGTATTAAGAACTGCACAGACATGGTACAGAAAGGTGACTCAGTGGTGAGGAGCACTTGCTGTTGCTGGAAAGGACCCAGGCTCAATTTCCAGCATCTACCTGACAGCTCACAACTATCTGAAACTCTAATCTGATGACCCTTTCTAGACTTTTTCTGGCCTCTCTGGGCACAAGGTATTCATGTGATATATATACAATTGGACTAATACTCACACACAGAAAATATTGATAAATAAATCTTAAAACCTCAAGAATGAAGACCAGGTACAAAAGAAATAGAACAAGTAAAATCATAGGAAAAGCAGATGCCAGTAAGTCTTAGAAGATAATAAAATAATAAACCAATAATTAACCTATGGATCAGTAACCATATAAGCAGTTGGAATCTGTAGTGATAACGGCATTGAAATGCAACCTTGATTAGAAATATGACGGGCTTCTTATCTCGGGAACGAATGCCAGGGCATTTTGGATTCTTAATTCCTTAAGCAATTAGGTTCTGCCTCCAATAATAAGAAACAAGCAGGGAAAAAAAAAAAGAAAGAAACAAGCAGGGTTATAAAGCCACAGAAGTCAAATATGTAAGGAAGGTGTAAGTCATAGAGGCCACATATCCATGCAAGCTCACAGTTTTCACCTCAGAGAATAAGACAGTTTATTCTGAAGCCAAGTGAGTAACCACAGCCCAGAGACACACATTGAGGTTACACAAAACACCATGCTCCAGCATGGCAGCAGTTAAAGAAAGCATGAACCAGGATTATTTTTTTAAGCATTCATTGCTGGCTGTGTCAGGTAGGTGGATATAGCCAAGCACGCGAATCTCTGCTGTACACCTCAGATTCTCTCTGATGGCAGGCTTGAACTTTTTGTTGACCTGTTTGCACATTCCAAAAAGATTTACTAGATAGTCAAAGGAGGGGGTGGTGATTTGAGTGAGAATGTACCCCGCCCCCCAATGGTGGAACTGTTTGAGAAGGATTAGAAGGAATAGGAGGTGTGGCCTGTTAGAGGAAAAGTGCCACCCGGAGGTGGGCTTTGAAGTCTCAAATGTCAGTGCAGGCAGAGGCAGGCATATGTCCATGACTTGAGGCCAGCCTGGTCTACAAAGCAAGTCCAGGACAGCCACGGCAACACAGAGAAACCCTGTCTCAAAAAACAAAAAACAATAAAAGTCAATGCTAAGCTAAGTCTCCCCCCCTCCACACCACCTCTTGCATCTCTCCCCTTCCCTGATCCCTTCTCTCTTCCTGCTACATGCAGAACAGGATGTAAAGCTCTCAGCTATGGCTCCAGTGCCATGTCTGTCTGCTTCCCTCCGTACTGATCATGGACTAATTTCTGAAACTCTAAGCAAGTATCCAATTAAATGTCTTCTTTTATAAGAGTTTCAGTAACTAAAACAAAGAGTAAAAACACCAAGAGGGCCACTGAATGCCTATGAAGAGGGCTAAGTAAAGATAGCCCAATATAATTTATCCCTAACTTGCAAATCTAGAAAAAAAAAAAAATAACCACTTAATACCACTTAAACTGAAGAGAGTCAGACTGGCTCTATGAATTACTTAAAATTAATAAAAAGAAACTTACATGTGAGAATTTGAGGAAGATAGCATACTCTGCCTCTGTGCTCAGAGGAAACTATAGTTGTAAATGTCTTTATTATCATTCAAAATTAAAATTGATGAATTGCAATTCATAGCAACAAGAATGTAACATTTTCCTCATAAGATGGACCAACAGCATTGTACTGATAATTAAGTTGAGGTTCTTGTACGGAATCAATCTTTTTTACATCATAGTCCTGAAACTGAAAATGGACAAGATCTCTCAAAAGAGAAGTTTGTCAGTAAATATCCAAAGTTTTAAATATAGCTTTCATTTCTGGTGGCCACATTTAAGAATTTCCTCTAACAAAAGAAGAATTAAAATACATAAGGATCCCTCTCTTAGAGTTCTCATTAAAGTACTGCTTATAGTAGAAGTGAAAAATACATGAAATAGATGTCATAGGTGGAAGCATGTGACATAGCTCTTCTATCTGAAGGCATGTTGCCTCATCACAGGGAACACAGCTCCATGCCTACTGTCAGCCTGACCCAAACTAGGGCCATCTGGAAAGAACCTCAACCAGGGGACTGCCTCCATCAGATTGGCCTGTGGACAAGTCTGAGGATGCATCTTCTTCATTAATAACTGTAGGTACCATCCCTGGACCATGGGCAACAAGTGAGTTAGCAGCATTCTTCCATGGGCTCTGCTTCAGTTTCTACACTGAGCTCCTGCCTTGGCTTTCCTCTATGACAAGTTTCTTTTAGTCACAGTGTTTGTCACACAAAGCCAGCCAGGATGACATGAATCAGAGTCCGCTGAGGTACTCGGGTTCTTTTGTCCAGAAACACATGGACAATGAGAAAAAACAGAGACCAGTTATTAAGAGACAAAAGCATTTCTGAGTGTGAGAAGTAGGACAGAGAACTGAGTAAAAGGCTGAGGCGCCAAAGCCCTGGCCCATGAGGGCCCAGGTCTTTTATAGCTCATTTACATAGCCCCACCTTCTCCTGTATTGTCAATCATTAGGAGAGAACTGGCTTCCTCTTCACCCCCATCCCCTCTCCTCCCCAAAGGCCTGCTGTTTTGTTACATGTAGCTTGTGATTAGAGGAGTTTCTATTCTTGATGTCTCTGGGACCTCCCTCTGTACTCTCCTACCTCAAAAAAGAACTCATTCTAAAGCTGGGAGATATGGCTCCACCTGGCCCGGAGGAGTGTCCCAAAGGCAGCCACAGTCCCCTCATCTAACCCTAGTGCTGCAAAACGTATCTCAAGCAGAGTGCCTGTGTTTTTCTAATTGAAGACTGTGACAGGAAAGCTTGGGGACACTAGTATTTCTGAAAGGAAAACCTAACTCACTCACCCACCAGTGATATGTAAAACAGAGGAAGGCAGTCCTGAAATAGCTTTCCCTCAAACCCATGTGGGCCTTGCAAGCAGAGACCTGCTGGGACCACAGGCAGCATCTTTCCTGCTCCCAAGAAACACAGGTATCAGGAATCCTGTCACTTCTCAGACCCACAGAGGAACCGACTGCTGATGCGATGTCTTCAAATTGGTTTTTAAGTCTGACTCAGTTGAAGAGGGTAATTTACCCTCTGGGGTGGGGTGCAGTGGTGGAGACAGCTGTGGAGTGGCTGCCTTCTGGGAACCTGTGTCGGTATCCCCTGCTAGCATGGGCCAGCCTTCCCTGCTCTTTGCGGGAGATCTTCCACTTGTTGGGTTTTGAAGGTCGTTTTGAAAAGAGGGACCTTGAAAGTGGAAGAGAAAGGACAGCTTTGTGAAAGAGCCTTTGTGGGTGCTGTCAACGGGATGTATGTCTCTATGGTGACCAAGGCCGGCTCAAACGCAAGCAGAACAACCATCACGCACTCCCAGTCAGAGGCAAGTAGGGAGAGAATAAGGAGAAGAACTTGACAACCCAATCTGAGGATCTGGGGTCCTCTTGTGCCTCACAGAAGAGCCGTGGCCTTTTCCAGAGAACTGGAGCTCTTCAGATGAGAAATCGTAAGCCCCCCCTCAGGTGGCCAGTGAGGTTCTCCGACGATCAAGGTTATAGAAGCATCTTGCCAAGAGCTGTCAGTGGCAGGGAGATCAAAAGCCTCCACTCATTCAATATTTATTCAACAAATATACAGAATCCAGCTTCAAACTGAGAGCTGAGTTCAGTAAGCCAGAGAGGCGGCTAAATAGGTCTCCAAAATCAAAGTGGAGTCTGAGAGGCAGGTATGAGACCTTGGGATGCCAACAGCCACAGAAGGAGAGAGGCCTGGGAGGGGCCGCTGCCCAGGACAGAGCTGTGTTCTCCACGGTACACTGTGAAGCCAGCAGAGTAGGCCTAAGAACAAGGCAGAAAAAAGAACAAGCCAGAGAGTGCTCATGACAGGCTTTACCACCCAAGATGACTTCCAAAGGTAAGGCTAGATAAGCATAGCCCGGCCTGGGGTAAAGAGCCACCAAGACCCTAAGCAACTAAACCTTGCCCCAGAAACCACAGACCATCCAGGAGAAGACAGCAATATGGCTGACTGGGAGGCAGAAAGGGGTTGTGGGAAAAAAAGGACAAGATGCCCTTCCTCCAGGGTAGCTGGGAGGTTAGCTGGGAATAGCATGCAACTTCTTTCCCACTTAGCCCTCATCCTTCTGGTTTTTACATCTCTTCTGCACACGAGAAGCTGACCTTCAGCTCTACCAATGGAGCCCATGCTTCATCCTTAGGCCGCCTGCTTGGTTTGGCCAAGTTATCATCAGTTCTCTGACCAATCCCCAGTTAGAGGTCTCTTCTGGGATGATGCAAAACCTAGGACAAGGCCCACTCCAACAATGTGCTGCTCACCTCTGCCCAGGAGTTGGTTTTCCCTGGTTGGAGCTTCTCTCTTTGGCTGGGACTGAGTTCCTTCTCTGTCAACCCCATCACCTCACACAGACCTGCAATACAGTACGTTCTCACTAGTTTGTGGTCAAGAGCTCACTGCCCTATGAACTGAACCCATTTACCACCACCACCACCACCAATGACCTGACAGCTCTTGTTCCCGGAGGAAGACAGCACAGGCCACACAGGCAGCCATCTCAGTAATGCTCTCAATGTACCCCAAGGCCGGCATCTGTACTCAGTATGCCTCACTCTAGGCAGATTACCTCAAACTCAAGCCACCATGTTTCCTTCTCATTCCTGAGTGATGGAGCCATAAAATAGCTCCAACTCAGACACTCAAGATTATCTTTATTCTCAGGTGTTATAGAGAGAGTACTGGAATTCCAGAAAGAGTGAGGAACACAGGTTTCCAGCCCCACCAACTCCTTCTCCTGTTGTTGTTGTTGTTCTTGGTAGGGTTTTTTGTTTGTTTGTTTGTTTTGTTTTGTTTTTAAACCACACTGCAGTTGAGATTGGAGCAGGCCATAGTTTTCTGTCTCTCTTCTCCTGAAGATCAATTCCCATATGCCATCTTGAAGCTGCCGTGTACTGTGCACCACTGGAATCACTATCCACAATGCAAAGCCAAGTCTACTAGGAGTTGATGCGAAGACACCAACACCAGCAATGGCACCTTATCAGCTTTAGTGGAAGAAGAGCAGTGTCATGTCTCTTTCCACAGATGGGAAGATGCACTGTCATCTAGGAGAAGCTAGATCATGGATGTCAAATTGTGTCCCCCACAGAACACCAATGCTCTGAGCCTGGAGGGACCCAACAGTGGAAAGAATAGATCTGTGGTCAGAATAGCCTGGGACTGGCACCCTGACTCCATCTCTTTCTTTAAGGCAAATTATCACACCTCTCTGAGCCTGAAGTGTCTCAGACAGAAAGTAAGAATGGAGTTACTTCTCAGGATTGTAGGAAGAAGCAGTCATGAAAAAGCAGAAGACATAATGGCTTCCTGGAAAATAGAAGATGATCAATAAAGTAAATTAATATAGATTCACTTACAAATTGAGGCAACATCTCAAACACTACAGGGATGCCTCTTAACGCATACATGGGAATGTCTAGTTTTAGTCCCTTATCCTATGAATCATTTGACTGGGACTCATTTGGTGTACGGTAGCATTTTATTTAGCACAGAATTAGCCTAGACATTTTAACTGCTCTCTAACAGTATTCTATCAGTGTTTTTCCTTGAGAAGGATCCTGACTTCAAGCTCCCCACTTCCTGGTCAACTATGTAACCTTATTATGCATGGAAAAAAAACTCAAAGCAACATATCGAATGGCATGCATGGACTTTGCTTTCTGCACTAGGGAAATCAGCTTAGATGTATTTTGTGTGGCACTGGGAGATAAACAATTCCACGTGTATCTCAGGAGACATATTGTGTGCTGCAGGGACTTCAGGAACAGCCCAATTTTTCTGATTTCTTATACTCGCTCCTTCTGTCCTCACCAGCTAACCCGTATTCCTATCGCCCAGCCCCTCCCCCAGTAGAACCCTACTGTCTCATCAGACCCATATACCAACCACCATCCTGATATCTTCCTGGACAGTTTCTTCCCTTCTTGCATTGGTCTAGTCAAAAGTAATGTCTGCTGCAGCAAGTTATTTAAGATGCCTACTGTGTGCATTTTCATTTGAGTGTTTAGGCTTGCTCAATACACAGTCATTCTTATCACATTATTGTTCAGCGCTAGATGTTCATATATAAAACAGCCTAATATATACCCCCTGGAGTCTGGACAGGCTAGGGAAGGCTGATGCCCTGGGGAACTTCAATTTCACAGAGCTGAGAAAATACAGTATGACTGTCTGAGTCAATACAAGGTGATAACAGAATCCATAGATTATGTCCCATTCGGCACCCACTGTGGACACTTCTGGGCCTACCACCTCTATGAAATCATTGTAAAAATAACTTAGAAATAACCCTTTTACTTATGAACACCTAAATCTCTGGCCCTTTTCTCTGAGCTTCCAACAAGAAAGGGATCGACCTACCAGGCCCAGTGAGGCAGGCTGGAGCATTGTTCATGAAAGAGTCCCAAAACCTAACTTTCAGGTTTGAGCAAACATAGGGACACATACTGATACACACTGGATGAGGCAGAAGACACTCCAAAGGTATGTTCTCAAATTACAGGAGAATGAGGGGACACTGCAGAAGACTCCTAGCTTCCCCAGGGCTCCTGTGTGGCCTTGGGAGGCTGGTGCATCCCTTATTTCTACTTCTCCATTATTCAAGCCAATAACTGGTCCCTTCCTGGAGGTTGTAGAAGCTATGAGCCTATCAGAAACTGATCTAGACTGGTGATGTTTCTTGCCATGGGAGGGATCAACAGTCCACAAAAGCCATTGTTTTAGATGCTTGGTTCATAAGGAGGCAGAGCTGCGAAGTAGAACCTCTAAGAGCTGGGCCCAATAGCATGTCTCTATGTAACTGGGGATAGGCCTATGAACAAGCCCATAGGACCTGAGCCCATTTGCCATCCTCTCTCACATCAAGTGCGATGAGGTGGCAGTTTCTTCTGCCACATGTCCCTACCATGACGCATTGCCAGAGGTCCAAAGCAATGGGTGTGACCAGTCATGGACTGGAACCGCTACATCTGTCCTCTTTGTGCTTGGTCATCTCAAATGCCTTCTCCAGTGCTGGGAAGCTGATAGATACTTTTCTCATTTAAAACTAAGTAACTTTACTGAGTGGGATTGTCTTTCTCTTTACACCACCATCTTCCATGACTGTTAGTTGGCTGCAGCAAGGTTGTTCCTTACAAAGGGTTGGCTTCCCAAATTGCTCTGAGTCAACATACAAGGCAGTATGGGAACACCAGTTTCCTGGGCTCTGGGAAGTTGACAAACATCCAAGGTGGTCCTCTGATGCCCATCACTCCTAAAGGGCTCAGGGCTGTCTGCTCCATGCTGCTGGCTCTTTCCCCATCAGTGTCAAGTGCTCTTCCCTCCCATTACTTCCCAAAACTTGACCCTATATTGCTAACCTATACAATGCCTACCCCTCTGCATAAGGTCCCTGCAACAAACAGAGGCATGAGCCCTCCAAAATTCACCCTGGGGAATCCAGTGAGTGCAGTGGGCTTACTTTCAGAGCGCAGGTGAAGGAGTACTTACAGAAATGTGTGTGCTTTCCCCCAAAAGGCACCAGAAATAATGTACCCAGTAGGAATGGTGGCTTTCCCATAAGCACATCAATGAAGGCCCCATCCCTACTTCTTCTCATCCATTTCCTCTAGCTCCTTCACCAAAGCACAACCCTACCCCTACTATCCCACCATCCCCAACTGCCCTCCTGTGAGGCTTCCTGTAGTGAAGGGAAATTTGCATACAACTGGCTGGGGGGTGGTAGCTGGATTTGTAGGCAAGGGTCCCATGACCCTCTAAGCTTCTTCCTTCTATGTAGAGGTTGGAGGGGTGGTGAGAGGGGGAGTAAAAGGTCAACAGGCCCAGCTTTGATAGTTTTCATTTTTTTGTTTTCTGTGATCAGGCCCAGGAAAACTCCTGAAGATGGCAACAGTTTGGCTTAGAGGATAGTTCTATATAACATCCACTGTAGCCAAAGCATTGGATATGGCTTCCCAGTGTGACTAATCCAGCAGAACAGGAGATGGTGATGGCCTTCAATAGGGGTGTAGCTGACTGTGCAGCTAAAAATGGCATCTCCCCTGCTTCTAGTAAGTCACCCCACCACTCCCCTTCACAAAAGGGCTGAAAGTGAGTGACAGGCCTAAGTGCTCAATTAGCCCCTTGCAGAGATGCCTGCAATCTGTACAGAAAAGCATCCAAACCCCACCAAGAGAAACTGCCCCTATCCTTGGTGAGGCAGCACAGGTGACTGCTCATCTGCCTCTCTTTGAAGATCTCAGCTCAAACAAAGCAAAACAGACAGCGTAACCACCGCTAACACAGCTCTAACAATGCCTCTGCCTATAGGTAAGGACTCTCTGGACATACCCTGCCCTTAAGTACAGACCATTACAAGGCACTGAAGAGATATTTTCTAGACAAGATCAGGACAAGCATGCAGGATGCAGGTGAAGAGAAAGCACAGCCAACAGTAGCCAGAAAAGCCTGGCTCCTGCACAGCACTCTTTGCCCCTGCATCCGGCACCTCTGTCTGAAAAAGCATGCAAATTCAGAGCCTGGGAGCGAGAATAATGGCTGATCCTCCAGGTCACTGTTTATCAGTGATATCACTGCCATGTGGTGTGTGTATATGAAATTCCAAAAAGGGAAAATCCTTGATCCATAAGTCTGTGTCTAAAAAGGTTTGTACTCAATAGGCAATGGCACTATGAATGCTGGCTCAAGCCATCTGTGTCCTCAGGCTGGCCCAGCCCTGAGGCTGCTCAGCACAGAAGAAATGTTAGAGGCACAAGTAGTGTGTTTTCTTGTGACACCATGCTAATGGCTGTCATTCATCAAGGTCTTATTATGTGCCAGGCAGGTAGTTTATAGTTAATCCTGTGACCATCTGATGAAGCAAATATAATCCCAACTTTTGAGATGGGAAAAAAAATGATTCCATGAATATTCAACAGGTTAGAGTAGGTCCCAGGGAGTAAGAGTGATGGGCCTGGGACTCACTCCACCGTTGCTCTCCCACCTCTGGCATGTTCATAGATGCTTAGTCTATGATCGCTAACACAATAAACATTGGGATGATGACCAAGACTGTGTTCTGCTGTTATAGAAATGCAGCTTCCACTGAGCAAACCACCAGTTCCCTCCACAAACACCAGACAGAAGGTGCTACAATGTCCTCCTAGAGTTTCTGGAAGGAACATCAACCCATGAGCAATCAACGGCAAAGGTGTGGATCCTCACCTGCGTGTGCACCTCAGCCTACCCATATCTTTCATGCAGAGTCCTCAAGGGATCCCAGGAGCCCATCCCCATGCCTACATCCACACAATCTTTAAATGCCCTCTGAGGAGTGATGCTGACACATCCAACAGCGAATTTGCTAGTCAAGGAGTGATCCTTAGCTCTGCTTGGCAGCCTGTGCAGCTTTAAAATCATGAACTTTGGGCATTCCTAAGGCACAGGTCTTGGCTATTTTCCTGGGGTTGTCTGAATGCCTGTGTACACCTGTACCTCTGGGAGAAGTCTTTACTACTCTCCTAAGGGCCATCTGGTCTACCAGAAGGAGGGACACATTCCCCACCACAGCTACCCAAAGACTCAAGCCCACCAAGGGACATTCAGAGTAAGTTTGTCTTTAAGGTCAGGGACGCAGTATGTGTAGGCTGGGTATTTTCTGACCTCTGAGAAAACAGTGGCTTGCAGACCGAGCAAAAGGCAGTCATTGTACAATGACTCCTGCACGTATTTCAGCAGACACAGACTCCTTCCCTTGACTTGTGTCTAACAGAAAGCTGAGAGAGAGTGAGGATAACAAATAAGCCTCAGAGTGTAGGGGAGGGCGGGGGAGGAGGTCAGCTTTCTGTGAGGACAGGAGATGGGTTATCATGCAAATGAGGTGCATATTCAAGGTCAAAGAGAGACACTTTGCTCCACTGAACTTAAAAATTAACATTGTAGAGGCAAGTAGCTCTAATCTGGTTGTTTAAGGTTACAGAAAATGGATTAAAGATAAGGCTCAGCAGTTAAGAGCTCTGGCTGTTCTTCCAGAGAACCTGGGTTCAAGTCTCGGCACCTACATGCCAGCTCACAACCATCTCTAACTCCAGTCCTGGAATCAGATACCATCTTCTGGCCTCCAAGGGTTCTGCATAGATGTGGCACACAGATGCGCATGCATGTGGTGTACAGATGCACGTGTGGGCAAAATACACATAGGAAAAAATTTAAGTCTGCCCAAAATTGTAAATACAAATTCTTTTCTGGTCACTATAAACCACATGTTGTGTGAGGCAATGCTGACAAATTCGAAGGGTCACACAGCAATAAGACCCTAGTGGGATGGCCTCATCCCTCATCTGTTGGGGTTTGTGCTCATGTTCCTGATACAAGAGATACAGTTTCTCGATGCTGCCATGACATTGACCCTTAACCCACCTCTACCTCCAAGTGCTCAGGCACTCAAGCCCATAGCCCACAGCCCCCAACAGAAAGAATCATAGCTGTGGGTTGCCTTCCCACCTTTGTTCTCAGCTCTCTGCTGCCTCCCTCCTCACTTCATAGGTGTGACCTGTGTCGGATTCTGTGCTCCACACACCTGTACACACCTAGTGTCAGGAATGCACACCTCCTCTTAGAGTTGATCCTCGGAGGAGAAAACACACAGTAAATGCATAAATTCTAAATTCAAAACACCCCTTCTTGTCATTTTACTTCCCCTTGGGGTAATTATATTACCACCAATTCCTGTTAATACTTGAAAAGAAACCAATCAGAAAACAGCGTTTTTAACATGTATTTAGATAACCAAGTTATTTGTCTTTACTCTTGCCTTCAGTAATTTCAAGCATGCACCTTAATATACCAGGATATTATGTGCTATTGTTTTGTACTAGAGAGCTATTGTTCAAGATGATGAAGTACTATAAATGAGCCCAAACATATACAGATAGTCAAACTTGAAAGACAGTGACAAACAGAAGCTCATGCCTTAGAAACCACCCCCCAGACAGCAGGGAAAGGCAAGAGAGGCCAATAGTCATGGAAGGTTCTAGAAGAACACACAGCTGGGGCAAACTAGGTGGCCTGAGGGCAGGTGGGCCCAAGGGGACCTCTAGAGAGTCACGGCATGCCCATGGCCACCAGGAGAAACAGACAGCAGGGAATAAGCAGTGGAGTGAGAGAACAACGCTATGGGGAAACTGAGGCCATCAGTCACCAAAAGGTTGGTTTTGAGGAGCTATGGAATGATTCAAGGTAAAACAGATAGCATCTCGGGAATTAAGGAATAATCAGTAGTTGTTCTGGCTGCAGGATGGGTGAGGAATTTCAACAGAAAAGCTCACAGAGCAATGACAAGCTGACAAGCTTTCTGTGACCCTGCCATAGGCAGCAAGCACACACCTCATGGGATATCATGGAAGCCTAACCCTGTCCTGAAAGTGTGAGGGAGGAGAAGGACCGCTCCCTTTAGAGAGAGACTCAGAAATATTCCTGAAACTCACTCCTACCAGGATGCCATTTAACCTACACTCTGTTCTGTATGGATCATAGCCATACAATGACACATGGTTCCAGGGGGCTTTCAAAGGTGGCCTTTCTCAGGGGATGGTTGGGGCAGTCATATTCCCTATGTCCTAACATAGCTGCTTCATGCCTCCTGGCCTTTCTCCCACCCCTCACTGGCAGACAGCACCACAATGCCCACACTTGACCGAGGTGTGTCAACCACATGAAGCTCTCAGGCTTCATGGTCTAGGTCACATCCTGTCTCCCCTAGTACTTTCCAGCCACCCCACTGTGAATCACTCCATTCATTCATTCATTCATTCATTCATCCACTCACTCACTCTTTCACTCACTCGCTCACTCACTAAAAGAAATGCTTTATGAACCACTTTACATGTCCAGTGCCAGGATTCATTTTCAAAAGAGCCAGGATTCATTTCCAAAAAGTCAAAAACAAACTAGATATGGTTTATGTCTTCTTGGAGTCAGCCTGACAGTATGGTTGGATACAAATAAATAAGCAATTAAATGTAGCATAACGAGAGAGGAACTGTGTAATCAGGACTGTGTAATTAGTTTCATAATAAATCGGGCATTGAACAGCACTCTGATTTTGCGTTCCTTTGGGTACTTCTAGCATCATTGCCCCTGTTAACATGCAGCTTCCTGAGGACAGGGACGACTGTCCTAATCTAAGCAGTCGCCTGTCAGGCACATTCATTTCTCCACATGGAGCGTGTACATGACAATCTCTCTTGTCATTCATTTCAATTGTTTTGTTTCTATTGACATTTTATATACCATGCTGTAAGGCACATATATGCAGGGAAATGATACGCTATGATTAACAACCTTATATACTGATTATTTACCATAATGTAGTATGTGCGTACAAACGCATGCACCTCTGCATATAAAATTTTTAGTACATTTCAAAATTGGGTTATTTGAGGTTTTGTTACTAAATTATGAGTGTTACTTTTGACTTCAATTTATATTTCAAAATGATAGCAAAATAGACATAAAGACCAACAGAATTCAGCCAAGAACCCTAAATTAAATCCAGTCAAGTAATACTCAACAAACCACTGAAAATATACAATAAAGAACAGAGTGAGAGAAAAACAGACACTCACTCATGAAAGAAGAAAATTAATGGAGAAAAAGCCTATGAAGGCTAGCTCAATCTGATAAGGGACCTGAACAGAGACTCACAACTTAAAAATCCCCAGAAGCAAACAGTGCAGCAAACTCCTTGGTATTGTCTAAGGCAATGAGATGGGGTTTTTGTTTGTTTGTTTTTAATATCACACCAAACCCCTCAGGCAACAAAAACAAAACAAAAAATAAACTGGTAATACCCCCATCAACCTGAAAGCTGCACAGCAAGGGAAAGAATTGACAAAGTGGAAAGGCAGCCATCAAATCAAGAAGAAACATTTGCAAACTGTAGTTCTAATGAGTGTTTGATACCTATCTATGGATTTTATCTGATGACTTTAAAAAGTCAATTACAACAGACACCTTGGGAAATTCAAAATCTAACGAAACATTAAATGAAAGGTTGAGAAGCCCGTGTACTTGTTACTTACCTGGCACGTGTCACCCTGGATGATGGCACAGAAGACACAGACACTGGACTCATGGGTGACTCACTCCTACAGACTGTGTTCAGCTGGATGAACCGTGGGGTTGCGGAGCAAGGACAAAGGGCTCTGACCCATCCAGAGTGTGCAGCTGATGAGCGTGGGGTTCCGCAGGAGTCAGCACCTTAACAACAAATCATTCCCGACCCGAGGCCTGGGAGCCCAATGTGCCCAATGGACCCCCGACAACCGCCTCCCAACTCCAGGTACTGTGCTGCCTAGGTTTTTATAGTGATTTCTCTTTGAAAGACACTTTTCTCTACCCACTTATCATAATGAAGCTGAAAGGAGAGGGCAGACACAAGGACGACAGAATCCCTTTGGTATGTTCCATAAGCAGGAACTTCATGAAATCCCATTACGGCATTTAAGGGGATGCCCATGCCAGTGCTGGGCTGGGGTCTAGGACTCCTAGTGATTTTCTCATCCTGGGCTTCATCTCAAATCTAAACTTGGGAATTTGTGATTCCAAAGCCTTTTCTACTACTAACATTGTCTCGCATTTTTAAAAGATTTTATTTGCTCGCTGGCTATGTGTATATGTGTGTGAAGTGCACACAGATGCCCACACAGTCCCGAAGACAGTGACTGGCATCCTTGGCACTGGGATTGCAGGCATTTGTAAGCTTTTTACCTGGGTGCTGGGAACCAAATTAGGGTCCTCTGGAAGAGCAGGAAATGATTTCAACCCTATAACTGTCTCTCCAGTTCCAGCCTGTCTCACATCTTTGCTGTAGATCTGTACTGCCACCTAATCTTGCGTCCCTTACCATCTATCTGGAAACTCTACTGTCATGGGAAGAGCCAACCACTTCCTGGCCATCCCCGTGTGAGATCTGCCCTTCACAGGGACACAGAGATTGTGGCTTGGTGCCTTAATGAGCAATGTGGTGTTGATCTGAAGCACTCTCCACACTTCTCCATCCTTTGAAATCTGATCTTTAGAGTTTCCTAGTGGGTTCCGTCATCCCTCAACTATTGATTTATTTTAAAAGGTATATTCTATGTTCTTTCTTTCATAAAGAGGATGCATGCTTTAAAATATTCAATTACCGCCTATATTCTTAGAGTTAAGCTAAATCTGTGGAGACTACCCTGATAGGTAACTTCAAGGGGGAATGATTCCCAAATATTCTGAGACCTTCTCTGATTACATAGGTAAATGGGGAGTCTTGACTCTATGGTTCAGGAATGGTGGCAAGGTCAGCCAGTCTCAGTCTCCATCCATCTATGTGCCCCCCCCCACTTGCTCACTCACTCCTAATGATGCCCAGGTATATATAAGTATATGACATGTATATGCATACACATGGAAGCCGTTCCTCAGGAACAACTCAGTTTATTTTCAGAAGCATCTTTCACCAACCTGGAACTGGCTAAATAGGCTAGGAAGTCTGGCCAGTGAGCCCCAAGGGTCTTCCTTTCTCAACCTCCCCAATGCTGGGCTTACAAGCACACACCACCACCACACTTGACTTCCCTTTGGGTTCTGGAGTTCAAGGCCAGGTCTTCATGCTTGCGTGTCAAGCAAGCACTTTACCCAGCCATCTCTCCAGCTCCCAAGGAGCTTTTCTAAGAACATCATTGTTCATTGCTCAGTATCCAAAACCGTTGTACTCAGACTCACCTCCTGCCCAACAGTAAGCTCCAGGTCAACAAGACAGAGTGCTTCATCTAAAAAGGAAAAAAGTGGGTTTCGATGTCTGGGGGGAAGGCTGGGACTTTGAGATGCAAGCCTCAGGGCCAGAAGAAACATGAGAACCAAACTCCTGGAGAGGG
This sequence comes from Acomys russatus, assembly GCF_903995435.1. NCBI lineage: Eukaryota > Metazoa > Chordata > Mammalia > Rodentia > Muridae > Acomys > Acomys russatus. Next base: position 42,499,335 of record NC_067137.1, on the reverse strand, counting down.
AAGAACCTTGTAAGGAGGACACAAGTGGGTAGTGGGTTAGGATGTGTACTTCCACCAAGCTCTTGTCCTCTGTCAGACAGAGGCAACAAGCTAGAATGTCCCAAAGAGAGAAATGGAGACCTGGGGATCTGAATAATTTATCAGAAGAGGTAATGGGCAGATAAACAGAATTATTCTCTACCATGAATGGGTGGGCATAGAAACCTTCTAGTAGCCTCCTTTATCTCAGGAGGCAATGGTTTCCTAGAGGCATACTTAGGTGTCTTAGAGACCAGAGTCCCAGGAGGGGAGCCCAGGAAAGGAAGCCATGGGTTTTAATTAGCACACCCACCCACCCACCCACCTCACCCCCCAAAAGAGCCTGCTGCACCCGGGAAAGCTTCATTTCACTGTGAGACAATAAGCAGCCACTGAAGATTTCGGAGTAGAAGAAGTATCACAGGAGAAAAGTCATTAAGGCAATTAATCTGAGGGCTGTGTCGATGGTGGCTTGGGAGTGGAGCAGAGACGTGGCAATAACTCACACAGGAGAAATTCGATGGGGAAAATGAAAGAAAGGTGGATTGAATGCCAGTGTGCTCACATTTGTCATGCTGGACCATCCCACAATGACACTCCCACAATGCTGCTGGGCACGCTGCAGCCCCCTGCACATTGCTGGGGTGGGTGTCTGGGTGGTCCTCCCACAGGCATTATCACAGCTAAAGGTCTCCGAGATCATGCTGCATTTTGACATTTCGTTTGTTTTATTAGAGCACGATAAATCGTGTTCACGGGGGCTGCAAAAACACAATCAGTGCACGGGAGCCATCGTCATAAGGTAAAGAGCAAAGTCCAGGAGTAATGGGAAGGAAACAGCGTCGTCCTGCCGAGCCTGTCCATGCTGGTGCTGTTCCTTTCCACAGCCAACATCTAAGTATGGATTTCTCAAGACTCCCAGTCTTTGGACTACACCCCGACCCCCTCTCCCAGCAGGTTCCAGTCATGCCATGGAATGCAAAAGAAGTCAAGGGCAGTATGGGTAGGTCTGTCAGAGCAGGTATCATCAGCCATACAGTAGGGAGACTCCAATAACACCTGATCCTCCATGGCTGTTAAACTCAGTCAAAACTGCCAGCGTCTCCCATCAGGAAAAACATCTGGGGGAGGCTTGGTAACATCACTTTTTATTTTGACTGGTGAGTAGACAGGTAGGTATCTTTCTTCAGGGACCTCCAGTAGTTGGGTTGTGAGCCCCAAAGTCCTTGGGAAAAGGCCCTTAAATTTGCAAGGCAAGGCAACTGGTGAGGAGATAATTATTTTTGAGATGGAACTAGAAAGCAACCTAACACCAGTAAAGGCAGCTACGGTGCCTTATGACTGCAATCTCGGTGCCAAGGAAGATAAGGCGAAAGGAACACCTTGAATTCAAGTCCATCCTGAGCCATACAGTGAGTTCCCAGCCATCATGGTCTAAAAAGAGAAACTTTGTCCTAAAAAAAAAAAAAAAAGCAAACAACAACAACAACAACAAACCTATGTAAGGACTAGAAACATAGAGTACTTACTACTCTTGCGAGGACAAGAGTTTAATTCCCAGCACCTATACCCAGGAGGTCTGATGCTTCTGACCTCTGATACTACTTGCACCCATGTGTGCATGCACACACACACACAGTTAAAAATAACAATAAATATTTGAAAAGCAAAAACATAGCAAGGTAGTGGTGGTGGTGGTGCCTGCCTTTAATCCCAGCACTTGGGAGGCAAAGGCATGCTTATCTCTGTAAATTTAAAGCCATCCTGGTTGATAGATTGAGTTCCAGGACAGCCAGGGCTATGCAAAGAAACTCTTGTAACAAAACAAATAATAAAATGAACAACAAAAATAATTTTAAAATGTTTAAAGAATAAGAAAAGGAAGGTAGAATGGTATAATTATATATTAATTAAAAATGATATTCAATTTTTTCAATGTTAAAAATTGGAAGAAATTGCTCATGTTTTGGGCAAGCCTCTTGTTTCAACTTTTCATATTGCCCAAATTTTAGAGGGATGGAATTTATTATGCAGATCAGTCTCTAGGCCTGAGAGAATTACCATACTTCCTGATTCTCAGGTGCAGTCAATTAAAGATGCAACTTCTATTTATTAGCAGCTTTTCAGAGTGGAAAAGAGAGAGAGCGAGATCATGTTAAAAGCATCCATCAATTACACTCGGCATTCAGCTCTCAGAAATCCTTACAGGTGAAAAATAAGCATCGTATCATCAAGAAATATGGTAGTTTAACTCAAAGGTCATCATCAATTAATCATTTTAAAGGACTTAAACAAAATGGGTTCTCCTAGAATGGAGGACATCACTAGGAAGTGACAGCCAGGCCATGTGGAAAACGAAGCAGGTAAGTGTATCTCAGACATCCAAGGAAGCTACCCTGGCTTCTAGAGAAATTCCTGTTTATAAACCAGGAAGACACCAGGTAGGCTTTCTGCACAGAGAAAGGGGATCATTCTCCGTCCTGGCCTGATCTGAAGTGTACAGTGAGGGTTTGTAGGATGAAGATGTGTTTGTGAGTTCTGCAGTGCCTGACACATCTGGTGACACACAGCCTGAACGTAGGAGGCTCAGGTCCACCCTGGTCCCCAACTCTCCTCCAGCACTCCTGTCCAGCCCCCCCACAGCACCCCCTGCCTCCACCACCACCATCCCTATAGCACAGTCTTGATAGTTCTTCCTCCATAAACTCCCACAATAGAGATTGGAGCCTGCCTTGCACAGCAAAAGCTGTAGACAGCATCTTCTGCGGGGTAGCATGTGACCACTGGTGAGCATTGTGCCAGGCCACAGCAGGCCCAGGTACTGTGAACAGGTGGCTGGGAAGAGAGGGGTCCCTAAACAGAAGGAGCCAGCCGCTGCTGGCCAGGCAGTGGGAGGTAGTACGAGGTGTCAGTGTTCTGGTCTTAACCCAGCTATCCTGTCACCACCAAGGAGACTTCAAAGGTTGAAAGGGAACACCAGAGCGTGTGGAAAGTTGAGTTAAAGTGGAACGTAAGAACCAAGGGAAATGGCCGGCTCCCTTGGGACCCAATCTGAGCAAACCACTGGCCTCCCCTCCTTTTACTCCTCTGTAAACACTTCTCTGGCCTCAACCATTTCCCTTCTCCTGAACAACTCCTTCTGCTATGTCTTGCAATGCAGGTTCACTAGAGACAAATTCCCTCCATTTCTGCCTATCTGGGAACTCACTCTCTTTCCCATTTGAGGAGCAATCTCGCTGAATACTCAAGTGAGTCTGGAGGGATTTTTCTTCCTGCTCTTCAGCCTGACACTCACCCAGCTTGCTTGTGCAGTTGTGCAGTGCCCGAAGGCAGGCAGGACATAATTTATTTTCTTACTTCAATATAGGTATCCTAGATTGGGAGTTTGGTGTCCACCGTTGATTTTTTTTTCAAATTTCTCAACCTCTATGCACACATTTCCCCCACTCCTGTCATTACAAACACAAAACATATCGTGCCCTTTGAAAATTAGCTTATTCTTTCATAATCTGTCCTGACTCTCTCTTGCTTTCTCTTTGTTTTCCAGTTTGCAGAGGTTCATGACAGTTTCAGGGCTGTGCGCTCTCCTCAGCCAGCTTGGTCTGCTAATGAGCACACGATGGCTTCTCTCTACCCACGTCTGGTTTCTTGTGTTGCTTCTTGACTCAGAATTGCCAGCTCGCTGCACTCAACTCATTTCAGTGTTACATTAACAGTCCTAGTTGGGTTACTGTCTATGCTGGTAGGTCCTGCAACCTTGCTGTGTCTGAGTTGTCTCTGGTGGCTGGTCACCCTTTTAAACTATTGGTTGATGTCCCTCCAGTGATTGCTGACTTCATGTTTATGGAGACACATGCTAAGGTAATGTGTGCTGTGTATTCTTGCACATTACATGTTTCAAATTTTAATATGGCAAATAATAACCAACATATGTACATAAATACTTTATATGTGTTATCATATTGGGTTAATTATACTTTTGGGTTGTTGCATCTTTAAAAAGATGAAGCAATATGATCCATAAGATGACAGAAGTCAGTATGATCTGTGTGGTTGTGTGGCTGGTGGCAATTATGCTGGGCAAGGGTCTGAGTCTGATTTCTTGACTGTGTTTGAGAGCCTAGAATTTTCTCTCACCTCCTTGTTTCTATTTCTCCCATAGTGTTAGGTTCCCATGGAAACACCTCCTAAGACAGAGTCCAAAGCTGGTGACTCTTACAACTCTTCTTGGGCTTTGTTGGTTAGGTTATTGGTGGACAAGTGGTTTTATTTTGCAGTGTTGGGGATGGGACCCAGGGCCTAGCTCATGCCTGGGAAGTTCTGTGCCTCTGAGTCATGCCTTTTGGCATCTTCTATTGTACAAGAGCCTTGCTGGGATGGTGTATGAGCTCCAGTGAGGAGGGGGATAGCAACACGAAACATATGCTGTCTTTTAAAGAGTTAATGTCTCTGAGATGTGACAAGCCCCTCAACGCCCTGCTCCCCCTTCACACCCTGCCCCCCGCCCCCCGCCAGACAGACTTTCCAGCCTCTCCCTCCACCATACCCCTCATGAGTCCAGAATGGTCTGGGAATGGGCTGGAGTTTCATTTATTCCAGACAATTCTCCCATCATCAAAAGTAGCACAATTCTCCAAAGAATTTGCCTTTCCCTGCAACTTCTTTCTCCTCTACCATGGCAACAGGTGGACACAGGCAGGAAGACCACTGTCTCCACATTCCACTTCCCATCAAGTATTTTGCATGACAGCCATCTAACTGTCTGCAAGGCTATTATGATTTGCATGCATTCCTACATGGCTACAAATCAACCTGGCATGCACAGGTCCCAACCAGTTACAGACAAAACTGCCACTAAATTACCATCCAACAGTCAGATCTGGTTGGTACTCTCTACTGTTGCTTTTGGTTTATGGGCTTGTCCAACTCCCAACTTACATGAGTGTATCTCTGAGTAGATCCACATCATATGACAAGGCTGCAGAAAAGGAAATAACTAGGACCAGAGCTCCACAAATGTGCACAGGCAAGGATCTGCATGTGTACTCACATGTGTATAACTAATTATAAACATGCATGCATGAGCCTATGTACCGCCACTTGCATGCATATGCATGTGTGCATGATACATGGGCAGTTGCATATGCATCTGTATCCAAAGAATTTTCACTGCAACTCTAAGGAGTACACATGATCACGTAGACTTTAATCACAGATATAATGTCACACAGCAGGAGGGATCAGGCAGGATCTGTACCCAGACCTTAGCCTAGGGAGGAGGCATGCACCCTGCAACGGAGTCCACCATTCTGCACATATCCCACTCACACCAAGCTCAGGGCTCTGAGTACTTCTGCCTTCCTTCTGCCATTAAGACTAAAACTGCATTTTCTGACTTCATTATATAATGACAAATGTACACTGTGACAGGCTTAAATATTTTATTCACCCTAAAAATTCAGTTTTGCACTTGGTTCACTGAAAACAAGTCTAAACGCAACTCCCTATACACATCAAAAAGAGAACTCGCAGAAACTGACACTGCACAGGTCTCTATGTGCCTGGGGTGAGGGGGGGGCTCCCAGAGACGGAAGCACTCAAGCATCTTCACCTCGTGCCAGTTCCCTCTGCCCTGGCTGTCTGGTGTCTGTCCCTGCAGCTGCCACACTGATGTAGGCTTCCATCTGAACACGGGATGCTCCTCTAGGAGACAAAGCAGAATTCACTTTCACTTGGTCTGATCACAGTTACTCAAGGCCTTCACTGATGCTAAGTCTCCTCTGCAGGTGAGGCAGGCATCCCAGCTGAAGCTCTGCAAACCTGAGATGCACTCTCCCTGGGTGCTCTGGGGCATCTTAGCACCTCTGTCCAGTGGCCCTTCCTCCTCGGTGTGACTAATGAGGTAAACAGGCTGCAGCACTGGGACCTCGATCATGTTTGGCCCAGAGGTTCCTGGCCCACACTGCACATGTACAGCATCCTGCAAGACTTTTAATTATAGGAAGAAGAGGCTGGTGTGTGTGCAGGCCAACAAGAATGTGGAGATACACTCCTTGGGCTTCCTAGGGAGATTTCACTGTGTGTGCCTGGGCAACAAAACCAAGATTACACACACACACACACACACACACACACACACACACACTGCTCGCAGTTTGGTTGCACCTGAAATCTCATACCTAACACAAACCGCTAGACACAGTTCTTCTGACTGGGCAAGGCCTTCTACGTCTGGGGGCCTTGAGGCTATCTGGTAGACTTCACCATATTGCCCAGGTCATTCATGCCTAAGTACCCCCCCCTCCTCTGCCACATGGGTAGCTGTGAGCCCTGGGGCTAAACGTGACTTTCAAACATGTACCCGAATATTTGGTGGGATGTAACTGAGGCCCTGAGAAACTGTACACCTCAATGGTACCCTGAAGCTGGGGTTCCCACACAATGTTGTAAGATAGCCTTGCCTTAATGGAAGGACCCTCTGACCCTGAGGGTACCACAGCGAGGCATATCTGGGCCTATCCCAATCACAGTGGCCTTGAGGTTAGGGTCTGTTCTGCTTACCTAAGATTTTGAGCATCTGCTCTAGAACATCTCCAGCAAAGCATGGAGTCCCCTCCATAGAATGCTGATAACCACAAAGATGTCAGCCCAAAGCAAAGCATTTCATAGCCCAAGCAACACCAACCTCAAACACACTGGCGCTTGCAACCTGGTGCTCTTTGTGGATCCTTTAACCTTCAGCTCCTTGGGGACTCAGCCTATCATAGGAAGAGTCTATCTGACCAGCAGGAAAGCCATTCAGGGAAAAAATGAGATGAAGAAGTTCCCAGATAGAGAGTTGATTTTCATCTCTTATTGGATGTTGGATTAAGTTTTGTAAAAATTATAAAACAAAAATTCCAAACTCATGCCTGTACAAGGAGATCAAGGGAAATTTTCAAGCAGAGACTTAAGAGGCCAGTCTTGTTTTGCAAGGACTCTAGCAAGCCCCTTCCACCATGTGCCCTCATGATAGATCCCACGTGCACTCAGCCTTCCCTCCTCTGGGTCCTGGACCACTCTACAAAGCATGAAGTTTGCTCTTGCAGCCTGGGTTAGGTACAAGTGGGATAAGGTGACATCCCAGGACTGAGATCCACAAGCCTCTGTTGGTTTGAACGCCTAAGCCATTCTTCCTCATGACCTACCTCCCACATTCCTTCTCCTTGATTTCTCCACTATTATTTCAACCACTGGTCTAGAGATGTACACCTTTCAGGCCCTCAAAACCCACAGGAATGCTTCTGGACAGAGCTGCAGGATCGCCTCCCAGAAGTGTGAATACAAAGGCGCAGCACTTTGTATCTTCTCACCTGCCTGGGTTTCTTTGTAAGCTATAGCTGCTAACTGGATGCACAGCCTGTGGTTATCTGACAGGAGTGCTTCAGCTGCGGAGTAGCCTCCATCAGACTGACTTGTGGGCATGCCTGTGCTTAGGAGTTGCATCCATCAGATTGGCTTCTGGGCATGTCTATGCTGGGGAGTTGCCTCTGTCAGATTGGCTTGTGGGCATGTCTGTGAAGGTTTGTCTTGATTATTCACTGATATAGAAGATCCCATCCCACTGTTGGCAGTATCACCCTGTGCATCCCCCGTGTTGAATAAGAAAGGTATCCAAACATGAGCCTGCGAGTGAGCCAGAGAGTGGAGCCAGCAAGCAATACTCCTCTAACGCCTCCAGGGTCTCGCAGCAATGGGCTGAGGCCTACAAGTGGAAGCTGAAATAAAACCAAGTTGCTTTGGGTCAGTGTTTCGTCATACCAACAGAACGAAACTAGAACACTGAAGATAATTTTTTAAGTGCAGCAAGCCCCAAGACACCAGGAATGTATGAGGCTCTCTGAGCATGCGTCCCAGTCTGGATAGAGAGGCTGGTGTGCACTGAGTCCTCACAGGGGTCCCAGGGAAGAAACCCTGCTGATGGGTATCACAAAGCCTTCCTGTCTCTGTGACTCACTCCTATTACTCACACAGTGTCACCTCACATTGTCACAATGTCAGTATCCAGGTCTTTAGCCCTTCCTGCCTCACAAGACCACCATCTTCAACTGTGCTAAGCAGCTTGGCTTGTGCTTCAGATGGAAAGAATTCAGCCTCTGACACATGCACATTCATGATCCATACATGAACATGTACATGTGTACACACAGGCACACAGACACATGAATTCATGTGCATACACATGTATACACATGCACACACATATGTGCACACACACAAACATAAGCCTTCATACATATATACATACACATGTACACAACACACATGCCCATACAGGCATAAATACACATGTGTACACACATGTACACAGACACATGCATTCATGAATACATGCATATTCATACACACTTGCACATTGTGCCTCTGCAGACTCTCCTAACATCAGGATCCTCAAAATCCTGTTGTGCTACTTATTTCCTCACTCACCCATGTTCTGAGGAGTCACCCGTGGCCTCCTTTGACTTGTCTGTCTTAGTGTGAATCTTAGCATGCATCCCCTGGCACCTGGGCAATGTCACTGAAGGGCTGGTGTAAGACAGTGGGCTTCCAATGCACCTGCTGAATGTGGCTAGCTGTGAGCAAAAGGCCACCTGGCAGCTGGCAGCACAAAGGATGCTTCTTCCCTCACATAAGCAGTCTGGCATGGCTCTTCAAGGCTGGAGGACTGCCAGGCTCCCTTAAGGGACCAGCTAGCTGTGCCTGTCTAACCTGCCCTGGATTCTGCCCTCACAGTCCTGGGATAGTGGTGGGTTGCTCTTGCAACATCAAGCTACTTCCTCTACGAGAGGGAAGAGGAAGCCACCGTGAGGTGTGGCGCTTCTGGAACTTTGCATTTTATTCAGGGAGCATTGTTTCACTTCAGCGCTCACACAGAACTGACCTTGGGAGACAAGGTGCTTTGGGGAGAGCTTCAGAGTGGCCCAGCCTTTACAGCGATTGAATGAAGAAGGAAGAGGAGCTTCAGGATGTGCACATCCTGCCTCGCCCTTCCCTATGACATCAGTCAGCTTCGCCTGGGAGCCACGCAGAGCTGTGTCCTCTGCTCCCACCCGCCAGGCTGTGCGGCACCTACTGTGAGAGACCTTCACATTCTCACCTCCCCATGTCTCATCCACTCTCTAAACCCAGAATTGAAGTTCAAGACTCCCCAGTGGGCTCCTCCTTCTGGACCAGGCAGAACACAATTTATTCAAAGCACCAGGATCCTCTCTCCCAGATCTGAGCACACACTGCGCCATCTCATCACCACAGCCTGTGTTGCCTGTGTGCCTCTCCCCCATGAGTCCTCAAGTGGACAGCTGCTGTCATCAGATCACCATCCAACCTGAGGACCATTCAGATAGTCAGCCTCAGCAACAGCTCCGGAAGCCATTTCATCCTTGTTGCTGCCTTCCACTCCAAACAGAAGAGGAACAGGAGGCACACAGCTCCTTCTGGCTTGCGCAGTGCCATGTGTGCAGATGAGGAAAAACTAGAGGCAGATCCTTTACAGGTCTACCCGCTGTTGTGAATCAGCTGGGAGGAACTCAGCTCAGTACATCTTCTATCACGCATTGGAAGGTACCAAATAGACCCTGGAAACTGCATTTTGCTTCCTTGATAGTATTGAGCAATCTAAGCTATTTCATTCCAACTTACTTGAGGCTCCGTGACAAATTGTCATTTTTTCTGCTAGCTTCACAAAGGGTGGTCCATATACGGCCCTGTCACCCACTTAGGGGAGGAAAAGCCTTCCTATTGGTATTAGATTCCTCAGTGTCGTTGCTGTGCATTTTTGAATGAGTTTGGTGGCATGGGGGTGGGGTGGGCAGGGTACAGGGCACCTTAGCCTCTCTCCAAGATCTTGGCCACTGGTTCTAGCACTCTGAGGCATCCCGGTCTTGTGACCTCTGTTCCTGACCCAACTCCACCCTGTCACCCACTCTCAAAGGACTTCTGTACAGCTGTTACATTTCGAGGGGGTGTGTGGCCTTAAGTGAGCAATGCTGGATCCTCTCTTGCTGGCAGTACCAACTGATAGATGCTGAGGGCAGCCATGTCTTGCCACCCTGAGCCAGGCCTTGCACGTGTCTCTGCATTGAGATTAGGATAATGGAGATCACCAGACTGCTCTGCATTTTGGCACTGTAGACTGTAGGTATCTTCAGAAGCTGATCAGGACTCAGGGGTTAGGTGGGCTCCAGCATATGTCAAGACCAGCAGGAGATGTACCAGGACTGCCTTCCTCCTTAAGCACCCCTGTGGAGGTCACTTTCACCTTTCTGAGTCAGCCGGAAGCAATGGGGCAGTCATAAGACAAACTGTGCAACTACGTGATTCTGCCCATGATTTACTTTCTTCCATTTGCAGGACACAGAGACAGCAGCGAAACTTCATTCTGATCACTGGAGTTTTTATTTTATTTTATTTTATTTTACGTAGAATTGTACCCATCAAATAAAACAACACAAGTCAAAGGTACAATCATTCAATAATAAGATTTATGCTCCAGTGCCTCTAGTGCTGCTCTGCCTTGTTTTTAAACAAAGGGCCTCACAACTTTATTTTGCACATGGCCCTGAAAATTATGTGGCAGCCCTGCTTCTAAATCCTCTAGGAGTGTGTCCAACCATTTCAAACTAAGTCTCTGTGTTAAGGAAAAGGTAACTACCTCCAGCAGCTGGGCACAGGGATTACTCCCAGCTATCTGAATGGGCGGAAAGCTTCTGCCTCTGGGGTGTGAACTCTTTATCTCCTGCCGCTCCAGTTCTGAGGCCCCAAAGTCTTCAGGTCAGAGAAGCACAGCTCCTGACACCTCAGCAGGGAGCGGCACCAGCGTCTCGCAGGCGGATTGGCCATACCCAGACTGATTAGATTGGCCAAATGCTTTAAACATCAAACGAACTGACCCTTGACATGAGACGGGTTGATTTATTACCCTGCTGCCGCAGCTGACAACAAACACGAAGAGCTTGGCTCTGTCTGGTCATTTTTCAAGCTCTTTGCACAGGAGTGGCACCTATATCCTCTAACACATTACAGCAGACAGCCCTGCTAGAATACTAAGAGGCTCCTATTGAGATTTTTTTTAAGAGCCTCAAGAAGAGTCTAATTGAGGGAAACTGAAATGTTTGCTGCGTGCGCATGCCAGGGAACAGTCCCGAGTTATTAAACCCCAGCAAGCTGGAGGGGCTGTGAGAGCTGGAGGGAGGCAGCTGTCCAAGGTCACCTTGCTGTCTGACTCCTGACCCAGCCTGGGTGCCACTCCAAACTACCCTGGTGCCTCAATGGCGAAAAAAGCAGTAAGTACCTTCCATAGTTTCTCAGTGCTGGAGCCAACGCTATCGTGCACGGTTTATAAGTATCTAAATGCTCTAAGATACGTGTCTATACAGCTCTAATTCAAGTTTTGTGTATGCAGAGTACACTATCTGTCACCTGTGTAAGGAAGCCATAAAGATGAGGAAACACATCACCTCTTTGCCACTGACGCTGTGAGGCAGGCACAGGTGCTTTGGGATTATATACCCCCAGGTAGTGCGTGGCCATTATCTCACTCTTCACAGATTAAAAGCCAGGTCTCGGAGGAGCGTCTTGTTCCATGTGGCCATGTTTACCTGAATGTGTCTTTGTTCTAAGCCCAGGCTGTAGTGGCAAGAGCCCTAAGATGTTGGTCTCCTTGTCCCTTTCGGATAGACCTACTCATGAAGAAGCCAAAGTCCTAGAGCCTAAAATCAAAGAATCAAACACATCTGCTGACCCACACACATCTGCAGAATCCAGGCAACAGGGCTGTCAGAGAGCTAAAGGGGACATCACATCCAGGAAGGAAGCTGAGAGTACCCTCCTTCCTGCTGACAGAGCCACTGCAGGCCTCCCAGCTCTGCTAATCTTTCCTCTGTAGCCATTTGCAGTTGTCCACCATGACATGCGTAAGGCCTTGCCTCTGGAGGGAGAATCCAAATCCCAAGTATTGGCGATAGAGTGACAGAAGCAGTACCAAGCTGGGCTACATGCCCTCCTAGAGGGCCACAGGGAGGTTTTGCTAAGTGGCCTCTTCATAACTTTTATTCCTTCATAAACCAGAGTCACTGTGAGCTTGCACGCAGTCCCATGCCTTTAAAAGAACAGCAAACAACAGCCTTTTGCCTGAGATGGAAAGTCTAATAACACACACACTCCCGGGAAGTTGATGGGGAAGTCGTAACAAGGACATATTGCAGAGTTTAATTAAAATTTTAGGTCTATTTAGGCATTTTAAATAAGTAGCAATTTCCCTGCTTTGGGAAAGGAGTAATAAAGCAAGAGAGGTGGGGGGGGGGCGGAGAATGGCAGAAATGCACCCATAAAGTCCCTTATCATTTAAGTGGCACACCCTGCAACAAGGAGGGTGGCTCAGCTTCCAGGAGGCAGCCAGCCACACAGGAGGTGAGATGCCTCCTCTGGGGACTGTGGCTCTGCAGGGAGGAAAGAGCAGAAGCTGTCCCCTGGAGGTCCTGTCAAGCCCTCCCAGAATGCTCTTGAGTGAAGCCTGGGCTCGGCTGGCTCCGCCCACACATTCAGAGCTGCAGAGCTGATTGCTGGCCTGTCATTCTTAATCATGAGCAGATGGTCAAGCAACACCAGACATCTGAGAAACAGTTCTAACAAGGAAGCCAGTGACCAGAACAATCTGATGGGAACAAAAGCAATTTGCAGGAAGCAGAGACTAGACAGGAAAAGGGGAAGGTGAGAGGGAGGGCCCACCGAAGAGGCCACATCCATGTTGCAGGAATGAAAGGCTGACAATGAATGCTTATGAAGAAAAGACATGCGGAGAACAGAAGAGCCATTCAGAATCTGAGCACAGGAAGGTAGATTTGTGGCCACTATGAAACGGAGAAAAGCTAGATCTCGTTGTGTTTGCCCTCACAATGCAGCCAGGGAAGGGAACCTACAACCTACAAAAGAACACCCGCACTAGGATCCCAAAGACAGCCAGGGTCCCAGTAACGGTGATTTCCTGAGATCTTATGGAGATGCAGCACAGAGAAGGAGGACCACTTACAACAGGGTGCATATACATTGGCAGGAGGAACTCAGATGAAAACTTGGACCAATTTCTAGGAGATGAGTATGAGCTATTTGTTGGATCTGCAGCCCTTGAGGACAAAAGAAATGCACACGAATCCACAGATGCTTCTATAGCCACTAGGTCATCATAGGAGGAGAGCCAGCACTGCTGTGGGGCGGGGCTGGGGGGGGCTGGAGGAGGAGGGCACGAAGTACCACAGACTGAAGTTTGACGGGTGTGGTAACATGGGGACCCCTATAACTGTGAGAGGCAAGGATGGCACCTGCCCAGGTCAGACCCACTGCAGAACAGGGGTTAGGTTCGTGTGTGTGAGTCCTTCCTGGAAGTCTCTAGCAATGACCAAAGCTAAATCAGAATGAGAGAAGAAACCAGCCCCTCTCCCCTAGCACTGAGCTAGGGAGCATACACTGACAAAGAAAGAGGGACTGCTCCCGAAGAAAGATATGGTGGCAAAGATGGGTGCTCTCTGATGTGCGCTTGCAGAGGGAAGAGCCAGTGCACAGGGCGGCCCAAATACTAGCAAGAATATTCTAGTGCATCAGCCCTCACCCTGAGTACAAGGAGCTGTTGGCATCAGTGGTGTGCTGGGGCAACCACAGCAGCAACAGAATCCAGGCCAACTGCCACCATCAACTATACATAGTAGAGGCACAAGATACTTTCATTTACTGCCCTACCAAGAGCCCCAGAAACTGCGTTATACACTCACATGCCCCCCCCACACACACATACACACACACACACACACACACACAAAAGATTTGGTGTAAAGAGAACTGTTGTGCTGTAGGACAGGGTACAGTGTAGGCTTCCACACAGTGTTTAAAGTAACCATGAGTAACATGTTAATAGCTGTATGAAATAAGTCTAGATGTCCATCACAGATGAATGGATATGAAAGGTGTGTGTGTGTGTGTGTGTGTGTGTGTGTACGAGCACGCACATGCATGTGTGTGTGTGCACAAGCATGCACATGCGTGTGTATGCGCGCATCCCCACATGTGTGCACATAATGGATATTTATTCAGCCACAGAGAATAAAATCACGTCCTTTGCAGAAAAAAAAAAAAAAAAATAGATGGAACGTAAGATCATGATGTTAAGTGAAATGAGCCAGATTCAGAACAATAAATAGCACATTTCATCTCAGATGTAAGAGTGGGGAGGAGGGTACCAAGAGGTGTGAATATGAGCAAAGGAAACTATCTGCCTGTGTGAAGATGCCACAATGAACCCTATCACTCTGCACACGTGCAGAAAGTAAGGACTTTCTTTATGGATACACTGTGAGACACTGGCAGCATGCTGGGACTTGTGAGGAATTTCAGGGGAGACTGTGACTCAGAAGGAATCAGTTAGAAATATTAAAACCAGTGAACAGACACAGGAACGAACATAAAGTATGCTCCTGAGAGGCTCTTCAGCAGACTCAGGGATACAGCAGCAAAATGGAACAACATGTAAACCCTGTGGGGCGACATGAGACAGTCCGGTATGGCCAAAACCCAAAGTGGGGCTGGGGAGAGGAGGTAGCAGAAGGAAGGGAGCATCTAATAAACGCCAAGGATTTCTCCAGAGCAGCAAAAGACACCAGTGACATGACCCTTTCGGCTCAACAGCAAAATGACTGAAAAGCAAACCTGAAGCTGGGCGTGGTGGCACCTGTAACCCCAAGCATTTGGGGAGGCAAAGGCGTACTGAAAAAATATTAAAGGAGGCATAAAACATAGGCTAGGAAGGAACCTCCACTTTTAGCTAAAGTAGGCGCTGTGTCACTTTTCTTGGCAAAATGTGAACAAACACCAATTCACCCTGATAGAGCCCCAACAGCAGACTAGAGAAATTATTTCACTGGAGTGTAGCTTAATAAGCTTTGTTGCACTTTAGTTTACTGCACCTGCTTACAGGATCATAGACAAGGGTTACTTCCAGAGGCATGGTATGCCAAAATGCAACTGCATCACCTAACAGCCCACCCCAACATGTGTGACAACCCATGAAAGCTGCATCCCTGAAACTCTCTGCCCATTTCATAGGCATCTTCACTGAAGAGCCTTCCCTTCCCAGAACTGGTTTACTGATTTATAACCTTGGAGAGGAGCCTTGTGAAGCTTGCAACTTCCTGAGCTTCCCTTGCCTCTTAAGTTCCTGTCTTACCAACCCCATCTTCCTCCTGGGGACAAATGCTTCCATTTGGAGGAAAGACATTCCTAACACAGAACAAATAAGAACTAGGCTTGCTTCCAGCCAGGAGCAACTACTACACTGAAAAGTACATGGAAAGACAGTTTCCAAACCACTTGCCCCAATAACTGCTAGCTATAAAAGGTGGGTGGCTCCCTTCTATGCTGCAAATAGCTGTCCAGCCAGTGGTGATAGGTTTGGAGTACCTCATATCAAGATGAAGCCACGTGACAACGTTCTGCCCAAGAGAAGTACGTCAGTGCTCTGTAGTCTATATCCACACTCAGAGTCTACACTATCCCTCTCCTCAGAAGGCAGATGATGTATAGAGCTGTCTAGGATGGCAGTACAGAGAAAGAGGGACTGCTGTCTAACAGTTTACTCAGAGATCAAAACATTCCACCCCTGAGGAAGCTCCTTAACCAGGAAGATAAAGGACTCAAAGTAGCTTCACGAAGTCCCTGAAACTGATCAGGTTCACTAGGCTCCTCCCTGCCAGAAAAAAACAATCAAAGCTGAGTCCCGGTAAGAAAGGAAACCAAGCTGCAAAGAAGAGCCTTAGACCAGGCCTGCTGCCTGAAAGAAGCAGAAACCAACCGAGCCACCCAGAAGAGGTTTAGACCAGCCTGGAAAGGATACTCTCCAAGCTGTTGAGCCGCGGGCAAGCTGTGCAGTGCGTTCCAGGTTCCCAGCGTTGTGAGCTGTCACCCGTGCTGGGGTAGGCTTTGCTAACGCAGCTGTCTTTGAGTCATTTCTGCTCTGGTAAATAACCCTAATACCACTCATTTGCTCAGCAAGTTACTTTTGTGGTATCCATGACTTTAGTGTGTTGTGGGATCCCTATCTGGGGTGAGAAGGTATGTGTGTTGCATTTCCCCAGGGAAAGTTTTGTCACACAACAGAGAAAAATGCTGAGAAAGAAAGATGGTAGATAAGACAGGTGGTGATTTTAAAATGTAGATAGATAGATAGATGACAGATAGACGATAGGTAGGTGATAACTAGATACATACATACATACATACATACATACATACATACATGATACACAGACATGGATTATAGACAGATGGATATATAGATAATAGACAGATGAATGATAGATAGATGATAGACAGATGGGTAGAGGATAAATATAGATAGATGATAGATAGATGATAGATGGATAGATAGATAGATAGAGATAGATAGTCAGATGATAGATGATAGACAGATGATGAATGATAGATGGATTTGGTCACACAGGTTTGAAAAGAGGTTTTGTGCTCAAAGTAAAAAAGATTCAAATCCTCATACCTGCTTAGTTGCTACTTGGCCTTGTGACCTTACAAGAGCTGTGCCCTTCACACAGGCTGAGAGTTTCCTCATCTCTGCTATTAGATGTTAGGGAAGATCCACATTTTTCAGACAAGTGTTATGGGAGAAATGCAATGCATAGAAGTTGAGACACTCCCTCCATGGCCAGCCCAAGAAGCTTGACGCAGTTCAATGAATAACACTGTTGGGGAACCGACTCCTCCCTAAAGCATCAGATCACCCTAAGGCCCTGCAAGACAAACACTTAAGGCATGGCTGCTTGGCTAGCTCCGGGCACCCAACGCCCCACATCTTAAAAGCATATGAAAGAGAGACCTGGGTGGCTAGCTACTGTGTCCCTAGCTACTTTCAGGATGACCACAGGCTCTCACTCATATCACTGTTGTATCCAGTGCTGGCAGCATCAGGCAGTCGGTGTCTTGTGCATTGTTGACACCTGACAAATACTGAAGACAAGGAAATTCATGAACTAGTTTTGATGGTGATTACAACAGAAATATAGTCATTGATCAGCTAGCTATCCAGAGGACTTATTACCATCAGGGAGCAGTGGGCTAGGTGCCAGAGGTGAAGATAATTCTCTCTCCATAGGGTCCTGTGCAACTGTTGCATGTGACATGGTGTGATGCATTACAGACCAAAGTGGGAAGGGACAGACACAAGGAGAATTGTCCTCAGGCCAGCACAGGTGCAGAGGGGCTGGGAAGGATTAAGTGGTAAGGAAGGGCTTACTGCTAGACTCTAGCAGATGTAAAGAAAGGAGCTGCGGAGGAAGGGAGGGCAGCAGGGGAAAAAAGGATAGAGGGAGCTGTTAATGTGTGTCAGAAACCTCAGCTCTAGATCCTTGAAGTTTCTGACAGCTCCTGGGCATTGGCAAGCCTTGTCAGCCTAGGCACAAGTGTCAGGCCCAGAGTCACCTGCATCAGACAAGGCCACAGGCATCAGAGGCTGGGCAGCACTGGACAAAAGAGAGATGAGCATGTCCCACAGCAGAACCAGTGCCAGGAAGCTGAGCTCTGAGGAAAGTAGATAGAGGTAGAATTGTAGTGTCGAAAGAAAGCAGCACATCTAAGAAAGGTTAGGAGGATGACCCAACCTTACGGCTAATAATTTATTCTGCTTTTTTTTTTTTTTAATCCTCTTCCAGTGGTTAGGAGTGCTATGTGTCTGAGGCGTTCTCTAACCAAATCTTCTTTCTTGAAGCCTTGATTAAAATCTCTTCTAAACTGAGATAAAAGAATCATCTTTTATTTATTATCCTCAAAAAAAAAAAAAAAAAAAAAAGCTGTCCCCACTCCACCTCTGTCTTTGATAATAATTCTTTCTTTCATGCAGATCTAATGTAGTCATGTGGGTTGGAAACCTGGGGCTCCATGTTACACACAAAGAACAAGTGGAAAGAAAATTGATTGCCCAGGCCTGGGGACTTTCAGTGCTGCCCTTGGGGTAAACTTTGGATGGAACTTAGAGTTCACAAAACCACTTTATACAGCCCAAACTGTCAGCTACTGGCACTGCCTCATACCCTTCACCAGCTCCTACTGACCCAAACAGGAAAGACAAGACCATCAGAACATGAGGTAAAACCAGCCTTTATTACAACAAAGTGTGAAAGCTGGCAGCTAGGGCAAAGATGGGAAACCAGGAGAGTAGCATGAACATTGCAGCATCCTGGCACCCTACTGCCCTCCCCTCCACAGTGGACGATTTGCCCAACTCAAGTTTCTCAACAAATACATCCAGCAGGATGTGGAGTGCAGAGTGCCTGCTGGACACACACTCAGATGGAATTTTTTTGCTGTTTTCTCTCTGCACTAAACAGGGCCACATGTTCTGAAGTGTTTGAGGCTCAGACTGCACAGGCAGCGTGTGAAACAATCTTGCTGGCTAGACAGAGAAGTGGCCTGAAATCCAGACCTAACCCATTTTCATCCTCTATTTGACCGATAAAGATAGCTTTCCATTCCAAAGCAAAGCAGCGACATAATCCAGGCAAAATTGGATTCCTGCACCTTATAAACACGCTTTCGATTGGCACAGCGCAGCCATGGAATCTCAGCTCAGCCATGTGGGCCGCTTTCCACCATGAAGGGCACAGTCTGGCGGGCCCTCTGGGACATCACACAGCCTCCTGTGACAAATGTCAGTTGCAACACACAAAATGAAGTCTCCATCCCACTTGCCTATCAAAATTTTCACAGAGTAAATCAAGCCCCTTAAAGCCATTAGCTCAGTTTGAAGTGGTCCTGAGTGGGTTCTCCTCCTGTGTCCAGGAATGCCTTCGCGATCTCAAGGGTAAAGTGGACAGCTTGGTACTAATTATTATAGCTCTGTACTTAAAAAGAAATAATCAGCCTTACATTTATTTTATGTGTGGGGGCATTTTTACCTGCATGTATGTCTGTGCATGCAGTGTCTGTAGAGGCCAGAAGAAAGTATCTGATTTCCCTGCAATTGGAGTTACAGATAGTTGTGAGCAGCCACGTGAGGCCCTGTGAGTTAAACCAGGGTCCTTTGGAAGAGCAGTCAATGCTCCTAACAGCTGAGCCATCTCTCCAGCCACTAACATTCTACTTTTAAAGACAGTGTAACATTTTGTCACAGGACACAGGTACACATTGATGCTGTTCCCATCTCATTGTACATATTCAACTGAGTACCTGTTATGACCACAGAACAGGTCAGGCCTGATAATACAAAAAAATCAAATACAGCATTGGCCGGAGCACTGAGACCTGCAGGATGGGGTTTGAACCGGCCTCCCACTCTACCCAGCTATGCATGGTGCTTAATACATGGGGCAGGAAACAGGAACCTGAGCAATAAGTGATATGTGTGGTCATGTCCTAAATGTGGAAAGGAGATGCTGAGAGGGTGAGAGAGGGAAATGGGCAGAGCAGGATAACAGCAGAGCAACATACTGACATCGATGATGTTTCATCATCCTATCACAAATGGAAAACTAAAGATTTGCATCACTTCCTGGTGCCACATATGGTGAATAGCAAATCCTAAGCCCATCTTACCTGGTTTTTACAGACCATGCATGTGACCACAACTCCTCTGTAAGTGCCCCATGTTCAAAACATAAGGGATGGTCCTGGAATAAAGGACCAAAAGCCATTCGCAGATGTCCATCTAATACACTGTGCTAGGCAACATTTATTGCCCAGAGCCAGATGATGTGCTGGTAGGTCCAACTGCTAAACCACTATTTATCACACTAAGACCTTTCATCTGCATCTGCTTAGTGATTTCAAAAGTATTTAAACTTCCAGCTTATTAAACTACTGAATAGGGAACATGTTTCAGTCATGGATCCCAAGTGTTTCCCAGTCACATAACTTGAGGTGCTTCAACCCATTAACCCAGAGATTGTTTTCTTCCACATCTAATTGATCCCAGCATCAATTCCTAACCTAACCTGAAGAAAACCTGGAATTGCTTCTTTAGTAAACAGAGACCCGCTTGGGTATGCCTCCTGTATTGTTTTCACTTCCTGCCTGATTTTAATACACATTGAGCTCTGGTGGCTGGCAGAATTCTCTCATAGAGGTCAACATGAAACAAACCAGAGATCAGTGAAGACAACCAGACTTGATAAAAGCCACAACCCTAGAGAGGCAAGGGGAAAACATCTATGACTGGGACAACATTCGCCATTAATTTTTCTTCCATGAAAATTCTCAAATTTTACACTGAATCATAAAGGCTAAAAAGAAACCTATGGTTAAGATCTAGTGGAATCTTCACTGTGTTACAGACATAAACCAAGGCCTTTGGGATAAGCCAACAGTTAGATATAACAGAATTAAGATCCTAGAAATGAAGAGTACGTAGAGATGTAAATTGATTTCCTCTTGCCCACCTCTTAAACTGAGCATGCTTAGAGGCGTTAGCTGGGAACAGAACAGAAAGGGTCCACTAAGATGCTAAACATGGCGTTGATGCTTCAGAAGGCTTTTGGTTCTAGAGAGACTATTGGAGTATAAGCCACAATGGGTTTGAAAATAAACCTGAGGGGCATTCCAGACTCCCCTTGAAGACACTTTAAAGCCATGTTCAAAAGTAAATACATAAGAGACAGACACAAAAACATACAAGGCATTATGAAGAACCCAATGAATATGAGAAAGGAAGAAAGGAAGGAGAGAAGATATTCCTGGCCAGTCACGTTTCCAAAATAAATTCAGCCATGAGAGGTGGAGGCAAGAAGATCAGGAGTTCAAAGTCAACCTCAGTGACAGTGAATTCAAAGTCAGACTAAGCTATACAAGACCCTGTCTCAACAGAACAAAATATAGTGAAAAATGAAAATCAGGGTCTGTGATGTGGCACTAATGGTAGAGTGCTTGCCTAGCATGTGGGAGGCCTTAGGGTCCACCATGAACTCTAAAAAAATAAAATGGGAGACATTAGTTTTCAGTGCTGTGTGACAAGTTAACACAGACTTACAGAAATAAACCATTGTGCATATATTTACTCAGAGATCCTTGGAACAGAGACATGGGCAGGAGCCTGTCTGTTTCTATGCTCAGCACTCAGAGCAGCACTCAGGCATGGCCCACAGCTGGGGTTCTCAGCCGAAACACAGGACCTTCCTCCAAGCTCCTTCAGATTGTCAGAATACAGTCCTGAAGGTCTTCTTTTTCACGGCTATGGGCCAGTGATCACTGTAAGCCATTAGAGACCACCTATATCGGTAACAGTTCCTGGCATGGCTGTATGCATATCCTCCAAAGTATGACGGGGAAACTACTGAGATCTATCTAATCTCAATGGGTGTAGGGTCCAAGCTACACCTTCAGAATCTCTCCTGTACAACAGTGTGATCCCAGGAAGGCAGCCTCCTCTCCTCATATGTCTACGTCCCACCTGCACTGAAGAAGAGGTTCACAGGCCTACGGGCCATGGAAAGACATTTTAGAGCTCCACCTACCATAGTAAGTGCTGGGGGAGAAAAGAGAAAGGAAAATACTAAAAATAGAAAGAAAGAAAGTAGCAATACAGATACCGCCTTGATAGTGAGGACCATGGAAGCCAGGAAACAGGTAAATGGTAGCTGTAGGATTAATTGTCCATACATATATTCAAAGAAAGACTAGATTCATAAATATGAGAGTGAATAAATGTGCTTTTTAACAAACAGGATTTAAAAAGTCAGATTGTACAAATACATAAAAGAATAAAGAAATAAAACAGGAAGCCTTCAATAGAGGAAAAATAATCTCAGAAAGATGTGTATTGATATGGGGGGAAATGAAAACTAACAGAAAGGGTTAATATTATGACTGTCTCTAACTGAACATGAATTCATTAAGATAAAAATTATTCCAGGATTTCAAGCATAAGGAGAATAAAATATAACAATCACTGCCAAGAAAATATAGAGGTCACAGTGTAAGAATGCCCAGGAAGTAACAGAAGTAACAATTTAACGTACATGCCTCTAAACCAAGGACACCTGTTTTGGTCTCTACAGCAACCACTGGAGAGTAGAAGTATGGGTAACCGTGAAGGTAACAAGGTCAGGTGTAAAACACAAGAGAAATGCAACTGATCAAAACAAAGGAGAACAAAGAACAGATGGTACAGCTAGGAAATGAGAGAGCAAAATGCCTGGTTTAAATACAACCATATAATATGAAAATGTAAATATTATAACAGCAAAGATTTTCAAAATTGAAGTATATGTTTATATATAAGAACACAGAAAGTTTAAAATAAAAACTGAAAAAGATATACATTGAAAATACTAAATGAGCAGGTTGTGGTGGCACACCTGTGAAGTCCCAGCACTGTGGGAGGTAGAGGCCGGCAGATCTCTGAGTTTAAGGCCAACCTAGCCTACAAAGAAAATTCCAGGACAGCCAGGGCTACACAGAAAAAAAAAAAAAAAAGAAAGAAAAGAAAAGATTGCCACTGTTGTTCTTCCTATGGAGCTCCTGTTACCTCCAGGTCTTTCTATCAGTCCCTTCATTTTTCCACAAGACTCCGTACTATTTGCCCAATGTTTGACTATGAGTCTCCACATCTGTTTGGATCTGCTGCTGGGTATAGGCTCTTAGCAGACAACTCTGATAGGCTCCTGTCCGTGAGCATAGCAGAGCATTCTTAATAGTGTCAGGTTGGTTCTCTCCCATGGGGTGGGTCTCAGGTTGGACCAGGCACTGGTTGGACATTCCCTCGATCTCTGCTGTATCTTTATCCCTGCACATCTTGTAGACAGGGTATATTTTGGGTCAAAGTTTTTATGGGTAGGTGGGTGTTCCCCTCCCTCCACTAGGAGTCCTCTCTAGTCTCCATGACCCCTGCTACTAGGAGTTTCAGCTAAAGTCACCCCCATATCCTCCCAGAAGCCTACCCTGTCCTATGCCTACAGCTTGTCAGAGAGATGCCTCCACCATGGTTTTTCTTCTCTCCACAGGCCCTCTGTCTTCCCACCACTGCTGTTCCCAGGTCTGTTCTCCATTCTGATTTCTCTCTTCCCTTTCTCTCTCTACCCTGTTCCCTCTCTTCAGCCACTTCCTTTGTCTATTCTATTTTCCCTTCTGAGTGAGATTTAAGCATGTGGAGACTGAAGCACCAACCAAAGACCATGAATAGATTGGACATGGGCCCCCTACACAGATGCAGCAGAAGGGAAGCTCAGGCTTCTTGTGGGTCCCTAGGAAGGAGAGGGGAAGCTATCTCTGATATGAACTCAGCTGCCTGCTTTTGATCACTGCCCCCTGGTGGTACTACCTCACCAGGACACAGGGAAAGAAGATGTGACTTGGTGAGCTAAGGTGGGTGGGTGGGTACGGGAGGCTGCCCTTTTCTGAGGAATAAGGGAAGGGGAATGAGGGAAGAGGGAAAGAGAGTGGGACCAGGAGAGGGAATGGGCTTCACTCGGGATGTAAAGTGAATTAATTAATTAATTAGTGAATGTCAAGAAACTAAAATACCATAGAGGAGATATATATATATATATATTGCTTCTAGCTCATTGCTATACATTATTTCTCATATGTGTGTTTGTACACCTCCCCATAAACACAGTATTAGTGCAAATCAGAACTTCCAGAGCAGTTCATTTCATCAAAGGGGGAAGAGCTGCAACCACTCTGGTGAGAACCCTTAATGTGGCCTCTCTGACATCAGACAGTTTCCAAATTGGAGCAGATCAGTATCTACTGCAATACAGTCCACACAACACACACACCAAGAGCTGCTAGGAATGTGGCCACGCATTTAAAATGCCATTTCTCGAGCATCTAAACTAGAGGGTGTCTGCAGGGAAACAAGGATTCGATGTTGTATTTGATCAGAATATAGAAAAAAAGCTAAAGGGACGAAAATATCAAGTTGATTCAGGCTTATACTGTATTTTGGTCTGGTCTTATTCAGACATAATTTATAAAAACATCAGCTTGGGTATATAATACTCAAATTTATGTTTGACTATCAAGCCCATAAAAATAAGTTTTGTATATGATAGCAAAAACCCTCTGTAACTGTGGGCTTCTCTATATTTCCTTTTAATAAACTTTGTTTCTGTTATTATATATTTTTAAATTGTGTTTTTAGGAACATACTGAGTTAAAATTTAACTTCCTATTATACTTCTTCTATTTAGTAATATTTCTCTTCTAAATATGCTTGTTGACTTGAAGTCAATTACATCTGAAATGAGTTGAGCTGTATCAAACATCTTTCATTTAGTATTTTCTTTTTTTGTTTTGTTGTTGTTGTTGTTAGTGGTGGTGGTGGTGGTGGTTTTTTGAGACAGGGTTTCTCTGTGTAGCCTTAGCTGTCCTAGACTCACTTTGTAGACAGGCTGGTCTAGAACTCAGGGATTTGCCCTCCTCTGCCTCCCGAGTGCTCCGATTAAAGGCGTGAGCCACTACTGCCCAGCAAGAAATCATTTTTTTATAAACCATAAGTCATTCAAAACAAAGTAGAAAAGGAGAGATAACAAAGAGTACAAAAATAAAATTGTAAAGTTCATTGTTTAAGAAAGCAAATGCTGTTAATAATCTCCTTGGAGACAAGATGCACAAAACATGACCTCAATAAAGAAAAGTTCAGTAGTACAGACTCAGATCTTCATAACCTAAGATCACACCGCAGCCTCTTCCATGTGACACCAGAGGCGGGAGAGTGGGGGCTGGAAGATGGATCAGTCAGCCAAGCATAGCTCTGAGTATCTGAAATGTTAGCTGGCAGGGACAGAGACAGGTGGGTGGATCCCTGCCGCTGACTGCAACTAATCCAACAGATTTGTGATCTCTGAGTTCAACTAGAGACACTGGCTTGTTTACAGTCATGCTACCTTGATTAGCAGGTCTCCTCTAATCTTGGGAGTTAATCAGGGTTATGCCTGGTTAGTATTTGAATGAGAGAGTACAAAGAATTGAGGAAGACACCCATTATCAACCTCATCCCTCAACACACACACACACACACACACACACACACACACACACACACACACACACAGAAAAGCACAGGAAACAAACAAACATACATACAAAAAAAAAAAAAAAAAAAAAAAAAAAAAACCCTGATAACTTGATTTCACCAAAATTCCCAAGAAAGACAATGGAAAGTTAATCATGAAATGAAGACAACCACATCAAAGATGGCCACATGATTTCAGGAGGTCTTGTCCAACAGGGTTTACAAATGGCCAATGCTATGTACCATGAGTCAGAAGACCACCATTGACAGAAACTGCAGTGACATGTCTTCACACCCAAAAGGCTGGCTAGACCCAGAGAACAACTGTTGGGAAGGATTAACGGAATAAGAAACTCCACACATGGACAGTGGGGACAGGTGGTAGCACAGCTACTGCATATAGTTTATCTATCTCTCAGAAACTTTTTAAAAAGTGGCATTATGATGCAGTAATACAGTTTCTGTGCCTACACACACACACACACACACACACACACACACACATTTACTAATTGGCCTACTCAATGACCATTCATGCTTTGTTTTTTAACCTTTACCATGCAAACTTTGTGAAGGAAGGGGCTTAACTTCCACTGGGAAACCACTATGGCTCTTTCCGAACACGTTCTCATCCAGTCTTGCTGGAGTGACGTAACAAACTGACTACATTGCTAACCTGAGTTGGAAGCAATAGAGTGATTTATCATATTCTGGAGTTTGGAAGTCCAAGATGAAGGCTCGAGCCAATTGGGCATCAAGTAAGAGCATCTGAGCTCATGGACAGTACCACCTCAGCATCCACACCTCGTGGATGGCTGAGGCAGTGTGCTGGGGTTTGTTTTCTAAGGGCATCAATCTCATCATGAGGCTTCTGCCTTTATGATCTCACCACCCCCTGACCACACTAAAGTCAGGATTGCACATGTGAATTTGGGGGACCATGGTGTATCCCTCCACTGGTCAAAGTAACAGTGACTGGCAGAGGGTGGGGAACATGAACAACTTGAGCGTGAGGCTGATGTGGATGTAGACTCCTACATATTTTTAACTCTGCTTTTTATGTGCATTTTTCATAGAAAATTAAGCTGCATCAGTTATTGTAAATAAAATTTTAAAAAATACTTTCCAATAGCTAAAGTGGAAAAAGTCTGAAGGAATTTGTATGTATATCAACTCTTAATACCTTCATTGAAACCTTATGGAAGAAGACAAACACAATAGCCTGCCAAGATCAGTCCACTCAGGAGCCTTTGGCTCTTCCCAGGCCGACTTAGCAAGTCTGTAGTGGGTTTCTGGAGCAAATGTCCTGCCTGCGTACTGTGTGACTCGCAGCACTCCTTCAATTGCTGAAAGGGGCTGGCTAGACACATAATAGCAAAGAGCATCATAATAGAGAAGTGCCATCCTGGGGACTCACTACATATCATTAGCACAGTGGGAGAGCGGTGTCCAGATCCTTGTGCCTTCCAGCATTTCCTGGAAGTTCCTGGAGGTTTTGAACATGGACTGCTCTTCCCTGGGTCTTCTGGATGCTTTGTGGAAACCTGACTATTCCCTGAAAAGTGCAGTTGACATGGTGTGTGTGTGTGTGTGTGTGTGTGTGTGTGTGTGTGTGTTTGGGGGGGGAGTGCTCAGTTATCACACCCAAAGCTGGTTAATTCAATGGAGAGGAAATCATCCCAAATCTGAAATTTGAAAGTGTACAAATGTAAGAACTTGAGACAGCAAAGTGACAGTCAGTTGGCTTGGACATGTGTGCTGGAAGCAGGAGGCAGATCTGTGCTTTTGAGGACAAAGGACTAAGATGGCAATCAGCAAAGTAATGCCACCCAGGGCATCCCTGTAGTCCTCCTAGCCACATTCATGTTCATCACCATCTTCCTGAGGGGCTGTCAGACTGATTTTCCAGGTCTTGTCTGACACAGCCACATAGACTCATGAGGACCAGCCATTCTGCTCAGGTGTCCTCTGGTGGCCAAGAACTACCACACAGGAGATTCCTAAGCTGACGCCATTGTTTCTGTTTGTTTGTTTTTGTTTTTATTTTTTGAGACAGGGTTTCTCTGTGTATCCCTGGCTATCCTGGACTCTCTTTGTAGACCAGGTTGGCCTTGAACTCACAGCGATCCGCCTGCCTCTGCCTTCCAGGTGCTGTGACTAAAGGCATGCGCCACCATGCCCGGCAGCTGACGCCATCGTTTCTGGAAATCACCAATGTGTCACATTGTAGCCAGTATCATCTCAGAGGTCCTAGCTTGGTTTTGAATGATTTCTCTTTTTTTATACAATGATTTTATTTCCCATCATAGTTTCAGAGACTAGGGATGGGAAGAGGCCAGCATATCTTTAAATGTATATAAAACAAGACATAGGCCATAATCCCAGTATTCTGTGTGACATGAAGCTGGAGCCAGGTACCTAAAGTGGGCATATAACTGTTACTGCCACATATCAAAATCACACACCTACCCTTTCCTTAGTATTCTCATTGTATGTATTGATGGGATCAAGCGTGTTAACCCAATTATGCATTTAGTCAGGGTAGTTACATCTGTCTCCTCATACACTTTTAATTTTGATTAACATAATAATTATACATATTTTGGCATAAATTGTGACTCTCCCCATCACCCTACAGAGTCTGAATCTTCTTGCATGTGCCTGTCCCAACTACAAGTACATCCTGACTTTACATATCCCTGTGTAATATTAGCATTCCAACAAGAGAGTACAGAAGATCTCAGCTAAGAACTGAGCTCCGTGTGGTATGGTCTTTTATCACACAATCCTACCCCAGGGTGTGTGTGTGTGTGTGTGTGTGTGTGTGTGTGTGTGTGTGTGTGTGTGTGTGTGTGTGCGTGCATTTGTGCGTGTGTATATTCCCCTATCCCTGAGATGAGATCAGTAGTCCAAGGCTATTCCCATCATTCCACTGACCCTGAAAGCTCAGCATAAGACCAATCCTAGCAGGGGTCCTATATAACCATAGGACTTTATCAGCTCATGTTGTCAAAAACATGGGAAATGCCAGTGAGAGAAGAACAAGCCTGTATCCACCTCTGGCTGCCTCCCACACTTCCGGTCTTCCTCTAAGGGCCTATACCTGCAGATGAGCACAAGGTGGAAAGAAGTGTGTAGAGGGTGATTGAGCCAGCTCCTGTATTTGCAAAGTGTGATCTGGGGGTGGGTGTAGACACCACATGGCCCTCTTCTACTTTTGCTCTTCCACAACAGGTTCCCTCTCCCTTTTGGGTGTATTTCCACAGTTAAAATACCAATGCCCAGTTAAACACATCAGCTATACACTTGAATGTAGTATATATAACTGCAGAGTTACCTAATGCTATGTAAAATGGTATGAGATCAAGAGCTGCTGGGGGAGGGCCATCTGCCTGCCCCTGGAAGCCAAGCTCCAAGATGTGACCTGGCCACATGGACGAGCTCCTCCTTTGTGGCTCTTTGAAACTGTTGAGAGAAACACTGGCGTGTGTCAGGGCAGCACGCATCAGCATCCCTGGCGGACAGGTCCAGCTGTGTGGCCTCATTTGCCCTGCAGCATTTGCTGCTCTCACTCGTCTCCTGCTGCTTTGTGGCTCCCCCACATCATGCTAATGAGTTTCCTCTCTGCTTAATTCATACAGTGTTGATTTGTGCTTCTTGCAATCAAGACACTTTGTCCATCAGGCATTTAAAGAGCCTTCAGAAAAGACTCCAGGAGTCAAGCTACATCAGTTGAGTGCTGTGTATCCACAGAAAATCACTTAGCCTCTCTGAGTTTTAGATCTCCTGGCTGAAGAGCAATGCCTTATGGGGTTCTTTATATTTTCCAACCATGTCCCAAGTTATGGTATGGTGACATAAACTAATAGGTTATCTGATAAAAGCTCCAGAGGCAGAATGTGAAGGAAAAGTATAAAACAATGACCTTTAAGGGGCTAGGAATAGATAGAACCTAGGGTCTCTGCACTGGGTTGCATCCCAACACTACTGCATCCTACCCCAGACCTCTTGGTGTGTCGACTGTTTTGCCCAGGCTTGCCTAGCATTCACTGCTGCCTGGACCGGCCTTGAACATATAGTCCTCTTCCTCAGCCTCTGGAGGAGTCAGGATCAGAGGCCCGTGCCACCAGGTCCAGATAGATAATGGTGTGGGTGTGAGTGTGGAGTAGGGTGTAGGTGTGGGGGGGGCGGATACAGGCGAGGGTGGGGATGTAGGCATGGAGATAAATGTAGGTGTGGGGTGAGGGTGGATGTGGATGTGGGGTGTAAGTGTGGGTACGTATGTGGGCAGGTGGGGGTGGATGTAGACATAGGTATGAGTGTAGATGAGAGTTGGGGCATACACAATGCCTGCATGGAGGTCAGTTCTATCTGTGTGTGTGAGTGTGTGTGTGTGTGTGTGTGTGTGTGTGTGTGTTACACCTTTTGTATGAGATTGTGTCCCTTCTTAGCCTGGAATTTTGCCAAGGAGGGCAGGCCAAATAGTCCACAAGCTTTCAAGGACTTGCCTGTCCCTGCTTCCCTCGCTGTTGCGAAGATTATAAATATGCACTACTATGACCAGCTTTGCTTTTTTAAAAACATGAGTTCTGGGAATCTGAACTTGAGTCCTCGTGTTTGTGAGACAAGCCCTTTATGAGTAATCTCTCTCCCACCCCAGCCCTGATATTTTTATTCAGACCCACCAGAAACTGTGA
This sequence comes from Acomys russatus, assembly GCF_903995435.1. Taxonomy (NCBI): domain Eukaryota; kingdom Metazoa; phylum Chordata; class Mammalia; order Rodentia; family Muridae; genus Acomys; species Acomys russatus. The sequence goes on along the minus strand of NC_067137.1, from coordinate 42,469,584 downwards.
GAGGCCCTGACTTTCTTCAGAGGGGACAGTTTTTTTCCACTGAAGCTGGGGATGTAAAAGGGGGAGGTGAGCATGAATGTATCTTATTATACACATGTATGAAATTCTCGAGAACAAAGAAAAATTACACTAGCAAAGAACTGGATGATAAAAAAAAAAAAGAAGCCAAATAAATATAGGGCTCTTAATATGAAGGTCTTCCTTGACTGTAACATGGCCCCCCCACCCCCCTACGCACACACACACACACACACACACACACACACACACCAAGAAACCAAGAGACTCCAAGGTTAATTCACTTGCCCAGGGTCACCTGACTCCTGACTGGCAGATCATCACATGAGACCCCAAATCTTCTGGCTGCAAATGCAGGGGCTTTTGTGATATATGACTATCCCTCAGCCAGCTCTTCTGCAGTGAAGCCCACTGCATCTGTTCTTTCCCTCATGGCTGTGGGTCAGGCATGGTTTGTCTCCATGTTTCATTCTGCTATTGTTCTTACATGGCCCAGGGCCTCTCTCTCTCTCTCTCTCTCTCTCTCTCTCTCTCTCTCTCTCTCTCTCTCTCTCTCTCTCTCTCAATTGTTTTTCTTTCAAACAACAGCACAGTCCCTTTTGAACAATGCTCTGCTTAAACTACCTGGATTAAAAAGGAACTAAAACCAATATTTCCTTTCTGATTTCATACAACCTATTTTATCCATTTTAACAAGAGATTAGGTCATAAAAAAATGCATGTAAATCCATAAAGCAAACAAAGTCGCTTTCCTATGGACTCTAGACAAATAACCTGAAAATAATCCTGACAAGATTGTGTTTGCACAGATAAAAAAAAGCTCCAAGAAATAAATAAATAAGGAAGTCACAGCCGTGAGGCAGCGTCCCTCCTGCTGCTGCTCATGTTGGGGGAATCTTTGACTTCTCTTCCCAGGTCAAAGTTCAATGACTTCATCCACGAAGCCTGTAATTAGCATGAGTAGCTTATTCTAAGGTCTCCCCTATGCCTGCTTTGTGGCATCTGCAGCATGGGTAAGTGCATTAGGAACGGGCTCACTCACTAGGAGTGAACATGTGAGCAAGGAAGGCTCTTACAATCGCTCCTGCAATGTGGAAGATTGACTTTCCATACGGGTACCTAATGGCAACTCCTTGCTGCAGGTGTGCCTGGGCTGCATACAGTGATCACGAACCATCCTTCTCTAAGGGTAGCCAACCTTTGGATCAGCTCCAACTGGAGGAATCAGGAGGTCACTGTTGACAGAACAATGACTTTCCTCATACAAACAACCCAAATAACAAAGTACTTTCTTCTAAACCAAAACATAAACCCTCTGCTTTGTAGCTCTCTGATAAGGAACATGGTTGAGTAAAAGGAAGGGCACACCTAGGTCTTCATGAAGCCATACATGTAATTAAATTTATATGGTAGATAATATCCTCCTGCTTTTTTTTGTCATAACTGTGCATAATGACAATATTTACAAAGAGTTCATGATCAATATAAATTAGACCTGAATGCATGTATTTTAAAGTTTGAGTACAAAAATACAAATTAGGTTCCTATCCAAACCATCAATATGTCAAGTTAGTAAGCAAGCTTACATACACGCATAGGTAGGTTTCTCTTCTACATGAGATGCTTCCATTCGCCCACTCATCAAGTGTTTTTCAAGTGACCACGTCAAGTGCAGAGGCTACATCTCTGACTTGGAAAGCATTCTGTGCTGAGACATTATGGGTGTTGCTCAAGACCCTGGGAAATAGTGAGATGCAGGGAGCCAAAGGTAGGAAGGGCAGCTGTACGGCAAAGACTGGAACTCCAAAACTAATGGTATCTTTAATGGAACTCACACTGAAGAATTCGGAGAGAAGTGGGTGGCTTGTGAGATGCCTTTGAAGCTAATTCCTAGGCATCTAGCAGCACTTTAGAAATGAAGGGAACATATTTTGAATCAAGAATGATTTGGGAGCTGAGGATGTTGCTCTGTTGGTATTGTGCTTGCCCAGCAGGCATGAAGCCCTGGGTTCCAGCTCCAACATCATACAAGCAGGGCATGGTGGTACAGGCTTCTAACACTAGCATCTAAGAGGTGTGGCCAGGAGGCCTTAGTTTATTTCCTTACTGCTGTGACAGAAATATCCTGATAAAAGTAACTTAAGGGAGGGTTTATCTTGAGTCACAGTTCAAAGTACAGTCCATCATGGCAGGAAGTGAAGGCAGCAGAGGCTTGAAGCAGCTGTCACTTCTCATCCACAGTCAGGGAGCAGTGAATGAATGAATGAATGAATGAATGAATGAATGAATGAATGCTATACCTCAGCTCTTTCCCCCATTTCACATACTCCAGGATCCCCTTCCCAGGGAGTCCTCCCACATACACATAAGATGGGTCTTCCCATCCTCTCCTTTTATCCCCCAATTCTTCGAAAAGATTCCCTGTGCTCTGCCCCAAAGTTTGGCTGTGAGTCTTAGCATGAGATCAACATAGCCAACAAATCTCAACCCAGGGGCACCTGCAGAGACTGATGTACCAACCAAGGACTATGAATGGAGAGGACCTAGACGCCCTTCTCAGATGTAGTCGATAGGCAGCACAGTCTCCACATGGGTCCCATAATATGGGGAGTATGGACTACTTCTGACATGAACTCTGTTGTCCACTCAACGATCACTTCCCCCTGGTGGGGTGGCCTTGCCAGGCCACAGAGGAAGAGGATACAGATAGTCCAGATAAGACTTGATAGGCTGAAGTCAGATGGTAAGGGAGGAGGGCTCTTCCTTTCTGAGGACTAGGGGGGGAGGAGGAATAAGGGAGGAAGGGTGGGACCAGGAGGAGAGGAGGGAGGGGGCTACAATTGGGATATAAAGTGAACAAATTAAAAAAATAAATAAATTTAATTTTACGAAAGCTAGATCTTCCCACATCAACTATGTAGTCAAGGTAACCCCCCAGAGCCATGCTCAGAGGTCCTTGTCTCAGATGATTCCAGAATCTGTCAGGTTGACAGGTAACAGTAAGTGTCACACAGAAGGACGAGAAGTCCAAGTTCATATTGGAAAGCTACATATCGAGGGGAAAAAAAGACAAACCAACCAGCAACTGGATAAGAGGAAGAAGTTCTTTACTCTTCTACATATAACTTCCCATGGTGCTGTCCAGATGTGACGAATGTTCACATGTTTGTCAATTTTTCTCATTTAAACAATTTTTCAGATACACTACAGGTCACATTTTTCCACTGACCTAGCAAAAGCTGCCTGTTGTGCATGTTTGTGAGACATACAAAGTTTAGCCGTTGTGGATAACATTGTTTAATTTTATCATGAAAGAGCATCACGTTTTTCAAGTTTTATCTGATCCTGTTGAAAGATCAGATTTTTGCCCTTCCTTGTGCAAACATGGGGAATCTCGGTTATTAATCCACATATGTTGAGCCACCTTGGGGACGATTCCCACTTGATCATGGTGAATGGTCCTTTGAGTGTGCTGTGATTTCAGAATACATGATCGCAAAGAAAGGCCTCTTCCAAACATGGTGTTGTGAAAACTGATCTCCACACGCAGGAGAATGAACTAGAGTCCCATTCAGACCATATGCAAAATCAACTCAAATGACTTAAGCTGGGATGTGTAACTGCATCTGTAAAGCCCTAGGTTTGAGATGTATACATATACATATGTGTGTGTGTGTGTGTCTGTGTGTGCATGCATGCATGTGCACATGTGTGCATCTGGGTCTGTGTCTGGGTGTGTATGCCTTTGGAACAACCAAAATAAAACACAAGAGAAGTAGAGCTTCATTAGTCTAAGCAGTGAATTCTTGGAGATGAACTTCAAATGCATGTAGCACAACAAAGTTAGAATGAGGGAGCTGCCTGAACCCCCAAAGGCTCTGCACTGTTCAGCAACATCTGTAGAGGAAAGAGACAACCCACAGAACAGGAGAACGTATGTGCACAGCACCTTTCTGGGAAGGGACTAACAATCACAATATGTAAGAAGCCAAAACAATGCAAAAGCAGGAAAACAAATAACCTGATTTTAAAATGAGCCAAAGACCTGAGTAAACACTTCTCATAAGATACAGAAAAAGCCAATGAGTGCATGAAGAGAAAAAAAAAAGTTCAATCTCACAAACTGTCACAGAAACGCAAGTTAAAATCACATTCAGATACCACTTTGCAATGCTTGCAATGGCCAGTATCAAAAATGAAAAATGGAAGTATTTGTAGGGCTGTGGGAAAATGAAGCATTTTTGGTGGGAATGAAAGTTGGAATAGACATTGTGAAAAACAGCATGCTTGATATGCCACATAAGTCAGCAGGGCCTCTACTGGAGGGACTGAAATCAGTGTGTCAGACACATCTGATCCCTCCTGTCTACTGCAATGGTTAGCTGGAGGGTGTGAAGCTAAGTAAGTAAAATAGTCCAGGCCTTTAAAGACAAATCCTGCAAGTTTTCGGTGATATGCAGATTCTGAAAAGCCAGGCTCATAGACACAGAGTAGTAGAGTGGTGTGCTTCCAGAGCAGGAGCACGCAGGGCATGGCAATGGCTAGGTAGAAAGGCACAGTGCCAGCTGGATGTAATGCTCCGCGTGTCCTGCGGTACTTTCTGTTGCCGTAATAAAACACACTGACCAAAGCAACTTAGAGAAGGGAGGGTTAATTTGGCTTACACTTCCAGGCCATGGTCCATCATTGAGAGAAATCAAGGCAGAAAGTCAAGCTGGAGCTTGCAGCACAACCCCCATGGAGGAATGCTGTATGCTGCCTCACCCTCAGACCCACGGTTAGCTAGCTTCCCGATACAGCCCACAACCACCTTCCCAGGAAATGATCCACCCACAGTGGGCTGAGCCCTCCTCCATCAATTAATAATCAAGACAGTCCCCCCTAGACCTGCCTACAAGCATCTGATCTGAGCAATTCCTCAGAGACTCCCTTCCCAGATGACTCTAGGCTATGTCAAGATGACAATGTTAACCAGGACAAAAGGGCCCCATAATCTGCGAACAGTGTGGTAATGACAATTGATTTAAAAAAGAAAAAAGAAAGAAAGAAAAACATTGCAGATTTCAACATTGGCTAAATAGTGGCTTTTACATGTCTTAACCGTGCAAAGAAAGAAAGGTGATGAACATGATAACTAGTTTGACTCAATCATTTCACAATTCACAACAAAATACCATAGGTGCTGCTGCTTAAGTACATGTGATTGTTCTTTGTCACCTAACGTCATCTAAAGGTTAGTTCTTCACATATCACTGTCAACTCATCTCGTAAGCAGAATACCAAAGCTCATGGTGCCTGTAGCCACAAAGACCAATGAGGAGACAGGAGTTAGGTATACAGGAAGAAGGCATGGAGACCAAGGCATCCAAAGCTCGTATCATCGCTCTTCTCAGGTGGTCAGGCACCTTTCTGAGATGGAGATGGCTGTACCTCTCTCCTGATCATCCTTTACTCTCTTCCTTATTCTGGGGTGTCTGGACTCAGGCACACCTTAAAACTCTAAGTGTACTTAGAGTCAGCACTGAACTACTCCAGAGGCATCTGGTCTGGGAGGGGTTAACTCAGAACAAACAAGCCATTAACCACATGTACATGCTGAGCTAGTGGTAGCGCGCGCGCGCGCACACACACACACACACACACACACACTGATTCCTTCCTATAGTATGGACTACAGATAAGACCTAATAGTTCAGAATATGAAGGCACCCCTAACTATGCCTCCAGGTCCCAAATCAGTCCTAGAACTGCCCATCTCAAGAAGCACACAATTCAGAAAACCGGAGAGATAGCAGAAGAAGCCACTCACTAAACCACAGGAGAGTCCTGGACACCTTTCCCCGTGTCCGCTGGAGGACTGATGTCACACTGGACACAGAACTCACTCTTCTCCAAGGGCAGTAGATAGAGCAGAAGGAACACAGACGCTGAGTGACAGCTTTGCAGATGGGGAAGCTCTGACCCTTGGGTTGACTGGAAGATGGACACTGCACCAACAACTCTGCAGCTTTTTACAGATCAATTGTAGCCATGAAAAGAACCATCCTGTTGTGCAGATTTTGTTTTCTTGGAAAATGCAAACAAATGCCTGCCTACCTCAAATAGGACACCAATGACATACCAAAGGAAGGCTTCTCCAGAGGCTAGCTTGATGAGCCAGTGGTCCTGCTGGGGCAATGGACAGGCGCAAGGGCAGGAGGTGATTTATAAGAGCAGAGCTGATTCAGGGGAAGCTGCAGTCCTGAAAAGCCCACCCCAGCATGGGTGAAAGCTGCATTCCCAAGTCCCCTGCATAACTTGGGGTATCTCCCCAGCAACTGGCACCACTGGGAGAGCCTTAAGGTGAGGCCTTGTGACTCTTGTGTCAGGAACCTCAAGAGACTTGTGAGTTTGTTTAATTCCTTCGTCTTGTTTCACTTACATCCTGAGCAAGTCTCAAGGAGCCTCCCGCTAGGAAGAGACATTTCAACTCATCAGAAATAGCTATTTAACATACCTTAAGACACAATAACATACAATGATACATACAATAACCACAAGCTCTGGCCAAGAAAATGGTACGCAATAAACTATCCCAAGCTTAATGCTACAACACAACCACCATTGAGCCCCAGTCCTGGGGAGGCCCCCTGTACCTGTGCTCATCTTGATGGCTGTGTAGTCTGATTTTGAGTGATGAACAACAACATTGGTTCTGTCTGTGCACATCTCCTGGAGTAACAGATGTATCCTCCCTGGCTCAGGGCTGTGACACGATCAGGCCACCATTGCTATTGTCTAAGCAAGCATGAAGGCTAGCCAGCAGTTCCACACATGGAAACTGACTCCATAACTGGATAGCAATGTGAGTGTCATCATCACGGCCTTAAGCGTGACAGAGGAAAGGATGTTTTAAAGAGCAGCCAGCATCCATCCATACCAGGCTGTTAGGGCTCTCCCTCACCTCTGACTGTTAACACACCCAGACCAGACGTTATCTAATCCCTCCTCCAAACACATGTGGCTGTACCAAAAGTGCAGGGGTAGAAATGACCCTGAAAGAAAAGACATTGGTAAACTGTGGCCTTGAACTCAGAATGCTAGTGGTTTTGTTTGTTGGTTTGTTTATGCTAACATTAAAACAAAAAGATCACGGGCTACTTTGTGCTTGGAGATTTTTCTTCAGCTTTGTTCTCTAACCCAATCAATTGCCTTTTTTTTTTTTAAAGGGTGTCTATTACATTACTTTATCTTCATTTAAAGAAAAGTTTATTTAGAATCCCCTCAAATTGCGGCAACTGTGTGATCTAAGAGAACACAGTCAAAATTCTAGAACAGTGATATTCAGAAACCGACAAAATGTCACAGAGAGGGAAGGAAACTTGAAGCCAGACAGATTGGGGTCTGCTTTTAGAATGAGCGGGTATCCATTTGGGCAAATGACTTCCTCTCCCTGAGTGATGGTCCTCTCATTAGAAGAGTTGGCATAAGTCATTGGTCCACCTATCATTGTAGCGCTTTTGTCTAACCCTCTTTCCAGCCAGGAAGGGAGCCCTGGTCACAAGTCTAGACAATGACGATAAGAAGTTAGCTGATCAGTCAGGGTTGTGCCTGCTCAAAAAAGGGGAGGGGCATCTGCTGGAATGCCCTTGTGGTCCCTGTGTCCTGCTCTCTTATTCCCTCCTAGAGTACAGACTAGGTGGCTGATATCACAGCAACTGAATTGAGACCATGAGGCGACAGGTTCAGTACACGTAAGGATAGCTCAAGTGTTGGTCTGCATACAGCTTGCGTGCCCATCCTCCTCCACTGTGACTGGTTCTCGGGTAGCTGGAGAGCACCTCTGTACCCCACGCCCCCTGCCTGTCGCATACAGGTGCACTTCTTCCTCGACATCAGTAATGGGCATGCTGCAAGGACTTTATATAACTGCTCCCATTTTCCTTCCGTGACTATGATAAAATACTCTGACCCAAACAGCTTAGGAGACAAAGAGGCTTATTTTTCACTTATAATTCCTGCATGCAATCTCCACAGCCAGCAAGACATAGTGGGAGGAGCTTGAAGCGGCTAGTCACATCAAAGACATGGTCAAGATCAGTGAGAAGTGACACATATGTACTTGCTTGCTTGAACTCAACTCAGTTTCTCCACATTTATATAGTTAGGGGGCCATCCTAGGTAATGGTACTACCCACAGTGAACTGGATCCTCCTGCATCAATTAACAATCAAGCCACTCCCCCTAGAGGCATGCCCAAAGGCTAATCTGATGTAGACAGCCCCCCCTTGAGCCTCTCCTCCCAGGTGATTCTCTGTTATGTCAAGTCAGCAATTAATGTTAACCATCATCAGAAATGATCAGATTGCAGACCACTGTGTCCTTGAGAAATGTTTTATTCTAAAGTTTTAATAGTTTTTGTTGAAATTCATGAATTAAATTCTATTTTATGACCTTTGATGGTTTGCAGTGAAAATAACTGTATCATTGTCAATGATTCTGGCTTGTAAGTTCTCCTCCTGTAACTCTTAAAGGCTCCCAAGGTTTGAGTAGGTGCCCCGTAGGAACTCTTGTGCTGCAGGCATACCTCACAGGGCGGAAAGGAAAGCCACCTTGATAAGTTGCCTAAGGAAACCACCCCAACCATGGGACATTGCTTCAGGGTACATACTTGCAGCCATGAGTTGCTTAGCAACAGGCTCATTCTGAGAAATACCTTGCGCTAACACCACAGGAAGAGTTCCATGAACCTGAAGGGACAGATAGTCATTTGACAGGGCCTCTTGAGGCCTAAAGCCACTGCCAATGAAGCAGATGATTTGCAGGAGGCTTTTTCATAAATACCAGGAATACACACTAAAATGGCAACAAACACACCCTATTGTAGATACATCAACCAGTAGCTTAGTCAGTCTGTGTACTCTGTGTGGTTACCCATACTTTGCCTGCACAGCCAGTGAGCTTGTGCACATCAGCATCACTACGAATGTGAGTAATGCTTGATTCTAGCACATGGCTAAGACTCACATCCCTAGATGGTAAGAATTTCTTGGCTTTATCGTAATCATAACGTCCAAATTGCCTATACATGACTGTGTGTGTGTATATGTGTGTGTGTGTGTGTGTGTGTGTGTGTGTGTGTGTGTGTGTGTGTGTGTGTAACAGGAAATACAAAGTTGAGAGGAGTAGTTTGGGATGGATATGATCAAAATAGATTGTTTACATTTGTCAAAGAATAAATTTAATCAAAAAAATAAATCTAGAGTCAAACTTCTCATCTTATTCTGAAACTTGATCCTAAGTATAAAGCACCAATTGCCCTGAAAATAAAGATGAAATTACTATCATCACAGTTTTTAAACCTTTATCAAGACTATATTGTTGAGCTTATAGCATCTACTAATAGGATACTGAAGAAATGTGAAGCTTTTGCAGGTATCAGAAGCCTTCATAATGCTAGACTAATAGCACTAAAGACACAAAAGTCAGAGAAGAATTGAGGGGCAGGCAGCAAGTGCCATGATTTCCTCTCATAGCCAGAAGTGGATAAAATCTAAAATTAAATGCAGAATTAAAAGTATGATCATGCCAGTCCCTGACGAGTGTTTCATGTTATCTATCTACACCTTAGAGTACCATTTTATGAGATTTGAGGTATCAAGCAGTATTATGGCTATCATTTTGGACTCATCTGTGCTCTTTTATTGTTCTTATTATGTTTATGTATAATTTATATTAAATGGTGACATTATTAAGATTTTTTTAAACAGAAATGAACACTCCTATATTAGTTTGGGTTCTGCAGAGAAGCAAATTAGTAAGAGAATGAATGAATGAATGAATGAATGAATGAATGATGAACTATAAGAATTGACTCATAGGCTCATGAAGGCTATGAAGGACAAATGCCAGTAAAGCTGTCTAGGGAGAGCCAGTGATGTGAATTCAGTCCAAGTGCAGAAGAAAACGTAACCAGTGGAAGACAGGCCACAATAATGTTCCACCCAGGCCTACAGGATAGATGATAGCCACCCACATTAGGAGGGTCACTCTCTTGCTTGACTCAATCCATCTAATCAAACACTAACCACCCTCATGCACACAGAAAATCCCCAAACCCAGTTTACCCTTTTACCTGCCACTCTGTGACCTTGGCACATGAATTTAAATGTCATAACTCTGCTAATCCTCACCTCTGCATGTTAACAAACTACCAAAGAGAACACTGCATACCTGCCTCTTGCATTTATCCAGACCCCTAGCAAGAACCTGGGCCTAGTTTGGTGGACACTGACCTTGTGAAGCAATATCTAAGCCTGTTGTTGCTTATTCCACATCTGTATTATTAAGTATTAGCCAGAAACCTGCTTCCCAAGGACCAAGATGCAAGTGCCTTTGTGTTTAATATGGCTTAGGAGCTTGGATTGATTAACCACTGACCAGTCCATCTCATCCCAAGACCGTGGATGCAGGAGGGCAGCAGGCAGCCACACTTGAGGGAAGACAGAGATAACAACCTGAGCTAGGCTCAGCCGGGACACCACAGCAGTTCCCATGTCTCTAATTGCCTCATGCTGACCAGGCTATCTAGCACACATATTGGTCCATGTAGCCCTCCAACCAAGACAATTAACCTAAAGCACAGAGTGGTTTTTGCACCTTCCTTACCAAGGCTCCAGATGACTATTGTGACCATCACCAGAAACAAACCCAACTCCAATATGGTAGAAGCTACTAAGCCTTGTGCAGTCTGCCCACCAATTTGGCCTCCCGACCTGCCAGGAGGCTGGCAACCCCACCCCACACATACTAGATAGCTATCGTACAAATACACCATGATGGTTCTTAGGGTTTGTGCTCAGGCTAAAAGTCTGGTCCCTGATTCTTTACCTTTGCCTTAAAACTGACCTGTTTCTTTATCATAAGAAACCTCCCTAAGCTTCATTGATGACGATATCCTAATATATGGCGCATCTGCTGTTGCAGCTCACCCCACCACAGTCCTTGCTTTTCATCCTCTGACTTCAGTTTAGAGGGGAAGTATTTTATCTGTCCCACCGAGATCTACACTAGGAGTCTAAGGGTCTCAACTGTTCTTATTCCTGCTCTGTGAGTTCAGAAACAGCCCTTGTCACTTTGTCCTTTAAGGCAAATATAAATCAGAGTTCTTTTTGTCAATAAATCTCAAAGGTATGATCATGGAGTCAACTGATTTTCCCATAATAACGGGCAAAACCCTGCAAGCTGAATGATTCCTTTTCTTTTTTTCATTCTAACAGTAATAAGCTTCCTGGTTTGGGGTGAGTGGGAGGAGGCACCTGGGCCTCTTCCTCATATTCCTCTATCTGAGGAAGGACAGAAACAAAGCTCTGCCCGCAGAAGCTTCCATGCCCACTGCTAGCCCCTCTCCACCACAGTGCGCTGGGAGGGAGCCGCACTCTAATTGCAGCCGTATCAATCAAAGGGACTGCAGACGGCAGACAGCCTTCCCTGGCTGGAGTTAATTAGAACACTGGCATTTCCCAGACTGTCAGCATAATGAATGCCTAGGAAGATGTGCATGTACGTCCAATGGGTAAATACAGGCTGTCAGACTCTTTCATGAAGCACTCCCGGTCCTGGCAGGCTCTGTCACCTCACATGACCAAGAAGTGACTCATAACCTCCAGATATGCAGACATGCCCTGAGAGTCCCCCTGCCTTCCATCTGAAATAGGGTCAACTGGCAGGTTCACCTACACAGTCAGCCATGTTTTGTACAACTCTATTCACAGTAAACATGTGTGCTGACCTTCACTAATGTGTAACTCCAAACTCAGTAACCACACATGTTAACTCCCAGGGCACTGAATTAGCACTGTTCTTTTGGTTGGAATCTCCCCATTGGGAAAGTATAAAACTACTTGCCCTTCTTATCTGTCCCATGACAAAAGAATGTAGCCAATGGAAATATGAATGCTATAGCTTTAGAACTAAGAGCTTGGCTGCAGACTTTTAATTTCTCAACATTTCTCTTGAAAGCATCAGAAAGGTTTGTTGGTTTTTTTTTTTTTAAACAACAAATGAGGACCAATTAGCAACAGGAAGATATGCTTTATACTATAGAAGAAAAAAAAAAAAAAAAACCTCAATGTATTTCTTTGCAAAGTCCATACATAGCAGAGCTAGTGATGTGTTTTGCTGGAAGAATCATCCTCTAAGTCCAAAGGAAGATCAGGGTTCAGGACAGCCACCAAAAGAAGACAAGTTATCCTTACAGTGGCTGGCCCCGCACAGGCCTTACACACAACACTCAGCATGCATCAGACAGTGGCCAGGGGAAAGTCGCAGCATCCTCCCCAATGCTCTTGCCTCACTGAAAGGTATAGAAAATAAAAACTGATGGGTAAAAAGAAGTTGGTACATTCTAAGTGTGAGGAAGGTGGAGGTGGGAGACCCACTGAGGTGCAAGTTTAGAGGAGAGCGAGATTCACTCAGGATGGGGGTGGGAGCAGAGATGAGAAAAGTGTAGTAACATGGATGGTTCTGGATACAGGGAGCACAGAAACTATCAGAACCAGAGAGTTAATCACTCGCTAGAGGGAAGAATGTGAGTGAGGAAAATCGCTGCAGAAAGAGATGCCGGATAGATCAAAAGCACAGAGGAGGAACTGGAGACCCTGGGAGCCTTTAAGCAAGAGACGCTGTAAGGTTGGGTTTTCATTCAAAAAATATCCTGAAATAAACTGAACATATTTTCACCTCTAGCTCTAGTTTTGCAGACTAGATTATCTTGACTTTCATCCTGAAAATAACTTACTGGGATGTAGCTAAGATACCACACTCCAGCCATTAAAATTGAATGATCCAATCAATGGGGACATAAGAGCTGGCACAAATATATCAAGGATGTCCACTCTGGCCACTTCTGCTTCGCACAGTACTAAGGGCTCTACCAAGATTGGGCAGACACTAATGGGAAAGAGTCTCACAAGGTGGCTATTAAAACTAATAAATAAATCCACTACATTTGTAGAATATGATTTTGATACACAAAAATCAGTTGCATTGATGTATCACTAACAATTTCTTATTTTTAAAAAAGAAACCAAGAATGTAATACTATTTCTCAGAAAAAATAAGTCAAAAAATAAATAAAAGTCCCAGGCATACATTTAACAACAACAACAAAAAAAAGCCAAAGACATGTGCAATGTGCACTGAAAACTACAAAGCATTGTTAAAGCGACAAAGAGATGGCTCCGTGTTTACAAGCATGGGCTGCTCTTCCAGAGGACATGGATGGGCTCAATTCCCAGCACCCACATGGCTCCTTACAAACATCTGTAGCCCCAGTTCCAAGGAATCCAACATCCTCTTCTGGTCTCTGTGGGCAACAGACATGTACACTCTGTACATACATGTATACTGGAAAAACACACACATAAAATAAAAATCTAAAAGAAGGGGCTAGAGAAATGGCTCAGCAAAGGACCCTGGTTTAATTCCCAGCACCCACACGGCAGCTCACGACTGTCTGTAACTCCTGTTCCAGGGGATTCAATACCCCTCACACAGACATACAGGCAGTCAAAACACCAATGTACATAAAATAAAAATTAATATTTAAAAAATACAAAAGAAAAAGGATATGAAAAGAAAGCAGGAGGGAAGGGAGGAAGGACACACTGGGACAAGCAGCAGCCGAGGAGCTCTACCCATTCTTTATAGTCTCAAGGGCACTCATGCTATGCCAGGAGGCCGCCCCTCCTCCAGGCACACTGTGAAGAGTATGAAGGAAGCACAGACCTTGTCACCTCTTCTTCCATTTACCTAGCTTCACTCTCTCTCATGTCCTCCAGCTGTTCCTACACATTTTGCAAAGAAACACTAATAATCAAGTCAGCTTCAAAAGTTCTGGATGACATGAGCTAAGTAGGTCACCTGCCCACAGAACTTCTCAGCCACTGGCTCTCACTAACACTGGGAACAGCACAGAGGGAGAAGGACTGTGTACACTTGAATATGGAACCTCCTCCTCCTCTTTTTTTTTTTTTTAACAAGATATCTGTTTATAACTCTGAACCATTTTTGAAAAAAAAAAAAAAAAGTCCCTATTCAACTGACCATTGACCAGCCTGTCTACCTTGCAAAAGTTGCCATATTTCTGTGGATTCTAGACTGTCTTCATAACCAGAGACCATTTCTCAAGCCCCACACCTCTCTCATGGCCTTGATTAACCTTATCATCCAGCTGTCTCAATAAGAAGGTTGAGTATTTATGTATCTACCTCCTACAGCAAAGTCACACTACTCCCTTCTTACTCTGCTCTTCACCCCATGCTGGGCAATTACTAGTGAAGCACCGGCTGCCCATCCAAGGCTCTGTAGTTGGAAGAGCGTCCTTTGCTCATGGCTGGGACAATGACCACTCCTGGATACTACAGAAGATATCCTAACTTTCAGAAAATCCAACGCACTCATCCATCTTGACCCTAGCATGCCTTTGAACTACCAAGACAGCTTCAAGATTTGAGGCAAAAAGTTTGGCTCACATAATAGGGACTCAATCATTTGTTTTTACAGGATAGCCTAGGATGACTTCCTATTACCCAAAACCATCAACGTTTCTTCAAAAGCAAATGGGCTTCATGAGCCACAGTCATTCTAACTAAGGTTTCCTGGACCTCAAGATGCCTTTTCAAATCTTTCCATTCACCATGTACCCACAGTCCTCCCTTTGTAACTCCAAGAATACCCAGTACACAGAATTGCCTGCAGTAAAGGGAAGCAAAGTACCTTTCACCAATAACATGCACAAGAAGAGCAGGAAGACCCATGGGATCCATCCTCCCTCCCCATCAGTAGCCACGCTTTTCTTTACCCTTTATCTCTCCAACAGCTCTACCAAATATTGCACCTGGACCCATGTTGATTCATTTCTCTTGAAATCCAACTTCCTATATTGGATGGTCCACGCCATTTCTGTAGTGCTTCCAATGCCCTGCACTTATTAACAGTCATATGAGAAGGCCCTCTATCAGGCATCAGCAAGAGTAAGCACAGAAGAGCCACAGCCCTGGGTCCATGGGCCTCAGAGATTGTGACTGTGCTTGCTCCTGTCCTTATTTCTTTTGAGGTGAGCTATTTGCTCCTGTTGATGGAGCTATATCTGGTTAAGTATCACCTTTATTTCTCTTTGGGAAAACCCAAACCTCACACCTGAAGATTTTTTGCCCTAGGGTTTCATCCCCTCCTTAAAGGAAAACCCAGTCAGTCCCTCAGCAGTCCTCCTGCAGAAATAAAATGTGGACTCCTGACATATGTAAAGAACAGAGAACATCAATATATGTCTTCTCCTCATCTTCTCCTCTGGGACCTTACCTCTAAAAGTTGAAAGGAATAAATCCACAAAGCCAAATTTGGGGAGAGTGGTAGCAGTAGAAAAGCACTTTGAGCCACCATTTGATGGGCTGCAGCCAAGAGACCAACTCAGCAGGAAGTTACAGAGAGATTTGCAGAGAGATATGCATGGGAAGAATATAGAGACAGGGGATAAACATGCACTGAATTTATGGTGACCATCAGGGGCATAGCTGAAAACCCAAACCTCTTTTTTGACACTGACCCCTGTTCTCATTCATTCTCTGTAGGCACATGGCATGTGGTGACCAAAGTACACAGGGGGCTGGACGTAGAAGAACTGATGGTCTGCAGATGGAAGCAGTGCACGCACACACACACACACACACACACACACACACACACACACACACACACATATACCACCACCACTCCTGCATAGACATCCATGCAGATGTCACAGTTGCCTGCTGGGAAAAATTAACCAGCTTAGAGAATAGCAATCTCTAGCCAGTTATAGTGGAAAGCATTTCATGAGGTTACTAGCCTACAAACTGACAAAACAGAGTGAATCTCATCCAGTGTGATGTCTGGGCACACACAGAAGACCCAGCATATAAGTAGGTAAATGGATGGATAGATTGCATCAATAATCAAAATGGTAGACACGATTAGTAAATAAGTATCAGTTCAGGTGACTATGGAAT
Organism: Acomys russatus; assembly: GCF_903995435.1. Classification (NCBI taxonomy): domain Eukaryota; kingdom Metazoa; phylum Chordata; class Mammalia; order Rodentia; family Muridae; genus Acomys; species Acomys russatus. The sequence goes on along the minus strand of NC_067137.1, from coordinate 42,453,538 downwards.
CACCAAGTCAGAATAGTTCAAAGAGAGCCAGTAGCGTAGATGGGTCTAAAAGCCAGCTGACAAGAACTTCCGAGATCAACTTCTGAAGATTAATGTCTCACTTTAGCAGTCAAGCCAGTGAATTCTTCCTCCCGCCATCTATTTATTCCATTAGGCCTCCAATGGGTTGAAGAGCACTTGCTACAATGAGGAAGGTGGTCAGCTTTTGTTAGTTATAGGTCTAAGTGCTAACTTCATCCAGAAACAGATCACTATTCAGACCAAGAGTAATGCTGAACCAGATGGTCTGGGCATCCTATGGTATAACCAAGCTTTCATTAGAACGTTAATCATGGTGACATGAATAAAGGAGAGAGGAATACAGGGGGGATGTGTGGGGGCATCAATACAAGAGTGGGTAGAAGGATAGGTGGGTGGATGGGTGGAGAGGTGAATAGACAGAAGCTTGGCACTCCAGGTTCCAAGAATGTTTCTAATATAGGAGGGAAGATAACACAGGATGGAGAGACAGTGCAGAGAGTAGGAAAGCCTCGTCTCCAAGATAAGTCATTATGTATATGCAAATACCTCAAAGTTGTTTTAAAATCCCAAACACTTCTGGCTTGATAATTTCAGATAAGAAGTCTATTCAAGCTATACTTTTTCCAAACCATGTACATAAATGATTTTAACTAAATGTTAAATTTTAAAATGGTGAGTGTTTGAAAGGCCTTCGTAGCCATGCCATTTCAGGCCAGAACTACCATCAGGGTGATGTGTGGCAACCTTGCATTTATTAATCTATTCTCTGCTTCCCAGTTTAAAAAGTTACTTCCTACCTACTTCTTCAATTTCCACAACAATCCTGCCAGGCATGGAGCACTCCCTTGCTCATATAGAAGGCATCCTCACTCAGAAGACATGAACAGCACATCTAATGTTTGTAACTGGGCAGGGGTTGGATCTCAAACCTCTCACTTTAACACAGCTCACTGAGACAGACACTCTGCAATCCGTACAACCGCAGTCAAGGTTCGAGGCTGGAGAATGCCTTACCAAGCCATAACAGAGAGGCTGAGAGTGTTCTTCAGACCAGCCATGTAATCCAATCCTGTTTCCTGCCGTTGCACCCAATCATGTTTCCTGCCACTGTGCCCAATCTGTTCCCTGGAGGCGGGTCACTTCACAGTTTCTCTGCTGCTTTCATGGGACCACACACAGTCACTGTCTCATAGCTGAGTCTCCCACTGCTTACTTGGCATGTGCTCTGCCCACTTTGAGTGCATTCCCTGTGGCCACTTTCTTCCCAGCCACTCAGATGTGCTCAGTTTCCTCTGCATTCCCCTTCCTCAGGCTCTCTCTGTCTTTCTAATAGCCAAGGATTCAAATTATTACATATACATAGTTAAATATCTATCAGATTTCCAAAACTACCTCCTTTTTTTCATCTCACATTGCCAAATCAATAAAATCACTCTAGGTCACATCTCTTCTGTAGGCAACATTTGCAATTTGATGAGACTAGCAAGTACAGGCTGACACTAAGGACTAGCAGACACCTGGACCCTTCATAGGGAAACTCAGCCTAACAAAAACCACAGCAGGCAATTAATGGCAGCCAGAGTCTTTAGGACCTTCATAGGGTTCTGGTCCACTTGAGTGACTGTGTTGGGAAATTGGTCGTTCTCTGGACGCTAACAAGCAATTTTCTGTCAGAATACAAAGTGTGGGCTTGGAGACAAGAGCCACATGGGACCTTGATTCCTGGGGGATTTCTCTAATGATTGTTTCCTTCTACATAGTGAGAAGAAAGTTTGAGAATGGCAGCACAAGCCAAAGAACAGTCTCATGCATTTTCCCCCAACAAGTGAAAAGGCAGCCAAAGACTAGCTCTGACAGACAAACATCCAGGCTCCACATGGCCAGTCACAGCCAACCAGGCAGCATGGTGGGACTCTGAGGGGAGCTGCAGGCAGCTGGCCCTGCTCAGGTCATCTGCATCAGTTTCAACTCACTGACTTGAGCTGTCTTACTGTCTTTCTCTATCTCTGAGCCAGTGTCTTCTTCAAAGCACAAAGCCTTCTAAAGTTGGGTGGATGCGAGAACTCTGATTATGGGCATGGGTGGCATGGCGCATTAGAAACCAAAACTGAAGCTTTCATTGTATAAAGAGCTTTTTACAACAAAGAAAACATAGAATTATGTACACAAATAAAATTTTTCCTGCCTACAACAATTAGCTAAAAAATTGTTTTCTACCCTTTGCAGGGCACATGTATTTACCAAGGAAATAAAACAGAATAAGCCAAAATTATTACTTTTATTTTAACTGTTTTAAATGGCAATTTGGCTTGAATCTTAACTGGCTACCTATAGGATATAAGTACATGACAGGTAAAAATTCAAAACATTGGATATAACGTATCTTATTCTAATTGAGTAGTAATTTTCTTGTATACATTTATCCTGATGCACGCCTATAAAATATTTTTTTAAGTATTAGGAATAGAATTCAGGAGCTGGGAAGATGGCTCAGTGCATAAATCACTTGCCATATTGTTGTGAAGACAGGAGTTCCATCCCCAGGACACACTAAAAGCCAAGCAAGCTTGGCAGCCACCTGTAGTCCCAGCATTCAGGAGGCAGACACAGGGGATCCCCTGGGCAAGGTGCCAGAATTGATGGGCTCCAGGTTCAATGAGATACTCTGCTTCAATAGATAAAGTGGAGAGTGGTTGAGGAAGACACCCAAGGTCACCTTGAAGCTGTCACATGCTCATGTTCGGGGATGGTCTGATATATTTTGATGCTAATTACTGCTTACTGTCTCTGTGACCCACCTTTTGATTAATTAAAAGTCACCCCACCTGTGCTTAGAGAGAGAGAAAGGAATCCTGGGGAAGAAGAGAGAGACCACCATGAGGAGGAAGAAGAAAGACCCAAGGAGGAGAGGAAGGCCACCATGGGTTAGATGGAGGAAAAACACATAGCCAACATGGATGGAGAATCCAGCCCAAATAAAAAACATTAACAAGTATTTGGCATTATAGACGGGAGGTAGCTTGATAGAAGTTGTTGGATGCAGATGGCATGGGATTGAGGCAAGCATCCCATGCCTGCTCCACTATGGGAGGTAGTTTAGAGGATTGCTATCTGCCCTGCCCCAGATTAACTATGGGTATTTTAAAATATAACAAGTGTCTGTGTCTTAATTGATTGCTAGCCGGACATACTGATAATACTAATAATACTGATAATTTTAAAACAATATGCGCAGGTACACATGGACATCAGTGTCCATGTGTACATATCTCACATGGGTGGTGGGGGAATCCAACCAGGAAGAACAACCAGAGATGAAACCTGCAAGTTTGGTAATGAGAAGGATCTATGCTGCCTACATGCCATAAGAAACACCCCAGCTGAAGATCACTTTCCTGTTTAACAGTTGCCACTAAGTCTGTGCTAGGCCAGGTTTCACGAACAAGGAAGAAGGCAGCCGCTGCCCAGAGGCACCAGCAAAAACATTTATTTGTGTGCACATATCTGCAGATTGCTGTCAAGGACACAAATCTGAAGTACATAAAGTTAGAATTGAGTGTAATTTTCTAAAACACGTTTAGAATAAAAGAAAATACCTAGAAAACTTAAGATGAGTTTGACATATCTTACATTGACCCCAGGAATCAGAGACAAAGGCCATCTGGGAGAGAGGCTGGAGCAAAGCAGTGTACCTACTGGCTCTGTCAGCCAGAAGTCACCAGCATTTCTGGGGCTGACAGGCAGGAATCTTCAGAGATGTTCCAGATCCTGGCCTAGGTCCGGCCTCAAAACCCACACTCTCATCCATATGGGTAGGGCAGGTCCAGTCTTAGAGCCCACACATCTGGGGCAGGTCCAGCCTCAGAGCCCACACATCTGGATAGGTCCAGCCTCAGAGCCCACACATCTGGGGCAGGTCCAGCCTCAGAGCCCACACATCTGGGGCAGGTCCAGCCTCAGAGCCCACACATCTGGATAGGTCCAGCCTCAGAGCCCACACATCTGGGGCAGGTCCAGCCTCAGAGCCCACACATCCAGGGTAGGTCCAGCCTCAGAGACCACACGCTCGTGCACACACCTGGCTTGTCAACCTTTATTCCCTTGAGGATGCTACCACAGGCAGTGAGTATTCCCGTTCATGTTAGGGCCATGGTTTCTGCCTTTCAAAAGCTTGCTTGTTCTGTTGTAGAAAGGGTGACAGCCCATCTTTCCCTTTATTCCAGGCAGTCTCTCTCTTCTTGGAAACCATAGCCATGTCTGACCTTGACAAAGAGGATGGAACAACTAACAGCTGAACGAAACAAATGCCAAGATGGAGGCTGGATATTATACACGACAGCAAGTTAAAGAAGGGGGGTTCGTTCAGCTCACGGTTTGAGGGCCCAGTCCACCGTGGCAGGGAGGGCATGCTGGCAGGAGCGCGAGGCAGATGGTCGTGTTGCATCTACTCTTAGGAAACAGAGACAAGAATCCTGACGCTCAGCTGCCTTTGCCCTTTTATGGGTCCAAAGCCCCAGCCCATGGAACAGTGCCACCCATACCAAGATGGGTCTTCCCGCCTCTGTTAAAACAACCGAGAAACTCTGTCACAGACAGGCCCAGAGGTTTGCCTCCTAAGTATTTCTGGGCCCTGTCACATTGACAGAATTAGTCATCACAGTCCTCATTTCCCCTTTGATGGAAAGTATCCGTTACTCTCTACCCAGTAGGTGTAAAGCAGCAGCCTCCTCCTCCCAGCAGAATGCTGTGTAAGCTCAGAGGTATCTTCCCTCATGACAGCAGTTAGAGCTGTCCCCCTGCCTTCTATTCTGCTCTTCTGCCACCTTGTGAGGTCTCTCAGATACTCTCTCTGTATCTGGACAGGATGCCCATCCTTCTGCATAAGTGTGCAGATGGCACTGGTCAGGACCTTTCTAAATGGAGTCACTTGCCTCTGCTGTAGACAGGCTGGGGCAGGCACACCTGCTACTATGAGTGGAAGGGACCACTTAGATCCAACACCCAGAACTTAACCCCTTATCTGCCAGAGTATAACAAGCCCCTACACCATGCCAGGCCCTAATTCACTCAAAGGCCTTTCTCACAGTTCCTGTGAATGTTAAAAATGTCAGATGGGCAGGAGGCCTAGATGTACAGAGCACAAGGCTCCTCCCAGTGACTGCAGGACATGACTATGAAGGTCAGCCTTAATACAACACTGAATAGACAATGATGAGACATTTAAAAGGCATCAGCTGAACAGCAGATCCTCACAAACTGCTCTGTGTCTTTAGAGTACAGCTCCCAAAATCCATTCTAACACTAAAATCTGAGGCTCTCAAGTTTGCTCTAAGATGGTACAATATTTGCCATTAACCTGTATGTCTTAAATGATCTGTACATTACTTACAATACCTAATACAGTGTGAATGCCACACCAACAGCTGCGTCGTGTTGTAAGTGTACTGACCTCAAACAACTGTAAATATTCAGGACAAATACAATTTATCTTTTAAATGTTTTTAAAAATTCACTGTTGGCTGAAAGTGCAAATATAATACATCTGACATGCAGGACTGACAGTACAGCACATACAAGACAGAGTTAAAACAGAGAGAGAGAGAGAGAGAGAGAGAGAGAGAGAGAGAGAGAGAGAGAGAGAGAAACAGATACACAGACAGGCAGACAGAAGAGGGAGGAATAGAGGAAGGGAGGGAGGGCAGTAGTCATCCTTAGTTCTGAACAGCCGGATATGTTTGTTTGCTTGTGCTGTGTAATAAATACCACAAGCTCAGCAGCTTAAACCAACGTGCATTTACTCTCCAGTTGCAGCCAGTGCTCGAAACTAGTCACTGGAATGAGGTGCTCCAGTCAGGACCCTCAGAAGGCTGAAATCAAGGCACTCACCAAAAAGTTCCTTGTCTGAAGCCTCAGCTAGGAAAGTCCTACCTCCAGCCTCTTTTGGACTCTGATACAGTGACTAACCACGGCTGAATGATCAGGCCAGTCATCCCTTTCCTGGCTGGTGGCTCCTACAGATGATGAGCCTGTGGCCACGGGAGGCCAGGGGGAGGCCAGGAGGAGGCCACGGGGAGGCCAAGGGGAGGCCAGGGGGAGGCCAGGGGGAGGCCAGGGGGAGCATGCTGCTCCTTCCAGGTTCACAAGACTGTCCTGCAATGCCATGCAACCACAGAAATATTCACACTGTCAGCTTCATCGTGTGACATGAACTATCCAGGAGGTAACCTTCCATCCTCACAGCCCCGCCTACACTTAAAGAATGTGTCCTATGGGGACAGGCATGTTTCTTTACTTTAAGAGACATCTTCCCAATTGGGAACTTACTTTCTCTGGACTGAACTTTTTCACCTATGTAGGGATAATGCCCCCAGTTTCCTCTCCATGGCTGCTTTTTGGAGACCAAGTTCGTATGCCATGCCTCTGTCTGTACACCAAGCTGATGTTTGCAAATACACACTTTTGTTTCCTCTTAGGAGGCCATGGTGCTGTTGTTTATTTACCCTTTGGAAGAAACAGGGCTCAAAGTGAAGTGAGGACCGATGTCATGAAAGCCAACCTTGCTTAGAAGGGAGGAAAGAGGCATGCTACGGAACACTGCAACGTTCAATCAAATTGAATTTGTGCTACTATTGACATTTTTAGACTTAAAAGTCTACAAAGAAATTGAGGGATAAACAGTAGAGATGAGAGAGGAGTGAAGGACCGTTTGTGCACTTGCCTACTGTTGGAAGGCGTGTCATTCCTTTAGAGTTTTGACTCAGCAGAGACCAGAGGATTAGAGCAATGCTCTCCCAGGGGTTCCGAGAAGTACAGTAGGGGGAGCCCCAAGGAAAACAAACAAGAAAAAAAAAAGAGAACAAAATGTTCTAAACTAACTCTATTTGGAAAACAGTTGTAAATAGCGATTGGGCTTTTGATTGCATAGAGCCAGCTCTTCCTTAATTTGGATTTTTTTCACAGATAAACATTCAATCATTCTGCACCAATTTCTTCTTTCAGGACCATGTAAGTGACCTTGACTTCATATACATATAGATATATATAGATATTTCTGGGACCTCCTCCCTCTCTCCCTTGTCTCTGCCCATAGGTGATGAAGTTCGTTCTCAAGCACTGTCCATGGCCACCCTAGAAGCCTGTCCAAAGACGCTAGTTTTGCTCCCAAGTCTTTGTTTTTGCATCAAATTTAATTAACCAGTTGGATACTGACAGGCCACAAATCAATAGTAGACTAAAATTCTTAAAATATTCATGTGCTAGCTCCCTCTCAGGACAGGCCTTCATGAGGATGGATTAGAGGCCTGCCAAGACTCATGGAGATGTGTTGGCTTCTGTTTCACGCTTTTCTGTCCCTCTCACCTCTCACCCCTGACACCTTGGTGTGCTCACCTCACTTACTGATTATGAGCCAGGGCAGATGCAAATGTAGAATCATAAATTCTATTAATTCACAAATCTAGTGAGGAAGCAGGACCATGGCCTAGAATCATAACCACTGTGTCTAGAAACTACTCCCCAGAGTCTATGCACAACTATTTTAACTAAACCCTCCCCAGTGCCACTGTGACAGTCCACACATGCACTGGGAGTGCGACTGAGGCAGTCTGTACATGCACAGAGAGTGCCACCTCGACAGTCTGCACATGTGCTTGGCTTGGACAGACAGGCAGATCAAAGGTGGCTTCCCCCACAGTCTGTGCAGTTGATAAGCGTTTGTCCACTGAGAAGATGGGTACTGTTTAGCCAGCCCATGATGCTTCACATCAGGGCACATGGGCATCAAGCCAACCAAGGAAGCCTGTGGTTCCTTTTGATATCCATCAATTCGCAGTTTTAGGCAGGATGGACTTGTGTGCTTCTATGTTGTTGTGTGTTATTTCCTCTTTCATATTGGAATCAATGGTTTCATTTAAATTTTTGGAAGAACTAATTTTTAAGCATCCAGTTAATCTTTTACTTTGTACTTTATTAACTTTAGTTTTGTATTTATTTTGTCTGCCTTACACTTTATTTGAAATTTACAGTCATTTGCTGTCTACTTTTTTAATATAAGAGCTGATTTAAATACTACTGTTTTTAAATTGTTCATTTTATATGTTCATGAATATATGCATTGTGTGCAGAGGCCAGTGATAAGCATGAAGTCTTTATAAATTGCTCTTCACCTTACTTTTTTAAATGTATTGTTCATATGTGACATGTGTGATAAGGGAAGAGCATACACATGCCATGGCACACATGTGTGAGGTGAACATGATAACCACTACATTACAGAAACAACCTGTGTTCATGGCACACGTGTACAGGTCAGAGGACAACTTATGGGGGTCATTTATCTTTTTCTACCAGTTGGGCCTCAGAGATCCATTTCAGATCTTCACACTACACATCAAGTGCCTTTACCCACTGAGACAAGTCACTGGCCCAATCTGCTCTTTTCTCTCTCTCTCTCTCTCTCTCTCTCTCTCTCTCTCTCTCTCTCTCTCTCTCTCTCTCTCTCTCTCTCTCTCTTTTAAATATGGGTCTCTCATTGAACATGGAGCTCATCGATTCAACTAGAGTGGCTGGCCAGCAAGCCCCAGCGATCCTTCCTGAATGAAAAAAGAAGGGGGGGGGGGGGAGAGAAACGACTGCTCCTAGGTATAGTGGAAGAGAAGGCTTGCCGTAGATATAAGGAAGAGCATAGCCAGAGGCAGAAATATCTGGAAGAGTCTAGAGTGAACATGACTTTGAACCAGGCCTTGTGAGGAGAGCGGGGAGGGGATAAGGGAGAGGCAAGAGAGTAAAGGGTAGACAAAAATAGAAAAGAGCCAGGTAATCAAAATAGCCAGATTATATAAGGGAAGGGCAGCCAAGCTGGAGAAGTTTGGGGTAGGGAGTGGAATACACCAGCTAGAAGAAGCCTGTAACAGAAAGGGACTGAGGGATGCTGGGAGAACCTTGCTGCCAGGTTCATTTTGATATATTAAATAGGCATCTCAGTTAGCCATTTGGCCCCAGTTTGAGACCTAGCACTTCTGCCTTAACCTCCCTGGTGCTGGGAGAACAGCTACAGGCCAGGGCCATCATCTAACATGAGTCTCGGGGGCTGAACTCCTTTTGCTGTGAAACAAGCATTTGACAACTGAACCATCTCCCCGGGCCAAATGTTTATGGTTTAACATACAGTTTAAGGTGCCAAGCTGTCCTTAGCTACTGTGACGTACCTACCCGTTGTTCTTTACTATAAAACATGTTTGTCTATTGTATTATTATTATAATTTAGTCAGATTACATGCTGAATGTTATCCCCAGGTTTGTATCTTCCTATTCCCACCCTTCCTCCCTCTTCTTCCACATTTCCCGCCCCTAAACCTCTGAGACCGTATGGCCTCAGTGTATCAGGTCTCATCCAGATAGCCTGCTTCCCCTTCCTCTGTGTGCTTCCAGGCCTTACCACCAAGGGGAAGTGATCAAATTGTCAAAGATAGTCCTCATTCTCCCCACTACCTTGGAGAATGAGCTGTTCATTGGCTACATATGAACAGGGCGTCTAGGTTTACTGCAAGTATTGTCCTTGGTTGGTACAACAGTTTGTGAGTTCAGATCTACCAGCCTTAATGGTCTTCTTGTGGGGCTCCTGAACCCTCTGGGTCCTTCCATCCCTCCATTCTTCCACATCACTCTCAGTGCTCTACCCAGAGTCCAACAGTGAGTCCTAGCATCTGCCCCAATCCCCAGCTGGATGGAGTCTCTCAGAGGACATCTGTGCTGGGCTAATATGCACTTATAAGTGGATAGTATGTACCATGCATGTATATACCATGCGTGTCTTTCTGGGTCTGAGTTACCACACTCAGGATGATCATTTCTAGTTCCATACATTTGCCTGCAAATTTCAAGATTTCCTTGTTTTTAATAGCTGAGTAGTATTCCATTGTGTAAATATTCCACAGTTTCTTTATCCATTCTTCAGTTGAGGGACATCTAGTTTATTTCCAGATTCTGGCTATTATGAATAAGGCTGCTATGAACATAGTTGAGTAAATATCCTTGTTGTATGGTGGATAATCGTTCAGGTATATGCCCAGGAGTGGTATAGCTGGGTCTTGAGGTAGCACTAGTTCCAATTTTCTGAGAAAGCACCAGATTGATTTCTAAAATTGGTGTACAAGTTTGCACTCCCACTATCAATGGTGGAGTGTTTCCCTTTCACCATATCTCGCCAGCATGTGCTGTCACTTGAGTTTTTTATCTTAGCCATTCTAACAGATATAAGATGGAATCTCAGAGCCATTTTGATTTGTATTTTATTTTCCTGAAGACTAAGAACACTGAGCATTTCTTTAAGTGTTTCTCAGCCATTCGACATTCTTCTGTTGAGAAATCTCTGTTTAGCTTTGTACTCCATTTTTAATTTGGTTATTTGCTTTGGTGGTGTCTAATTTCTTGAGTTCTTTATATATTTTAAATATTAGCCCTTTGTCAGATGTAGGGTTGGTGAAAATCTGCTTCCCATCTGTAGGCTGTTGGTTTGTTCTGTTGACAGTGTCCTTTGCTTTACAGAAGCTTTTCAGTTTCATGAGGTCCCATTTATTAATTGTTGATCTTTTTAATTATTTTATTTTTGTACATATACATTTATATTATTACACATATATACAATAGATTACCTATGGCAAGAAGAACCGTGACACAATCAGGAATTATATAAATGGTACATTCTTAGTGTTATGGCTATTTGTATTTGACAGCCTTGAAGAAGGCATCTTTCCTATCTTGGTGCATCTAAATTTCTGAATATAAATCAATCGCCATCACATATTGTCATCAACTTAGAACACATATCTAGACCTAAAAACATCTTAACTCCTAAAAAACTAAGCTTCATTGTAAAACTAAGCTACCTGGTCTTCAACTCCCTCGTAGACTTGAGAAGGACTAAACCTGATTAACTGAGTATGCCGGGCGTGCAGGTGAGTAGCTTTCCAAATGAAAAGATGATAGAGTCAGTTTCTACCCAAATAGTCACCCAAAACTCTCTATCACATCGGAGCATCTTCTTCATCTTTCTGGCCCAATATATCTGACAGACATATTTGTGAGGCAGGAACTATTGAGGACTTGTGTACCCTGTCTTGGGAGAGTTTGGCCATCGACTCTACCTGCATCAAAGCTTACCCTTTGTGTGTGTGTGTGTGTGTGTGTGTGTGTGTGTGTGTGTGTGTGTGTGTGTGTGTGTGTGTGTGTTTATTAATTTATTCTTGTTACGTCTCAATGGTTATCCCATCCCTTGTATCCTCCCATTCTTCCCTCCCTCCCATTTTCCCATTATTCCCCTCCCCTGTCACTATTCCTGAGGGGGATTATCTCCCCCTGTATATGCTCATAGAGTATCAAGTCTCTTCTTGGTAACCTGCTGTCTTTCCTCTGAGTGCCACCAGGTCTCCCACGCCAGAAGACATGGTCCAATGTGAGGCACCAGAGTACATGAGAAAGTCATATTCCACTCTCCACTCAACTGTGGAGAATGTTCTGTCCATTGGCTAGATCTGGGTAGGGGTTTAAAGTTTACCGCCTGTATTGTCCTTGGCTGGTGCCTTAGTTTGAGCGGGACCCCTGGGCCCAAATCTGCCTAACATAATGTTCTACTTGTAGGTTTCTAGGACCCTCTGGATCCTTCTACTTTGCTATTCTCCCATGCGTCTCTCATCTAGAGTCCCAATAGGATGTCCTCCCCTCTGTCCCAGTTTCCTGGTAAGTGAAGGCTTTCGTGGGACATGCCCCTTGGGCTAGTATGCAGATACAAGTGAGTATATACCATTTAAGTCTTTCTGCTTCTGGGTTAACTCACTCATTATGATCATTTCTAGTTCAATCCATTTATCCACAAATTTTGGGAATTCCTTATTTTTAATAGCTGAGTAGTATTCCATAGTGTATATGTACCACAGTTTCTTTATCCACTCTTCTACTGAGGGACACTTAGGCTGTTTCCATGTTCTGGCTATTATGAATAAGGCTGCTATGAACATGGTTGAGCAAATTTTCTTGTTGTGTGCTGGAGCATCTTCTGGGTATATTCCAAGGAGTGGAATAGCTGGGTCTTGAGGAAGGCCTATTCCCATTTTTCTGAGATAGCACCAGATAGATTTCCAAAGTGGCTGTACTAGTTTGCATTCCCACCAGCAATGAAGGAGTGTTCCTCTCTCCTCACATCCTCGCCAGCATGTGGTGTCGCTTGAATTTTTGATCTTAGCCATTCTGATGGGTGTAAGATGGAATCTCAGAGTTCTTTTGGTTTGCATTTCCCTGATGACTAAGGAGGTTGAGCATTTCTTTAAGTGTTTCTCAGCCATTTGATATTCCTCTGTTGAGAATTCTCTGTTTAGTTCCAAGCCCCATTTCTCTATTGGGTTATTCAGTTTGGTGGTGTTTAATTTCTTGAGTTCTTTATATATTTTGGATATTAGACCTTTGTCAGATGTAGGGTTGGTGAAGATTTTTTCCCAGTCTGTAGGCTGTCGCTTTGTTCTCTTGACAGTGTCTCCTGCCTTACAGAAGCTTCTCAGCCTCATGAGGTCCCATTTATTAATGGTTGACATTAAGGCCTGGGCCGTTGGTGTTCTGTTCAGGAAGTTGTCTCCTGTGCCAATATGTTCCAGGCTCTTCCCCACTTTTTCTTCTAAGTGATTTAGTGTCTCTGGTTTTATGTTGAGGTCTTTAGTAGACTTGGATTTGAATTTTGTGCAAGGTGACAAATATGGGTCCAGTTGCATTTTTTTACACATAGACCTCCAGTTAGACCAGCACCATTTGTTGAAGATGCTATCCTTTTTCCATTGAATGGATTTGGCTTCTTTGTCGAAAATCAAGTGACCATATGTGTTTGGATTAATATCTGGGTCTTTGATTCGATTCCACTGATCAACCAGCCTGTTGCTGTGCCAGTACCAAGCTGTTTTAATTACTATTGCTTTATAGTACAGTTTGAGATCAGGTATGGAGATTCCTCTGGAGCACCGTTTATTGTACAAGATTGTTTTAGCTATTCTAGGTTTTTTGTTTTTCCAAATGAAGTTCAGAATTGAACTTTCAATGTCTTTAAAAAATTGTGTAGGTATTTTGATAGGGAATGCATTGAATTTGTAGATTGCTTTTGGTAGGATGGCCATTTTTACTATGTTAATTCTCCTGATCCATGAGCAAGAAAGATCATTCCATATTTTCAGGTCATCTTCAATCTCTTTCTTCAGAGTTTTGAAATTCTTTTCAAACAAGTCCTTCACTTGCTTAGTTAGGGTAACTCCTAGATATTTTATATTGCTTGTGGCTAATGTGAATGGTGTGGTTTTCCTAATTTCTTCCTCTGCAAGCTTGTCATTTGTGTATAGGAAGGCTACAGACTTTTTTGAGTTAATTTTGTATCCAGCTAATTTGCTGTAGGAGTTCTCTGGTGGAATTTTGAGGGTCACTTATGTACACTATCATATCATCTGCAAATAGGGATAATTTGACTTCTTCCTTTCCCATTTGGATACCCTTGATCTCCTTTTGTTGTCTTATTGCTCTGGCTAGAACTTCGAGTACTATATTGAAGAGGTATGGAGAAAGTGGGCAGCCTTGCCTTGTTCCCAATTTTAGAGGAATTTCCTTGAGTATCTCACCATTTACTTTGATTTTGGCTATTGGCTTGCTGTATATAGCCTTTATTATGTTGAGGAAAGTGCCTTGTATCCCCGATCTCTCTAAAACTTTAAACATGAATGGGTGTTGGATTTTATCAAATGCTTTCTCTGCATCATCTAAAGAGATGATCATGTGGTTTTTTATTTTCAGTTTGTTTATATGGTGGATTACATTGATGGATTTCCGTATATTAAACCATCCCTGCATGCCTGGAATGAAGCCTACTTGGTCATGATGAATGATATCTTTGATGTGTTCTTGTATTTGTTTTGCAAGTATTTTATTTAGTATTTTTGCATCGATGTTCATAAGAGAAATTGGTCTGAAATTCTCTTTCTTTGTTGAGTCTTTGTGAGGTTTAGGTATCAATGAGACTATGGCCTCATAGAATGAATTTAGTAATTTTCCATCCATTTCTATCTTTTGGAGTAGCTTGAAGAGTATCGGTATTAGCTCGCCCTTGAAGGTCTGGTAGAATTCTGCACTGAAACCGTGTGGCCCTGGGCTTTTTTTGGTTGGGAGACTATCAATGATTGTTTCTATTTCTGTAGGGGAAATGGAACTATTTAGCTTGTTTATCTGTTCTTCACTCAACTTTGGCAAGTGAAACTGATCAAGAAAATCATCCATTTCCCTTAGATTTTCAAATTTTGTGGCGTATATGCCTTCAAAGTAGGATCTTATGATTCTTTGAATTTCTTCAGTGTCTGTTGTTATGTCTCCCTTTTCATTTCTGATTTTGTTGATTTCAATACTGTCTCTCTGCCTTTTAGTTAGTTTGGCTAATGGTCTGTCTATCTTGTTGATTTTCTCAAAGAACCAGCTTTTGGTTTTGTTGATTCTTTGGACTGTTTTCTTAGTTTCTAATTTGTTAATTTCAGCCCTGAGTTTGATTATTTCCAGGCGTCTACTCCTCTTGGGTGTTTCTGCTTCTTTTTTTTCTAGGGCTTCCAGTTGTGTTGTTAAGATGCTTATGTGCGATGTTTCCAATTTCTTTTTAAAGGCACTTAGTGCTATGAATTTTCCTCTTAGCACTGCTTGCAATGTATCCCACAAATTTGGGTATGTTGTTCCTTCATTTTCATTGAATTTCAGAAACTCCTTGATTTCTTTCTTTATTACTTCCCTGACCCAGGTGTCATTTAGCAGAGAGTTGTTTAGTTTCCACGTACATGTAGGCTTTTTATTATTTCTGTTGTTGTTGAATTGCAGCCTAAGAGCATGGTAATCTGATAGGATACAAGGTGTTATTTCAATCCTCTTGTATCTATTGAGGCTTGCTTTGTGACCTACGATGTGATCAATTTTGGAGAAGGTTCCATAGGGTGCAGAGAAGAAGGTATATTCTTTCTTGTTTGGGTGAAAGGTTCCATAGATATCTGTTAGATGCATTTGACCCATGGCATTGGTTAATGATGTTATTTCTCGGCTTAATTTCTGTTTCAATGACTTATCCATCAGTGAGAGTGGGGTGTTGAAGTCTCCCACTAAAGCTTACCCTTTTTTAAGGCAGAATTCTGTCTGTAGGAGAAATGAGGACCTTTTGCCCAGTGGCTAGTTTGCCATATTTGAAGCCATCTCCATAAGGAGGTTCTTTGATGCTTATCATCTTCTTTA
Organism: Acomys russatus; assembly: GCF_903995435.1. NCBI lineage: Eukaryota > Metazoa > Chordata > Mammalia > Rodentia > Muridae > Acomys > Acomys russatus. The sequence continues at coordinate 42,438,232 of NC_067137.1, read as the reverse complement.
AGGTAGGCTGGGAATTGCCAGGAGTTAACCTGTCTGATTGTCAATGAATCTTTAAAGTAATAAAAACATTTTAAATGCCATATTCTGCATGTCTCCGTGGTTTTTGAAGACCTTGTTTTTCTATGGAGTCATATCTATCTGCTGAACCTAAAATATACATTGTTTTTTTCTTTTTCTTTTTTTTAACTTTTAATTTTATTAATTTTTTCAGATTGCAACTCAGTTGTTATCTGATCACTTGTATCCTCCAGTCCCTCCCTCCTTCCTGCTTTCACCCTGTTCCCCTACTAAGACTGAGGGAGGAGAACTTCTATCCCACTATATGGTCATAGCTATCAAGTCTCATCTTGGTAGCCTGCTTATTCTTTCTTTGAGTGCCCTCAAGCCTCCCCACCAAGGGGAAGTGGTCAAATCTGGGACACCAGAGTTAATGTCAAAGTCAGTCCCTGCTCTCCACATAACTGTGGAGAATGTCCTGTCTATTGGGAAGATCAGAGTAGGGGTCTGATGTTTACTACCTGTATTGTCCTTGGTTAGTGCAATAGTTCGAGCAGACCCCCTGGGCCCCAGGCCACCCACAAAGATGTTCTTCTTGTAGGTTTATAGGACCTCTGGGTCCTTCCATTTCCCCATCTCCTATATTTCTCTTACCTAGAGCCCAGTAGGATGTCCTTGCATCTATCCTGATCTCCTAGTAAGTGAAGACTTTTGTGGGACATGTCTTTTGGGCTAGTGCCCAATTATAAGTGAGTACATACCATGTGGGTCTTTCTGCTTCTGGGTTAACTCACTCAGTATGATCATTTTTTAGTTCAATCCATTTGTCCACAAATTTCAGAAATTCCTTCTTTTTTAATAGCTGAGTAGTATTCCATAGTGTAAATGTACCACAGTTTCTTTATCCATTCTTCTACTGAGGGACATTTAGGCTCTTTCCATGTTCTGGCTATTATGAATAAGGCTGCTATGAATATGGTTGAGCATATGCCCTTGTTGTGTGCTGGAGCATTTTCTGGGTATATTCCAAGGAGTGGAATAGCTGGGTCTTGAGGAAGCCCAATTCCAAGTTTTCTGAGATAGCACCAGATAGATTTCCAAAGTGGTTGTACAAGTTTGCATTCCCACCAGCAATGGAGGAGTGTTCCTCTCTCCCCACATCCTCGCCAGCATGTGGTGTCGCTTGAATTTTTGATCTTAGCCATTCTGATGGGTGTAAGATGGAATCTCAGAGCTGTTTTGATTTGCATTTCTCTGATGACTAAAGACGTTGAGCATTTCTTTAAGTGTTTCTCAGCCATTCAATATTCCTCTGTTGAGAAGTTTCTGTTTAGTTCTGAGCCCCATTAAGATGTGTATTTTTGTGATAAAAGTAGACTAGCAATTGACATGACCATGATTTAATCTACTAACATTTAATTTGTGTAACTTATTTCTCCTAAACAGCTTGATAGCACTTTCAAAACATTAGAAGTAAACCTTGTATTATAATTGAGTTATATGAGTAAAATAACTCATATTAGAGTAGAAATATATGTGCATATATAATGTGTTTGAAGAATAATCTTACCTTTGCATCTATACCACTGTATCTAGAACTTACTTTGCATCTATATACAAAATTCTATATCAGTGAATTAAAAATTCAGACAATTGAGGCATTAAGTTGAAGAGTAGATTCACTAATCTACTCCTTGTTCTATCTTCCCTGTACAATTCTATATTCCCCCTTCTTTCTTTTCAACCATGTTCTCCAAACAGGATGTGTAAATGTCCAGTATGCTGTGAGGAATTCACCCTGTCAGGTCTGATCCAATGTCAGCGTCTGGTTCTTTTGTTCTGAAAGCATATCATTTCTCACAAGCATTATACAGTCCTGAAATTATAAGTGTATAATGTGTGTGTGATGCATGGAACAATTAAGGCTGGATTTCTGCTCATTGTTTGAGTAGGAAAAGAAGACATCTGTAGATCTTCATTCATGCCATATGAAGATTGGCATCTAATAGTAATTCATAGGGGTCTCTTAGTCAACAAGAATCATGTCTATTTCTAGACATTCACATTTCAGCCAGTCTCAGAGCTAGTCCCATACATTGGGATTAGCATTATAAGTTACCTGCTTGTTCTGCAGTTTAAATTGTTCACATCCTGATTGTGGCCTCCTACCCTCATTCCCTCCTGATCCCTTCTCCCTCCCTCATTCCCTCTCTCTCCCTCTCTTAGTACTCAGACAGGGGAGCTCTCTTCCCCTAATATCTGACCTCAGCCTATCAAGTCTTGTCTGTATTAGCCTGTAACCTCTTCTACTATAGTCTAGCATGTCCGTCTTACCAGAGGGAAGTGATCTAAATTCGGTGGCCAGAGTGCATACCTGAAGTAGTCCCTACTCTCCACACATGGGATCCACAAAGAGACTGTGCTACTACATGCAAGCAGTGGGTCTAGGTCCACATCATACATGGTCCTTGATTGATGTTTCTGAATCTGTTTTGTAGTGTAGTTATCCTGTATTATGTGGCTAATGTCCGATTATGAGTGAGTATATACCATGGGTGTCTTTCTGAGTCTGGGTTACCTCACTCAGGATGATCTTTTCTATCCATTTGTCTGCAAATTTCAAGATATCTTTGTTTTTAATAGCTGAATAGTATTCCATTGTGTTGAGGGACATCTAGGTTGTTTCCAGATTCTGGATATTTCAAATAAAGCTGAAATGAATATTGTTGAGCAATTGTCCTTATTGTATGGTGGAGAATCACTTGAGTATATTCCCAAGAGTGGTATGCCTGGGTCCTGAGGTAGAGTTATTCCCAATTTCCTGAGAAAGGACCAGATTGATTTCCAAAGTGGTGGTACAAGTTTGCACTCCCACCAGCAATGGAGGAGCATTCCTTTTTCTCCACATCCTCACCAGTTTTTTATCTTAGCCATTCAGATAGCTGTAAGATGGAATCTCAGAGTTGTTTTGAGTTGCCTTTCCCTGATAACTAGGGATGTTGAACATTTCTTTAAGTGTTTCTCAGCTATTCAATATTCCTCTATAGAGAATTCTATGTTTAGTTCTGTACCCCATTGTTTAAATGGATTTTAATTGTTGATCTTAGAGCCTGAGCAATTGGTATTGTGTTCAGGAAGTTGTCTCCTGTGCCAATGAGTTCTAGGTTCTTCCCTACTTTCTCTTCTAACAGATTTAATGTGTCTGGTTTTATGTTGAGGACTTGAGTTTTGTGAATGGTGATAAATATAGATATATTTGCATTTTTCTACATATAGACATCCAGTTAGACCAGCATTATTTGTTGAAGATGCTATCATTTTTCCATTGTATGTATTTGGCTTCTTTGTCAAAAATCAAGTGTCCAAGGTGTGTGAGTTTATTTCTGGGTCTTCAATATGGTTCCATTGATTAACCAGCCTATTTCTATGCTAGTACCATGCCATTTTTATTACTGTTACTCTATAGTACAGCTTGAGATAGGATGGAGATTCCTCTGCAATATCTTTTATTGTACAGGATTGTTCTAGTTATTCTGTGTTTTTTGTTTTTCCATATGAAGTTGGGAATTGATCTTTCAAGTTCTGTAACAAATTGTGTAGGTATTTTGGTAGGGATTGCACTGAATCAATAGATTGCTTTTGGTAAGATGGCCATTTTTAGTGTGTTGATCCTCTTGATCTGTGAGCATGGGAGAGCTTTCCATCTTTTGATATCTTCTTCAGTTTCTTTCTTTAGAGATTTGAAGTTTTTTTCATACACGTCTTTCACTTGCTTGGTTAGAGTTACACCAAGGTATTTTATATTAATTTGCCTTTTGTGAAGGGTGTAGTTTCCCTAATTTCTTTCTCAACCTGTTTGTTATTTGTATACAGGAGGGCTACTGACTTTTTAATTCATCTGTTATCCAGCCACTGTGTGTTTATCAGCTGTAGGGGTTCTCAGGTGGAGTTTTGGGGGTCACTCATGCATACTGTCATATCATCTGTGAATAATGATATGTGGACTTCTTCCTTTCAGATGTGTATCCCTTTGATCTCCTTTTGTTGTCTAATTGCTCTAGCTAGAACTTCTAGTATGATATTGAAAAGCTATGGAGAAAGTGGGCAGCCTTGTCTAGTCCCTGATTTTAGTGTAATTTCTTTGAGTCTCTTTCCATTTAGTTTGATTTCGGATATTGGCTTGCTGTATATTGCCTTTATTATGTTTGTGTATGTGTCTTGTATCCCGGATCTCTCCAACACTTCAAAATGAATGGGTGTTGGATTTTATCAAATGCTTTTTCAGCACCTAAGGAGATGATCATGTGGGTTTTTTTCTTTCAGTTTGTTTATATGGTGGATTACATTGATGAATTTCATATATTGTACCATCCCTGTATGCCTGGGATGAAGCCTGCTTGGTCATGGTGAGTGATATTTTTTATGTGTTCTTGGATTCAGTTTGCGAGTATTTTATTAAGTATTTTTGTGTTAATGTGCATAGAGAAATTGGTCTGAAATTCTTTGTTGGGTCTTTGTGAGGTTTAGGTATCAAGGTGACTGTGACCTCATAGTTTAGTGATGTTTCTTCCATTTCTACTTTGTGGAGTAATTTGAAGGTATCAGTATTAGCTCTTCTTTGAAGGCCTAGTAGAATTCTGAGATGAAACCATCTGGCCCTGAGCTTTTCTTAGTTGGGAGACTTTTGATGACTGCTTCTATTTCCTCAGGAGAAATAGGAGTATTTAATTTTTTTTAACCTGATCTTGATTCAATTTGGCAAGTGGAATCTATCAAGAAAACCATCCATTTCATTTAGATTTTCAAATGTTGTGGCATATAGGCTTTGAAGTAAGACCTAATGAACCTTTGGATTTCTTCAGAGTCTGTTGTTATGTCTCCCTTTTCATTTCTGATTTTTCTTATTTGAATAGTGTCTCTCTGCCTTTTATTGAGTTTGGCTAAGGATTTGTCTATCTTGTTGATTTTCCCAAAGAACCAGCTCTTGGTTTTGCCAATTCTTTGCATTGTTATCTTTGTTTCTATTTTATTGATTTCAGCCCTGAGTTGGATTATTTCCAGCTGTCCACTCCTCTTGAGTGTTTCTGGTTTTTTTTCCCTAGGGCTTCCAGACGTGTCATTAAGTTGCTTGTATGAGATGGTTCCAATCTCTTTATGAAGCCACTTAGTGCTTTGAACTTTCGTCTTAGCACTGCTTTCAATGTGTCCCATAAATTTGGGCATGTTGTAGCTTCATTTTCATTGAATTGTAGGAAGTCCCTAACTTCTTCCTTTCTTTCTTTCCTGAACCAGTTGTCATTAAGCACAGAGTTGTTTAGTTTATATGTGTGTGTAGGCTTTTTGTTATTTCTGTTGTTGTTGAGGTCCAGCTTTAGACCATGGTAGTCTATTATTTCAATCTTCTTGTGTTTGTTGAGGCTTGCTTTGTGACATACTATATGGTCAATTTGGAGGAAGGTTTTATGAGGTATTGAGAAAAAGGTACAATCTTTTGTTTTGGGGTGAAAAGTTCTGTAGATATACTAGGTCCATTTGATTCATGACATCTGTTAATGTCATTATTTCTCAGTTTAGCTTCTGTTTCATTGACCTATCTTTTGGTGAAAGGGGGTGTTGAAGTCTCCCACTATTAGCGTGTGGAGAATCAATGTGTGGTTTAAGCTTTATTAATGTTTCTTTTACAAATGTGGATGCCCTTGTATTTGAGGCATAGATGTTCAGAATTGTGATGTCATATTGGTTGAGTTTTCCTTTGATGAATATGAATGTCTTTCCTCATCTCTTTTGATTAATTTTGATTGAAAGTCTATTTTATTAGATATTAGAATGGCTACTGTAGCTTGCTTCTTGTATCCTGTATCTGTGTGATTAGAAGAACTTTTTCCAGCCTTTCTCTCTGAGGCAATGTATATCTTTGTGACTGAGATATCTGTTTCTTGAATGCAGCAGAATGTTAGGTCTTGTTTATGCATCCATTCTGTTATTCTGTGTCTTTTGATTGAAAAGTTGAGACCATTGATGTTGTGAGACATTAATGACCAGTTACTTTAAGGTCCTTTTATTTTGATGTTGGTGTGGTAGTGTGTTTGTGTGTTTGTCTGGCTTTTGTTTTGCTAAAGTGAAGTTATCTATTTCCTGTGTTATCCTGAGTATAGTTAGCCTCTTTGAGTTGTAGTTTTCCTTCTTTTATCTTCTGTAGGGATGAATGTGTGGATAGTTACTGCTTAATTTGTATTTGCTATGGAATATCTTGTTTTCTCCATCTATGGTTATTGAAAGTTTTTCTGGGTATAATAGTCTGGCCTGGCAGCTGTGGTCTCTTAGGGTTTGCAAGATCTCTGCTTTGGCCCTTCTGGTTTTATGATCTCTGCTGAATAATTGGGTGTAATTCTGATAGGTTTGCCACTGTATGTTATTTGGATTTTTTTCCTTGCTGCTTTTAACATTTTTTCCTTTGTTCTATACATTTTGTGTTTTGATTATTATGTGGTGAAAGGATTTTATTTTTTGTGTGCTTCTTGTATGTTTATATGTATCTCTTTCTTTAAATTGGGAAAATTTTCTTTTTATGATTTTGTTGAAAATATTTTCTCTGCCTTGGAGCCAGGCATCTTTTCTTTCCTCAATTCTTGTTATTCTTAGGTTTCATCCTTTCATGCTGTCCTTGATTTTTTTTTGTCAGGAATGTTTCAGATTTAACATTTTCTTTGATGGTTGCATCAAATTCTTCCATTATATCTTCTATGCCTGAGATTCTTTCCTCTATCTCTTATATTATGTTGATGATGCTGACCTCTGCAGTTCCTATTTTCTTCTCTAAGTTCTCTCTTTCCAGGCTTTCCTCAGCTTGTACTTTTATTATTGTTTCCATTTTCGTCTTCTGATCTTGAACCATTTTATTGATTTCCTTGATCTGAATGTTTGCATTTTTTCCTGAATTTCTTCCAGTGATTTCTTCATTTCCTCTCTACAGGCCTCTGTCATCATCTTTCTAAGGTCCTCAATCTATTTGCCTGTATCTTCCTGTATTTGTTTATAGATTTTATTCATTTCCTCCATTATCATCTTCATTATAAAGGATTTGAGGTGATTTCCTTGTCTTTCAGTTGTGTATGAGTTTTCAGGACTGATTGCTTTGGGATAACTGGGTTCTTTAGATGCCATATCATTTTGGTTTTTGGCTCTTTTGTGTTTTTATACTGGCATTTAGCCATCTTGCTATCTCTGGCATTGGGTGGTAGTTTCTGGTGTTCTTCAATGGCCATTGAAAGCAGCTCATAGGTGAGTGGCTATACATTGAGACCTCTTACCTGCAGGGATACAGGAACCCTTCAGTGGATCAAGCCAGTGACCTGGGTTCAGATCTTGGAACTCTCCGTGTACTAGCTGGGTGACCTGAGATCAGATCTACCTTTGTTCTACACTTTAGGGTCTCCTCTGGGATAGAAGGATCAGACACTAGCGCTTTGTGGCTCACTTCTTGGTCAGAGACAGAGATTGAGGGTGTTGCATGCCTGCAGGCATGCAGCTATGATTTGGGGACCACTCCTGTGCCTGTGCCTAGTTGGACCCGGGAACTCTCTGTGACTGGCTGGGTGACCTAAGATCAGATCTACTCATGCTCCACACCTTGGGGTCCCCCCTGCCCTAGCAGACCCAGATACTGGTGCCCTGAAGGCCACAGTTCAGTCTGAGATAGAGTGGCAGTGCAGTGGGCTGGCTGGTGTATGGCTAGCTTTGGAGATTGTGTTTACATCCACCTGGGCCCAGGGTCAGATCTATCTATGATCCACACTCTGGGTTCGCCCCTGGACTAGAAGAACCAGATGCTGGTACCCTGCAGCCCACAATTCAGTCCAAGACAGAGTCTGAGATGTAGAGTACAGATGTACCTTGCAGGCTGGCATCCATACTGTGGGGTCTGGGCACAGGCCTGCAAGAATCCAGGAACTTGTCTGTGGACCAGTTGGATGGCCCAAGGCCAAACCTACCTGTGCTCCACACAGTGTGGACTTCTCTTACCCAGGACACTCTAGTTCTGGTGCCCTGTTGCTCCCAATCTTGTCCCTTGGCTCAATCCCACCAATCAGACGCAGTGCAACATCAGTGCCACCATCTTGGATTCCCAACCATATGTTTATCTTTTTTATTTAAATTTAAAATATAAATAGTTTACAGTTGATCTCACCATAAAAAATTTGTGGTTTTGTGCTGTAAAGTTTGAATATAGATAGATATACATGTGTGACTGTATTTATAATAGACATCAACTGTGAACACTGGAAAGACAATAACCAAATCAAAACATAGTGAAGAGTGAAACAACTAAGTTCACCAACATAAAGTGACAATTTACAACCATTGATGCTTCATATGACCTTCATGTGGCAGATGTCATCATATTGTGGGTGATATCATTCTGAGATAAATGCAAGTCAGATTTCCAGAGGTGTGATTTGGAATGGCAAACATACTTTGTAAACATAATTTTATTGTGCTACTGCAGCAAAGATATTTCTATTTTTTCCAAAGCAGAAAAAAAAAATGAGATTTATTCAATGGAGCCATGTTGACAAGGGGAACAAGGAGGCCCAATGGTCTCCACTTTTCAAGTCCCACCTTCTAAGGTATTTTCAATATAAATACCTGACTGTAAGTTCATCTTGACCAGTTAATAAAAAATATTTTAAACTTATTATGAGTGAGTGTGTTCATTTTCTAGTTGTTGCTTTCAGTGTTTGGGGGTGTCATCAAAGTTGATTGTTTTGCTCACATTATCTCTGACTTTACCACCATTTGTCAGCCTCATCCATCAGCTTCTGAGAAAGCTCAGTAGCAACTCCCACTATGACTATTGATCTTTAATTTCTACTTATAATTCTCTTCAGCTTTGGCATAGATTTTGCAAGATGACATAATTGGATGTGAGGCTGTAATTGTACAAAGTTACTGAGAGATTGTTTATTTTATTGTCCCTGTCTTCATCTGGATTACTATTGTTGTGATAAAATACCGTAACAGTACCAAAAAAAATCATAGGGAAGAAAAGATTTACTTGGTTTACACATGCACATCACTGTTCATCATCAAAGGAATTCAAGACAGGAATTCAAAACAGGGCGGAAACCTGGAGGGAGGAGCTAATGCAGGGAACATGGAGGGGAGCTTCTTACGGACTTGCTACTCATCACTTGCTCAGCCTGCTTTCTTATAGAACATAGGACAACCAGCCCAGGAATGGCCCTATCAACAATGTCCTTGGCCCCCCAACCTCAATCACTAATTAAGAAAATGTCCTACAGGCTTGCCTGATCTTATGGGGGCATTTTCTCATTTGAGGCTGCCTCCTCTCTGATGACTCTAGCTAGTGTCAAGTTGACATAAAAGTAGCCAACACAGTCCCCTCTTATCCATAATTTTTCTCATTATGATATGTTTATCCATAGAAGACTCCTTCATCTCAGTTAAAATAGCTACATTAATTTTCATTAATTAATAAATTCCTGGCATACACTCTTCCATGATTTTATCTTCAGCTTTTAATGTGAATATGTTCTGAGTGTGTCTCAAAAATTGCACATAACATTTTTTCAGTACTCACTTCTGTGTCTTTCAAGTAGATTAATTGGTCTTCATTTGTTGTGGTTACTTATATGTATTTTGACACTTTTTCCCTATTTAGCAATTCTACTTTATTCTTCCTTTTTGCCTCTTGTTAACTGTTGTCTTTTCAATCCCTCTCCTCTATATACATAAGAATCCTATTATCCATTCAATTCTTTTAGTGATAATGGTTTTTTTCCACACACATTTTGTAGTTTGCTAACAAAGTACAAAGCCAGTCAATTCCATAATACTCTCTTCTAAGTAAAAACCTAAGTCCTGTTCTCCTGACAACTTCCTTGGCCAAATCCATATTGTTATTGTCTAGAATTTTAATCCATCAAGTTTTTAAAAATTCAAAAATACATTTTTATGCCAACATGATTTACTTTTTACAAATATCATCATTGCTTCTTTTTGACACTTTGGTCCATCCAGGCTTACTTCCCTTCCTTTGAATGTATATCCTTCAGTAATTGTGTGTGTACGTGGGTGCATGCCTACATGAGTGCCTGTGTGCATGCTTGTGGGGGGGGGGCAAGTGTTTGATCATATGTGTGTGTATGCATGCGTGCATGTGTGTGTGTGAGTGTGTGTTAGTGAGGGCTTCCTGTGTTGCATCACTTTGGATGACTGTTAGAAGAAAGTGCTCTTATTGGCTGCTGCAAAAAACCAACTAGCTTCTCTCACCTCTACTAAGATTTATTCTTCCCTTGTCACAGAGACTCTTCTAATTTCATCACACAGACACATACACGTACACACATACACAAACATGTGTGCAAACACATACATGTACACACTTATGAACACACATGAATACAAGCACAAGTGCATGAACACATGTGTGTACACACACACTCATGTACATTCATATAAACATACACACACATAAACCCTCCCCTGTACATAAGCACACACTCACACATGCACACATATACGCATATGCACATATGCATGCACATGTACATGCACACACTTGAAAAAATGTCATGGTTTCATTTTTTTCTTAACAGCTGAATAAAATCTCATTATGTATCTTTACCAGGTTACCTTAATAGTTAAAGATAAAATTTCTTTATTATGTCTAACTCCTCTCTGAAATCTTCCCAGAAAGAGATGCCACAGCCCAGCTCTGAATCTACTGTTGCTGACCTTGCAGGACACTAAATATATCAGAGACTTAGCTAGACACGTCATTACCAAATTGGGTTGTGTCCTTAGGAGCAGAAATGCCTGGATTCTTACTTGGGTCAGGGGTAGATCAGCTGGAGTGGAGAGAGGGGCAGGCACCTGACTTTCCTGTGGGTGCTTGGTCATGTACAATGGAAATAAGTGCTCAGAAAGAGGAGACTAAGGGCTCCTTGACCACTTCAATCCAAGCCTTTCTGCCAAGGACCTTCAACTACAGAACATTTCTTGCTGAATCTCTTTCCCAGAGGAAGTAAAAAGAGGGCAGCTTGATTTATGCCTCTTAGCAGCTAACCCAGCAATGACCTCTGGCTCCTTGTGGAGCCTGGCAGGATGGGATGAAATATTTAAATGCAGCTTTGCACAGAAAGTGAAGAGAGGTCTACAAAAGGCATGGCTGTTTCAGCGCACTGCTGCAAGACAAGTCACTTTGAATCTAAGACTCTGCATTGATAAGATAAAGCAGGGTTCACTGTGTGTTCCATTCCATGGAGCCAATGCATAAATGTCCGTCCATATGACACGTGCCTGAACATGCACAGGCATGCCATATGTGCACTGGAAAACTTGAGAGCATACGGTCTGTGGTACAGACATGAAGGAGCCATGTGTGCTGCTCTACTGAATGGGTTTTATTTGAGCCACACACTTGCATCTCAATCCCTCTACAAACCAAACACAAGAGAACAGCCTGAGGCAGCAAGGGCTCTGCAAGTCACTTTAACTGAAGTCTACCACCTTGGTCTGGTCGTAAAACCCATCAGCATTAAGATCCCGGGTTAGGACAGAAGTAGATGTGCTTTCCTCTTTGACAGTGTCCTGAGACACATACTTGCCCAGGAGCTAGGAGACTGTGCTCTTCGTTTTATTTCCGGACTATAATTCCCTTATCAGAAAATGGGATCTTGGGGTCTTGGGGCTAAGTGACTTCTCTGTCCCACCATGTGGTGCTATACACAGACAGTTTGCCGATTAGTCCTCCCAGATAGCGTAGGCTATCACGTTCCCTTTCCTATCATCCAAGGAGCTGAAACAGAAACCTCCTTTTTGCTGAAAATTCTGCCTCCCTGTCATTCGTGGATGTCACATGCCCCCTTCAAAGGTGACAACTGCAGTTATTGCAGCAATGATCTCTGACAATACCATGTGCACATGGTGACCAGGCAGGGATGGCAGCAGGGTCCTCCTGCTTGCTCTACACATTGTGTTTGCAAAGCTCCATCCCAGCTCTAAATGCTGTGACCGGTGCAAAGCAGGGCCTGAGCCTGGCCCTCTGCGTGAACAGATTTCCACACAGCACAGCTTGTCTGCACTGCCCTGCTGATCAAGACTAAGTGCCATGCTATGCCCTGCCCATAGTGTCTGAATTCAAACATTAGCATACACAGCTTTTCCCTTGAAGGAGCTCATAAGCATTAAGGCTATGGTTCTAACATCTGGTGCAAAGCACGCACCAGAATCAGCACAGGATAGGTGCAGTGTGCAGATGAGTCAGAAACGCTCGACAGCATCCAGGCAGGCAGGCCCAGACTACTGTGGCAGAATGAATCAGGTAGCAGAGGCAGGAAGGGATCAAATGTGAGTCCCCAGGCTGGAGCTGGCTTCAGTTACACAAGCAGACAGTGACTTTTAGCTGGAGAGAGGTATGGAATGTACACCACTCACACCAGACTGGCCAGCATCTCTACCCTCTCCCTGTCCAACAAAGAGGAAGAATGGTTGTCAAGCACCTTGGTGGTTAGACAGGTGCAGTGTGTGGAGAGGAAAGGACAGAGAGGGAAGTTTACAGAGATTTTCCTCCAGCACCTCAGGTTGGCTGTTGGTAAGACGAGGGAAAAATGATTCCTCAAACCAATGGAAAAATGAATAGGGAGACAGGCAGCTGCTCCTACAGTGTCAGGTGTCAGACAAGGTAGCCATGTCACCAACATTTCCAGGAACCTGGCATGTTAAAAAGGTATTAACAAAGGCAAATCCAATCAACTCCAACCACCTACAGTGAGTCCTGGGTGCTCAGAATGAGAAGGACCTGAGAGCTGAGGGAGACTGAGCTCAGAGAAGTCTCACTGTCCCCACTGCCCTGGGGCCTTGGCAGCTGCAGGGAGCAGAACAGGCTGCACTCCAAGTCTTCATCAAGGTAGGTGGATGCGCTTGATTTTCATGGGCACAAGGCTCTCATATCTCAAGAGACTTTGTTTCTTTTTCCATTTTCTCATTCTCCCCACAGCACAGGCTTCTGGGAACTAGGACATCCATTTTCTAACATTCATCTCAGACTTGAAGCACGGCATAGCATTAGCTATGTGTGCGATTACCATGAATTGCAATTAACTTTGTTTTGAAAACTTCCAGAGTCCCCAGGGAAACTCAAGGCATGGCAGGTTCAGGACTCACTTCTCTGGACCCTCCTCACCCCTGGCTCTAATTCACAGGGAGGTGTGATACACACCAGATTTTTCAGCTACTATCATCTCAGCACCAGGGCCTGGGAAAACGCCCTGCAACATCTCTTAAAACTCACACATGGAGTGTAAATAGCCTGCATGTGAGTGGCAAAGGAGGTGTCAGAGGACACTGGGGCCCTGCGGGGAGCAAGGAAGGCGGCGGAGAAGGGTGAATAGACGGATCAAGGAGGAGAAACTACAAGACAGGTGATGAAAGAAGCCAGATTATTTTAGCCTAGGGCGAAAGGCAGAACTGACTGGCTTCTCATCACAGGATTGCATCATTTATCCCTGAACTGAACCGTTTCACTAAGCATGCAAATAAGGAGAAACAGTTAATATGAAACTCTAATGAAGAATTCTTGAGCGGCCTCTTCATGCCAGATACTGTCGGGTAGCAGAGTGGAAAGAACGATTGGTGGGAATGTAAGATAAATTAGTCACAACCCTTATCCTAAGGGGGTTCTTTGCAGAGCACATGCATAGTTCATGGCTGAAGGGCCATGACTTAGAGAGGGAGGCCTGCTTGCATCTGGGTTGCAAGGCAGCAAGGAGAGCCAGGCATGTCTTCAGCAGCTTGCAATAAGGAAGAAAATTTCAACTCCCAGCTTGATCAGGAAAACAGGGGCTACAGAGGGGAAAAGGCATTCAATCATAGCCCAAGAGAAAAGGCCAGAGGTTGGGGTACACTCTGGGACTATGGCAGACCTGGAGAGCAAGTGGGGCTGGGAGAAGAATGAGGCTAGCTTGCTGCAGCCCCAGAACTGCATGTGCTTGCTTGCTTGCTTGCTTGCTTTTTCTTTCTTTCTACCTCCCAACCTCTCTCCTTCTGCCCATGCATCTCACATCACCCTACTTGTTGCTGAATTTTGGATCACAACCTGTACCCCAAGAAGCCCACGTTTGGCCACTCATCTTCAAGAAGCCAAGTAAAACAGTCAAATTAATAGTCAAAGCAGAAGGGAGGGGGCGTTCATTCAGTGTGGCCACATTGGGAAGAGATCCATTAATAGTCTCTAAGCCATCCTTGGGATCTGGAGTAAGATTAAAGTTGTTGTTGTTGTTGTTGTTGTTGTGTGTGTGGTTTTTGTTTTTTGTTTTTTGTTTTTTTTTCGAGACAAGGTTTCTCTATATAGCCTTGGCTGTCCTGGACTCACTTTGTAGACCAGGCTGACTTCAAACTCACTGCGATCCACCTACCTCTGCCTCCCAAGTGCTGGGATTACAGGCATGTGCCACCACGCCTGGCTCATAAGATTAAAGTTTAAATACAGGATCAAGAATACAAACATTTAAGTAGTCCCAGTCAAGGTGTGGTCCCTCCCACTACTGACCCTTCAATGCCTGGCTTCAGTATCATCCTGCAAGATGGTCTGACAAGTTGTCAGAACTGTGTGAAATCTTTTCCAAGAGGCAGGTCACCCCTCTGGCTAGTGTCAGGCTTCCAGTATGAGATTCCTATGGAAATTCCCATTTCTTGGGTCCATTGTTTCAATAGTCTGAAAGCCACATTGAGAGACACAAGTGTCTCTTCCAAATATATTACTGCCAGGCTAGTTACATATTTACAGGCACACTCCTTCCTTATCACTGCACAGATATGTATACTCCCTAACACTGCATTCGCACACACTCACACACATGTGCACAGACATGTACATAGAGTAATCCCACACACCCAAGTACCCCCATTCACATTTGCACGCATGCATTTAAACATGCACACCAGTGCACAGACATGTCTATACTATCACATATATGTGTGTGCATAGATGACAATATTCACAAGTATATATACTCTCACATATCCACAGATGTAAAAAAGAAAACAAAAAACCCACAAAGGCACCCATGTATGACACACCTGTGGCTGGGGAGCACATGTGACCATCTGGCCATTTTTGACACTATTAGATGCCAAAACACAGCCTGGGGTAGAGACATGGAAACACTGCAAAAACATGGGAATGGAAATTCCATGTACCCTGAAACTGCTCTGCAGTAGGAACATGAACTGTGCTTCTCTAGTTGGTAGGTGGGAAGAAGGTGGCAGCAGTTAGCCCGCACCCCTCTCCAGGAACATCTCTTCTTTCTCCCTCACAAAGGTCCCCTGAGCACACCTTCACCCACAGAGCTAGAGACTGGAGCTCATGGGAAATGGTAGAACTGTGTGTGACAAGACTCAAAACCAGAAGGCAGAACCTGACCAAGAGGGAGCCATTAGGCCAGCCTCTGGATGCCATGTAGGCCAGGTGACCATATGGGGCCGGGCTCTAGTCCTGTGGCTTATTTTCTGCCTACATGGCTCTCTGTGGCTTGCAATTAGCATCCTTGTGGACAGTTAGGCTGCCAATCTACTCCAAGCCCTAGATACTAGACAGCTAATGCACCTCAGCTAAGGAAGAATATATTTTAAACTCCTCCCTGGCAGCTGCAAGGCAGATCATGGGAGGCATGCTTTTCCACAAATCGAAGAACAGAATGCACAAACTGCTAAAATTAAATTATTTCAGGGAACCAGAAAAAGAATCTAAGAAAGGCAAGGCATGTGGAAAGTCAAAAAGGCTAAAAATGTCAAACTAAATGCAGAAGTTACAGAAAGACATCAAATAAGGCACATGCCCCTAATGTAAATACAATTTCCACTTTTAAGACATTATTGCAAGTTTCCCAACTATCATATTAGAAGGGATTTACAATTACCTCAAATGCAGTAAGCTTCAAAACCAATTAGAACTTTTTAAAAATAATTAGCAATTAAAATGGGAGGTCTCTCTTAATGGGAGAAAGTAGAACAATTAATAATGCAGAACAAACATATTTAATGTGGAAACTTCACCAAGTGGGGGTAGACAATCATATTCCTTAACTCATGTGGGGTAGCTTTATACAGAAGGTTGTGGACAGCTCGTTAACAAGAGAAGCAAACAGATGATGGGGAAAGATGAAATTATCTATCATTAGAACACACAGTATGACTTGATGCAGAAACTCAAAAGAGTTTGTAGACACCAGAGCCACTGGGCACCAGGCCATGTAGCAAGCAGGGCCACACCCACGGCACACAGAAAAAGGCCTTGCTGAAAATCAGAGATTACTTCTCAGAGACCAGTTTGGACATGTGGGGACTGAAACCACCATACAGGGTCTTGTTGAAGAAATTGAAATAATTTGAACATCAAAATGTATAACAAAGGATAGAGGGTGAATCTTTAAATTAAAAAGAAGAATCTATTAATCTATTCTGGGATCATAATTACCTGAGAGTGGGAAAGGTCAGTCATCAAGACAGAAGAATGCTGTCAAGTGAGGACAGAATGATTGAAATGAAAATCACTGTCTCACTGAGCACAGGACAGCTCAGGCTTCATGATAGGCACTAAAACCACCAGGCAGAAAAGCTCAGGGACACGATGTTCAAAGACTCCCGAGAAGCACACCACAGAGTCATCATTTCTTTTAAGGGTAAAAGTTGCCTTTCCACAGAGAAATTCAGCAAAACTGTCTGAGCCAAATGACTGCACTGAACGCACATCCAGGCAAGAGGACACAGCAGCATCCTGCATCTGTGAACAGCAGGAGGAATGTGCAGAGCCATGCAACATCCTGCGGAGGGTAGATCGAATAGTGAGTGAATACATGGAGAGATGCAAAAGGGGCCTCAGCAGAGGCTACTTGGACCCTTAAAAACTAAACACAATGGGAAAATACGTCCATTTTCAGAATAGCGGTCCAAGGTCACACAGCAGTTCAAAGAAGGTGGGCTAACTTAAACATTACTAACAGTCAACGGGCAACATTAGAACAAAGATTGTAAATGGGACAACATTATATCAGAACTAAATTTCCTGAATGTGATAATTATATTACTTCATGAGAAGTGTGTTGGACTATGGTCTGGTGCTTTGTATTTGTTAATTGCTTGCCTCCCAAGATTCTTACCGCAGACTGTCACACACCCCAGGTATTGCTGTCTAACCTTGCCTCCCTATTTGACTGATAAAGAAAGCCAATACCTGGGCAAGGCTGGAAGAAGCTAGGCATGGCAAAGGTTCTCGAGCTTGTGGACAGAGAGAATCTTGAGGAGGAAAAGCAGACACATATCGGAGGAGGAGGAGGAGGGAGGAGGAGGAGGAGGAGGAGGAGGGAGGATTGCCACGGAATAGGAACCAGAAACATGGGCCTCAAGAAGGAACTCTGATGTTCCACGTGAAAGAAATGGCCCAGAGGAAATTTTAGCAAGTATTTTGGGATAATGGGTGGGAGGTAGCCCAAATAGAAATTATTAAAAGCAGATGGCATGGGGCGGAGGCTGGGAGATAATGGAAGGTAGCTTAGGAGGTAACATCTGCCATGCCCCAGG
Organism: Acomys russatus; assembly: GCF_903995435.1. Taxonomy (NCBI): domain Eukaryota; kingdom Metazoa; phylum Chordata; class Mammalia; order Rodentia; family Muridae; genus Acomys; species Acomys russatus. Next base: position 42,420,634 of record NC_067137.1, on the reverse strand, counting down.
TGAATTAAGGCTATTCTAAAATATATTAGGTGTTGGTATCTTTATTGATTGTAAAAGTGGCTAAATAATACAGCCATAATCCTTATAATCCTTATAATAAAGATTTATCAGGTCATACTTTTAAATTAACAACAATAGAAGTAGTATTTTTGTTCTTTGTTGAAAGAAGCCAAAGTATCGTGATATTGCCATTCACGTATATGTTTAGATAGGCAGGTGGGCTGAGTTGTGAAATGATGAGAATGTGTATACATAGGAAGATAACTGACAGATAGATGATAGAAGATAGAGAGATAACAGATGATTGATAGATAATACATAGGTAGATAGATAATAGATAGATAGATAGATAGATAGATAGATAGATAGATAGATAGACAGACAGATAGATGATTGATACATTATAGATAGATGGGTAGATGATAGATAGATAGACAGACAGACAGACAGTAGATAGTTAGATGAAGCAAATGTGTATTTTTTAAAAAACACTAATAACTAAAAGACTTTCCTAGATGGAGTCATGTTCTACTCATTGTATGATTCCAGAAACTTCTGTAGTGTTTGAAAATTTCAAGATATAAGCAATGAAGTAATAGTATTTGAATAATGGAAAGAAATAAGATACAGTAGAAAGGAAATGAGTTTCAAGGCCAGTCTGTAGAAACTGTAAAGCATTATCAAAGAATGTAAATAAGAGTCAAACACAGGTACATGCATATACATATACAGTTTGTTTAAGCATTAAACTTAGGAAGCCGGGCACCTTTAATCCCAGCACTTGTGGCTACACAGAGAAACCCAGTCTCGGAAAAAAAAAAACAAACAAACCAGAGTTAGACTTAGGTACATGAGCATTATCTTAATCACTGTGCTATTGCTGTGAAGAGACATTGTGACTACAGCTCTTATAAAAGAAATCATCTAATTGGGGGCTTGCTTATAGTTTCAGAGGCTTAGTCTATGATCATCATGGAGGAGGCATGGTAGGAGGCATGCCAGGCATGATGCTAGAGACCTGGTTGAGAAATACATCTGGTTCTACAGGAAGAGAGAGAGAGAGAGAGAGAGAGAGAGAGAGAGAGAGAGAGAGAGAGAGAGAGAGAGAGAGAGACATGGCCAGGCATGAGCTTTTAATGTCCCAAAGCCCACTCCCACTGACACACTTCTTCCAACAAGGCCACACCTTCTAATCTTCCTAATACTTTCAAACAGTTTCACTCCCTGGTGACTAAGCATTCATATATATGAGCCTATGGGGCCATTCTTATTCAAAGTACACACACACACACACACACACACACACACACACACACACACAGTGTTTAAGAGTCAAACTTAGGTACATCTGTATACATACACAATGTGTTTAAGAAGAGTCAGTAACAGTACCATAAACAGGAAAACTATAAATTTAGCTATAAACTCATATTGAAGTCCTATAGAATCTACTGTGGGATCTGAGGCCCCAATTTTATATGCAGCATGAAATAATCAACAATTACCAAGAAAACTTGAGTTAACAAAGGAATAAAAGCAGTGTAGGAGACAGAGAAGGGAACACTCTCCCCTCCAAAGAGCAGAATAATATCTCATAAAGCTATGGGCATTAAGACAATAGTGTTGGGGACCACAGAGGTGTCTCAGGGGGTAAAAGGCACTTGTCATAAGGTCTGGTGATCTCAGCTTGATTCCTGGAACCCACACGGACACAGGGAGAAAGCCAACTCTGACCTTCATGAATATGGCATGGAACATATACAAACAGTACACTACACTAACACACACACACCAAATAAACAAATGTCAGAGAAACAGTAGTGTTGGGGACAGAAGACCCCCACAGATCCACACGCAGAACAAGAAAGCTAGCAATGGTCTGAAACATGAAGACAGCTTGATAAACAACAGAAATGGCATTAAAGTCAGCAGGGAGATGCTGTGCTGTTCCACAAATATAAGACAGTTTTTCATATACTTAGGAAAAATATAAATTAGGTACTTTCTTCACAATCTTTATAATTCTTAAAAAATGATTAGGCTCCCAAGGGAAAAGCAAAATGACACATATTCTACAGGGAGAACTTCATTATGGCATCAGAGTAGAAAATGATTTCTTATAAAAAAGAAAAATCCAAACCACCAAGAAAAACTGATAAATGTAACAGCATTAAAATTAAGATTTTTTTTCCTCATCAAAACATCACGAGGGGAATGGAGATAGCATCTACAGAACAGGGGAAATATCTAGCAAGTGTACCTAAAAGGGATCAGTACTTGTATTCTACAAAGAGCTTCTAAGAACCAGAAAGACAAACAGAAACATACAACAGAAGACTTATCAGACCACATGGGCAAGCCTTTCAAAGAAGGAGAAATATATGAAATCAGAAAATGCACAACCTTATTAGCAATTTGGAAAAGCAAAGTCAAATGTGATATGCTAAAGTCTGATAAAAATCCAGTGTGCTGGCTAATTTTATGTTAACTTCACACAAGCTAAAGTTATGAGAGATGAGGGATCCCCAACTGAAAACAGTAACCTCATAAGATGATTGATGAGAGAGGGCCCAGCCCATCGTGGATGGTGCCATCTTTGGGCTGGTGGTCCTGGTGTCTAAAAGAAAACAAGCTGAGCAAGATTTGGGGAGCAAGCCAACAAGCAGCACCCTTCCATGGCGTCTGTATAAGCTCCTCCCTCCAGGTTTCTGCCTGTTGAGTTCCCGACCTGAATTCCTTTGGTGATGACCAGTGATATAGAATTATAAGCCAAATAAACCCTTTCCTCCCCAAGTTGCTTTTGGGTATAGTGTTTCATCACAGCAGTAGTACCCTAACTAAGACACCCAGAATGGAGAGGGAAATATACTGATCAGATTTAGTAATAGTGACAATGAGCCCCAATAATTATCATTTCTTCCCTTATGCATTAGTTGTAGGGATTGACTCTATAAACTCCATGCCACGTATACTCTTTGCAAAATGCAGGAGAAACTACATTACAAGATCTGTGAACACAAAGGGCCAATACACTGCCACTCTGATCCTACCCGTTGGCTCCTCAGGCCCTAGGGCAGGAAGCACCCTTCAAGAGAGGAGCTCTGTAATAAGTTAAAGACTGGACACACAGCACTCACAAACACCCATGGAGCAGTAAGACCTCACACTCTGCGAGGGAACTATCCATGACACACCACTTTAGAAAAACTATGCAGGCCTACTGAGATGCAATTTGCTTTCCCCACAAGCTACCTATGACCCCAGCAAGAGCAGATACCTAAGAAACACCAGGTCATAGGAACCAAGAGACAAGTGGGCTGAGGATGTAGTCCAGCTGACAGAGCACTTGCATGGCATGTGCCAAAACCCTGGGTTCAATTCCCGGAACCATGAGGAAAGAAAAGGAATCAAGAAATATACAGAATGGCAATAGCAATGTCATCTGCAGGAGAGTGAATTGACAAGGTGGGAGGGTGGGAGATGCTAAGGATAATGAAGTCCACCTTCAGACAATGTAGAAGAGTCAGCAATGTGTGCACTGAGCATTCATTCTGTTCATAATTTAAATTAAATAAAATTAATCAAAACTAGTGGTTATTCCCCATTTAAAACACCAAAGAACATTTGGACATGAAATTCACAATGATGACAATGGGACAGAAGAAGGGACTAGAGAGTTCTTCAAAAATAGAGGAACAATCTAGGCCTTGAATTTGTGGTGGCTAGTTAGTTCCTTAAACTGTGCGTACATTTCTATACACTTGGGTCTGTAAACCATATTTCACAGTTGTTCTCGTGGGAACTTCTCAAGATGGGGATTAATGGAAAGAGAACACGTGGGCAGGGCTGCTATGTATGTCAAGCAGACAGCTTGTGAAGGACAGGTGTTGCCCACCTGAGGAGCTGCTGCTGAGAGTGACCTTCAAGGGGGGCCAAGAGAGCAAGACAAATGTCAGCACACTGGACCAAGTCTTCAGTGTCATGGCTTCTCCAGCCTGTGCCTTCACCCAGGACATGAAAACTGCAGATGTGGTGTCCAGTGCTACACACACTCACTCTGCTGCACTTCCCTGAACACATCATCCTTTCACAACCCCAGTGCTAGTCTCTTTGTCTTTAAGATGAGTAAGTGAGGCTGGAGAGATGGCTCAGTGTGCCAGAGGGTGTACTGTTCTCTGAGAGGACCAAGGTTCGGTTCCCAGCACCACTCCAGCTCCATGGTCATCTTCTGAACTTCTCAGGCATTGCACATATACATACACAGACACACACACACACACACACACACACACACACACACACACACACACACACACACACACACACACACACACACCATACACAAATAAAATAAGAGAACGTGAACAATGATGCCGGAGATGTCAGCTAATCCTCCCAGGAGCCAGCCAGAATTGGTATAGCTCCTGGGATACCCCATCAGCTGTTTCTAGTAGGATCCATGAAAGTAGGGGGGAAAGGTAAGCACCAGGAACCTGTTGAAATCTGAATGTACCAAAGCAAACACACCCACACCATCCAGGATGGCTTCTTATCCCCTGATACCCAACACCTGACCCCCGGGGAAGCCACAGGCAAGCCTAAAAGATAGGGCAGAGGCAATATGATGATCTCCACGACACCACAACTTCCTTGATATCAAGTCTTTGTCCCAGTGACATGTGTGCATGAGTCTACATAGAAAAGGGGCCCTGAAGCTGTGACTGAGTTAAGGACCTAGAGCTAGTGAGCCCACCCTAGATTATGCAGTCAGGAAGATGCTAAATGGGACCATAGTATCCTTGCGGAGTGAGGCAGAGGAAGATTTGTCATGTGGAGGGCAGCGGGTGTGAAGATGTGAGGGGGGTCCCTGCAGGTGTCAGACAGAGAGGGAACTGTGAGAAGAGATAAGAATGAAAGCCCAGTTCAGATGGACTTCATCAACCTCGATCAGATTTGTGGGAGTCTGATGCCAGGCATTTCATCGTTGGCATATGTAAAACACAGTACAGTTTAAGAAAAAAGGTTTCCAGGCAACAATCATTCCAATTCCAGGTACACAATAAGGCTTAAGGTGTGACTACATAGGAACTCCTTCACAATGTACATGTGACCATGAGGGTGGAATCTATAGCTAAAAGGTCTAGAATCTAGTGTGGTCTCTGACCAAGTCATCTCCCCTAATGATGGGTAATGGTCTAGAGAGGGAAGAGCCTGAGGTAATTATTCTGGGGTATCTGGGTGAGGCCTGCCTCCACAGATAGCAAAAAGGTTACCAGGTCATTAACAAAATTCACTCCCGCCATACTGGGCAGGAAAACAGGTATTTTATCTCCTCTAGTGAGGAAAAGACCCTGTATGCTTAACATCATTAGTTTCCCTAGTGATCTGTGGGTACAAGGACCTTTTTTCCCCCACCAAAGATGGGGCAGAGGGAGATTTCTAGATTCTGACTGTGAAGATTATCGGGGTACAGCTGCTACCAAAGCTGTAGGAAGCCAGGGAGGACCCTCCCTATAGCCTCAATAAGAACCTAGTCCTGCCAACTCCTTAATTTGGGGGATTCTGGTTTTCAGAATTGTGAGAGAAGAGAGAAGATATTCATGTTGGCCTGCTCTGTGGTCCCTTGTTAGGATAGCCCAGGAAGCTGGTGGTACATCTAGACCTGAGCACCTAAACATTACCATGTCGAGCAGAGGGACCTAAACTAAATGTTATTCAGCCAGAATTGCCCAGAGGGAGGGGACCAGCATGACCACATAAGGCAGGCAAAGGGTAAAAACCAGTCACCAGCTGTGCCGCACCGGATACGCAAGTACCAAGGCAGGAGTGTGCCCTCAAACATGTGCTGGACACACAGTAGACTCACGTTGCTTTATGTGAGGTCATTAGAGAGTTCCTCTCCCAGGACTTGGCACAAAAACCTCAAGGACAGAGGCCCATTGGAGTATTCCCAGACACTTGGGCAATCCGAGCAGACTGCCAATACACCAAGGATACTAGGAACTCCTTTGTGATGACAGAGACAACGCCAAAAGGCTTCCGCTTTTCCAGAACAAATGCCACAAACACTAGCAACCTTCACATTCGGGAGCATCCCAAGCAGAAGCTGAGATGTGGGAGCTCACATTGGGCAGGATGAGGTCAGGTACTGATGGCATGGGTCATGTATAGAGTCATCACTTTGGAAAGCTCTAGGCAGCATTAGAGTGGCTGGGAGTTGATAGAAGTTCTTATGCCTGGGCACAGGAGCTGGGTGTGACGGTGAAAATCAGATCTCTGGCCATGCCATAAGGGCATACAAATCAGTTTTCAAGGCAGAAGGAAATGTTATCACAACTCAGCAACCACTCAATTGTCACTAAACAAGTCAGATTTTGCGTGTATGTGGCTGGTGGTGTGCAAGGAATACCAACGTGCCACCCGAAGCTGGAGTACAGTGAGCAAAGAAAAAAATGGGGGTGGCGGTGGGGCGGTGGGGAGATTGGTAGACCTGAAACTTGGGGCATGAGACTGAACCTGGCCTTGAGTTTGTAATGGATGGGGCATGTCCTCAGTCCAGAAACTTAGATACAAAATTTTACTGTTCTCATTTCTGACCTTATATAGTTTCTCCAAGCAGACCACTAGAGCCAATTCTTTCCGCTCAACATAACCCCAAAGCTTCCAGATATGAGGTAGTATGAGACTTTAGATCAGAGCCTCTGGGCCTTCTGGGTCTTCTGTGAGATGTCCCACTGCATCCTTACGCCTCCCGAGCTTGTGATGGACAGGAGGTGGTGTCCTGTCACATGAGTACCCAGGCAGCTCCTGTCTGGGGAAACATGTTGCCTTCTCTGTTCAAAGACTGCCTAGAATGAATGGCACACTTCCTCCCTCCCCAGATGCCCATATCTCTGCCCCCGACTTTTCAATTTTTCTCTGAGTAAATCTCACCCTCTCTGTACCATTTGCATCTCAGAATCTAGAATATTCCATGTCTTCACCGCTTTCCAAAGTTAAACTCATTGATCTTCCCACCCTCCTTGCAGCCATATGCTCCATCCAGACGATGCCTAGATGATGGTAACAGTACAAGCTAACATGACAGGAAAGCTCACTGGGTGATAGATAGTAGCGTGGGTCTTCCCAGGATGCACTTGTTCTGGGTGAGGGTGAGGTTCAAACCTTCAGCACCATGCTCAGTGCACAGGAGTACACAACAGGATACAATTCCTGTATCACCAGCCACATATAGAGGCCTTCCCAGCTTTACCATCTGTGCTGGGTGGAATACTCTGTGCTCTGAGTAGAAGGACTAGATGCCAGTCCTACACACTGCTGGCTCTCCAGGCCCTAGGGTACAATGGAGGCAGCAGAGCCAACCCTCCCTGCCTGAGAAAGGAAGACAACCAGCAACAGCACTGAGATGAGCAGGTGGTCAGAAGCCCAGCCACATCCACAGGGCACAAGGCAAAGGGCCAGCTAGGTGCCCTTAGGAAGGGATGACCAGACAATGCTGGTCACTGCTGCTTGGTTTTGTAATCACTGCTGCTTCTGAACTGAAGGTACCTGATGAACTGGTACCAGTCTCCTGAAAAGATGGGAGGAGGGGAATGAATGATGCAGGAGGACAAGGGGACTGGAGTGGAAGCAGAGATGGATGGCATACTGAGATTTGACACAGGAGAACACTCTCTAAGTATAGAAACACTGGGTTCTTACTACCAGACACCAGACTTGTGTTTGTTCCTGTGACCTCAGATGACCCTACCCACAGGACTCTCCCTGCTATTAAACACATGCCAAAGGCCTCTGTGAGTGCAGAGCATGGATGCACACCACAGTCTGCACTGACCCTGCTGGATATGCTAATTATTGGGCTTCAAAAAAATCACATTAGTCCATGTATTCTCCATGGAGATTATTGGATCAGGAACTTTGAATATGTTTCCACCCAAGACAGGAACAAACAATATAAGAAAGGATCAACCAGGGCCTGTTTGCAGCTCATCTTGTTACTGCATGGTGGGAAAGGCTTGGACCTCAAGATTTAGGAAGACACCTGGGGGAAAACATGGAAGAGAGAGATGGGCCTTGTAGTGGAGTGGTCACATATCATCAATGTTTATGCATCAATTTTGCATAAACAAACCTGGAATATGTGCCCACATGAGCTCCAAATGCAGACCAGCTCTCCCCACTTCCTGATATAGACATGTCAATATGAATCTGCTCTGGCTGGAGAGATGGCTTTGTCTGTAAAGTGCTTGTCACACAGTGTGAAGACCCAAGTCCAATCCCAACACTCACATAAAATCCAGGGCTGGTGGCTCAGGCTGGTAATCTCAAAGCTGAACCTACAGACAGGTGGCCCTCTGAGGCTTGCTGGCTGGCTAGCCCAACCTAAAAACAAGCTGCAGATCCCAATGAGAGACTGTGTCAGTTAGCAAAGTGGATGGCTCCTGAAGAATGACAGTTAGAGCTGACCTCTGAACTTTACATGCACACACACACACACACACACACACACAAATGAATCTGTTAAAAATAATTAATACTTCTCCCACAGCTTTCTTCAAAATGCTAAATACTCTTCTCAACTATAGCACATACATAAATTTAATGAAACATATTTATTTACTTAATTAATCTCATATGTGTATATATATGTGTGTATATATACATACATATATATAATTTTCTGGGTACCTCTTTAACATATATTATTCAAAAGAAGATTTTCTTATATTTAGAATACAAGAATTTATTAGAATATGTCTATGGTTTCATTACTATAGTTTGGGTTTTTTCCTCTTGGCTGTGGACCAAGCTCAGAAAAAACACTATAGCTTTATGATAAGCAGAAAAAACAACAAGGGGTGGGTGGGTGGGTGTGTGCGCACGCGCACACGCTTGCCCTAGAGATTGAACCCAGGAACTCATGCATGTAGGTAAGCTGTACCCCAAGCCCTGAGTTGTGGAAATTTGGAAGAAAAGGTTATTTGCAATGAAGGCTTTCTCAGGCTCCTCAGGTGAGATGGTCTCACCTCTCAGGAGGTGTGGGGCCTGTGAGGTGTCTGCTCAGGCAGGACCCACTGAACATGAGGGATGAGCAGGGAAATTGCTACTTTCGCAGCCAAAACCCTATATCTAAACATGATAGGGTATTCTTTCCTGGTCTTTGACTAAGAATTAGAGCCCCAAGACGGGCACTGGAGAGACTGAAATAAAACAACATCTGCAAAAACAACCTTGGCTTTCTCCAGCCCTGGGAGTGCAGCTGCTTGGCCCCCGCGTGGACAATTTGATGAGAAGGCCTCCAACAGAACAGGGGACCAGCAGGAAGTGCTGTGTGGGGAGGGGCTCAGACACCTGCAATGAGGAGCAGTGGAGGGAGCAGAGAACTCCACATACACATGCTGTGCCCGAAACCCCACTCCTTGGCTCAGAATATAAACCTTCGAGGACCATTTTACCAGCATCTGTACTCCTGTGCCTAGGGTACTCGTGCGCTCTAACCTGTCTTCAGAACTGTGGCTAGTGACATCCCAAATCATTCCTGGGTGTAACCATTATCCCTGTGGCATGGCACAAATCAGCACATGAAAATATGCACGAAGCCTACGTCCTCTGGGACCACTGCACACCGACTAGAGTAGCTAAAAATTAACACTGTAGTGATAAAACCCACTGGTGGGAAGCACAGAAACACGGACTCTTTCACACACGGCTGGTAAGAGCACAGAGCACAGGCCCATCGAAATCTAGCAAGCAACTTGGTCATTCTTAAGAAAACCAACATGCAACTCATGTGTGGCCCAGAGCCTTCTCTCTAGGACACTTATCCCTGAGAAACAAAAGTTCTTGAATTGTGACTCCTGACAAATGAAAAAAAGAAATCTAACTCTCAGTCTTACAGATATGGCTGTAACTGAAACAAGGTCTTTGCAGATTAGACAAGTTATGAGGTCATGCTGTCCTACAGTTAGCCCTTGCTTCAATATGCCTGATCGTCTTTTACAAAGAGAAAGATGCAAACAAGGGCGGCACCTTGCAAGGATAAAGGTAGAAGTTGGAGGGATGCAGCTACAAGTCAAGGATGCCAGGGAGTGTGAGGCACAGAAGCTTGGAGGACAGAGAACAGGTTCTCTTCCCACAACCTCCCTCCGCTTGATTCTCAGCCTGAAGAACTGAAATAGATCCCAGTTGTGTTGGGGTCACCACTCAGTGTGGCTCTTGTTTGGCTGCTATAGCCCATGAAGAACTGGATGTTGTGGATACCGGGTGGCCTGTTAAGCACCTTAGATCCTGTACATCTCTTTGGGTATATCACTTTATTATCTGGTCATGATGCTGGAGGTCAAAGATAGCAGGTCTAAAACCACGTGGGCTGATGGAGTATGCATCCCAACTTTCTTTCACTAAATATGCATGTACCGTGAGTAGATGTTCAAGGCGTCATTTCAAGTGGAGCAGTGAGCCGGATGACCCAAACTCCTGCCCTGTGAGACTCAAAGACATGCACAATAATAAGCCCCTAACCTGTAGCTCAAGGAACTTCCTGAAGAGCTGGGGTGGCTGGGATGCAAGGCTCAGGACAGTGTGGCAGGATCTGAGGGAGCCAGGTGGTGGCCCAGAGCCATCAGGCACTGTGAGAACTCAAGAGGCTAATGAAGAAGAACGCAGGGCATTCCAAAGTGAGCAATAAGGAGAATGGGTGACACCGAGGGGAAAGAAGAGAGTGTTGCAAGTAGAGAGCCCTCCCCAATAAAACCATCCCACCCAAACAGAGACGGTAAATTTTAGCAGAAGATGTGTTTCATGTTATAAATCTCAAGGGCATATTGTCTTCACTAATATCACAAGATGAACTTCTAGGTTGGTCTAAAGCTGTAAGGACCATGTCACTAACATCATCCTATAACATTAGCATAGCAAATGATACCCAAGAACAGCAAAGATCATAATGGGCTGCTGTGTAGGGTCCCTGGGCTTAGATACAGCACTCGGAGAATTTTAACAGGAAAGCTCTGGTCATAGAAGGCCTTCCAGACAGGGCAAAGACTTCGGATGTCATTCCAAATGTGAGAGAAGAATATTAAGAGAGTTTTAAGAGGGCACTGATGGGAAGCAATTTGCATTTTTAAAGGATAATTGTAGTTCCTGCATGGAAAATGGACATAGTTAGGAAGACCCATTAGGCAGCAGCCTCTGGACAAAGCTAATGGTGGTCAAGGGTAAGGTTGGCCAATGCCCTGGGAGAAGGGGTCAGGTTCCGTATGTGGTAGGAGGTGGAGCCAGCAGGATTAATATCAGACAGAGGCAGGAGACATGGGAGCTTCCAGGGGTATTAGCAAGATGTGGAAGGATGTTGGGAAATTCTACAGGTCAGTACAAATGGGATGTTTCAGGACAGTGATGGAGAACCAGCAGGGAAGGACTCACTGTAGGAGACTCAGCTCAAGAGCATCTAGAAATGCAGTACATCATGATACCTAGGTAGATATCACCGAGGGCTGAAGATGTGCCCTCGAAGAAATATCAGAGGAGAGGAAAAAGACAGAGGTGAGCCTGCTGCAAGCACATATGAAACCTCAGATAAGACGCTCGGAGAGCTGGGAAGGTGGATGGGGCATGCACTCAAACCTCATCTAAGAATTAGAGGATTGCGACCACCAAAAACAAAACAAAACAAAACACATAGAGAAAAATTATCTTGCATTAAATAGTGAACATCTCATAAACTTTAGCCATTTCAAATAATTATACTGTCATAGAAAACAAAGCTATAGGGGGAAGGAAGTGTTTTGGTGGGTAAAGTGCTTACCATGAAAACATGAGGACCAGGGTTCAAATTCCCAAGACTCACACAAGAAGGCAGGCATCGCCATGAGCACCTGCAAGCCCCCCATTGGGGAGGTGACAACAAGATCTCTGGAGCTCGCTGGACACAATAACTCACTCAATGAACTCCACGTTCAGTGAGAGACTTTTTCTCAAAAATTAAAATAGCGGGAAACTGAGGAAAGTACTTGACATCCACCTCTGACCTACACACAAATCAGAATTATTTTAAAGAAGGGGGGAAAAGATGTGTATTTTAATTGTATAAAGGAATTTTTTAACTTTAAAACTCAAATGATACAGTTTAATCTATGGGTCAATTAATTTACTATTAAATTTTAGATAGTTGGGGTGGTAAATTCTGGGTGGTGCAGCCTTCAAGTTAAATTTCAAACAGTACAAATTTATTTACAAATAATAAAAGATTAAAACATTTATATAATGTACTTTTTAGAAATAACCTTTGTGATGCTGGCTAAGATTCTTTCCCAGCCTGCAAGCTGTCTCTTCACTCTGTCAATTGCTTCCCTGGCTGTGCAGGGCTTTTTAATTTCATGCAATTCCATTTGTCAATTTGGGGGATTATGTCCTGTGCTATTGGAGTCCTTTTCAGAAAGTCCTTGCCTGAGCCTGAGCTGTTTTCCTCTAGCCGTTTCTATGTCTTGGGTCAAAATGCCATAGTGAAACCCATTCCTTTGTGTGCTAAATTTAAATTTTAGTTAAAAAAAAAAAAAAAGAATGTTGCTACAAAGAGAACATATAAAACTGGGAGAGAACAAAACAGAAGTGTGGGTTTAGAAGCTTAAAAAAAAAATCTCTAAAGCATCATTATTGGTAAAAAGCCAAGGTTCTGCATGGAGCTTAGGTGTGATTTTAACCTTCCTCCAAGGTTTTTTTTTTTTTTTTTAACTTATAAAGATATATATGTGACCAAAACATAAATAATGGCACGTCCTCAGGAGTGTATTTCAGAAGTACCTTCAATGACTTGTACATACTCCTGGCCCAGGGTCCCATGCTGCCTCAGCCATATGAGGAGGGGGACTAACGTTATGACAATTGTGGTGACCTCTCACCCAGTTACAAATCTACAGTTCTCTCTCTCTCTCTCTCTCTCTCTCTCTCTCTCTCTCTCTCTCTCTCTCTCTCTCTCTCTCTCTCTCTCCTCCCTTCCTCCTCCTCCTCTCTATCACTCTTTCTCTCCCTTCCCTCCTCCTCATCCTCTTCCTCCCCTCCTTCTTCTTCCTCTTCCTCCTCTCTCTCTCTCTCTCTCTCTCTCTCTCTCTCTCTCTCTCTCTCTCTCTCTCTCTCTCCCTCTCCTTGTGTGTAATCAAGGTGCATGTGTGCCACAGGATGCATGTGGAGGTCACAGGACAGCCCTGAGTGTCAGTTTTCACATTTCATCTTCTTTGAGACAGTCTCCCATTTGTTTGTCACTCTATAAACCAGGTTATCTGGTGCTAGGATTTCCCGTCTCTGCCTCCCATGTCCACTGGAATTACAGGTGCATGCTACTGTGTCCAGCTTTACACCGGTTCCAAGACTCTAAACTTGGGTCCTCACACTTACGCCAGAAACATTTTACCCACTGAGCCATCTTCCCAGACCTAGACCTAGAATCTTGTTCATCAGGTCACTGGCATGTTTGAAAGTCAATAACATACATGACACTCAAGGCTCTTTTAGGAGAAAAAAAACCCAACCTTATATGGTGGTTCTGCCCAACGCCAGTCTTAAGCATTATCAGACTTACTATCTATAATGAAAACAGCCAGGTAAATTCATTGCTGGGACAGAAAGCAGCTTTAAGGTCCTCCCAGGACCATAGATCCCATGTGAGGAAATAAGTCAACCCAATGAAATCCAGAGCACTTAGAAGAAGACTTCTGTCCCTGGAACTGGTTATGCAGCTGACGTGTAGAGTTGTTGAATGTCCCAGCTTCACCCCGCCTTCACCTCCACTGAGCTGCCCTCCTCCATGTCTCCCCTAGCTGTGCTCTCCTCACTTCTATATTCACCCCATCATCTCATCCCTCAGGCCACTGTAGACAACTTTTACCCAGGCATGTGGTCAGGCCAACCCTACTTCCAATATGTCCCAACCAAGCGACCTTTCCAAAGATACTATGCAGCAGAGTCACTTTTCCAGTGGAAACCTTCCACTGATACCCCCAACCTTTGTCCAGGAAAGGAAGCTGGAAACTACTTCCATAAAGAGTCAGATAGCAAGTACGTTTGTAGCCTTTTCAGGCTCCGTAGCAGATGTTTGACCCTGACCCTGCAGCCTGAAAGCAGTGGGCACGTGAGCCCATATGTCCATAAAGCTTTATGGACAAAACAGCAGCAAGCTGGACCTGACCTTGTGAGGCACTGTCTGCTAGCCTGGCCTACAGAATGAAGACTTATCTATCATCACAGTACATGAGACACTAATTACAGCCCTCTCTATGAGTAAAGGCTATTTCCCAGCTGAACGTAAAAGTTACCAATGGGATGTATGAGCACAGAAGCAAGGGGATGTGGGAAATCTCATAACTCCCCTTTAATTTGGCTGTAAATCTAATGTTGCTCTAAAAACACTGTTTGAAGCATCCCACTGTCACATTACTTGGGCCTCCAAAGTCTTTAAATGCAAGGTTCCTAGACAAAATAACAGCCCCTGCCTTCCTTCTAACTCCCAGTGTCTGTGTATGCCCTCCACACACCTCTTCTACTGCTTATCCCTCTGGAAAACGCCAACATCGCCTTTCTTGCATAACACGAATGAAGCTGGGTCCCCAACCGTGATGGCTCATCTTTTACTGTCTTCCACTTGACTTGGTTTAGAACCACCCAGTAGACACATTTCTGGGCATGTCTGGGCAAGTTAACAGAGAGGATTAAAGGAGGAGGGGAAACCCATCCTGAATTTGGTTGGCACCATCTAAAGAACTTGGGGGTCCAGGCTAAATAAAAAAGAAAGATGAGAAAATCAGCTGATCCCCAGGGATCACCTTTCCCTGCTTCCTGTTCTGCTGAGCTACAAGGGAGAAAGAAGAGCTCAGCGCTCCCTGGTGCTGCCTTGGATTCACCTGCTACCTCGACCTCCTTGTCGTCATGGACCATATCACCTCACACCTGAGCCAAAATAAACTCCTCCTCCCTGGAATTGCTTTGTCAGGTGTTTGGTCATAGTGGAGAGGAACTGATACAGGCCAGGAAAGACTTGGGATGGCTTATTACTGCTTTCTCTGGGAATCCTGGGTGGGAGCAAAGGAAACAGTGAGTTCAGAGAACTGCGCAATGATAGAGTGATGGCGTCATCTCGTGTGTTACTGATGGGCAGAGTTTCCAGATTTTCTGAGAAGCATGAGAGTTTCTGGTGGAGGGGCAGAGAGAAGCCATACCCAGTCACTGTGTGTCCTAGTAAAGGAGATTTACCACATTAGGGTGGCGGGGGGCGCTCTGGGCTGCCCTGTTCATGCTGAGCTCACTCTGCTAGCAAACAGAAGATACCGACCTTCTGTAAGTGGATGGAAATTCTTTCAAGTACCTGCTTTAGCAGGAGGAAGAGATGAAGCAGGAGGATGCTTGGGGACAGCTGTGTCTATTACAGTCCAGGCCTCACTGAGATTAGCCTTCGCCGCTTCAGGTAGACTCCATACCCAAGTCCTGAGAAATGACCAGAGGACTCACTGGACACATGAAGATCAAAGGCTGTGCTGGCTGTGGCAGGAGTTCCAGATGGTAACTGCTCCCTGAGACATTTCATCTAGAATTCTCTGTCCCTCAGCTGGCACCCCCATTAGTCTGATTTGTTCTTGTGTTGTGAGGTGACCTGGAGTTCACTCCATAGTCTGAGACCTCGCTTGTTCTGAACTTGTCGATGCTGTGACTGCTGGCTCGCCGTTACCACCTGATGTGACCTCCTGGGTCTGGGTGTGTGATCCTTCACCTCTGTATGCTGCAGCAGCACCTTTTACTCCTCAGATCAATTGTGCTGACTGCTTCTGCTAAAGCATCAACTCTTCCCTGCCCATTAGTCTGAGGCAGGTTACCCAAAGTGCCTTGGCTGCTTCGGTGCCCATGAATGTATCCTATCTTCTGATGGGAAGGCAGCCAAGCACCACATCCAGGAATGAAAGCCTAGAGTTCGGGCTGAAGGGAAAGGAAAATGGCTCCTCAAAGGGATGAGTGACAGGGGAGAGGAGTCCACAGCTCATCCTTGACCCTGAGACCCATGGGTTCTAGTTATTGTGTTTTCAACAATACAGAAGCGCATGCTGCTCCATCCTCTGGGATACAGAATCCTGTTGTTGCATGGTGCTGCCCTGAATCAGAGCCTAAGATAATCCTTATAATGCCATTCTTCTTCTAACTGGGCCCTGGTTCCAGGTACACTAAATGGTCATTGACTCATAGAATACTAACCCCACCTATAAATCAGTGTCTTGGTCTGATGAAAGTTAATGAGATCTGTCCAGGTTAATCAGTTATAGGTGGCAGGCTACAGTGAAGATAGTGGCCTCAGGGCACCATGAAATACAGGAAGTCACTAGAGAACTGTGACAGAGAAGTGCCCTGATCTCAGGCCAGTTCTTCGAGGGTGGGCCTGGCCACTTGGGGATGACATGACTGCAAGACACCAGGTAGGACCAGCCTAAGGGATGAGTGCTTTCCAGATGGGTAACCGATGGCTGTCCATCTGCTCAGAAGTATGGTAGCTTCACTCTCTGATCCACAGTGAATTCTTCCCTGAGGACAAACTCTGTTAAGAGTTCATCCCAAGCCATCAGGGGAGGATGCATTCCCCATGACAGATGCCAAACATCACAGAAAATGAAAGCAAGGGAAATGACAGATGTAAACATGCAAGGCTTGCACAGCCATGTCCAGCGGTCCCTGTTCTTCTTCCCTGGATTTCCCATCAGCGGCCCTGCGCACTGTCATCCTCCCAAACCCAGAAGGACAGAGAGATTTCCTATTCGTGTCTGACATGACATCAAAAGGGGCTAAGCATTGCTGAGTAGTGAACATAGGAGGTTTAGTTCCATGGGAAGGAACAAGTCTTTTCTTGACTAAAAAAGATTTGTGAAGGAGAAAATTATGTCTTAAGTAATATCAATGTGAGGATTTTTCTTTTAATCTAAAGAATTGACTTTAATTCTCCAAGGCTTTTTTCCTTGAGACTGAGACACCCAGTGTTCAGAACAGACGGCCTAGCTGTGGTTTGCTGGAGGGTTGCTGTTGCCTCTCTGGGCACTCACAGAATCAGACCATTTCTGAGTGTAATTGTGAATGTCTCTGGTCTTCTTTCTCAGCTAGGTTCATGAGAAATCAAAGTGAGTAAGTTGATAACATCTCAATGCACCAGAGGAGAGTTTGGAGTCATGCCACCTGCTCAGAAGATGTGCTGGCTCGGGATCAGAGCCCAGCACCTCTCTACTCTGATGAGAAGGCTGGTGGATCATATCAATATAACTTAGGCCAAAGTGATCTTTTTGGTTTCATGGGTATTAAACTATGGAAACCTGTTAAAATTCCAGCTTTGACTGTATCTGGATCAGAGGTCACAGAGTCCAGACAACATTGTCCTTGTCACTAGGATCAAACTTGTTCACCCTGGCCTTCACAAAACGAGCGAGGGCTTTGTGGAATTCTGGTACTAAAGTCTGAATTTCCTATTACCAATACTATGAAGAAAAGATAGTTTCTGTTGAATTTTATTTGGAGGTGGTTTGGGCAGGAGTAGAGAATGTTTCATTTTGTATTCGAGATGGCATTTTATGTGTCCCAGGCAAGCCATGTAACTGAATAAGACCCTGAACTTCTGATTCTCCTACCCATACATGCCAGGGTTACAAGTATGTGCCCCCACAATTATGCAAAACTGAGGATCAAGCCTAGGGTTTCATGTCTGTAACAAGCACTCACGTAACAAAACCCATGAGCTCTAGCTCCAGATCTGATTTTAGAGTTTTTGAGACAGGATCTTATGCTACAGACTAAGCTGGCTTTGAACTCATGACAATTGTTCAGCCTCCCATTCTAGAGTGATGGGATTACAGAGTATGTACATGAGGCATGGTGCTCAGCTCTGGCTTCTCAAATGTAAATTGTTGGTCATGGAATAGAAAACGAGAATAGAATTCATTTTGTTTGTTGGTTTGCTTTAGACTGAGACACCAGGAGGCAGCCCGGTGGCTACGGGAGTCACTGCTTCCTCTCTCCCTTTCGGGAACCCAGCAGAGAAAACTCAGCACAGATCCCAGGATGGAGAAGCTACAACAGGCAGGAGGGGAAAGGGCCTAAGATGGCTTTGTACTGGTGGGAAGCAAGGGGTACGTGGAGCCTTGGGGAGCTTCTATGTTGGCTCTGGTTCCTTAACAATTAAACTTCCTTATGAATTTATTAAACAAAGATATCTTCCTAACAACCTGACTACCCTAAACAGAAGAAAAAGAAGATTAAGGAGAAAAAGAATGAAACCTTCTGGGTGTCAGTTCCAAGGGGCGAGTCCCTTGGTGAATCCCTTGGTGTAGTTCTCCTGGAATCTCGCAGATCCTCTACCCAACAGAAGCCGCACTGTCCATGGCCTCACTCGTCCCCTCTCCAACACCACACACACACACACACACACACACACACACACACACACACACACACAAACCCATCCACCCCCCCCACCCTCTCACCCCCGTCGTTGGGCCAGAACCACTGGTTCCTCCTTCCCTCCTCCCAAATATGGTGAGTCCTCTGTCTTTGTCCTTAATCCCTGGCCCAAATGGCTCCTCTCAGTCTTTCACAAATGTTTATCTCAGTGGGGGTATCAGTGGGGTCTCAATGGGGTCAAGCCACCCACGACTGTTTTCACCTTGGGCCCAGTCTAAGGCAAGGTCACATTCCTTCCACACTTCTGGGTGAAAGAAACACACTACCGATTGACTCTCTTCTGGCTTGAGGTGTTCTTGTCTAGAGAGCTGACCCCAGAGCCCAGGGCAGGACATATTACACACAACTAGCCATCTTTGTCATACATATGCACACAGCAAAATGACATGGCTACTAGCTACTCAGATATTGCCAGGGCCTTCTTGTCTTTTCTCTTTCTTTCTTTCTTTCTTTCTTTCTTTCTTTCTTTCTTTCTTTCTTTCTTTCTCCCCGAGACAGGCATTCATATACCACAAGCCAGCCTCCAGTTTACTACGTAAAAAAGGATGGCCTTGAATATATGATTCTCTGAACCTCCTCCAGGCACATGCCATCATGTCTTGTTTATGTGGGACTAGAGATCAAACACAGGGCTTGTGCACACTAGGAAAACACACAGTTGAGTGACCCCCCTCCCCTCAGCCCTTACTGCAGGGACCATTTTAGCACCTGAATTTATCAGTTAATGGGTAAGTACTGGTGACATCTCAACAGACACCTGGGCTCTAAGGCTACAGCATGACGAGGATGGCACATATCAGCACAGGGCCTCAGGTACAGAAAGAAACACATTCCAAATGTAGGCTGAAGCCTTCAGGGGCATGGAGAGAGGACTGATGGAGCTCAGAAGAGAGAGAAAGGAAGAGGCAAGGAGAAAAGATGCCAAGAGACAGAGGAGAGAGAGGGGTTAAGACACAGAAACCTTTGTTTGAAAAGACGGAGACAAAGAGAAGATGGAGAAATGCAGATACAAACACTGAGATGAGAGGAGCTGCCTGGGGAAGGGCCTCAAAGAAAGGAAGCATCCTAGCCCTGTTAAGTCAGGCCTCCCTGCACAGCAAGATCTTTCTCAGGAAAAGGAGCCAGATGGGCCCCCCCCCCCAAACCCAAGGAAAGTACAGGAATAGTGACAGACAGGCAGCAAAGACGGTCAGCTATAGGAGTGCTTGGCTGCCTGGAGCCCTCCCACAGACAGCCATGCCTCTCTCTGCTCTGCCATGTTGGAGCAGGGACTCTGTCCATGATGCAGGACCCTAACGTAAATCCATCAATACACATGCACACAGCAAAATGACATGGCTCCCCAAAGGTGTCTGGTTCTGCATCTCTGAAGCCTCAGTTGCCCCCCACCCCATCTGGGGGACTTCAAGTTCGCTCTACTGGAAGTGAGAGGAGAGAGTCACTCTAGTATCAGGGTCTCAGTGAGATGGTCCAAGCAGGAGGCAGCAAGCTGCTCCATAGAGCAGGTGCTTTGGTGAATAGATGACCATGTGACCTCCAGGAGAAGCCTTCTCCACCTAACGCCACAGTTTCTCTTCCCCTTCAGCAGCACCCACTTTCTATAAACATGTGCTATACCACCTTCAAGCCTTTCTTCAAGGCTCACTCTGATAGTCCTCAAGGCTATGGCCAAATACCGCGGAGATAGTATATGTATAAAAGTTCATCCCAGCCTTCCTGAATAATAAAACCCCACTTACTTATTTTTAAAGTTGTTTTTTATACTTCGGACTTTTAGTATCAAAATCAGACCAATCTATTCTGTATGAGTTATGTTCATGTGTATCTGGCACATGGGTTGTGGGTATGCAGGATATGTGTGATACACAGACATGTAGTGTCTGGGAAGGATGCCTGTATATGTAGTGTGTGTGCTGAGTGTTGTTTATATGTGTTGCTTATATAGCATGTATATGTGTGTTGGTGTAGTGTATAGTGTATGTGTTGATGTTATGGTGTGATATGTTTGTGTATGGTATGTGTTCATTCACATGTATGGTAAGTTTGTGTGCATAGTGAGGAGGTCTGCTTTATTTTATTTATGTGTTTTGTGTGTGGTGAATATGTTGGTGTGTTTGCCTATCATGTTTGTGTGTGGTGTGTCTATGTGTGTATTATGTATGGTATGTTGACACATTTGTGTTGCACATTTATCTGTCTATGTGTATGTATGTGTGTCTATATCTGTGGAGGTTTGTTTGTATGGATGGTGCGTGAAGTGTGTGGTATCTGTGTCTTGTGTGTGGTGTGGTGTGTGTGTGTGTGTGTGTGTGTGTGTGTGTGTGTGTGTGTGTGTGTGTGTGTGCGCGTGTGTTGATATAAGCACTGCTTCTACCCCCAAAGACTTTGATTCTGTTTCCTTATCTGTAGAAAGAGTCCCTCTAGTCAGATCCCCAGCCTGTAATGGGTAGTAGAAGAGACAGGGCTTGTGCACAGTGCTCTGTATTGTACAGCACAGCCTGTCGCAGTGTATGGTAGATGAGACAGAGCCTGTGAGTGGTGCTGTGTGTTGTACTGCATATCCTGTCACACTGTATGATAGATGACACATGCCTGTGCACCGTGTTGTATGTTGTATGGCACAGCTTGTCAGACTGTACATTGTGCTTATAAGCTTTTCTTGCCTGGTGGAGCATCCCTGTCTAACCATAGCTCCACTCCAGCTTACCTCCTGCCTCAGCCTGCCTGTTTTTACCCCACCAGTACATTCACACAAGCCGTCTTCATCTATCCACTTTCTATTCGCCTTGTACATGACCTACGAGTCACACCACCCACTCCAACGCAGCCCCCTCCATCACTTCTCCATCTTCCCTACCTCTACCCACCCTTTACCTTTTTCACCCTTCATCCTACCCTGCCCCCCCCCAACATACACCTGCACCTCACTCCTTAATCTTGATTGATCCTGAGCTCAGCTCTGCCATCTCCTGTGAAGAGCCACTCCCAGCCTCTGGCAGACTGGTGTACTTCCTGTTCTCAGGGTTACAGCACTTATGCCACAGCACTCCAGCCAGTGTTATCCTTTGTCCATCCACCTCACCTCCTGTCTCATCTTATGTACCACAGAGAGTTCAGGACAGAGACTCTACAAACAGCATCAGAGAAGGGCACAATGACTCACCTTCGAGGGGAGCCACAGAGCCAAGGGCTCAGACAGGACCCCACCAAGGCCAGGCCAGGATGCTCCACTAATGACTAAAGGTCTGCAATAGTTTCCTTTTCCTTCTCATCCTCTAGGTCACACCCTTGTCCTGCACCAGCAATGCTTTTTGTGAAGAAAGAAATAGCAAGTTAACATTCCTTAACAGCAGATGTGCCATCATGTAGAAAATAAAGCTTTCCCTCGGCACTCTGCATTGGTGTGCCTCAAACAGTTCATTCTGGAACCTGTCGGTTTCATATGCTTTCTCTGTTGCCATGGTAATGCTTCAGTCGGAGCTGGCAAACACTGGCACACATGACAAAGGATGGCCCTGAGCCTTGCTCAAAACACCTCAAGCTGAAATGGAGCCTTTACATGGCAGGCTGAGGTCTCTAATTCAAATCTTGCTCTGTTGGCTGACAGCAGCAAGCTCGAGGCAAGCAGGTGCACACAGAGCTGAAAAACTGTCACTTCTGGACTTTTCTATGTCACAGAACCACTGACCTCATTGCTGGAAATGTTTCCTTTGACGTTTTTGAGGCAAGATCTCATTCTGCAGCCCAGTCTAGGTTGGAATTCACTATGTAGCCCACACTAGCCACGGGCTCCTAACACTCTCCCTGTCTTTGTTTCTCTGGTGCTAGAATTACAGACATGCACCATCACACCCAACCATAGTAATGATTTTTAACACCTGCTTTGTCTCCTCTGCTTTCAGGCAAAAAGCACTTTATCTCACTTTAATGATTCAAGAACCCAAAGTCCAGAAACATAGACTCTGAGTGAAGCCATCAGTGACCATGCAGTAGAGCAATGCTGGGCCATGGGCCTCAGGATTGGGACCTTGCTGCTCATGAGCTCTCACTAGTGTGTCAAGTGAGACAATCTCCAGGAATCCCCAAGGACAACCAGGGAAAGCATAGGTAGGTAGGTTAGTGGGTAGGTAGGTAGGTAGATGATTGATAGATAGATAGATAGATAGATAGATAGCTGGATAGACAGAATATGATAGATAGATAGATAGATAGATAGATAGATAGATAGATAGATATAGATATCTTGATAGACAGAATATGAATCTTATTAGATATGGTAGCATTATCACACTTAAACCCTCTAGATACACACAGAAGTGTTTACAGGTAAAACAGGTATCTGTTATGGACAGTGGTAAGCACATAGAAGAATATGATAACATATTGATGACAAATATTGATAATCATAAGTAAGGGTGATAGTTAGATTAGATAATAATAGTGTCTGTGCCCCTTCAAATGCATTTAAAATTAAAATTTTTTCATAACAAAATTTAAAAGAAAGATAGGAGTCAGATAAAAAAATAAAAACCAAGGCTTAGGGACCATGGAGGGAGAGGAAGTAGAAAACCTTAAAAATAAGAGACCAAGAAGGAGTGTAGTGAAACACTATCTTCTGAACATAAAAATGCCACATGAGTCATAAAGTAAAAGTATCCATGGCTGTACAAGAACAAGCCAGTCAGCAGGCTCATGACCCCCCACCTATAGCTAAGGAGCTATGGATAGTTGATGACTCCTTAGGAAGGCAGAATCAGTTTTCCTTAAGGGTGTGTCTTCTGGTAGGTCCACAACTCTTCAGTGGGTGTCCTCAAACCTATGTGTATATGGGCAGCACACACTGGGTTTAGTGGGTCAGAGGAGAAGGAGGAGGAGGAAGAGGAGCAGGAGGAGGAGAAAAAGAAAAGGAAGAAGAAGAAGAAGAAGAAGAAGAAGAAGAAGAAGAAGAAGAAGAAGAAGAAGAGCAAGAAACCTACTTAAACAAGACTAACTGGATCAATGGCAATATCAGTTGACATGTCAGTGTGAAAGGGGGAAACTTTCACAGGGTCTTACCTCTAGACAAAGAACTATAGGCAATTGGCAACTCTTGACTGCTGAGGAAAATTAGCCTCTCCCAGGAATTAATTGTCCTGTGCAGAGTGATCAGTCTTGAAACCGTATACACATAAGCAACAAAAAATAGACTCAGCATGTTATATTTGTGTGTGTACACACATACACACATACATGATTACACATACACACACATATATACATACATACATACATACATACATACATACATACATACATACATAGACACACACAAAATAGAAAGAAGCTATCAACTTAAGAGTGGGAGGTTATGGAAAGGTTTTGGGGAGGATAACTGGAAAAGCCTTGAGGGAATAAAAGGGAATTCTATTTCAACTAAAAACATTTTTTAAATATAAATTTCCCCCATACCTTCCCTGAACCTAAGTACTGGCTAACTCAGCCTTTCTTCCCTTGTAGTTAGATGCCTGCAGTGTGATGTTTAATACTGATTGTCAACTTGGCAGACCTAGAATCATTCCAGACCATGCCTATGAGAGGAAATTCATAGACTGGGTTAACTGAGGTGGGAATACCTGTGTTTAATATAGGCAGCACTATGTCATGGTCTGGGGTCCCAAAATGGATAAAAAGGAGAAAGTGAGCTGAGAATAAACATTCATCTCTACCTGTTTCTTGACTATGGATGTTATGTGATCTGTTGCCTCCAGTTCCTCTCACCATGACTTCCTTCACAATAATGGTGTTTACCCACTGAACTGTAAACCAAATTAAGCCCTTCCCCTCAAAAGGGAGGTATGAAATTGGGAGAGGGGAGGGGATGGATCTGGGAAAGGGGAGGATAAATATAATCAAATACATTGCATACAACTACAGAATTCTCAAGGATTTAATAAAAATAAAACCCACATGCAGGTTGTTCCAATAGGGGTTCAATGTGTGCCCGCTCCCATTTGTGAATCACCTACTCATGCCAGGTTTTGTGCAGTATGAAGCCTCCAGATGGGTAAGGAGCCACCCCATGCAGAGCATAAGAAAAGCCGAGGGAGGTAGAACTGGCCTTGGGGAAAGTATTGAAGGAAGACCCTGCCTGTTGGCATTCAATATGGTTAATCAACAAGGCTGCCAGGTGTTAGCTCATCTCTAGGGAGGAGAACAGCATGTACAGTGAAGAGCCTGCAGGGAGGATGGGTGTTTCTCATGTAGAGAGCAGAGAAAGTGCACAGCCCTGCAGAGATGGGGCCAGGAGATCCAGGCGGGCATCTGCAGAACATCTAGGTCAGGAATGAGGGAAAAAAAAAAAAAAGACCAGCAGGAAGAAACTCTTTTCACCTCGAGAGGCATTACCCATACCATTCCTCCTAATGTAAGGTTAAACCAGTTGACAGCAGTTGGGAGCAAACCCTCATCACTGATTCTACCCTGGCTCTTGGTTCCATTCACACAGCTCAGTACTCTACATACGGGAAAAGGCTACATACAGAACAAATGCAGTTTGAGTATTGTTCATCTTTTCCAAGATATACTTTGTACAAAAAATACTCCCTCCCAAAAAAAATGAAAATAAAACAATCCAAGCCCTATTGCCTTGCAGTTTTCAGGACAGCTAATGGTTCGGTCAACAATCCTGCCAAACAAGGGTAACCTGAATCACACAGTTCGTGGGTGTCTTACGTGTGTTAGTGTTAATTACTCAATGTTTGGAAGCCACAGATCCATGACATATCCCTAAAACTTCTGAACACTCGATAAGGGGAGTCTTTGATGACAGGTCAACCAGGAGTCCTTTCCTTCAATGTTATATAACACTAAAAATCTAAGGATTGGGTCCATATCTCAGAATCCTCTATACATTCTTTATTTTAAAAGAAAATGATTCCTTTTAAAAAGAACACTATGCCCTTCGATCACATTATCTGTCCAGCGGTCCTTCCCGTGCGGAAAGCCCTCCACTCCAATCCGGCCATCACTCCCCAGCCTCACTGCCCACCTGTCCCCTTTCTCCCACAGAGACTTTTAGGTTACATGACAGACATATCCCATAGTCATTGAGGGCTGCCAGGGGCTTAACAAAGCCAACTGGAGGACTGCCCATTCCTTGCTATCTTGCTAAGCAGGAGTGACAATTGGCAGCAAGAGTTGTCTTACTACCACTCAGCCAAGCATAGATGAAGGACAAGAAAGAGCAGTCATGGTTTCCACTGCTCCTTGAGCCCCAGATACCCCTCTGAAGGAGAGGTAAACATGTTTTTGTTATCGGTCTTGTAAGAACAGGTGACGTTAATCCACTAGAAGACAAACCACCTCATGTGAGAGCTTGATTGTTGCCAGCTGAAAAGATCCTGTGAACAGACTCTGGGAGGAGATATATAAATGAGCCCAAAACTGGAGGCGGGGCCTTTGGAGACTTGGGATAGTTTTGGCTGTTCATCGCTCCACTTGGAGACACTCCTAGAGAGAACTCCTGGAGGGAAGGCTTCGGGGCTTCAGGCTCCTGCTGAGGTTCTGGGTTCTGGTTACTCCGGGTTCCAGCAAAAGAAATCCTGCTGGCCATGCCAGGAGAATCATTCCTCAGGACTGATATCTTTGTGGTTTTGTTATTCTTTAATCCTTTTTTCCTATTGTTTCAGTTAGTTGGATTATAAGGGATGTACACTTAGTTAATAAGTTCATAATAAAATATGTTTGTTTTAAAAAATGGAGCTACATCCCTTAGACTTCTAGGATTTTTCCTGGGTGATAAAAATAAGATCAGATAATATATTCTTTACTTTCTTTTTATTGTGATTAAAAGAAAAGAAACCAAACAAAAATAATAAAAGGAAGGGTTCCTTTGGGCTAGCAGTTCAAGACTACAGTCTATCATAACGAAGAAGAAGCAGTAGCAGGTTCCAGCCTCCTCTTCAGCCTTTAACCACCACCACAACCCCACCGCAAAGTACCAGACAGATAATTATACTCAAGGACACCTTGTGTTCTTTGTGCTAAGAATGGAACCTAGGGACTCAGTTATATTAGGTAAGCCTCTCCTACTAAGCTACACTCTCAGCATGCACCTTTCTTACCAAAAATAATAGTTCTGTTTACTAAGTGTTTAACAGGAGGGAAGAACCGAGCACAGTTCACCACTGTTTTTGTCATTTAGTCCTCATAACATCTGGAAGATGGAACAAGATAGATATGGGAATGTGGTCATAGTCTCCTTTCCCTCCCACAGCTATCACCCATCCTCTTAGCTCTCATCTTGAGATTGTAGATAAAGAAAAGAGAGGAAGCAAAGGGGAGCAAAGGAGAGATAAACAGGGAAAAGGAGAAAAGTCCTCAGTTGTCCATGTGCAAAAGGCATCAAGGTCTCTGTAGGTAAAATACTTTTGCAATAAAATTGATTTAGTAAAATTTATTTAGTAGAATTAATGTTATTAATACAAATACCAATAAGCTATTGGTACACAAGCTATTGATACACAAGCTATTACAGCTTGTGGAATACCCTCCTCTGGTCATGTATTTGAACACCTGGCCCATCGCTAGTATTAATAGAACCTCCAGGCCATGTGATCTAAAATACAGAAGTAGGTCACAGGAAGGCAAGACTATGAAATGATAGATTTGATTCTGGTTCATTCTTTATTTTGTGCTTCCTATCTACCAGGATTTGAAGAGCTTCCATTGGCCACTTCTGCTGCTATGAACTACACTGTTCAGCTATGCCTTCTGTGCCATGATGGGCTGAACCCCTTTGTTCTCTTGCATTGTTTCTGGCAGGAACTTCAGTCATACCAAAAAGAAAATTAACTAACATACATAATAAAGACATATGTAATTCTAGAAAGAAAGAAAGGTACCTTCAGAGGATGAACTAGGAGAGTTTTCCCCCAGTGTCTCCTATTTCAGAGTCTTGCTCAGTGCCCAGGCTTGCCACCCATCCCAGAGCATCATCTGCAGGGTTAACACCCTAGAACACATACTGGGAGAATCACACATCCCTAGACACCCTGAGCAAAGCAGGCAGTGGACCAGGGATGGCTCTGTGGATTGGCAAAATAGAGGTCCCTGAGATCAGAGGGCTTCATATTTGGCCCAGGGCTGTGCTGTCACTATTCTGAAATGTTTAACTTCTGAACAAAAGGCTCTGCATTTTCTATTGCACTGAGCCTAAGATGGCATTTGTCAGGAAGGAGGATCACCATAGTTTGTATTCATAGAGAAATGGAACACTGAACAGCTAGAGGAAGCAAGTCTGAGTCTCAGCTAGTCCCTAACAGCTGTCTCTGAAGTCTGTAACCCCAGAGATGGTGACATACCTTCCACATGGCCAGTAAACTAGAAGGCCAATACTTTAGTCTATAATCCAGAGGAATCATAAAATAAATGATGAGCTATTCAGCATGACTGTAACAAGTACCTGAGGTAACCACCTTATAAATAGGAAAGGGTTGTATTGGTTCATGTTTCAGAGGCTGGTGCCATTGCTTTGAGCCTATGGTGAGGTAGCATAACAGCAGAGGCATGTGGTAAAACATTTCTTCATGGCCATGATGTTCAACAGAGAAAGGACACGAGACCAAGTGTCCTCAGTCCCTTGAAGGCTATATATCCAGCAACCTAAGACTTTTCATTGGATCTCACCCCTTAAAAGCTGTCATCTCCCAACAGTATCACTGTGAAAACCAAGGCTTTACCTCAGGGACCTTTGATGAATAGCCGAGGTTCAAATTAGCAAATGTCTGACTGAATGAAAAAGACAGTAGAGCTGGGGAGGTGGCTCAGTGGGTAAAGAACTTGACACACAAGCATGAGGGCCTAAATACAAATCCCTAGAACCCATGTAAACTGGGTACTGGAGTGCACATTTGTAATCCCAGTTCTTCTATGTCAAGACGAAGGTAGAAACAGGAGAATCCCCAGGAGCTGTAGGATCCCAGTAAACAACCAAGGAACCTGTCCAAAAAAGGTAGATTAGGAAGAGCAACACTCTGTCCTCTGACCTCCCTGCAATTGTGTGATACACCCACTTCCATGTACATATGCATACATGCATATGTGCATTCCTACACATATCACATGAACACATTTAAAAAGAAGATGAGTAAGGCTGGAGAGAGCTCAGCTGTGAGCCAGGCATGGTGGCACATGCCTTTAGTCCCAGCACTTGGGAGGCAGAGGCAGGTGGATCTCTGTGAGTTTGAGGCCAGCCTGATCTACAAATCAAGTACAGTACAGCCAAGATAACATAGAGAGACCCTGTCTCAAAAAAAAAAACAAAAAAACAAAAAAGAGAGAGAGCACAAGTTCAGCTCTTAAAAGCACTGGCTGTTCTTCTAGAAGCCCAGGTTCACTTCTCAGCAATCATATGACAGCTCACAACCATGCTATAACTCCAGTCCCACGAGATCTTATAGCATCCACAGATGACTGCATACATGTAGTGTACAGACATACATGCATACATACATACATACATATGTACATATAAAACACCTATAAACATATATTGCTTTAATGAAAAACACAAATTTTTAAAGAGGGCAAACAAAAAAAATCCTGATAAATATTATAGCTTAGTAAAGAAAATTCTTCTGCCAGTGGAATCAGGGAGGAAGACATGGACAGATTAAAATTAATAAAAGATTCTCTTGCCCAGAGTCACAGGCTCTTTACAGAGAGGTCAGGTAACAGGATTTGCTCTGGGTCAGTAGCTAGCTAGCAGTGGAGGGCATTCTTACTACAAAAACCTCAAATAAAGGTATTTTAAACATCTACTATATATGTGTAATGAAGCTGAGTAAAGACCTGCAGGTCTGTGCTTATTTTGCTCTCACACAGGAATATCAGGGTTGTAGCAGTTTGAGTCTGTGTTCTTGGCATGTTCACTGCTGCTAGAGGCAGATGGGGACCTTGGGCACAGCCATGTCAAATACATGGCATCTAAATTGTGTGGAAAGTGAATGAGAACGGCAGTGAAATGGGACCACTAGAAGTCTGGCTGATTGACAGGCCACTTATCCCTAGTACCACCTCAAGTCAGTGTGAGTTTGAAAATTGAGTCTGACATCTCAACAACTGACTCCTGATATGTTCCAGCCTATACTTCTGTAGTCTAGGATCATAAGGCATGCCACTCTGGGTAAGTGTGTATTCAAGCTTGAGATGCCTCCTCATCCAAGGAATGGCTCACACTACAGAGGTGGCCAATCCCACCTGCTGTCCAAGGGAAGAGAGGCACAGCCAGACTACAGTCAGGTCGCCTTACTCACCAACCCTGGCTTTCACAACCTCTGTGTACCCAGGGTTGTGTGCTTATTGAAAATCTGCTGGCACCTCATTCCTGGCACATAGCTCAGCCTGAATCCCCAGAAACCAACTGCCAACTGGGAAAAAAAGTGGCATGCTGGCATCAGCGACCACAAGGTGAGATTCCCTCCACCCACAATTCCCCACCTGCATTGTCCTCCCCGAAAACCCAGCAGAAGTGAGCTCCATCCCATTCCATGTGCACCCTAGACCCAGGCTACAGCTCAGCCTGCATCTCTGAAGGCCTACTGCCACCTGGGACAGACAGGTGAGACCCTATGCTCTAGATCCTTGCCTGCTCAGTCCCCCTGGACAAGCCAGGTAGCAGTGAACTACACTCTGTCCCTTGTGTGCTCCATCTCCCAGACCACATCCCTTCTTGCATTCCCAGAAGCCTGTGGCCATCATGAACCACCAGGTAGGACTTACCCCCTGCCCCCACCATGCCATACCTGCTTGTCCTCTTAAAATACTCCCTACAGAGTTAAATTGCACCTGCTCCCAGGCACTTCGTTTTGTGTCCCACAACTGTGTCTATATTACCTGAGGCCTGCCAATAACAGAGAAAAGCAGACGGCTAAAGGCTAGCATAAGAACACAATCAACAAGAGTCAGGGCAATATGGTACCACCAGAACCCAGCTACCATACTACATCAAGTCTAGAATATCTTAACACATATGAAAGCACAAGAAAAAAACTTAAATCCAATCTTAAAGACGTGAATAAATCCCTTAAAGAAATACAGGAAAATACAGACAGGTGGAGGAAATGAATAAAACTGCTCAAGACCTAAAAACAGAAATAGAAGCAATAATGAAAACACAAACTGAGGAAATCTTGGAGAAGGAAAAGTAGGCAAAAGAACAGAAACTACAATCACAAGCATCACCAACAAAATACAAGGGATGGAAGGCAGAGTCTCAGGCATAGAATATACAATTGAAGAAAGTGATACATTGGTTAAAAAAAGTTTCTAACACAAAATAACCAGGAAATTTGGGACAACTTAAAAAGACAAAAGCTGAGAATAATAGAAATAGAAGGAGAAGATTTCAGGCCCAGATAATATTTTCAACAAAATCAAAGAAGAAAATTTCCCTAACCTAAAGAAAGAGATGCCTATAAATCTACAGAACACCAAATAGATGGAACCAAGAAAGAAAATAATCCTACCATATAATGATCAAAACATTAAATGTACAGAACAAAGAAAAATATTAAAAGCCACAAGGGGAAAAGGCCAAGTAACATATAAAGGCAGAAGACAGTTCCAGCCTCTCCCCTGCACTACCTGCCATCTACAGGAGGGCTCCTGGGCTCAGAGGCATACTTCCTGAGGAGACCTGCCAGGACCCCAAGGACATACAGTTCCAGCCTCCAGCCCCGAGACCTACCCACCTCCCCATGGAGACCAGCCAAACCTCAAGATCATATAGGTTAGACCCCATACCACCACAATCCCTTGATTATTGTCCCAACTAGAAAACAGACATCAGAGGAGACTTGTGGCCTGTTTCCTGCGATCCATCCTCTAGCCCACAGCCCCACCCACCATCACAAGGAGAATAGCCAGACTCCAAGAACATCCAGCCTCCACGCTCTGACCCAGGGCTCTTCCCACCTTCCTGAGAAGAACAGACACCAGAAACAACCAGCCAACACCAGGGAAAACCACATGGCTAAAGGCCAGTGTAAGAACACAATCAACAAAAGGCAAGACAATATGACACCACCAGATGCCAGCTATCCTTCTACAGCAAGCCCTGGATATTCTAACACACTTTAAAAAACCAGAAAACAACCTTAAATCCAATATTATGAAGATGATAGAGGCCTTTAAAGAGGAAATGAATAAGTCCCATAATATATATAGAAAATATATATCCTACAAATAGTATATATCCTATATAATATATAATATCCTATATTAGATATCATATATATATATATATGCAATCAAACAGATAGAGGCCTTTTAAAGAGAAAATGAGTAAATCACTTATAGAAATACAGGAAAATACAAACAAACAGGTGAATAAAGTGAACAAAACTGCTCAAGATCTGAAAATGAAAATAGAAACAATAAAGAAAACACAAATTAAGGAAATCCTAAAGATGGAAAACTTAGGGAAGAAAACAGGAACTACAGAAGTAAGCATCACCAACAGAATACAAGATGTGAAGGAAAGAATCTCAGGCATAGAAGATACAATTGAAAAAAATTAAGTCATTTGTTAAAAAATATGTTAAATCTAAGAAATTCCTGACACAAACCACCCAAGAAATCAAGGACACAATGAAAACACAAAACCAAGAACAAGAGGATTAGAAGAAAGAGAAGATTCCCAGCTCCAAGTCCCAGAAATTATTTCTTAAAAAACATAGAAAAAAACTATCCAACCTTAAAAAATAACAATAAACACACAAGAGGCCTCAGAACACCAAATAGATTAAACCAGAAAAGAAAATCCTCCTGCTACATAATAATCAAAACACTAAATGTACAGAACAAAGTAAAAATATTAAAAGTTGCAAAGGGAAAAGGCCAAGTAACATTTAAAAGTAGACCTATCAGAATTACACCCAATTTCTCAATAGAGATTCTAAAAGTGAGAAGAGCCAGGGAAGACATCTTGCAAAATCTAAGAGAACACAAATGGCAGCCCAGACTTCTATATCCAGCAATATTTTCAATCACAATGGAGAAAACAAGATATTACATGACAAAACCAAATTTAAAAACCCTTACAGAAGGTACCAAAAGGAAAACTCCAAACACAGGAAGTTAACTACACCCAAGAAAACACAGGACATGAGTAACTCCACTGCAGCAAAACCAAAAGAAGAGTAAAACACAACCACCATCAAAATAGTGAGAACTAGCAATATCTCTCAATATCAGTGGAGTTAATTCCCCAATAAAAAGAGGCAGGCTAACAGAATGGATGTGTAAAACAGATCCATCATTCTGCTTCATACAAGAAACACACCTCAGAAACAAAGATAGGCATTACCTCAGAATAAAGGGATGGAAAAGGCTGTCCATACAAACAGACCTAAGAAGCAAACTGGAGTAACCATTCTAATATCTAATTAAATAGACTTTCAACCAAAACTAACCAAAAGAGGTGGGGAAGGATGTTCCAGGATATTTGACCCCATTGCGATCTCTGAGATTGTGAACTGTAAAAACATGTCTTTTCTTTAGCATGGTTAAGTCCTAACACACATCTTTAATCCAAGAACATTGTATATCGTAAATAGGTGATTAAGGTATGTTCAGCCAAACCTAGCACACACCTTTAATCCAAGAGCTCTCTGTTCACAGGACTTAATAAAGTTAAACCTAGGTCAAGAGGTGGAGCAAGAAACCAGCTAGCAGTAACTAAAGAATAGGAGAAACCTTCAGTTGAGGGGTATTTAAGTCAGCATGTAGAAGTAGAAGGAGATCTTGAACTCTTGGCTCTTGAGCTCTTTAGCTTTTGACTTTTAGCTCTTTAACTCTTGAGCTCCTCAGCTCCTGGGCCTTTGGCTTTTTTGGGCTTTGAGATAGCAAGCATTTGGCCCTAGGTTTTTGTTTTTGTTTTGTTTTGTTTTGTTTTTGGGTTCGGTTTTGTTTGTTTGTTTGTTTGTTTGTTTGTTTGTTTGTTTTTGCCTTTTCTTCCTGGGCTGCCAGTTGAGCTAGTGAGCCTCTTAGGATCAGCTGGATGCTTTCTCTGGCTCTCAGCTGTGGCTAGCAGGTTTTCACCACAGCATCTGGCTCCTGAGTTTTTATTGATTAAAAAAAATGGGATTTTCAAATGCAACTGGACCCATATTTGTCACCTTGCACAAAACTCAAATCCAAGTGGATTAAAGACCTCAACATAAAACCAGAGACACTAAGTCACTTAGAAGAAAAAGTGGGGAAGGGCCTGGAACATATTGGCACAGGAGACAACTTCCTGAACAGAACACCAACAGCCCAGGCCCTAATGTCAACAATTAATAAATGGGACCTTATGAAGCTGAGAAGCTTCTGTAAGGCAGGAGACACTGTCAAGAGAACAAAGTGACAGCCTACAGACTAGGAAAAGATCTTTACCAACCCTACATCTAACAAAGGTCTAATATCCAAAATATATAAAGAACACAAGAAATTAAACACCACCAGACCAAATAACCCAATTGAGAAATGGAGCTTGGAACTAAACAGAGAATTCTCAACAGAGGAGTATCAAATGGCTGAGAAACACTTAAAGAAATGCTCAACCTCCTTAGTCATCAGGAAATGCAAATCAAAACAACTCTGAGATTCCATCTTACACCCCATCAGAATGGCTAAGATCAAAATTCAAGCGACACCACATGCTGGCGAGGATGTGGGGAGAGAGGAACACTCCTTCATTGCTGGTGGGAATGCAAACTAGTACAGCCACTTTGGAAATCTATCTGGTTCTATCTCAGAAAAATGGGAATAGGGCTTCCTCAAGACCCTGCTATTCCACTCCTTGGAATATACCCAGAAGATGCTCCAGCACACAACAAGAAAATTTGCTCAACCATGTTCATAGCAGCCTTATTCATAATAGCCAGAACATGGAAACAGCCTAAGTGTCCCTCAGTAGAAGAATGGATAAAGAAACTGTGGTACATATACACTATGGAATACTACTCAGCTATTAAAAACAAGGAATTCCCGAAATTTGTGGATAAATTGATTGAGCTAGAAATGATCATAATGAGTGAGTTAACCCAGAAGCAGAAAGAATCAAATGGTATATACTCACTTATATCTGCATACTAGCCCAAGGGGCATGTCCCACGAAAGCCTTCACTTACCAGGAAACTGGGACAGAGGGGAGGACATCCTATTGGGACTCTAGATGAGAGAAGCATGGGAGAATAGCAAAGTAGAAGGATCCAGAGGGTCCTAGAAACCTACAAGTAGAACATTATGTTAGGCAGATTTGGGCCCAGGGGTCCCGCTCAAACTAAGGCACCAGCCAAGGACAATACAGGCGGTAAACTTTAAACCCCTACCCAGATTTAGCCAATGGTCAGAACATTCTCCACAGTTGAGTGGAGAGTGGGATATGACTTTCTCACATACTCTGGTGCCTCACATTTGACCATGTCCCCTGGAGGGGGAGACCTGGTGGCACTCAGAGGAAGGACAGCAGGTTACCAAGAAGAGACTTGATACCCTATGAGCATATACAGGGGGAGGTAATCCCCCTCAGGAAACAGTCATAGGGGAGTGGAATAAAGGAAATGGAGGGAAGAATGGGAGGATACAAGGGATGGGATAACCATTGAGATGTAACAAGAATACATTAATTAAAAAAACAAGCAGCAGGGTTAATTAGAAGCACAAAATAATCCAAAATAGTCCATTTAGCTGTGGATGGTGGCACATATACAGTGAGAGACTTCAACAACCTACTTTCATCAAAGCACAGGTCATTCAGACAGAAACTAAACAGAGATATAATGAAACTAACAGATGTCATGAATCAAATGTGCCTAACAGATATCTTCAGAACCCCTTTCACCCAAACACAAAATAATATACCTTCTTCTCAGCACCTCTCAGAACCTTCTCCAAAATTGACCATATAGTTGGTCACAAAAGTAATCCTCAACCAATACAAGAATATTGAAAAGACACTTTGTATTTTTATCAAATCACCACGGATTAAACCTGGACTTCAACAACAGAAATAGCAAAAAGCCTACACATGCATGGAAACTGAACAACTCTCTAGTTAATAACCAATGGGTCAAGGAAAGAATAAAGAAAGAAATCAAAGACTTTCTAGAATTCAAACCCAAACTAATAGGACAAAAGGAAAGCAGTGCTATAAAAAAAGTTGATTGCACTAAGTGTCTTTATAAAGAAATTGGAGAGACCTCATAGTAACAATTTAAACGCACACCTGAAATCTCTAGAACAAAAAGAAGCAAACACACCCAAGAGGAATAGAAGGCAGGAAATAATCAAACTCAGGAATGAAACCAATAAATTAGAAACCAAAACAAAGAGTATACAAAGAATCAACAAAACCAAGAGTTTGCTCTTTGAGAAAGTAAACAAGATAGACAAACTCTTAGTCAAACTAACTAAAAGGCAGAGAGACAATATCCAAATCAGCAAAATCAGAAATGAAAAGGGAGGATATAACAACAGACACGGAAAAAATCCAAAGAATCTCATTCGGTTTTCTTTCAAAATTAGAAAATATAAAGGAAATGGACAATTTTATTGATAGATTCTGTTTATCAAAGTTAAGTCAAGATCAGGTAAGCAGGTTAAGATATAGAACCAGTAATTAAAAGTCTCCCAACCAAAAAACCCAGAGCCAGATGGCTTTAGTGCAGAATTCTAGTAGATTTTTCAGAGATTATACCAATACTCCTCAAACTATTCCACAAATTAGAAATAGAAGGAAAATAGACACTCTCATTCTATGAGGCCATAGTCACTCTGATACCTAAACCACACAAATATTCAACAAAGAAAGAGAATTTCAGACCAATTTCCATTATGAGCATTGACCCAAAAATACTCAATAAAATATTCACAAACAAAATCCAACAACACATCAAAACCACCATCCATAATGATCAAGTAGGCTTCATCCCAGGCATGCAGGGATGGTTCAATATATGGAAATTTATTAACGTAATCCACCATATAAACAAACTGGAAGAAAAATTCACATGATCATCTCATTGGATACAAAAAAAAGCATTTGACAAAATCCAAATCCCATTTATATTAAAAGCCTTGGAGATATCAGGGATACAATGTACATACCAAAACACAATAAAAGCAATATACAGCGAGCCTATAGCCAACATCAAACTAAATGAAGAAAATTTTAAAGCAATTCCACTGAAATCAGGGACAAGATAAGGCTACCCACTCTCTCTGTATGTCTTCAATATAGTACTTGAATTCTACCTAGAGCAATAACTAAAGGAGATCAAGGAGATACAAATTGAAAAGGAAGAAGTCAAAGTATCACTATTTACAAATGACAGGATAGCATACCAAGTGATTCAAAAAATTCTACCAGAGAACTCCTGGAGCTAATAAACACCTTCATCAAAGTGGCTGGATGAAAATTAACTAAAAAAATTCAGTAGCCCTCCTGTATACAAAAGACAAATAGGCTGAGAAAGAAATTGCAAAAACAACACCCCTTCACAATAGCCACAAATAAAAATAAAGTATCTTGGTGTAACTCTAACCAAGCAAGTGAAAGACTTGTATGAAAAAAACTTAAAGTATTTGAAGAAACAAATTAAAGAAGATATCAGAAGATGGAAAGATTTCCTATGCTCATGGATCAGTAGGATTAACATAGTAAAAATGGACATCTTACTGAAAGTAAACTACAGATTCGGTGCAGTTCCCATCAAAATGCCAGCACAATTCTTTTTTTTTTTTTTTTTTTTTTTTTTTTTTTTTTTTTTTTTTTTTTTATTAATTTATTCTGTACATCTCAATGTTTATCCCATCCCTTGTATCCTCCCATTCCTCCCCCCCCCCCCATTTTCCCATTATTCCCCTCCACTATGACTGTTCCTGAGGGGGATTACGTCCTCCTATATATTCTCATAGGGTATCAAGTCTCTTCTTGGCTACTTGCTGTCCTTCCTCTGAGTGCCACCAGGTCTCCCCCTCCAGGGGACATGGTCAAATGTGAGGCACCAGAGTATGTGAGAAAGTCGTATCACACTCTCCACTCAACTGTGGAGAATATTCTGACCATTGGCTAGATCTGGGAAGGGGTTTAAAAGTTTAACCTCCTGTATTGTCCTTGGCTGGTGCCTTAGTTTGAGCGGGACCCCTGGGCCCAAATCTGCCTATCATATTGTTCTACTTGTAGATTTCTAGGACCCTCTGGATCCTTTATTTTGCTGTTCTCCATGCGTCTCTCATTTAGAGTCCCAATAGGATGCCTTCCCCTCTGTCCCGTTTCCTGGTAAGTGAAGGCTTTCGTGGGACATGCCCCTTGGGCTAGTATGCAGATATAAGTGAGTATATACCATTTGATTCTTTCTGCTTCTGGGTTAACTCACTCATTATGATCATTTCTAGCTCAATCCATTTATCCACAAATTTCGGGAATTCCTTGTTTTTAATAGCTGAGTAGTATTCCATAGTGTATATGTACCACAGTTTCTTTATCCACTCTTCTACTGAGGGGACACTTAGGCTGTTTCCATGTTCTGGCTATTATGAATAAGGCTGCTATGAACATGGTTGAGCAAATTTTCTTGTTGTGTGCTGGAGCATCTTCTGGGTATATTCCAAGGAGTGGAATAGCTGGGTCTTGAGGAAGCCCTATTCCCATTTTTCGGAGATAGCACCAGATAGATTTCCAAAGTGGCTGTACTAGTTTGCATTCCCACCAGCAATGAAGAAGTGTTCCTCTCTCCCCACATCCTCGCCAGCATGTGGTGTCGCTTGAATTTTTGATCTTAGCCATTCTGATGGGTGTAAGATGGAATCTCAGAGTTGTTTTGATTTGCATTTCCCTGATGACTAAGGAGGTTGAGCATTTCTTTAAGTGTTTCTCAGCCATTTGATACTCCTCTGTTGAGAATTCTCTGTTTAGTTCCAAGCCCCATTTCTCAATTGGGTTATTCGGTTTGGTGGTGTTAATTCTTGAGTTCTTTATATATTTTGGATATTAGGAACTTTGTCAGATGTAGGGTTGGTGAAGATTTTTTCCCAGTCTGTAGGCTGTCGCTTTGTTCTCTTGACAGTGTCTCCTGCCTTACAGAAGCTTCTCAGCCTCATGAGGTCCCATTTATTAATGGTTGACATTAAGGCCTGGGCCGTTGGGCCAGCACAATTCTTTACAGACCTTGAAAGAGCAATTCTCAACTTCATATGATAAAAAAAACCACAAAAACAAAAACCCAGAATATCTAGGACAATACTGTACAATAAAAGATCTTCTGGAGGAATCTCCATCCCTGATCTCAAGCTGTATTACAGAGCAACAGTACTAAAAACTGCACGGTACTAGCATAGATACAGACTGGTGGATCAATGAAATTGAATTGAAGACCCAGAAATAAACCTATACACCTATGGACACTTAATTTTTTACAAAGAAGCCAAAATCATATAATAGAAAAAAAGAAAGCATCTTCAACAAATGGTGCTGAACTAAATTGGATGTCTACTTATAGAAAAATGCAAATAGATCAAT
The DNA here is from genome assembly GCF_903995435.1 of Acomys russatus. Taxonomy (NCBI): domain Eukaryota; kingdom Metazoa; phylum Chordata; class Mammalia; order Rodentia; family Muridae; genus Acomys; species Acomys russatus. Next base: position 42,381,615 of record NC_067137.1, on the reverse strand, counting down.
ATTTAGCACCCTGCACAAAAGTAAAGTCATGTGTATTAAAGACCTCAACGTAAAACCAGTGATATGAAATCTGTTAGAAGAAAAAGTAGGGAAAAGCCTAGAATTCATTGGTATGGGAGACAACTTCCTGAACAAAACACCAGTAGCTCAGGCTCTAAGATTAACAATTAATAAATGGGACGTCTTGAAACTGAAAAGCTTCTGTAAGGCAAAAGTTGTTGTCAATTGAACAAAACAGCAGCTTACATATTAGGGAAAGATATTCTCCAACCCTACATCTGACAAAGGGCTAATATCCAAAATATATAATGAATGCAAATACTTAAACACCCACAAACCAAACAATCCAATTAAAAAATGTGGTACAGAGCTGGTCTGAGAATTCTCAACAGAGGAATCTCTAATGGTGGAAAAGCACTTAAAGAAATGTTCAACATTCCTTGTCATCAGGGAAAAACAAATCAAAACGACTCTGAGATTCCATCTTACACCTGTCAGAATGGCTAAGCATGCAGATAACTGTTCTCTGAGAGGCTCCATCTAGCAGTGGATTAAAACAGACGCTGAGTCTCACAGCCAAACATTAGGTGGCACTCAGGGAGTCTTGTGGCTGAGTTGCACCAGGAGGAAATAATCAAAGTGCAGGCATCAGAGTCCATGTCAGAGACAGCCCCCATTCCCCTTACTAGGGGACCCACATGAAGCCTGAGCTGCCCTTCAGCTACATCTGTGTAGGGGACCTAGGTCCAGTCCATGCATGATCCTTGGTTAGTGCTTCAGTCTACCCATGCCCCTCTGGGCCCTAATTACTTAGCTCTGTTCTTCTTGTGGAGCTCTTGTCACCTCCAGGTCCTTTTTTTCTCCCCCTTCCACTTTTCCACAAGACTCCCTATGCTTCACCCAATGTTTGGCTTAGAGTCTCAGCATCTGTTTTGAACTGCTGCTGGGTGTAGCCACTCAGAGAATAACTCTGATAGGCTACTGTCTGCAAGCTTAGCAGAGTATCATTAATATTGTCAAGGGTCAACTCTCTCCCATGGGGTGGGTCTTGGGTTGGGCCAGGCATTGGTTGGACATTTCCTCAATCTCTGCTCTATCTTCATCTCTGTACATCTTGTAAGCAGGGTAATTTTGGGTCAAATTTCTTGTGGGTGGGTTGGTGTTCCCCCTCCTTCCCCTAGGAATCTTACCTAGTAAGAGGGTGTCCTCCCCAGTCTCCATGACCCCTGCTACTAGGAATATCAGCAAGAGTCTCCCTCATATCCTTCCAGAGGCTTTCCCTGACTTAGGTCTACAGCTTGTCATGGAGAAGCCCCTGCCCACAGTTTCCTCTTTTCTCTGCAGGCCATCTGTTTTACCACTCCTGTTGTCCCCCAGGTCTGATCTCCACCCTCATTTCTTTCTGTGCTCCCTCTTCTACCTTGCCGTTTTTCTTCTGAGTGAGATTTAAGCATCCTCCCTTGGGTCCTCCTTGTTACTTATCTTCTTTGGGTCTGTGCATTGTAGCATGTTTATCCTGTACTAGGTGGCTAAAATCTGCTTATAAATAAATACACACCATGTGTGTCTTTCTGGGTCTGGGTTACCACACTAAGGAAGATATTTTCTAGTTTCTTCCTTATCCTGCAATTTTCATGATTTCTTTGTTTTTAACAACTGAGAAGTATTCCATTGTGTAAATGCACTGCAATTTCTTTATCCATTCTTCAGTTGAGGGACATCTAGGTTGTTTCAAGATTCTGGCTACTATGAATAAAGCTGCTATGAACATAGTTGAGAGAATGCCCTTGTTGTATTGTGGAGACTCTTTCAGGTATATGTCAGGAGTGAAAAAGCTGGGGTTTGAGGTGGCCCTATTCCAAATTTTCTGAGAAAGCATAAGATTGATTTCCAAAGTGTTTGTACAAGTTTGCACTCCCACCAACAATGGAAGAGTGTTTCCATTTCTCCACATCCTCAGCAGCATATGCTGTTACTTGAATTTTTGATCTTAACTATTCTGACAGGTATAAGATTGAATCTCAGAGTTGTTTTGATTTGCATTGGGAATAGTTCTATTTTGAGACCCAGCTATACCAGTTTTCGGCATATACCCAAAAGATGTTCCATCATGCCACAAGGATAGTTGTTCACCTATGTTCATTGCAGAATTATTCATAATAGCCAGAAACTGGAAACAACCTAGATGTTACTCAATTGAAGAATGGATAAAGAAAATGTGGTACATTTACACAACAGAATACTACTCAGCTGTTAAAAATAGGACATCATAAAATCTTCAGGCAAATGGATGGAACTAGAAAATATCATTCTGAGTGAAGCAACCCATACCCAGAAAGACATGATACCCAGTAAGTACATGATGTGTACTTACTTATAAGTGGATATTTTCTCTAAAGTACAGGATAACCACCCTACAATCTATAGACCCAAAAAAGCTAAGTAACTAGGAGGTACCAAAGGAGGATGCTTAAACCTCACTCTGAAGGGGAAACAAAATAGACATCTGAAGTATATGAAGGGAAGAAACTGGGTACAAGAAGGGGTGGGGAGGTGACCGGGTAGGGATCAGATGTGGGGAACAGGAGGAGAGCTGGGAGAAAGAACTGAAGTGGATGGGGGATATCTATGGGATGGGGGAGGTTCCACAGAATCTATTGTGGTGACCCTAGCTGAGACTTCTAGCAGTGTGATAAGTGGAGATAAATGGCCACCTTCTGTAGCCAAGTTGGACTTCCAGTGGAGGGAGGGGGATACTAACCCACACACAAAACCTTCAACCCAACCAATCAATGACTGGCCCAACTTGAGTCACATACCATGACAGAGAGCCCACTACTGATACTACCAATAATATTCTGCTATTCTTGCAGACAGGAGGCTGGCATAACAATCATCTGAGTGTCTTCAACCAGTAGCTGATGAAAACAGATGCAGAAACACACAGCCTAACATTAGGAGGAGCTTGGAGAATCTTGTAGAAGATAGGGAGGAAGGATTGAAAGAGCCTTGAAAGGTCAAGGACATCACAAGAAACCTCCAAAATCAACTCACCTGTACTGATAGGGGCCCACAGAGACTGAAACACCAACCAGAGAATATCCATGGAATGGTTATTAGGTCCCCCACAATATGTAACACATGTGCAGCTTGATCTTCGATGTGGAACCTCTAACAGCAGGATCAGGGGCTGTCTCTGAGTCTGTTGCCTGTCTTTGAATTCCTTTCCTATTACTGGACAGCCTTGCCTAGCCTCAATAGAAGATGAGCCCAGTCCTACTTTATATGCTATGGGAAGTCTCCTCTCTGGGGTATAAGAGGAGATAGGGAGGGACTGGGAGGAGAGGAGGAAGAAAAACTTCCTACTGGGGTGTAAAGTTAATTAATTAATTGGGGAAAAAAGAAAACATGCCTGGAATAAGATAAAAGTAGAATAGAGCATAGGCACAGAATGGTAGTGTCAGAATGTGAGCCTGAAATCACCACATTCTGGAGATACAGAAAGGAAGACAGCAGCTTCCATGCCAGCCTATGCTACAAAGCAAAGCCCTGCCTCAGAAAAGAAAAAGAAAAGGAAAAAGGTTAAAGTCACTTTCTGATGCTGTGGCCAAGGAAACTTGAAGAAAGAGTTCATCTGGGCCCACAGGAGCAGAGGGAAAAAATTCCATCATGTCAGGGAAGAAATGGCAGCAGTGGCCAGAGGAGGAAGCTGAGAGATCATGTCATCAACCAGAAACTCAAAGCAGAGGATGGAAACTGAAGAGTGTAGTGAGGGTATAAATGCTAAAAGCTCACCCCAAATGATGTACTTCCTCCAGCAAGGCTCTACCTCTTAAAGATTCTACAAGCTCTCACAAACAGCATCACCAACTGGGGACCAAGTGTTGAAATAGAGGAGCCTACAGGAGATGTTTCTCATTCATCAGTAGGGCATTGTACTGAGGAGGCAGCACGGAATGGGAAAGAAAAGACAACTTCCCAGGGCAAGAAGTACAGCCTATCCACAAGTGTAGCCTGGCCTCAGGCAAAGGGGCCTTTAGTAGTGCTCAGTGGGGCCTCCCTATACAACCCCATGCCTGCAATCCCCTCTGTACATCTGTCCCTTTGTCCTAGGCTGGTTCCAGATGCAGATGTATCCATCATCTACTGACAGGATAATGTTGTGTGACAACCCACCCATACCTTGTGGAGCACCACCACTGGTTATTGTCTACAGATGAATATGTGCTGGGCATCCTGGGCTTAGCTAGTGCTAGACTGCTCAAAGGAACTGGCTGGCTTTCAAGGCTGCATCCCTTCTACAGGCCAATCTATGCTTTCTTGTGATGGTGGCAGGGTCCAGAGAAAGATGCAGAGATATACCAGCACCTTTTTTTAGCTGTGGACATCAAGGTCATCTCTGTCCATGGGCAAATCTGGGTATATGAGCATGCCCTTGTTAGAATACAAACATCACCAGAAGGCATTGGTGCAGGAGACTTCAGAAAAGACTCCATTAAGATGCCCACAGCCATGGAGCATAACTGATTAGGAAGTTAGCTCCTGTCTACCACTCCTTCTGAGGCCACAACACACTCAGAACTCCCTGTAGGGGAAGCAGCCCCTAAAGGACCTTAGGCACTTGTTAAGGAAGAAAAATAACAGTCAAAGGGAGGGATATCCCACAGAAAGAAAAACCTACATTAGATAGTTCCTGTACATCCACAGTGTGGTTTTACTAGCTGTAGCCTAGGGGCCACATCAACTTGACCTGTCCCCATCAGATAGGGTACCACCTATACAATATTCATTAATATAGACTAATTGTGAGGACTAAACCCAGACAGACTGCTGGCTTTGTGTATTACTTTCCTTGCTGCTGTGACAAAAGTTGCTTTTAAAAGTATTTATTTTGCTCCATGGTTTCAGCAGGATTCAAATATTCCATCGCAAGGACAGGATAGCAATGGGAGGGGCTCCATCACCAGCAATGTTAGCATGAAGCACTAGTCTCTCATGGTGGTTAACAGAGAGCAGATGGAAACCAGAAGCAGGTGTAACCTTCAGAGTCCTGCCCTCAGTAACAACTTCCACAAGCCTTCAAAACAATACAACAAAGCCAGACACTGAGCATTCAAAACAAAGGCATGGATGGACCATTCAAGATTCAAATCATAACTATTTGCATCCCAGATTCACCACTTGCTGGTTCAGAGACTTTGGCCAATTTGTTTAAACTTTCTTGTTCCTCCCATCCCTGCACTGTGAAATAGAAATAAGGATCTGCCTGCCACAAAAGCTAATAGCAAAGCTGAAATGTCATATCAAAACTACAAAGCACAGCATTAGCTGGCAGTTGGGTAGTATTCTCATTACCATTATTATGAATATGAATAGTAGGACAATGATGATGTAGGTGATGGTAGATATGATGAAGATAATGGCAGGTGTGGCAAATGATAATGATAGTAATGATGGTGGCGATGATGGGAATGATGATGTTGATGCTAGAGATGGTGATGGTAGTGATGATGTGAGAAGTGGTAAAGTGTGATGCTTATGGTGGTGATGATGGACATGATAATGAGGGTGAAATGATAGTGATGATGATAACAGTGGTGAGATCGTAGTGGTGGTGATGATGTGGATGATGATGAATGTGGTGATGATGGTAAAGTCACAATAATAATGGTGATGGTGGTGATTATAATAATTATGGTAGTGATGATAGTGATGATAAGGGTGGTTTTGATGGTGATGGTAGTGATGATGATGATGATGATGATAATGCTGCTGTTCCTGATAACGATGATAAGGGTGGTGCTAGAAGTGGTGATGGCGATAGTAATAGTGGTGGTGATGGTGATGATGATGCAAATGCTCATGAAGGTGATGAAGGTAGCTGTTATGATAGTGGTGATAATGATGGCAGTGATGATAGTGATGGAGGTGAGTGGTGGTCGTGATGGAGGTTAGCAATGATGGTGAAGTGATGAAAGTGGTGATTGTGGTGATGCTGGTAGTTGTGGTGGTGGTGATGATGATGCTGATGATGACCACAACGACAACAATGAGGATGATGAAGGTGATAGTGGAGATAATGATAATGATGAAGTGACAATAATTATGATTGTGGTGCTGAAGATGGCAATGGTAATGATGGTAAAATGGCAAAAATGGTGAGGGTAAACATGAAGAGGTTAATGACAGTGATAAAGTGATGATCATTATGAGAATAGTGATTGTGATGATGGTGGTGGTGACACTGATGATGATCATGTTAATACATCCTTCTCCTACCTCCTCATTCCGTTATGCCTTTTCTCCACTTTTCTAAATTCTGCTTACACTTAGCCTAGTTGATATGAGTTGATATCAGTTTTCTAAGAAACAAACAAACAAAATAAGAATGTATGTACACACCTTTCCTCAACAGGAATGAAAATACCACTAATTAGAGAGAGATTAAAAAACATCACCTCATCCAATGAGAAAGGCATTGGAAATCAAAGCATGTCTCCTTGGCAGAACTGCTCACCCAGCCTCCCCCAAATGACAGGTGCAGGGCTCAAAAGATAGAAAACAACAGGCTTGTAGATTCAGAACACGATGAGTTATTGCTAGGGATAATCACATACTGATCTGAGGTATCAAAAATGGAATCAAATTGGTCATGATCAGAAACACTCGGAGAACTTTCATGCGCATTTGCACATTTGTCTTTCTTTCACTACGTCATAAGCAGTGTATCTCAGCGTACGGCTTGACAAATACAAAACACAAGGGAGAAACCCACATTTCTGACTACCTGCAACTGTGAATAGCATAGTTTCTAAGGATGTTTAAAGGCAGTAGCTAGTCTTTTATTTCATTACAGTCACACAGTAACAAAGTTTATACCAGAAAAGCCATTTCAGAACAGAAAATTACATGCTGCCAATCTGACTCGGTCAGAATGCACCTCCCTGGTTAAAACTCTAGGCTCTCCCAATGCAAATGCATTAACTGTGGTAGCACTGAAGTGTTTCACAGTAGGATCTACCTAGCTCAGAAGAGGAGTGAAATCTTGTATTAGTCTGTATTTGCCCTAGGCACAAGTTCAACACACCTTTTCAGGGGGCAAATTCTACACCCAGGCCACTCACTGGTTATCAGAAATCCAAATGAGCAACTCCCAGCCTCATCGTTAAGGGTCTGTTCCAGAGGGGAATGAGGCTGACCTCCCTACCACACACAGGTCTGATGTGAGTGTAGGTGGGCCATGGGCATGTGAGGGCAGCTTCACCTTACTCTGGCATAAAAGCCCTTTGTGTGGGGAAGGGGGAACATCCTGTTTCTACTGCTCTAGTGCCTGACATGGCAGATCACAAGCAGAGTGGCTTAAGGACCAACATTTTTTTTTGTTGTTGTTGTTGTTGTTTCAAAACCAAAGGGAGGTGGCTAAATGTTGTGACAAATCATCCAGGAGTTGATCAGGTCTCTAAGTCTATCTCTTCATGGGAGTAAGACTATGCACCTCTGGATAGATAAAAGATAAATGCTGCTGGTGAGACAGCAAGGAAAAAGAATGCATTCTCTAGGGGTGGCTACAAGGAGCTACTGAGACATGATTCACAGCAGTGTAAGCAGAGATATAGGAAGTATGGGTCATGAGGTACTCAGGGACTGGCCACAGTGGGCCAAGGAAGGAAGGAGTGTAGGAAGAGGCTGTAATTCTCCAGGGCCAGCCAAGATGGAAAGGAGCTAGGAGATGTGGACTAGTCTTCTCACCCACTCAGCACGCGATCTGGAGCCCACAAAAATAGACTACCATCCTCCATAGAGATGAAACCAGGCACCACAGCACAGAGCTGAGCAAGGGAGATGAAGTGTGCCCCTCCAGGTAAGAAATTATGCATTCTGGAAGCTTTGAGACTGTACCGTATGCCAAACACTAGGCTTAGTTGTGCGGGTGGGAAAGGCAATAGGCACTTTCTCAGCCTTGACAGTCTGGGGGCTCAGCCACGTAAGGAGGTGGTAGCCCAGGATATTATGGCAACACACAGATGTTCCTGGAGATTTCTATGGCGTACTAGGGGACAACAGTGACACAGGACCAGGCATTCCTTCACCTTCCCTCTGCTGAATGGCAAAACCACCCTGCCACTGTTGTCTCCTTGCTTCCAGCTGAGAAGAAATGTCCATAGGGAACAGACTTCAGTGTCTCATAGAAGGAAAGCATACTGAACGTCAGGGTTGTTTAATTATCTTCTACAAATAATTACAAGCTTCTTCTAATGAGGAAGCTTTATTGATTTGTCATTTATTTGCTAAACTGCTGAAGGGAGGAAATCAGTGCAGGGGCAGCTGAAGGGCCCCAGTTAGGTCCAGATCTCCATTCATTTTTTTACCACCCAGTAGAGAAAACACTTTTCTTGTGTTTCCATTTAGAAAGAGGGATCCTATATCAGAATTCTGAGAAGGGAGAAGTAGGATGATGTCATGAGAGGACTGCAGAGTGCTACAGCCATCTCAGGGCTCTTAGGGAGAGGACAGTGGGGAATCAGATGGATGGAAGGGTAGGGGTCATCCAGGAGTGACCCGCATGTGTTCCTGAAGAACAGCCACAGCCAGGCTGGCTTCTCTCAAGATGGTTTTCTCTGCCGTCTGCTTCCCCTGGACACATCTGTACCCTGCAGGCCATCCTGCAATATGAAAACCTCAGGAAGGAGGCAGGAGAACGAGATCTAAACTATAATTCATGAAAAAGCACATTTATGCCCCCTGACAGAGACCCCTGATAATTCATGTGGGAGAGGAAGAAATAATTGGCTTAGGGAAAAAACACACGTTTTCAAGACTTTGTGTATTAACCCAAGCTCTTAGATTAGTTAACCGTGAGCACAATTTGATCTCGAGACAAACAAGCCATTTGTCACTGTAGGGATAATTTTTCTTGGGGACATTGAAAGCAATTTTAAAAAGTAATAAAGTATTTAAAGAGGAATTGTCAGGTCAGGAAATGGAATTTTTTACCAAAAAAAAAAAAAAAGTGTGTCTTCATTTCTTTTATTCTACCTTAAAGTATTGAGTCCATGTTTAAAAAAAAAAAAAAACCACCTGTTTGTCTACACTACTCTTAGAAATTTCCTCCACTTCTGCTATGTGTTCAGGAAGCCCAGCAACAGAGAAGGGACTTGCAGTGGAAGCATGAGTTAGCTCTGCCCTGTTGACCCTTGGCCAGGATAAAAACCTTCCTGAAAGCCATGATTGACCTGTTTATCAGGACAACTACCTGACCTGTCTTGACCAGCCCTGACCAGCCTAAACTGGCCCTGACTATCTTCCCTGAGAAGTCCAAGGGAAAACCAAATTGTTCCATGTCACAGATATTTTCAGAAATCCCCACTGCCAATGGCAGTGACACAGTCTGACCTTGCTCTAGGAAATGAAAAATCATGGTGGCCAAACTGCTGGAGACAGAAAGCCCGAACCAGCATTAATGAGGTCAAGACTATGAGCAGTCGTGACCACCTTGTTGGAAGAGTCATTAAGAGGATACAGAGCTACCTTTGAAGTGTCAAGAGTTCTATGATATAAAATATTACATCATGCATGCATCATGATGGGTTATTTTTATGGATATAAATAGCCATCAAGGAGCACAACACAGACCAAAAACAACATGTGCAAGGGTGGACCTAGTGTGGACACGACCCTGGGGAATAAGCAGGCCCAGGCCCAGGCCCAGGCTCATCTAGGCAATATTCTTACTATGGGCGAGCCTGTAAGTTCTTCAAGCCTCAGTTTTCCTTCTCCTAAACAAGAACACTAGGGCATGCCATTTTTTCATCCAAAAAGATCTTTCTCTAGTGCTTTCTATCTGGGAAGGAGTATAAGTTAGAAAACTGAAGCAGTGTCCCTCCTGTGGTCACACACAGCAACATGGCAGAGCTGGCTGACAGCCTAAGCTGTCAACAGAGGACAAAGCAGTTCTTCATGCAGCTGAGGATAACCCAAATCCCTGCAGAGAAGGACTGGGGGACACTGTCCCTTAGCTCAGCCTTCAGTATGATGGGACACAGTACAGAGAGTTGGACCTGGGAGGGTTTGAAATGACCATGAGAAAGCCCATAGATCCCTACTGGACTAGAAGTTCTGGGATGGAAGCTGCGGGAAATGCATTGTAACTCCTAGGGGCAGTTTTCCACTTGGGGACTCATAAACATAGACCAGTAAGCACGCAATGGAATTTCCATGTCCTGCCACCTGTTAGCCAGATTTCCAGAGTCTGTAGAACAGTCTTTATCCTCCAGAAGACAGTCCTACTTGCTCATAAAAAAGAATGAATGAGCACACACCACCCATGGCCTCTATGCACTGGGTTCCAAATGCATTCTACTGTTGCCATAACCAAGCTTTCTTTAGACACTGTCAAATCACCCCCAGTTGAGAATCAGTGGCTTGTGACATCATGTTAAATAACAGGACCTAGACCAAGGCTACGTTCCCAGGCCTCTCTCTCTGGAACCTCAGAATATATAAAGAGCTCCTACAACTCAACAACAAAACCTAACTAAAGAAAGGTAAATAGAGGATCCAAGATGGCGGCGAGCAGTGTGGACCGCGTTTGGAGGCTCCAGTGAACAATTCAGGGAATTGCACAGATTTCTGAACCAGGAACACCGAGGTCCGAACATCACGGCAGCGGGAGTGCTCCACGGTTCGGAGGGACCAGGGTGCGGAGGTCCTACGTGCCCCTGTACATGGGAGGAGCGTGGTTTTTCTCTAATCGGAGCGGCAGCGGCAGAGGCAGCAGCACCAGCGGCACCAGCAGCGGCGGCTGAGGTTTGCAGCTCATAGCTTTCCGGTGAAGGCGATTGGTGTGGTGGCTGGTGGGAATTGCTGCGGGAGAGGGGACTCGGGGCAGGATTTGGGTCGCGTGGAGCCTTTGGACCCAGACTGGACTCGGCGGACAGTTCGGCCCCAGAGTCCCGGGTACTGGCCCGGCCCAGCAAGCAATTCTGCCTGAGGCACTAACTCAGCGGGGCCACAGCTCCCCTGCTGTGGCGCAGGCTTAGTTGAGCTTGCAGCTCCACACTAGGCACCACCTCAGCTCAGCGGCAGCTCCCCTGCGGTGACACAGTCTGGGAGGAGCACTTGGTTTCACCACAGGCGCTAACTCAGAACAGCCGCAGTTCTCCTGCTGTGGCGCAGGCTGGACAGAGCTCTGGGTTCCACCAGCTCTAAGACTCTGGTTGGACACAGTGTGCAGTTTGAATCCAGAATTCCTGGCTGAGATTGGTGGTCAGTTCGGGCCCTGAGTCAATAACTGACCACAGCACGCACTTTGGGCCAAAAGGCCCTAGCAGAGCTTGGTGCGTAGTCCCAGCCCAAAAATTCTGGCTGGACCCTGTGTGCATTTTGGGCCCAAAATCCCTAGCTGAGCTTGGCAGACGGTTCAGGCCCTGAGAATCTAGCTGAGTTCTGCCCGTGGTTCGGTCCCAGTGCTCCTGGCTGGACTTGGCAGGGAACACAGAAGGCTGTGGATACCTTGGCCTGACCCAACGCTCATTCAGAGACCCAGAAAAATTGTAGGATCCACAGCAGAGGCGGGCTGAGGATCACTGGCTGTGAGAGACCAGAACAACAGGGCTAACCTCCTAACATCCACACCAGTGAAGCTTTGAGCTCGCAGCCTAGGGAAATCGTGAGAAAACAAGTGAATCTATCGTCAGACACCCTCCATTCAACTCTGGAAGCTACCCAACAAAAACAAAGACGGCAAGATGTCTGAAGGACAACGAAAAAGCATACGCAAAAAACCCAAAAACAACATGGCGTCTCCAGTTTCCAGCTATCCCAAAGAAAACCACCCAGAGAACTCAAATACAACGGAAATACAAGAAAATGACCTCAAATCCTTAGTAATGAGGATGATAATGGAGGAAACAAATAAAATTCGTAAACAAATGCGGGAAGACGCAGACAAACAGGTGAGAGACATAAAAGAAGCACATAGAGTGGAACTGGAAAAATTGCAGGAAAATGAAAACAACCAGATGAAAGAAATAAATAAAATGGTTCAAGCTCTGAAGACCTATAAAGAGGCAATGGAAGAAACTCAGGAATATACAAAAAATCAGATGAAAGAAATCAAAAAATCAGTTCAAGATCTGAAAATGAAAATGGATTCAATGATAAACACACAGACAGAAGGAAAACGAGAACGTGAGAGATCAGAGAAGAAGGCGAGCAACACAGAGGTGAGCTTTTCTAACAGAATCCAAGAGATGGAAGAACGAATCTCAGGGCTAGAAGATACAATCACAGATATTGAATCAACCATTAAAGAAAATGCCAAATCTGGAAAACTCTTGACACAAAACATCCAAGAAATTAAGGACACCATGAAAAGAAGAAATCTGCGGATAATAGGCATTGAAGAAAGAGAAGACATCAGACTCCAGGGCCCAGAAACTATTCTCAACAAAATCATAGAAGAAAATTTCCCCAATCTAAAGAAAGAGATGCCTATAAACATACAAGAGGCCTACAGAACACCAAATAGAATTGACCAGAAAAGAAAAACTGCCCGCCACATAATAATCAAAACACAAAACATGCAGAATTAAGAAAAAATATTAAAAGCTGCAAGGGAAAAGGGCCAAATAACATTTAATGGTAAACCTATCAGAATTACACCCGACTTCTCAGCAGAGACCATAAAAGCCAGAAGGGCCTGGACAGAGATCCTGCAAACCCTAAGAGAACACAGATGCCAGGCCAGACTACTTTACCCAGCAAAATTATCAATAACCATTGATGGAGAAAACAAAATATTCCATGACAAAAACAAATTCAAACAGTACCTATCCACAAACCCAGCTTTACAGAAGGTACTAGAAGGAAAACTCCATCCCAAAGGGTCAAGCTACAACCAAAACTACACAGGAAATAGATAACTATCCCATGGCAAAAACACAACTACACAAACGCTCGACTGGAAACAACATCAAAATTAAGACTCTTAACAGTCACTGGTCATTAATATCTCTCAACATCAATGGCCTCAATTCTCCAATAAAAAGACACAGACTAAATGAATGGGTACATAAACAAGATCCAACATTCTTCTGCATCCAAGAAACACATCTCACCCATAATGAAAGGCATTACCTCAGGGTAAAAGGTTGGAAAAAAATATTCCAAGCAAATGGTCACAAGAAGCAAGCAGGTGTAGCCATTTTAGTATCGAACAAAATAGACTTTCAACCAAAATTAATCAAAAGGGATGAGGAAGGACACTTCATACTCATCAAAGGTAAAGTCAACCAAGATGACATCACAATTCTGAACATCTATGCTCCCAATACAAGGGCACCCACATTTGTAAAAGATCTTCTAAAAAAGCTTAAACCACACATCGATCCCCACACAATAATAGTGGGAGACTTCAAAACCCCACTCTCACTGAAGGATAAGTCATTGAAACAGAAACTAAGCCAAGAAATAACATCATTAACCAATGCCATGGGTCAAATGGATCTAACAGATATCTATAGAAACTTTCACCCAAACAAGAAAGAATACACCTTCTTCTCTGCACCCCATGGAACCTTCTCCAAAATTGATCACATCGTAGGTCACAAAGCAAGCCTCAATAGATACAAGAGGATTGAAATAATACCTTGTATCCTATCAGATCACCATGCTCTTAGGCTGCAATTCAACAACAGAAATAACAAAAAGCCTACACATACGTGGAAACTAAACAACTCTCTGCTAAATGACACCTGGGTCAGGGAAGAAATAAAGAAAGAAATCAAGGAGTTTCTGAAATTCAATGAAAATGAAGAAACAACATACCCAAAGTTGTGGGACACATTGAAAGCAGTGCTAAGAGGAAAATTCATAGCACTAAGTGCCTTTAAAAAGAAATTGGAAACATCGCACATAAGCATCTTAACAACACAACTGGAAGCCCTAGAAAAAAAAGAAGCAGAAACACCCAAGAGGAGTAGACGTCTGGAAATAATCAAACTCAGGGCTGAAATTAACAAATTAGAAACTAAGAAAACAGTCCAAAGAATCAACAAAACCAAAAGCTGGTTCTTTGAGAAAATCAACAAGATAGACAGACCATTAGCCAAACTAACTAAAAGGCAGAGAGACAGTATTGAAATCAACAAAATCAGAAATGAAAAGGGAGACATAACAATAGACACTGAAGAAATTCAAAGAATCATAAGATCCTACTTTGAAGGCATATACGCCACAAAATTTGAAAATCTAAGGGAAATGGACGATTTTCTTGAACAATTTCACTTGCCAAAGTTGAATGAAGAACAGATAAACAAGCTAAATAGTCCCATTTCCCCTACAGAAATAAAAGCAATCATCGATGGTCTCCCAACCAAAAAAAGCCCAGGGCCAGATGGTTTCAGTGCAGAATTCTACCAGACCTTTAAGGGCGAGCTAATACCGATACTCTTCAAGCTACTCCAAAAGATAGAAATGGATGGAAAATTACCAAATTCATTCTATGAGGCCATAGTCTCATTGATACCTAAACCTCACAAAGACTCAACAAAGAAAGAGAATTTCAGACCAATTTCTCTTATGAACATAGATGCAAAAATACTAAATAAAATACTTGCAAAACGAATACAGGAGCACATCAAAGATATCATTCATCATGACCAAGTAGGCTTCATTCCAGGCATGCAGGGATGGTTTAATATACGGAAATCCATCAATGTAATCCACCATATAAACAAACTGAAAATAAAAAACCACATGATCATCTCCTTGGATGCAGAGAAAGCATTTGATAAAATTCAACACCCATTCATGTTTAAAGTTTTAGAGAGATCGGGGATACAAGGCACTTTCCTCAACATAATAAAGGCTATATACAGCAAGCCAATAGCCAAAATCAAAGTAAATGGTGAGATACTCAAGGAAATTCCTCTCAAATCGGGAACAAGGCAAGGCTGCCCACTCTCTCCATATCTCTTCAATATTGTACTCAAAGTTCTAGCCAGAGCAATAAGACAACAAAAGGAGATCAAGGGTATTCAAATGGGAAAGGAGGAAGTCAAATTATCCCTATTTGCAGATGATATGATAGTGTACATAAGTGACCCTCAAAATTCTACCAGAGAACTCCTAAAGCTGATAAACACCTTCAGCAAATTGGCTGGATACAAAATTAACTCAAAAAAGTCTGTAGCCTTCCTAAACACAAATGACAAGCTTGCAGAGGAAGAAATTAGGAAAACCACACCCTTCACATTAGCCACAAGCAATATAAAATATCTAGGAGTTACCCTAACTAAGCAAGTGAAGGACTTGTATGAAAAAAATTTCAAAACTCTGAAGAAAGAGATTGAAGATGACCTGAGAAGATGGCATGATCTTCCTTGCTCATGGATCGGGAGAATTAACATAGTAAAAATGGCCATCCTACCAAAAGCAATCTACAGATTCAATGCAATCCCTATCAAAATAACTACACAATTTTTTAAAGACATTGAAAGTTCAATTCTGAACTTCATATGGAAAAACAAAAAACCCAGAATAGCTAAAACAATCTTGTACAATAAAAGGTGCTCCGGAGGAATCTCCATACCTGATCTCAAACTGTACTATAAAGCAATAGTACTTAAAGCAGCATGGTACTGGCACAGCAACAGGCTGGTTGATCAGTGGAATCGAATCGAAGACCCAGATATGAATCCACACACATATGGTCACTTGATTTTTGACAAAGAAGCCAGATCCATTCAATGGAAAAAGGATAGCATCTTCAACAAATGGTGCTGGTCTAACTGGAGGTCTATGTGTAAAAAAATGAAACTGGACCCATATTTGTCACCTTGCACAAAACTCAAATCCAAGTGGATTAAAGACCTCAACGTAAAACCAGAGACACTAAGCCACTTAGAAGAAAAAGTGGGAAAGAGCCTGGAACATATTGGCACAGGAGACAACTTCCTGAACAGAACACCAACGGCCCAGGACTTAATGTCAACCATTAATAAATGGGACCTCATGAGGCTGAGAAGCTTCTGTAAGGCAGGAGACACTGTCAAGAGAACAAAGCAACAGCCTACAGATTGGGAAAAAATCTTCACCAACCGTACATCTGACAAAGGTCTAATATCCAAAATATATAAAGAACTCAAGAAATTAAACACCACCAAACCGAATAACCCAATTGAAAAATGGGGCTTGGAACTAAACAGAGAATTCTCAACAGAGGAGTATCAAATGGCTGAGAAACACTTAAAGAAATGCTCAACCTCCTTAGTCATCAGGGAAATGCAAATCAAAACAACTCTGAGATTCCATCTTACACCCATCAGAATGGCTAAGATAAAAAATTCAAGCGACACCACATGCTGGCGAGGATGTGGGGAGAGAGGAACACTCCTTCATTGCTGGTGGGAATGCAAACTAGTACAGCCACTTTGGAAATCTATCTGGTGCTATCTCAGAAAAATGGGAATAGGGCTTCCTCAAGACCCAGCTATTCCACTCCTTGGAATATACCCAGAAGATGCTCCAGCACACAACAAGAAAATTTGCTCAACCATGTTCATAGCAGCCTTATTCATAATAGCCAGAGCATGGAAACAGCCTAAGTGTCCCTCAGTAGAAGAGTGGATAAAGAAACTGTGGTACATATACACTATGGAATACTACTCAGCTATTAAAAACAAGGAATTCCCGAAATTTGTGGATAAATGGATTGAGCTAGAAATGATCATAATGAGTGAGTTAACCCAGAAGCAGAAAGAATCAAATGGTATATACTCACTTATATCTGCATACTAGCCCAAGGGGCATGTCCCACAAAAGCCTTCACTTACCAGGAAACTGGGACAGAGGGGAAGGCATCCTATTGGGACTCTAAATGAGAGACGCATGGGAGAACAGCAAAATAAAAGGATCCAGAGGGTCCTAGAAATCTACAAGTAGAACAATATGATAGGCAGATTTGGGCCCAGGGGTCCCGCTCAAACTAAGGCACCAGCCAAGGACAATACAGGAGGTAAACTTTAAACCCCTTCCCAGATCTAGCCAATGGTCAGAATATTCTCCACAGTTGAGTGGAGAGTGTGATACGACTTTCTCACGTACTCTGGTGCCTCACATTTGACCATGTCCCCTGGAGGGGGAGACCTGGTGGCACTCAGAGGAAGGACAGCAAGTAGCCAAGAAGAGACTTGATACCCTATGAGAATATATAGGGGGACATAATCCCCCTCAGGAACAGTCATAGGGGAGGAGAATAATGGGAAAATGGGGGGGGGGGGAATGGGAGGATACAAGGGATGGGATAAACATTGAGATGTAACAAGAATAAATTAATTTTTAAAAAAAAGGTAAATAAAGAACTTTAATAATACTTAACCAAAAAAAAGTTATAAAAGGTAATAAAGACATGAAAAGGTGTTTATCATAATTAGTCACAGGAAAGGCAAAACATACACTATGTGTGTGTGTGTGTGTACATACACATAGATATATATACTGTGATCCATAGGCTTTGGTGTTGGAATCCTGACTAGGGATGGTAAGACAATGAAAAAAGGACAGATATACACACATCCAGGAAATTTGAGATCAGGTAGGGGTGTGTTCACTCTGATGGAGGAACCTACTACCACCAGGAATCCATGGCCTCAGTGTGTTTATTAGGTTTAGCACAGAGAAACAGGTTAGCTAGTCTCTGTAGGGCTCTGTAGTATCAGGCTATAAGCATCCTGGAGGAGGAAGCTGCAGCTGCTAGCCTCTGCACACACTAATCAAGCTCCATAAAACGCACATACTCAGACCACAAACAAAGCTTCATAATCCCTCCAGCCTCACTCTGGTAAGGCTTTGCCATTCCTGAGAACCTTAGGCATTGAAGTCCTCAATGTGGCTTCACCAACACACAACAACGTGCATTCACTCAGGACTTCACGCACTCACAGAATTCTCTGCTCTCTACACATATATGGTTTAATAAAGTCATCCCATTTGTGCTGACAATGATTCCTCCCCACCCCCTGCCAAGAGCCATAGACTAACAACCTCAACACCAGGCATGAGAAACTCCCTTTCAAGTTGTTCTTCAGGGGAGTTCAAAGCACTCCCAAAACAGTATGTGTTGTTGTTGCTGCCCTTGGTTGCCTCCCAGAGGTTGGAAGTAAGCTCCTATGGATGAAGATACCGTTGATTTCAAACATAAGACATGAAGGACGCAAGATGGATCTCATTTGGATGCCTACCACCCAAGGGCTAGGTTCCAGATGACCAGAAGCTGCTATGTAAGCTTCCAAGGGAGGGAAGCAACCAACCCTGGCACCCAGCTGTGAAGCCCATTAGTTGGTAGACACCTAGCACTCAGATGGCAATGACATCAAACACCCACACCAACCCATGATGAAATACCCAAAATGTGCATCAGGAACAGGCAGGCAGAAAGCTCTCAACTGTCCTTCGGGATTCAGCTAGGTGGCCTCCCACTGTTGACAGGTCCTACTTGACTACCATCTGCACAGCCACCGGCTTTTCCATTTGGGCCTAGACAGGGGGACTCAGCTCTGCGTTTTTAACCTCAACCCTAACTCTCCCAATGCCTCAGTTGTAGCTTGCTCCCTACTGCTTTGTGTTAGTTCTTTAGCAATACTGAGTCTAGTTGCATTTCTATCAACCAACTTCTGAAGCCTCTTGAGCCTACTGCAGCCTCTTTGACCCGTATTTGTTCTGTAATCATATATATATATATATATATATATATATATATATATATATATATAGAGAGAGAGAGAGAGAGAGAGAGAGAGAGACGTACATATATATATTTAATATATGAGCGTTAATATAAGATTGGAGTAAAAGAATACACAGTTGCCTTAGACAGGCTACCAACATAAGTAGGGTTACCTGGAAATTTTTGCTGCCGTTGAAACCACTATAGTTAATGGATTTATTGTTATTCAATAAATTCTGACATCACAGAAAAAGACACAAGTGTATCCATATGTATTTCTGCATAGCATACTCGTAACACTGGAGATAGATGGCTGTTCTCTCCTGTGAGTCTGTCTCAGTATATGTCTATATCTCAATATCATCACTTTGAGACTTACATCAAAACCAGAGGGTAGCTCCTTTTCTGTAAAAATGAGAGGATTTTAGCATAGTCTTGAAACTGTGAGGCTTCAATAAAATGAAGTCCACAAGATCTATGGCATGATGTTAGAGTAAATCTGGCATCAAGGGTTGCAAAGGCAATATAAGAACGAAGCTATATTGCATGGCATCTGAACAGCCAGGAAAAAAGTCCTGTGAATGAGAAATGCAAGGGTCCAGAGCAGCCAAATGTAGCAACAAGGAGCTAGAAAAAAAAAATCCTGGTCAGGTAGATTCATATCACCTGTGCAGATGTCCAGGGCTGGCAAGCCAAGTTTAGCATCCAAGGATACAAGAAGAAAACATAACATCCGAGCTCTGGTAAATGGGGCTACATCAATCTTCTAGGCAACTCTCTCTCCCGTTTTCCTCTTCTCTCTGGTCTAATAAACTTCTCAAACCTGCAAGTATCTACTATAATTATAATTGAACATCATCTCTCCTATAGCAACCAGTGCCCACAATTTAAAATTAAGCTTCTAGAATGAAAGGTCCCAATGCCACTATCCTGTTAGCTTTGACTATCAATTTGACATAGCCTAGAGTCATCTGAGAAATTGGCTAGACTAGATTAGCCTGAGGGCATGTTTGTGGGTGATTATCTTGAGTGTTAATTCATGTTGGAGCACCCAGCCCACAGTGGGCGGCACCACCCCTAGGCAAGTAGTTGCAGAGTTGTTTAAGAAAACCAGGTAAGTATTGTGCCAGTGATCACACAGGTAAGTAGCTTTCCTCCATGGTCTCTGCTTCAAATTCCTGCTTGAGTTCCTGCCCTGAGTCCTATCAATGGTGACTAATGACCTATCAGCTGGAATAAGAACATTCCTCCCCTATCAGTGCTCTATCATAGCAAGGAAAGGTAGGAGAGCCCCTGAGCTAAGATGTGTGAGTCAGAAAACAGGGCTCTGGGTCCCAGCACATGCCTCTTGCTTGAATGACCTCTCTCATTCCCTCCTTTCCTGTCCCTCAGCCCTTCTTCCTTCTCTGTGACCCCACTTAGCTCATGCTTTACTTCTCGTTTGCCTTTTGAAAAGAGGAGATTTGAAAGCCTTACCATACAGCTTTAACAATGCGCTTCCTCAAATACCTGGAAGATATTTCCAACCTTCTTGAGATGATTAATGGGTTACTTATCGTGGTCATTATATTACATGAGAATTTACACTGTGACATCCTCCTCAAAGTGTTTAGAATGACGGGTGAGGGGAGAGAGGGACGGAAGATAGAGGCAAGCATAGGTGAGAGAAGCCATTATCTATATGGTTTTTATTCTCTTTTCAAAGTTACAGCTTTTAAAAATATTGGTGGTAAACTGAGGATTCCACATAAATACGTCCTGAGGACTTTCTGTAGCAAGAAATTCTATGACTTTCTTGAGACTGAAGGCTTCGAAACACAGAAACATTAAAGTTGATGGAAGGCACTATTATTTGACAATGTAAGCACAGTTGAAGTGTAATAGAATTTAACCATGTGGGGACTGTCCTACTGGTAGAACCCCTATCCTTTCCTGTTCTCCTCACAAGCTCACTCACTGCACTAATGGCTGAAAGGGAGGGCACTGACTGAGGTCCCTGGATGGCTACTCAGTATTCTGCAATGCACAGTAAGCCTGGACATAGACAATATCAGCTGCCAGCTCTCCAGGTCAACAAAAAACTGCCACAGGGAACATTTTTGTGGTTTTAAATATTGTTTGACTCAGCAAAGAAACTAGATTACCATGAGCATTTACTCAGAAGATAATGATCTACCCAAAGCAAATAACCAAACCATTACACATAATGCAGTATGAAATACCATCCAAGAAATAGAGCTTCCCACCCTGGTGCCTGAGGCCACTTACACAACACAGGTCTTGTCCCTTCATGGACTAGACAACATGGATGCCATTTCCTCTGCAGATATAAAAGAAGGGGTGCTCAGCAAAGCTGAGAGCTCTATGCCTTTCTTTTCTCCTCATGAAGCACCGTGTATGTAAGCCTCACCAACAGGGCCAGGTGATCCTTTATCAGCAATATAGGAAGAACCTACTCCCACTGACATAGTCTCAGCCTTCCAGAAGGCAGTTACCAGTATCTACGGCTCCTTGCTCTGCTTCTTGACCTCAGGTTGCCAAGACAGTTATGAACTAAGATAGGCCCAGCATCTCTAGGCATGGTCCACAAGGTTGTGGTGGAACACATCCTATATGCCTCATATATATGCAAAGAGGTTTAGAACCATGGCTATTAAGAAAAAAAAATGGCCTGATAAGATGGCTGCTCATGAAGTGCTTGTGCTTACATGAGGGCATTCAATTCAAAATCTCCAAGAATTCACATTTTGAAAAATCTAGAAGAGCAGCATGCACCTGCAATCTCAACACTGCAGAGGCAGACACAGGAGGATCTCTGGGACTCAGTGTCAGCCACACTGAGCAACGGATAAGTTCCAGGCTCAATGGGAGACCCTATCTCAAAAAATAAGGTGGAGAGCAGTTGAGGAAGGCACGTAATATATACCTCTGGCCTCTGGGTGCATGCACACACAGTGCACACATACAAACATGCCTACACACACAGCAAATGACCACACACACTCTTATCCATTCGCTTGTTAACAAACTTTAGTATAACTGGCTCTGTGCAAGACACTGTTCACATCAGGCGAAACACAGCATCTCCACCTTAGAGTCTGTAGCCATACATTTTTAAAAATCAATAAAACATACATAGAAAACACACTGGAAGCCGAATAAGATGAAATTGGAGAAATTCAAGCAGCAATTCAAAAGGAATGTGCTGCTCACATTTAACCATCAACTTAACCCAACCTAGCACCTTGAAAGGATCTCAGTAAGGGATGTCTGTGAAGAACAGTCTTTATTGTTTGTGTAGGAAGACCCGCCCACTGTTGGCGACACCATTCCCTAGGCAGCAGGTCCTGAATGGTATAATAGATAAAAGAGCCTAACTGAGAATAAGCAAGCAAGAGTCCTGTCATTCTCTCTCTGCTCTTGACTGTGGATGTGATGCTTCAAGTTGCTGCCTTGATTTCCCTTCAATAACATACTGTGACCTCGAACTGTCAGCTAAGTAATCTTTTCTTCTCTGAGTTGCATCTTTTGTCTCAGAATCTTATTACAGCAATAGGAATGAAACTAGAACATAGAGTAAGTGGAGCAGAAGCAAGACACTTGTGGGGAAGTGGGAGTCAAAGTACATAAGAGCTGCAGCAGGCAGTGCATAGAGTGTATAAGTGTTGCAGCGAGCAGCACATGGAATGCACGCACAAGAGCTGCAGCTGTCAGTGCATAGAGTACACAAGATCTGCAGCTAGCATTGAGTAGAGTAAGTGGAGAAGAAATAAGGTCCTGGGGTGTGTCAAAGCACACAGGAGCTGTAGACAGCATGGAAAAGTGTAGCATACACTGGAGCTGGGATGAAACCTCCTCTTGTAAAGTGTAATTGAGGTTCATGTAAGAATAAACCACAGTGCTGGCTTCCCAATGCTATGTGATGGGTGCAGAGCTGTGAGAAAAAGACCTAGAGGCAAGAGTATCACAGCACGAGACAGGTGCCCTGTAGCCCCAAAACCAAGTGAGGAACACAAGGCAAGCTCAGTTTGCATGTGATATAACTTCTCATATAAGGCCATGTGGAGAATAGTGTATTGCCTCCTTCATTTTGGAAAAGGACCTTTTGAGTGGGACCATTGTTTTATAAGGTAGCACTATGCTTTGGGCCAACACTCCAGGAGGAACTGTGAGCTGGGAGAGGGAGGGAAGGACCCTGTTAGGGATTGACAAAGTGAGTGGGGAATGGGGTGGTCTGGGGGAAACAAATCTAAGATTTCCCCTGGGTGACTCTGCCTACATGGCCTAGAATGTGGTCAATTGACAGTAATGGGCAGTGAGTACAGGAACCTCTAGCAGTGAGTGCATGGATCATCGGTGACACAGGGCACAGAACTTGGAGTGTGTCTACCCTCTACAAGGAGTAGCACTACCATAGCCCCCAAGATTATGGTGAAGCACAGACAGGAAGCAATCACAGTAGGCCCCACATAGGCTAAGCAGAAAAGAAGCTGTGCTGGTAACCTTGAATCTCCGGAATCTCTAGGTTCCAAACCATTTTGCAATGAGGAAGGTAATACTGGCGACAAGAGATACTCTCAGGAGCCATTCCTGGAGGATCAGAACCTGGCCTCTGCAGGACATTATTTAGCCATAGGGATGACCA
This sequence comes from Acomys russatus, assembly GCF_903995435.1. Lineage (NCBI taxonomy): Eukaryota > Metazoa > Chordata > Mammalia > Rodentia > Muridae > Acomys > Acomys russatus. The sequence goes on along the minus strand of NC_067137.1, from coordinate 42,358,243 downwards.
GGAGAAGGCCGTGAGCAAGGCACAGCAGTCAGGCAGCCACTCCTGTGGAGCTATTCTCCTGTGACGTGCGTGTGTTGCTACTATGTATGTGAAGGAATAAACAAAGCATTTATATAACCTTGTTCAACCCACAAGTCCAGTTTCCCTGTGCTCTAACTTCTCATATAAGGCCTCGTGGAGTTTGTCCCATTGTGAGCAGTGAGAACAGGAGTGAATGTCTCTAGCCCCCGCCCCTAAGAACACCAAGGATCTCACTGATTGGATACAGCAAGTTGTGTAGCCAGCCCTTGCTGTGGCTGCAGGCTGCACCCTGCCCCACACCACAGTCATACTAATACATACTTACCAAGGCCTCAGGGCAAGCAATACCGCCCTCCTCCCTGCAGTGACAAGGATGGCCCACTGGACGGTCGCATACTGACTTACATGGTCCTGTCTTTCACTTGGGTTTCCCTATCTGGCTTGTAACAAACTTTTTATCACTGTGACAAATAATCTTAAAAGGGGGAAAGATTCATTTTGGGTCCTGATTTCAGAGATGTTGACCTAGTCCTCAGGCCTGACTCAATGTTGGGCATCATGGGGGCAGAGGACACTGTTCACCTCCTGGCAACTAGGAAGCAGATAGGGAGAACACCTATGCCACAGGCTCCTCCTCCTTCCTATTCATTCCATCCTGGTCCACAGAGGAACAAGCTGCCCACACCCAGGATGAGCCTCTCAATTAATCCTCTCAGGAGATGTCCTCAGACACCCCCAGAACTATGTTCTACTGACTTACCGGGTCAACCTGACACTCAAACATATGTCCTAAAGCCACACTTATTTACCAGACAGACAGATGGCTGTAGCTCTGCATAACATGGTGTAGTTATCCCGTGTGCAGCTGAAAATGCACAGCTCTTTACACATAGTCATCCCCAGTGCCACTCAAAAATTCTAAGTACCCTCTAGTAATTTAAGGCAAATTCTTAGCTGTGAACCCCTGTAAAATTCAAAAGGCAAGTTAGATACTTCCAGCATACAGTGGCAGAGGAACTGTTCCCACCCCAAAAAGGGAGAAGGGAGGGAACAGAAATAAAGGAAAAGACCAAAGGAAGCCAACACGGCAGGGCAGCCCCAAGTCTGTGGTCTCCCATCTGCAGCCCATACTTTCTCCACGGATGGCTCTTCCATGCTTCCTGGTTCACTGTGACAAAGACCTGTGATAAACAGCTTCTAGGAAGATGGCTTATGTTGGCCCACTGTTTCAGAGGTTTCCATCTGTGGGTTCTTGGCCCGTTGCTGTGGGCTAGGGCAAAGCCAGCCATCATGAATATCAGAGCAGCATGGTAGATCAGGGCTGCTCACCTCATGCCAACCAGAAAACAGAGGCAGAGAGGCAGGAAGGGGTCAGAAACAAGAGAACCTTCAAAGGCATACCCCCAGTAACCTACTTCTTTTCATGACACCTCATCTATTTCCTCTCCCAAAACGGCATTACCAGCTGGGGACAAGTGTTCAATGGATGCCTCACCCCCAGTTCAAAGAATTATAGCCCACAGATCACACTGGCCTCAATGTGCCTGTCTTCACACATCATCTGTAATGTCAGAAAGACATGAGACCCAGTTCTGTCAAGATTGAGCACCTTGGCCCCTGGAATAGCAGTGGAGTAAGTCTGTGGGGACAGACCTGCTGACAATCATAACTCCACATTCTAAATGGCTTCAAACATCTAAATGAAAGGCAACCACAAGATGCCCTGCTCTAGAACCATTGATAGGAAGCCCAGAATAGACGCAAGTACCACACTCTCAGTTATGGTACTTGATAGCATGCATTGGCATCCTGGGTCTCTTCTAGCTAGAAAGATAACCTAACTCCTTGTCATGCCATCTTTTCCTCTTGTGATTTAAAAAAAAAAAAAAGTGCCCTGACAAAAGCAGCTCAGGAGAGAAAACTGTCTGTTAGTTCCACAGCTCCAGGTGACAGTCCATCATGGTGGGGACTTCAAGGCAAGAACTTGATGTAGCTTGCTACTTCCACAATGAAGAGCAAGGAACATGCATGCATGCATGCTTACTAGTGCTCAGCTCAGCATTCTTCATTTCCATGTAGTCCAGGAAGCCAACATAGGGAATGGTGCTGCCCACGATGGGTGGGTCTTCCCATCTCAATTAACATAATCAAGATAGGTTCCCCAAAGACAGGCTTATAGTCAGCTATACCTAATCTAAACAATTCCTCATTGAGCATCTCTGCCTAAGCAATTAATTGTATTAAGATGAGAATTAAAACAATCAAGACATTACATGCAAATTTCCTGCCTCAGTGATAGACACTAGTTTATTGGATCCTGACTCAGAGATATTCACAATTTAAATAATAGCCACACACACCCAGAAGGTGTGCAACTAGACAGCTGGCATTTAAGTCAGTGCTCAGCCATGACCTTGGGCTATAAAATAATGTGGTGGGCTCTGGGAAAGATTTCACTGCACGCCAGGCAGCTCCCCAACTTCTCTTGGCCTTCCTTTCTGGAAAATGAACTTCCAGAAGGTGCCGCATGAGCATGTTTAAGCATAAGCACGGAGTGGATGCACATGGAAGCATTAAATCACAACTGGTTTGGGAATTTTCCATCCCAGGATCATGGGCAATCCTGCCCCTTCTCTGATGGAACGTAATCAGGAACTGTCCCGAGTTTTAGCACAGATTACCCCATGGTCACGGGTAATTGGCGAATCAAGTATTATGCAAATCAAGCACTAATTCCAAGCAATTAAAATCTGAGATAGAGCTAAACTGCAGTTAATTTGAAATTTTATTATTTTTTTTTAATAAAGTGCAAAACAGCAGAAGCCACATGTCGAGGAGAGGGAGGCCAAAGACAATCTCAATGCTCTGGCTGCCTGTGCCCTCTGTCCCTTGCTGGCATCAGTGAAATGGGGTCACCTGCTTTCTGCTTTCTGCAGGACATAAGAGGCACGAGGAGGCAAAGTGACAGAAAGGACGAGAAAAGGTGAGGACAGACAGCCGGCTTGATGCTACTCAACTAACAGCCACCTGCACCGACTTTTGTGGGCAGGAAGCAAACACAGTGCAGAAAGGGGGTCTCCTCCAAACCCTGACCTCAAGGCCATCAGCCAACTGAGCGAGCCCACAGTGGAGACTCAGCAGCACTGGGAGTCCTCCCCTTATAGCTTTAATGACTGAACAACAAAATCATAAGCCCCTGTGCAGGGTCCTCTCTGAGCTGCCAAGACGGACCACAGACACCCAGACACACAGCTCAAATCCCCGCCTGGACATTGCTCAGGGATCTTAGCAGATGCCATGTCTGAAGCGGGCCCCAAAGCTTTAGAAGGCAGAAGGAATAGACACCGATTCTGCAAGCCGGGTGGGAACTGGCCTTTTATTCTGGGCTTCATTTTAACTCCTGAGATTTTTATGGCTTCTTTTAACTGCTAGAACCCACCATAGAGGTCGATGCCACCCGTGCATGCACACACAAAAGCTTCAGAGAGGACAAAGTGACTTCAATGTCATTCTCGACGCAGGAATGGAAAGACATATGGCCTCCATGACAGGCTGTGGGCAATTTGAGCCCAGGACTCAGGCGGCAAGAGAGGCTATCAGCAAAGAATAAATCTTGGTGCACGGCGGGTAATCACTTTGGATTAAGGCCACTTTTCCAGGGCCAGCAGGAACAAAGGCTATTTCCCAGAGCCCAGAGAATGAAAATCAGTTGTTTTTCATGCTGAGAGAGTCTCACAGAGGGAGAAAACAGACTATATGTACTTCCTTCCCCACAGCAGGTCAGACTGCCCCAGCACAGCTACTTCAGAGGTCAGCCCAGCTCCACTCCCCGTTCCTGCATAAGGAGCTGCTAGCCCTAGTGGCTGTGATCCAGCCAGGCTCCTGAACATCTTCAAGAGACCCACTTGTCCACACCTGTCAGAGGAGGTAGAGGGAATCCTTTGGGAACAATAGCTCTAGTTTCCTGCAATGCTCTCTCCTCAAACAACCCCCACCCTGCATGGTTTTGTGTTTGTTTTCTAAAAGCTCCTGTGCAGGTGACAAGACGGTCAGGGCTTGGCAGCTAGAACTGAGGTCCCACAGTTTTAGGGGTTCTGCCTGAGATAGAGAGGAAGGCCCTGGTCTGTGCATTCTTTGGGTCTCAAAGGACTTCACTATGCCTGAGGAGCTGGTGACTCATGTAATGTGAAAGATGAAGGCCGACTACGCCGTCTCACTTAGCTCAGGTTCCTCAGCTATTTCTTCTCAGTCCAGATTTGGCAGCAAGAACGCTCTTGCTCATTTCCATCCCGTTCATGAAGTCGAAATATCTAATCAATTAAAGCTTGTTTATCAGCACCTGCCCAAGTGTTAGCTCAACCTTAAAGCACTCAGACATAAAAGACGGGGAAAGAAATAAAAATGGTGACTACCCTGAAAACAGAAAAGAAGGGCATTGATGAGGCGACTGCGTTAGCCATTCTTCTGGCTGCCCTGACCAGATGCCTGCTAAGAAGCCACTTGGGAAGGGAGGGCTTATTCTGCTGCACAGTTGGAAGGAACACATCATGGCAGGAAGGCATGGTGGCAAGCACGTGTTGTGACTGGTCAAGTTGCATCCATAGTCTGGAAAAAGAGAGGGCCAAAAGTGGCGTGGGGCTTCTTTGCAGGCTCCATCTCCTACAGGCTCCTTAACGTTCCCAAACAGCATCAGCATCTGGGGACGAAGGGTTCAAACAGTATCCCCACACACATAGGGGGATATGGGAGACACTCACACTCAACCTATCTATCACAGAAATGTGCTTTCTAACTGAGTAGCAAACTTTTTTTCTTTGTTTTGAATTATTTTTTTTTTAAGTTTTGAATTCAAAGATAAGCTCATTGAATCCTGTGCAAGTCCTCAAAAGTGTTTACCAAAGAGGACAGACATATTTGGAACTGGTTTGAAACAGCAAAAGACAACAACACTGCCTAAAAGATAATTTTCGCACATAGAGGACTAGAGTTGTGAGCTCTATGGTGATAGAAGTGATAGGGTAAGGGGCAAGCAGGGAAAGAGTCTTGACACATCTAAGTAGGAAAGGAGATCTAAGGAGGAAGGTGAGAGGCATCTTTTTTACTTACATATTTAAAACTCAGCCAACCATTTCTTTGGGAGAGAACCATAGAAACCACACCTCATGGGTAGCTTTGGTGAAAGGATGGGGGAGGAGGCCACCTCTCCTTCTTAACCGAAGTTGCTAATCGTGCTGCCTACACTGCCATGTTTGCTGGGGGGGAGGGGAGCAATGTGGAACTGGTGAGTCCTCTGGGCACCTCACACCCTCTTCAGTTATAGTCTCTGGGTGTAGTCACAGATGCATGGTCTGTGTTGAGTTGTTCTTCATAGCACAGCAGCAGTCGCAGCAGCAGCAGAGCCACAGAGTGTTAGGGGTGGGGATGGACCCTCTCCCATACATCCCACCTGGAACTAGTGGTGTGTGTCTTGTTGCACACATTGAGGAGTCCTAGCCTTTTAAGGGATAAATTAACCACACATCATCTATCCCAAAAAGGTGACATTCTGGGTGATTTGCTAACTCTTTGGCAATGGAAGTTTCCTCAGGCTTCACAGGTCTCCAGGTGACCTTATGTGGTAGGTGGACCTCTCACCTCAGTACATGAGTCCTCTAGTCTAGCCTGGAGCCAGAAGGTCCCTGGGATCCTTTGAATCTGTCTCTCCTCTAATCCCTCCCAATACACATACATTGGATATGGAAGAGTGCTGGGCTCCTTGGTATCCCAGGTCTCTCTGAAGTTACCTCCAACCTTGTGGGACAGATGAAGTGAAGGATCTTTGAGTTGATCCTTCAGGGACAGGAAGGAGAAATATAAACAAAACTCCTACAGAATAGATTCTTATCAACTAGTAGCAAGAGACTTCACTAGGCATGTGGCTGCTTTCTTCATAGACAGCACTGACTAACAGGTAAAAATATCACTGTGATCTCAGGCTGAGGTTCTGCAGGTTGTTATGAGTCTCTTACTCATTTTTGCCAGCTTGCTTAATCAACTCCTTCATAGAAAACGGAGTGTAGGTTTTCCTATTTTCCCTACTCTGTGGGGTGCGGTGGCCGCTGGCATTTGACAAAGGTGCAAAAGTAAAAGTCAACAAAGAAAATGTGGTCTTCAGCAAGCAGTACAAGAACAATTGGGCATCCACGTGTTAAATTATACATCTGCCTGAAATCTCAGACACTATAAAAATTGCCTCCAAATAGACCAAAGACTTAACGATAAAGTGTAAATTGTATATCTTGACAAACAGAAAATTTTCGATGAAGGCTAAATGAAATATTGTCTTATAATTAACAAAAAGTACAAACTAAAAGTGAGAAACTTAAAGCTACTAAGAACACAGAAACTAAGAAGACTGGTGTTGAGGCCTACTCTTTGACATAGCTGCAGGCATTTCTGTATTTAACTTCCATGCTGTTTATAAGGTGAAATTAAGTTCAAACTTTCTAAACTTTTCAACTCTGCTTCCTAGAAGCAGTTATTCATAGCTGACACTAACGTTCTCTGCCAGAGGGTCAAGTTGACCTACTCTAGATGATTCAATGGTGTCATAATTCATACTCTGTTATTTACACACTTGGCTATAATCTGGCTGCACTCTTGTTATATACACACTTGGTTACACTTTAGATGTACCTTAAGCACTGCCTCACTTATTTCATTTAGGACCAATCAAACTGAAGTTCAATTAGAACTGCTTACTAGCAAAATAACTTGACTTAGAGCTGACCACCCTGTTCCACCATCTGCCCCCCATATGAGCTAGTTCCAGGTTCTGCCTATATAAACTGACTCTGGAAAACAAATCAATGTTATAGTTAGGCTCCCAAGTCCTTTCTATGGCCCTAATTGCAATCAGCCTTGTTTTGTGGGTGTGCCTTTCCTCAATAAACCATCCATATCTGACTGAGACAGGAGTCTGAGTAGTTTGTGTGGCTATTCTTGAACTACAACAACTGGAAAGAAATATTTTCCAAGAATATATCTGAAAATGGACTTATCCTGAATGATTAAGAAAAGTCAAAAGAAAAATCGAAGCTCAAACCTAACCACATAGAAAATCACATGAGCAGACATTTCATAAAGAGGGGAAACATGGCAAAGAGGCTCAGAAGGAGACTTTCAACATAATTAGCCAAAAGAAAAGTGCAGACAACACCCTGATCTTCAATCAATGTTGGGTAACCAAAGATCATAATAGCAGCAGCCACCACTGTAGAAGAATTTTAATCTAGCAACATGGCTGCTTTGGCACGGAATTACATCCAAAGACCTTCTAAGTGTGTGTGATCTGGCTGGGATGACACACCTTTTATCCCTCTGGCTAGACTCTAGACATGCCCTTAGTACACACCTTTAATCCCAAACAATAAAGGAAGCAGCCGTTTGAGAGACAGACAGAGTGACAAATTAGAGAAAGATTTGGCAGAATGAGTCAGAGATAGGATACCCCCAACTCTCATAAGAACAGACCTGAAAGAAAGGCTACTTAAGAGCAGTGGAGGATTCAGTCCAGTTGAGTTTCATTTGGCTTAGTCAAATGCAGTTGAGTTCAACTGAGTTCATGCAGTTCCACTCAGTTCATGTTGTCAGTGCAGTCAGTGCCGTTTAGTTTGTAGAGTTCAGAGGCAGTTTTTCCAAGCAGAGCCAAGAGAAGCCAGTTTGAATCAGTGAGCTTGGAGACTTTTGAGCCAGAACAGTTGAGTTGAACCAGCCAGCCGAGTTCAGAAAGAACTAGAAAGGGTGAGTTTATTCAGCAGTAAGCCTCCAAGATGACAATTACATCAGAGGAAATAAAAGTTAATTTCACATCTGGTGCCCAAAGTGATTGGAGAAGAAGAAAGCCCACCAACGTTGCAGAAAGCAGAGGACAGGAGACACTGGACAGAACGCAGCAGAGGAGAAACTCTCCTGCGATTGTCTCCAGAAGTATCAGCTCTCTGAGTCTGAGTTGATGCCCAGAGAGACCCATGAAACTCTACAGCCATGGGAGCCTTGAGCTCAGAGCAGGGAATGATGCAGGAGACTCTGAAACCGCAAATCACAGTAAGTTACCACAAAAGATAATTTTAATTATATAGACAGATTCTTCTTGCATTAAAATTTAAAAAAAGGGGGAAGGGGGACTTCATTTCACACAACAACAGAGTAGATGTTCTTACCAAGCAAGAAGCAAGGGTGGCCAGGCCAAAAGCAAACACTTTCCCTCGGACTTCCTTATTGCTATGCTGCCAGAAGGAAATATGCTTGTTACTCTTGAGTGGCTGGGGTGGGGTGGGGTGAGTGGGGGTGTTGTTCCTCTTACAGACCCATCCACAGGCATGTCTCTTGGCTGACTCCACATCCAAACAAGATGAATAATCACAACCAGCTTTCAATCAAAAGAAATTTGCCATTCAAAATAATAAGAAAGTATATTTCATTCACTAGAAATTAAGAAAACAATTTAAGAATATCACACAATATATTACAATGATGTGATAAAGACTAGTCTGTGTACAAAGAGCTAAAAGAATGAAAGAAAAGCATAGACTGTGAATTAAAACAATTAAAAAATTATGTCTTAGCAAAAAAGTGCTAACAAAGAGATATAAACTATGTTCAAGGGATGCGTTTCAAATTACAAATGTGAAAGTACAATGACTGCAGTGCACAAGTGAACAGGCAGAAGAGGAGTCATTAAACTTGAAGTCAGGTTAATTAGTATTACCCAAATCATGGAAGAGAAAAACTACAAAGAGTAAGGAGTAATAAACAGAACTTTGAAACCTTGCACACAGCAAGCACATGTCACACACACACACACACACACATACACACACACACACACCCCAGAAGTAGAAACAAATGCTTAAATGAACACCAGCAAAAGTTGCCCTAAGTTTAATAAAACATGAATATACATATATCCAAGAATATCAACAGACACCAAAAAGGATATCCAAAAACCTACCTTCGAAATGAGAAATATAAATGCTCCCAGGTTAAAAACAAAACCATAGGAGTTTGCCCCACACATGCCTGACCTATGAGGAATGCCAAACTAAGCCTTTGAGGTTGAAATGAAGGGACACTGGATAGGAGCTAATGGTTACATAAGAGAACAACACTGGTAAAGAAAAACAACATCAATTAATGCTTTGGTTGGTAACCTTTTACTTTCCTTATGTATTTCAAAGCAATAAGAGTAATTATAAATCTAGGAGAATAGCTACACAACATAGTATAAGATAATTCATGACTGTAGCAATGTAAAGGTGGAAAGAGAGTTGCAAAGGATCACTGTGGTGAGTGTATTGGTATTAGTCAAAACTATTATACATTTCAAATTGCAATTCCAATCTTATAGAGGTAACTGCCAAGAAAATAACATATCTGTAGGGGAAAAAACGTAAGAAGGGAATCAAAAAAGTACACTAGTAAGAAAAACTACATACAAAAGAGGATAAAGAATCAAAAGACTTGGGGAATAGAGAGATGGCTCAGAGGGTAAGTGCACTGTCTGTTTTTCCAAAGGTCCTGAGTTTAATTCCCAGCAACTGTATGGTGACTCACAACCATCTATAATGAGATCTGGTGCCCTCTTTTGGTGTGCAGGCACACATATGGGCAGAACACTGTACAAGTAATAAATAAATCTTTTCTAAAAAAGAATCAAAAGACTCAACATATATAAAAAGTATAAAAGGATAACAACAGGGAAGCCCTGTCCATCAATTATTATATTAAGTAAAATAGGTTAAGCTATCTAGTTATGTAAAGATTAGCTGAATGTCTAAAAATACAAAACTCAAACCATATACCTTCCATAAGATAACCATTGTAGATACAAATACATAAACACCTTAAAGTCTTTGTGACTCAGAGTCTCCCAATCCATAGCCTGGGGATATTTTTTATAGCAATTTATGTTTACATTATGGCCTTTGAGAATTGCTTTATAGTTCTAAATGTCCTGAGTCTTTTTGACTAAATTGTTACTAAATAGTCTACAACTTAGGTAGTTATACAAGAAACTGTCTTCATTCTTTTGGGGTTGTTTATTACTGATGAGCAGAAACCCAATGTTGTTTTGTTTTGTTTCATTTGAGTCCCATCCATGAACATGGTCTGTCTCTCCATTTCTTTAGGTTTTATTGTTTTACTTGTTAATGTTATAAATTTTACAGTATTTATACCCTGTATATATTTTGTTGGGCATGTAATTATCTCATTTTATCTTGGAATTTTGTTTATAGTAATATGCCTTTAGTTTTTATTTCCATGTGCTTATTTGTATATGCAAATGTGCCTGGTTTATCTACATTGTTTTTGTACCCTGTAGTTTATTAGTTCTGGGAGCTTTGTTTGCAAATTTCTTGAAATCTTCTCTGAAGATAACTGTGTGTTGTCTGCATTATTTTCCTTTCCCAATATGTACATCCTTTATAATATTTCCTTAGATTGTTGAGATGGCTAGAACTTTCAAGATTATGTTAGGTAATTCTCAAGCTCATTTAACCTTAGGGAAAAGCATCCCATCTTGAGAAAACATTAGTAGCATGGAATCTGGCAGCTGAAAGTATCATCTGGTGAAACAGACTGGCCCAGGGATGTAAAGCTCAGATGTGAGAAGAGAGCCTGTGAAGCCAATGGAGAGCAGGAAGGCGGCATGGCTCTCAGGTAATGAAAAAATAGGAATTGGCATATCCTTCTCAACTGAGTCAAGGAACTGCCTCATGAAGATAAATAGGCAGGCATTTGTCCAGAGTCCTACATCTATCCTTTCAGTAACTACTTCCATGAGGATTTGTGTGAGTCTATAACTAGGGCTACTTTATCCATATTTACTTTAAAAATGGCAAGGTTGCAACATGTGCTCCACCTACCTGAGAGCCGCCAACATCTGAAGACATCACATACTGTAGGAAGAAAAAGTCAACAGTGACGAGATCAAATGTCCCATGGCCAAGAACTAAAAGTTCTCAGGAGTACCTTGGCTTTCTCATCGCTTCTCTCACCACAAGCCACCAAATGTGACACTGACCTTTCCTTAAACCCCAAGTTCTCCCCAAGGCTGTTTCACTCACCACAGGCCCGCGCCACAACACTCTTAACAGTCAGACTTCAGTCAATGGCTTCTCTTACTTTCATCAGGTTTCAGAAGGAAATATGCTAGACTTGAGTCATAGGTTTACTAAAGGAAGAGAAATGTTCATGCCTCATCCAAACCAGACCAAATTAAAAACAGATAGAAAGTCAAAAGAGTGGAGGAGATTGCCAAGGTTTATACACTTGTGCCCCCTCCGTACTCATTGATGAGCCATCAGCTCATTCGTCAAAGCATCATAGCAGTAGGACCAGTGAGCAAAAACAGCTTGAGCGCTTTGGTTGGTCCTCCCTTATCCAGAATGAAGTGAGGGGGGACGAGAGGAGGCCTGAAATGAAGGTCCCCTGCTGCTGGCAAGATGGAGCACAAGGCAGCATGGAGAAGAAAATGCTTTTGAATTGAATATGAGATTGAAATTGTAATTAGACTAGCCTTGACCTAGAAATACATGAAGACAGGACATGTGTATAAGATCAAAAGCTACCACAACCTGTGAGCTCAGCCTAGCATTCATAAGTGAAGGGAGGAAAGAACCAGCCAGAACCACTGCTGAGGCAACGTGGTGGCACACACCTGTGGTCCCAGCATTCAGAGGTGAGGAAGGAAGGGAGCTGCTGAGGCAGGAGCATTGCAGCAAGTTAGAGGCTAGCCTGCACTATACAGCAACACCCTGTCTCACAAAAACAAAATGAAAAAGTTCAGTGGGGGGAAATGATTCTGTTTCTTGTTTGTAGAGTTCTTATTTTAGCTCAGCAAAACATCAGTCACATGATAATGAAAAATTAAACACAGACAGCAAAGTACAGAGAATAAACCACAGAACACCCAAACACCTAGCCCTGTCAACCTAGAAGTAGCACTTATCATCTATAATTTATGGTTTTAAAATATGTATTATGTACTGGAGAGACAGCCTGGAGGTAAAGAGTGCTACTTGTGCAACCATAAGGACCAGAGTTGGATCCCAGCACCCACATAACAAACCAGGAGTCTATGCCTTCCAGCCTAACTGAGAAAGTATGAGACCTGGGTTCAAGGAGAGATCCTGCCTCAAAAGTATAGATATCAACTGCAGCTTCGGGGCTCCATACACATGCACACACACACACACACACACACACACACACACACACACACACAAACGTATGCACTAACATAGACACATACATCAAATAAAGAAATCATTTAAAATATCTCTGCATCAGTGATAAAGCCTCACATCTCTATCTGTCTTGAAGTCTTCCTTTCTCCATACTAGCCACTCGCCTGATTTTGGAATTTATTATCTGAGCCTGTTTTTATGCTGTTGCTGCATATATATTGGGCTATAAATAATTTGAAGCACTGTTTTGCATATTTCCAAACTTTATATTTATATTATCAGGCTGCAGGAATGCTATGCAATTAGATTTCTTTGATTCACCATTAGATTCTTGCTATTCATCTATTTTAACCATGTAAATCGAAACAGGGAAATGGAAAGAAAGAAACTGAGGGAGGAAGCAGGGTCAGGATCAGGGAGGACCAGAGAGTACAGGTTGCTGTAACACCATTCTTCTAAAGCATCAGTTGTCTGTTTGTCTGTTGCTAGGAATAGAGCCTGTTTTGACCAGTTTATGCTTGTTTTCTTTGCACATGCTTATGAGTGTCCCTGGAGGGATGAGCTAGAATTTTGGGGTTACTTTCAGGACACATTACCAAGTTCTAGCCCAGAAGGTAACTAATTAATGTCTTCCTTGGTCTCTGAGCACAGAATCTTCCCCGATACTTTACCCCATGTGTCCTGCTTCCCATAAAATGAGGGTCTGAGAAGTCTAAGTCGGGCTCCCTTCCATTTCATCAGACTACCCTTTTGAGTGATTTGCCTTCTCATAGTCAAGTGTCTCATGAGGACCTGTGACATATGAGCATTCCCACAAATGTTTATTTTGTGTTTCTAAATTTAATTTATTTACTTTTAATTTTATTATCTTGTCTTATTCAGTTTATGAACACATTTTTATCAAGCTTACTTTTAAGTTTCCGTAAGGGCCACTAGTCCGTCCCTGCCCCCCCTCCTTAATGAGTTGGTGAGCCAACCAGCACATGTGTATCAGGTTCTGCCATAGTCACTACAACTGTGTTCTCCAGCTGGTACAGAATATGGACACCAAGAGCAATCAAGTAAATAAGCACTGTGCTGGCAGGAACAGGCAGGTGTTCTGAACTAAAATAGAAGCCAGAGCATGTTATGACGCTGCAGGTGGAGCAACTCTGATACCACATCTTGAGTTGTGGCATTAGGGGTGCTGAAGAAATTAGCCGGACACATGTGAGAAAGAACACTCCAAGCAGAGGCAGCAGCAGGAGCAAGGTCTGGCAGCCTGGACAGTCCCGGTGTGACACAGCATGAAAATGACCACGAGCAGGGATGGGCTGACCAAAAACAGCAAGGAAGGTATAGATTAGCTAGGAAATCCTGTCTGTGTTAACTGCGATGGGGATGAGAAGGTGCAATCTGAAATACAACTTAAAGAATTAGCTCTCCCTGGAAGAGTAAAGGCACTACCAGAGGATTTGGGGGCATGGTTATCATCCACGGGTGTGTGGTGTGTGTGTGTGTGTGTGTGTGTGTGTGTGTGTGTGTGTGTGTGTGTGTGTGTGCGCGCGCGCGCGCGTGTGTGTGTGTGTGTGTGTTGGAAGAGGAGTGTTTTAGACTTGAATTCTTAACTACAAAACTAGTGATGTCTTAAGTACAGCACCTGCCACAGTGTGGGTTATGCTATGCAGAAGAGATGGCCCCCACCCATAAGACACTGTTTACCTGGGATGGTGGTGGCATACCTGGCCTCTACCCATTAGACGTTATATACGCTGAGCCTGTAGGTAGTATACCTGACTTCCATCCAGGTGCCACCATGCACTTAGGATGCTGGTGGTGCACCTGGCCTCCATCCGTAAAACATGATGCACTTGCAATGGCAAGTGGTACACCTGGCCTCCAGCCATGAGTGACTATGCACACTGGACTTGTAGACAGTGTACCTGGCTTCCATCCAGGAGTCACCATGCACCTGAGATGAGTGGTGGTATAACTGGCCTTTACCCATGAGACTTTATACACCTGAACTGGTGGATGGTACAAATGGCCCCCATCCACAAGACACTATGTACCTAGGACCTGCTTCTATGAGATGCCAGCAAAACCCTCTGTACCCAAAATGCTAAAATCTGCACACATGTCCATGTCTCCTGTGAGAATGTCATCTCTGACAGGCATCCCACCCCCAACAGGTACCTCTGATTGTGAGTCATTGCAATGAGTGGAGCTTTTCTCCCATTTATTTATTTAATCAATCTACAGCCTGATCCCAGCCCTTCCCTCCTCTCCTGAAGTCCCACCCTCATGTACCCAACTCCCCCTCTCCTTCTTCTCAGAGAAGGAGAGGTTTCCAAGGGATGCCAAACCACCCTGGCACCTCAAGTTGCAGTAGGACTAAGTGTATCCTCTCCCACTGAAGCAACATAAGGGGCCTCAGGGGAAAGAGAGCCAATGGCAGGCAGCAGAGTCATACACAGCCCCCAAGTGAGTGGAGTTTTTTATCTCTCTGTGGGGTCTTGGGAATACAGAAAGGCCCTAACCTTATCCATTCCACCAGACCAGGGTCCCACCATTCCTTAACAGATGTCCTTCTCCTCTGAGTAGTTGAGGTTTCCTACTTTCTATCTCCAGCCTGGGCATGAAAATGATGAAGTCCTGGAGAAGATGCCAATGGTCCACCCAAGGGTGCATACTTCATGGAAGCTTCTCCATGCTCTGGGCACTGATTCTGAGGCTGTCCTGACTCCACCACTTGATAGTCTCATTCTTTCAAAGCTGCGTGGCAGCATGGTCATTTTCCATGGAAGAGCCAAAGTCTTCAGTCTTGTTCTTGGGCCCTCTGAGGACACAGGCAGAGCTGGAGGGGGGAGGTTAGATTTCCTGGCTCTGCTTATTCAGTGCTTTCTAATTAAAGGATTTCATTTTTCTCTGAAACGTCCCTATTCTTCTGTTAAAAAATGTGCATAAAGAACGTATAATTGTGTAGGCATAATCCTGTCATTTAAAATAAAAAAACTTCTGACAGGACCCTCTCTCTTTCAGAGAATGCTGTTCCAGTCTTCCATGTTAATACAGGCAACCTTCACCATAAGAATCTAATCTCTGTAGCGCAGTCTTCACCAAACAGTGGCAGTTTCCAAGAGAGAACAGGAGGCCACCTTGATTTCCAACCCTGCCAGCCAGAGTCCTCCTCACACACAGAATGGCTTCTGGGCAGCATGATGGGACTCATAATCCCTGTTGGTGCAGGAGGATTGGCATAAGGACTAAGCCAGTCAGAGCTACATTTCTAGGGTTTGCCCTGTCCCCCAAAGACCTGAGAATCTGACTCTCCAGATGTTTGCTCTACAGGCTACCTTCTCAGGTCATCCTATCCCAGGTAGAAGAAAGGGATGAAAGCAGGATGCTACCTCCATTCTGTCACACACACATTTACCCACCTCCCATGCAGAGGCAGAAATCAATGCATGGGAGAAATGCTTAACCCCATTATCTAAACCCACAGGCCAGAAGGGCCTGTCATCTGCCTAGGTGTTGGAGCCAGTAGTCTCTTTTGAAAGAGGAACTGCCTCCCTCTCTGTTGGCAGTGAGTGGCCTGGAGGTTAGAGCAGCAGAGTGGGTCAGCCCTGTTACATCTTCAACGTGGGGGGTGAGGCTGCTGAAATATCCAGAGCAACTCTTCAGACAGAGGAGTCAAGTGAGATGAGGGGTGAACCCCAGGAGCTGAAAGTGGAAAGAAACTTTGAGAAAATGGCAGTGGCTATGGAGTTTTGCCACTAGGACACCTGCCATTCCATTTCAGGTCAGGTTGTTGTCCTCTGTGTGACAGAGATGCTCCATGTAAGGAGGTCTGAAACTCAATACATCTTTGGGGCTCCAGCATGGGTCAGCACACGGCATGTTGGATAGAAGGTAACACTAAGACTGTAGTGGAGTGAAGAGTTAAGTATTACAAAAACTGAGGGTACCATATTACTGGAGATCTCAGGAAAGACCAAGTGGTGTATCTCTGAATTCCAGGACAAAGACCCCAGGAGAGAATGTCAAGGTGTTCTCTGGGAATTGGAGGGGGAAAGTGTCAGTCTAGTGTGAAGATGCCAATTCTTAGAGGAGGCTCTTAGCCAGGCTTCCCAAAGACTGTATGAACTTGCTGTGACTGTCCCTGAATTGTGAGTGATACATAGAGGATGCCTATCTCAAAAAACCAAACCAAAAAACAAAAAAACAAAAACAAAAACTAAAGTGGTGAGTAGCATATCAGCCCAATCTCTAACTATATCCTGGTCTTTCTATGTAAACCCCCTCTACTTTCTCTGGTTAGGTCACTGAACTTGAGGCCTGTTCTAAGTTCAGCATGGTCTCACTGATAGGCCAGCTTCCTAGTAACATTTTCAAAAAGTCCCCTGTGGCCAATCAGATCATTGGAGTTCTGGAGTTGGGACTTGGGCATACCTTATTAAGGAGCATAATGTTCAGTTTTTACAAACACAGGAGAAGAGCAAGTCACTAATAACAGTTCTTCATCAATTCAGGGTTTATGCAATAAACGCAGAGGGGATAGAAGGGCCACTGACAGACTAAAGAGAAGCATCTAAAACTAGACAGACATTGTACTATATAGATCCTGATGATTAAGAAGGGTCTGGAGAGAATGCTTGGGACATGTGAATGGTCACTATCTAATGCCCTTTGCACCAACATTCAGAGACCTATCCCATCCTGTGCAAAGATCAGCATGGTCTACCCCTATAAGGAGTGACATGGGAAGAGAATTCTGGAAACAGTTGTCTTAACTGAGCTGGCACAATTAAATCTACCTTGGGTAAGGAGAAGAGAGAAGACAATGTGACATCATTCTCACAACCAAGGAAAGTCTAAAACCATAAAAGCTACTCTGATACTTTCCTTCTAAATGCTAGGAAAACTAAGGCTGCATAAAAACAAGCAGCAGGGTTCATTAGAAGCACAAAAATAATACAAAACAGTCCATTTAGCTGTGGATGGTGGCACACATACACACATCTGTAGTCCCATCACTTTGGTGGCAGAGATAGGATGATGAGTTTGAGTCCAGCCTCAGTGGTTAAGAGCTCTTGCATAGGACCCAGATTCTGTTCCCAACACTCATGTGGTGGTTCACAATCATCTAGAGCTCCAGCTCTAGGGAATCTAATGCCTTTTCTGACCTCCTTAGGCTCCAGCACACATGTGGTGCACATATACACTCAGGCACACACATAGACATTAAATAAATGGATAGGAGATAGACAGATAGACAGACAGACAGACAGATGCAACAGGAAGGACTATGGTCAGATGCAATTCACACTCATTATCATTTAAAATTATGTTGAACAGAATCATATCCTAAAAAACAATTAAGTACTAGAAAGAGCTGCCTCAGAATAGATATGAAAGCTGACTTTCTATATCTAAGATAATTGGAAGGAATTATAAAATTACATTAGAAGCACAAAAATAATACAAAACAGTCCATTTAGCTGTGGATGGTGGCACACATACACACATCTGTAGTCCCATCACTTTGGGGGCAGAGATAGGACAATAAGTTTGAGTCCAGCCTGGCCTACATCACAATGGTCCTGTTTTTGTTGTGTGTGTGTTTTTTTTTAATTGAAGTTTTTGGAAGTAAGTTGGTGTTTCCTTCCCTCCACTAGGCATTGTGAGTAGTTAGAGA
The DNA here is from genome assembly GCF_903995435.1 of Acomys russatus. NCBI lineage: Eukaryota > Metazoa > Chordata > Mammalia > Rodentia > Muridae > Acomys > Acomys russatus. Next base: position 42,340,315 of record NC_067137.1, on the reverse strand, counting down.
ATGTCTTCTCTGGTCTCCATGGCCCCTGCTACTCAGAGTCTCAACTAGAGTCACCCCCATATCCTACCTGTCTAAGATCTCCATCTTGTCACAGAGATGCCCCTGCCCATGGTTTCTCTTCCCTCTACAGGCCCTCTGTCCTCCTGCTCCCATTTTCCCCAGGTCTGATCTCCACCTTCATTTCTCTCTGTGCTCCTTCTCCTATCTTGTTCTCTTTCAACCACTCCCACTGTCTATTCTATTTCTCATTCTGAGTGGGATTGAGGGACTATCCAATCAACACCCAAAACTATTAATGATACTTTGTTATGCTTGCATAGCTGTCCTCAGAGAGGCTTCATCCAGGAGTGGATTGAAACAGATGCTGAGACTCATAGCCAAACATTGGGCAACATGTAGAGATTCTTGTGGAAAAGGGGTGGGCAGGGATTAGAGGACCTGGGCGCAACAGGAGCTCCACAAGATGACCAACAAAGTCAACTAACCAGGGCCGAGAGGGGCTTGTAGAGACTGAAGCACCAACAAGGACCATGCATGGACTGCCTCTAGGCCCTTTACACAGATATAGGAGCATCTCAGGCTTTGTGTGGGTCCCCTAGTAAGGGGAACAAGGGCTGTTTCTAACATTGACTCTATTGCCTGCTTTTTCATCAGCTTCTCTAGTGGAGCTACCGCACCAGGTTACAGAGGAAAAGGACACTCTCAGTCCTGATGCAACTGATGAGCTGGGGTGGATTGGTGGAGGGGGACTCCCTTTTTCTGGGAAGTAGGGGAGGGGGTATGGGAAAATTGGGAGGGAGGGTGGAACTTGAAGGGGAGGTTAAAATTGAGATGTAAAGTGAATAAATAGATAAATAATTTTTTAATTTGTAAATTTAAAAGTATACTTTTAAAGAGAAAGGAGATAGTGGATGCTATACACATGGTGGCTCCTGGGATCTCAGGGGATGAGCCAGGAACAGTTGGAAATTGAACAATTGGGAATTGGAAAGATAGCACAATAGTTAGTAATGTGCCCTGCTCTTGAAAATGGCTGAGGTTTTATTCCCAGCACCCACATCAGCCTGTACACCAGCCCCAGGGAGATTCTATGCCTCTGACCTTTATAGGTACCTACACTTGTGTATACATACTCACACACAGACACATGCTTCTAATTAAAGTGAACCTTTTTTCTCAAAAAAAAAAAAAAGAAAACTTAAGAAAATAGAACAGAAAAAGAGGAGGTCTCTGATTTGAGTACAGAACATAGGCAAGTGTACAGGGCAAGACCCGATTCTAGAGATCAAAGTGAGAACTTCAGAGAGTGCAACTGCACTTTCAGAATGAAGAGGGGTGTATATGAGCAAATGAGGGGTAATCAGAGACCAAAAGAAAACAAACAACATAGACTCAGAAAACACCATTAACACTGGGCTCACTGCTGAGAGAATTTGTGTCCAATCAGACAGACATCTGGAGTCAGTTTGGAAAATTCTTCTAGCAACAGAAGAAAAGCTTTGGGTAAGCACCATGGAGAGCTCCAGAGCCAGGCATGGTTACCTGTGAAAGTCAGTCCCCATGTGCAAAGCAAACAAGGACACTGGCTGTCAGAGGTCTGCAAGGAGGAAAGAACCACGACAGGAAATGCACAGGGCAGTAGCACTGTCCACCATGATCCCTGACATAAACACAGATGCTGAAAATCACCAGTGTCTAAGGCCTGCCAATGGGAAACTTGCAATCAACCTATCCAGTCCCAAGACACAAACCACATAGAGCAGTGGTTCTCAAACTGTGGATCACAAACCCCTTTGGGTGATACAAATTAGGTATCCTGCATATAATATATTTACATTATGGTTTATAACAGTAGCAGAATTACAGTTATGAAGTAGCAACAACAAAAATTTTACATTTGGGAGCCACTACAACATAAGGAACTGCATTAAAAGGTCACAGCATTAGGAAAGTTAAAAATAGAACCACTGACTTAGAGCGACAACAACCTCTGCCCTGCATGTGAATCATTCCTTCTGGCTGTTAGGAAAACAACATAGAAGTCAAAGTAAAGCCAAATAGCACACACGCTTTAACACCTGGGATGGGGCATGAACCCAAACAGTCACTGAAGGCAAAGCCACTCAGGCACAGATATGGACTTTGCTATTACAGCCCTAAAGGATAGGAAAAGAGTCCTCATAGCTCCAATTTTATTTTTTTAGGTGTTTTATTTATATTTCTATTTCATTTTATTAATTCCCCTCCCTTTTCCCTCTTTTCTCTACAACAGTATGCCTTTTAAATAAACTGCTTAAGCTAAATTGAATAATTTAGATAACATAAATTTTATTCTGTGTCCTTAAATTTTCTCTTCTCTTTACTCTGATGTCTAATTTTATGGTGTTGTTCTTTCCTGTCATTTTTTGAAATGAACTCACCACAGGGAAAAGAGTGGCCTGGGCTGGTGGTCTCCCTGTCTCAGTATCCCAAGTGTTGGAACTACAGACATCAACTACCACACTTAGACTTTAGACCTCCATTCTTGGTCTGTCTCCTTTCTTCTCCATATCTGTTTTTAACTCTTTTTTTTAAACTAAACCACTATCCCTATCTTGCTCTCTCATTCTCTCACACACACTTTGTAGCTGGGTATTTTGGCTACGTTATTATGTTTTTATATCTGCCAACCTTCTCTATCCCAATCCCTCTCACCCCCAACACTAAGCAGGCAAGAAAGAAGGTTAGAGGGGAAAGAAGGTGTACACCTTTTTAGACTTCTTCCTGCTGACCAGGAGCATTGGCTTTCTTGGACCTTCACTGTCAGGATATGCAATTTTTTCTTTTCATCATTTTGTGCATGACTATTTGACAAATCACAACAATAACAACCAGAAGAAGCAGAAACCAGGGGGAGCAGCCGCTGCCTTAGACCCTCTTGAGAATATCCCACTTATACCCACTCTAGAATCCCCAGAATTAAACTATGTGCAGCTAGCAAAAGTCATGGCCCTCCTAGAGCATGAGACAATCATAATTAGTGGATATGGACAATCTGAAGCAGCCCCATATTCCATTCACATAACATACCTAGATTTTTTAAGAAACCAAAATTCTCACTACATTTCCCCCCTTTTAGTCCAAAATGGAGTTTTCTCTAACATTAACATTCTGTCTCAAAAAAAAACAAAAACAAATTTAAAAAAAAAAAAACAAGCTATATACAATAAAAACAACTATGAAAACTATCAAGTAAGAATATTTACAATGTCCAGTCCATATGCATTTCACAACCTTGGAGAAAATGTTCCACTATCTATCCTATCCTGGTGAGTCCAAAGCTCGGTACCTAAATCACTCTTATCATAATTTGCATTTATCAACCTAAAAACATCTTTATCTTAGACCCTAAAACATTTTCTTAGATCCTAAACCACTTACGCTTTTATATCCTTAGTCTTTAATAAGGAAAACTATAAGTCTATAACTAGTTATTCTGCCACACAGTTGGTTCAAGATTAACCCTTTCTCTCCAAATGGGCTGTTTTTCTTCAACCTTGTCACCCTTCACAGCTCACAGCTCCTCTCTGAACCTGGTTTCCTGCCCCACCTAGGGGCTGTGGGAACTTTAAAGCAAAAGCATCTCCTTAGATGCTGAAAAATCATTTGACAAAATCAAACACCCATTCATGTTAAAAGTCTTGGAGAAATCAGGGATACAAGGCACATACCTAAACAGTAAAGGCAATATACAGCAAGCCTATAGCTAGTATCAAACTAAATCAATTCCACAGAAATCAGGGACATGACAAGGCTACCCACTCTCTCTCTATCTCTTCAGTATAGTACTTGAAGTCTTAGAGAGAGAAGTGAGACAACTAAAGGAGATCAAGGGGGTATGAATTGAAAAGGAAGAAGTCAAAGTATCACTATTTGTAGATGATATGATAGTATACACAAGTGACGCCAAAAATTCTACCAAGAAACTCCTACCACTGATAAACACCTTCAGCAAAGTGAGTAGATACAAAATCAACTCAAAAAAGTCAGTATCCCTCTTATATACAAATGACAAATGGACTAAGAAAGTAATTAGGGAAACTACATCCTTCACAATAGCCACAAATAATATAAAGCATCATGGTGTAACTCTAACCAAGCAAGTGATAAACTTGTATGAAAAAAATCTTCAAGTCTTTGAAGAAAGAAATTGAGGAAGACATCAGATGGTGAAAAGATCTCTCATGCTTGTGGATCAGGAGAATCAACATAGTAAAATTGGCCATCTTATCCAAAGCAGTCTACAGAGTCAATGTAATCCTGATCAAAATACCTACACAACTCTTTACAGACCTTGAAAGATCAATTCACAATAAACTTTTTGATAATGTTGTGAAACGGAATATCCATCCATTATTCCCTTGCCACTTCCTCTACAACATTAGAAACCATGATTCCCATTCTGCCTAGCCAAAAGTCTGGGCACCACCTGTAAGTGTCATTTTTGTTTGTTGTTGTTGTTTTCTTTTGTTTGCTATTTTATTATGTTCTTATATTTACCACCCTCTGAACCCCAATCCCTTCCAAACCCACCAACACTAGGTATATTAACAAGGAAAGGGGGCATAGACTTCTTTAGACTACTTCCTGCTGGCTAGGGGCATCAGTTCTTTGGGGCAAGTTTGATCTTTACCGTTAGGGAGCAAGTTGGACCTTTGTTCTCAGAATATTCAATTTCTTCTTCTCATCTCTTTGCATATGACTAATTGACAAATGATAACCACAATCATCTCCAAACAGCCAGCAGCAGTAACAACAACAATAGCCACAACACCAGCAGAAGGAGAAGCATCGTTTCTCTAGAGCACTTCTGGCCCCTCGCAGGGCTCTAATATTTATCCTTCTGAAAAGTTTCCAGAATTCCAAAAGTCAACTATCTTCACCTAGCAAAATTACTCCCTTGCCAGAGTATAAGGCACAGTAAAGTTGGCAGCTATGAACAATTTTAAGCAGCCCCATATCCAACACCTGGAGTTAAAACAAAACATATTCACATAACATAACTAGGTTTTTTTAAAAAACCAAACATTTCACTACACATACAGATTTTCTCACTCTCTCATATTCTTTTTCCTCTCTCTCATTCTCTCTTGTTCTCTCTCAATCTTTCTCTTGCTCTCTCTCTCTCTCATTCTCTCTTTCTCATCCTTTTTTTCTTGCTCACTCTCTTATTCTCTCTTGTTTTCTTTCTTTCATTCTCTCTTACTGTATTTTGTCTCTCACTCTCTCATTCTCTTTTGCTCTCTTATTCTCTCACTTGCACTTACTTGCTCACTCTCTTTCACATTTTCTCTCTTGCTCTTTCCCTCACTTCATTTATCATGTGTTCCCATCTGCTACTCTTTATTCTCACTGTCGTAACTTCCTTGAATTTTTCTTTTGTCTTTAGCTGAATATGCCCTGTCTCATTTCTTCCTTGTTGCTCTTGCTATTTACATCCCTCTCTTTTTTCTATATTGCTCTAACACTGTTCAGTGGCCTTACTCCTCTTATGTTCCTTGCTATATTGCTCTAACATTGTTCAGTGGCCTTACTCCTCTTATGTTCCTTCCATGAGTATCTAATCTCTTCTTAGTGTACACAGTATTACCTTGTCATACTCTAACTATATTGAAGCTGTGTGGGTGATTGTTTTTAATTGGTAGTTACTGTACTTTCATGGTGAATTTATCTGTCACATATGATGAATTGTTTGGAGATCAGGCCTTAGGCACTGAGCACATTGCTGAGTGTTTAGTACTGAGCCCAGAGGAGAGAAACTGGCATCAACTCAACCACAACCTTGTCCTACCTGAATATTTCAAATGATTCAAAAGAAAAGAAATACAGAAGATTAGAGAATCAACCAATGACTTAGTCCAAGATGTGCAAGTTCCAGTTGAAAAACATAAGAACTATGAAAATCACCATCAAGGCTGGTGCATTTGGACCCAGGGGAGTCTGCTCAAACTACTGTACCAACCAAGGACAAAACATGCAGTAAACCAAGAACACCTATTCATATCTAGCCAATGGACAACACATTCTCCACAGTTGTGTAGAAAGTAGGGACTGACTCTGACACGAACTCTGGTGCCCCCTACTTGACCACTTCCCCTTGGTGAGGAGGCCTGGAGGCACTCAGAGAAAGGGTAATCAGGCTACCAGACTAGACACAATAGGCTGTGATTATATAGTAAGGGCAGAGGTCCGCTTCTGTCAAAGACCTAGGGGAGGGGAATAGGGTGAAAGAGGGAGGGAGGGGGAATGGGAAGATACAAGTGAGGGGATAACAATTGAGATCTAATCTGAACAATTACTTAAATAATAAAAACAAATAAATATTAAAATAAAGAAAACTTATGAAAATCAAAAGACAACAGTTTCACAGTAATGGTTCAAAGTGGGCTGTAGATAAAGTCACAGAGAATTAGTTTTAAAAAATGTTCAAAAAACCAAAGCGCACATAAACCCTTGAATGAATCAAAAGAAAATAAAAGTAAAGAACTTAATAAAATAAGAAAACAATACAGGTGGTAAACTTTAAACCCCTACCCAGATCTAGCCAATGGACAGGACATTCTATACAGTTGAGTGGAGAGTGGGGTATGACTTTCACATGAACTCTGGTGCCTCATATTTAACCATGTCCCCTGGAGGGGGAGACCTGGTGGCACTCAGAGGAAGGATAGCAGGTTACCAAGAAGAGATTTGATACCCTATGAGCATATACAGGGGGAGGAGGTCCCCCTCAGGAACAGTCATAGGGGAGGGGAATAAGGGGAAAATGGGAGGGAGGGAAGAATGGGAGGATACAAGGGATGGGATAACCATTGAGATGTAACAAGAATACATTAATAAAAAAATTTTTTGAAAGAAAGAAAACAACACAAAAACAAATGATGGACTCAATAAAGAGAAATATAGAAAATGTAGAGAAAATAACAAAAAATGTATCACAGAGAAAGACAGAATGCTATGGCCTGAAGAATTAGAACATACAAACAACAAAAAAAAAATGATATAAAGGACACACAAAACATGCAAGATCTCTGGTACACAACTAAACTTTCTGGTTCCAAGTAAGGAAGACTGGAAGAAGGATAAAGGATGTGATTTCAATAAAATCACACCTCAAAATTCTCAGGCTTAGAAAAGATATGATCATCCAGGTGAAGCATGTAGAACAGCAGGCAGACAAGCAGAAAGAGCCTCCCCAAACATACTATAGAAAAGCACTAAATGCACAGAAGAGCATGGAAAGCTGCAAGACAGAAACACCAAGTTGCATATAAAGGCTAAATTAAATAAAATAAAACTGTGCTAATAGCAGACATCTCAACTAAATTCTACAATGTAGGTCATGAAACTATGTGCTTCAATCCCTGGTAGAAGACAATTGCCAACGCAAAGAGCTGTATCGAGCAAAGGTAACCTTCATAACTGAAGGATAAATAAAAAGCTTTAAATTTTTGGGAACCCCTAAGGCAGCACCACAGAAGGTAATTTTTTAAAATACTCTACACATCAAATAGAAAGAGAAAAACTTTCATGTGGACACAGGAATTATAGACAAGCAATTGACATTTGTGAAAGTATAAACATTAGGAAAAACAATAAAATGCAAAGAAATAATATATCTTGCAAATAAGAACTCCAAATGTTAATGACCACAATTCTGTAATCAAAATGCACAGGCTAGTAGATTGGATTTTAAAACAAGACCCAACTATTTGTTGCCTGAAAGAAATACTTTTCATTGGCAAACAAACAAAACCTTAGATTAACAGGATATAAAAAGATATTCCAAACAAATGCATTCAAAAGGCAGTGGAGTAGCTATCCTACTATCTAGTGAAGGAGGCTTCGAATCAGTGTTAGGAGAGACAAAGTTGTATACTAATAAAGGATTTGCTATACCAATACTGTATTCTAAACACAACATATAAAGCATCAGCACGTCCAATTTTATAAACAGTACTTGATGTAGGTATATATCGACCTCAACACAATGACAGTTGGTGACTTAAGTACCCACCCTCACCAAGAAGTAGGTCATCTAGCAAAAAAAGAGCAATGAATAATCATAAGAATTTGATGACATTATAGATCAATTGCACTTAACTGATATCTGTAGAACTTTCCACTCAACAGCCATGGAATACACATTCTCCTTGGCAGCCTATGTTTCTCCAATATAGTCCATATTTTAGGACCTAAGGCATGTCTTAATAAATACATAAGAATTTAAACAATACCTTATATTCTGGCTGGCCACAATGGACTAAAACTGAAGTCAGCAGTGAGAAAAACTACAGGAAATACAGGAATGTATGGAGACTGAAAAAATATCTCATTAAATGATCAGTGATAAGTAATTGAAGGAATCTGGCAGAGTTTTAAAATATCTAGAATCAAAAACTGAAATCACAAGATGCCAGAATCTGTGGTATACAATGAAGGCAGTTATAGAGGAAATTTATAGCTATAAATGGCCACACTTAAAAAAGAGAAATCTCAAATTTATAACCTAATGGTGCATCTCAAACTCTTAAGTTCTGAGAAGAATATGGACAAGAAAACACAAGACTGGTAGACAGAAAGCAGTAAGGATCAAAAGAGAACTAAACTAAATGAAACCAAAAAAAGAACAATATGAAGAAACAATATAACAAGGTTGGTTCTTTGAAAATATGAAATTAAAGAACCCTGAGCCAAGCCACTTTGGATGCCCTGCTGTTAAAAAAAAAAAAATAGAAAGGGTGGGGGGAGATGTTGGAACACAGTCCAATAATGGAGGAGTTGTGTGAGAATTCTGAATGTCCATTTCTTCAAAGCAGAATTGTTCTTGGGATGTGTTTTCATGCTCCTGTTAGGTGTATAAGATAGGAGTGAGTTCGCTTCGACTGCTATTTATATGCCTCTAAGGAAAAACCTGTCACAAGTAGTTTGTCCTTGTGATGTAACACCTTACTGGTCTGATTCTTCTTAACCCTCAGAGCATAAATTGCCCAATGCTCTGAATAAAGTTGACTATTACATGAGACTTAAGTTTGCCTTAGTTTTAGGCCTCCGTTTTCCCATGTTCATGCCACCAACTGGAGCAGTAAACAAGCAGCACTCAAACAGGGACCTGAAGTTGGCTATGAGATAGGAATGGAGGCACTGATGGAAGGAGGTAAGTGAGCAAATGGGGCAGAGACCAGGGGAGGTCTGCCTTGTGTCAAGCGTGTGCTTCATTATTTAAGAAAGGGGTAGCACAAGTATTAAAATCACAAACATTAGACTGCTTGCAAGTACTTTGTGGTTATATAATCCCTGTTTTCCAGAAGAAGGAATGCTAGATGAAGAAGTGTGGGGCAGAGTCTGAAAAGGCATATAATCAAGGAAGAAGGATCACATTCAATTTTGGGTCACTTGGGCATTAATTCAAACTGTTATTAAAACACTTAAGGAAGCCAGGCAGTGGTGGCACATGCCTTTAATCCCAGCACTCAGAAGACAAAGGCAAGTGGATCTCTGTGAGTACTAGGCCAGCCTGGTCTACAGAATGAGTTTCAGGACAGCCAAGGCTACATAGAGAAACCCTGTCTCAGGAAAAAAAAAAAAGCTTAAGGAAGATAAGGAGAATATTAATTACAAGGAAGAGGGGGTGAATTCATTGAATAAATACAAACTGGATAGTCAAACCTTAAATTTTGTAAAGGAGACAAAAAAATGAGATTTTCCCCATTGAGACAAAATCAAAACTAAAATCAGCACCAACAACAGCTATGCTGGTGGTGATGATGAGTCTCATCTCCCTTACTGGAGCCTCCTTTAGATATGTGTCCTCCACTGCCTGAAAATGATCCTGAGTCATGGGGTAAGAAATTTGATAATCAATCTAATCTTGTATTGCCTTCATTTCCTGATGAGGATTTAGGCGAGCCTATGAAAATGCCAACTTTGCAACCTAAGCAAGCTACAGTATGGCAGAGAAAAGGAATTTGTTTCCCAGTTCCTTCTTGGCCTCATGAGCTGTGTTTCACATTTCCAAAGCACTAAGCAATCTCTTTAAAAACTCCAGAAGGAGAGACAACAGTACTGGACAGTCCTCACATACTATCTCAAGAGGCAAGAAAAGAACTACAGCTATTTGTGGATCCTTCACTGCCTTTACACTTACTTATTTTTCCCACTAAATTGTCTCCAGCAGGTTACAGCACAAGAGGTTAAACATTTGGAAGGGATCTATTCACACCATAAGAAACAAAAATATCCTAACTGCCAGCCATACTCTTTTTGCTGAAGTAGTAAACCAGGGGAAGACCAGATGTCAACAATTACATGGATTTAATCCTTGCTGTATTATATTACTTAACCACAATCAGTTTTTAAGAGCATTACAGAATTCTATGGATTTTCTAATTTCATTTGTAGATTACTATGGAAGGATAGGCAACCATTATCCAGCTGGTATGCTCTGGGATTTTCGCATATGAGCCGAATTTGCGATTACAAAAATTGTCCACCCTTCTCCCATTCCACAGGCAGACATTATTTTATTGATGGCTCATCTGATGGTATAGTGGGGGTTCATGGTCCAGATATTCATCAGTCTATTAATACTTCTTTTTCCTCAACCCAAGGAGTGGAACCGGCTGTTTTATCTCTTACAGTTAATTCATAAACCTTTAAATATTGTTTCAGAATCTGCTTATGCTGTAGGATTATTTCCAGCAATAGAAACTACTTTAATTTTGTCTTCACATCTTATTATGCTCATAATGCTTCAGGAACCAGAACTGGAGAAAACACCCACGTGGCCCTTGCTTATTGCTCATATTCATTGCACTCTACCCCCCCCCCCCAGGCTATACTGTAGGAGATGATCAAGAATAGGGCGTTAGCCTGCCCTATTTTTACTTCTCCAGAAGAAAACTGGGAAGAGTATGTCTCTGTCATTGCAGATGGATCCCCTGAAACATTCTGAATTCCTCTTCAGTTCCTCTAGCCCTCAGCCACCAAGAACACTGGCAGAGGTTGAGGAGATGGTGGAGTCACCAGAAAGATAGCAAAGTTCCAGCTAAAGGGCATATCATCAAAAGTCAAATCTTCCCACCTAGGCCAAGTCAAGACCCCAGGAGATGCACCAAGGGAGATGTTACTTTACTAATGTCTGTTTTTATGACTGGACCTTAGCACCATAATAGACTCATTATTTCATCTGAAGAAGGGACTGCATTTAATTTTTCCTTGGGACTTAAATCACTTTCTATTTGCATAGGACATTGTAACATTTGTATTCGTATTAAAGGCAAAAAATAGACCTACATTCTACCCATAGACCTGGACACAGCTTGGATCCCTCTTCCTGGTGGCAGAGTATTACACACACTGCTTTCACTGTTCTAATGTCATTATGTTTATAATTTGTTTACGTATTTGATGCTCATGCATCCAATGACAATGAGATTGATCTACAACATCTTAAATCAAATCGCTCTGAGCAGCCTGCCATTAAAAAATAAAAAGGACAGCCAGATGTGGTGCTGCACACCTGTAACCCCAGCACTCGGGAGGCAGAGGCAGGTGGATCTCTGTGAGTTCGAGGCCAGCCTGGTCTACAAAGTGAGTCCAGGACAGCCAGGGCTCCACAGAGAAACCCTGTCTCAAAAAAAAAGAAAACAAAACAAAACAAAACAAAAAACAAAAACAAAACAAAAAAAAAAACAAAGAAAAAAAGGAAAAGGGAGATGTCAGGACACAGTCTAAGAATAGATGAATTGTGTGGGAATTCTGAGTGCTTGTGAGAAAACTTCAAGAAAACAAGACAAGAGTCTTGTGACTTTCATTTCTTCAAAACACAGAATTAGTCTTGGAACATGTGTGTGTGCTCTTCCCTGATGTAGCAGATAGGCACAGTGAGTTTACCTCAGCTGCTGTCGTTCATGAGCCTCTATGGAAAAACATGTTTTTGCCACACATTGCTTAAGCATGTGATTGAACACCTTACTCATGTGAGTCTTCTTAACCCTCATGCTCTGAATAAAGGTAGCTACTGCTTGAGACTTTAGTCCCCCCTCAGTTTTAGGCCCTGTTCTCCCAGGTTCATACCACCAACCAGAGCAGTAAACACCAAGCTAACCAAAAGACACAGAGTGTGGATGCAGATTAATAAAAGAGGGAGATGAAATGGGGTATATTACAATGGGTACCAGTGAAATCCAAAAAATTATAGGCATACTTTGAAAACCTATGTTTCAGTATATTGGAAAATCTAGACTAAGTAGGTAATTTCTAGACACATATGAGCTACTACAATTAAGTGAGTAGGCTGTAAAATTTGCAAAGAGCAATGGGATTGAAGCCATAATAAAAAGTCTCTCAATTTAAAAAGACAAAAGTTGGATTAATTGCCAAACTATATCCAATATTCTAAAAATATAACTCCAATGTTCTTTGAATTAGTCCATAAAATTGTAAGGGAAAAGCATCACCAAGATCAGGTTATTAATTCAGCATTACCCTAACAACAAACCTGACAAATATATAACAAAAAAAAAACAAGTTGTAAATCAAGTTCCTTGATGAACGTGGATACCAAAATTATCAATAAAATAAATATTAATTCATTAAAAAGATCATATACAATGGCCAAGGTAGTTTCATACCAAGGATGCAAAGATGGTTCCGCACACACAAGATAATGAATGCAATATAGCACATAAGGAGACCCGTAGACAGAAATCACACGATTATATCAATAGACAGAGAAAAGATACTTAACAACATTTAACAACATCCCTTCAAGATAAAATCCTTCAAGAAATTAGTAGAATGGATTGACGCACTTCAATACAATATAGTCTATATACAAGAAACTATGGGCAGCATTATATGGGGAAAAACCAAGACTACCCTCTCCTAAAATCAGGAACAGGACAAGGTGTCCAATCTCTTGGCTCCTACTCAGCAAAGTGATTAAAATCTCAGACTAAGCAATAAGGCAGACTTTCCTGGCACCAACATCCATGGCATGGACTCAGGACTGATGTCTCATTATTTATACATATTTGTTTTGTCCTCACAGAATAGGTTCATTGTATTTCTTATTCTTGACCATATTCCATGTTCTGTGTATGTGTGTGTGTGAGTGTGCACATGTGCATGTGTGTGCATGTGTCATATGTACATGTATGTGTTAGTGAATGTACACGTGTATATGTGCATGTGTGCACTATACATGTGTATATGTGTGTGCATGTGTGTTATGTGTATAGTGTAGATATGTGTGTGTATGTGTGTGTGTACCAAGAAGGGAAACTAGAGACTGGAAATCTCAAAGTAACAATGAAAACTGGAAGATAATGAAGCAAGGTTCAAAATGGAAGGGTGGCAAGATGGCTCAGAAGATAAGGGTGCTCTCTGCCAAGCCTGATTAGCTAAGCTCAATCCCCAGGACATGCATGGTGGAAAGAGATAACTAACTCCTCCAAGTTGTCTTCTGCCCTCCACACTGCAGCTATGGCGTGCACATGCACATATCGTCACAAATAAGTGAAGATAAATGATAAATTCCAAGTGATAAATGAATCCTCATCTAGGGTTGTATGCACATAAAGAATTATTTCTAAACACAGGAGAAATCCTTAGTCTGCCCTGTGGAGCTGCTCCCAGTATAAAGGGTGAGAGGACACACCAGAGCAGCTGAGCAGCAGCCAGGGGAAAATGGGGAGCCTTGTCCAGTGGAATCCATTTTCCCAGCAAGAAACTGAAGAAATCCCTGCTGGGCCTGAAAGTGTCAAGAAGAAAGCTAGTCTCTGGGAGTTTAGACAGCTCAGGAATAAACACAGCCTATTAATTCTAGAAAAACCAACTACCATCTGAGGAAGGAAAGGCAAATATTACACTCCCCAAAAGGTTCCTGTGGAAGTAAAATGGACTCCCAGCATTTCTCCTGGACTCTTGTGCCCTAACACGCCACCTGCCAAGAAGCTGCTGCTGTGCACTGGATCAGGACCATGTGCCCTCCTCATCCCTGACACTGCCTGGCAGACTGCTGACTACCCTTCCTAGGCCTCGGCACACTCACCCTTAACACAAGAATAAAATGCATCCCAAGGGTAAAACGCACCTTGGGCAGGTTACAGGAAGGATGCGGGAACTGCACAGAATTCCCAGAGGCAGCTCTTGCCCATGGAGCTATCTCCACAGCTACCATTCCTATTCCCACAGAATTTTAAAACAGCTAGTAGCCCTCTTGGCTGAGCTTTAGGCCATCCTCTGCAGCAGCCGAACTGTACACCTGATAGACATTAGAAGCAGCTACATGTGAGCATAGATAGGACAGAATGAGGAGGCAGAGGAGCTTGGTGCTGCCTGCATAGGCAGAGAAAAGGCAAGTCAGCAGGAGCCAGACTAATGCTAGAAGAAGGAGGAGGAGGCGAAAAAGAAGAAAAAGAAGGAGGAGGAAGAAGAGGAGGAGGAGGAGGAGAAGAAGAAGGAGGAGGAGGAGGAGAAGGAGAAGAAGAAGAAAAGATAGGGACTTTCTGGAGGACACTGATTAGGGAACAGAGGAATAAAGCCTAGGATACAAGGCTGGACCAACTGGAGAGTGTGCCAAGATTCCAACCCCTGCCTGTCATGTGTCATGCTCTGATGGCAGCTGCACGCTTCCCTGCCAGCTGGGCTGAGTGGCTATCTATTGAGACCATTGCTAGAGAACACTGAGAAGTAGCTACACGCAAGCAGGACACAGTTTCCTTACACCTCTACCCAGACACCACAGCCCAGCTCCTCATGGAGGCTGCCCAGGCAGAACACAAAGATGCTGCTTGTCTCTCTGAGCAAGACCCCCAGTAAGCATCCTAGATCAATGACCCCAGTCAATATTTTTTCTCTTTGGAGCCCCGCCACTAACTCCAGTAGAGCACACCACAGAGGGGTGCTATATGGACTTCAGAAGAAGCTACAAAGCCAGGATCCCTGTGGCACAGTTCGCCCACGTGACTTTTGTCGAGGGCCTGGCCATTCTACTCCTGTTTTCCCAACATCCTCAGGAAAACAGGGCTTCCCAAAGAACAAAGAAAGTTCACAGCCAGAGAAGCTCAGCTTTCTCAGCCTACTTTGTGGGCCTTGAAGGGTGCTTCCTTCCGCCTGGATCACCGCGCAGGCCCGCCACCAGTGGGCTGTCAGCATAAACATGAGCTGTTTCCCCCTCACTTATAATAACCTCATTCTACTTTCTTCCTCCTGAAGTAGTTATGGTATAATGATGTCATGTATTTAAGCTTGATAAACATAATTACTATCAACATTTAATTGATTCTTGATTACAATCAATTATATTTCTGAAACAATCAAGCATCCTACAATTAAAAATAATTGGTTCATTAGCACACGCCCTTACTTGACAATTACACAAATGCATTATTTATGTAATTAGACACATTTACAGTTCATTATTCCACATTTTATGCTATTGTTACAAAGCTACTAAAGTCTTCAACTTACTTTCCAAACCTCCTTTGGCTAATACTGTGATGGAACAGTAAGTTGCTCCAAACAGATCCAGTAAGAAAGGGAAGTTACCTACCGCAACACAAGCTATAAATCAGAAGCCTGAATACTACATTGATTCCAAAACAATAATTAACCAATTTATCACCCTTATTTCCAGAGGAAGACGTGAGAGCCCATATTTGTGTGCATCCACTTGTGTGCTTTGCAAGTTAAGCTGATCACTTGACTGAGGTGAAAATCTTCATAGAGTAGATCAGGGATAATTAAAAAAAAAAAAAAAAAAAAAGCAGGCAAACACGCAATCCATGAGAGGCTGCTCTGATCTAAAATAGTACAAAGTCTGTCTGTGACCCTTCTTGCCTTTGTCATCTAGCAGAAAGACTTGCCCTATTAAGTGCCCACTCACTAGCTTCACCAACATCAAAGACAGCAGCTCACTGTTCTCCTCAGCCCCTCTGTCACCTGCTCCCTCTCTCAGTCCCAGAACACTGGTGTTTCCTTCCATGGCACACATTTCTTCCTTCGATGGAGTATCCTTTCTTATGGTGTCCCTCCATGACTCCCAGCAGCAGTCTTTCCCACCAGTGGCATGGCCAGTGCAGCTTTCTTGTTCCCTTCAGACACTAGAGACTGAACATCAGAACTCACCAGTCCAGGCTGGAGCTGAGAATGGGAGTCAGAGGCAGGGGCTGGCCTGAGTTGGAGTAGTTCCAGGAAGAGAGGGAGCTGTTGGGGACAGTAGGCCGTATGGCCAGTGTTCAGCCATCTTGTCAAAGCCTAGGTTTCTATCTCTCCAGCAGGCTGTCATTTACCAGAAACCAGCTGACCCTGTCGTGGTTCGGCCGTTAGACTAAAGATAAGATTTAGATGGAGCCACCCTGTTGTAGTTTAGCAGTTAGATTAGATGACGATAGCAAAATATTCAGTGTGGCAGAAGGTTGTGACCTGCTTGGAATTCCTCGCATCTTGAGATAGCCTGCAGCTGGGTTGCCATAGCAATATGCTTCCCTGCCCCCTGCCTTATAAAACCTTCTACCGGAAAAATAAAATTTGAGAGCTTGATCAAAGACTTGCTTTCCTTCTTCGGGTCTTGTGTTCTGTCCCTATACAGGAGAATTCTCCTCCCGAGCTTTAATCAAACCTCCACTGGCCGGGGCAGGGAGCAGTCACACCAACAGAGTAGACATGCTGGAACAGAGGAAACCAAAGTGCTAAGGGCCCAGGACAAGCTGGGGAAGATGTGGGTCTCCCCAGGAGCTCAGCACCCAGGAGCCAGGGCAGAGACTGAGCTGGCTCCACAGGTCCTCAGCAGGTGTGTAGGAGGTGAGCAATAAGGCAACAGTTCTGTGCAGGGAATTCGTGAGCAGGGCAGGATGTCACACAGTGTGCAGAACTGCATCAGTCAGTGTACCCACTTCTCTATGGAGATGGGGCCAACACTGCACAGGAAGAAAGGCCTGGTGGAAATCTAAAGTGTAGAAGAATAGAATAAAAGGAATCAAAGGAAGAGATAAAGGGAAAGAGGAAAAGGAGTAGAAGAGAGTGAGAGAGCAAAGGAGGGGCCCAAAGAACACTATATTAGTCATTCTGTACTTTCACCTCCAAGGGAAATACACAGCAAAATGTTTGAAAATCATGAACAGCCTAAGTAAGTGAATCCCTTGAGGAAAAAAAATGGATTTGGCAGCTAGAGGATGGCATCTCTAGAAGTCTCTATTCAATGAGAGAGGATGCCTCACAGGAGTAAGGTGAGGGTCCTGAGGAAAAGGAGCAGAAGGCCGCTACCAGTGACCTCTAGAGAAAGTCTACATATTCATGTCACTGTCACATACATGAAGGATGAATTCATTTTCCTGAAGACATGGCAGAGACACATCCGAGAAGTGTGAAAGAAGACTGAGGATACTGAGGGCCACTCAGAACATTCCACAGTGAGTCATACAAAGAACAAAGAAGTGGGATGACAAAATATTTGCTAAAAAACAGAATAAAAATTTCACGAGTTAGAGAAAAAGCACAAAAAGTTGTAAGCATATAAAGCCCCTGAAGGTATAAAAGGGAGTCTCATGCTTAACATACTCTGTGGTGAAATGTCACTATTTCAAGGATAATAATGATACAGCCACCACTGGAATGCTGGGTAGTAGCAAACATGCATAAAATATTAATACATAAAGATCTGCATCATGTATTAAGAAGCCATGGGCAGCACACAGGGTACAAGATGTTGGTTATGAAGTGGTAAGAATGCGTGTGGCACACTGGCTTACGGATGCATAAAAATCTTCTGGGAGGATGCATGGGAAAGCCAACACTCAGACTCTGAGATGCAGGCTGAAGACAGGACAGGAAGAAGGAGGCATTTCCATCCATCATTTATTCTTAAAATATTAACCATCTGGAAGTCATCCATTTTGAAGTTACATTAAATAACAAAAGTTGCAGCGACAAAAATCCATTTTCCTTTTGTCTGGGGTTTACCTGAGTGTCCTGCACAGGGCCACTGTCACCTCACGCTGGGACCCACCAGTGGCTGCAGCACCAATGGCTGCAATAACGAAGGGAATAAACAGGGTTAGGGTGAAGCACAGAGCGGGGAAATGGCAATGTCACACAAACAAGCCTGCATTGCTAGGGGGTGTGGGTGGGCACCTTTCTTGGGGGGCAGGGGCAGGGGCAGGGATGGTGTTATGCTTTTCACTTGGAGGCCTGGAAGCCAGTGGGTATTAACACACTCCATCACAGTGAGTAGATGAGCCCAAAGGCCTGTGAGTGCCAAGTCACACTAGAGAAAGAGGAAATAGTTTCCTGCAGAAGGCACAAATGAGCTTCAGGAAGCCTCCATTTCAGGCTCAACAAAATTCAAAATAAATATGGCTGGCTTTTCTTTAGGAAATCATAAAATACATTGAATACATTTAAAATTCAATAAGAAGATATATACCAAAGGAAGCATTTTAATGTAGAAAAGTGGAGGAGTAGAGATATCCCTTGATAGGCAAAAATGGAAAATCCATTGGCACTAGGTGCACATGCACACAGGCACACACCTTACACCACATATACACATACACAGGGGTGGCGGATGTAGAGGAGTTCATCAAAACCCATCTGAAAGGACCCTGGCTGGAGATCGTAACCCATGTGAAGAAATAACAAGTGATAGCAAAGGTAACCATTTTGGTAAAAATAAGTGGAGCATGTATAATCTGTCCTTAACTCTTCTCTAACTTAAAAGCAAGGACTGAATGAATAAGTATTGTGAAATTGTACCACCAGGCTTCCACACTAAGGATATGATTTACAAGAGGGCCTCGGAGTTAACACTTGCCATCAAAGTATGGGGACCATCTGTAACTCTAGTTTCCAGGGATCTGATACCTCCTCTGGCCTCAGAGGCATAGGCACTTCATGCATATGGTGCACAGACATACATGCAGGCAAACACCCATACGCCTAAAAACTAAAACAGCAAATCCTTAAGATAATTGATATAAAACTAGAAGAGGCTTCACTTAGAATGACTTAAGAGATGACTGATGCCCTTAGTTAGAGGTACTTTGGGGGACTATAAGGAGACACTAATAACTCAGCCAAAACACCTGGAAAGTTCTCAGGAAAGGAAGTTGGGGAAGCTAGACTGCAGTGCTGAAGAGAACAGAAAGCCCAAACGCCCAGAAAGTACATGCCAACTGCACAGTCACACATGAAGAACTCAAGGTCAATGGAAGAGAAGTGCTGCCATCACACCAGAAGACGGAGTGGAAGAGTTCCTCCCTACCAAAAATAATCAAATTGCAAAACTCTAATGGAACCTCCCACAGCAGTAAAGATTGGTAGCAAGATTCAAACACCTCAATAGAACACTGGTGAAACTTAACTCTGAGGATACTGTTTCTCTCAGAATTCCAGTCAGAGTTCAACGCTCATCCCCAAGTGGGTCATCGACCCCACCTCCTCCAAGGCTCAGGGATCATCACAAGAAATGGAAGGACCAGAGGTAAGTGTGGGGTATTGAAGGTCATGGCTTTCTAGGTATGATGTGGCTCCACACTCTGAAAACACAACAGCAGCTGTGATTTCCTGCAAAAGACTTGTATAAACCTGGGGCTGCTGGTATTCTGTCATGGAGAGGGAAGGGGCTTGTGAGGTCCCAGCTCTGAGATTTTACATGCAAATCATGGTTGCTAGGAGAGAGAGGAGGACAATCTGTTCCAGTAGTGTATCCACTGGTAAGGTGTCCATGCTCCTGTAAGTAACCCCTCGCCCAAGACCCTGGAAGCAGCACCAACTACACTCACTGGGTCACACACCAAGTGAAGGGGAGGCTTAAGAACAGTGAGGGGACCAGCAGGAGGAAATTAAGAGGTGGTGATGAACTGAATGTGATCAAAATGCATCTTGAATACATTATATGTGTGTATGATGTCATGATGAAGCCAGTCATAACAGATGCTTAAAACAAGCAAACAAACAAACACAACCAGGGAAACCATGCCTCTGTTCTACAACTGTGAGTCTGGCCTCGGTTTCCCTTCTACAACTTCAAAGACTTGAAAACAAGAAGAAAGTAGAATTAAAAGGCAAGAGGAGTCCTAATGAGGATCCAGTATTGATAGCGTTGCAAAAGCCAGAGGCCTCGAACCAGACCAGTGATTCATTGCAATGGACATTTGCAAGTAAAGTTGTCTGGGTAAAGGGGTATACTGTGTGACACACCACAGCTTCCATGGTGAGATTTCTTTTTTATTTTGTTGTTGCATTTATTTTTTAATTATATTTTTGTTTTCTTTTAGTGGGGAGGTTGCAAGTGTGGAGGGTAGATACAAAGGTAAGGGGAAATGAGTAGGATTGGAGTGCATGGTGTGAGATTCACAAAGAATCAATTAAAAGTTTTAAGTGGAAAGTTTAGGGTGGGTACAGTGGCTCTTACCTGTAATCCCAGAACTAGGAGGCAAGAGTTGCAAGTTTGTGTCCAGCCTGGGCTGCACAGCAGAGAGTCCGCTTCATCTAAAACAAGAAGTAACTGGACAACACCACGTTTTCTGCCCAGCTGAGATTTCAGAACTGGTAACCTCATCTCTGTCTTCAATGTGAATGAAAAGCCCCAAAGAGAACAAACGGCGTTAAAGCCACTTGACCATATAAACCTAATACTCATCAATTAGATAGTTTGCGCATGCAATGTTTGATGACAAAGCACTTCCCATGAAGAAGTAAAGGCCTCTGTGACAATATGATGGGGGATGCAACAGTGCCAAAGGAAAAGGTAAAAGAAAATAAATGTACCAATTTCCTCAATTTAGATAGGAAAAATCAATACATATGCTTCATTCTTGATGCAGGCATCCAGACAATGTATGCTTTCTCTTCTCTAGGAAAATGAGTCACCATAATTGAATCAATAAGCAATAAACAAAGAGCCATGTATGGAATTGAAAATGGCATTCAAGAATTACTGCTCTCAAGTTCCCAGCATTTTTCGGGCTGGTTTTCAAACTGTCATAGAAAGTAATGTCTATGCAGCATATTTCCAGAGAATGCAAGAAAAATGGAGAGCTCCTAGATCCTGCATTCCCCAAGCTAGGATCTCTTCGAGACCCAGGTAAGATGGATGAAAAAAAATATGAGAGATTTGATGGCTACAGATGCCAACATCACATATGAAAGTGTAACACACATGAAATTCTGTGTTCAGCAGTCTCAAGGAAAACACTCACACTGGAACAAAACAAACCCAAGTCTAGAAAGAACAGAATGCTTTAGCGTTGACAAGGAAGCTCACTACCAGTTTCTCAGGTGCTGAGAAGACACTGGTGGACACTTCCCCATAATGGGACACTTCTTAGCATAGTGAAGTACATACTCAAATTACCAAGCCTTCATCCAGGATTGGTTTGTTTATTCATTCATTCATTCATTCATTCAGACTGGCTCAAACTTTGAGAGTCTGGTGCCAGGTGTTTATTGCCAACATATTTAAACACAATACAATTTGGGGGATGTTTTCCTAGTGTAATACAATCCCTGGTGCTCAATGAAGTATAATTATATTGAAACTTAACTCAAGGTACATGTCATTTCCTCCAAGAAGATGGGTTCTAGAGATGGGCTACCTGTATTAGCTTAAGAGCTTAGGGCATGATCTCAGTCATAGATGTAAAACACAAACAAATAAGAATGACTAGCTTGGGGCTGGAGAGATGGCTCAGCAGTTAAGAGCACTCACTGTCTGTTCCTCCAGAGGTCCTGAGTTCAATTCCCAGCAACCACATGGTGGCTCACAACCATCTATAATGTAATTTGGATGCCCTCTTCTGGCCTTCGGGTATATATATAGGCAGAGCACTGTATATATAATAATAAATAAATTTTAAAAAAAAGAATGACTACCTTTCCAAGTAAACAGTTACTCATAAGGCTAACCCTAAGATATTTACTGTAGTATAATGTCCTTTGCAAAAGTGCTTATCCATCCAGTGATCTTATGCTACCTAGGCTAATTTCTTGTGTGCTCTAGCCTTGTATGCATGGCTAAATGGGCCTTATTTTCTTAGTGATATTTCAATAATATCAGTGACTATTTTTTTCATTGTGGATGGATATAAAATCAACTCAAAAAATCAGTAGCCACCCTGTATACAAAAGACAAATGGGCTGGGAGGGAAACAACACCCTTCACAATAGCCACATACAATATAAAATATCTTGGTGTAACTCTAACTAAGTCAATGAAAGCCCTATATGACAAGAACTTCAAGTCTCTAAAGAAATTGAAGATTTCAGAAGATGGAAAGATCTCCCATGCTCATGGATCAGTAAGATTTACATAGTTTTAAAAAATGGCTGTCTTATCAAAAGCAATCTACAGATTCAATGCAATTCCCATCAAAGTGCCAACATATTTTTTTACAGACCTAGAAAAGGCAATTCTCAGCTTTGTATGGAAAAACAAAAACTTTAGGATAGCAAAAATAACTCTGTACAATAAAAGACCTTCTGGAGGTATCACCATCCCTGATTTCAAGTTGCACTGCAGAGCAATAGTAATAAAAATCGCATGGTATTGGCATAAAAACAGATAGGCCAAACAATGGCGCATCTAGGATTTAAGTTCAATGCTGCTGGCACTGATATCTTAGGGGACCAGCATCCTTCCAGCTCAACAAGATAAGAAGAGAAAGATGGACATACAAGTGGATAGATATACATTCATGTGTACATATAGCCATATAACCATATATACAATTATTAGGAAAGGCAGACATTGCCATTTCTCAAACATAAGAATTAACCACTTGAAAAAGAAAAAACAATCTTAAGCCAACACACTTTTAAAATGTTTTTTATTATCCCCCCCCCTTTTTGAGGTTATAATATGATTACATCATTTATCCTTTCCCCTTTCCTCCCTCCAAACCCCTCCCATATCCCACTCCTTCCTTTCTCTGAAATTCATGGTCTTTTCTCCCCTATTAATTGTTCTTACATGAATATATAAAACACTTACTTTTAAAATCCACTACTGTAAATATGAAAAGGTGCATCGCCCCACCCAACCCGAGCCACAATTAACGGGCAGCAGTGGAAGAGAAACCATTTGACCAGTCAGTCATACTGACTATGGATGTTGACCCTAGAGGACACTGTCAGGCTCTAGCGCTGAGAACCAGGTCCCCACAGGACTCAGCAAAAGGGGGATCACAGCATTCGTACAAACAGATAGTGTAAAGGAGATGAGCGCCAAACTAATTTATGAATTGGATGCAATGCAGTCAATGCTATAATAGAATTTTTTTTTTTTACGTAAAATTGACCACAAAGGCCATCTCAAAGAACAAAGTGCAACAGGTGAGGGAATTTAGACAGAACAAAAGCCTGGATATACCTGGCATGCTTCCTGTTAAAATAATGCTGATGCTTGAAAAGAAGGGAGAGATAACCAGGGCAAAACACAGAGTACACTCCTAGGTCAGGACAGAGCCTGGGGGTGTAGGAGCCTTGGCACAAAGCAGGCTGTGGCCTTTGATCTGAGAAGGTAGCCCACAGTGCCCAGGGTTCTTTTTTCTTTTCTTTTTCTTTTTTTATTAATTTATTCTTGTTACATCTCAATGGTTATCCCATCCTTTGTATCCTCCCATTCTTCCCTCCCATTTTCTCCTTATTCCCCTCCCCTATGACTGTTCCTGAGGGGGATTACCTCCCCCTGTATATGCTCATAGGGTATAAAGTCTCTTCTTGGCTACCTGCTGTCCTTCCCTCTGAGTGCCACCAGGTCTTCCCTTCCAGGGGACATGGTCAAATGTGAGGCACCAGAGTCCGTGAGAAAGTCATATCACACTCTCCACTCAACTGTGGAGAATGTTCTGACCATTGGCTAGATCTGGGTAGGGGCTTAAAGTTTACCGCCTGTATTGTCCTTGGCTGGTGCCTTAGTTTGAGCAGGACCCCTGGGCCCAAATCTGCCTAGCATAATGTTCTACTTGTAGGTTTCTAGGACCCTCTGGATCCTTCTACTTTGCTATTCTCCCATGCTTCTCTCATCTAGAGTCCCAATAGGATGTCCTCCCCTCTGTCCCAGTTTCCTGGTAAGTGAAGGCTTTCGTGGGACATGCCCCTTGGGCTAGTATGCAGATATAAGTGAGTATATACCATTTGATTCTTTCTGCTTCTGGGTTAACTCACTCATTATGATCATTTCTAGCTCAATCCATTTATCCACAAATTTCGGGAATTCCTTGTTTTAATAGCTGAGTAGTATTCCATAGTGTATATGTACCACAGTTTCTTTATCCATTCTTCTACTGATGGACACTTAGGCTGTTTCCATGTTCTGGCTATTATGAATAAGGCTGCTATGAACATGGTTGAGCAAATTTTCTTGTTGTGTGCTGGAGCATCTTCTGGGTATATTCCAAGGAGTGGAATAGCTGGGTCTTGAGGAAGCCCTATTCCCATTTTTCTGAGATAGCACCAGATAGATTTCCAAAGTGGCTGTACTAGTTTGCATTCCCACCAGCAATGAAGGAGTATTCCTCTCTCCCCACATCCTTGCCAGCATGTGGTGTCGCTTGAATTTTTGATCTTAGCCATGTGCCCAGGGTTCTTATGCCATACTGTCTGTGTAATGACCTGCTGGCTCCTTGTCATCTGTTGCTTGGCCAATAGAGAAGAATGATAATAAACTATGTTTACAGGAATATCAGGAGGATAATCAGAAGCCACATGTAAGGACCTTTCAGGAGGCCTGGACACAGAATATCCTGGAGAAGATAGTAAACAAAACAGATGCACCTGGGTACTATGGCTCATGCCTACAACTCCAGCCCTCAGGAAACTAAGGAAGTAGGACAGCCATAAGCTCCAGGCCAGTCCTGACTTCAGTGTGATAGCCTATCTCAAAGTTAATCAATTAACTAAAACAGGTACATTTCATTTGGAAAATGAACTAACTGGTAAAACAACAAGCTGTGTGTGTGCTCAGTCACACACCCACTAAAGAACTGAAGGACTCCAAAGGCCTGTCACAAAGCATAACTGCTGAGCAATGGTCCAAGAGAGTAGATAGATCAATACATAATACTGGGTGCATAGTGTGCATTTTAATTCAACAGAAAGAGAGGAGATGAAGGGATAACAAATGTGAAATGCTAGAAAATTGTGAGAATCAGCACTTTTTAAAGTGTGTGTGTGTGTGTGTGTGTGTGTGTGTGTGTGTGTGCAGCACAGGCATGCAGCTGAAACACAGACATGCATGCATGCAGAGCTGAGAGTTCAAACTCATATGTGTTTCCCCAAGCTCCATCCACTTTGTTTATTTGCCAATTAGGTTAGGTTGACTGGTTTACAAGTCCCCTGAGATCCACATTTCCACCTCCCCAGAGCTGACATCACTGTGTGTCTGTCACAACACACAGATTTTCACAGGGGTACCAGAAACGGAACTCAAGCCCTCCCCTTACACAGTAAGCACTTCAGCAACTGAGGCACCCCGAAGGCCCCATATTTATGTTGAATCTGATAGAGGATAGTGCCTATCTAAAAGAGAAAATAAGCAGGCTAAGGAGAAAATGAATTTCTAGCATGAGATTAAGGATGCCTGCATTCCCCAGGTTTCCTCTTATGAGAACCTATAGAAAAGCCAAGCAAACTGACACACCATTAGGAAATGCCTTTTTTTTTTTTTTTTTTTTTTTTTTTTTTTTTTTTTTTTTTGCATTAAAAAGAAACCATTTCCAGGGAACAGCATTTGCTTGCTATCGTTACCGACCCTCATGAATACTGACACCATATGCTCTCCCCGAGAAGAGTGGCTAGTGGATGCAGGAGGTACACAGGCAGTGAGGAGCTGGGGACATTGCTTTGCCTCTGCATGCAGCCGCTGCTTCAAAGATGGTTGTGTGGGGATCAGCGGCACCATGCGAGGCCCTGCCCCCCACAGTACGGCTAGCTCACTGCTATCATTTGCAGGAAATATGAGGCACTAAAACTCTGACACCACGTCCCTCAGGAAAAAAATTGCAACGGGAAGAAGAAACGGCACAACATGAATCCAGCCTCTCAAATGAGTCGGCCAAACCTTGACAATTGATCTAGTGCGCCATGATTTATCCCGGGAAGGCACTGACCCTCGAGTCAAGTAGAGCCCCCAGACAATCCGAGAGAGCTATGCGGGCCGCCATTATGTAGCACGGCAGAGGCAGAGTGTGCCCTTGGCAAGGACTTGAGGATGTGTGGATGGAGATGGCTTGTCACAGCTGCTGTCACAATGTCTGTCCCTCAGTAAAACAGAAGCAGGGAGAGTGGGATTGTGCCGCTTTCCGCACACTGCGTCACCTGCAACCCCAGCCCTGCCCTATACCCAGGTAGTAGTTTCCACCATGCTCAGTGGTACCCTTCAAGTACTCCCCAGGAATTATGTAACCACAGCTGCCCTAAAAGAAACAATACCCCTGTCCTCATTTCACAGTAAAGCACAGGAAACCTCCTCTGCTGGTACCATGCTACAGGCCTGTGTCAGTGTCCAGGTCAGTAATCAGCATCTATGGAGCCAGCCAGATTCAGGGTCCTGGCAGGATGGAAAGGGCCATGCACCTTATGTGACCTCCGGAGTCACCCATGAAGGCAACTCCCACCCACGCATGCCCTGACTGGCCCTTTGGACTTGCTGCCCCCTCCCCCATGCAATGGGCTTCTGGGCTCTTAAGGACTCTATGATGTCTGGGGTATCTGGAGCACTGAGATCAGACAGTGGGACTCCATGCCACACGCTGAACATGACACATAAGGGTCCCGTGTTTTCATGTGCCAGGCACCATTCCTACAGGTGTTCTTAACTGCACCAGAAGAGAAAAGGACAGTGTGTCCTAGTGTAACAGGAACAGCTTGAGATCAGAGGACCCAAGTTCCTTCTCGACTCTTCCACCCTCTACTTACTGGTGGGGCCTGACCAGCTCCCGTTATTTCTCTTTTCTGAAGTCCCTTCATAAAACGCGACTGTGTGTTCCCTGCTCGGCTCCCTCTGCCTCTTCTCATGTGGGAGGCAGGCGACGCAGGTTGGCGAGGGAAGTCGGTGATTGTATGTGGATTGTGGTTCTGAATATGTTGGACGACTTGGAAAGCTCTGTGAGCTAAGCTGCAAGCATCCTCACCTGGGCAGGTAGCACAGGAAACAGGTGGCTACCTCAAGGTCCCTATGGAAGCACAGGCTACTCCCACCTCACTGTTCCCTTGCTACCCAGGTCTGTAAGAGCTAACGTTTCTGTAAACTGTGCACATAGTGCTGCCTGGCCTCCTCCCTGGATTGTGGGAAAGTGGGCCTGACAAATCAGAGAAGAAAGGAGGAACTGTTATCCTAGAGAGAGAACTCTACTAATCCTCCACACAGCAGCATCAGGCAGGGCAGACCAGCAGAGCCCCCAAGCACCGCCTTGCACTGCTGTCTGGGGCTGTGATTTACCAGAAGCAGTTGTCTCCTCCTTAATGACAGAAACAGTGCCAGAAGCTGCAGTCCAAGCTCAGTGTGGCCCCCAAGGCTGCCGCTGAGTGTCACGCCTGCACCACCATTCCAGATGGCTGACAGACGTGGCCTCCGCAGGCCAGGCTCAGGGCACCAAGCTACCCAACATGCCCTGCAAAGTGCACCGGGCTTCCTCCCAGGCTGGAGCCTAGGGCTTCTGGGTCATAGAGCCATGCTGAGACACAGCAGTTCTGCCATGGTCAGGGGCACTCACAGGGAGGGAAAACAGCCTCACAAAGAAGTATGCCAGCAGCTGCTGATCTTTGTCCATCTCTGCGACAGATGCTAAAGTGCCAACTAGTCAAAAGGATGCTTTGGGGCTGACAGCTGCCACTGTGTCCGTTAACTGCCATCCCATGCACGTGCAAGCACATTCACACAAATGTGTGCATAGCACGGAATATGCACACTATGCACACCTATCTTTTCTGGGCTTTCTCTGTAGTGCCCATGTTCCTTTTTAACTGTGGTCACTTTACTTCTAGAAGACAAAGCCCTGCCCCTGCAGAATGAACTTCCTATTTGTTGGTATCTACCTGACAGGCATCTCTCCCAGGAGGGACAGTGCTAGTTGCAAGGAGTGGCATTATGTGCTGCTCCAAAAGGCCAAACCATCTGCTCTTCCCTCATCCACAGAGACTGTCTGAACTGCCAGATGTTACAGTGTCCCTGAAAGTTCTCCTTGCTGAACAGCCACAGGCAGAACTACAGAAAGAGATGGCCTGTGGAGTTGAAAGGCTGGTGGCAGGGAGCAGCACCCACACTGGAGGCAACCCAGGGCAGCTCCTCGAGGATGGCTGCCATGCATTGTCTCAGAGCCAAGCTGCCACGCACCTCCAAGGTTTGCAATTCTCAGCCTCCAAGAAAGGACAATAAAGACTCAGAGGAGCTGAGGTCATCAAGGCTCAAGGACAGACCTGGGGCAAGCCACATAAGCCTTGCCAGCTCTCCCAAAGCCCCCAAGCACAGCTCCAGGGAAGCCCAAGCAAAGGACATGGGCTGTTGTCAGAGCAGGAGTGCCACCAGAGGAAGAGGAAACTAGACAGAACCTTTCTCCCAGGACCCCTGCTTCAGCCTGTAGGCCAAGTGACACTGTGGACCTGGGCAGCAAGGCAGCTCTGCTGTCTGAAGCCCCAGGCCCTTTATCACTTCTCTGCTACACATGCCTGCCCCAGCCTGAGGCCATACATCTGTTCTGCTCCTCAGAGCCTGATTCCAGAAACTCCAGGGGCGGGGGGTGATTTTTGTGTGGTGTTTGTCTGAGACCAGCATACCTCACTTACATACATGTCCAAGGTTTATCTATGTCGTAGCATCATAGGTCAAGGTTGGAGGAGGACAGGGTGGCACTGGTCCCTGTTTATTGCAGAAAAAAACCATAAACACAGATGCTTCACCATGTCTTCTCAGTCCTAGGATTCACAGGCGAGGACCAGTGTCTAGGATGTGGCTCTTCAGGCACAATCATTCCTTGTGGCCTGAGATTTCCTTGCTGATGTCATCTAGAGAGCCCACTGCCTGTGCTTGCCTCTGTTCTCAGAACTGACAGGTGGTTCAGCACTACCATCCAGCCACTCTGACCACCTTTCCACCTTCTTCTTCTAGGTCCCCAAGACTTGGGGTAATATACTGGGTAAGTCAGAACATCTCTCTTTCTTGAACCCTAACCTCCATTCTCTCTGCAAAGCCCCAATGCCACCTGACATCACAAGGACCAGCATGTAGACTGCGAATGCATGGAGCCTATATGAGCAGCTTAAATCAGGGGTCAGAAGGATTTTTCTCAACCTGCATAGTACTGGCATTTGAAGCAGAGTTGTCCATGTGACGGACCATGTATAGGGAAATGCCCTGAAGGCACAGCAATCTGTGGGGGCTAGAAGGCAGCCATGGGCATGTGACCAACATGGAGCAGGTGATAGAGCCCAGAACCAGGGGCAGCCAGGCAGGGGCCTCAGATTTACTGAGAGGGCAATTGGAAGCCATTCAAGAGTTTAAGCTGAAGAATGACCTTGACTGATTTATATTTCTAAAAGATTGCTCTCTTGTCTGACATTTGAAATGATATTTGAGATGTGCCTTGAAAGCACAGGTAGGATTTAGAGTGATGGGAAGGGAGCTACACAGGTGCTCAGAGCCGGACAATCCTGAAGGCAGGAAGGGAACAGGGGAGATGAGCAGCACCCCAGGTGAGGTAGAGGGGTCAGGGCTGGAACTGGGAAAGCCTCTGTAGCAGCAGGGAAGGAGGATGGGAGTGTGCAGGGTGTGGGAGTGGCTCCACGCAGCTCCTCAGAGCAATCGATAGGGCCAAGGCTGCGCTGGCAGTGTCTTTACATCATCATTAGACACCATTAAAGAATCAATAATTGGAATCAAGGGGAATCTTTGCAAAAGGTCATCTCCAACACTGCAGGGACAGATCACTCCAGGAGGAGCCGATCTGGGGCCCAGAGCCGGTACTCTCCACAGACATTTTCTGCTTCATTCAAGGAGTATAGTAGGGAATCAATTCACTCAGGGAGCTGGAAGGAAAGATCTCCCATGCCACCTTCCCTCTCCTGCTCCTCTCTCCTCCCTCCCTCCCTCCCTTTTTTCTTATCTCTAACACACTAACAGTTGTACCTGATAGGTCAGAGAACTCTATAGGCTGTGACCACTTCTAAAGGAGGCAGGGGTACTTGTGCCACACAAGGGCTGGGTCTCTTCATCCTCTAGAGAGGGATCACCAGGTGGCCAAAAGCCATGAAGGCCTTCAGCTCAGGTCTCAGGGTCCCTCAGGAGGAGAAGCACACCACACCCACCCCGAGAAGCATCCAAGTATAACCATGGTCTTTGGCTCTGGTTTTCTTCCACTTTATGTTGTCACCAAAAGAACAAGGTGTGGGTGGTTTCCTGCCTTTGTTAACGAACAAAAGAATGCATGCTGCAGAACAGAACCCAAGATCATGGGGACTGTTAGACACAGCGAAATGGAAACCAAGAGGAAGAAATGGTAGAGTGAAAAATACGAGCTGTCTCTTTAAACCCTGTGCTCTCAGTGCAGTCAGGGCAAATTCACTGTGTGTGGTCTCCCTCAGATAGAGAGAGGACAGAATCATTGCTGGAGGTGTCAGCTACAGCCACCGTGCCTGCCTTATTTGTAGAGAAAAATAAAATATGAACCTTCCCTGTGATCCACAGGCCCTTATATATTCTGCAAAGCCGCTTAAGCCTTAAATTACATGAGCAATGTCACAAGCAGCCCTGTCGTAAGGTGGCTCTGCACCTGTCTGGCAGAGGAATGTGGCTGCTAACCTCCACCATCAGCATCTTGTTTGTCTCTCTTATTAAAAGGAAGGATGGAGACCCCTGTGGGACCCTCTCCTTTCCTACTGAACACAGACAACATCATCCACGTGCCCCGGAACTGTGAATTTGGCTCTGCCCAGGGACAGTCCTAAGCTGGTCTTCTCTGCAGGTCAGATCAGCCTTGCTCTGCCCTTGGATTCTGAAAAGTGCACTCCAGGAAAATGCCTGAATTCTAGTTGCAACCTGCTAACTTGTCCTCACCTCTCACACTTCACAAGAGCCTGTTGGTTTATCGATGCTTCTGTCCACACCCTCAAACCAGAGGTATGCCGAAGCATCCAGCCTCGCTGCAAGGAAGAGGTTCAAGGACCTCGGAGGAGGCCAGAGGCACCTCAGCACTCGACACAGAGGCTCTTGTGTCTGGCTGTAGCACTCACCCAAACAGAGATATGTCTCTTTAGAAAAGGAAAGAGAGGTTTAAAAAAAAAAAAACTGGGAGGGGGCAATCATTTTCTATAGTGATGTAGCCACTGTCAAGATGCCCAAATTCCACCAGGCATGGTGGCACATACCTTTAATCCCAGCACTCGGGAGGCAGACGCAGGTGGATCTCTGTGAGTTCGAGGCCAGCCTGATCTAATAAGAGAGTCCAGGACAGCAAGAGCTACACAAAGAAACCCTGCCTCAAAAAAGTAAAAAACAACAACAAAAAAAAAAAACTTTTAAAAAAATGCCCAAATTCCAATAAATACCTCTCACCAATGCCCATGCAAGCCATCTTAATTAAACTCAGTGGCTCACACACACACCAATGCTCATGCAAGCCATCTTAATTAAATTCAGTGGCTCACACAGAGAGAGAGACATGAAAGGGAGAGAGAGAGAAAAGAAGAAGAAGAAAAAGAAGAAGAAGAAGAAGAAGAAGAAGAAGAAGAGAGAAGAGAGAAGAGGAATCTTATCAAAATACACTATATGTATTTACATGCATGAAGTCACAAATAATGATGATAGACCCAGGAAAGCAGCTTCTTGGACCATGCAGACCCAGAATCTAGACTTTACATCCCAACACAGGTCAACATAGGTCAACCTATCTGTTCCACATGTGGCCCACTGATATCAGGGATCTTGACAGCCTAAGGATGGTAGAGGGCTCTGGTCCCTTCCCCTCCTGGCCCCACTGGCCCTGTGGAGTCCTGCAACTCACACACTGACCTCAAAAGATGGGTCCTGCAGATGAGGCCCCTGGGATGCAGTGGTTGTAGAACTCCATTTCATTGAGGGTAGTTCTCTCTAGTCTTTTGTTCCAGTCAAACCTGTGAACATCACTGTAGGGTGTGAGCAGCAAAACCCTGTCGGAATAGTATGGGCCACATCCAGAGTTACTCGAAAGAGATTTGGAAGTGAGGTCTTAAACATGCTCACTCTTGGCAATGACTGAAGACCTCTAGCTTGGTGATATTTGTTCACAATCTGTAAACTTTAGAGGTCTGGGGTCAGTTTTTACTGGTGGGAATAGTTCCTGAGCCCCCAAAGTAGCACTGGGCACTCAGCCCATGGTTAGAAGGCTCAGCTAAGAAACAGAGACACACTGACTACTAAGCAGGCTCACATGCAAAATAATCACCTTGCAAATGTCATCTTGTTAAAAGTCTTGAGACTTTACAATGGAGATTAAATGTCCATGTGAGTTTGAATAGGAACACTGAAACGCCTGAACTTAACAGCCATAGCCCACCCCAAGATGCTCCAAGATGCCTACAGAGAAAAGGTGGATGGACTTTGCACCACATTTGTGCACGGAAGTAACCACCATCTTCAACCACGAGGCACAGTCTGATAAGCTATGAAAAACTTACTGCCTGTGAACTTGGCTAATTAAATGCAGGCACAGAGACCAGCGGGATTCTTGCACTATAACAGAGACACCTGGCTCACGATAGTGTCACACACCAGAGCAAGGTGCCTTGCTACGATACATAGAAGAGAGACATGTGAGATGAGCATGGCCTCTTGAAGAGCATCCATCTGTGTCACGAGTTTGGCTCAACACCACTGTTCCAGCTGTGTTGCCAAAACTTTGGCACTGCCTTTGGCTTTGACAGCCTTGCCACAGACTTGTAACCTGGCACCGATCACCTGCAGTGACTCTTGGCATTTGTGTTTACTCTTTGCTGTGACTCCTAGCATTTCCAAGGCCTCATCAACTTTTTCACCTCTACATAACCTAATTCAGCTGTTAGGAGTTATCCTGTGTGATTTGAGTGTTGTGAAAATAGTAACTGGAAGTTAAAATGGAATAAAGGACTTATGATGGCTACAGTCACAGTGACCAACCAAGTGAGAACAGGAGCAAAGCCAGTGGAACACTGTAGCATCAGTAAATCTGATGACCTGGCTTGCTTTTTGGCTGTCCTTGTTTGCTTTCTGTCACTGTGATAAACACCATGAAAGGATTTATTTCAGCTTACCAGTAACAGTCCATGATCAAAGCAAGCTGAGGCAGGAACCTGGACAGGGAACTGAAGCAGAGACCACAAAGGAATACTGCTTACTGGCTTGCTTCCTCTGGCTTGGTCAGCTGTCTCTCTTACGCAGCCCATGCCTGTCTGCATGGTGATGGTACCACCCACAATAGCCTAGGTCCTCCTATATTAATCAGCAATCAAGAAAATGCCCAGGAGCTGGGCATGTGGCCCTCCTATATTAATTAGCAATCAAGAAAATGCCCAGGAGCTGGGCATGTGGTGTGCACCTTTGGTCTCAGTACTCAGGAGGCATAGGCAGGTGTATCTCTGTAAGTTTGAGGCCAGCCTGGTCTCGCAGTGAGTTGCAGGACATCCAGGTCTATAGTACAGAAAGAGACCCTGTCTCAAAAAGAAAAAGAAAAGGAGGGGGGAGAGGCCCCAGATATGCCTGCATGCCAATCTGACAGAGGCAATTTTTCAGTTCAAGTTCCCTTTTTACAAATGACTCTAATGTGTATTAAATTTACAAAACACAACTAACAGTGATGCTGCTCTCGAAGGAATGATCTTCAAAGAGGAGATGTAGCTGGGGTGAGGCACAAGTTCCCTGGCTAGAGTTCCATGACTACCCCAGGGTCATGGAACTAACCACAAACTACCTCTTTCTAGGAACCATAACACATCCTCTCTCCCCACTCCCATGGCCCAGCCGGTAGTTTCTATAGGTGATTATTTCAGCTCTGGGGCCCTTCAGTAAACAACAGGAGCATGGTCCCAGACCCCCATGATCCTCCACATAGCATTGCCTCTTCATGTACATGTTTGTGTACTCACAGCCCTGGAGACATGTCCTGACTTGTAGCAGAGATGGATTCCTTGGTAAAGGCCTATAGACTCTAGTGTCTTTCCTCTCTGGAACCCCAGGAGCTTTGCCCATTTGCACCTATACTGTCCTCTCATAGGTGATCCCAGATGGCTCCAGTGAGACACAGTGTCCTGGGCCCTCTGAGGATTCTGTGCAGTGAGTGGTTTCAAAGTGCAGTCACAAAAAGAGGAAATACCACCAAGAGCTACTGCAGAAGAGCCTCTGAGGGACATAAGCAGGTCCCATGTGGCTTTATTTCAAAGTAAGAAAGGACTTTCCCCCTCCCCCTCGGGTCCTTCCGGAATATGCTTCTTCCCCAATAAGCCAGACCCCTATCCAGCAGGCCATGCATCTCCATTTGTCTAGCTGTCTCTGCTGAAGGAACAAAAGAAAGGAAGCAAATTGGCCGTTTTAGAAGACAAGAAGGCCACAAGGCAATGCTGACATGCTAATAACTGTCTTTGCTAGTTTGCATTTGCCTCCAACTCTGAGACCTTCTTTTTACTTTAAATTTCCAAGGTACACATACATTTGTGAACAAGCATACATACAGGCATGTATATGTAACACAAATGCATACATGAGCACATAGGCACACCGATATGTTTCACACACACACACACACACACACACACATACACACACACACACACACACACACACACACACACACACACACACGGAGGGGGAGAGAGAGAGAGAGAGAGATGTACAAAGGCAGACATATGTAAACTCATTCGCACATACCAGCTAACAGTGCATTCATTTACATGCACGTGTGCACACAACGATGCCTGCCAGAAATGTGTGTATACTATACGTGTACACACAGTGAGGACTATCTCGTGGCTGGAGAGATTCACAACTGGGTTTTTACTCTGGGTCTGCCCTGTCGATGACCTGCTGCTGTGAACCAGCTTCCTGCCACACATCAGGAAAAAGAAATATGGAGCCATTATCACACCATTAACTCAGAGCTAATGGGCCAGGTTCATCACCCCTTTTTTCTGATGCGAGGTAACTGCACAGACCTGCTCCATCTGAACTGTGACTCATCGGCTTGGCCACAAATCAGCCGTGCTAGACAAAAGAAACAGAGGAGGGCCGCTTCCCCTAAACATTGATTGTGAACAGCGGCTGTGTACGGCAGGCAGGAGTGAGGGCCTGAGAACAATCTACAGTAAGGTCAGGCCCCCCAGAAAGCTGCCTGAAGAGCATTTGGTTTCTATGTGAAGCTCCCTTTAGTAAGTGTGCACCTAGAATGTTTATCACTCTAAAGGCAACAGAACCTGGGAGAATGGAGCCTAAAAGTGAGGCAGACTAAAGTCTCGTGCGACAGCCAACTTTAGTCAAAGCACCAGACAATTTATACTCTGGGGGGTTAAGAAAGGACGCATGGGTAAAGTTCTCATGAGTTCAAGCTGTGTACAATCACAAGGACAAGCTGCATGTGGCAAAAACATGTTTTTCCATAGAGGCACAGAAACAAATAACAATAGCCACTTGCCATGAGTAATCTGAAGTAAACTCAGTCACCTGGGAGAGGTACAGAAGCACATTCCAAGAACAATTCTATTTTTTGAAGAAACTGAGGTCACAGGACTGTTTTGCCATTTCCTTGGAGTTTTCTCACAAGCACTCAGAATTCCTCCCATACAACTCCATTCTTGGACCCCAAAATTCTGGCACTACTTGTCAGGCATACATAGGTTAAAGGGTAGCATAATCCTGTGCCCTTGGGCTCTGAGAAAGTCTCCAATTCCCTAAGCTTCTGTTCCCTCAGAAGCCAAGGGAGACAGGAAAGGACAGGGGGGGTGGCAGGAGGAGAGAGAGATAGAGACAGAGAGACAAAGAGAGACAGAAACAGAGGCAGACAGAGAGAGAGAGAGAGAAGAGACAGGAAGAAAAGAGGTCCCAGAGCTGCCTTGCATCACACAGGGACACAGTTAGGAGGCACCATCTATGAATGGGTACACAGCCCTCACCAAACCCCAAAATCTGCCAGAGCCTTGATCATACTTAGACTTCCAGCCTTCAGAGAAGTGGAAAGTGAATCTCTGCTGTCTGGGAGTCCACACCTGCTCCCCAGCATGTACATGCACTCCCCTCCCCTTCCCACCTCTGCCAAAGCACTTAGGATGGTTAATGTCATCTTTACACAATTATCTAGGACACAAGCTTCTAGATGTGCCTGTGAGAAAGTGTCTACATTAGGTTAACTGAGGTGAAAAGACCTAGTTAGCTTACCTGGGCAGCATCATGCCACAGGATGGAGTGCAGGGCCAAATAGCACCAGCAACCATCACTCTCTGCCTCCTGATTGCAGACACAAAGTGATCAGCTGCTGCAGGCTCACACAGCCTCCCACAGCCATGATGCCCCAGCCATGGAAGACTAGTACTCTTGAGTCATGAGCCACAGACACACCCCTCCTTCTTTGTTTTTGGATGGGCATTTTATGACAACAACAGAAACAACTGATCTGGCATGGAAGCAGACCAAGCCAGCAGACAAGGGTAAAGAGGGGTGGGCCATGGTGGTCCCTCACTGTGACTGAGTGCTGAGCTGGTGCTGTGGCCTCTGTAAGAAGCTTTACACATCAGAGAGATGGGCAGGACAGAAAGGGAGCAGAAACACAAACACACAGCCCCCTCAAGCCTAACTGGGGTCCTGAGGCCTTAGGGTCCAGATCACGCTGTACGGACCAAGTCAAGGCCAGCAGTCACTTGCTGGGGTGTATTGCAAAGCTGGATGGAAGTAAGGTCTCTGAATTCTGCCTCCTCAGCATCCCAGAAACATCATAACAATCTTATGTTCTCCTGGCCCCCACAGCCCACCACTTCTGGGGCCCTGATTGGCAGTTGGGGCCACCTGGTTAGTATTGGCCAGTATTCCTTGTCCTGGTTGGAGATTTTTCCATAATAAATATGTATTGATGAAACCCACTGACCCTCGCATTAAGAAAAGCAGCCCTTGGTGTGTTTTCCTTTCTTCTGAAGTGACAAGTGTTCTCCTAGGCCTTCTGGACTCCCATAACCTGCCCTGTTCTTAAACTCAGAGGCCAGGCACATGGATAGCATGGCTCAGAGTAGCCAAGTCTGACTTTAGAATGGCAGATGAGGTCTGACTTTGCAGGCCTTTCCATTTGGTCACTAAAACAAAACCTAGAAGCATAGTGCAATGGCTGGCCTCCTGTGGATGGTCACTCCTGAGCTCTCCCAACTCAGGGTGTTTCCCGGGAAGCTGTATCATATGGGGATCAGAATGGCACCATTGTACTGGGGAGTGGGCGAGGCTGTCTCTGGGCAAAACCTGCCCCTCTGCGTGGCCTCACTTGAGAGCCCTGCTCAGGACAGAACAGACTATGTGGCCATGAGGACAAAAGCAAGGCAGAGGCTGCCCCATGATTCTTGGGACAGAGCCCAAACCCAGGACAGTCCCCTCCACCCCATCTCCCAATCAATATCTGCAGGTCATCCCAGGTTAGAAGGGAAGGGACCCAGGTGGGAAGCAGGATGCTTGCCGTCATGTGAGCTATCCAGGTTGCTCTCCTGATGACACGTGGCCTGTAACCGGTAAGCCATATCCTCTGCAGCACAGTCATGCCTGGAAGGGCAGCCAGGAGGGAATCTGTGCTGCCAAAGCCATCTCCAGCCCTGCCGCTTCCCAACAGTGTGACCCTGTGAGTTAATTAACCTCCGGGAGCCTCAGTTTCCTCAACCGTAAAAGGACCATTATGCCATTTGCTGCCCAGGGCGGTTGAGCAAACAGATTCATCAGTGTGAACTGTGGGCTCTCTGTCTCAGAAGTTTTCAGCACCCTTGGAGTCACCCCCAACCTTCTCGGAAACATCACTTCAGACTTCCTACCCCATCGCCCTCAATCTACCATGTTCTAGAAACTTCTGTGCATCACTCGGCTAAGTGGGGCAGGACAATGTAACCATGACTTCCCATTGAGGTGTTTAGACTGGAAAGAGAAGGAAGACTGGCCTGCACTGCTCCAGGGGTCCCTGAGCAGTAGTACAGTCCTCCCTTCTGCCCCTATCTAGTGAGCATCACACTAGCCTCTGTAAAGACTATAGTGTGGAGCCTGGAGCATCATAAATGCAGAGTACACTGGCCATTTCCACTGTGTAAGAAAAAGATAGCATGGACTTTCCCCAAATTTCCATTCTGGCCCCCACCTCTCCTTCTAATTTAGCCATTTCCTAGGCTTGGCGTGTCACTGTGTATTTACATTCGTTTTATGCAAGGTACTTCTCATAAGCCAAGTTAAACCCTCAGTAAAATGAAGCTAGCAAAACACAAATGAACACACCAGACAGCTTCCCATGTCCCCAGCCCTGCCAAGTGCTCATGTCTTCCAGAGGGGTTCCCATTGATCACCCTGCCCTCCCTGACCCCTGGCCCCTGACCTCTATCCTCCCAGAGGAAAGACACATCAGCAACTTTCCTGCTGCCATCCATAAACCTTGCTGAGTTAGACCCTCATCCTTCTTTCTGATTAGACCTTCCGCTCCGTTTGTCATCTGTCCGGGTGATCTACTTCCTTCCAGTCTGTCAAGTTGCCCCATAACCTCGTTCCCAGGGACTTCAATCTCTCAAAACCGGACTCAGATTTATTGTGAAGAACGTCCCCAGAATAGGAATTGCCTTGTCGGCCTTTGCAGGAAGATCAAAGTCCACAGAGCCCCTCCCCGTGGGCTGCTCAGCTGCCTCCCTGGCACCAGCCCCAGAGAACTCCATGAGCCACAGTGACCCTGACACCACGGGTGGGAACTAACAGACAGTGAGGGTCACAGGGCACATGGCAGCAGGGTCACACATCAGCTACCAGGGGAGCCCCCAAAACCAAGAACAGCAGGACCAAGCTCAGAAAGGCTATAACCTTGCCGTGACCTTGCTCCATTTCCAGCTGAGAGACCCATACTATTGGAAGCACAAGTGTGTGGCATCCAAGACCAGCAGAATTTGCTCATTCCTCTCCATGAGTCAATAAGATGCTCTGGAAATGGACTTCATTCTGCCCAGATGGCTCTGAGCTGATGTGACCTCATCCTCGGAAGCCATACAACATCAGAGATGTCAATGGGAACAACTGGCACATCGCAGCTTGCTAGCATTGTCAGCTGGTGAGCCAGGTGTCTTGCTCCCTGGGGCTGGGTGGAAAGGTGTGCTGGCTAGGTTTATGTCAACTTGACACAAGCTAAAGTCATCTGAGAGGAAGGATCTCAACTAAGAAAATGACTCCATAGATCAGGTTGTAGGCAGGCCTGCAAGGCATTTTCTTAATTAGTGATTAGTGGAGAGGGCTCAACCCATCATGGGTGGTGCCATCGCTGGGCTTGTGGTCCTGGGTTCTATAAGAAATAAGGCTGAGCAAGCCAGGAGAAACAAGCCAGTAAGCAGCACCCATGGCCTCTGCATCAGTTCCTGCCCTGTTTGAGTTCCTGTCCTGGCATCCTCCAATGATGGACTACAATGTGCAAGTATAAGCCAAATAAATCCTTTCCTCACCATCTTGCTTTTTGGTGATAGTGTTTTTATTGCGACAATAGAAACCCAACTAAGACAGAAGGCTGGCCTCAGTTTATCCACCACATAGACCCTTCCAGATCTAGACAGTTGATCTGCATGCCCCTGTACCTCGCCACCCCCAAGGCTTGATACAAAGTACCTCTAAGAGTTGTTGAACAGATGGACAGACAGATGAGGGGGGTGTGTATGGTAGATGAATTATATATGACATTTTTCATTTTCCTTGAGAAATAATAAAACCACTGGACAGTTGCCCATGGCACCTTTCTTAGCTATTTTTCTATTGCTGTGAAGAGACACATGGCCAAGGCAACTTATAAAAAAATATATTTATAGGGGGTCACAGTTCCAGAGAGCTCGATATAGGTTTTCTGCCACTGACTCACTGCCTCCTCTGCCCAGATCAAGGCCACCTTCACTACTGCCTAGATCCAGGCCTCCTCAGCCATCGCTACTGCTGCTGGGGAAGCCGAGACACACACTCACACACATATACACACACTCATTTAAGGATTTCTCTGTGCTTAACACTACCAGTCACCACCCCCAACCTTGTGACAGTGGGCCACTAAATTTAAGGTGCCTTGCTACTAGTCCTCCTCCCACCACAGAGCTGTCAGGCCCTCCTTCTCACCTTGGGGCTGTGGATGTGGGAAGAGAAAATGGCAGCAGCTCCAGTCAGTGCCTCAGTGGGAGCTGTCCATGGTGACTAAATCTGCCTCAGCCAACTCTTTCCTGCCGCCTTCATGGGAGCTGTCCATGGTGATTATTCCTGCTTCAGCCAACTGCCCTACGAAAACCAGACACCTTTCCTGCCTCAGAAAGCCTGCTGCTGCCACTGCCATGGAAGCTGTCCGCGACGATGGCCTTTCCTGCTTCAGCCCACTGCCTTCACAATGGACTCTTTGTAAATTCTGGACACATTGTAAACGTTATTACCCCTCAAGGCAGAAAATCGCTTCAACCTCTGCCTGAGAAAGCTCCAGCAGCCCAGCCCCCCACCACCCCCCCACCTCTGTAACTGCCATCTCCAGGCCCTCAGTAGGACTCATCCCAGATTATGCAAATTTGGGATGAGAAGTCAGGACAAAAAAACACCAATCCCTGAGCATCCCCCAGCTCAGGCTTCAAATCCTACCAATCCCCACTCTGGAGATCCCTGTTCCAGAAAGCTCTGCCTCCTAAGAAACCCTATATAAAGGCTGTGTCTGCACAGTTCTCTGCTGTTTTATCGCCGAAGCAGAGGCAGCCACTCCTGGATTCATCTCTCCTCTCTTGGATTCTTCTCTCCAATAAATCTCTTTTAAGAGAGTTACTACATGCTATGACTCTTTCATTAGAAAAAGGAGGAGAGGAGGCGAAGGAAAAGGAATAAAGCTCAGGCTCCAAGGCTCCACAGTTCCACAGGGTTTAGGGGAAACCCTTCCCTGGGAGCTGCATCTCTTTTCAGAGCTGAGGGGTTCCTGGGCTCCCATGTCTCAGGATACTCTTGTGACACTGTCCCACCTCAGGGCTGGGATACCTTTCCAGATCCCAGAGTTGTCGACACCCTTCCATCTGAGGACTGGAAGGCAAGCTACATCACCCACAGAAAGCAGACAAGCAACAACACTAGAGTACATGGTCATGGTGGGCAGCATAGCAGCAGGCAGGCAGGGAATGTGCTGGAGCAGTAGCTGAGAGCTCACATCTTTATCCATAAGCACAAAGCAGAGAAATGGGGGTTGGGGGAGCAATAGTGAGCCATGGAGGGAGGGAGGAGGGAGGGGAGGGAGAATGAACTGGAAATGGCATGGGCTTTTTGGAACCTCTGGGCCCACACTAGTGAGACACCTCCTCCCACAAGGCCATACCTCCTCATGCTTTGTAAACATCCCCATCATCTGCAGGCCCAGCTTTAAAACATGAGTGAATGGAGACCAGTCTCATTCAATCCACCACA
This sequence comes from Acomys russatus, assembly GCF_903995435.1. Lineage (NCBI taxonomy): Eukaryota > Metazoa > Chordata > Mammalia > Rodentia > Muridae > Acomys > Acomys russatus. The sequence continues at coordinate 42,298,668 of NC_067137.1, read as the reverse complement.
ACGACCCTGCTAACTCCTTTTGTCCTTTCTAATTGGTCATAATTGGCATGTCCTTGGTGGTCCCACCACCCAGAGGGATTTAGATCCTTAGCATCCCCACAGAATACCAGAGGACTTTGGTGACCTAAACGTGAGGAACACACTTTTTGTGCCTTTAGATCCTGCTTGGGACCTTCCTAGTACATGACATTGGGAAAGTCAGTCATCACCCACATCCTGTAACTGGGACAGTAATCCCAGAGCGACTGAGGATAAGGAACAGAGGAGACCCTGGGCTAGCATGCATGGCCTGTGTTTCCAGCAAGTTCCATGGCTCATCCTTGCCACTGGTGGTTTTGAAATCCTGGGATCTGCCATGCAAGGTGTAGACACTAGGGTGGGAGGCTGCTCCAGAGGCAACATTGAGACGAATGAGAAGCATACATGCACTGCTGCTGTTATACTAGAAGACAGTAAACCTCCTTAGAACACATGCTGCATGGGGGTAGGGAACTCTATCTTTGGTCTAGGTCATGTGGCAAAACTGAGAACAGGTAAGACTCTGCCTGTGGAAGCTCAGGGCTCTGTAGCCTTCTCTCTGGCCTGGCCCGCCTCCTCATCTGAACTATTATCTCCTCAGCTGTAAGAACCCTTGTGCCTTGGGGGACCATGAACGCACACGATGCTGTGGCCTCCTCAGCTTACCTGTCCACTGAGGACCTCTTTCCAGAGTACTGCTTTAAAGTCAGGAAATAGTGCTTCTTCCTGGTCCCCAAGGTGTTTCCTGACCCCAACACCTTCAGCCTTCCTAAGGCCATCCTCCATAGCCCAGGCCTCTTTCCAAGGAGCAACCAATATTCCTGTCCTCGTATATATTAAAATAAGTAAATGGAACTTTTGAACAGAGTGTGTGTGTGTGTGTGTGTGTGTGTGTGTGTGTGTGTGTGTGTGTGTGTGTGTGTAGGTACATGTATGTATGGGTACATGTGCATATGTGTGCCCATGCATGTGGAGACAGCTGTTGCTCCTCGGGTGCCATCCAACTTGATTTCGGTGGCAGACTCTTAATGGCCTAGTGCTCACCAAGAAGGCTATGACTCAAGGATCTGCCTGTCTTCATCTCCCCAGAGCTGGGATTACAAGACCATGTTAACCATTCTCTGCTTTAAAAAAAAAAATTTAGCTGGGCGTGGTGGCGCACACCTTTAATCCCAGTACTCAGGAGGTAGAGGCAGGCGGATCACTGTGAGTTTAAGGCCAGCCTGGTCTACAAAGTGAGTCCAGGGCATCCAAGGCTACACAGAGAAACCTTGTCTTGAAAAATCAAATAAATAAATAAAAATAAATAATTAATAAAACTAGCATGTTATATTGTTTGAAAGCTTCATACATTCATACAATGTATTTTAATCATATCCATCCCATACTACCTTCCTCCAGCTCCTCCTTGTGTCCCCCAACTCCACCTCTCTCCAAACTTCTGGGTTCCGGTAATCTCTCAGGTTGTCACACTTTCATAGCCAGCCGTTTATCAGTTGATCCCTCTCCAGTCCCACGATAAATTCTTAAACAAGTGAAAAGCTAGAGGATTTGGGCCTAAGTCCTCTTGTCTCTTTGGTACCCTCAAGCCAGTCTCACCTATTACTGCATGCTGTATACCCATGACCCATTGCGCACTGGGCTACAGTCCTTACTGGCCCTAGCTCCTTGTAGGGCCTCACTCCTGTCACTGAGGCTCAAGCATGCTGACTTACCATGGTCTCTCCATCATCATTCCTCCCCACTGCAGCCACACTAACCTCGGATGTCTCCTTCTCTTAGGACTCTGCTAAGATCATGCAGATTAGGCAAGGTGACAATGTTACCTAACTGTCATCCACAAGAGGACCTCTGAATTTTTGTCCTGCACCATCATGAAGTACAAGAGGGACAGGAGTAGCATGGAAGACCCCTGCCACAGAGAGGACAGTGAAGACTCAGGGAGAGGGTGACCACTGTCAGGCTTCAGTATTCAGGAAGGGGCATCATTTTGTAGTAGATGCCTGTTGTATGCAGTGACTGGAGACAGGTATGGAAGAAGACTGGCCCGTCAGACACTTGTAGCCTCATTGAGAAGCAGAGCTTCCCTGTAGGGCCATACAACATGGCAGAGGAGAGAGCTCACTCGGCTAGGTGGTGTGTGCCCTGGGAGGCTCTTGGTCCTCTATCTGCCACTCTGAGCCTTACAACCTAGCTCCTTCATGGCATCTTCAAGACGGCTTCCATGCAACGTGTTCAGACTTCCCTGCAGGACAACCTAGAGGAGGTTCGTGAGCAGCAGCATTTCTCACATACCTCGGTAACATAGAAGGCCTAGCGTATTTTTTTATTTTTAATTATTTATTAAAATTTGCTATTTGATCACTTCATGCATGTATAAAATGTGTTCTGATTGCTATCCCCACACCTCTTGCCTTTCTCCCACCTCTCCAATCCATCTGCTTCCAACATTCATGTCTTTTGTTTTGTGACTCACTTGAATTTAAACATGATCATCTGTGTGGCCATGGAACTATTCACTGGAACCCAGGAAGGTTCATCCGTGGATACACAACTGAAAACAATGAATTCTGATCCTCTAGACCTTGTCAGTAGCCAATAGTTCAGTAGTAAAGATTATAGCCCACAAGCACTTCACCATTCATGGCTGACTGTTGACAAGGCCAGTCATGTGTAGGCCCAGTGCCAGTAAGAGGAGCTACTATGAAGCCAAGGTTGCAGTGTCATGCCCAGGGATGGCATTTCACTGCTCTTGTCTCCCTCCTCCTGCCCTTACATTCCTGCCTGCCTGCCTCTGTAATGTATCCTGAGCCTTAGATGGGGTAATATAAAAGTCCTGCTTAGGACTGTCCTCTCAATTGTCACTTATTCTCAGCATGTGGGCACCCACACGTCTCAGCATTCATCCTCAGACAGGCTTCTACATCTGGGGGTACAAAAATAGATAGTTAGAAGGCAGTTTGATGCTATATTGACTTAGTTAAGCAACAGTAGTAAGTCCCCCTCCTAGAGGCCATGACCTCCCAAAGCATGAGCTTTTGACTGGGTTTATACTATGAGCTCTCTCCTATAGAGTAGCCTCGATTCCAATCAGAGAGCAGTTGGTTAACCCCACCACTGCACACCACTGTTCACAGCATTCTTCCAGAGTATTCCCATCCAAATGGTATCAGGTAAATATGATCATTGTTCAAATGAGTCTATGTCTCCCTTCTCTGTGAGAAGCATGTAGGATCATGACCTTTTGAATTTTCCTGGCTTCTTGGTCCTGGAGAAGCAGTTCTCAGCACTCCCAAGACCTCCTGCTCTGTGTCCCATCAACATGTGCATTGTTTCCATGCTACAAAAGCAGATCTAGCTAGACCTCACAGGATGATGGTTGGTAGAAGAGTGGTCCTGTGGCAGCTGGAGCTTTCCCAAAGAGTAGCAGACAATAGAGTATCCTGAACCAGAGGCCTGGAGATTTCCCCAGATACAGAGACAAGGAGGGTCAGTAAACTGATGCCAGTAAATAATTAATGGCTCTGGGTACTAGAACCAGACAAGCTTCATGTGCTTTGAATAGCTTAAAAAAATCTGTTTGCTTAGTGAATCTTTAATAAATGCACATGTTTAATGTATAAAATAATACAGGTGGTGCTGGAAAAAGAAAATGTGGGCAGGGGCTGAGGAGAGGGATGACTGAAGAGAGGGAGGGAGGGAGGGAAAGGAAGCCTCAGGTTTTCTAGAACTTCCCTGAGGTACAGCTCTTCTCACAGCACACCACTCATGTATTCTGCCTGCATTTTATCCTTCAGTGTCTCTGAGGAGTCTAATTACTGGGGATTTCATTATTGTTTGCCTACACAGGCTATTTTTATCCCATTTGTTTATTTTAAGCAGTTTTGAATATTTCCAATCATATTGGAAGGATTATTTGTGGTGTGGGTATCAGAACTCTGAAGTCAAGCCAGGGCCTGGTGCCTGACAGGTGCATGGCCTACCACTGAGAAGCACTACCAGACCCCTCCAGGCACATCTGACAGTGAGGCTCTGTAAGTTGGTGGCAGGCTTTTATTTGGAGGTGAGAAGGAGCCCCAAGTGTCACAATTAAACATCTTTACTCCAAGGTACCAACATTCCATCAGTCCTGCTCCATGTGAACTCACATTGTTCTCTCAAGCTCTTCAGAGAAGAAGGAAGGGCTTTTGGCCTCTCCACAGAGTGGAGCACCAGCTGCCACTACTGGTGCCTCGCAAGGCAGGTCTACCTGGGATTGACCTCTGCTGTGACACCCCTGTACCCAGCATCCTTTCTGCTTCTCCAGTCTGCTCCATCAGATGCGCACACCGTTCATACCCGCTGAGCGAGAACTCCTCCTCCAGCCCCGACAGTGCTGTAGACATCTCCTAAAACTCATGTGCTGATGGCTCCTCTCCCAGCTCATCTTAAAGAGATCTTGGGGAGGAAGGAGATAAATATTGCTCCCAATCTGTCATCTCAAGACAGAGTCTAGCCCTCTTGTGCAAACAAAAGAGAGCTGACAGGTGCAGAAGCCTGCTCCCAGGGAGCAGGAAGGGAGAAGACAGTGTCTATAGGGATCGAATGCAGCATTCAAGGTGCCTGGGACTAAAAAGATGAGAGCCCCATGAATGAGGGACAGGATCTCATCAGCTGGGGTCCTTCTGGGAAAGAAGGGAGGGAAAAGATAGAGAAGAACTTACCATGAACACTTGGGTCCACGTGACACCAGGGGTTTGCTGTAGTTTTCTGAATGAGAATGTAGAAAACTGTTTTGATTGATAATCTATCTGGGTAGATGTCCTAAATCTTCAAACACCTTCCCTAACTGCCATGATACAATGCCCGATGTCTCCATAGCAACCTGAGCACATACGTTGTCATATGTTACACGGGCATGTTTAATGGCATGCGTGTGAGAGCAAATCTAGACAGGAGCCTTCTGTGGTCTTGAGTCCTTAAATTCTCTCCCCTATAACATGCTTCCTGTGAGTGTCAGACAGAGGATAGCATAGCCTCACACATGGGCCCAGCATCAGAAAGCAGAGAAATCTTTGGACTTACTGAGAGAGAGTCAGAAACCCCATTGATTAGCCAAGCATTTGGTTCAGCATGACCCTGAATTCTCTCTCACTTCCTGTACTTGCAAAGAAAGGGGCATTACTATGAGGTTCAGAGAGGCAACTGAGGCACGGAGAGCTCTGATGTTGGGATGAAGGATGCGACCTGGATTTGAACCTGCATCCGTGTGGCCCAAAGGCAGAGACATCACTGCTGTCTCCTAACACCGTAGAACACCACACAGACACCACCGGGGGCTACACTCACATCATACCAACAGCAAGCTAGAACAATGCTAGAGCCACACTGGCACCAAACACATAACACACTACTCATGCTAATCTCATGCCAACACTATGTTAGCCATGCCAATGCCATGCTAGCATCACACTAACCATGTCAACCACATGCTAGCACCACATGAACCATGCTCACTTCACACTAGCACCACACCAACCATGCTCACCCCACACTAGCACCACACCAACCACACTAACCCACACACTAGCACCACACTAACCATGCTCACACACACATTAGCATCACACTGACTACGCTCACCCACACACTAGCATCACACCATCACGCTCACCTACACTAGTACCACACTAACTATGCTCACCCCACACTAGCACCACACTAGCCATGCTCACCCACACACTAGCACTACACTGAGCACACTCACTCCACACTAGCACCACACCAAAGCCAACAATATGTAGCAAGCCCTGCAGAAAACCATGCACCAGCTTTACAAGAGAGCACTGACACAGATGTGCTGGGGCCTACACGCTGCGTACGAACCAAATCTTAGTTTTGTTCGCACACAGGATATGAATGGAGGGATAACTGTGGCACCTAGAGTGATAAATTGAACTCCTCACACATGTCCCAGGACAAAGTTCCTCATCACAGTATGTGACAACAGACACAAAGTCCTCAGTGTCTAAATACCCTCCTGGTACTGGAAAATACTTCCGCCAGGTGCTACCATGTACCAGCCGAGCTCAAAGGAAGTAGCAGTAGCCTGGTTAGAGCCATTAGAACTATGACCTCCGCATACTATGGGTAGTGACACACCTGTGTTTCTTTCATGTTTCCCCAGCAGAAATGTTCAGTCGGTCCAGAGCAGCCACCACCATCCGGGCCCTGGTTGGCACACACTGTTCCCAGAGCTGTGGCTGACAGGACTTCTCCAGGGTCTCTTTTGTTTGCTCATTCTCACTCTTTCTTTGCCATGCCAGTGCCTCCGTCCACTTTAACAGGGAGGTAGACGGTCCATGTGCAGTGGCTTGTGGGGTCCTCATGTATTGACCCTCCCATCCCAGGCACAGGGTGGGTGATCATGGGCAACTCCGCCTCTTGACGACATGGCACACAATAATAGTGTAAAGCCACACACGCCCAGGCACAAATGCTCAGAGCCAGAGGCAGAGAAGCGGGTGTACAGGCTGGTTTGTGTTAGAGCTGACAGCCTGGTGTGATGATTTCATAAGGCAGCTTCCAGGATGTTTTATGGAGAGGACCTGGGTAAAGGTTCTATGGGCCCTCCCCGTTGTCTCTTGTCTGTGAGCCTGCAATCATAGTCAACTAAGAAGGCTTCTTTAAAGCAGGGAATACATTTCCCCGACCTTGCAAGCACAGTCTGACTTGCATTCTGGCTGGGCCTGGGGACTGTTGGCAACAATAAGCTTGCTCCTAGGGACCCATAGCCATCTAGGACTAGGAACCACTATGCAGGGTACCAACCTTCAGCTTTATCTCCTCTCCTCCCTAGAGAGGTGGGGGCTAGAGAGAGCAGCTTCCCGCCCCACCCCCACCCCCACAGGCTTCTTTAACAAAGCTTGGTGCAATGCTAATGCTAAGGCAATGCTAACGGAATCACTCAGGTGAGTGACTCCCTCCACTTGCACAACATGGGTTCTTGAGGGAGTTTCAGCAGCCAGCATACAAATCAAAGCTTGGGCGGAGCAGTCTTCTCTCAGTGGCCCTCCTTGCTTCACTAGACCACATCGTTCAAGTGATCTAGGCAGGCTGTGTGCGGCTTCCCCCAGCACTGTGCCACAAAATCCTGTCTGCAGAGCTAGCACTCCCAGGTGGCTGGGCTAGATCCTTCCAGCCGTCAGTCAGGGTGCCAGAGAATGATTCTATTCAGGGCACTGCATCATCAGAGGGAAGGCAGGGATGGGGAGTCGGGAGCCATGCACTTTTTAATTATCTGCAGATCTCAACTGCAAAAATGATACTTCTGTCAAGGCGAAGAGTAACTAACGATTTTTTTTCTGTGTGTGCTCAGCAGAGTGTGCCAAGAATTATGATCAGGGCGACACCTCATCCGCTCAGACCTTCCAAAGTCTGCTTGGGGTTCTCTCTCTTGGTGATATTGAGAAAAAAAAATAGACGTGTTATCTGTGGGTCAGACCAATGGACCTGTTTGATAGGGGTTAATGCAGATGAGAGATATGAATACCTCGTCACCATTCTGAGGTTGCACTCAGTGGTCAAGTAAGGGAGAGACTCAGAGCATCCAGGACAGCATGTTTATTCGGGTGGCAAACAAGCATGGACTTTATTCTAACTTAGCCTGTCTGGCTCAGACACTTTGTGCCCGGGCAGCACTCCCAGACCTCCTACAGGGCCTGGGGACAGACCCTGAGTGTCTCCAACTGTGACTCTGCTACAGCATCCTTGAAGCCCTTTGTTTCCTCTGCACTCAGCTCGCCTGACCACAGGACCAGGGCCAATGGGGCACTCCCAAGTGGCACAACTGGGAATCCCTTGTGTTTCTGTCTCTCTTTCCTCTCACCACCTGGCCATGACCATGCCCAGTAAGGAAACTCCAGAGTGCACAGGGACTCTGACGTAACTCACGGGCTTCCTAGGAAGCTGTGCATATCTGCAGCAGACCCAAAGAAGCACAAGGCATTTGTCAGCCCTGGCCCCATTCTAAAACACAGCAGACCAGCAGTTTAGTCAGTAGAAATTGACTTTTTTTATAGTCCTGCAAGATATAGGTCCATGACCAGAGTGCCAGCAGGACCAGGTGCTGGCAAGGCCTTTCTCTCTGGCTCCAGACAGCCCATGTCTTCAATTAGGCAGACCGCCTTGGCCTCTTTTCTCATCAGGCACTAATCCTCTGATGGGGACACCACCCATGACCTCATATGACCCTAATCATTTCCAAGTGCCCTTACACTGAGGATTAAAGCTACATATGAATTTGGGAGATGAAAGTCTATCTGTGGCACACACTAAACTCACCTTGCATCCTGTGAGATAGTCCTGGGGGGTCTGAGCCCACTTCCTCCAGCTTTAAACGAGGCTTCCTCAACATGTGCATGGTTTGTGTTTCTGAATGAATATCTGTGAGCAGAAACCATGTGATATGTTCCAGGATGTGATATGTCACGCCTGATCTCTATCCACTAGATGCCAGTAACACCCTATAGCTGGGACATTCAAGTTGTCTGCAAAGATTCCCAAATGTCCTGGGGGGAGGCAAGAACATCCTTGCTTGAAAACCACAGGCTTAAAGAGAACACGTACCTCACATTGTAGAATGTACATGATGTAATCTAAGACTGCTCCTTACCCTAGGAATCAGGAAAATCAGATTCTCAAGGTTAAAGACAGCCAGCGTGTGCCAACCTTGAGATGCAGTCAATGCCTGAATTATCTATTTATCTACTCTCAGCTATCATCGCTGTGCTCCAGAGATGAAGGTGAACACTGTGGAAACAAAGAGAAGCCTTCAAATACCTACAGAGAAACAGCACTTAGACCACGGAAATGTCAGGTAGGCAAATACAAATCATAGGAAGAAAAAAAAAAAACCAAAAACAAAGTCCCAGGAAAGCTTCAGTTGGAGACTTCAGATTACAGGAAATAGCTTAAAATGTTGAAGACAGTTACAACTGGTCAGTCTCACCAGGAAGACAGGGAAGCATAGCAAAGCACAGCCTTTGACACTGACGCAGGGCAGGGCTGGAGAGACAGTTCAGAGGTGAAGAGTGTGAACTGTTCTGGCAGAGTTTGGAGCCCTGTAACCATCTCTAACTCCAGCTCCAGGACATCCAACATCCCTCTCTTGATTCTGTGGACACCTGCACTCGCATTCACAATCCCACACAGATACAAATATATACACATAATAAAAATAAAACCTTAAAGAGTGCATGGGAGGGAGGGAGGGAGGGAGGGAGGGAGGGAGGGAGGGAGGAAAGAAAGAAGGAAAGAAGGAAGCTACTGACCAAGGAAATCCTCAGCCCAGGTGATTTTACTGCAATTCTGCCAGTGCCTAAAGGGGAAGTGAAGCATATTAGACCACACTGATAGTTCATATCGCCAGCACTGCTGATGTCAGCAGCCCGCAGATGAGGAAACCAGAGACTTAGCCTTCGTGGATGTAAATGCCAAACTCCTTGGCACAATATTAGCAACTGAAAACAGTGGTGCTCTGTAAGGATGGCAGATGCCAAAAGGGCCTTTCCAGAGCCTCTGAAAATCAGTCAGTCATCCACCACATGAACAAACTGAAGGAAACTACACAATCTCACCAAACCGACACAGGGACGCATTCAACAAAATTGAACTTCCATTCACGTAAAAGTTCTCAGTGCAGAGGAAGAGAAAGGAATTTCCCCACCCTGACATGGGTGCCTCTGAAATCCAGAACGTTACCACCACACTTGCCTCAGAAGTTTGCCATCCTCTCTCCTGGCAGTGCACAACAGACCTCAGGGAGCTGAGCCAAGTGTGTGCCCCCAGATTTGATGTCCTGAGCCCTCAGCTAGGGTCACTGTGGAACAGTACTCTAGGGAATAGCTCACCTCTTTCTTCCCACCTCTGTGCTGGTTTGACTGATGGTATTGGTTGGAGCCACAGAACTAAAAATCAGTTCACCTTTTGCAAATGTATCTGCTCTGCTTATTTGCATTTTCTTCCTTCTTCCTAATGAAAGGTTTATGTCTAAATAGGACCGTTATAAACAAGTAGACATAAGGAACACATGCCTACACACAAGGGTGATGGATAAGGAAGATGGATTGCAAGCCCCACCCACTCTGACCCAGGGGGAGCCTGGTGAGTGCCCATGCATGGCAGATGAACAGTAGGCTGTAAGGAGCAAGGTGGCTATCCACAGTCCATCTATGGCCTTCAGTAGACACCTGCCCATCCTACCTATGGGATTCAGCAGCTGAGATGGGAGAGGCTGAGAGGGGACCCAGGTGGCTTTCTGCCACTAACCAGGAGTGGTCGGGCATGGTCAAGCTTATAATATCTAACGCCTTCCAATCTTGTTAAATCAATGGCTTAGTGCACAAAGGCCATGGAGTCCTTTGTCCTACACTCCAGGCATGTGGTCATCAGGTGATATTATCAACCAGCAAGGGAAGGATGAGGATGCAGACATCACGGGGAGTAGTGAATCGCCTCTTGGGATATATGGACTTTCATCTGCTACTGCAGGTTCATGGTTCTCTTATTCTGGACACTGTGCAGTGTGCTGGTGTGCTGTGACTGATTCACAAGCCCCCTACAATCCTAGAAATGAGACAGAGAGAAGAGACAAGGGGAAAGAGAAGGAGGCAAGATCTTAGCCCTTAGTAAGTTCAGGGTGACTGGGAATCAGAAAATAGTGGTCTGATGTCACTGCCCTCTGAGGAAATTATGCAGGAGGTGTTTAAGCAGCTCATTAAAACCTCCAGCTCATCTGGAGATAAGGGTCATGACCCAGGTCATCCGGCAGCCAGGTTCCCAGTTCTTACATTGTGTCATATTTTGACTAAAGCATTACTGACCCATGGGAACAGGAAGATACAAACAGAATGACCTCAAACTAAAAGGACAATGGTATCAACCTCTCTGAGCCTGACAACTCAGCCCACCTCTTGCCACTATGGTCCTACCTTAGTGAACTCCAATGCTCTTTCACAAAAAGGCAAACCTCCCAGGTTTGCTGTACTAACCTCACCCCTATCAAGTGGTGACTCCTACACGTGGCACCATCCTGAGGCTCAGCACAAATGGAAGACACAGAACACACACTAAGAGATGTCACCTCAGGGGATCCTGGCCCCGCTCCACGGCAATCCCAGTGTCCTTCAAGCGCAATGGCTTAATTTATTGCTGCTGACACTTTAAGTGGACTGCAGATTAATTTGTGGCACGAGGTCAGTTGAACTTCACTCTGCCATCTCCAGGGTTTGCTCTGCATTTCTAAGGTCTAATATCTGCTTTGTTCCAAGACAGTAAAGCGGAATTCTATTCCTTTTATGAGAAATTAGTTTACACAAAGAAGGGAGAGGGGAGGAAAATTATTTGTTATACAAAATAATTTATACTATGCAAAGTACTAATCGGTGGTGATAATTTGAAGTTTATTCCCCTCTTTGGTGGTAAAATGGCTGGGCCCGGGTGCTCAGACAACTGCCATGCCAGGCATGAATTCCAGATTTTTAGTCCCTGAAAGGCAAGCATACATTAGGCTCTACCAACATCTTGCTATTCCTAATTCATGTGCCTTTTGGGGTCCTGACCATGTCCCTAGCAGCAATGACCAATGCTACTGGTAAATAGGCATACTGGCAGGCTGCATGGCTCCAGGGACTTGGCCAGACTAGGAGAATAAGGGGATGAAGAAAAGACACACACAGACAGACCATAGAAAAGCTGGGCTTGGGTAAACTGCTCTTGGATGGAAAAGTCACAGTACCACAGAAGCTCGGCATATTATATACAGTTGAACATGGAGGTGGGGTTATTGCATACAACTGAATAAGGAGGTGGGGTTATTACATTCAGATAAAGAAGGAGACAGACTTAGCTCATCTCTATAGAAGCAGTCGCTGTAGGAGGAAGAAACTATGGTGGGCGTTCTCTGCACACACTTGGACACCACACTCAGATCTGTCAAGGAGAGCTTTGTCATTTTCCTCTGAGCCTCTCCCACCAGGGAAGGTGGGAGAGCTTGCTATTTCCTTCTGAGTCTGAGGCATTGGAGTCCTTGACACGTCGGTGCCCATGTCAAGAGTACACATTCTCTCATGACTTCACTCACGCAGCGCTCCCTGCACAACCCACATGTTGTGGTATGTGTCTTCTTGGCAATAAGGTTCAAGGGCCTCCCAGCATTTCCCTGACCCTGCTTCCCCTTCTCATACTCCTACAATCCATCTCATTTTCCACTCCGTCCTGCAAAAGCAGTCCATTTCCTCTGTAGTCTCACCAGCCAATATCACGCTACCTGCATTGTGGGAGGGGATGAGGGTGCATGTGCCTGTGTGGGGAGGTGTATGGGTGGGTATGGAAGGATGTGGGGAGAAGTGGGGCAGTGGGTATGTGGAGGGTGTATGTATGTATGTATGCATGTATGTATGTATGTATGTATGTATGTATGCATGTATGTATGTGGAGGGTAAGGATGTAAAAAGGAAGGAGGGGGAAGGTATAGAGGTGGGTCGAGAGGTATGTATGTGGAAGGTGTTTGTGTGTGTGTGTGTGTATGTAGGGGATGCGTGGAGGGATATGTAAATGGAAGATGAGGATGTGTGGTGAGTGTGTGTGTTCAAGTGCACACATGTAGGGAGGTGTGGCAGTTAGAGAACAAACATAAGGTGCTGTTCCTCAGGCACTCTCTACTGTGTTTTGAGACAGAGTTTCTCCCCAGCCTGAGGCTTACTGATCTAGCTAGGAGGGCTGGCCAGCAAGCTCCAGAGATCCACCTATCTCTGTCTCTCTAAAGCTGAGATGACAAAAGTGACAAATGTGTGCAACCACACCCACTCAGCTTTTCTTTTTTTATTTCATTTTTTAAAAATTTTCCATACAATATATTTTGATCATATTCTCTTCTGTCCCTAACTCCTCCCAGATTCTCCCCATCTGTACCCACCCAACTTCATGCACTCTCTCTCTCTCTCTCTCTCTCTCTCTCTCTCTCTCTCTCTCTCTCTCTCTCTCTCTTTCTCTCTCTCTTTCCTCCCTGCCCTTCCCCCCGCCCACACACACACACATACCACAAAAAACATGGAGCGAAGTGTTCCTGGAGTGCGGTTGACACACCCAGGGACACGCTAATAGAGAAAACGGATTTTCTCTCTCCCAGTGAGAATTGACTGCAAACAGCTCCTTGGTTAGGGGTAGGACTTTGTGCCCACGTCCCCTTCTCCCTGGAGGGGTTCTGTCTGGCTTAAATCTGTGAGGTCTTGTATATGCAGTCACGATCTCATCTGTTTGTCCATTAGCCCCGATGTGTCTGGAAGACGATGTTTTCTTGGAGTCCTCAGCCACCTCAGGCTCTTACAAGCTTTCTGCCTCCACTTCTCTCCCTCAGCATTGAGGAGAGAGGTGTGATAGAGACCACGTAGGGCCAGGCACTTCAAGGTCTCTCGCTCTCCGCACATTGTCTGGTTGTGAGTCTCTGTGCTATTGCAAAGAAGCAGCTTCTCTAATGAGGTCTGAGCGATGCTCTGATCTATGGCTATAGCAGGATGTCATTGGGAATCATTTACTGCTGTTCATTTAGCAGAAAAATAGTTATAAGTTTTCTCCCGGGTCCATGGCCTCTCTAGCCTCAGGTTCTTATCTTCATCAACAGTGTCAGCTATAGGTTCCATTTCACGGATTGAGTCTTAAATCCTATCAGAAAGTGGTTGGTTGCCCCGAGAAAGACAACCATTGCATGTGTTCTCTTATATGTAGATGTTAGATCTTAAATTTTAGGTAGGTGTGTGTGTGTGTGTGTGTGTGTGTGTGTGTGTGTGTGTGTGTGTGTTTCATTTAGACTATACAGAGGTTAGATACCTAGTTAGGAACCAGTGGCATGGTGGCACATGCCTTTAATCCCAGCACTCGGGAGGCAGAGGCAGGTGGATTGATATGAGTTCAAGGCCAGCCTGGTCTACAAAGTGACTCCAGGCCAGCTAAGACTACACAGAGAAACCCTGTCTCAAAAAAAAAAAAAAAAAACAAAGAAAGATAAAGGGGAAACTAGATAAGAGGATTTAATGGAGTGGATGGGAGGGCAGGGAAAAGGAAGCAATATGAGGAGGGTCAACAAACATTAAAGACCTTTTTAAAAGCCACGTGGAAACCTACCACTGTAGAATCATCTTTTTAAAAAAATTTATATATATATATATATATGGCTGGAGAGATGGCTCAGAGGTTAAGAGCACTGTCTGCTCTTCCAAAGGTCCTGAGTTCAATTTCTAGCAACCACATGGTGGCTCACAACCACCTATACTGGGATCTGGTGCCCTCTTCTGGCTTGCAAGCTCACAAAGCAAGCAGAACACTGTATAAGTAATAAATAAATAAATCTTTTTTAAAAACTGGAAAATATATATATACAGATGCACGTGTGTGTGTGTGTCTGTGTGTGTATTTGCGTGTGTGTGTGAGTTACCATTGAAATGGGGAAGAAAAGCCCCACTTAGATGTTTTATGTTACCAAGTAAAACCTTCCGTGCTAGGAATGTGTTACATTTATTTGAGTCATTGGCCAAAGGAGTCCCATAGACCACCTCAAACATTTCAGGCTATTGCCAGTGCTACTGGCTACTCCACAACCCGACAGTAGACTCTGTTGCTGAGGATACCATATGCTTATGTCATTGAACATGGTGAAATCGAGTTTATACTCGCCTAGAAGCTTCGTCCCTACTGACTAGCATTCGCAGTGCTGGAAGGTGCTATGTATAGTAGCAGAGGAGAAAAATAATCATCAGTCTCTCCCAACTATGAACCCTGTGAGCTACAATAAGGACCTGCATGCAAGAAATACGGATACAATAGTGGCATAAATGTTATGGAGGTAACAAATCGGCTTTTTAAACATGGGCCCTGGGGATTGAACTCAGGTCCTCATGAAGGTAAGACCCTTAAAGTAACAGGCATCTCCCTACCCTTTACCTGTATTGTTCTAACATTATCCCGGCGATGTCTGCTTTTTCCTGGCCATCTTGTAGTTATTGAGGTAAAGTTCTTCAGACTCATGTCCACATGACGCTCTGCACACATGAGAAATTCCAGTCATGATGCATGCACATGGAACTTCTGTGCTATGGTGCACACACGAGGCCCTGCTGCCGTGGTGAAAGCAGCTGGAAGAACCTCTTTGCAAGGAATGTGCATAGACATACATGTATCCATGCCATTCCTCCTTGGCTACCACAGGTGTATGTCAAGCTGTCCATCCAGGGTAGAAGACTGTTACCTGCCTGCCTGTTCCATCTCTCTGGCTGTATCTCATAAACTTCAAATAAATACCTGTACTCCATGCACAGACCTTGATTGTTTTAGTAGCATATTTCCCCCCCCCCCCCCCAGGTGTCTTCTAGTCTCGTCATTTGCTTCTTTGTCAGGAACATTTATTTCTTCCAAAGCCTTAAGACATCTTTCTAGTCCCCCATAGGATTGCATTGCCTACTCACAAACATCTCTCTCATCACCTGAGTTTGAGCGCCCTGCGAGCAGGGACATCATTAGACTGTCCTCTGAACTCAAGCCCAGCCAGAACATGCCTGCCATGGACCCTTGGACACATTTATTATGAACAAGGCCCGGAGCGCATGCCGTGCCTTGGTGATATTTCCTCATCTCGTGAATCTGTATTAGGTTCCTAACCTGAGCTGAAAGCATGCTGTCTCTATCTTTCCACGTTTGCAGAGAGAGCCAGAGCACCAGTCAGCCAAGTGGTGGCTGCTAGGCCCTGCCAAGGGTGCTGGGGCAGTGGGAAAACTCAGCACATTGACTGAGAACAAAAGAGAAATGCTTGGCGTGGTGGTACACACCCTTAATCCCAGCAATCTGAAAGCAGAGACTCCAGGAGTTCTGTAAGTAGGAGACCAGCTTGGTTAACATAGAGAGTTCCAGCCAGCCAGGACTACAGAGTACAGGACTGAGAGGAGAGGGAAGAGGTTGGAAGGTGGGGGTGGGACTCAGTGCAGTTGGACAGAGGCAGGCAGGGCATAGCTCACTACACCAACTGGAGGGGGAGTCAGAGCTGATATGCCTGCCTACAGGGCATGAAGCAGTTACTTATGCAAATTTATAGGCCAGTGTGTGGAACTGCAAAATACAAATCACAACTAACCCATCACAGTACAAACAGAGAGCCCTAGGCACTTCAGTCTGAAATGATTTCTGCTCCAGCAGCAGGCTGCTCACAGCCACCTTCGTGGGACTCCTGAAAGAGTCCCCTCAGCACACAGCATCAGAACCTGAAGTCGCTGTTACCTGCAAAAAAGGCCAGTGTCAAGCTGTAGACAGTTGCAGACTTTCATCTGTCCAGCCTGGGGATGGCCTGCAGGAATCCCTCAGCTGCCTGGGCTTGAGCATTTGTGGAGGTAGTGATGGCAACAGTGGCTAAAGTGATGCCGTGGTCTCTGTACCTCCCAGCCACTTCTACAGCTACCATTCCCACACTGAAAGCCGTCATCATCCTCACAAGGCATAGTGGTGAGTCTGGAAGACCCTTGCAAATATACACTATTTCCACCTTACAAATGAAGAAACTGAGCAGAGAAGGTTAATGGCAAAAGGCAGAGGTAGAATCTAAGTCCCAGCCCAGGAGCAATGGCCTCTGAATTCCCACTCTGTTGGCATTGCCCAGCAGGTGTGATTCTCACAATGCCTTGAGCTGACAGATAGCACAGACTCAGACAACAGGGAACGGAGACTCTCAGCCCACCCGATTCCTCTACGTCCTAATCCAGTTTTCCCTGTAACTGTTCCCTCAGAATGGATTTACCAGGACAGCCGCACACCGAGACATGTGCACTGGGCTTAAGGAAGAAGGCTTACCTTACAAATGATGGATTTGTGAAATTAAATGAGTGTGGGACCCAAGTGCGGGGGTGGGGGGGGGGCAGCTCATCTTTAAAGGCCAGTCTGTGAGCTCTGGCTACGGACATGGCAGGAAGGAGCTATTTAGAAAGTACTTAACAGGAAGGAGTCTCTACAGCATAAGACAGCTGGCTCATCAGCCCAACCCAGGCTGCATGTGGCACCTCGTGGGTGCTCAGGACACACTCCCTGGGTCCTTTTTTGCTCAGGCTCCATCCAAATCAAGGCAGGATGACTTGGTGGTATTAGGGTGTTAGGAGTTAGGGTGCCTGATAAGAAGCTCCCTCTACCCTGTAATACATGACATCTATACCACAACGTAACCTTTGCCTGGTGGCTCTGTGAACACTTTAAATCCCTTTCCGTGTGAGTCTAGCCTAGACGCTAAAGCTTAAACAAAGGAGTGGCTCACTTTAACCTTTCTTCAACTTCATCACACTCAACATCTTGCATATTTCAAAAGGACCACACACATTAGCAGTATTCGGTCGTGAACATGTGAAGGTCACGCTGGATTTATTTGCCAAGGCTGGGAGGAGAGCCGGGGAGACTGTCAGGAAGACAGAGGGCTCAGCTTGCCACAGGGGCCCTGGGAGTCTTCCAGCCTTTCCTTCCTCCTCGCGGCTCCCCCGCAGAAGAGTCTAGGCTGGTGTCAGAGGCCAGGATACTCTTGGAACTTCACTCCCATCTGGTGGAGTTCCCTTAATTACACAGAGAGATGCTTTGGCACCAGCTCCAGAAGTTCCCCTAACGTTGGGGCTCTTAGTGGCAGAGGGAGGGCCAAGGCAGCCAGAAGAAGCAGAGCCTCTAGGTCCATCTCTGGAATCTTCTCCTGGCTTCTTTCAGGTGGGTGCCACTACTAAGATGCAGATCCAGGGCTATACTCTGCTCCCTAGAGAGGAGCCGCCCTTTGGTGATGCCTCTGCTTTCTTGTCTGAATGACTAGACTAAATCATGAGCTCTCTAAAGGTAATACTTCATCTGGTTTTTGTCCCCTGCACTTAGCTGAGCACCGAGGCCCCATATACACTTGCTGAGCAAATGGTATTGAATAGCACTTGGTGGTGACCACAAAACAGAACCCTCTGCCCTGAACTCCTGGGGGACAATACTTTGAGAATTAGTCTACATACTATTGATGCCATGTTTGGTAGCCATCCTTAAAATATTTCATTCTTTCCTAAAAGATCTGGGCAATTTTGGAGGAAGCTCCTCTTGTCTCTTTATTCACCCAGGAATGACATTTATTGGAGAACAGTAGCCCAGGCACTGTTAATTGCACAAAATTGAATGATGAATGTGAGCCATGTTTTTTGTCCTTTTGATTTCTAACCTTTCAGTATAAGCCCTCAAATGAGACAATTTCTTCGAAATGAATATATTAAACGTGAAATAGAAACACTGGAGAACTTGGAGGGCTGCGGTGCACTGCCGAGGCAGAGCTCACGCCTGCCTAACATGTCAAAGGCTTACAACTTGAAAGGACTCGGGTGCAGATGCACACAGTGGTCCAAGCACACATAGCGTGCTATGCTGTCTCTCCGGGGAGCATAAAGCCTTTGTTCCCACCCTGACACACAGTTAACCTGCTGCACAACCTGAAACTTTTCTGTCTGCTCCCTGAGCCTCAAAGTCAGCATGTGTGCCCTGGGTCAAAGTGTCCTTCCAGGAGAGTGGGACAGAGCTGTGCGCAGCAGATGGACTCAGCACAAAGAAGTCACTCAGGGGATCCAGCAAGAGAAGGAGGAAAGATGGAGCCAGGGCTGATACAGGGGCTCCGGGAAGCCATGTCTAATTAATAGCACATAGATGGCCAGATGCCACAGCCCTGTCCATATACTGTCCAGACCCCTACTGTGCAGGACTGATCTCCAAACATGCTTCTAAGGCCCACCATGTTCTTTTGATCAAGCTCAAACCTGCCTCCTGTTAAGATTATTCATTAGTTTTCACAGATATCTTGAGCGTCAATGAATATACTCTAGTTTCACTTCCACAAGTCTCCAACCAAGGTCACTCTACCCTGAACTCTCTTTCCCCATCGAAGCCCAAACCACTCCAGTATCTGGATATGAGTCTGCTCTGCTCAACTTGGGGAGGCAGCCCAAGTTCCATGTATCATGGATGGCGCTGAGCAGGGGTGCAGTGTGGAGGAGGGGCCATCGGCTGGGCCAGCAGTTAGCAGGCCACGGTTGGACAGTTACCTGGTCACTACGGTATCAGTGTGCATCAATGAATGAGAGGTGGCCATGGGTATGAGGACTATGAAGGTGGACACGTGTGACCCATCTGGCTAGACTTCAACTAGATGCCCTGTAGACTAGGTCAAAGTGTGTCTGAGCGGAAGAGACCTCCTAAGTCCCTGCTCAGTGTCTGAAGAACTGAAAATTCCATGACTTTGTTCTACGTGTGTGATACGCCACATAGATGTTGCCCATTCTCCAGGGTACCCCAAATCAGGCATGCAGCCCAGCTGTATCATCAGGAGGGCTGCCTCTTCCAGGAGCAGACCTTGTACAACACAGAGTGAAGCAAACCTCCTCTCCCCTCCCCTCCTCTCATCTCTTTCTCCCTTTCGCCCCACCCCCACCCCCGCCTTTGACATGGAGAGGGGTATGAGCTCTTCATATGTTGTCCAGGCTAATGTAGAAATTCTGACCTCAAGTAATGGCCATTTCAGCCTTCCAAGTATCTGGGACTACAAAAGCTGGCTCAGGTGCCCTTCCTTGACCACAGCTTTTTACTTGAGAGGAGAGTGCCCAGCATAGATGGGTCTGCAACATACAACAGGAGGAAGGTCACAGGACTAACAGGCCTCAGTGATAGACACTCTTGGCGCGGCCTCTCATGTCATAGCTCGTCCCCAGCCCACCTGAGCCACAGGCTGACATGCTTAATACAAGTCCGAGGTACACAGTCTAGCTAGCCCAGAGTTCAGAGGCATAACAAGCCTCAAGAGGCCAAGAGCAGCAGCCTTATCCAGACACCCTGAGTGTCCCCATACCATGCCAAGGCCCTGTGCAGTACCAGTCATTGCTCTGTTGCTTCCCTGCTAGGGTGCCATCAGGTTTGTCCACTCCACAGTGTCTCCCATGTCCCCACATCCTCTGTGCCACAGGTGCCATCTCTCATAGCATCTCTGAGTACTGATGACAAGACACTGACCAGATACATAGCTGATATCTGCCTGACATGGGCAAGACAAAGCGCAGAGGTGATGACACACTGGCCTTCCAGAGATGCTGCATGGTGCCACTCTGACTTCCATGGCACGTAGCCTGTATGCAGGGTGTACATAGGCTAAACGAGATAAGCCAGGGCCCAAAACCATAATAAAATGGAGAGTATGCTGCCCAACGTTTGTGAAGGGATGTCCCAGAGAACCGTGAAAGTCACATCACAGATGTTCTGGAGCTTGTAGTGTTTGTGGAGATTCATTCGCTCCACAGCGCCCTTGTCTTGACAAGGATGTTGAGGTCAGCACTGGTAGGTTGCTCACTGCCTAAGTGTATCAGGAGTGGAGCACCTCCCAGGAGGCCTGGTGACCAGCCTCAAACAGGGCTTTGGGAACTCTAATCCTCCTACAAGCATCGTAGATTTCTACTTCCACTTTCAGGACAGGGGCCCTGTAACCTTCTTTTTACAGCTGGAGACTCCTGCCCAGAACAGTAAAGAAACCTGCCCTAGTTCATCAGAGAACCTCTCCCACCAGTCAAACCCAAATGCCCAGGCTATCATGACCACCTGACCTGTTCTACTATCAATGCTGAAATCAAAAAACAGTACACAGCACAGGAGGAGGCGGGGCTAAAGACACAGACTTACCTTGGACCACGCACTTCCGTGGCGTGCTTACATAGGGGGTCACAGCCTGGCCTGTATGCACACAGGAGGGTCTCAGCGAACCCCTGTTCTACTGAAGCTCATCTTGCCATCGACCCATTAAGAATAGCTTTCACCTAGTATGTGCTACCAATGCTGAAACACGTGCCTAGGACCCAGTCTGATACACGCTCTGAGAGGCTCCAGCCAGAGAAGCCAGACTATTCTTGTGTGGAATATTCTTCCATTGGGCAGCGGGGTTTCTACCAATAGAGCCTTCTCCCCTGGCCCCTGAACTATGGGCTAGGTCCTTTGCCTCTGCCCCGGCCTTGACGGCTTTACATCTCAGCCCTCCTTCATGCTCCCGTAGTGTAGCCAGCTCTGAGACGGCAATAGAAAGACAATTCCAGCACAAGCCTCTCCATAAGCTTATTAAGCAGCAAGACACAACAGGGCATGAATTATTATGCAATAACTCGTGCCTGGAAGCAATTTCAGACGCAGAAGTCAGCGGATTCATCATTATCATATATTCGGTTCTATTTTTCTTTTTCGCGCTATAAAAAAATCATGTCTAAATCTCCTAAAACCATCATAGTTACATCAAAAAGTGGATTGGGCTATCAACTTCGACAGTTTAAGATAAGCCAGGCGCTAAGCAGGAAACACTCTTAAGAGTTCTTTACTTAGGTTTGGGTTCTGTTACTGGTAGATGATAAATATGTGATTTCTTACTCCTGCTTAAGAAAAAAATACAGCAAGAAAAGGAAGTTCCCAGTTAAGAGAGCCAGGTTTGCTTCCAAGATGCTGCTGCCCACAGAAAAGGCAAGCAGGGTGCTGCAGGGCGGGACTGTGGTAAGAGGGAGGACATTCTCCTAGGGACAAGAAAGCATGGAGACAGCCACAGTCACGCAGCTGCTATAACGGATGGATGGGCATGGGACAGCTCAATGCTATTTCATGTCCTCACAGGAATATGAACATGGCATCTTGCCACCCTTAATGAAGAACGGACAGCAGTGACGGACGGGCTGCAGAGTCCCTTAAAGAGACTTGAGGGAAAACTCAGGATTCTGTGGCCACCCAATCCTGGGACATTAACGATGGCCTCGGGCCAGCCGGAGGGAGGTGCCACCAGCAACCTGAGGTAGCTCATTACAATAGACACCCAGCTGTAGGCTCTGGCTTAGGGCCCAACTGGGGGACTCATTAGTTACATTGGAGAAATCAGCGATGCTGGAGAAATTTGAGTTCAAGATCCCATCCATTCTGTGGAGAAAAGGGCCTTCTTTCTCTATTTTTCCCACATGGCTAAGGGACAAGGCCAGTGTTACCTGGTAGTGGCAAGTGAATGTGGTTAGATCCTCAGCTGGCATAGGCTGCTTTGATGTTCAGCCCCCAAGGCTGTCATCTGAAGTTACAGTCTCTTCTGAACCTTAGCCACTCCTGCACCTACCTCAGCAATGTCTGCTCCAACATCTAACCTTAGTATCCATCCCACTACCCACCAGCACCTACTCCAATATCCACCCTCAGCATCTACCCTAGTGTACCCCAATGCCCAGCTCAGTACCCACTTTATTATCTGCATGCAGTAACTGCCTGAATAGTTACTCCAAAGCCCACCCTAATGAGCCCCAGTGCCCTCCCCAGCACCTACCCTAATACCTATACTACAATTCCTGCCCTAGTACACCTGATATGTATGCTGCAGTATCCAACTTCCTCAGAACCTGTCCCAGCGTCCCTTGAGTCCCCCACAAGGCCAGTAGCTGGGACATGGGAAGGCACTAAGCTCTGCCTCCCTCCAGCACTGGATTTAGTTGACCCCCAAACCCTTAGATCTTCATCTGCAAAGGCTGGAAAACTGCTGCCACAAATATCCCGAGACCGACAGGAATCAGGAAATGTCCACTCAGATAAGTACAGTGGGGACACCATAATCAGAGGGGCTGATGGCTGATGGCACCTGTGTACCTCAAGGCCATGCACTTGTCCTGAACAGCACTGGAAGAGTGCTGGGGACTGGCTTTGTGTGTTTGTTGATACCTCACAAGTGCCGGCACCAACCTGTCACTTACCACGACAGGTTGGCATGGGTCACCAGGTGCCACTGTCACATATCAAGAAGAGACCCAAGAGGCATGTGGAACTTGGTACGTTCTGCTCAGTTCTGTGGCAAACCTAAAGACTATCTACCACTAAATACAGAGTGGTGCAGCCTCTCTACCATGCACAAAATAAGTCTTAACGGCCTACCACTTATGTGGAAAGAAACTGAGACTTGGATAAAGAGCTTTTATTCAAGATACCACAGACAGTTACACCCACTCGCAGCTGAAGCCCAACAGTCTTAACTGAGAACCCTGCAGCCATTGCTGTGCCGGGTGCCACCTCCAGCCAACCACTCCCAAATGTCCCTTAGCTGGCCCTTCCCCTGCTGAAGCCACAGCCCTGTTGCAGGTGGGGCTGTTTGCCTAAGTGCTCCTAGCTCCAGGTCTCTGTGTAATTCGTCTAGAAGGCTCTTTAACAATTACCAAGAGCGCCACCAGGTCTCCCCCTCCAGGGGACATGGTCAAATGTGAGGCATCAGAGTACGTGTGAAAGTCGTATCACACTCTCCACTCAACTGTGGAGAATATTCTGACCATTGGCTAGATCTGGGAAGGGGTTTAAAGTTTACCTCCTGTATTGTCCTTGGCTGGTGCCTTAGTTTGAGCGGGACCCCTGGGCCCAAATCTGCCTATCATATTGTTCTACTTGTAGATTTCTAGGACCCTCTGTATCCTTTTATTTTGCTGTTCTCGCATGGACAGCAAGTAGCCAAGAAGAGACTTGATACCCTATGAGAATATATAGGGGGAGGTAATCCCCCTCAGGAACAGTCATAGGGGAGGGGAATAATGGGAAAATGGGGGGGGGGGAGGAATGGGAGGATACAAGGGATGGGATAAACATTGAGATGTAACAAGAATAAATTAATAAAAAAAAAATTACCAAGAGCTGCAGACGTACAGACCTCAAGATCAGCTCGGTTATTTTCTGCATTGAAAGCAGCGCCCAAGCCAGCCCAGTAAGTGCAGCTAGCTCCTTCCTTCTGAGACAGTGGGGGGTGGGAGAGGGGGAGCTGGTCAGTGTCCTGACAAATGTGTACTTGGTCACATGCAGCTATTTACACAGCATTGCACAGGACCATAGGGTGGTCTGCACTGACCTTGGTTGGAGACCTGGCCAATGCAGGGCCTGTGTGGTATTTGTCAAAGGGCATACCGCCACCAAAGCCATTCCTCAGTAGGCTGTGAGGCACTCCACCAAGGAACTGCCAGGCATGAGCGGGAGGAACTAAGAATTATGGCCATACCTGGTCTTAAATCATAGCTTGGTGACAGGCATTCCAACAGTGATCCATGAGCAGTGGCACAGGTCTGCATGGCAGGGCCTGTGGTTAATCTGTGTGAGCTGGTGACCTGGAAGGGGCCACAGTGCCCCCTCCTCCACTGAGCTGCTGCTAGAGCTGAAGAACTGAGTCTGCTCTGGAGAGAACTAAGACACACTATGCCCTCTGTGGTAACCTCATATTTTCTTTGTAACACAACCCCCAAGCCAGAAGAAGATGCTGAGGCCTAGGAGACCAGCACTAGCCAGTCCTGACAGCCTATGAGGACACTGAGGCTGGTCACATAGACAGCTAATAATAGGCAGGCAGTGTGGTGCTATATGGTCAAGGTGCTCACTCAGATGGTTTCACTAAGCTTGGCACACCCACCGTCTTCACCCAAGAGCCAGCGTGCATCCTGGCCATGTGTGTGCCTGTCACAGGCTGCTATCATGTGTGTCTCCTTCAGTGGAGGCAAACACCCAAGTGAACAGAACGGAGACTGTGATTTCATTTCACAGGCGAGGAGACGCCTCCCACACAACTCCGAGCTTATCTGAGAGGCAGGCTCCAGACCAGCAACGTGCCACCCACTTAGAAACTCTGCGCTTCCTCGGGGCCTGAGTGAGAAGGCTCTTCAAGAAACAGGGCTGGCATCTGCTCTTTGATGAAGATGCCTATCCTTCTTGGGAAGGCTCACCAGCCCACCTGAGCATCTTACCCATATCTGAAAATTACCTGAAGAGGATGACTTGCCCCCTCTCCACCAGCACCACAAGCAAGCACATCTCAGATACTGACTCCCTATTCCTCCTCCGCTCTCCCACCCAGCCTATGTACCTCCTCATGTTGGAGCTAGACACAACACTGACAATAGCTCTTGGTTGGCCAGGCACCACCTGAGACAGGGATGTGTTTTTGACATGATTTTTACCCACCCAACTCCAAGGGGAACCAGCTTCCCAGTTGCTCCTGTGGGCCATCTCAGGTCCACACTAGTACAGGGCCCTGGCAGTGTATGTATCCCAGACCCCAGATGCTGCCCTGCTTGTTGCCTGCATGCATCAGGTGAGCCCAGCTGACCTTTCAAACCACACTACTGCTCCTTTCCTCCACTCTAAATTCTTAAAAGGGAACATGGGAATTTCCCATGCTCCAAGTTCTCCCAAAGCATTCCTGCCACACCTGCATGACCTCCTCACTATCAACTCACACATCTCAGGACTATCTAGGTCTCAGACGCAGCACTGTCACACTGGGACACCTCTGCCCACTGCTGGCCATATGTCTTTGCAGTCCCAATGTCCTCATGTACAGGGGGAGTGCCAATGCACCATAAAGATGTCGCATACAGGTGGAGCTCTACTGCCACAACCTGCTGTTCGCCTTCCAGCCTCAGTAACTTCAGCAACAGTCCATCAGGTGGCGCTGAGGCTGACTTTGCTAGCAGCACCTACACTGTTCTTAGTGTCCAGCAGGGCCCAGTGTCCCTCAAGCTGGTAGGTGCAGGTTGCTGAGGGCATCCATGAACAAGATGTGTACAGCAGCCTCAGTATAGCCCCATCATGCAGCTTTTATTTGAAACCCTGATAAGTGTAATGCCATCATGGTTGACAAATGAACCCGACATGGGGAAAGAAATGCAAAACCGTTAAGGGTCATGGACCCCCCATAATGCTGCCCTGAGAAGTGTGCTGCCTACTCCTCTTGCAGCAGGGTCTTGACTAGCTCACCTAAAATCCTGACACACCAGGTCTTGCTCACCCATCATTCATGCTGGCTCTACATTCCTCTCTTGCACCCTGGCCCAGAAGACTCAGAGCTGACTCTTGTAGGTACTTCCTGACCACTCCCCCTTCTGTGATGGTGGCTGCCCTGACCAGCAGAAGCTCTGGCCCCAGAGATGACAAATACATTACATGGCTTGTCGCCTTCTGTTTCACAGCATGGGACATCCAATACTTTGGGCAGAGCTGTGTCTGGGAAAGGCTTCCTAGACAAGGAGACACTGCCTTGGGGAAGGTGGCTGAGGGCAGAATTCAGGGGTACTCCTGCAGTGCTGTCTGTGATGAGGGTGGGGGCAGGGAGAAACCAGGAAGGTGCCCAGGGTTCCCACAGGTGTGGCTACTAACCTGGTTATGCCAGGGATGTCAGTATAGTGGGGGACCTCAGATGTGGATGAAGGGAGTCAGTGTGCCCCGAGTAGGCCTCAGGGGCCCTTGGTACTTATTGAGCTTTAGGCCCTCACCCAATGGGACCCTCTGCTCCAGAAGGGAACCACAGAGCCAAGCGCCCTTGAAATGTCAATCATTGAGGGAGGAAGTATTTTACACCTTATAAAACTAGAAGAAGAAAGATGGTCAATGTCACGCCTGCACGGGTCTAGTAGCTGACCAAATAAAAGATACCCAACAGCCACACTTCATCCCTGCCCCTGGTCCTACTTGCCCCTGTTTCTCCCAGGCTTAGTCCAGCCTGCACTAGAATTCAGAGTGTGAAGCCGTTTTCTCTTTCAGTTGCTTTCTATACATAGGGAGTGTGGGCAGGGCTAGGGGAGGTCCAGCAGGACCCTGATACTATGAAGACCAGAAGGTTCTTGAGCATTAAGAGA
Organism: Acomys russatus; assembly: GCF_903995435.1. Lineage (NCBI taxonomy): Eukaryota > Metazoa > Chordata > Mammalia > Rodentia > Muridae > Acomys > Acomys russatus. The sequence goes on along the minus strand of NC_067137.1, from coordinate 42,271,930 downwards.
AGGCAGGGCTCTCCTGCAGCAGGTAGAGAGAAGAGTCTCCCACTTCCCCATATGACTGTGTGGCTGCAGTCACGGGGGCCATGGAAGCTTCAGACTAAAGGATGTGGAGCTTTCTTCTCTGACCTATCAGGGGACATGGGGTCTTCCTGTCCTTTGCCAGTGGCCCCAGACACAGGCACGGCTGTGAAAGGGGTAGTAACTAGGAGACTTAGTCCTCAGGGAAGGGTCACAGAGAAGGAGAAAGGGCGGGACTGGGAGGTGAGGAGGGATGGGGCTATGACCAGGATGTAAAGTGAATAAATAAATAAATTAATAATTTTTAAAAGTTAAATTCTGGAAAATACCTCATAAAGGTTCAAAGGAATTCCTAATGAGGCAGAGAGCAGTGGAGGGGAATGTGGGGGAGCAGATAACAAGCAGGAGGACTGGGTGAGGATACAGGAGCATAGCAAAGGAAGAACAGCAGCAAGGGATGCTGGGATACCTGGATGTCTATATGAAAAGAAGTAAAGCCATCCCAAATGGATCCAGGAACTAAATGTAGAACCAGGAAACGTTCAAAAGAAAATGCTGGAGAACATCTTGGTAGGTTCATCAGGCAGGTCCAAACTATACAGGGAAAGGCTAGGCAAGCTGGACTGCATCTTTTTTTTTTTTTTTTTTTTTTTTTTTTTTAATCCCCCTATAGTACTCCTCAGCAAGCATCAAGGTGAGGAAAACAGAGGTTATTTGAAATTGCATAGCTGATAAGGAACTTACACCCAAAATAAGGAACTGTCAAAATCAATACTAATTAAACACACTACTAATTACCAACCAGCTGAATTTACAGGCTTTGGCAAGGAGACTATCAGATGGCTAATGAGTGCATGAGCTGTGTGGCAGGGACGAGGTCTGCAGGGGATGAGATTGAAGTGTGGGCTGAGGGGAAGGGGCAGGCTCTACACGGAAAGGAAGCCATGAAACCTGGAAAGAACTAGACAGTGTGCAAAGTTATACACACAATGACCACATACCCTGAGATCCACTCTTTGTTTCTTTGAGACAGGGTCTCACTGTGTACTCCAGGCTGGCCTTGAACTCACAGCAATCCTCCTGCTTCAGGCTGAGTGCTGGACTACAGATATGTATATCACATCTGGAGCTGCAATCTAGTTCTACCTGCAGCAGCACCAGTGAGCCTAGAGGGGCTAGAAGAAACAGCAGAACTAAAGGCCACTAGGTCATGGGTAGTCCTTCAGCTCCGGGGGTGACTGCCATGTGCTACCAGTTGTGGCATGGATTTGGCGACAGGGCCATAGCTCGTCAACCCCTGACCACAAATAAAAGTGCCGGGGCATGCATTTTGGATTCACAAGCCACAGATGGCTACGGGTCCCCATAGTAGAGAGTGGCCTGTAGGAAGAAGCAAGACGCCCAGGCACAGCCACCCAGGCACGATACTCTGTGAAAGTCTCCAAAGAAAAAATTCACACAGGGAGGAGGATCCAGACAGTCACGCCAAGAGCTGGGAGGCCAAGACAGCAGGGAAGAGTCTATGGTTTGACAAACTCTTCTGCACTGTAAAAATCCATAGAATGTACAGCGAAAGTGACATCATCCACCAGGGCAGTGAGCACATCTATGCACAATTTCTATCCCTGCCTGTGCTCAGGCACCCAGAGCCTGGTCCAGGATGTGATCCCTGGACTTGTAATACAGGCTGTCCAGAGAAAGCAAGTGCTCCACTTTCCAGGTATACAAAGTTGTCAGGTCAGGGCTTCCAACTGATGCCGAGGTCTGATGAGCAGGCCATGGCATTGACTGGGCCTTCCCCTCTCCTGACAGGTGGGAAAGGGGGGCGGGACATCAGGGTAGCAAAGTGGTGTCTGCAGGAACAAGTGAGCACCCTGACTATTGCCATGCACGGTAGCTTCTCGGGTGTAATCATGTGTCCGATATACCAGAAAAGGCTGTAGGACCCACACAGGAAGGTAGGTCATCAGTGTCCAGGCCTCCCTGTGGAATGTGCTGCTGGTCGCCCATGGCGACTCTACCCATGCCTTACTTTTGTCATGTCAGAGATCAGTAAAAAGCTAGCTGTTCACAGTTTGGTTCTACAAATACAAGGAAGGATGTTCCTCTGGCTGAGTGAGAACTTCACTATATGTGCTGGACAGGTTTATGTCAACTTGACACAAGCTAGAGTCATCTGAGAGGAGGGAACATCAAGTGGTTCAGAGGTTAAGAGCACCGGCTGCTCTTCCAGAGGTCCTGAGTTCAACTCCCAGCAACCACATGGTGGCTCACAACCATCCATAATGAGATCTGGTGCCCTCTTCTGGCCTGCAGGTGCACATGTAGGCAGAGAACTGTACACGTAATAAATAAAATCTTTTTAAAAAAAGAAAGAAAGAAAGAAAGAAAGAAGAAGAAAGACTAAGAAAAGAAAAAAAGAAAAGAAAGAAGAAAAGAAAGAAAGAAAGAAAGAAAGAAAGAAAGAAAGAAAGAAAGAAAGAAAGAAATGTCTCCATGACATTGGGCTGTAGGGCATTTTCTTAATTAGTGATTGATGGGAAGGGCCCAGCCCATTGTGGGTGGTGTCATCCCTGGGCTGGTGGTCCTTAGTACTATTAGAATGCAGTCTGAGCAAGGCAGTAAGCAACACTCCTCCAAAGCCTCTGCATCAACTCTGGCCTCCAGGTTCCTGCCTTGTTTTGAGCTCCTATGCTGACTTCTTCCAATGATAAAAGTACAATGTGGAAGTGTAAGCCAAATAATTGCTTTTCACCCCACCTTGCTTTTTGGTCTTGGTATTTCATCCCAGCAATAGTAACCCTAACTAAGACCCTACAGTGAACCACCAATAGGCCAGGCTCCCAAGGCTGAGCACTCATCATACTGGGGGACAATAGTCGAGAAGGGGCCCGCCTGAGGGATGGCACTGTGGGGAGGACACACCTGTCCAAGGCACTCATTCTTTCCAGTTTGTGTTAGAGAAACAAACAAAGAGCCACGTGCTTTCCTCAGGGAAGAAGAGAGTCTGAAAAGAGGAGGCTGTGTGCACTCCACTTGCTTTATTTCAGTTTGTAATCTCATGAAGACAGCAAGGTGAAAATACATTGGTGAAAAGTGAATTTCCCAAAACCCTTAGAACAAAAACCAGAAACAGAGCGGAGCAGAGCAGAGACAGGGCAGCCATCAATTCACACAGGAACCCCAGCTGTGTCCAGAATGGCTCCCTCCCATGCTGGGCAGTGTGCTGACAGCTTCAGATGAGCTGCTGCCTGAAGCTCCGCGTCCTTTAGAGCTCCTGCAGAAGCAACGTTGATTCTCCCACGGAGGGATCTATCTGCAAAGGGAATTACCTCGTAGCTGCAGATTTCTGAGAATCTGCCAAGTACCAACCAGCAGTGCCACGGGCCACTAGAGCAGTATGTGGTACTTCAGTGCCCTGGGGACTCTGTTGATAACTAATCTCCCGTCGTAACTCAGAGAAGCAAACAGCCATGGGTCAGCTGAGGCCCAATCCACAGCATACACGCTGTCCTCATGTTCCTCATAGGTGGCGATAACGTTGTCCTGCAGGGGTTCCTTACTCCTACAGCCCAAGAGACAGAGACTCAAGTGAGGCACAGAGGATGTGAGAGTGGCGGCGGGGGGTGAGGACTGACATGGGGCGTGGCAAGAACCACATGCAGCTTGTGTGGGGCCAGCATACTGAAACTCGGCAGCCCTCATGTCAGCTGTGAGGACAGGGTGCAACCTGTGGATTATAGATATCATGAATGCCTGGCGATGCCTTTTCTCCCATCCTTGGGTTTATGAGGTGATCATCTGTCTAGATTATGAAAGCCCTGTTTACAGACTGATACACTCTGCTTAGTAGAGTATAACAGCAAAGCTGCTAGCATGTGAGCCCAAAGGACTCTGGAAGCAGCCAACTAGCTCTCTGCTGCACAGAGTAGCCAGTCTGCCTACAAAAGGCCCTGTCCAGGATCTCAGCTGAGCCTGCTCAAGGCACCAAGAGGAAGGTTTTGTTCAGGTATGTAGCCTACCTGGGCTTGATATTGGGTGAGGCAATAACCTCTCCCTACATCCTCAAACATTAGCCCAAATGGTCCTCATAAAGAATCCATGGAGGTATGCATTCCCAAGGTGCAGGCCTCCTAGCCCTGAATCAGGAGGTCTGAAACCCCAGGGCTTTCTGTCTGGAAAGTGCAGCCCAAGACTGTTCCACACACACAGGCAAATTCTCAGAAGGCAGGCCACTATGGCGCTTTCTCCCCATTTCACAGAATGACCTCCAGGCATTGAATGTAGTCTGGGTGTCCTGCGTGCCTGCACAAAATGTTTCCTTTCCCCATGAGACAGCTGGAGGTCTTAAAGTCCTCCACCCACCCTTGAATTTTACCTGGGTTCTAGGGTATCACGAAGCCCCCACTTTCCCAGCAAGTGGACTTGCCAGTGGTCAAAGAATAGTTTGTGACAAATATCAGGAAGAGTCTCCACAGGGAATCCCATTTTCCTGAATTCAGTGGCAACAGCATGGCAGGAAGTCATCAGGACAGTCTGCCAGCCACAATCCCTCCCCTGCTTCCTTAATGCTTCCCACATGGGGGGCAGCACACACATTAATCACTCAGCAGACTAAGGGAATAAGTCGGTTTTTCCCCTGGCAGGGAGCGGGTGAGAGGCAGCCTCCTCCTCCTCAGCAGAAGCCAAGTCTACATGGCACCGGGGAAGAACAGCTGGAGGCTCTGCACCTGTGCTCAGCAGTGCACCAACAGGAAAGTGACAGTGGAGGGACAAGCCTGCAGCAGAGCCACAGAGGTGTCCCCTCCTAACGTGACTAGCCAGACTCAAGTGAACAAAGGAATGTATGCAGACACAGGCCAGTGCGGAGGCCTGCAGTGTGCTCTGGCTCTCTAGCTGTCCAATGTGTTGCCTTTCACTCTGGAGCCTCCTTTCTCTGTAATCTGGGCATGAATTTCTGGGGTGTGCCTTGCAGGAGGCCACTGACACTCAGGAGCATGGTGAAAGCACTGTAGAGGACAAGAGCATCTCTCTCCAGTGTGGGCCCCACAAAGCAAGCCATGGGCCCTGCGGCTTTTCTCTCACAACATAATGAGAGCACCCCCTATGAGCATATACAGGGGGAGGTAATCCCCCTCAGTCACAATCACAGGGGAGGGGAATAAGGGGAAAAGGGGAGGGAGGGAAGAATGGGAAGATACAAGGGATGGGATAACCATTGAGATGTAACAAGAATAAATTAATAATAAAAAATTAAAAAAATAATAATAATGAGAGCACCCATGCTGACCTGCACTGAGAGCCCAGGCAAGAACTCTATGATCATCAGCTAACAGGGTAACCTCGGAGTCCTCTGTGTCCCAGAGACAGAAGCCCTGACAAGTAGAGGGTGCAATCAAAGTCATCTCCCAGTCATAAATACAATAGCATGGGGAAGAGATACATGAGAAAGGGCTTTTAGAAGACACTAAACCACAATGGTTTGACCAGGATATGTATACCAGGACATTCTGTGCAGCATCTCCAGTCTGAGAAGGCCTCACCGACTCACTGAACAGGACTAAGAGCCATATTAACAAGCTGAGGGCAACAAAGAAATGGTCAATGCTGATGAACTACCCACTTAGATAGCTGCACAGGGAGTGACAAGGCCCATGGAGTATCAATCATATTGTTACCAGGGTTCAAATCTGGAGACAACAGTCTTTCAGAATTGTCATGTGGCATTCAGCAAGACAGTAGAGAATCCAGATCCAGGCGCAACCCATGTAGAAAGACACCTTATAACTGCACTGCTCCTTACCTCACAACTAATGACTTTCAGATCTGCAGTCTGTAACTAACTGCAGGGAGGAAGGGGACGTCATCCTTATCACACACAGAAACCGCCTGGCACTAGATGCCATCTGTGATCATAGAGCACTCCTGCCCAGAGTCACTCAAAGCTGTATCCCTTACTTCTCAGCATGGTGCTCCTCTGGGTCACTGACATCATCATCGTCCACTAGGTGGCCAAAGGGTTCTGAGGAGATAGATACCATGTTGGACAGGATGACTCTGCTGTCGCTGCTGCCAGTAAGGACCAGCTGGTCGTGAGAGTGGTTGTAGCGGACGCTCCACACCCTGAAATGGTCATGGCAGATGCACAATTTTGAGTGAACACATATGGATGTCCCTGACCTTACTGGACAGGGATGCACTAGGTATGGTAATGTAATCAACACCACATATGTTTTTGAGGAGTTAAAGCCTACCATGTGCTGCTCCAAAATATTCTTTTAGGACCTATCAAACAAGACCAGAAGACTAAATGTCAGCTTGCACCTGCAGAGGGAGGCTTGTCACTCAGCATATCACCCCCCTTGAAGCAACACATGGATTAGCTACAACCTGGAACATCTAACAAAGTCCTACATGTCTTTGCAGCCAGGTAATGCCACAGGATAACACAATGGCCTGAGCATCCCCCAAGTCGCAGGTCTGATACTGGGGCCATTCCACTTCACAGTGGCCAGGGGCCCTGCTGAATTTGACCTCCTGATCCTGCTAAAACCACAGAAGACTCTAGTGCCTAGTTGGAGAGTGCAGCGGGCCTCACACGCAAAGCTGTGTTCAGCACAGTGGGCACAGCTAAGCTTTCTGCTCGGGCTGCAGCAAATTACAGCCATTCATCCAGTTCATCAGAACAGCACAGGAGGACCCTGGGGCTTTGCACACATAGCAACACTTCTGGTAAGAAATTCACAAAGCCAGACATGAGCTTAGGAAGGAAAAGCCCTGGAGGGACTTCCTTACCTGGTGAGGAGTTCTCAGGAAAGAAGCTCTCTCAGCCAGACTTTCCTATACACAGACACACAGACATAAATACATTTCCTGCACACACACGTACACACTACATAGCATATGTATATACACTCATGTTTCCTACACACACACACTTCCAACACATGAACACACATTTCCTATTATACACGCATATCCATTCACACACTTCTTATACATACACTCATATACACAACCCACTCACACATTTCCTATACACACACACACATTACACACTCATACACACAAACACGTGAGCACATATAAGCTTTGTTGGGATAAAAACACGGTTTCATGCCGTATATACCAGTCTGCACCTCACTTTTTCTCTCTCAGCATATGGTGCACATCCAGACAATATTTGGAGAGGATGGATGGGGTTGGGCGGCCTTCCACAGCCACACACACAGATATGCCTCATTCCTTCTGGCAGCTGCATAATCTCCCTTGCACGGATGTCACCAAATTTACCTAACCAATCCCCTACTGATGGACATTTGGGTCGCTTCCAGGTTCCATGCGTGGCAAACAATGCTGTGTGAACATCTGCGCACATTTACTTTTCCACACTTGAACCGGCGCAGTTTAAAGAGGAACTGAATCTGGTGTTTTTCTTTTTTTTTCCTATACTTATAAATCACAAACATTCACATTTGGAATTAGTGTTTCTTTAGGAAGAATAAAACCGGGCTGATTGAATGATTCACAGCAGCACAAACTAAGCTGGTTTGTGCTTTTCCAAATGGTAAAGTAATTAGCAAAATAAATTACATAATCCCCTCTTCCCTAAAGCAGCATGCAAATGAGCTTCTGTACCAGTGGGAGTGCTCCTCCAGGGTCTTCACGGGCTCGGTGACATTCCGTGTGTCCCAGAACTTCACCTTGCAGTCGTCTCCACAGCTGGCGAGGTAATACTGCTTGTTGGGGTTGAAGTCGAGGTCGCGCACCAGCTGCCCATGAGCGTTCTCTATGCAGTATATCTGGCTGGAGGGAGAAGGGCAGCACATGTGGGGAATGACTGGGCCTTGGAAGCCACTTTACTTTTCCAGGGCTCTGCCTAAGCCCCCACTGAAGGAAGAGCTGGCCCATGCCCCTGTTGGCAGCTGAGCAGAGGGAATCCCAGCCTGGGTGCCTGGGCTCATGACATTCCTCCCCCTGCAGAAACCACTCAGGGTAGAAACAGTGCTGGCATCCCAGGGTTATATGTGTGGTTCTCTGGGCCAATTGGACAAATGGACAATGGCTTGTAGGTCTCAAAAATATTATTTTTGTGGGCCACTGGGATGCCACAGTGGGTAAAAGTGCCCGCCACCGAGCTTGATCACCTGAGTTTGATTCCAGGGCCCCAGACTATGGAAGGAGAGATCCAATTCCTTCTAATTGTCCTATGCTTTCCACACACAGCCTACCCCATCCCCCACTCTAAATAATGTATAATATTATATAATGAATGTAATAGTTTTTTAAAGCTTTAAAAAATATAACTGGTATCTTGAGAGTGGAAGAGGACAGAAGGATAGTGACAGCCACACGGAAGCTGGGCCAGATGTGGGAGGACCCTGGCAGCTTTGTATCACAGAATGAGAAAGACAGAGGAAAAGACGACACCAATGGGTGGTATGTTGCTGGGTGTGTTTGTTTGTTTGTTTTGTTTTGTTTTGTTTTTAAATTTTTATTAATTTATTCAGATTACATCTCAATTGTTATTCCATCATTTATATCTTCCCGTTCCTCCCTCCCTCCCGCTTTCACCCTGTTCCCCTCCCCTAGGTCTATGACCCAGGGGAACCTTGTCCCCGACTGTATGGTCATAGGCTATCAAGTCTCATCTTGCTTATTTTGCTGCTGTTATTAGCAGATATGTGTAGATAGAAAGAAAGAAAGAAAAGAGAACAAATAAAAAATGTGGAAAACCTACAAGAAAGATGAAAGAGATGGGGTTTGCTTTGCTGGACTTACTGCGTGTCTGTTCCCGCCCTCAACTAGTTCTCAGGGTATGGAAAAGGGGTGTTTGAAATTAGCCATATGGAGGGTTACAGTGCACATGCTCGTTACACACAAACACCTACGCACATTCTTCACATACATACGTACTGCTCACACACGTGCACCTGTATATATTCATATTGTCTCTCTCTCTCTTCTCTCCCTTCGTTTCCTCTCCCCACTGCCCCACCCTAGCCTTGCTTCTCTGGCTGTTCCTCACAAGGTCTGAAACCCACAAATTCTGGTGATTATTGTCTTTCTAATGCTATGTACCCTGTCAGGTTACCCAGTGCGGGTGGACAACAGGCACAGTTGGTGCTGCGTCAGGTACAGCCCTCTTGTGACATTCCTATCCACACTTCACTGCCTCCTCTTCCTAGAGGGGAACTCCCGCCTCCAGTGCCATTGTTGGCTTCCTCACTTGCTATGGCCTCCGTGAGGTTTGGGAAACAAGGTGGAAGTCTTACTTGTCTTTCACACAGCAGAAGCCTATCATAGTCTTCTGCCCGGCAACACACATCACCCCAATGCCTTTCCTTCTCCTCTAGCTGCATTCGCCAGTCTGTGGCATTTGAATTAATGTGTGCAGGTGTGAGATGTGTGCACACGTGTACTCGTGTACATGAGCGCAGGTGCCTATGTGCGGAGTGACGTCAGAGGACAACCTTCAGGCATCTGTCCTGTCTTTCCACTTTAAATTCTGAAACAGGGCCTTTTTGCTGCTATATAAACTGGAATCCATTCTTAAGTTTCTGGAAAGCCTTAGCCTCTGCCTTCCATCACTCGCTAACAGCAGGGTGTGCTGGGAGTACAGAACCTCCTGTCTGGCTTTTATGTGAGTCCTGGGGATGTGTACTTGGGTTGTCAGGATCATGGAGCAAGGGTTTTTACCCATGGAAGTATCTCCCCAGCCTGGCATTTTACATCTTCAGCTGGCTCAGATATACTGCAGTTGTTTTTTTAAATAGTCTAGTATCCCAACCCCCCAAAATCAGAGCCAGCCAATCCTTAAGAACTCTTGTGTGAAACAAGGAAAGCTGTAAAATAAAAAATGTGGAATATTCTGGGGGGTCATGGGCAATCACAAGTGTACTGTGCTCCCACTGAGGCTTGATTCAGTTTCTGGCAGCATAACTTTAATACACACTAGAAGAAACAGTACAGGCATCCTGGCTAGACAAAAAAAAAAAAAAAAAAAAAAAAGAAAGAAAGAAAGAAAAGAAAAGAAAAGGAAAAAGCTGCTGCCAAAGGAATCACTCATCAATGGGAGGAGCAACGGCTCTCCGTTGTGGTGACACTTCCCTTGCAAGTTGGTGCCTTGTCACAGACACAACCAGGGCACAACAAGGTCACTGTGGGAGTTGCCAGCCAACACTGTGTGCTTCTTGTGTTTTGGTGTGTGAGCCGGTCTTTGAGCTTCTCGCCTTCACATTCTTCAAAGAGCCGCAAGGAGAGAGGCCCAGTGGACAAGGAGAAGTGGGCTGTGTGGGATATCCATCACGGTTTGAGTCTACGGCCTCCAGCTTGATCAGGAAGCCAAATCACTCCTTTGTGCAGATATGCACAGGGGAGGAGTGCCGACTGGTTATTTATCAGGCCTGGATTTTAAAGGGGGCCTCGGAACTAAAATTAAAGGTGTTCCCCCACCGTGGAAGAAACTCACGTTATTACATGACATCCGTCTCTTCAGCTCAGTGATAAATGATGGTGTGCTAAGGGGATAAACTGCATCTTAAAGAAGCCTGTGCAGGCTCCTGTTGCCATGGCAACAGACATCCCACCATCACTCCTCTGCCTATCAAAATCACAACTGGAACAGAAAAATCGCTCTTGTTTGTTCCATTAGAACTGCTGGTTGTTGCGTATAATTACTTAAATGACAAAATATGATTGCCCAATAGGTATGGCTCTTGAAAGCACAGAATTGGCCAGACAACTCCACAAGGGGGGTAGAGGCTGGGGACTAAAAGTGCCAGCCTGCAGCGCTAATCACAGAGATGGAGCATCTGTGTCGCCATGGGGCTTGTGAGGCACCACAAAGCCCTGGCCTGGGTTTCCTTCTATACTGCCTTTGACACAGGAGAAGCTAAGGGACACCACAAAGCCAGTAATGTGGCAGCTCCCTGCAATGGAACGGACCTGCCAACTTAATTTAGGGTGAAGATAATTCCCACAGAAATGAGACGAAGACAGTAAGCCACTCATCCTCAGGGCGTCTGGCTTTCAATCAGCTCCTTCAGAAGATGAGGAAGGGAAGGGAGAAGAGCAAGGATCCAAGGTGTGGGCACTTCACTGACCTCATGCTCCGTGTGTCCCATCCTCGAAGGGTGGTGTCACTTGCTGTGGCCACCTGAGTACAGTTGTGGTGTGGGCTCCACCGCCCTGCAGTGAACTTCAGCTGCCCCCTTCCTTCCAGGGCTGCTGAGCTGGCCAGCTGGGTATGATGGGTATTGTTCAAGGGAGAGAAGAAAAATGTAAGCCTTTATAAGATTCTCAGGATTTTATGGGAATAATTAGAACAATTAGGAGGTTCAGTCTTTGTTTCCTTCCCTTAAAAGGCAAGGCCGTCTGAACCTTATTGGAAAAATAAAATAAAATAAAAGCGAGCACAGCAAAAAATAGAAGGCACATTAATAGCCCCTATTATGGAGGGCTTGCTTCGAGTGTGTGATTAGAGACAATCAGCTCAAACTTGAAGAGAACAATATGGAATAACGCAAACATCTGGCTTTCCCAGAGACGGAGAAAAACCAAGTCCCCATGGCCAGCTCCTTCCGGAACGACACATGTTCTTTAATCAAACGCTGCTCCCAATACACAACCTCTTTCCCCTTTATCATGAGGATCGCAGGATCCTCACAATCTCCACAGACTGGTGAGGCCACAAAGCTGCCTTTTGGTGTGCTGAGAAAAAGCAAGCCTTGGCTCCAAGGTTGGTAAAGATATTTACCCCATTTTGCCCCTGCTGGGGATCTTCTGGCAAAGGCCCACAAGCCTTTCCCTCTTCTATTTGAAGCTCCATTCATCTGATTGGCTTAAGTACCACCTCTCATCCTTCGCCAACATCCCAAACCCACTATCGGTCACTTCATTTAAACCTTCAAACCATGCTCCTCAGAGCCCCCTGAAAGGCTGTGTGACCAGCCACGCTGAGAGAGCCTGGCCAATCCTCAGCAGTCGGGAACAGTCGGGTTAGGAAGGCCTTCTGGGATTGCAGGTGAGGCAGAGTATCCTGTGGCAGGACTTGGTATTAATGTGCCCTCCAACCACGAGAGAAACATGGGCCTGAATCACAGCACTAGGAAGCAAAGCCGTGAGAGCATATGATGGAAGAGTCATCAGGGCTTCTGGGGAGAGAGTGAGAAGCTATCCTCATCTGAAGCTGAGACCTTCCTCTCACCACTGGAGGCCATCAGCATGGAAGTGTTTTGAGGCTGGAGTTATAAGATCTCTACATTGCTTTGAAAAAGCTGACTGGACAGTAGAGACCCACACGGACACAGGTGCACAGAGGTAAGGGCCCGTCTGGTGGGGCCATTATAACAACTGCAGCTCTCACTTCTTGAGACCAGATATTCTAGAAGACATCACCCAGCAGAGTGTGCATGAGAAAAGGTCATAGGCAGGTGGGACACAGGAGGTCCTGGAAGGGAAGAGGATGGTGGGCCAAACTGTCCCACAGAATTCATAGGAATGGTCTTGGGTGCCTAGACAATGTGTCCAAAGTGGCTAAGAGGATACACTTCCTATTCCTCTTCCCCAGGCATTTCGAGGAAAGCATCCATCATCCCCTTCAGGGAGACTATGAGCCAAGGAAAGCACAAGCAGCACTTCTTCAGCACATAGCTCACAATGTAAATCTCTCTGCCCTGCTGCCTGCTGCATAACTGCCGCAGTGCCCCCACCCCCACCCCCCATGGAACAGGGTGAATGCCTTCTGCTCAGAGCAGAAGTGTGAAAGGTCAGGCCTGTGACAGTGAGGTCTGTGGATTTTCAGAGTTGGGCTCCTCATCCAAACAGCACACTGATGAGTCAGATAGGAGCACAGGTCTTGCAGAGGGGGTGTGATTTTTCTGGGATAGAGAAATAGCATTACTCAGAGAAGGGAATGAAGTCCTTTATCTTACCCAGCCCAGTTTTCTCAAAGCCCAAGGCAGAAGGAATGATGCCCAGAGCACAGACAGGCCAAAGCTGGCCAGGTAAAAGCCAACTTTCAGGACTCACCTTAGAACTCCCACAGAAAGGTAATGGACAGCATAGCCCACTAGGGATGGTCAAAAGGGGGCCGGGGGTGGGGTAGGCCAAAGAGGGGTGTTCCACTATGAGACTGGTGCCCTCTGCTCTCTCTAGTTCACATTCCCTTGTTTTTCCTTGTTCTCACAGAATGGGGTGCTCAGTTCTGCTCCCAGGGTACAGTTCCTTTCAGATAGCACAGGGGTGGGTGGGCTGCTTTCAAACATTCAGGACAGGGGCTTGAGGAAGGCTGAACATGTGGCTCAGTGGCAGAGCACTGCTTGCCTGGCAGACACGAGGCCCAGTTCTAGCCCCAGGATTGCAATCAACAACAACAACAAAGCACACAGAAGGAAGGCTGAGGTCCTGACCGAGTTACAAGGGGACATTGTAGAGCAAGTGAAGAGCACACTGAGGTCTGAGGAAGCTGCTGTGATGCTGCATAGGAGGAGAGGAGAGAGAGAATGGCAGCAGGGAGCACACATGGCACCTGGCCTCTGAGACACAGGAAGGCTGGCAGCCATGGTGGAAGCAGTTACTAAAGGGGAAAGGCAACAACAATGCTCATCCAGATCCGAAACAAAGTCTACACACACAATGCACTTACTGCGCTAACACCCACTTGTGTACTACCACAATAAGGATGCAGAATGGCTAGTCTGGGTGTTAATGCTGACAACTTAGGGTTAATATCTTAATATTCAAACACCCAGTGTGAACGAAAACATCTTCCCACAGTATCTTCTCAAGGTTTGCACAAACTCGCTAAGTCTAGTCTCTTGAAAACACAGTGTTCTGGTTAATGACAACTCGCTGGTGACAGAGACTACACTAAAACACACAAGCTCAATAAGCAGGAACATTTTTATAATTCAACACTGGGTTCTCATCAATTTTCCATTAAGCATACTCATTCACTGTTCAAGTCTTAAGAAAAGTGAGAGCATAAGGTCATACCAGATGTTTTAAGATTTATTTTTATTTTATGTGTAAGAGTGTTTGCCCACATTGATGCCTGTGCACCACAAATGTGCCTGGTACCCCAGAGTCCTAAAGAGAGCATTGAATCTCCTGGGACTGGAGTTACAAATGGTTGTAAACCATCATTAGGGTGCTGAGACTCAAACCTGAGTCCTCTGGAAGCTAGTCCTCTACACCGCTGAGTCATCTCTGCAGCTCCAGCTCATGTCTTTCAAAGTTACAGGTTCAAGAGGGGAAAGAGCAAGCTTACTGGTGAAGCTGAATGGGAGTACACCTGGCACCATGCCAGGAAGGATGACACCCCCCTGAAACCTCACGATGCCCACCCCAATCCAGGAGGACCCTGTGGCAAAGCCCAGCAAGCACAGCCTGCTTGCCCTGCTAACTCCACACCTGTGGGCAGTTCTACACTTCTGAACCAACAGTCTATTAGTTAGTAAGTCATCAACCAACCACCAATTAACCACATGGCCAAACAGCAAGTGCCTCCTGCTACGCAAGAGCTGTCTCCTCACACTCCGTGTTTGCCAGAAAGCAAAGGCTCAGGACAGAGCCCAACTACAGAGGCAGGCAAGGCACGCAGAGCTGACTACCAGTTTATTTCCTGATTATATGACCATAGTCACATGACACAGATGAGGAAGCCATGGCTGTCTTGACAATTCAAACCACAGGGTAATAAAGAAACCTAGCAAATGTGTGGTGTGGCCCAGTAAGCAATGGCAGTATAAGTTTCCAAGATCTCCCCAGCTGTGGGAAGGAGGGCAGTTTCCTGAGGGGTAGCCATAACTGAATCTGAGAAACACAGGAATGAGGCGAGAACAGGAACAAAGCAGAAGGAAAGGAAACCAAGGCAGGCAGAGGGGCAGGAGATGGGAGCAGGGGTGGAGGTGTGAAGACCATGGCAGGCAGAAAGGGTAGCAACCAGGATCCCCTCAATGTGGACAGGAAACCAAGCTATAAGAAGATGAACTGTCTCCTTGGGGGATGAAGACAAAATGCCTATGGCCAGTCACAACTGAGACAGTCAGAAGTGGCCTCAGCAACTCACTTTCCTGGGCAACAGACCCCTAACAAACCCTACCTCAGGGACATTCTGAAAAAGCTCAGCTAGCAGGAGCTGCATCCTCCAAAAGCCATGTTGCTGAGCTTGGAAGCAGTCTCCCCAGGCAAACCTCCTGTCAGTCACTAGCCCACAGGTCCAGGGATAGTTCATGTGAATCCATATGACCACATCCAGGTCTCAAGTGGTATATAACACTCACATGTATCAGTGTTGGCTGTATGAGACAAACAAGGTTGTAGCCAGGTGTAAGACAACAGTAGAGGTCCTAAGCTGAGGTATCAAGAAGTTCAGAGGTCAAGGGGAGACAGAATGAAAAAGAACTTCAAGCTTAGAGACTCCATATGGCCTCCCTTTTTTTCAAAGATAGGAAGACTAGACCTCAGATGGGGTGGGAACTCACACATGGCCAAGTGGCCAGTTGAGGCAGAACCAGGACCTGACCCCTGATCAGGCTAGTGTACCAACTCCTAAGGAAAAGAGAAGATAACCCTTAGAAATGACCCACTCAGGGCAGCAGCACATGCTACAAGGATGGCTGTCACACCTGTTTTCCTGACGCATGGAGACAGCTCAGCAAGAACCCCACAGGCTATGACAAACATTGTCATGTTTTCAGCACTCGGAAATATTCAGGGCTTCCTAGTCCAAAAAGGATGATTAAAGGCATCTAATAAATGTTTTCAGATGAAATATCACTAAAACCAGGACACAAACAAAAGGAAACAACTTCCAGCAAACAAAGCATGGTGACCTGCATCCTTCTTGAGCCTTGCACGGGTATATTTCAGAAGAGCCTCGATGTCAGAGTTGCAAAGATAGACCTGCACTTTTACCACTATGACCAGAAAGCAGCCAAGAAAAGCACTCGTTCATGGTTGCCCTGCAGAGACATAAGTGCCCCATCCCACATCCTTGAAGAAGAGGAGACAGGGCTGGAGTGCCTACAGTGGCAGGAAGTGACCCATGGAGGCTGTGTGAAGGGCAAGGCAGAAGCAGCTTATGCGATAGGTCTGACCACCCTACCCAGAGTCCCTTCCCAGCCTTGGGCCTGAGACTGTTTGAAGCCAGTGACTAGTTTAGGTATGACATGACATTGTGTCTGACACCTGGACAGAGGTGTCTCTTTGGTGGTGCTATGGGGATCTTGATGTGACGGCTGGAACAGCTGCAGCTGTCTTGCCAGCATGATGACACACAGCAGTGATATGTAGCTATGGCTGAGCAGAAGGATATGGGATAAGAGACCTTCATGCTGTTGAAAACTGAACCAATCAACCTTGGAACTGTTTCATCTTCTTGATTCTTGCATTGGACTGTCCAACTCCTTTTTTCCTTGAGCCCAGTCTTGCACTTGCAGCCTAATGCAGCCTGCCATCTTGCAATACCATCTGGAAGTACTAACTACAGCACCCCCAGTCCCTATCTCCAGCTAGGAACTCTACTCCAGGGGTGGTGTGGCTCTGCCAGCTTCTAAGGGTTACCCTAGGCAGGTCACTGAGTCTCAGGAAGAGTAGCATCCTCTAATGTAATTCAGGCGCACAGTGGAGACCGTCCTTATAGGCCTGGGTACAAGAATCAAATAAAATGCAACATTGCAATTGTCTGGTACATGGTGGCTGCACTGAATGTTTTTCTTCAATTTTATCATGACTCAGTACACAGTATGTGGATGTTTCAAGAGCTCTGAGCTGCCCTGGGGATGAGGTCAGAGCAAAGGCAATGAAGACTGGAGAGAGTGGGAGTAGAGCTCATTTGAGGGCCTAGGTTTAAAGAGGGTAGACTAACCCGCAGGAAGAAACCTCAAGGCTGTGGCCGGGCCACTGTTGACTGCTTATAACCAGATTTACAGTGAGAATCAGAAGTAAAAACACAGCAGAAAGGCCTGAAAAACATGCACTTTGGCTAGAAAACAAGCATACTGAAAACTGTGGACAAACTGACACAAACACTAAGAAGACTAAGTTACTAGAAAGGTCTTGCTTTTCAATGGGACAAAAGGAAGCCTCCTTGAGGGCATCATAGAAAGTGGCCAGATCCCATGGGCCCACAAGAATGAAAGAACAAACCACTGAAAAAAATTTTCCCTTGAGACAAAGCACCCCAGGATGCCCTTCTTACAGAGGCTGCCCAAGAATTATTCCTGTAGGATTCCTTTTTGCTGTGTTAGACCACCCAGGCATTCAGAGGCTGCTACCACTCCAAGAAGACCTGGCTGCCACTCAAGCTGGCAACAGACCCTGGCATCATCCACATGATGCTAATTTTACAGGGATGCAGAATACAAGAGCTGCAGGATCATGGAAGCTTCCACCAAGATCTGAAAGAAAAGACTGGGAGGCTAGGTAGTGTGTGGGAGGGCAGTGTCCCCAAGGGCAAGGTTCCTGAGAGAGTAGTGTGGAGCCATGAGGGTGAAACCAAAGCTTCATTAGAGATACCAATATGTTGGGATGAGAAGCACACAGAACATCTACAAAGGAAAGCAGCGGGCACTGAACAGAGCAGGAGAGAAGCTGTGTGCTCTGCAATTGGCTAGGCCATAAGCACAGGGTGGCCCAAGGCCTCCAGCCCTCATATCACACTGCTGTGTACTGCCTGCCAGACATGAAACTACAGATTTTAATATTTTCCCTGCTGAGTTCCAGTTTTGCTTTGGTCCAATCTTTCACTGCTGTCTTCCTATTCCTCCCTTTTGGAACAGGGGTGGTTACTTGGTGCCACTGTATATTGGAATAAGTAGTTTAATTTGTTTTTGAATTTAAAGGGCACACAGCTAAGAGGGGCCTTGAATCAACATGGGCTTTTGAACAATGTTTGCATTGTTAAGACTGTGCACTCTTAGTAATGGGCTAAAGTCATTTTGTATTATAAGACGGCCATGACCTTTGGGGGCCAAGAGAAGAATGCTATGGTTTAAATAAGAAGTGTCCTTTTGACTTTATGTTTTGAATGTTTGGTTCCCAACTGGTGGTGCTATATTTTGGGAGGATCTGGAAAGCTTAGGAGGTAGTGCCTAGTTAAAGGAAGTAGGTCATTGGGATGTGCCTCTTAAGGTTGCATCTTTTCTGAATTCTTTGTTTTGCTGTGCTTCCTGGCTACTATGATGTGAACACTCTGCTCTTACCAGAATGTGAAGTGCTCTGCCCTGCCACCGCCATGGTGGAACAAAACCAAGCTATTAAAATAAGTCTTCCTTCCTTCTTCATTGTTTGTAACAGATTGTGGCAGCAATGGGAAAGCTAATGCAACCAAGGACCTGGAGGAGAGGTACAGATGGGGTCCTGCCATATTTGTGTGGGAACCACAACTTGTGACACTGCACATCAGTAGACACAGAGGCCAGGGTGTCACCTATATAACACCTGTTCTCTGAATTATACTTACTATGTTGGCTGGTTTGAGGATCTGGAGGGGCCTCCTAGGAAGGGGGATCTTCCTGAATAGAAAATATACATAGGGTATACATATAACACAAGGGAGTAGAACTCTGTATTTTGTCCACGTACTCAGTTTATACCAAACATGGTTCTAAAGTCTTAGTTACACAGAACACCTTGGTCCTGGAAAGCCACATATACAAACTTACAAATCATTATCAAGATTGACCAGCACACAAAGATAGTTTTTGTGATACCAATTAGACCCCAGTGACCTCTGAAGAGATCATTCTAGTTATAGACAATTCTTTAGCCAGGAACAAGGACCTTTTGTGAGGAACAACTAAGACTTAAAGAAAAGTAAGGCCAGCAACAACTAAGTTATACTGTGTCTACAGTGTGGCTCCAGTTCACTTTGTTTTTTGAAATAGGGACTCTCTAGGTAGCCCAAGATAATCCTGAACTTGAGCTCTTCCTGCGTGGGTCTCTCAAGAGCTGGCCTTGGACATATCAATGTCTTCCATGCTTGAATGTTGATTATCATTTGTTTACTTTGGGACATCATTTAATCAGGAAGTAAATACAACCTGCTTTTTGGTACCTCAGTTTCTTTCTTCTTTAGCTCCTGCCTCTGCTCCAGGATCTTTGGTGGCCATTATAAATAATCCAGTCTGGACACTGAGTACTACAGCATCCCCTACAGGCATCCACCCATGCATCTATGCACCCATGCATCTATGCACCCATGCATCTATGCACCCATGCATCTATGCACCCATGCATCTATGCACCCATGCATCTATGCACCCATGCGTACCTATCTATCTAGCCTCCCTCTCAGGGGCCTGCCATCTAACTCCCACTCACCTACCCTTCTGTCCATCAGGTATGTGGCAAGTGCTAGCCATGCCACAGTGAGGAATTCTGTCTTTAAACAACTCTGCTATTATATTCCATGATCTCTAGCAGATAATGAAGATGCTTATACAAGCAAGCATGGCAACCTGACTAGGCTCATCTTGTTACAGAACAGCATTAAACAGGCCTTCATCCTAAAGCCTATGTTCCCTTGCTTGTCCTCCATCACTTCAGCCTTGACCAAGGCAACATCTAGGTATTGCACCACAGGTTCTACAGCAGGTCTCCTGTAAGAGGAACCTGGATGTGGAGAGGTGGGCATTCAGAACTAGGATTGCACCGCAACTCCAGTATTAGTAGTAAACATAGTGCTGTAAATATAGTGCTAAAGATGTAAATCTACTCGTTGCTAGGAAGATTTCCCTATAGTCAGGGACACCAGCCCTCACCTATTGGACACATGACTCCAGGGCTGGGGATCAGTGAGTTATCTGTAATATTTATAAACCCAAAGACACAGATAGCTACTCAAGATATGTAAGCACCTACTAAACTCTGCACCTGATAGTCGCTTTTAGAAGGAGATAGCTTCACGTATAAAGCACAAGCTCAGCCCTGAATCTGGAGCACCAAGCAGACCATGAACTCTTGATGCTCCCCTGCCCCAGCTCCCTGGCACTCAAGTTGCAGGTGTTTCACTAAACCCAGTACGGCTGTCCTAAATCTAAGTCCACTGATCTCTACTTCAAGTCCAGGCTCTAAAGACGACCTTTACTTTCATAATTCAGACAAGACTCACAACACATTGGAATGCAAGTCTCACAAGAAAATCAGTTTTTCATTTATTTTTCACATTTCCACCAAACAGCTTAACAAGCTTCATTAACAATCTCGTTTACAGCATGTTGTTCCAAATAACTTTTTGCCAAAAATCAAACTCACCCTCCCGGGGCACAATGTCACTGGTCACTGAAGCCACTCAAACTGAAGTCATGAGCCAGTCACTGAGATTCCTCCCATCTTGAAGGGTGGAGACAGGTCCTGGACAGGTGAGGACCTTGGGAATCTGCATTGCTGGAATAGGAAGGCCAGTCCTGCAACCCTCACTCATATCAAGTGCCTTTCAGAAGGCTCCTTGCTCTCTTTAAGCCTCCTGCTTTTATCTGTCAAGTCAGAGGGTCAATGAACACATAGCCATGAGGCCTGCATCTCAATTTAAATGTAGTCAAACACCAGTGAGAAGTAGCTACACACTACAAAGCTATCAAATGATGCTTCTCCAAAGCTGCCAGGAACCACTTCTGACATCCATTGACCTAGGCCTGGTACGTGGCCGTCTCTTACAGTTTCACCTTAGCCCCAGGTCACAAGAGATGCATAGAGAGCAATGCCTGTCATCTTCACTGTGGAGTCAGCCACCACTACTCATTGTCTGCTTGTTTTCTTCCTCCCAATCTCCCTGGAACTGCTTGAGTAAAGACACATACACAGCATTCCACTCCATAGGTGTGGGTGTTAAGGCTTTTCTTGATTAGAGATGACCAATTCTCCTATCATCCAGGTCTCCAAACACAAAGCAGGAAGGAAAGACGCCAAAGGAGGGAAGTGGATCTATGACTAGAAGGGATAATGGGCACTCTTTCCTCTACTATCCCTGCTCAGTGAAGCACAACTGTAGCTCCTGCAGGACATATAAGGCAACTCCAGGAGGAGGGAGCAGGAGGCTGACCACAAGGGCCTTGAGTTATTTCCAGGCTTTCTTTTGGCCTTATCATCTCAGATGTACAGAAAGAGAGGCCACAGCAGTAAACACCAGCAGAATAGACCCAGAAATGCCTAAGGAAGCCTACGTATACCCTACAAAATACACATACAAGCCAGTCAGGAAACTTTCAGATAGTAACCTCTCCAAACACCTCAGAAGATAAACTCTAAACAGGAGCAGCCACTTTTCCTACTCACCTCCCTGGTGGAAGGCCACATGATCCCTCTGGGTAGAGTTCAAGATGCAAGGCCTTAGATAAATAGTGCCTCAGTTGGTTCATGGACCTCAATGTACATAGAAAACAGAGGCACCTAGGAAGACCAGGATGAGCAAGCCTTTAGAATCCAAGGCTCCTTGAGATTCTCAGGCTTAAGCCACAGGGCAATCCCCAAGATGGTCAGTACTTGGTTAAGAAGTAGCATTTGGGCTATGAGAAGACATGGGAACCTTGTATGCATTGGCAAAGTGAGGGAAGCTGAGTCGAACACCATATATGTCAGGTCTCAATTCTGTGACATTTTGGAAAAGACAAAGCTGTGCAAATAATAACAAGGCAAGAAGATAGGTGGTTACTAGAAGAACAAGAAGAGAATAGGGAGAAAACAAGCTAAACAGTGGGCCTTAAGGGCAGTGGGGGCCCCTGAAGAAACCCCATCACTGTGCATCTGTTTGGACCAGAGGTCCGACTCAAGGACAAGCCTGTGCACTGTGGACATTGGGAGGCAACGCAATGTGCATGGCTAACAAACATGAAGGGCTGTCTGGGATGCTGCTGAGGAAGCTGGGATATCACTTATTTCAGGATTCTGCTGTTAGGGAGATCACATTCAGGGACTGCTAGGGATACTCTACCACTGACTTAGAGCTCTGCCCTTTTAACTCTGATTTCAAAACAGGGTCTCACTAAGTTGTTCATTCTGACTTTGAACACACTCTATAGTCAAAATAAATAAATAAATAAATAAATAAATAAATAAATAAATAAATAGGCCTTAAAATTGCAGCCTTCCTGCCTCTGCATCTTGATTAGCTGGAATTATAAGCCTGTGCATCTTAAAGTCTTCCTCTTCTTCTTCTTAATGAAAGCCTTTTGTGTGGGAAGATAAAGCTTGGTGGGATAGTAAGGTGGTAGGAAGAGAAATAACAAAAGCAAATTTTGTTTCAAAAAATGCCATAATGAAAGGAATTTGTATACCAACTGAAAATGAGTTGGGTGAGTACGGAGACAGGGAAGGATCTATAAATTAAAGGAGGAAGACGAATACAATTAAAGCATGTATAAAATTCTCGATGAATTAAAAAAAATTTTCAAAAAGAAAGCAAGACAAAACCAAACCTGTGCTTTGTACAAGACCATACCAAAAAGATGAAAAGAAAGGTGACATGGTAGGAAAAATATTTCCTACCTACATCTAGTTCTGGAAAAGGGGAGCTAAAAGTAAAAGGAAACATTCCTGTGAATACTAATTAAGAACTTCAGGCAGTGCCAGAAGTTCCCCCAAGCTCCATCTCCTTCCTGAGGAGTCATGCAGGGTCCCAGGAACATCCAGCTCAGACCCCCTCCCTGTCTATTTCCTGCCTAGCTGGCCCTCCTGAGGCACAGCCAGAATAGGTAAGCAACATTCTGCCCCCTGAGCTCCACTGTCAGGCTCACAGCTCTGACTACAATCCTGAGACCAGCAGGGCCCCAGGATTCAGGTCCACCTGCAGCACAGTCAGCAAAGGCGAGCTGTTCTCTGAGCCCCACTGTCAGGCCCAAGGCTCTATCTGCTTCTCTAAGAAGTCCTGTTGGCGTCAGGCAAATCCATCCAACACCAGGGACAACCAGATGGCTAAAGGCCAATGTAAGAACACAATCAACAAGAGCCAGAGCAATATGGCACTGCCAGAGCCCACCTATACTACTACAGAAAGTCCTGGATATCCAAACACAGCCAAAGAACAAGAACAAGAAAAATGACCTTATATTCAACCTTATAAAGATGATAGACGCCTTTAAAAAGGAAATGAATAAATTTCTTAAAGAAAAACAAAAATACAATCAAACAAATAGAGACCTTCAAAGAGAAAACAAATAAATCCTTTAAAGAAATACAGAAAAATACAATCAAATAGGTGAAGGAAGTGAATAAAATGATTCAAGACATGATAATGAAAGTAGAAGCAATAAAGAAAACATGATCTGAAGGAATCCTGGAGATGGAAAACTTAGGGGAGAGAACTGGAACTTCAGAAATAAGCATCATCAACTTGATAAATGAGATAAAGGAGAGAATCTCATGGGTAGATGATACAAATTAACAAACTGGTCAAAGAAAATGTTAAATCTAAAAAGTTACAGACACAAAACATTCAGGAAATCTGAGACACTATAAAAAGAGCAAAACTATGAGTAATAGGAATAGAAGAAAGAGAAGATTCACAGCTCCAAAGACCAGAAAATATTATCAATAAAATCGTAGAAGAAAACTTCCCCAACCTATAGAAAGAAAAGTCTATAAACATACATGAAGCTTAAAGAACAGCAAATAGATTGGACCAGAATAGAAAATCCTCCTGCCACATAATAATCAAAATACTAAATGTATAGAACAAAGAAAGCATTTAAAAGCTACAAGAGAAAAAGGCCAAGTAATATATAAAAGGAGACCTATCAGAATTGCACCTGAATTCTCAACAGAGACTCAAAAAGTCAGAAAGGCCTGGGCAGATGTCTTGTAGACCCTGAGAGACTACAGATGTCAGACCAGACTACTATACCCAACAAAACTTTCAATCACTATAAATGGAGAAAATATATTCTGTGACAAAACCAAACTTATTATCTATGCACAAAAGATATTAGAAGGAAAATTCCAACCCAAGAAGGCTAATAACACCCAAGAAAGCACAGGAAATAAATAAATCCACTGCAGTTAAACCAAAAAGAGAAGCATGCACACACACACACAGAGAGAGAGAGAGAGAGAGAGAGAGAGAGAGAGAGAGAGAGAGAGAGAGAGAGATACAGACAAACCACCAACATCAAAATAACAGGAGCTAACAATCATTGGTCAATAATATCTCTAAACATCAGTGAGCTCAATTGTCCAATGAAAAGAGACAGGCTAACAGAGTGGATGCATAAAATAGGATGGATCATTCTGCTGCACACAAGAAACACATCTCAGCAACAAACATAGACATTACCTCAAAGTAATGGGCTGGCAAAGGGTTTTCCAAGCAAATGGACCCAAGAAACAAGCTAGAGTGCCTATTCTAACAACTAATAAAATAGACTTACAAGTAAAATTAATCGAAAGCAATGGGGAAAGACACTTCATAATCAACAAATGAAAAATCCAAGATGGCATTGCAGCTCTGAATATCTATGCCTCAATAGAAGGGCACCCACATTTGTAAAAGAAACATTACTAAATCTTAAATCACATATCAAGCCTCACACACTGATAGTGAGAGACTTCAACAACCCACTCCACCAGGTCATGGAGACAGAAACTAAACAAAAAAAATAATGAAACTAATAGATGTCATGAATCAAATGGACCTAACAGATATCTACAGAACTTTTCACCCAAGCACAAAAAAGTATACCTTCTTCTCAGAACCTCACAGAACCTTCTTCAAAATGGACCATATAGTCGGGCACAAAGCAAGCCTCAACCAATTCAACATAATTGAAATAACCTCTTGTATATTATAGGTCACCAAGAATTAAATCTGGACATCAACAACAACAGAAACAACAGAAAGCCTACAACCTTATGGATCTGAACAACTCTCTACTCCATAACTAATGGGTCAGGGAAGAAATAAAGAAGTAAATTAAAGACTTCCTAGAATTCAATGAAAATGAAGGCACAACATACACAAACTATTGAACACAATGAAAGCAGTGCTCAGAGGAAAGTTCATAATACTAAGAGCCTTCATAAAGACATAGAAAAGATCTCATACTGGCAAACTAAACAGCACATCTGAAAGCTTTAGAACAAGAAGAAACAAACACACCCAACAGGAGTAGCTGGCAGGAAATAATGAAACTCAGGGTTGAAATCAATAAAGAAGAAACAAAAAGAACAATATAAAGAATCAATGAAACAAAAAGCTGGTTCTTTGAGAAAATCAACAAGATAGACAAACTCTTAGCCAAACTAACTAAAAGACAAAAAACAAAAACAAAACAAAAAACCCAAAATCCACACGAACAAAATCAGAAATTAAAGGGGGACAATGATGAAATCCAAAGAATCATTAGGTCTTACTTCAAAGGCCTATACTCTACAAAATAGTAAAGTCTAAGTGAAATAGAAAACTTTCCTTATAGATTTCACTTAGCAAAGTTAAATCAAGATCAGGTTAACAATTAAATATTCCTATAACTCCTAAGCAAATAGAGGCAGTCATTAAAGTTTCCAGCCACAAAAAGCCCTGAGCCTGATGGTTTCTGGACAGAATTCAAAGAATAGCTAATACCAATACTCCTCAAACTATTTTGCAAAATAGAAACCTAAGGAACACTGCCAAACTCATTCGATATGACCAGTCACCCTAATACCTAAATCACAGACTCAACAAAGAAAAATAATTCAGACCAATCTCCTTTATGAACACTGATGCAAAAGTCAGTAAGATACTGGCAAACAAGCCAGGAGTGGTGGCACATGCCTGTAATCACAGCACTCAGGGAGGCAGAGGCCTAGGAGAGCCAAGGCCACACAGCAAAACCCTGTCTCAAAAAACCAAAAACTAACACTGAACCCCCCCCCCACCCCGCAAAAAAAAGATACTTACAAATCAAATCCAAGAACACATCAAAAGCATCATCTACCACCATCAAGTAGGCCTAATCCCAGGAGTGGCTCAATATATAAAAATCCATCAATGTAAATCCATCCATATAAACAAACTAAACAAAACAAAGCAAAACAAAACCAACAAAAAAAATGACATGATCATCTCATTAGGTGTTAAAAAAGCCTTTGACAAAAATCAACAACTCTTCATGTCTTGAAGAGATCACGGATACAAGGCACATAGTTAAACACAATAAAGGCAATGTGTAGCTAGCCAATAACCAACATCAAATTAAAAGGAAAGAAACTTAAAGCAATTCCTGAAAAATGAGGGACAAGACAAGGCTGCCCATTCTCTCCATGGCTCTTCAATATAGTACTTGAATTCTAGCTAGAGCAGTAAGACAATGAAAGGAGATCAAGGGGATACAAATTAGAAAGGAAGAAGTATTACTATTCACAGATGATATGACAGTATACATACATAACTCCAAAAATTCTACCAGAGAATTCCTACAGCTGGTAAGTACCTTCAGCAAAGTGGCTGGATACAAAATTAACTAAAAAAAAATCAGTAGCCCTCCTATATACAATAGACAAACTGGATGAAAAAGAAATTAGGGAAACAACACCCTTCACCCCTCAAATAGCACACAAAAAAAAACTTGGTGTAACTCTAACTAAGCACATGAATGGCCTATACAACAAGAACTTCAAGTCTCTGAAGAAAGAAATTGAAGAAGGTATCAGAGGATGGAACGATCTCTCATGTGCATGGATCTGTAGAATTAACATAGTAAAACTAGCCATCCTACCAAAAGTAATCTACAGATTCAACGCAATTCCCATCAAAATTCCAACATGATTCTTTACAGACACAGAAAATGCAATTCTCAACTTCATATGGAAAAGTAAAAAACCCAGATAGCTAAAACAATCCTGTATAATAAAAGATCTTCTGAAGGTCATCACCATCACTGATTTCAAGCTGCATTACAGAGCAATAGCAATAATATTTTTTTTTAACTGCATGGAATTGGCAATAAAAACAGACACGTTGGTCAATGAAATCGAACTGAAGACCTAGAATAAATTCACATACCTATGGACAGTTGATTTTGACAAAGAAGTCAAAACCATACAATGGAAAAATGAAAGCATCTTCAACAAAGTGTTGGTCTAACTGGAAGTCTGCATGTAGAAGAATGCAAATAGAACCATATTTATCACCCTGCATAAAACTTAAGTCCAAGTGAATCAAAGACTTCAACACAAAACCGGATAGAAGAGAAAGTGGGTAATAGATTTGAACCCATTTGCCCAGAAGACTTCCTGAACAGAACCCACTAACATCAATAATTAATAAATGGAACCTAATGAAACTGAAAAGCTTCTGTATGGCAAAGGACAATGTCAATGGACAAAATGGGAGTCTACAGATTGGGAAAAGATCTTCACCAACCCTATATCTGACAGAGGGCTATTATCCAAAATATATAAAGAGCTCCAGAAATTAGACACCAGCAAACCAAACAATCCAATTCAAGAATGTGGTACAGAACTAAAGAGAATTATCAACAGAAGAATCTCTAATAGCCCGTAAGTCACTTAAAGAAATTTTCAACATTCTTACTTCTCAGGGAAATGCAAATCAAAATGATTCTGAGATTCCATCTTGCATCCATCAAAATGGCTAAGATCAAAAATTCAAGTGATAGCACATGCTAGCAAGGATGTAGAGCAAGGGGAACACCCTTCCAATACTGGTGAGAATGCAAACTTGTACAACCACTGTGGAAATCAATCTGGAGGTTTCTTAGAAATCTGAGAATACATCTACTTCAAGACCCAGCTATACTACCCAAAAGATGCCCCACCATACCACAAAGATAATTGTTCAACTGTTCACAGTAGCTTTATTCCTCATAATAGCCAGAAACTGGAAACAACCTATATGTCCCTCAACCAAAGAATGGTACATTTACACAATGGAATACTATTTACCTATTAAAAACAAAGACATCATTCAATTTGCAGGCAAATGGATGAAACTAGAAAAGAATATCCTGAGTGAGACAACCCAGACCCAGAAAGACACGTATGGTATGTACTTACTTATAAGTAGATATTAGCCATAAAGTACAGGATCACCACACTACAATTCACAGACCCAAAGAATCTAAGTAACAAGGAGGGCCCAAGGGGAGGATGCTTGAATTTCACACAGAAGGGGACGTAAAATAGGCACCTGAAGTAGATGGAGGGAGGGAAATGGGCTGAGGAGAGATAGGGGTGGGGATCAGATGCAGGAGGGAGGCACATGACTGGAAGAGAGAAGGTAAATCATTGGGGGGGGGAGCTTCTCTATGGTGGGGAAGGCTTCCAGGAATCTATGGGGTAACCTTAGCTGAGACTCCTAGCAGCAGGGATTAAAGTGCCTGCCTGTATTTGCCACCTCCTATAGCCAGATGGGACGTCCAGTGGAGGCAGGAGGGTGCTAACCCACCCATAAAACCTTCAACCCAAAATCTGACCTCCTACAAGAAGTGTAGAAGTAAAATTGAAGTAGAGAATGAGGAAAAGGCAAATCAATGACTGGCCCAATTTGAGACTCTTCCCATGGGAGAGATCCAACCCCTAACACTGTTAATGACACTCTGCTATGCTTGCAGACAGGAGCCTAGCATAACTGTCTTTTGAAATGCTTCATCCAGCAGCTGATGGAAACAGAAGCAGAGACCTACAAGCAAACAATAGTCAAGAGTTCAGGGAGCCTGGTGGAAGCATGAGAGGAAGGACTGATGGAGTCAAAGGGGTCAAGGACAGCACAAGAGAACCTACAGAGTAAACTGACCTGGGCCCATGGGGACTCACAGAGACTGAATGAACCACCAACCAAAGAGCATGCATGGGCTAGACCTTGACCCTTACACATATGTAGCAGATGTGTAGCTTGGTCATTATGTGGGACCCCTAACAAGGGGCCCCTGCCTTTGGATCTCTTTCCCCTAGCTGGGCTACTTTGGCCTCAGTGAGAGAGGATGCACTTAGTTCTGCTGTGACTTGATGTGCCAGGGTATGTTGGTACCCATGGGGGTACCTCCCCTTCTCAGAGAAGGGGAAGAGGTTTGGGGGAGGGGCATGTGAGGGTGAGAGGAGAGGAGGGAGGGAGCTTCCATCAGGCTGTAAAGTGATTAAATTAATTAATTAATGGGGAAAAAAGAACTCCAGGCAGCACTGTGTCTCTAAAATATGCTTTGGTCCTTGACAGGCGCCAGCATGTGTAAGAGCCATCACACTAAGGAACTCCTTTGTGGACACTAACAGAGGAAGCACCAGGATCTCTGCTTTGCCACTTGGCAGAATTACTGGTGTCCACAGAGGTGAGGGCAGCAGGACGCGGAGATAAGTGAGCAGATGGAAACAGGGAGGCAGCCCAGGCCTTCATCAGTGTCCATATACCCCATAGACCCTCCCACTCCAGGCCTCCCCAGGGTTCAGCTAATGATTATAAATGGCCAAGGATCTCCAATTTAATTGCAGAAGGTAATGATGCAGTGAGCATAAGATTAAATTCACCACAGAAGGCAATATCCTCAAACAATAGGAAAAGAGAAGCTAGTATGAGGAGGCTGCAATCGATGGGAAGGTTTCTGTATTAAATACCACAGCACTGGGTCACAAAGGGATATTGACAGAACTGCTGACAGCAGATAAAAAAGGGGGAGAGAAAACTAAATTGGTCTCTGCAGAAAATAAGTTACAGATTAATCACCCCGACATGAAATGCTTTGGTGATGACTTGGGGTGTTAAGATGTGTTCACCAGCTGACCACAGTGCAGGACAGCAAAGGGCAACTGGGGCCTTCTCAACTCCAGAGTGTTGTCCCCTGGGCCTCTGCTGGGCACACTCGCTGCTCAGGGACATCAGAGTGCTTAGGAGGCTGTGCTCATTCTTCCCAGGGTCATAGCAAGGCCTGCCTGGTATGCATGGGAAAAGTATTTCCTTTCCTTTCGAAACTGTGACAGCTAAGATACAACCAAAGAACGACTGGAGAGCTGGCTGACTATAGCCCAGCCCTCCACCATATCTCCTAAGGGTGAGGGAAGTAAGTGTGTTCCTAGGTCTAGACCTGTCTGTCCATGGGCTAGCCCAGGCACTACCTCTCCTGTCTCCTGTGGTTATTATATATCGTGTGGTGCTCTGTCTTTTTAGAATGATTTTCCTCCTTTAAAATACTACCAGTGCTCTAGCAAGACATGCCAACTCAGACTTCGCTTGACAGTGTGGTCAGAGTTTCTAAGCTTCAAAAAGTCACTTAATATTTTAAGAAGTCTAGCATCTATGCCTCATATTAGTAACCATGAATCATTACTCATGTTTTCTCTTTAACCTAGGGGCATTATTAATATTGTAAGGCACCAAGAGGAAATAGAGCTAAGTAAGCTTTATGGAAACAAATAAACATAAGACATGGCCACCTGAGGAACCCACGCTAGGATGCTGTGAAGGTAACCACATGACCCCTGGGGATGTAACACTGTAAGGATTTGTTGCAGGGTTCTTGAGTTTTCTTCTTTCTACAACTGATATTTTGACAAGTACAATGAAATTATAAATGGCTATAAACATGTATTTTTTTAAAAGAAATATTTAAGGAATCAAATGTGAAAAATACACACAATATTTAACTGTACAAAATACTCAAGATGAATATCTGAAAACAAACCGGCTCCTGAGAAAGTGCTAGAATTTATTTTTTAAGTTTGTGTAAATACATTGAAAAGCTACGCAGTGATATGGAACTAGCTGGTATAAGTGCCCCTCGTCAAAACATGATTTTTAGGGGAGCATAACTCGAAAGTGCCCTTGTAAAAACAACAAACATGAACCTGAAGCCATCCTCATAAGGCTCAATAGCCCATCATAGTCCTTTCAACTTGTACCCACAAGGCATAGCACTCTGTTGTCTACTTGATATCCCAGTCCCTGCATCATTCCCTCTGTGATAGTTAATTTCAAAATTCCAAATGTGAGGACCAGGAAGTGTACTCTGAACTCAGTCAAAAGGTCCAATTCCAAAGGCCACCCAGTGACTCGGACCTTTTTCCTTCTTACTCACCACAGCCTTGCTTGAGCTCTCCTGGAGGTCCCACAGCAGGATGTGGCTGTCGGCCAGGGAAATGACCTTCTTCCCATCACCCATTGGCTCCCACACGACACTAAAGAAAGACAAATGCCAAATATTAATGTGACCAATGGGGACCACTGAGCCTGTAGCCCATAGCTTTTATACACACTCTTCCCACTTAGGCAAGCTCTTTTGTGAAGAGCATCTTAACACTGGCATCTAATAGTATACGTTGAAGACACTACCACTGTCTCAGTGTCTCCAAAGTTCTATGTCAAAGCTGTGACCCCAGCACAACAGACACAATTGGGGTTGGAGATCATGAGGATAGGTTCTCTTGATGGGACCTGAGTCCCTGTAAGATAGAGCAGAATTTGCAGGCCCAGTCTCTCTCTACCATGTCAGGACAGCAAGAAGGCAGCCATATTAAAAACAACAACAAAAGACCTCACCAGGAATTATATAAGCCAATCCCAGAGTGTTGGCCTTCCAGCCTCACAAGCCAGAAGAGCACCACATGCTGACTTTGATGCTCTTACTACACAGCTCACCAGCAGCTAAGGAACAAACAGCTGGCCCATGAGGATGGGCAGCTAGAGAAGGCACAGGAAGTTGATTTCACACGTGATATCTTGTCTTTGGTAGGGTAGAAGCAAGACCTTGTAGGGGTCAGTCGGGCACAGCTGAGAGCTGCACCCATGCTCCAGGCTCTAGCTGGGCCACCCATCTGTGACAGGAGCTGGTTCCCTGTCTTAGCCAATCACAACCAGTTTCCAGCTGTTAAAGCCCAACTACTCTAACCATGGATCTGAAGGGTTAACAAAAGACAAATGTCTTAGAGAGCTGGGAATGGATATGATCAAGGAACACAGTGAATAAGGGTTCCTTTCCCCCACAGACTCTTCAGCATTTGTGGTAGGCTGTTTTGTTGATCTTTGCCATTCTGCCTGGGGTAAGAGGAAATCTAAAGTTATTTTAATTTGCAGTTCCCTAATTACTAGGAACAATGAACATTTTAGAGCTGTTTCTTAGACATTTTTACTTCTTTTGAAAACCTTCTGTTGAGATCTATAGCATATTTTTATTGCAAAACAATACAAAACAAGCAAACAAACAAAAAACCGCCAAATATATCAAAGACCTAAATGTGAAATGTGAAATATTGCAAATGCTGGAAGAAAATATTGGCAGCACCCTACTGGACAGAGGTATAGAAAAGAAATTTCTGGGTAAGATCCCATTTGCTTAGTGATTGATGGAGGGTGGCTTCATAAAACTAAAAAATTCTGCACAACAATCAATTGGGAAGATGTTGAAGATACGAAGATGTCAAAGAAGCCCACAGATTGGGAGAGGCTCTTTGCCAGCTATACATCTGACAGAGGATTAATATCTATAATACACAAAGAACTCCAAAGTCAAAAACTCAAATGAACCATGGGCAAGAAGGGTTGAAATCTAAACAGAAGTTCTTAAAACAAGAAGAAAAAAAAAAAAAGCTAAGAAATAGCTCAAAGGAAGAAAAAAAAACAAAACAAAACCAAAAAAAAAAAAAAAAAAGAAAAGAAAAGAAAGAAAGAAAAGAAAAAATGCTCACCATCTCTAGCAATTAGGGAACTGGCATCTAAGCAACTTAGAGACTCCATATTACCCAGTCAAAACGCAGTGATCAACAAAGCAACCAACAATAAACACTGGAGAAGATGTGGGGGGAAAGGAGAACTTCATGTGGGTGATTACAAACCAATCCAGCCACTCTAGAAATCAGTGCGGAGAGCCATCAACGGCTACAAGTAAATCTACCATGTGACCCAGCTATACCACTCCTCGGCATATGGCCAAAGGACTCAACAACCTATCTACAAGTAATTCCTCAGCCACATTCATTGCCACTCTAGTCACCATAACTAGAAAGTAGAAACAATCTAATGCCTTTCACCTGAGGAATGGATAATGAAAATGTGTTTTCATATAGAGATGGAACACTATGCAGAGGTAAAGAAAAGTAAAACCATGAACTTTGCAAGTAAATGGGTGGAGCAAGGAAAGATCATATTGAGCCAGATAACCCAGATAACAGAGGGAACATTAGTTCTGTGTCCTTGTCTTGGCAAGGCATGCCTGACACTGGAGCCAGTGCCTCACAGAGGTCAAGGTTTCTGGGAGGCCCTCTCTTCCCCTCAAGCTGTGGTTTTCAGTCATCTGTGTCTGAGGTATCCTGTGTTCTCTCTGACATCTTTGTCTGACTCAGCTCTCTATTGATCTTAGGCATTTTGCC
This sequence comes from Acomys russatus, assembly GCF_903995435.1. Classification (NCBI taxonomy): domain Eukaryota; kingdom Metazoa; phylum Chordata; class Mammalia; order Rodentia; family Muridae; genus Acomys; species Acomys russatus. The sequence continues at coordinate 42,238,624 of NC_067137.1, read as the reverse complement.
CCTGCATATAGTATATAAGCTGCTCTACTTCTTAATAAACTTGCATCAGCTTATATAAGACCCCCTGGTCCCAGCTACTGTTTTTTTTTTCCTTCTTTATTTCTCATCCCTAGTCCCCCTTAATCAACATCTCACCATTCAGGACCCTTATTCCTGCCATTTCAAATTACTGGGGACTGGCTCCATACAAGCTTCCGAGGGAGTGAAGTAACCAATAGTCCTACCCAGATATGACTCCTATGATCCAAAGCAACAACCAGCACAATACAATAACCTTAAGGGTACGGTAGTGGCACGCCTCCTTTGTGAATAACCAACAGCTCTCTAGTTGAACGTAAGGTCCACTCAACAAGAGGGTAATCATGCCTGTCACTGAAAACCACCCAACTACTCAGGACTAGTGAGGTCACGGATCTCAAAGAAGAACACACAACCACCATTTCATTAAACCAGTAGTTCTCAGCCTTCCTACCTCCCTTCAATATAGTTCATCATTTTGTGGTGACACCCAACCATAAAATTATTTTCATTGCTTTTTCATAAATATAGCTTTGCTACTGTTATGAATCGTAATGTGAATATCTGTGTTTTCTGATGGTCTTAAGGGATTTCTGTAAAAGGGTCATTTGACATCCCCTCAAGAAAGCCATGACTCATAGGTTAAGAACCATAGCACTAAATCATAAAGTACATTCTAGATATTTATCCTTATGGCCAAGTATAGCTTGTATAGTATAAAAAGCAAGTATAGTATAAAAAGAGTCTCCTTGCAACAGATGAAGATCATTACAGAAAACTACAACTGAAGAAAATGCAGGGAGCAAGTGACCATGGGGTACCCTGCCCAAGCTGACAAGTCTACAATACAATTTCTGCACCTAATGCTCAGAGATCATAGTGCAAGAGGCAGTGGAAAGATTCTAAGAGCCGGAGGAACAGGAAGTTCGCTATGAGATTTTGTCTTCTACATATGCTCGAGAAGTCTCATCAATGCAGGTGAGCCTTGAGGCTTCTGGGCTGGCTTCTCTTCCATCTGAGTTATTTCCTATCCATGGAGACATGAGCAGGGAGCTTCTTCCAGTTGCTACACCTTTTCTGCCACAATAGACTGCATCCCCTCAGTCCATGAGCCCAAATAAATTCTCCCTCCCTTATGTTATTTCTGTCAGAGATATGGTCACAGCAATGAGAAAAGTCACCTAAACACAGAGGGCCAGCTAAACGCATCCTATACCATCCTACCTGGAAGTACTTGTGAGGAAGACACTGCTCCTGCTAACACAAGGCTGCAGTGGCACCTTTCCCCTGACTATGGTGACCACTGCTCCACCCAGCCTCCTCATGTGCAGATCTGTCCGTGTCTCAGGAAAAGATCATATTTCTCAGTATTCTGAACAGAGGAAAAGAGGAAATGATTTTCAAGTGGCTACAGACATAACTTTTATATCCAAAAAGGAGAAATAGATTCTAATTTGAAAAGAAGTGGCACATGCTTAAGGCTCACAAGAGGCAGCATTCAATTGCTTTAGAAAATAACCTGGTTTTGAGTTTTTACAGCTGAGCATTTAACAAAAGCTTCACGTCCCAAACCCAAAGTCTCTGTCACTTGTGTTCTGAAGGTCACGAATCTAAAACCTAAAGACAGCATCCATCAAGCCTGGAAGGAGCAGGCAGACAAAACACAGTATTTTTCAAATTCAGAGAAGCTAGTCCCTGCTCTGGAATCCTAATGGCTGGACAGGTACATGATGGCATCACAGACTGGCCTAGGGAGAAACCAGCTGACCCTTCATTCACTAAATGCTCACTAAAAAGCACAATGACAAACAAGGCTAGGTGGCTTCTAGGAACAGTCATGGGGCTGCCTCCATGCAGACAGGGTGATCCGTCAAACAGTTGCTCTGTGCATCTAGTATCCTGCAGGTGACAGGGCCAAGGGCATAAACTCCCATGGACCTAATCATAAGCACTCAAACACCTTACACACACCTCTGATCTGAGGTGGGGAGTATCACTGCTCTTCATTGGCCCAGAGATGACACCAGGAAGGGCAAGTCAACTATGGGGAACCACAGTCTGCAGGTATTATTATTCTCAGGAAGTTGTACCTCCCTCATTCCACCTCTCCCATACACACAGCAGTGAGCTGCCCTCACTGGATGCATGGAACTATCCCTTGCCTTTCTCAGTGGCAGGCACACCACCCCTCACACTCTTCACAGCTGAACGTCTCCCTTCTTGGCCAAGTGTCAATTCTCACAGCCTAGGAGAGCACTGCACAGGAGAGTACTGAGGAGAACACTGCACAGGAGAGTACTGAGGAGAGCACTGCACAGGAGAGTACTGAGGAGAGCACTGCACAGGAGAGTACTGAGGAGAGCACTGCACAGGAGAGTACTGAGGAGAGGTGCAGACTTCTCTCTGCTTCTTACATGTTCCATGTACTTAAGATGCACAGAGGAGAACCGAGTAGATCGCACGTATCACGTATAGCTCAGGGAAGAGAAGCCCACTCACAGGGCTGCTCGCCAAGAGTACAGGTTCCTCCCTAGAGACAGGGCTGTTCCTCAAGAGCACACACTTTCCCCTATGAAGAGGGCTGCTGAGGAAGTAACTCTTGGGAAAGCTTAAAAGCAAATAAGAAAAGCCCTGCAGGCCTTGATGGACAGACTCTTAGGCCCTCTGCCCTTATGCTCCAAATGTGTCCACTCCTATTCCCAGTTGTAAATCACAGAGCAACTTTGTACTGAAGTCAAAGCTCACACATCCAGCTCGCAAGCCTGGCCAACTGCACTACTGGAGTCAGTCTTGCTTCTTCACGTGGAACTCCTAGGTATCACATGCAGCACTCAGCCATACTGCCCCTCTGTCAGCAGTGTTACCTATGTCGTTGATGATCTTTGTAAAGACACAGGTTTGGAAGCAATCTTCTATGCCCATTTCTTAAACTCCACAGGCAAAAACTAAGCTTGTTGGGTTTTATCTTTTAAGAAACTTATGCTGTCATATTTTATGGAAATACTGCCTGGCCAGTTTTAGTTCAGTGCAATGCTCAACAGGAAGACTGCTACAATGATACTGCAGTAAGACTGACACGTAAGGTGTACCTGCCAGATGCCAGGCAGTGCCTAGAACTACCTGCCACATGCTGGGTGCTTCATGTGATGTCTTTCCTTAGTGGAGATGATACTCAGCACTCTATACTTAATGCAGACACTCAGTACTCCACACTTAACATGGACACTCGGCACTCCACACCTAATGCAGACACTCAGCACTCCACACCTAATGCAGACACTCACCACTCCACACCTAATACAGACACTCACCACTCCACACCTAATGAAGACACTCAGCACTCCACACAACATGGACACTTACCACTACGAAAGTCCCTCTTAGAAGGGCAAGTCCTACACCCTATAAATCTGGTTGTGTATCACTCCACTGCCATTTGTCCAGAGACATGTATTTCCCTTAAAAGAGTTGACTTGCTCTGCTATCTTAAGCCTGGTGGCTATATCAGGGCCTTAGCATACAGACTTGCTGTGTGTTTGTAGCTCTGCTTTCCCAGTTCTTCACCAGGGTTTGCAATGGCAGCTCAGCTGACCATCTTTACTGCTCCTATGCTCCCCCCCACCCCCCCACCGACAGCACTGTCCTCTCTCTATTATCAGAGAACTTGGAAAACATAACCACCCATATCTAACAAATCTTGTTAACAAAATAATAACCAGACCTCAGCAGGTACTAAAGGAGTTTTCTTCTGGGCATTAAGTTCAAGGAGGCTCTTGCCTTTGTGACACCTCACAAGTTAAAACATGAAGTTAGAAAGGTTGCCATCCCTCACACAGTCTCCCTTCCTGAGACGACTCACTGCTCGGATTACATGCTCTCTAGGCCATCTCTTACATGCAGGGTGCAAATGGCACATTACAGAGGTCCCTGGAGCATTGTCACTGGCTACTGGTATCACTGTGCAAGCTCTGTTCTTAAAATTATCCTGGTCAACATTGTAGGCCACACACACTCACTCACACACTTCTATCCACAGGGTTCACATAAGTCAATTATACAGATTTCTCTGACTTCTAATATTTTTAAATGTTTATCTTATGTGTATGGGTGTTTTGCCTACATGTATGTCAGTGCACCACATGAATGCCTGGTAACCATGGAGGCCAGAAATGGACACTGGATCCTCTGGAAAACTCAAGTCCTTTGCAAGAACAGAAAATGTTCTTAACCACTGCCCCATCTCTGCAGCCCCAGGATTTCTGTGCCTTTAAAATCTAGTTACTATTACACGACAGTTCTGGGCTTGTTTCCAATTTTTCACACAACTGATTCATACGATAAAGCCGTTGGCATCTTGGAGATACACTTCTTGGCACATGTGAAGATCAGATCGGTTCTCAGAGCTGCAATTTCAGGTTCGACAGACAGATGTGCCTGCAGACTCTTCCCACAGAGGAGCTTTCCCAGTTTTGGTCATGAATGTGATCTTGGCCATTCTGTTAAAAACTCCCCAGTCCCCCCACCACCACCACCACCAGAACAGCATATCTCTTGCCCTGATTTTCATTTCCTTGACAAGAGGTAGTTTGTAGTCCTGTAAAATGTGAGCGCTGCTTCTAGTTCTCTTATGAACCTTGTTTGTTTTATGACATGGTCTCTAAAAGGCAGCCTTCACAGGCACTTGCTGACGTGTGAGGACTCATTCTTCATCAGTGTTTCACTGGAGCAGATTCTCAGTGAGCAGAGGCCTGAGGGATGAAGAACTGCAGGACCAGAGATGTCATTAGTCTTTCTTTTAGAACTTAAATCTATTCAACTGTAAAATAAAAGCCACAGCATTACTCTCAACATTAAGCAAAATCCATAATTTGTTCAACAAAAGTATGAAACTCTCAAAGTTAGGTGTCACTGTGTCAAGCAGCTTCATAGGTGTCATCAAGCCTCCTCCACAAGGGCTGGACAGAAAACAGTATGGACTAGGTGAGCAGTGCGGCTTCTGTCTCAACTGTAGGCAACACAGGTCCAGATACAAGACCAAACCTTGGCAGCTACAATGGAATAAAACTTTATTTACATGAGGGCTCAGTGAGTGAGAGTCGAATGCTGCCTACGTTATTACACAGCACAAAGCTTAGCAGAGATTCAGAGTTCTTCATTTGTTAAAGTGACTCACTATGCTGAGTCTTTCCTCCCTTGAAATACCCAAAAGCTGTTCATTTAATGTCAATTCATGCTATTGTTCTGCTCCAAAAAATGTAGGCATCCTTCTCATTGTCATCCTTGCCATCTTTAAGAACAGGCATGGGGCCCTCAGAGAGGTGGCCAGTCTCACAAGTGCACCCAGGACACCCACCTGTGAGGAGAGAATGTGCCAGTCTTGGCTGTCAGGCCACAAGGCCAGACTCTCCAGATTATGCCACAGAATACTGACCCAGGAGTTCAGAGGAACACTGTTAAGTGTTTCAAATATTTTCACATAAAGCATTAGCTGAGGAGGACTTAGCATGGCCAAGAGGACCACCTTCTCAGGGCCTGGGGTCCTGGACTAACTGAAAGAAAGTGAGCTGGGTACCAGGGTTCATCTCTGCATCCTGACTGCAGATGTGATGTCAGCAGCATCCCTTGCTGACACACAGCTACAGTTGCTCTCATCACTGTGCCTTCACTGCCATGATGGACTACACCCTTAAACTATGAGCTGTCAAGCCCTTCTTTCCCCAGATTCCTGTTGTCAGGTAACCTGTTTATATAAATAGAACAAAAAAATTTCCATAGAGACTGGTTTTAAGGGGGAAAGTCAGCAGCAGAGGCCAGACACTCAACACGTGGCTCTGTAAAGTACAGACACTTAGCTGTGTTTTGCTTTCCTATGCACCTGGAGTCCTGCATCACTGAGTCATCTTCACAGTACTTGGCTTAGGGTCTCTGGCAGTCATCCATGGAAGCCAGGCAGGTGCCAACCCATTGTCCCAGGTGCTCCAGGGGCACAGTGACTATGCCACTAACAGCTCCCTAGCCAGTCTTTTTAAAGGTGAGTCGGATGAAACAACCAGTCGGGAAGCTCCTGGACTTTTCCTTGTAGGACAAGTCCAAAGCAGGGTTAAGGAGGAGAGATCAGGGATGATCTAAGAGGAAAGCATATTAACATCACCAGGGGCCACACACAAGATCCACCCCATCAAAGTCCCACCCAGTGCAGCTTCCTGCTACCACCACCACAGCCCCAGCCTCAGGAAGGCAACACAGGGAAAGACGTGAAAAGCTGAGACACATCAGAGTTGGGCTTCATGGAATCTCTGACAGTAGACTCCCATAAAACACTGTAAGAAATTTTGACAGCTCACCAATTAAAATCCGTAGGTGAAGCAAACACAGCATCATGCAAGCAACACACAGAAGGCAGACAAAGGAAAGCTGTCATCAGACAAGACATGTCCTGAGCACAAACAGAAGCCCAGAGTCCCTTCCTTCAGCTAACTGTGATTCCTACAAGCCATGTGCAGAAGGCGGATGCCCCACAGAGAACACCCCCCATGGACTTTCCTTCTGCTGTGGCACTGCATGGGTCATTGCTGGGAGGACACTGTAAGTGATGACAACTCTTACTTTCCAGTTTGTCTTTTACCCTACAACAAGTACTCACACAAGACACAGGTAGAAAGACTTTAGTTGCTTGTGGGCAGCATGGAGCTGCAACACTGGGCAGGGCTGGCAGAGCTTCTACAGAGCTGCACCACCAATGGCCCTTACCTCTGTCGTTGTTTTATAGGTAACCCTGCTCTGGTCATCACTGTTTGTGATAGCTGCAGTACACAAAACCCAATAAAAAGGGAAATTCCATCTTCTTGTATATCATTACCATGAAACCAGTGCTATAAATGGGGAAACAGCCTACAGTGCCTGCCAACCTTTCCACTCCAAACTAAGTTTTATTTATTTGTTGTTCATAAAAAACCACCTGCTTTTTATCACTCTACCAAAGAATGAGGACATAAACAATATTAACAAGTCAAGAATACAGTCGCTCACAGCCAGTAGGAATATGCTCTCTGCCCCTATGTAACCATGATGCAAAAACACAAGCAAGGCTGAATGTGAGTAAACCCAATAAAATTACAGCTGAGGTCCTCTGAGGAGCAGAATGATGCCTCTAATTCAGTGGGTTTCATGTTCAAACAAAAAACTCACTTTTCTTTAAGTATGTAAGCCCAAAACTAATGATTCTCCATTAGCACCTAGGGAAGGAATAGTCCCATGGCCACCAGGACACTCTAGAAGCAACCTCAACACAACTGCAACCTGCATTCTCCATACATGCTCCTCACTTCCCCTGACCATCAAGGGAGCGAGCAGCAGTGCAGGCCATCTAACAAGAGGGGACAACAGTGCACACAGTCCTGCTGCATGAGAAGCAGTAGCTACTGCTGCCAGGTTCTCCACAAAGGCAGCACTTAGGGAAAGAAATGCTTCTATGCAAGTCAACTCTTTTTAAAATAATATTACATAATCAATTCAACGTAATAAATTCTTTCCTCGGATCACAGAACAATGCTCCCGTGGCACACAGATCTGGTTAGTAAACTTCACACAAGAGCTATAAGGATTGAAAACGCAGCTTTGAGAGGCACATCAGGAAGGCAACAAGCCCTTTTGATCTATCTGCAGAGGTGCGGGGCCTCTGTGCTGTGACATGAGGAGCACTTCCAGTGACAGAGGTGTGCTGATACGTTGCTTGGGACCTTTCTGACAGGCAAGCATGTAACTTTTGACACCGGGTGACTTGGTTATTAAAAGTCTGTTTGCTCTGACATCTCAGTGGGACAAATGTATGGCTCCATCAACCAAAAATTTCTGTTTTCAGGCAAACAGAAAGCCAAGAACAAACACAGCCTGGAGGCAAGGAAAAAGTGGTTGTGTCATGTGTTTGCTGCCTCTTTGGAGTGTAGCATAGCAACTCAGGTACAACTCCATGGTATGCATGCCCAACTTAACAGAGGGAAGCCTTCCACCAGCAAGAGCAAAGAGGGCCAGAGACTGAGTGTAACAGGGAAGCCTTTCCCACTAACCATGCAAGAGACACACAAACTCTACACCTACCCCTGGGTGCACTGCTGCTAGGGGTGGAGCAGGATTGAGGGACGGACAGAGCATGAAGGACTCTATGTAGAGCCTGTTCCTTGTCTTTGAGCTGAACAAGCAGAGCTGCCTCAAGTCATCTTAATTAACACATGAAATTCACCACCCACACCAGGCTACTCTGGCCATGCTCTGAGCCCCAGTCTCCTTTACAGCACTCTCCTCGCACGAGTCCACCTACGATTCGAGAACAAAGCAAGTTCACTTGACTTCCAAGGACACATTACATAACTCCAAAGATTCTTGTGCCTAGATCTCAGAAAGTTCAATGGTAGCTTTTAAATTATAGGAAATTTTGAAATAAAGAACAAAGTAATATGGAAATGCACTTCTGATCATCCAGGTAACTCCTTCTTTGTTCTCTCATCTCTACCTCCTCAGCATTAGGAATGATAGCTAGGGAGAAACATCCTCACACACAGGATCTTCATACCTTTAGATTTAATATTGTTATTGGGCCTCAAGCTTCAATAAGAGAACTTCAAACCACTGATGGCCTCATCAAAAACAACAAGGCGCTGGGAGCTCATCTTCCTGTGCAGACACGAAAACACAATGACAGGAGCCATCAGTGAGCTGGACAGAGGGACTTCACCAGACTTCAGGTCTGCAGGGAATATGAGCTTAGATTTCTAAACATCAAGACTTAGGACAACCATCAATTTGTTCCTCACAATAGTCACCCTATGGTAGCATCCACTGGTCCCTGACATAAACCAAAGAAGAAAGGAAAGAGACACAGGGCCTGGGCTTCTACTCTTGACAAACGCTCTGCGTCCCCTCCCTCTCCTCTCCCAACACCACTCCTGCCCTTTACTTCCTAATCACCATCTTGCTATGCATACCAGCCCTCCTCCCAGGTGTCCTACACGCTCAGCCTGGCTGGCATTTCAGTGTGATATTTGCTCTATCCGTATGGGAGGGGTTCTCTTCTCCAGCAGCTGGCTCGGGAAGTAGGGGTCAGTTGGCTGTGCAGTGCTACAGTCACTCAGAATGCTGCCAGAGAAATAAATACCTACATGGAGCTGCAAGCTCAAGAACACTATGTCACCTACTACACAAGCCAGATCTTGGATGTAGTTGCTGGAAACAAGCCAAAGGGGGCTGCAATTAACTTTACACACATCTTCAAAGCTTCTGACTACTGATAAGGCAACTTCTCCTATGAAGGAAATCTTCATCACCCGTGAGAGTGGTTTGCAGAACTGCCCCACACACTACTGGGAGAGGTGCACACAACATCACAGTGCTGAAGTTTCTATTGTTTGAGCTTTTCATCTGTTAGCCAAGGTGCTCACTAACAAGCAGTTGGAGTTCTCTTGATCATCAGAAGGAGGAGCGTAGCAGAATCTCCCTGTTGTGGCTAATGAGCCATTAAACCCATGGTGACGCTGCTGTGTTGTATGACTCTCGGAGAGAAATCGTCTCCTTCTCTCCTCACAAGCTGGGCTCCAAAACACCTCCCCTTTACTAGGTCTCCCAGAGATGCTGCGATACACCAGCTGGGCATGGAGAAAGTGCTAGGAAGCATTCAAGCAGGGTGTCCCAGAGTTAACACCCCCCCTTCATACTAAAACATGTCTCAGTCTAGCCATAAACTCAAGGAGAACTACACAAAAGATAAATGGGAGATATTTTTTTTCAATTTTGTTTTTCATTTTATTTTTTTTTATTTTTATTTTTTTATTTTTAATTTTTTTATTAATTTCTTCTTGTTACATCTCAGTGTTTATCCCATCCCTTGTATCCTCCCATTCTTCCCTCCCCCCCCATTTTCCCATTATTCCCCTCCCCTATGACTGTTCCTGAGGGGGATTACCTCCCCCTGTATATGCTCATAGGGTATCAAGTCTCTTCTTGGAATGGGAGATTTTTAAATAGATCATCCTCAGGCTGGAGAGATGGCTCAGTGGTTAAGGGCACCAGCTGCTCCTGCCACACCTGCTTCTATTCTCAGCACCCACGTGGTGGCTCACACCATCTGCAACTCATTTCAATGGATCTTCTTCTACCCACCATGCATACATGTGGTACAAAGACATATATGAAGGCAAAACACTGGAAGCCTACTCTGATGAAGTGAACTATTCCCAACACCTGAGCCAGATCCAAGTGATGACAGGTGCTTCTGCTCCTGTGGTGAGGAGGCCTCAAGTCCAGCAATCCTCAAAGGAGTCAGCAAGCCATGCACTCTGTTTCACTCCCCAGGCTGCAGGACACTGGCAGACCCTCCCATGAGATCAGTGGAGAAAGGGGCCTGGCTCGTGGACAGGGTGTCTCTGTCTCATTCAGAGAGCAGCTCTACTTCGCTGGGGAGATCTATGTGCCCAGTGCTGTCCATGGTGCTAAAGACTCCACCTTGCCCCTAACCAAGCTCAGAATTTAGAGAGAGCACAGTACATGGAGTACTAGCTGGAAATGGCTGCTGGCAAAAAGATGGAATTGATGTGATGATGCCACATCAGGGGGAAGGTGGAGCACAGTTACTTGACCTCTCAGGAGCTGAGCAGAGCCAGAAAGTTGCTAGTGACTGCTACTGGTCACCTGACAACCCCACTAAGCGCAGCATGTAGCCTCTGTCCCAAGAGAACGGAGAAGATGATGGCTGAAGGACATTTGAAAGCCCTCACTGCCTTACTGTAAAGTTGTCATTTTTCAAGTAAATACCACATTTCCACATCCAGGTCATGCCACAGAAGTCCTGCAGTAACTTTAAGAGAGCATTTCCACTCAGATTGTTTGCCTCCAATGATGCTATCATGACTAGGGAGAGCAAGGACAAGAGCCCGGGCCCATCTGTCTCTTTTGGAAGAACATCTGATGGGTCATATGCTGGACTGCAAGCCTTTCCTCTCAGAAAAATAAAAATAAAAAAAGACTTATCTCTGCTCTGCATCCAGCTCCTGTTTGCTAGGGGAGCCACAGCAGGTTGATGATACTGCTCAGGAACAAACTGCTCTGCTCAGACGGTCACAAGGACAGAGGCCCCTGACTTGCTCCCTCAGACACTTCTGACCTGCAGGAAACAAGTCCTACAACAGCAGAGACAATACTGGGGTACTGGGAACTGAAATCCCACACATAAGCACAGGTTGTTTGTGAAATCTCAAGGATAGTGGAGTCACTGGTGTTTTGCCATAATGCAGTTACCATAGGAACCCAAGTGAAGGGTGCAGGGGGTTCCCAGGACCCCCAGGTCATTCCTACAACTGCTAGTAGGACTTTAATTACTTTAAAGTAAAAAAATACTTAAGACAAGAAAGTATAAAGAAAAAAGGAATGTACAAGGATGCATTGGGAAACCAAAAAGAATCAAGAGCACTCCAGATGAATCTGAGGTAAGTCAACACCACACACACTGGGTCAGCCTTTGTGAGTGTACATGGGCAGAAGGCAACTGAGCAGGCACTCTACTACCCAGTTTCCTACAGCACACACAGTGCAGCGTGCCCTTCTGAGTGGTGTGTAACAAGAGTGCTGTCATGCTGGAAAGTCAAGGAAGCAAGCAACGTTCAGCCCCTCATCCCCAGGCAACCTTGGAGCCTTCTGGATAGGCCTGCCTGTCTCTATGAGACAGCTCACCTGCCATGGCTCCATCATCTACCTTCTAGTGCTGCTGTGCCTCTAGAAATGTGCATACACACGACACCCCTAGCCACACACCAAGTCTGCTTAATCAGAGAACATGCTCAATGTGTGACAGATGCTGTGTAAGGAACAGACACAGGCAGAGGGGTTACAGCATGGAAGCATTTCCTCCTGCAGCTTAAGGACTCATTGGTTTCTCTTTGCCTGTGAGACTGGGGTGACATCAGTACTTAGAGCTCCTCTGGAGAAGCAAATGACTACTGATCAAGTAGAAACATAGCCGCCATGCAAACGAATCCCCTAGGGCTAGCATTGAAGCCACCAGAGCCCATATAGCTTTATGTGGCAGACAGGGACAGACTGGTCCCACAGTGACCAGTTCTAAGTGCTACCTCCAAATGAGTCCCTTTTTAGTCCTCTGGCAAACATGACTCAGTGCTTCCTGCTGGGGTACAGTACACACTCATGACAGCCCAGGGTATGTTACAGCTCATCCTGTCACAGCAGGCTGTTGTACTCTAGGTCTCCCCTAGGGACCATGAGTCCTTAAGGCCAGGTCCCTTGACGTCCAACCATCATTCCTGAAGCCTGACAGAGTGTGTGCAACATCTGCTTAACAGTTAGCTGGATTGGATTTATTTAACTGGCTGAGCTGACCACCTTCAGAACACCCAGGTCTCCTCACAGACATGCTCACATGGGCACGGGCAATCACACTGAAGTGTATGGTATCAAGTAAAGCAATGATTCTTGCTGAGACAGCCAAAACAGCATCACGTGGTCATGTTTAAAGCTTAAAGCCACGGTTTCTCAACATTGCCAGATCAGCCATGGCCACTGTGTGGAGGAGGTCCAGGGTAGATAAAGCCAACCTTTAACAATACAGCAGGGACTGGCCAGGAGCCCCACAAATGGTAGTCACATTTCTTCATCTCCACACTTGCCACAGGACCGACAGGAAACCAAAGGAAAGGACAGAGACACAGAGGGACCTGGGCATACTGCCAGGCGAATGCTTCCTTCCTAAGGAGGCCACGGGAAGAGAAAGTTGCATCTTTCAAGCTGAGGTGATGGGTGACTGTTATAAATGCTGCACGGGGCCAGGCTAGTCTATTATTCTGGCAGGTGACTGCAGGCAATGTGATGTGAAAGAGGGAAAGACATGTGCTCTTCACCATCCTTGGGGGGAGGCAATCTCTGTGAGTAACCTAGAAAACACCTGGGACTAAGAGTGGCACTCGAGTATAAACATCTTCTTAGAGAAAGAGTAGCAGAGGTGGGAGGCAAAGGGGGAGGAACTGGATGAAGTGAAGGGAGCTGTGCACACACAGCACCTCAGCAGCCTCTAGGCTTCTTCCCCATGTATGAAATATGTAGCATCCTACCAGGCCACGTTGCCGTGGGCCGCGTTGTCAAGGTGACAGAGCAGCTCCAGGGTCTGCGCAGTGCTTGCGGGGTCGTCAGGGGACTCGTGGCTACCGGATTCTAATTCCTTGGGCATCCTCCACACAGCTGCACACGCCTGGACTCGACTGTCTGAAGCTAAGCAAAAGGAAAATGTCAGCAGAGCTCAGCCCCACATACACTCAACCGTTACACAAGCCTACAAGCAGGGCACGCTGCTCCCTGAAATACTAACAGGCAGCAGAGCGAGCAAGGCACAGCCTGGACCAGCAGCAGGGAGCCCATCATCCTTGGCTTATAAACTGTCATTCCGCTTTACAGAATTTAACCTCCTCAAGTTTGGTTTCATCCTGTTCTTTAACGGTCGTTTTTAAGAAAGGGAACAAGATGGGGACACACTCCCATAACTGTCAGGCCTATGCTTGGGGTCTCTACTCACAGCTTCATAGGACCACAAACAGACATCAAACACAGAAATATTCTTCACTTGCCAAATACTCTGCCTCAGTTTGCCTGAAATGGCCCATGTCTGGGTTGAGAGGGCAGGGACACTTAGAAGTGGTACAAACTGAAATCCACTGTGCTCCTCATAACAAGCTAGCACGTGGGAGGAGAACAGCCAGGATCCAAGGTCACCTGCGCAGCACCTGTGAACATGACCGTCCTCCTAGCTGCCATTTCGGGTGGCTTCCTGCCATTCTCAGATCCTGGACACCTGGTATTCTGACACTCCAGGGATCTAGGCATTCTTAGAGCACCCTGAAAAGTCATGTGGGTACAGAGAAAATAAACTAATATGGAAAATGTGGATTCATAACTCTCCAGGCACATGCCAGGACAGGTGTCAAGTACTCCAGTGGGGAGGATGTTAAATATAAGATTTTAATTAGGTTCTGAGATTTTTCTCTCCACCCCTCCCCCTGCCCTTCCTCTCTTTCTCTCTTTGGTTTTTTGAGGCAGGGTTTCTCTGTGTAACAGCCCTGGCTGTCCCAGACTCTCTCTGTAGAGCAGGCTGGCCTCAAATTCACAGAGAGCCACCTGCCTCTTCCTCCCAAGTGCTAGGATTAAGGCATGTGCCACCATGCCCAGCTCTGAAATCTATTTTAAAAATTTGCTTTCCATTTAGTTTTAGTTTGATTTGGGTGTCAGTGTTTCTGTTTTCTGAGGTGGAATATCAGGTAGCCCAGGCAGGCTCTGAACTGTCTACATAGCCCAGGATGGTTTTGAATTCCTCATCACTCAGGCTCTACTTCCCAGGTACTGGGATTACAAAACCACCACTCACAGCAGCCATTTACTTTTAACTTGGAAATGTGCTAAACAGCATCTTTTGGCCTTAAAGATCACCTCAATGAGCAGTGCCCTAGTGTGAAAGCAGCTGCTCTGTGGGGTGACCAGAGACAGAGCCTTGAGATGTCCAAGCAGCTGCTCTGTGGGGTCATCAAGGTCAGGTCCCTGGAGTGAAAGCAGATATTCTGTGGAGTGATCATCTGTCCTACCCCGGCTGCTCACCAGAGTCCTTGGTCACGCCTCTCACTAAGTATTGAAAAGGCGCTTATGACATAGCAATTCCACTTCTAACAAGCTCTCTCCCTTCAAAAGCCATACCAGCCGGCAGGACTACTCCGCTTATTGGGTGTCCTTCCTCACTGATAACCCTGTATTAGCCAAGCCACACCTGAGCCTACCTTGCCACAACAGAGATCAGCTGAAGAGCATTCAAGACAACACCACTCTTAGAATATACACTTGCTTCAATTGCCATACCATCCTGTGTCACTTCGCATCAAACCAAAAGGATCTTTTGTTTCTGTTTTCTTTTGTTTCATTTACTCTTGCATGTTCGTGTGTGCACGTGTGTATGTGTGCGTGTGTACATGTGTGCACAGGTGTGTGAATGTATGTGAGTGTGTACATGAGTTGTGTGTGTGTGTGCGCGCGCACGCTCGCATTTTTCTGTTTTGTTTTAAAGACGTGTGAAAGAAGATGGAAAGCAGCTGGTTCGATGCCAAATGACTTCACATAGAAGCTGACTCCAGGCAGCAGTGGAAAGCTTAGAGCAAGCGTGTTCACATCATTCAGACTGAACCTGGCTACATACAGAAACTGGATAAACAAGAGACCAAGTTAGGAAATAATGTCAGGCACGTGGCCCAGGCCTGCAATCCCAGCACCGAGGAGGCTGAGGCAGAAACACCATGGGCTATATAGAAAGGTCCTATCTTGGCATAAATGAGAAGAACAAGGCCAGCTATCTGTTCCTAGAGCAGCAATAAAGGTGGCAGGGGCTGTCTGCTTCTCGGGGGAAAGAGACCAACACTGTAAAGCATCACACAGACATGATACAGATTCATATTAAAGATGCTTAGGATTCAGATGAAATAGTAAGTTCGTAGGAATACTGACATTTAGCAGTAATGACAAAAGAAGTAAACCTGCTGACTAAACAAGGGTCTATATAAGGCCTGGAGAGACAGCTCAGTGGGTAAAAGGCACTGACCAGAAAGCCTGAGACCTGAATTCAATCCCCGGGATGCACACAGCAGAAGGAGACTCCATTCCTGCAAGTTGTCTTCTTGCCTCCACAGCTAAGCACACACACACACACACACACACGCGCGCGCGCGAATGCACGCACGCACCCACGCATGCGCGCACACACACACACACACACACACACACACATGTACGCACACACTCACATGCAGTAAATAAATAAGTGAATGAGTAAATAAAATAATAATCCTTACTCAGAACCCTCTAGCTCAGCTGATTACACCACAAATCCTTCTAAGCATTCAAACAAAAAGCAATACCAGGCATGAGAGTTCCGGCCTTAACCACAGAGTACAAAGAGGAAGACTAAAAAGTCCAAAATTTGCTGTGTTACATAGTGAGAGCCTGTCTCAAAATGGGGAGAAAGGAGAGAGGGAGGGAGAAAGGACAGAGGGGAGAAAGAAGGAGGGAGAGAGGGAATGAGGAATGGGGAGGGTGAGGACAGTGGAGGGAGGTTGGAGGAGGGCTACCTACTTGATAGCAAGAATCTAGAAGGAATTACAAGAGATCATGAAGCCCCTTTCAGTCATACAGATGTAAAAATGATAATTAATAAAGCACAATGGTGTAGCCATCACAAGGAAATGAGGTTGGGCCGGAGGGTGGCTTAATGGGTAAAAGCACGTGCCTCCAAACCTGATAACATGAGTTCAAGTCTCAGAACCCACAGAGTGAAAGAAAACAATCAGCTCCTGCAAGCTATCCTCTGACCACTACGTGCACACTGTGGTGTAAGTGTGTCACCAACACACATAAATAAATGAATACACCCATGAATGAAATAAGTAAAGAATAAGGAAAGAAGGTTGACTCCAAATTAAGCAGCCTAATTCATGACATTAACAAGCTAAAGGAAAAAAGTTGATCACCAAAAATACAGAAACACCCAATACAATTCAGTGTTGCTTCAGTAACACCCTTTGAAGACTAGAAATAGAAGAAAACTTACTCAATGTGGAAGGAGGAGAGAAGGGGATGGAAACATCGGGGAGGAAAGAGTTGGAAGCAAAAGAAAAGTCCTACAGCACATGCAAGCCTGTGGATAGAGTGTGAAGCCGCCTCTGAGAACGGGAAGAGGAAGCTTCGTGCTGCCAAGGCCGCTCAACATTGTGCTAGAAGGAGAGCTACTTCATCTGTGTGGAGAACAGGGAAAGAAGAAATCACACACATGAATCTGCATCACACTGTCAGGAGCAAAGCAGCTGATGTGAAACTCGGCTCACTGTCGACAGGTTATCAGCAACAAGACTAAAGGTTTACAGTGATGTCAAAGAGCACCGTTTTGCGCTGCAGAGATGGCTCACAGTCAAAAGCAGCACGGCCGTTCTTCCAAAGAACGCAAGCTCAGTTCCCAGCACCCATGTCAAGCAGCTCACAACCACCTGTCCCTCTAGCCTACATCACTACCTGCACCCGTGCATCTATCCACACAAGTCACATAATTAAAACAATAAAATATATAATTAAAAAGAATAAAAATCTTTTTAAAGGCAACAAAAGGTTTGTCAAATAATATTTCAACTAAAAATGTGCAAATGTGGGTGTGCGTGCTTGTGTGCACACACATGCACACACACATACGTCAACAAATAACACTAGCAAGAAAAACCAAAGAAGTAAACAAATGGAAAGACAGGCCATGTTCATGGGCAGGAACCTCACTTACCACTGTGAGGAACTTATGGGGAGTGGAAATCGACAACTTGCAGGAGAATGTGCACACCCCAGATACCCAACAGTCCTGAGAAAGGAAAACAAAATGTGGCAGTTTACCAGCCAGATGTCAGTTTTCTGTGGACACAGATAGGCTAGTGGTCCAGAGGAGGACAAGAGTCGAGAAAGGGGCCGTTGCTAAGACAGTCACTTGATGTTCAACAAAAATTCCAGTGCAGCTGGGAGCAATGGTGCACGCCTATAATCCTAGAACTCTGGGAGTAGAGATAGGTGGATCTCTGTGAGTTCAAGGCCACCTCATGTACAAAGTGAGACCAGGACAGCCAAGGCTATGCAGAGAAACCCTGTCTCAAAAAAAAAAAAATCAAAACAAAACCAAACCAACAACAAAAAATTCCACTGCTTGAGAGTGGACAAAGGCCTTTGCCGAGTCAGCTTTGTATCCATATGAAAAAGCCAACTTTCCCCCTATCCATAACAGTCTCACACACCACATGCTGAGGATGACTGAAGATGAAAGCATAGCAGGAGCCAGAACAGGACACATTTAACACCCTCACAACCCGAGGCCAACGGAGTTCCTCAACATCAGAGTCACACTGGCCACTAAGGAAAAGATGGACAATAAACAGCATTAAAATTAAGAACATCTACTCACCGAAACACACTACTATTTGGGCTTCATCTAAATAAAATACAGATGTATTAAAAAAGCAAAGCAAAACTAGGAGAAACATTATAATACCTATAACTCACTAAGGGCTGTGTCCAGAAGTTATAAAGAACCTTTCAACATGACAATAAAACAAAGAGCACATTTTTTAAATGGGTGCCAGACTGAATGAGACACTTTAGCAATGAAGATGTATAAACGGCCAGCATGCTCCATGAACCATGCTCAGCACCTTCAGTAATTAAAGACATGCAAAGTAAAATTAAAGTGAGACACACCATACCCGGCAGGAGGCCAAATGCCTAATCCAAAAAAGGCAACGTTGAGTGTGCGAAGAGTTGAAGAACCAGATCTCTCACGGGTTGACGAGCATGAAAACAGTACACACACTTCCAAAAACACCAGATGACCCTACAATCCTCATCTTAGGAGAGCCTGCTCAAGCTTTGTGGCAACTTCCAACCATCTGGCAGTTAAGCCTGGCCCCGCCCCTAGTGGCCATGGGTAGACTGCTGCAGCCAAGTCAGGAAAGGCATGATGAGCAGTGATGAACTGGAGCAGAGCTGAGGGGACGGAAACAACATGGCACCCACAGGGGTACACAAGCAGGCATCCAACAGGAGTGTTCTGTGTCTAACATGCATGCACGTATGTGTGCACAGATACGTTGGAAAGGACAGGCGTGAGTGAGCAGGAAGCTGAGAGAAGGCAGTCTTGACTGGGGCCCAGCTAGGCCAGTTTCACACCTTGACCCCACTGACTGTAGACCAGGGGTGAAGAGCCTGCAGCCCTACAAGGAATATATCCCGTAGAGTCCCTCCAGTCCACACTCAGGAGCACCTGCTGCCGTTTGCTTGAGTGGTCACTCACTGGGCAAAAACTAACAAACACCTATGTATGCCAAGGCCACCCCATCCAGGTGTGTGCTCGTACTACCACCTAGAGATCCAAGGAGTCACCACGGAGACATTTGGGGACCAAGTAAAGCCCTGAACTTTACGTACAGAAGGTCCTCTGGGAGTGGCCCTCTCTGTGCCCTCTCTACGGTCCGTGTATATAAAATGAGACTGGCAGGAAAGGCAGTTTGGGGGATGTTCATGACTGTGGCCTGTGCAGTCACAGAAGCTTCTAAAACTGCCCATTCCTCTCATACTGCCAGCGGGTAGGAGAGATTTTAGCCTACTCCTGCCCAGAAAACAAAAGGGAGGCTGAAAACTGGATGTACACATATACAGTAGAAAGTAGAGTGCTGTCTATCATAGAGCTGTGTCTGCTCTCCCATTCCCACTGGACTATAGTCCAAGGTCTGAGGACAACCCCACAGGACATCACACTGGCCAGTGGTTGGTGGCATCATACTGACTAGGCAGGAGAGTACAGAAGGCCTCAGCCAGTGGCAAGAGATGCAGCCACAGAGTCAGGGGCCTGGCACCTGTCAAAGGTTAGAAGGCCAAGACATCGAGAGAGAAGCAAGAGTTCTGTGCCAGCTCCATAGAAAAGGAGGCACAGAACTAGGTGGCCTCACTCAACAGCAGCCTAGTATGGGCACAAAAGCTGCCAGTTGAGGACCAGAAAAGCCTTGTAGCAAGTTCAGAAAGGGAGGCGATGACCCTGTCACATTCTATCTGGAGGCCTTGCAGTGTGGAATCTGTGGATGAAGCGAGCAGCATGGACCTCATAACAAGCACAAGAACAGCCCCAGCACTGCCTTCAGATCCTAAAGTAATAAGGCCCTCTGCCTCCAGCACATTCAGATACCCTTTGGAGCACAGCTCTAACCATACTGCTACCAGTGCAGTCATATGAACCAGTTCTGAAGTAAGGCAGGCCAGTTGAAACAGTGCACCCAGAGCCAGACAGGACCGGAGAGCACTCAAACACATAGAGTAGAGCCCAGGCCTGACAGGACCCACTGCCCCTGTGCACACAGGATCTTAGGAACCTACACACTTAGTTGGGGAAAAGGAAAAGACAGAGCTGGTGAATAGACAGGGAGGGCTCAGCTTAGAGGTGAAAACTAAAAATGCACAGACACATAACATCCGTTCTTAGAAAGTGTTGACCAGACACACAAGGAAGAAACTACTCAAGGTAAGACTTTCAACACTGCTCTGTCTTCAAGTCATGTGAGCAGAGACAGCACACACTCGAAGCATGGCCGACAGCCTGGCTGGCTGGTCAGTAGACTAGAAAAATAAAAAAAAAGATACATCAGAAACAAGGACTAGCTATGTACCTGGTGACAGGCGGATCCTCCAGACCCATCAACCCACAAAAAGCACTGTTCATGCTCACTGTGACTGACACCTGCTACAGGCTTGAGTTTGCCCCTGGGCTCTGAGCCAGTCAGTACACTGATGCCCCAGATACCTGATCAGGGAAGCCACTGAACTACTGAGTAGGCAGACTGACCCAAAATCACAGGAGCCACCATCCTCAACATACCAGCTCTCCATAGATAGGCAGGCTCTGAAGAAGAGAACCTCACCAAACACCACTGTGCCCCAGCAAGTGACAAGGACAGTGCAGGGTCTTTACTTTCAATTATCAGAAACTGCATGTATTTATGATAGACAATAATATGTTCTGAATTGTGTAAGCACTGGGATGAAAAAAAATGGAACCAAATTAATATAAGCACTGCCTTACAACATCCAAAATCTACTCCCTTGTTGATTTTCAGGTAAACAGTACACCTCTGGTCACCATGAACCTGTCTTGTCTCAGTGAAATTTGCATTTTTGCCCCACCCCAGCCCCTGGATGAAGTGTGGTAATGGAGAACTGGTCTTCTGTGCTTGTCATGTTACACTCAGCACAATGTTGGCCATGCTCATCCAAGATCTCACTAATTATGATCTGCCTGCTTCCCAGGCTAAGCAGCATTCCACTGTGCAGCCTACCCCTGCAGCCACTTTTACAGCACAAGCCCTCCTGCCAGCTCTCACTGCCCCTTACAGCCTTATTTCTTATTTCTCGTGGGCATTTTTCTAGTTCCCTGGCCTCTCTACACACTCTCACAGAAATACACATATATGACAATTGAGGGAGCTGGGTATGGTGGTGCACGCCTTTAATCCCAGTGCTCAGGAGGCAGAGGCAGACTGATCTTTGAGTTTGAGGCCAGCCTGATCTACAGAGCTAGCTCCAGGATAGCCAGAGCTACACTGAGAGAAGAAAGAGAAAGGAAAGGAAAGGAAAAGGAGAAGTGAGGAGAGAAGAAGAGAGGAGAGGAGAATAAGATAAGATAAAATCAGGGGCCAGAGCGATGTCTCAGGCCCACAGTTCCAGGTTTGACACACCACCCAAAGCCAATAGTGAAAAAACAAATTCTAGAAAGTTTCCTTTGACTCCCACAGGCATGATGTAGTGCACCCATACTCACATTCTCATACACACAATAAATAAAATTGGATTTTAAAAAATTACAAACGGGACTGGAGAGATGGCTCAGTGGTTAAGAGTGCCACCTGCTCTTCCAGAGGTCCTGAGTTCAATTCCCAGCACCCACACGGTAGTTCACAACCATCTGTGATCTGATGCCCTCTTCTGACCTGCAGGTGTGCATGCAGGCAGAACCCTGTATACATAATAATAAATAAGTAAATCTTTAAAAAAATAAAATAAAAATAAATAAATAAAAATAAGTTTCAAAGGTACAAACTAGGATACACACACGAGATATAGGATGTGGTATTTCCTTTCTAAGCCCAGGTGACCTCATTTAATGTAGTTTCCATTTCCATCCATTTTCCTCAAACTTTCATAGCAAAGCAAAGACTTTTAATATTTTTCACCATCATCCTTCATCATCTGTTGCTTGAGTTGCTGACCAAGTTCCAACTAATCAAGTAGGGCTGACAAGACAGCTCAGCAGTTAAGAGTACTTGCCACTCTAGCAGAGGACCTGAGCTAGGTTTCCAGCACCACATCAGGCAGCTCACAACCACACAGCTCTGGCCTCCGAAGGCACACACATGATATACATAGACATACACAGACAGACAGACAGACACACACACACACACACACACACACACACACACACACAAATCTTAAAAAGAAAAGAAAAAATTCATTACTGCATTTTGACTTGGGATTATGATAGGATTTACAACAGTTTTTGAAAAACCATGAATATACATCTGTTTTATACTATGTATTTTTTTTCAAAGCTGTCTTCTCAGCATTGATCATGAAACCAAAATATTGATCAACTTTGAAAAATGTTGAAGATGACCTATGCCCTGCAGTATCAAGTATTCAGCCAATATTCAATTCAATTCTCTGTGTGAAAATAAACAAGGATATCCATCTCATATATGACTTCTTTCATCTTTAATAAATAGTAAAATTATATGTACACCAAAGAATTGCTTTAAAATAAATTTCTTTATGAATGTGAGATGTTTGCTATGCATAACTATTTTATATACCTAGGGTAGCATAAATATTTCTCAGGCTAAAAAGGGGCCTCAAGTGGAAAGGTACAGCAACCCTGCACAAGATGAATGTAAGCAGCAAACCAGTTAGCAGAGACACTGCTGGGAAATACCTAGGGGAACAGGGCAACAGTAGTGTCCATCACAAGGTCTGACCAGTTTGTTTGTGCAGTGGACACAAGCAAACCTTAATAGACACTGTGCAAAATGTTGCAAATCAGCACTTATCAGTTCCAGCTGGAAACTGTCAGCTCTGAACACAGCCACAGGAGCAGTGCAGCACAGACTGATCAGGGAGTATTTAGTATATGTGTGTATACATATATACATGCAACAATGAGTAATGAAAAAGAGGACATAAATTTGAAAGAGAGAAAGGAGGGGTGCATGAATGGTTTGGAGGGAGAAAAGGGAAGGGAGAAATGATGTAATTATATTATCTCAAAAAAACAAGAAAAAATGTTGTGAGTCAATACATTTTTTTAAAAATTAGTAAATAAAAAACAAAAAGGGCTGTCAAGTACATGTAAATTTATTTTTAGTTTTGAAAATTTACAATTTCTGTTCCAAAGCTAATATTGAAATTTTACTGGGTTCAAGAATGTTCAAAATCACTCACAGAAAATGTTAACACAAAAATGCACTAGGGAGACCAGGAAGCTGCAGGTGTCTCACTCAGGCAGCAATTGCCAGCCCCATGGCCCTGTAGATAAAACCAGCTTAGTAAGAGCTGTGGTGTCAGCCCAAGCAAACAGTAGCCAGTACCAGAAACTCAGAAGCAGGTGAAATTTAAGGTAAATAGAGCTAAGCAGGAAACACGGGAGGTATGCCATGGAGACGCGCAAATTGGTTCTGAAACTCTGAGGATTTCCATGGCTGCATGCATCTCAGCAGAGCCTTCGGTGCACAGCCAGTGGATATCAAAGAAGCGGAGGTACTTTCAAGGAGGCGAGCCACCTTCAGAAGCAATGAGCTCTAATAACCAGGGAGGCATTCAGCTTTCATCTCTATTGTAACACTTCCCTGAAATAGGTCCTATGATGTAACCACTGGGGCAAGATTAATATTACCATGCCTAGGAGCCTACAAAGGGCGCAGACCCTAGATAAAACAAAGTCTGTGGCATGGCACAAGAGACAAGGACCGTGTGCAACCAAGACATACCAGGCACAGCCTCCAAACAAAAGCAGGCCACAGCAAAAAGACAAGATCTGTATACAACCAAACCAGGGCACCAGGCACAGCCAGGGTACACAAGCAAATCATGGCCCCGCTGCACACAGCAATCCTGTTCATGCTGTCATACAGAGCCAGAAAGCCACGGGACAGCTAAGCTAGAGCAGAATTCAACTGTCACTCAATAACCTGACCTTCTATTTTAGCAGTGAGGAAGCTGAGGCTGGATGAAGGTAACTGACTCTTCCCAGTTCACGAGGTTCATGATAGTACCAGCATCAGGAATAAAATAGAGCCTCTTGCCTCAGAAGAGTCCACTGCTTTAAACGAGAAAATACTAAGTTATGCCTTTAAGGCCAATTTGATGCTTCTAACTATTTTTTATATGAAACACAAGAGCTAAAAGCACTTAATGAGATAAAAAGATAATCAGGGCAAAATGAATGGAAGAGGCATACTTGAGGCACCAACTGTATCCGTGGAGTGTGCTGCGTGCTGTAAGGGATTAGAGTCAAAAGGCTTAGAGGAATTCAAAGGAGATTAGAGCCTTTGTGGGCTGAATAGCAGCTGCAGCCAGCTTGCTAAAGGGCTAACAATGCCCTGGCTGGGGGACGTGGTGTGATCCCCAGCTGGAGGAGGAGGAGGCTTCCATGGGCCGCTGCATAATGAGCATATTCAGAGTCTAAGGGCTATTTTTAGAGACTACAGCCATCTCAGCATATGGTGCAGGCCAGGCAGGTGAGTGCGACGGAAGCCAGCAGAGGCAATCGCCCTACACAGGCACAGCTCCCAGTGCTCCCGGTGTACAATGAGTGCCTTGGCACCTGAGACTAAAAATACCTTCTCCAGGGGCCTCCATGGTGCTTCAGAGACATGGCCACGTGCAGAGTGCACAGTAAGTATTTGAGATGTATAGACTGACTGTAGTGAGGGGACAGGGTTGTAGGCATCCCACACGGCATGGGGTTTGTACCCTTGCTTGGCTCTTGTTGTCCCTCTCCAGACAGATGTAATGGGACACAGGCAACTCTAAAGGTTTCTGTGCAGGTGGAAAGACTGACTGAGAAGTGGGTGTAACAGAGAAAGGGTGTCATCAGCAATGTAAGAGTTTTAACAAGCAGCTCTGGTACGCTGGAGCAGGTCCCAGCAGAGAACTTCCCTAAGTGACCAGGGGATAGTCCTGGCCTTTTGCTCCATTCTGCACCTAAGTCAGGTCACAGACCTCAGTCCTCTCAAAGAAAGGAAGTAGCTAGACACACAAGTCTGTGCTCAAGTGGGACTGCAGGGCTCTGTCTCAAATCCAACTCACAGGAGCTATCCATCCAACCTACACTTCCCTAATTCCTGAGTGTGTATCAGAAAAGATG
This sequence comes from Acomys russatus, assembly GCF_903995435.1. Classification (NCBI taxonomy): domain Eukaryota; kingdom Metazoa; phylum Chordata; class Mammalia; order Rodentia; family Muridae; genus Acomys; species Acomys russatus. The sequence continues at coordinate 42,213,591 of NC_067137.1, read as the reverse complement.
CCCCTGACATTTGCAGGGCCAATCCTCTCTCCCTGGCAGCACTCCACCTATGGTGAGCAGAAGAGTCAGTCATGTTAAAAGGAACAGGAAAGTCCCAAGTTTAGCTTAGAAAAACAGCCAGTCAAAGGCAATAAATACTACATCATGGCTGGCACAGAGCAAGGCCTCTTGATGCTGGATGCTGCCTTTTTCCCAGCCCCAATGTGCAATCTGTTGACTTGAGCAGAATGCTAGTAGAGAAAACCACAAATCTCCAGCAGGGGGTGCTGTCTAAGTGTGCCAAATCTAATACTGAGATTGATGTGACCCTTAGCTCTCACCAGACCAGTATGAAAGGGTCCTCAGAGTCACCTATTATTACCTAGCAGGGCCAGGTACACAACCACTATCCTACCAGGGGCCTGGGCCAGGGGCTGAAGGAGTCGGTACAGGGAAACTCTGTCCTGTTTTGTGTGATCCATGAGCTAAGATTGGCATAAAAGGTCAGGAGGCAGAATGTAGGATCATGTGACCTTCAGAGCCTCAAGTACTGCCTCTTCAGCCCTTTCCAGCGGCTGTATCCGCGTCCTATTACCAACTTTCAGCTTTAGGTACCAACCTCGCCAGCACCCTCTGTTCTTTGCAAACTGCAGAGGGCACCCTGCTTTCAGGAGAGACACTGGAAGGAGCGTGCAGAGAAGGGGCTCTCATAATGCGGGCCTTGGGATGGGTCTGCATCCTAGGCCTCTCTGTCCCCTCTGCTTTGGTCTGGTCAATCATTCCCCAAGCCTCTCTACACAGAGCTTCTAGCCTACAGCAGCTCTAGGAAGCCTTGTAGCTGTGCCATTGCTCCCACTCCCAGTGAAAGCTGACAGGAGGCTCCTGATCTCTCTGTATACACTGTAGATTTTGGAGAGTGATCTCTGGCTGCCCAGAAACTACAGACAAGCTCTGGACTGTCCTGGCCCCAGTTTCTCTACCCTTCTAGGCCTACATTATTCCACAGGGTCAGCACGGTTTCAAGGTCTCTCTTCCTTGTGTAGCCTTCCACATGAGGTCAGCTACTTTCCTCTCGTAGTAATTCTATACTACTTTGCTGTTTAACCTGTCAAAGCAGACTGTACACACCAGCAGGGTGCCCAGGACCTCGCACATTGCCTGGTAAACAGCAGCCACTGGCAGAGGAGGAGTCTTAAATGCCCAAGGGGAACAGGTACACAGGGAGTTGTGAGAAAGCCCCAAGGAGTCCCCAGTACTATTAGAGTGCAGCATCCAGGGCCAGGGGCCTGGAGCAGCATGCAGCATTTTGCCAATAAGAAGCCAATCACTTATGGCCTTTTTGGATCTGGGAGGCATCATTTGACTTGCTGACAGTGTAGCTCCACCCAGTGGCCTTCAAAGCTGATAGTTATGCTTGAATCCTAGCACACAGCATCACACTGACACCCACAGAGTTGGGGGCGGGGGGACAAACCTGGATACCCCCAATGGGATAAACACAGCTAGAGGCTAGGGTCTGGAAGCCAAGTAGTGAGTGCCCTTTGCACACACCTTCTCCAGTCAAGAAGCAGCCAAGCCAGACATGGCAGTGCACACCTGCAACTCATGTACATGGGAGGCTATGGGCAGATCTCACCCTGGTCCAACTGAGAGTGGGAACTCCATGGCATAGAGGACTGTGTCACATGTTGAGTGTGGGCAACCCTGTTGGCCACAGCACAGGCAAATGCAGCCACCTGTTCCCCAGTGGAATTCTCATGCTTTGTAAACACTATCCCCTCAAGAAGGAGGTGAGGCTCAGGGAGGACGCACACCCGGGACTCTGCTACATAGTGGGGAGTCCTGAAGCCGGAAGTAAGAAAGACCCCCTTCCTGCATCAAGCATGGCTCTAGCAGCCACTACATAGGAGTGAAAGGGACTGAAGGGAAATCCCAGGAAACAAAACCCAGAGACACAGCCTGGCCACCCATACTCTCCAGACAAGGAGACAGTCAGGAACAATGCCCTTCACTCACTGATAGACAGGGTGCCCATTCGGGCTATTTGGCCAAGACATGAACAGTACAGACATGGCCCCATGAGGAGCATTTGTGACACACAACAGGTCCCAGGAAGCCCTGTTCTGCTGCTGCCAGGTGTGCCTAAGGGCTGGTGTGCACTGACTACGCTCCATAATGACCCTTGGTGACTAAAATCTGTGTTGCTCCAGTTCCTGCCAGGATGAAGGATTCCCCCACAGTCCTGGATGAAGCCCTTCTATCTGAAATGGCCAGTATGGTTTCTAGATGCCAGTGCTCAAGCTGGATATCTTAAGCAGAAGGTGGGCCTTCATGACATGAGTGATTCAGAGCATGGTTAGTCTACATTGTGTTTAAGATGCCAAGACATATCCAGGTGAAAATGACAATGAGGCAGCTTGACATCTACAGCCGCAAGCCAGTAACGGATGCAAAGCATTAAAATTAATGTTACCTTACAGTGTGCTCAACCATTTATTTTGGTTATCAGCTGGTAGTAGAATCTAGGACTTCTGGTGTTAGCAACAGTGACGACAAAGCCCTGCTGTCCATAAAGTTACTAGACAACGTGTTAAACACACAGCTTACTTTCAGAAGACAGAAAGAACACAACCAAGAGCAAAAACTAAAGCTAATCAGAAGACCCAAGTGCTAAATACAGCTTCTCTGTCAGTACTGGTCCCTCCTCAGACCCCAGGACTACACACAGAACAGGAAATTAGCAGGAGACAAACAGGTAGTCGGAACTGAGACCTCTGTGAGACTAAGGTTCCTAGGTGAAAGCCTGAGCTAGGAAAGGCCACTCTCGGCTGCTACTGGAACTATCAAGAATACAATTATCACCTACAGAGACGTTTCTATTCTGAGGAGTCTGTAACTCATATGGGTCCTTTAAAAGTTTGATTTGAGGGTGGAGTACGCAGAAAGATGGCTAAGTGGATAAAAATGGTTGCTATCAAACTTGGCGGCCTGAATTCAGTCCCTGAACCCCACATGGTGGAAGAGAACTGACTTCTTGTGCAAGCTGTCCTCTCCACACACATTCTGAGGCACGCATGCAGTAGCAGCATACCATGGCATGTATGCACAACCCACACACCCTTTTTTTTTTTTTAATTTTCAGTTTGTTTTCTGGCTTGGTGCAGAATTCTACCACAAAAACTGAAAGTCCTGTGAAAGAGTGGCAGAGTGTGTGCCCTCAGTGACACACCTCCTCATCCTTCCCAAACAGTTCCACCAACTGAGAACCAAGCCTTTAAACATATGAGCCTATGGGAGCCATTCTCTGTCAAAGCACCACATGAGCTGAGCACCAGCATTCACCACTCTGCTTTCTGTCTGCTGATGGACTGAGACCAGCGGCCTCACACTCCTGCCACCATGCCTTCCCCACCATAGAGGGCTACACACCCTCAAACTGTGAGCCTATATATCTATCTATCCTTTCTTGAGCAGCTTTTGTTTGAGAGTTACTGTTATTGCAGCAGTTTGTTTTCTCCACTGTGGTACAGGGGATTTCCTGTCAGGAAGGTGAATACTTTGTCAAAGCAATAGGAACAATAACTGACACAGGAATGAAGAACTCAATGGAAAGAAAGGCATTGTGACAAACAGCATCAACAGAACACACCACGAAAAAATGTCAGGGGTGGAAAACAAGGACAAGGAAACAAGTTTCAGAAAACAAGGATGAATGCCCAGTTACATCTGAATTTCACAAAACTACTGGATGTTATATTAATGAATAACAAGCATTCTGGGGAAGAGGGTCATGACCACAGCATCTAAAAACTCTGGGACACAGTCAGGATGCCATAAACAATACCAAGAAGTAGGTGAGATTAAAAATAAAAGGCAGATGAATCCAAGATGGCGGCGAGCAGTGTGGACCGCGTTTGGAGGCTCCAGTGAACAATTCAGGAAAGTGCACAGATTCCTGAGCCAGGAACACGGAGGTCCGAACATCACGGCAGCAGGAGTGCTCCACGGTTCGGAGGGACCAGGGTGCGGAGGACCTGCGTGCCCCTGCACACGGGAGGAGTGTGGTTTTTCTCTGATCGGAGCGGCAGCGGCAGAGGCAGCAGCACCAGCGGCACCAGCAGCGGCGGCTGAGGTTTGCAGCTCATAGCCTTCCGGTGGAGGCGATTGGTGTGGTGGCTGGTGGGAATTGCTGCGGGAGAGGGGACTCGGGGCAGGATTTGGGTCGAGTGGAGCCTGGACTTGGCGGACAGTTCGGCCCCAGAGTCCCGGGTATTGGCCCGGCCCAGCAAACAATTCTGCCTGAGGCACTAACTCAGCGTGGCCATAGCTCCCCTGCTGTGGCGCAGGCTTAGTTGAGCACGCTGCTCCACACTAGGCACCACCACAGCTCAGCGGCAGCTCCCCTGCGGTGACACAGTCTGGGCGGAGCACTTGGTTTCACCACAGGCGCTAACTCAGAGCAGCCGCAGTTCTCCTGCTGTGGCGCAGGCTTGGTGACGTGCTCGGTTCCATCCTAGGCACCACCTCGGCTCAGCGGCAGCTCCCCTGCGGTGACACAGTCTGGGCGGAGCACTTGTTCCACCACTGGCGCTAACTCAGAGCAGCCGCAGTTCTCCTGCTGTGGCGCGGGCTTGGTGACGTGCTCAGTTCCATCCTAGGCACCACCTCAGCTCAGCGGCAGCTCCCCTGCGGTGACACAGTCCGGGCGGAGCACTTGTTCCACCACTGGCGCTAACTCAGAGCAGCCGCAGTTCTCCTGCTGTGGCACAGGCTGGACAGAGCTCTCGGTTCCACCAGCTCTAAGACTCTGGTTGGACACAGTGTGCAGTTTGAATCCAGAATTCCTGGCTGAGATTGGTGGTCAGTTCCGGCCCTGAGTCAATAACTGACCACAGCACGCACTTTGGGCCAAAAGGCCCTAGTGGAGCTTGGTGCGTAGTCCCAGCCCAAAAATTCTGGCTGGACCCTGTGTGCATTTTGGGCCCAAAATCCCTAGCTGAGCTTGGCAGACGGTTCAGGCCCTGAGAATCTAGCTGAGTTCTGCCCGTGGTTCGGTCCCAGTGCTCCTGGCTGGACTTGGCAGGGAACACAGAAGGCTGTGGATACCTTGGCCTGACCCAACGCTCATTCAGAGACCCAGAACAATTGCAGGATCCACAGCAGAGGGGGACTGAGGATCACTGGCTGTGAGAGACCAGAACAACAGGGCTAACCTCCTAACATCCACACCAGTGAAGCTTTGAGCTCGCAGCCTAGGGAAATCGTAAGAAAACAAGTGAATCTATCGTCAGACACCCTCCATTCAACTCTGGAAGCTACCCAACAAAAACAAAGACGGCAAGATGTCTAAAGGACAACGAAAAAGCATACGCAAAAAACCCCAAAACAACATGGCGTCTCCAGTTTCCAGCTATCCCAAAGAAAACCACCCAGAGAACTCAAATACAACGGAAATACAAGAAAACGACCTCAAATCCTTAGTAATGAGGATGATAATGGAGGAAACAAATAAAATTCGTAATCAAATGCAGGAAGACGCAGACAAACAGGTGAGAGACATAAAAGAAGCACATAGAGTGGAACTGGAAAAATTGCAGGAAAATGCAAACAACCAGATGAAAGAAATAAATAAACGGTTCAAGCTCTGAAGACCTATAAAGAAGCAATGGAAGAAACTCAGGAATATACAAAAAATCAGATGAAAGAAATAAAAAAATCAGTTCAAGATCTGAAAATGAAAATGGATTCAATGATAAACACACAGACAGAAGAAAAACGAGAACGTGAGACCTCAGAAAAGAAGGCGAGCAACACAGAGGTGAGCTTTTCTAACAGAATCCAAGAGATGGAAGAACGAATCTCAGGGCTAGAAGATACAATCACAGATATTGAATCAACCATTAAAGAAAATGCCAAATCTGGAAAACTCCTGACACAAAACATCCAAGAAATTAAGGACACCATGAAAAGAAGAAATCTGAGGATAATAGGCATTGAAGAAAGAGAAGACATCAGACTCCAGGGCCCAGAAACTATTCTCAACAAAATCATAGAAGAAAATTTCCCCAATCTAAAGAAAGAGATGCCTATAAACATACAAGAGGCCTACAGAACACCAAATAGAATTGACCAGAAAAGAAAAACTGCCCGCCACATAATAATCAAAACACAAAACATGCAGAACAAAGAAAAAATATTAAAAGCTGCAAAGGAAAAGGGCCAAATAACATTTAATGGTAAACCTATCAGAATTACACCTGACTTCTCAGCAGAGACCATAAAAGCCAGAAGGGCCTGGACAGAGATCCTGCAAACCCTAAGAGAACACAGATGCCAGGCCAGACTACTTTACCCAGCAAAATTATCAATAACCATTGATGGAGAAAACAAAATATTCCATGACAAAAACAAATTCAAACAGTACCTATCCACAAACCCAGCTTTACAGAAGGTACTAGAAGGAAAACTCCATCCCAAAGGGTCAAGCTACAACCAAAACTACCCAGGAAATAGATAACTATCCCATGGCAAAAACACAACTACACAAACGCTCGACTGGAAACAACATCAAAATTAAGACTCTTAACAGTCACTGGTCATTAATATCTCTCAACATCAATGGCCTCAATTCTCCAATAAAAAGACACAGACTAACTGAATGGGTACATAAACAAGACCCAACATTCTTCTGCATCCAAGAAACACATCTCACCCATAATGAAAGGCATTACCTCAGGGTAAAAGGTTGGGAAAAAATATTCCAAGCAAATGGTCACAAGAAGCAAGCAGGTGTAGCCATTTTAGTATCGAACAAAATAGACTTTCAACCAAAATTAATCAAAAGGGATGAGGAAGGACACTTCATACTCATCAAAGGTAAAGTCAACCAAGATGACATCACAATTCTGAACATCTATGCTCCCAATACAAGGGCACCCACATATATAAAAGATCTCCTAAAAAAGCTTAAACCACACATCGATCCCCACACAATAATAGTGGGAGACTTCAACACCCCACTCTCACTGAAGGATAAGTCATTGAAACAGAAACTAAGCCGAGAAATAACATCATTAACCAATGCCATGGGTCAAATGGATCTAACAGATATCTATAGAACCTTTCACCCAAACAAGAAAGAATACACCTTCTTCTCTGCACCCCATGGAACCTTCTCCAAAATTGATCACATCGTAGGTCACAAAGCAAGCCTCAACAGATACAAGAGGATTGAAATAATACCTTGTATCCTATCAGATCACCATGCTCTTAGGCTGCAATTCAACAACAACAGAAATAACAAAAAGCCTACACGTACGTGGAAACTAAACAACTCTCTGCTAAATGACACCTGGGTCAGGGAAGAAATAAAGAAAGAAATCAAGGAGTTTCTGAAATTCAATGAAAATGAAGAAACAACATACCCAAATTTGTGGGATACATTGAAAGCAGTGCTAAGAGGAAAATTCATAGCACTAAGTGCCTTTAAAAAGAAATTGGAAACATCGCACATAAGTATCTTAACAACACAACTGGAAGCCCTAGAAAAAAAAGAAGCAGAAACACCCAAGAGGAGTAGACGCCTGGAAATTATCAAACTCAGGGCTGAAATTAACAAATTAGAAACTAAGAAAACAGTCCAAAGAATCAACAAAACCAAAAGCTGGTTCTTTGAGAAAATCAACAAGATAGACAGACCATTAGCCAAACTAACTAAAAGGCAGAGAGACAGTATTGAAATCAACAAAATCAGAAATGAAAAGGGAGACATAACAACAGACACTGAAGAAATTCAAAGAATCATAAGATCCTACTTTGAAGGCATATACGCCACAAAATTTGAAAATCTAAGGGAAATGGACGATTTTCTTGATCAAGTTCACTTGCCAAAGTTGAATGAAGAACAGATAAACAAGTTAAATAGTCCCATTTCCCCTACAGAAATAGAAGCAATCATCGATGGTCTTCCAACCAAAAAAAGCCCAGGGCCAGATGGTTTCAGTGCAGAATTCTACCAGACCTTTAAGGGCGAGCTAATACCGATACTCTTCAAGCTACTCCAAAAGATAGAAATGGATGGAAAATTACCAAATTCATTCTATGAGGCCATAGTCTCATTGATACCTAAACCTCACAAAGACTCAACAAAGAAAGAGAATTTCAGACCAATTTCTCTTATGAACATAGATGCAAAAATACTAAATAAAATACTTGCAAAACGAATACAGGAGCACATCAAAGATATCATTCATCATGACCAAGTAGGCTTCATTCCAGGCATGCAGGGATGGTTTAATATACGGAAATCCATCAATGTAATCCACCATATAAACAAACTGAAAATAAAAAACCACATGATCATCTCCTTGGATGCAGAGAAAGCATTTGATAAAATTCAACACCCATTCATGTTTAAAGTTTTAGAGAGATCGGGGATACAAGGCACTTTCCTCAACATAATAAAGGCTATATACAGCAAGCCAATAGCCAAAATCAAAGTAAATGGAGAGATACTCAAGGAAATTCCTCTCAAATCGGGAACAAGGCAAGGCTGCCCACTCTCTCCATATCTCTTCAATATAGTACTCGAAGTTCTAGCCAGAGCAATAAGACAACAAAAGGAGATCAAGGGTATCCAAATGGGAAAGGAGGAAGTCAAATTATCCCTCTTTGCAGATGATATGATAGTGTACATAAGTGACCCTCAAAACTCCACCAGAGAACTCCTAAGGCTGATAAACACCTTCAGCAAATTGGCTGGATACAAAATTAACTCAAAAAAGTCTGTAGCCTTCCTATACACAAATGACAAGCTTGCAGAGGAAGAAATTAGGAATACCACACCCTTCACATTAGCCATAAGCAATATAAAATATCTAGGAGTTACCCTAACTAAGCAAGTGAAGGACTTGTATGAAAAAAATTTCAAAACTCTGAAGAAAGAGATTGAAGATGACCTGAGAAGATGGCGTGATCTTCCTTGCTCATGGATCGGGAGAATTAACATAGTAAAAATGGCCATCCTACCAAAAGCAATCTACAGATTCAATGCAATCCCTATCAAAATAACTACACAATTTTTTAAAGACATTGAAAGTTCAATTCTGAACTTCATATGGAAAAACAAAAAACCCAGAATAGCTAAAACAATCTTGTACAATAAAAGATGCTCCGGAGGAATCTCCATACCTGATCTCAAACTGTACTATAAAGCAATAGTACTTAAGACAGCATGGTACTGGCACAGCAACAGGCTGGTTGATCAGTGGAATCGAATCGAAGACCCAGATATGAATCCACACACATATGGTCACTTGATTTTTGACAAAGAAGCCAAATCCATTCAATGGAAAAAGGATAGCATCTTCAACAAATGGTGCTGGTCTAACTGGAGGTCTATGTGTAAAAAAATGAAACTGGACCCATATTTGTCACCTTGCACAAAACTCAAATCCAAGTGGATTAAAGACCTCAACATAAAACCAGAGACACTAAGCCACTTAGAAGAAAAAGTGGGAAAGAGCCTGGAACATATTGGCACAGGAGACAACTTCCTGAACAGAACACCAACGGCCCAGGCCTTAATGTCAACCATTAATAAATGGGACCTCATGAGGCTGAGAAGCTTCTGTAAGGCAGGAGACACTGTCAAGAGAACAAAGCGACAGCCTACAGACTGGGAAAAAATCTTCACCAACCCTACATCTGACAAAGGTCTAATATCCAAAATATATAAAGAACTCAAGAAATTAAACACCACCAAACCGAATAACCCAATTGAGAAATGGGGCTTGGAACTAAACAGAGAATTCTCAACAGAGGAGTATCAAATGGCTGAGAAACACTTAAAGAAATGCTCAACCTCCTTAGTCATCAGGGAAATGCAAATCAAAACAACTCTGAGATTCCATCTTACACCCATCAGAATGGCTAAGATCAAAAATTCAAGCGACACCACATGCTGGCGAGGATGTGGGGAGAGAGGAACACTCCTTCATTGCTGGTGGGAATGCAAACTAGTACAGCCACTTTGGAAATCTATCTGGTGCTATCTCAGAAAAATGGGAATAGGGCTTCCTCAAGACCCAGCTATTCCACTCCTTGGAATATACCCAGAAGATGCTCCAGCACACAACAAGAAAATTTGCTCAACCATGTTCATAGCAGCCTTATTCATAATAGCCAGAACATGGAAACAGCCTAAGTGTCCCTCAGTAGAAGAGTAGATAAAGAAACTGTGGTACATATACACTATGGAATACTACTCAGCTATTAAAAACAAGGAATTCCCAAAATTTGTGGATAAATGGATTGAGCTAGAAATGATCATAATGAGTGAGTTAACCCAGAAGCAGGAATCAAATGGTATATACTCACTTATATCTGCATACTAGCCCAAGGGGCATGTCCCACGAAAGCCTTCACTTACCAGGAAACTGGGACAGAGGGGAAGGCATCCTATTGGGACTCTAAATGAGAGACGCATGGGAGAACAGCAAAATAAAAGGATCCAGAGGGTCCTAGAAATCTACAAGTAGGACAATATGATAGGCAGATTTGGGCCCAGGGGTCCCGCTCAAACTAAGGCACCAGCCAAGGACAATACAGGAGGTAAACTTTAAACCCCTTCCCAGATCTAGCCAATGGTCAAAATATTCTCCACAGTTGAGTGGAGAGTGTGATACGACTTTCTCACGTACTCTGGTGCCTCACATTTGACCATGTCCCCTGGAGGGGGAGACCTGGTAGCACTCAGAGGAAGGACAGCAAGTAGCCAAGAAGAGACTTGATACCCTATGAGAATATATAGGGGGACGTAATCCCCCTCAAGATCAGTCATAGGGGAGGGGAATAATGGGAAAATGGGGGGGGGGGGAATGGGAGGATACAAGGGATGGGATAAACATTGAGATGTAACAAGAATAAATTAATAAAAGTAAATAAATAAATAAAAAAAAAATAAAAGGCACATAAGATATATTCAATTAAACTAGAGCAGAAGTTTCCCAAAATCTAGGTTAAAGTTTAAATTTTCTTTTTTAAATTATGTATATTGAGGGAGCTGCATGTGAGTACAGGCATGCACAGAGACCACAGGTCAGATATCCCTGAAGTTATCTGTGGTTGTGAACTACCCAACATGGGTGCTGGGAATATACACCAGATCCTCTGGAAGGGCCTGCTCTGGCCAGCTAGGCATCTCACCAGCCCAAAGTTACAAATCCACCATCTTAGACATTTTCACTGTTTCTGTAAAATAATAATAATGGAGCAGAGGAGAAAAAACAAAAAACAAAAAACTAGGAAGGATCTTAAGGTACAAATGAGAAAACTCAAGACTGAGCTCCTGCCTCCCCTGCTTACCTAATCCTCCCTGGACTGTGCTCTCACCTGAGCTCTGCCACTGCTTCTAACAACAACCTCTTAGTCATCTTCATAGTTAGTGCTTGATGAGATCTACTGGCATTTTAACTATTTTTAAGATTTGTTTATTTATTACATATACAGTGTTCAGCCTGCATGCCAAAAGAAAGCATCAGATCTCATTATAGACGATTATGAGCCACCATGTGGTTGTGGGGAATTGAACTCAGGACCTCTGAAAGAGTAGCCAACAGAAGCACTCTTAACCTCTGAGCCATCTCTTCAGCCCCTACCTCCTTTAAGTATTTTAAAAAAGAACGTGCTGGAAATGTAGTGTCTTATGTTGGGAGGAACTACTAATGGCAGGGCCTGTTCTTCCTTTCTCCCTGGGAAACAGGATAGCCTTTAAAGTCTACCCAGTGTGGATCCAGACCATGAGGAACGCAAGCCTGGAAGGGCAGGCACACTGAGCCAAGCTCCACAGTCATTCAATTCTCTCTCAACCTCTCAATCCCCTACCTTCCTCCTCCTCTCCTTCCCTTCTCCCTTCTCCCTCTGTCACTCTCTCTGCAGAGAACTGAAGCCAGGGCCTTCTGAAGTGTCTTCCACTGAGCTGTAGCCCCAGGCCCTGGCAGCTCCCTGAATCTGAAGAGATGATGCACAACAGATCCTGAGCTGCTGTTGCCCCACACTGCTTAAGTAGAAGTAATAACTGCTTCATGTAAAAGAGGGTGAGAGGAAGAAAAGGAGGGAGGCTGGGAGAGAGAGCTACCCTAGGCTGTGGACAGCCCCAGGCATTTTCCAGAACCCAGCACTCACTGTGGCTGGAGGAAGGACCACACCCACAGGCCACCCTCAATCCCTCAAAGGCAGAGCAGCCTGATGGGAGCTTATGCGAAACGTGATACAACTCACAACAAAACTGTGACCTTGTGTGACAGCCAAAGAACCACAGAACAGAACTGCAGCTCCAGTGACATCAGACACCATAATCTTAAACATGCTTAAGTGAGTGCTGGAATGCAAATGCGAACAAATAACAACACTACCAAATTTTAACAGAGGTCTTTTGGGGGTTTTTGGTTGGTTGGTTTTGGGTTTTAGAATTAAATGAAATATCTAGAAATAAAAGTTACAGCTATTTAAAAATCTCACTTGGAAATTTAACAGCAGACCAGAAAATCCTGGAGACTGAAACTGATTGGAATAAAGATGTCAAGAAAGCACTGGATAGAGCATAGAAAACTGAGAAGGTGGGCTCTGAGGAAACAGGGTGCTACGACAGCTACCACACAATTAGTTAGGGTAGAGCAAGGAGCACATGGTGCTGAGGCCTGAAAGCTTTACAGAATCTTAAGAGAGAGAGATCCAAATTCTCTGGGCCAGGGAGCAGGACAATTTCCAATCAGCACACTCAAAAGCAAACCCACTCCTGGGCTAGCTAGAGAAAAGTGAAGAACCTCAAAGAGAAGACAGCATCTGAAGGCCGCAGACCTGTGAGCAGCCTGAGGCTGATTTCTCCAGAGGAGCCAGGCAGTCCAGAGCAGCTCAATGCTGGCTGCATGGAGGGGCGACCAGTCAGCAAAGCAATCAGACACTCAAGAAACACTGGCTTTAACTGTGTGCACAATCCTGGCACATGGGAGACAAAGGCAGGCACGTTCCCACCAGCCTGGGCTACCGAGGGAGACCCTGTCTCAACTCTCCCCACACAGAAGAGAATCACAGGCTTTTCTCAGATTATCCAAAGCATAAGAACTACCCCCCAAAGACCTTCAGGGTAGCTTCTAAGACACCCCAAAAAAGAGCCACCAGGACCCCAGAAGGAAGGTCTCAAGTTACAGCTAAGGAAAACAATGGCAACAACTCAGAAAACATCTAGACACAGATGATCATGAGGAGAACAGTAACTTTGGCTCGGAAGTTGATAAAGATGAAATTTAAAACCTGCCCAATAAGGTACGGGGTGGGGTGCAGAGGCATTCCCACTTCTTACACTGTGGAAAGGAAGGTGGGAATATTTTACATAAGTTTTAAGTTTCATGCGAATAACAAACTTCAAGAATAAGCAGAAAAGAGCAGAAGAGCACTGAGTAACTGTAAAGGCAACTAAGGGCTACCTAGGCTCCCAGCCACTCAGAAAACCAGAGCAGCAGAGCCCACACAATATCAGACAAAAGAAATTCCACGATCGCAGTGCTGTAATGAGCTAACAGCAGTTACAGACTGCCAGAAACATTTGCAAAAACTAGCCGAACACCAGGCCAGGAAGACGGCTCAAGGAAAAAGGCACTTGCCTCCAAGCCTGACTTCCTGAGTTCAATCTCTGGACCCCAGAGACATAGAAGGAACAAAATAACTCCTGAGAGTTGTCCTTTGGACCCCTTCTCCAACACACACACAGTAAATACATTTGTTTGTTTGTTTGTTTGTTTGTTAAGTCAGAGGAGGGCTGGAGAGATGGCTCAGGTTAAGAGTACCACTTGCTCTTCTAGAGGTCCTGAGTTCAATTTCTAACAAGCACATGGTGGCTCACAAGCATCTATAATGAGACTGGGTGTCCTCTTCTGGAAGGCAGGGATGCACACATGCAGGTAGAGCAGTGTATACATAATAAATAAATAAATAAATATTTAAAAAGAAAAAAAGACAGAGGAACATTCTTTTTAGGAAATAACCCTACAACTGAAGGATACAAAAAGACAGGAAGCAGGAAATGATAAGGTATTAGTAACAGTCAGAATATGTTAGGATATAATCAAAGCTTCAATCCACTAGAAAGATACAGAAATCCGTTTAGAATAATTCTCATTTCATTTAATTTTGAGCTGGCATTCTGCTACAAAGCTCCACTATTCTCAATCCATCCCGACTCTGCCTCCCAGGAACTGGGATTACAGGGGTGTGTCTCCAAACTTAACCCTAGTTTATGTATTTGATAAAACGAACCAAGTCTGTCACAGGAAGTGACAGAGTGCCATGAAGACTGCCCTTTCATTAACTGAGATTCAATGGGAAAACATAAGTCTATGCAAGAATTGAACATAACTCTTCTCAAACATAAATATCAGAAGTATAAATAAAGTACCAAAAACCTCAATCTAAAATTTGGCAAACAATCATGATTTATTTTTCACAAATGTAGGAAACAGACTGTAGAGCGGCATTGTGATGTCTGAAAACCACCAGGAAAGATTAAGAGACTGGAGAAATCTTTTATCTTCAAAGAACACACCTTGCTCTAAAGGGCCCAGCAAACAGAGCTGACAGTGGAAGGCAGGGCCGAAGCCCTCACAATGCAGTGTGATGTTGCACTTACTTAAGCATCTAATGCCAACAAGACAACTATAGCCAAGCAGCTGCTGCAAGGACAGAGCATGAACAGAGCTAGGCTCAGGGCCCCAGCCAGCATCCACGGGTGCCAATGTCCTGTCTCAAATCATTAGGGCGGGCAGTGAAAGGACCACACCAGAGTGAGGAAACAATTCTGCCAGGTTTTAGATAGCACTAGTAATTACAGACATATTTTCAAGACAAATGCACTCCATTTTTAAAATGGCCATTTAGGGTGAAAATGGGCCAACAGTGGGTTGTTTACTTCCTTGTTGTTGCAAATGGTATACATGGGATTTTACAAGATTCTTCCTGGGTGATTTATTGGAAATACAGTACCTTCTCTGACAGATTCCATAGTCATCCATAGTGAGTGTGCTGAGGCCCTGTGATGACAGATATGCAGTGGATGGCCCTCTCCTCCATAGGAAATGCTACTTCCCAAGAAACCTAAGAGACAGCTCCCAGGGATGGAAGGCCATCTTCCAGCTACTCTGAGGAACTGTTTTTCTAAAGTGGAAGAAGCCCAGGCCACCATCTCCTTCCCTCCAGCAGACAATAACCTTGGGCCTATCAGCATAGGCAAAACAGTGTCCTTCACTTGTAGGCTGCCACCTGGTCTAAAGCTGCAACTGATGGCCTCGCTATCCCCCACTTCACATTAACTGGGTTTTGTTTTGTTTTGTTTAACGATTTATTTTATTTATATGAGTACACTGTCTTCGTGCACACCACAAGAGGGCACCAGATCGTATTACAGATGGCTGTGAGCCACCATGGGGTTGCTGGGAATTGAACTCAGGACCTCTGGAAGAGCGGCAAGTGCCCTTAACCACTGAGCCATTTCTCCAGCCCACATCGACTGTTCTTAACAGTCCAGGGACTGCTGTGTTTGTGGATCTCTGGGATTGTGCTGGGTGCTCTGTGAAACACTCAAGGGCCTCAGGATCACAGCAGAGATGCTCTCTGCTGGTACACCCCGGGTAGACAGCTTCCTATGAGGCTCAGTTGTTAGGGCTGTAAAGATGGCTCAACGATGAAGAGTACCTGCTGCTCTGGAGGAATCTAAGTTCAGTTCCCAGCACCCACACAGGGCCACTCACAACTGCCTGAGACTTCAGGGGATCTGATGTCCTCTTCTAGCTCCCGAGGGCACCTATTGTGTATGTTTGTACTCTCACACACAAATAAAAAAGAAATCTTCAAAAAATAGGAAGTACAAATAAATTCTTGTTGTCCTAACAAAGAACAAAAATATAAGCATAGCTACTGCTAAAAATAGCAGCATAAGTATGGGGGAAAACAGCAATAGCAACTGTATTATTAAAGTTAGGATGTTGACGTTGGCACTGGCATATCAGCTGTCTGAAATTCCTCTAGAGTTATATTTTATACTTTTAGCAACACCATGAGGAGTCACCTGGGGAACAAGATGACAATAAAATTATGGCATAGACACTGTGATTAAATATTAACATTTGATCCAGTGGTAGAAGCAGTATCGATGTCCCAACAGAGCTATCTGGTTCCTCTGAGATAAGCACCTTTACCTGAGCCCAAGTCCTCAGTCCATCCAGGCTTCTACTTAGCTGGCAAGTCCTATTTATACCAGCTGTGTATTGTCTTGGTTAAAATACTAAAGAGAAGTTTCTGTGAAAATGAAGTACAATGTTCTTAAAAGCCTCAGTAATAGCAAACTATTAAAAAAGTCCTACCTACTTAGAAGACTAAAAACAAAACAAAACAAGAGCCGAAAGAAAACAAACAGAAAACACACACACAGGGGCAGGAGTCACAACCCAGAGCCTCCACATTCCCTCCCTGATGTACTACAACTGACACCAGAAACACAGAGGTGGGTTATGGGAAGAGTTATGGAAAAGGGGAGTACAGATGCAGGAGACGGTACCCACGTCTGCAGGCTGACAACAGCCTCTAACTCTAGCTCCAGGGGCAATCCAATGCCCGGCCTCCATGTGCATGTCCCTGCACAACCACACACACACACACACACACACACACACACACACACACACACACACACACACACAATTGAAAAACAAACAAATAATGACTGTTGTGAATGCACAGTTACCTACAGCAGTGGCTTCAGGGGAGTCATCAAAGGCTTGGCAAACATTAATGCTTATGGGAAATGAGACAGCCTGCCCATGGTTTGCTGCCTCTTCCTAAGCAGCTGACTGGCCGTCATGGGTGTGTTTCCTGAGTGTGTAGGGCCACTCAGGTTGTGCTCCATCCAATCACACGTATGTCTTGAACTATCTTGGCTCAGTCATGCAACCTGTGTGAAGGCAGCTATCTTGTGTGTGAGTCCCAAGGACTGCAGCGAAGTCAGAGACGTGAAGAGGGCACCACCAAGAATCCTTCCTCTGCTGCAGTGCTCCGTTCTGAGCTAGAACATCAGTGCCTGGCATATCGGCTCTGAGTGGAGCAAACAAAAGCAACTACAACTGCTGTGGCCTGTGGCCCACCCCGCCACCCTCCAGCCTTGCCTGAAACTGCCATCCTTGCTCATTCCTGAGCCTATCAGGAATGCTCAGGCAACAGAAGTTAGCCTCAGGACATCTCTGAAGCTTGACTCCAGGTCTCAGTCCAGTGATAACTCCCAGAGGTCTGGGGTGGAGGGTGGGGCACGCGAGTCAAGCAATGGCAGTAAGCAGGCTGGTGTCAGAGCCATCTACAACCTCTCCTCTCCAACCCAGGCTGCCTTGCCTCCTCCTGGCTTCTGCTTCCCTGCCTGAGCCACAGGAACATGTCTCCACCCACAAGGCTCTGAGAATGCCCTGTAATGGAGCTGCAGTGTCCAGGCCCTGTTCTCTTTAATCACAGCCCCCATTTTCCTATTTCCCTAGACCTGCAGGACATCTGGAAGGGAAGAGGTCAAGACATAGCCAAATTCACCCAAGGAGGAGCACAGGCAGCAGCCAAGAGTGTTCTAAGGGGCGGTGAAACAACTCGGACAGTAAAGAGCTTATGTTGCAACAGGAAAACCTAAGTCTGAGAATCAGGTAAAAAGCTCCCAGAGCTGGGGAGACAGAGACAGATAAATAAACCATGAGGCTTGCTCTACGTGGCAAGCTCTAGGCCTGGCCTATGAGGGATATGCTGCACCACCACCCCCAACTCCTTGCATGCACGACTCAGCATCCTCTTGGACATCAAGTAGCAATGTCAAAAATTCTATCTCTGCTGGTCCCACTCCCAACTTCCCATGCACAGGTTGACCTCCTCCCCCAGAGCTTTCTCTCATAGCCAGTTCTTTAAGGGAGGGAGGGTGGCGGTGTCTCTTTCCCTGAGCTGAGTCTGAATCAAGGAGCACTGGCTATTGGAAAGGTTTGCCCTTCTAAAAGGGGAGTATGAGCAGAATGCAAATGTCTCCAGAGGATGGAACAGGTGAAGAACGTGACTGTTTCACCAGCACTGGCACCCTGGCACCCTGGCACCCAGGCCCGGCCTGATGGAGATGCCATGCCCAGGACAGGAGCTACCCAGCCTCAAGCCCAGCCAAACAAGGCAATCCGGCACCTGAAGCAGCAGAGATTGACACATGGTTGATAAATACATCTGCCTGCTCTCTAGAGCAACCCTCACTACCTAAGAAAGGGCAGTGACATCCACAAAATGTCAAACTATTTGCTCTCGGGAGAACACACTTGTTACAGAGAAACGGTGAGTCCACAGCATGAACAGAAGCATCAGACCCAAGAGAAGAGGCTTTAAACTGACATCAGAGCTCTCCTCTGGCACTCAGCCACGTCAGACATTAATTAACACCCTTGCAAATTAAAAAAAAAAAAAAATCACACCTTCATTCTTTGAAAAATCTAACGATTTGCAGACTGTCATGTTTAGGCTTCTACTATTTTTCCTCAGGCTGAAATACCAAAAACACTCTCCTACAGAAATATCCACTTGACAGAATCTACACATAAAAACAGCTTAGTTTTCTCGGTAAATTCTGAGGTAAGTTGTTCCATCAGGTACAAGGAAGGTACACAGGGCAGCCATCAAGAGGGTCCACTTGGCCATCAAAGGAAGAAAATTATATTTCCGGCTTCTGCTCATCAGCTCTGTGAGCAGTCACAGGCAAGTTACTTCACCAAGTTCATAGGCCTTGGTGCCTCACCTGCAAAATGTAGATAGGTCTCAATCTCTGAAGACTTCGGAAAAGACTAAGTGAAAAAAAGAATGAGTGTCCTTGCCCCATTCTTGAGACAGGCTGATGCCAAAAGGAACAGGTCATGGGAAGGCCAGTAACTAACTCAAAGGTCAGTGTAAGAACAGCGCTACCAAGCCTGTGCGGGCAAACTGACACACAGCAGAGAACAGCAGGAAGGGACCCAGCAGGACAGCCTTGCACTGAGATGAGGAGCATGGCTCTATGACAAATCTGAGGCCCCAGGGCTACAACAGCTCATAGCAGCATCTACCCACATAGAGAGCCCCATGTTTGCTATGTCCCGTTGTAGCCTGTAGCTCTCAGCTAACTTTCTCAAGTGTCGTTTGGAAAGAGAGAGAAAAGTAACATAAACTTTAACTTTCCAGATAATCCACAGGTGTTTTTTTTTGGGGGGGGGTCTCTTTAAAACACAAAAATAAGCAGGGTGTGGTAGTGCACACCTTTAATCCCAGCACTTGGGAAGCAGAGGCAGGCGGATCACTGTGAGTTTGAGGCCAGCGTGGTCTACAAAGAGCATTCCAGGACAGCCAGGGCTGTTACACAGAAAAACCCTGTCTCGAAAAAACCAAAATGAACAAATGAATGAATGAATGAATAAAATAGAAAAATAAAGCTGGGTAAAGACACTCGCCACCAAATCTGATGATCTGAGTTCAATTTCTAGGACCCACGTGGTTGAAGGAGAATGCTGATTCCACAGGTTGTCCCCTGACCTACACACACACACACACACACACACACACCACAGAGATCACACACATGCACATATTCATACATACACATGCACAAAATAAATAAATATAAAGATTTCAGGTAAAATAAAACAGGGAGGTGATGTAGCAGATTACTTTGTGGTTTTTCAAGTCAGTGGAGAAAGGAGACACCCCAGATGGCCAGTTTTCTGTAGCAAAATCCTTTAAGCCTGTTTAGGATGTTGGCAAATCTGTTCATGTCATCCTTTCTCTTCAGGCATTTTATATTGGTATCCACATTCTCAAATGGGTCAAGAAAACTGCAAAGAAGTTATACATGGACACTGACTTCCTTGGGAGGGACTGGGGACTAGACTATCCTGCATGTGGCACTCCCCTCTTGCTGCCTCAGGGAAGACTGGCTTGCTTCGGAAGAACTGTATCAACTGACAGCTTGCAAAGGGTCCCGTGACTCTAGGCCTGGGAGGAAGAGAACCATCTTGTCTGCACATAAATGACACTGGGAAGAGGTGGTATTCCCACATCACCGAGCTCTACCTGGGAAGACATTTCTGTGCGCCGAGTGACCTGTCTCCCTCACTGAAAGTTAGGAGGCTGACAGCTCCCCAGCTACCTGGTTCACTCCTATTAGCATGTCCACAGAGGGAAACCACTCCTGAGTAGACAGTCTGACTCCTCTATTGCCTATTCAAGCTTTGCTCCAATTCTAGCAGTGACAAGCAAGCCCTTCTGGGTTAGGGATGCTCTCCCACAAACACAGCTGCAATGTGGTAGCACTCACTGGGACCCAGCAAGATGAACAGGAGGCCTGCCTTCCAGGGCACTCCAGGGCATCATCACCATCCACCTGTCTCAGCTATCACCCTGGGTCTGGGTTCTACAGATGCATGAGTGGCTCCTCTCACCCCTGTCCACTCAGGGTCTGGGCTCTGCAGATGCATGGCCTGCACCACTGCAGGGCAGCTTACAGATCCTGGCCATCTCCCACAGTTATGTCTAAGAATCACCCACAGAACCCTACTGAGCATTGCTCCCTAAGCCAGTCTCCTGTTAGGGGCTGGGCACTATCAGACTGCCTCCTGGGACCAAGCAGACAAAGAAGGCTGCCTGGGCCCTGCAGACACCTACATGAGCTTTTAAACACCTGACTAAAACAACCTAGAAGACTTGATTCACCTTGGTTTCAAGCCAGGGTCACTGGCCTGTATTTGTGGGCCTAAGACAAGGCTGAACACATGGATAAAAAGTGCACATTGTAAGGATGGAAGGCACACAGAAAAGCAAGGACCAGAGACAAGACAGTTCCTTCAAAGACATACTTCCTCCAACACACACACCCCCAACATAGTCCACTTAGCTATGAGCTCCCTAGGTTAGTGAACTCATGATCCTGTGTCCTCAGCCAGCTGGGGACCATACCTCTAACAGGTGAACTTGGAAGACAGTCTCTTAAGCAAACTGTCACCGAAATGTGACAGTGCTCACTGGGGACAATGACTTGTCTTTGTCCCCATGAACACAACTAGTTATACTAGGTATATCTATCTTGGCCTATGTGACATCACAGTTAGGCCGCCCAACTATGATAGAGGTCTGCATGGTAAAAAATAAAAATCTCTTTTTATACAAAGGTGCCTTTGGTTTGGGGAGCCCTCTCCCAGACCTCTTGTTAGCACTGCTAGACATCACCAGCCAAAGCACATGTTCTTGAAAAGGGAGGGTCACAGGCATTTCTGAGGTGGAATGCCTTGTGTGCATGTGTGCACTTACAGGACCACAGCCTTGTGAAGAGGAGTGAGAGAATGAGAAGGAAGCAGGGCATACCCTCAGACACAGCCACACAGAAAAAGGTCAGCACTGGACATGCCAGCCATATAGGACAAGGCCTAGACCAAAGCCCTGCAAGTGCCCTTCCTGTGGCCAATTCCAAAACACTGTTCATTCACTGAATTGTCACACAATGTGAATAAAGCGCATCCTTACCCATCTCAAGAACACAAATTGAAATTCTATGTTGAAATTAGATTGCAAAATAAATCATTTAAAATTTTCATATTCTTTTCCAATATACTGTGTTTATTTCAAATCTCTATAGATGAGCCAAAAAGAAAAAGAAAAAAGAATCCTAATAGATTATTTTAAAAGAAAAAGGGATTAAACCAGAGACCCCGTGAGCTAGAAAAGACCCCTTATTAAGGACATAAGTGATGATGAGAAGGTCCAGTCAGGATGCAGAAGTGTCATGTCCAGCAAAACAGGCCTCTGGAGCAGCATCTGAAGGGACAAATGGCAGTAAGCATCCAGTCTATGAAAATTCCAGGTCAAACTTGGTAAACACCAAGATCCACATAACAACACCACCAAAGCCCTAGCCACCCAACCCATCCTTCTGTGACAGGCAAGAAGAACCTAGACTGTTCAGGAGCCTTTCCTGGTGGGTCATCCCTCCCTCACAGCAGCAAGGCCACTATGGGGACCCCACACATGAACCTGATAACTGTGGCTGGACACAGCTGACCAGCAATGAAATCTGTCCTCTCTGGCCTGTGGTCTGGAGCAAAAAGACCTGTCACAGGCTCCTATCAGTTGGCATTTCCTCTTCTCGCTTCCCTCTCACTGTGCACATCTAATCAAACCCAGAATTGTATCTCCACTCTCTCCAGTTTAACCTCAGAGCTGACTACTAAGGTGCCTGCCACTCACCCTACAGAGTGGCATAGGCTGCAAAACCAAGTCTTGGCTAGTGTGTGCTCTGATGGGCAGAGCCAAAAGCCATGCTGCCCAGGGAACAGCTGTTGAAGTGTGTGCTCCAAGGCAGCACTCTACTGGGCACCTCTGCTACTCACGGAGAATCCAGGAAGACCCAGCTGGTGCCCATTAACGCTTCCCAGTGCAGGAACAAGGGGACTTGCAGGGGCCCCACCCTTCCCACTGACAAGAAGGCCATGTGGCTGCCCACTAATGAGCCCAGTGTCCCTCACACCCCAGGCCACATGGAGAGGTATGAAGAAATAATCACCTCCCAGACGAGCCCTGATTATTCTCAACAGCACCTGTTCAACGAAACAACAGAAGTAGCCGGCACACCTACAGCTTGACCAGCCTTCTAGTGCTTTTCGTTATTGTAGCTATTTACTGCATTTTACAGGCATTCCATCCCAATTAGTCTTCCACCAGGTCTATAGTACTCATTCAAAAGCATACAAAACACACAAGCAGTGCCATTGTGTGCAGACCTGGGAGCCCAGTTACCCCTAACCTGTGCTCCCTACTTTTCTAGGAGAGATCTACCTTGGCAGCTTATTTTATCCCCATTCCCTGAGGTGCATTGAGCCAGTCAGAACAGGTAGCCAGGCAACCCACTAACAAGGACTAGCATCTAGCTCTCACACCCCTATAGACGGACCATGTCACCCACGAAGCTGCTGGTTCTGTGAGCAGTGTGTGTATGAGTTTGTCTGTGTTTGTGTGTATCTCTGTGTGTATGTGTCTGTATGTATTTCTGTGTATATGTGTCTACACAGATGTGTCTGCATCTGTGTATATGTGTATGCATGCATGAATCTGGGAGTGTGTGGGGGGGTGGGTTATTGATGATGGAATCCTGGGCCACATGCCTGCAAGGCAGGCTCTTTACCACTGAACCACACTCCAACCACATTAAGAGAAAAAGACTAGACATAAATAGCCACCAAAGGAGCACTAGTTAGATTACAGAATATCTCACACAACCACAGAGCACAGCCATCTTGGAGCAAGCTGGGCAGCCTGGCCAGCCAGGGACTCTTTAAACCTCAGGCTAACAGAAGGGGCTATGAATACAAAGGCA
This sequence comes from Acomys russatus, assembly GCF_903995435.1. Classification (NCBI taxonomy): domain Eukaryota; kingdom Metazoa; phylum Chordata; class Mammalia; order Rodentia; family Muridae; genus Acomys; species Acomys russatus. The sequence continues at coordinate 42,190,172 of NC_067137.1, read as the reverse complement.
GGAGGATGCTCTGGCCACAGAAAAGGCCAAACTCTGGAGCCCCTGCCCATGGCACAAGACAACAGACACCTGATTCCCAACCCTCAGACCCACAGGCACCACAGTGAGTGTTCTTGCGTTTTAAGAGTGTCAACTTCTGTCTGTGGCATAAATGAGGACCGTTTGCCCAGTGGCTAGTTTGCAGTGTCTGAGGGAGTTGAAGACCAGGTAGTTTAGTTTTACAATGAAGCTTACTTGTTTAAGGCTTAAGATGTTTTTAGGTCTAGATAGGTGTTCTAAGTTGATAATGACAATATGTGATGGAGATTCATTTACATTCAGACACTTAGATGCACCAAGATAGGAAAGATGTCTTCCTCAAGGCTGTCAAACACAAATAGCCAAAACACTAAGAATGTAACATTTATATAATTCCTGATTGTGTCACGGTTCTTCTTGCCATAGGTAATCTATTGTATATATATATACAATAATATGAATGTACATGTACAAAAATAAAATAATTTTTTAAAAAAGAGTGTCAACTTCAGAGCTGGAGAGTTGGCTCTGAGGTGAAGAGCACCTGTTCTTGCAGAGGACTCGGGTTCAATTCCCAGCACCCATACAGTGGCTCACAACCCCAGTCCCAGGGAGTCTGACATCTTCTGACCTCTGAGGGCACCAAGCAAGCATGTGGTGCATGTGTATAAATGCAGGCGAAACATTCATACACTCACACACATATAATAATCAAATTTAGCCTGGTGGTGGTAGTGCACGCCTTAGTCCCAGCACTCAGGAGACAGGCAGGCAGATCTCTGTGAGTTCGAAGCCAGCCTAGTCTACAGAGATGGTTTTCTAAGAAAGCCAAGGATATTTTTTTAAAAAGGAAGAAAAAAAAAAAAAAAAAAAAGAATGTCAACTTCATATAAAAGCCAAAGGTTAGCCAGGCAAGGTGGCACACCTGTAATCCCAGCACTCAGGGAGGCAGAAGCAAACAGAACTCTATGAGTTTGAGGCCAACCTAACCTGGTCTACCAAGTAAATCCAGGGCAGCCAAGGCTACACAGAGAAACTCTGTCTCAAAAAGCCAAAAACCAAAAACCAAAAACTAAAACCAAACAAACAACGCCAAAGGTGGTTTTAAATGCCTGCCTTCATGCACACATTTTGTAGATTGTTTTGAGTTTCCACATGCCTCCAGTCATCAGGGTCTATACTTCAGAAAGCTACAGGACACACAGCCCTGAAGACACAGGACACACACCACCAGAGCTGGCTTCCTACCAGGCATAGCCTGGGCACATAAAAAACCAGCGAGTGGGAACACTGTGTTCAATGCTGTTCTAGTCTGTATCCAGGGGTTGTTTGTTGTTATCTCAGAAGCACCTGAGCATTTTCCTGAGCACACATAAATGTTCTCTGGAGGGTAGGGCATCTTTTATTCAGGGGGTCCCAAAGCACCTAAACCAGTGACTGCCAGACACTGTGTCTATATGTTATAAACTTGTCCTAGAGACCCCTTGGGGCTGGATGCCTGTGGTAGTTTGAATAAGAAAAGCCCCCATGGGCTCATACATTTGAATGCTTAGTCACCAGAAAATGGAACTCTTTAAAAGGATTAGAAGGACTAGGAGCCTTATTGAAGGCTTATTGGCCTTATTGAAGGAAGTGTGTCACTGGGGGTGGCCGTTGAGGTTTCAAAAGCTCATGTCAGAGGCCTAGACTCTCTCTGCTTTTAGGTTAGGATATATCACTCTCAACTACTGCTCCAGCACTTGCCTGGCTGTTCCATGTTCCCCACCATGTTGATAATAGAATAACCCTCTGAAATTCTAAGCAAGGCCCTAATCAAATGCTTTCTTATATAAGAGTTGCCTTGGGGAAAACAAAATAGAATCTGTGTGTGGACTGGGGGCAGGTGGGGATGAGAACAGGAGGGATCAGGTTGTCAGGGAAGATGAGAGAGAGATGGGGGGTGGGTGGAGAAGAAGAGGAGGAGGAAGAGAAGAGATTATTGGAACTGGGGGACATTTAAAAGGGCAATGTAGTAACCTAGTACAGTGGGAAATTCCTTGGAATCTACAAGAGTGACCCTAGTGAAGTCTCCTAGTAATGGGGGATTTGGAGCCCAGAATAGCCATCTTCTATAACCAAACAAGGCTCCTTAAGCTGGTACTGGAACACCAACCCAAGCACAAAACCTTCAACATACAATCTGTCCTGCCTGCAAGACACACTGGGGCACTCAATGGTGGCACAGAACTGGTGGATGTGGCCAACCTATGACTGGTCCAACTTGAGGCCCATGCCATAACACTATCCACACTTGACACTACCTGGATGGCCAGGAACCAGAGGCAGAACAGCCCAGAGACCCAGGATAGAACCAGACATGTTTGGCAAGGGGAAAAGAGAGTCCATGAAATGATTCCTAATGATATTCTGCTATCCTCATAGATCAGTGTCTAGCCAAATTGTCATCAGAGAGATGTAATCCAGCAAGTGATGGGAACAGACATGGAGACAAAGCCAAATACTCGCAGAGCCAGGAGAAGCCTGTGGAAGAGGGGGAGGAAGGGTTTTAGGAGCCAGAGGGGGTCAAGGGCACCATGAGAACACAGCCCACAGAATCAAGTGCTCACAGAGGTTCACAGAAACTAAAGGGAGAAATAGGGACCCTGTATAAGTCTGAGCTAGGTCCTCCACATAACCTATACCTTACGGTTGTGTAATTTGGTGTTTTTGTGGGATTCCCAACAATGGGAATGAGGGCTGTCTCAGACTTTTGCCTGTACTTAAAACTTTTTTCCTTCTATGGGTCACCATGTCCAGCCATGACAGGAGGGCTTGTTTGTTTGTTTGCTTGTTTGTTTGTTTTAAAGGGAAATAGAGAAGTTGATCTGGGGGAGAGGGAAAGTGAGGGAAAGGACAGGGAAGAATGAAGGGAGGGTAAACTGCAGTCAGGATGTAATGTATGAGAAAAAAATAAAAGTTTAAAAAGAAAAAGAGTTGCCTTGGTCATGGTGTCTCTTCATAAGACAGTGCCTGATCTCCTGTATAGTGTTACAACATGTCCAGCTCACAGTACAATTTGAGGGCAACTCACTAGCAAGGAGCAGGTTGAGGCCACCCTGACTCGGTAACAAGTCCAGTTGCTAGGGTCCACCCCTCTTCCTCTGGAGCAGGGCTGCAGTGGTGCAGTGGATTTACACTAGAGGCAGCTCCAGGCTGCAGCAAGGTAGGGTCTCCGGCTAATGAATATATTACTCACACACGGAGACTCGCTGAGAAGGCAGCCTGCCTCCAGGAGCTTGAATGAGTGAAGGCATGCTGCAGCCTCCCCACACTCCCCACACTGGCTAGCAGGAGCTGAGACAATCTGCTTCCTGCTTTCCTAGAAGAAAAGAAAGGAAAGAGGCCCCATGCCCAGGCCTGTTTGCGGACACTGTTTGCCACCAGCTCCCCACTCCCTCTCCTCTCCTCTGCATTCTCAGGACTTTGCTCAGTCTCTGCTTTTCTCCCATTTCTGGAAGAGACTCCCAGCATGTGAAACCTGTGCCCACCCCTCTGGACTGCCAAAATGGACCCTCTTCCCACTCACCTTGCCTGTCAGATATGGATAAGAGATTGGCAGGTAGTGTGTGCCACAGAGAGCACCTGAGCCCAAGGTCAGAACAACAGGTGGCAGACGCAGCCTGTGACCTTGAAATGTCACATACGGGGTAGGAAGGATATTTGTTCTCAAACACTGTTAACTAGCTCAGAGGTCCTCTAAAATACAGATCGCTTTTGGACTACAGAATTGGAAAGCGACTCAACATCAACCCCCCCACACAAAAAAAACAGGGTCTTTTTTTTTTTTAATAGTTCTGTAAGTTAATATACTAAGTAATGGATTTCACTATACATTTTCATACATACTCTTTTCTTACTGGCCCTCTCCCTGGTTCCTTCTCTGACTCCCTGCTGGATATGGACATGAAACTAGAAAGGAGACCATGAAAGGAGAAGAAGAAATCTATTATTATTATTATTATTATTATTATTATTATTATTATTATTATTATTATTATTATTATTATTATCCATTTACTTTACATCCCAATCATATCTCCCTCCCTCCTCTCTCCCTGGCCCCACCATCCCTCCCTCTTCCCCCATCCCCCATCCTCCATCCCCTATTCTTCAGAAAAGGGGAGCCCCCTACCAAGCCACCTCAACACATCAAGTTACTCAGGAATGAGAGTGTATCCTCCTCTTCCACTGAGACCTGGCAACGCAGCCCTACCAGAGGGAACTGATCAAAAAGCATGCAGCAGAGTCCATGTCAGAGACAGCCCCTGCTCCCCTTACAGGGGACCCACATGAAGGTTAAGCTGCCCACAGGCTACGTATGTGTAAGGGTCCTACATCCAGCCCATGCAGGGTCATTGGTTAGTGCTTTAGTCTCTATAACCCCACCCCCACCCCCTGGCCCAGGTTAGTTGAGTCTGTTGGTCTTCTTATGGAGTTCTTGTCCCTCCAGGCCCAGAAGAAATCTTAGGTGAGGGGAGAGAAGGAACTATGTGAAATCAACACTGAGTTTGAAGCGCATGCTGGGAAGACTCTCACAGTACCCGGACATTTCATCCCAATTCTCCTGGTCATTTGAAAGTTACCACAGGGCAGAAAAACAGATGACTGTAGAACACCAAATGTCACTGCTAGAGAGGTCTGTCCCCAAGTCTGCCATGGTGCTTGCAGGATTCCTTTGCTTCGCTGTTGGTGTCAGGTAAACAACAGTTACCAAGGAGGCAATAATGTGGGGAAGAAGTACTCCCAATGACAAAGTCAGGCATCACTGTGGCCCTTAAAGAGGCAGAATGAAACTGTTGCTAGGCAACAGCCTGGCTACCCTCCATTGGGCTCAGGTATCTGCTGTGTGACCTGCCAGCTCACGTCAGAAGGTGGCACCAACCTTACTTGCGCCCAAATGTGCAGATCACAGATGGGATGACCTTCTACTGTCTGAGAGAAAAGGCTTTTCTGAGACTACAGCAGACACTGTGACACAGGGAAGCACATGTCAGCTTCAAATACTAACCTCAGAAAGTAGACATTTCACACAAAAGCTGCAATGGAAGATGCGCATATAAGGTTGGAGGGATATTATTTTAGATGTGATTAAGTCACCTTCACGTTGGTTCTTGCACACACCCAGCACAGCCTATCCAGTGGCCATCGTGAACCTCTCCACAACAGGCTGTGTGAATGCACAGCAGTTAGTGACCCTCTGCTCTAGAGCACCAAAAGTTTCCTCCAAGAGCCTGTTCATCATTTCCTCATCTGAATGGCATACCACTTTCCCAGGCTGTGACATCTGAGCTCTGTGGAGTGTTCTGGGGACTAACTTGTCCCTGTGCCCTCTACCAGCAAAAGCACTACTCCATCCCTCCCTGACTCTGGCTTTGAGGAGCCCTGTTTTCAAGGTAACAGGCAAAGCTCTGTTGCTCTGTCATCCACCTCAGTCACTCTGCTGTCTTTTCATCACCTTCAGGGTTATGGCTCTCAAAGAATGCCAGTCTCATAATGTCCTTTCTCTCTGTCTTGACAACAGGGATAATGTGACCCAAAGGCTTGGAGTGGAGGACTTTCAGTGACCCTGACAACAAGGGTGCACAATGGTAGGGCACAGGGAGGGGCAAGCAGCAGGTCCAGAAGCCTCATTACTCAGTCACTCAACTCCATCGCTCAGACCTTGGAAGCCTCCTGTGACAGGCTCTCCGGGTGCCCCGTTTCTCTGTCCTCAGTTTCCTCCTCGGCTTGTAAGCAATGGCACAGTCTTCAGCTGTGCTCCTCTCCAGTCACACTAGGTTGAATTTCATGGCTCTTCGCTACACCAGGCATACTCTTCAAGTGCCCAGCTGAGCTCATATAGCTTTGCGTGCACCAAGAGGTGTCATATGTAAGCCCCACCTTCCATCCCCAGGCCCCCCAACTAGTAAATATAGCTCACTCAGCACACGTGATCTTGATCCTCAAGTCCTTTTACACCAGACACTAGACATCCCATCAATTGTACCACTTCTCATTGCCTCCATGGCTACCACCCTAGATCAAGCCTCTATCTCTGCTCCCAGCAATCACAACGTCCCTGCTTACTCTGCTCAGCCTAGGATATCATGGGCCCCAGAATATACAATATAGTTCATCATTTGTTTGGTACAGCAAGGCCCTGCCTATTGTCGCTACCTGCATGGAGGGGGAAAACATGCTACTGGTCCTCGCACCAATGCAGCTCCATGACTGAGGACCCTTGCCAGCTCAGGGCCTCATCCTCAGGGTTAGAACTCTCGAACTCCCAGCAAATTCTCAGGAGCCAGTGAATGCATGATGCAAACATAAATGATATGCACAAAAGGATTGAAGAGATGCAAAGTATTTTAGAAACAGAAGATCATAAAACTGATGGTTTCTTTGTAAAGAGTAGATTATTTCATCCCTAGACTTTGATGGTAGAACGGGTGGGGAAGGTTGGAATTGGGGCTGTTGAGTAATCCCAGGCACCAAAGCTATATTGACAGCAAGGTGGTCTTCAAGACCTTTTCCTAGAGGTCATTACGTCTGTTTCCAACAGCTCTTACCTGTGATCATCTGGACTGGACACACTGTGTAGGTTTCTAAGGAGTGGTAGAGCACATGTGGCTGACTTCAGAAAAGTACAGTCAGTGCTCTCCAACACACAGTTTCTCAAATTATGGGTCACAATCCCCATCTGAGGTCATGCAACAGAATCTGGGGTAAAGAAAAACCTTAGCAACAGTGGAAGGTTCTGAATGCACAGCACAAATTACATCAAAGTCAGATGCGTCCTGAATCTGAAGAGTCTGCCAGTACTCATCCATGCTACACTGAGCAGGTTTACCACGGCCTCAGTTTGGAGCAAAATTACCAAAGAAAGGTGCCTGAAACGCAGCAGCCCAGTCACAGCTGCAGCTCATGTTCTCCACATGCAAAGCCTCTGTTCGTCAGAAGCAAAATGGTTTAGTTACAAGGGAGCGGGGTCTTTCAGTGCTTTCCTACTGCCATTCTTCAGCGTGCATGGATTAAAGTGCATTACAATGTTTGGTTAAAGAAAAAAACTTGTTTGAGTTGCTGATTTGAGTTTTGTGGCGGAAAAAAAAAAGAAAACAATTCAGTGATTTTTGGCTTAAGATTAGGATAGAATCTCCAACAATTTCTGAAATGAGCCCAAACATACATCTACCATTTTGAACTATATACTTGAAGGAGAGATAAACCTGTTTTTTAGGATCCCAAGTGTGGGATTGGAACAGTCTCATGAGAGAACAAGTGAGGTTAATCCACTAGAAGAGCAACCACCTTGTGCAGCTTAATTGTTGCCAGCTGAAAAGACTGGGAGGAGATATATAAATGAGCCCAGAACTGGAGCCGGGGCTTTTTGGAGACTTGGGTTAGTTTTGGCTGTTCATCGCTGCACTTCGAGACGCTCCTAGAGAAAACCGCTCAAGGGAAGACTTCGGGGCTCCGGCTCCTGCTGAGGTTCTGGGTTCTGGTTACTCTAGGTTCCAGCAGAAGAAATCCTACAGATTGCGCCAGGAGAATTGTTCCTCAGAACTGATGTCCTTACAGTTTTGTTATTGTGTCCACTAATCCTCATTTCCTATTGTTTTGGTTAGTTGGGTTATAAGTGACTTATGCTCGGTCACTAAGTTGTTAATGAAATATATTGGTTAAGAAAATTGAGCATACATATACTTATACAAAGTGGAGTTTTAAATGGGGCAGGAAAATAGAAAAGGAGGCTCTGGGGAGATGGATCAGTGATCAGGAGTAAATAGTGCTCTTGAAGAGGACCCAAGTTCAATGCCCAGCACCCATATCAGTAGACTCATAATTGCCTGTAACTGCAGCTCCAGGGAATTGGACATCTCTGGCCTTCACTCACATGCAGGTACACACACACACACACACACACACACACACACACACACACACACACACACATTTTAAAATCTTCTAAAAGAGGAAAACAGAAAAGGAGGAGGAAAATCCAGGGATTGGCCTATGAAAGGTAGAGCCTTGAAGCCAGACTTTCACTTTGCTCACTAAGGAAGCAAGCTCTAAAGGCCAAATTATACGATCTTGGGAGAGGCGGGCAACTATGTGAATGAAAGACTTTCCTTCACACCTTCCCCCCCTTCCTGCCTTCTTGAAAGCAGATCACAGGGGAGACATGGAACACGCCCAGGCCCCTTTTGCACCTCTTAATAAAGTCTTCCATTCAGGTAGCTCCAATGTGTCTGTGCAACTCCCTGAAAAGAGGCCCAGAAACCTGATCCCTCCAGCACCTGCCCTCCAGACTCACGCCCATGGGACAGCACTGCTCAGCACAAGTCCATCAACTGGGACTAACTGAAGATGCTCCACATCTTGCAGTGTTAAATATGCAGCTGTTGTAATGCTACAGCAGTAGGGAAGTGACCTTGTACACTTGAGTGCTGATGTGGCCAAGCCCAGGGACCTGGTGACTGTAAAAGCTACTTAAGAAGGAAAAAGGAAATACTGCTAGCAGAGGTCGTGGTACAATGGCAGGACTAGTGCAGCCTCCTGGGTTCGAGAAAGTGAATGTGATGCTCTGTGCACTGGCCTCCTACTACTCTCCCTTTTCTGCTAAGGATTTTTTGGGGGGAGGGGGGTATGGGGAGTAATTGGGTCTTTCTTTATAGCCCTGGCTGACTTGAAACTTGTTATATAGATCCAGGCTGGCCTTGACTCACAAAAAAATCTGTCTGCCTGATTTTCTGTTAAGTACTTTAATTCTGGTATAGAAAAATGAAGTTTTTGGCTTGGAAAAATAAAATACAGCCAAGATGAATTCTTTATAAAAATAAACACATGCATTAATGTGCAAATGTAATCTTTAATATATAGTAAAGCAGTATGTATACCAAAAAATTGTTTACAAATAAAGTTTTAATTTAATACCAGCAAATACTTGACTTGTAAGTTTGTCTTAAATACATGTACCCAGGCTCTTGTGAAAATGTCGTGAGTGAGAAGTTTAAGGAGTCCTGGTCTAACCCACCAGACCCTCTGACATCGAGGTCCATGTACTCACAGGGTAACAGGTGCTCCTACAGCTGCACAGGAGCCAGCCTATCTGCATGAGCCATGGACCAGGGATGAGCAGGGTAACTTCTGCTCACACGTCTGAGAGGTCCTTCATCTGGGGCAGTGACGAGGACATGTGCTGGACACTGAAAAGCCAATGTCCATCTGATGAACAAAGCTCATATGTCAGCTGCCAGCACCAACAGTAGAGACAATGCAGGATGGGGTGAGAACTCAGAGCAGAGCCACGGCCCCACCCAGCATCACTGCATCCATTTAGAAAGCTCAGGTTTTTGTAATTAGGATCCACGCCAGTGCAAAGTGGGTTGCTGTACTTGTGACTAGTACACAGTTCATTACATACCTGAATGCCTCTGTGTACCAGTGTGCTGGGCACAGAATATCTATAGCTCCTGTGCTGTCTCTTTCAAAAGTCATCTAGGATGTACTAGGAGCTGAATACATTATGATATAGGGTAAACCACATTGTAAATGTGATGACATATGGTTTAAAAATCCTTTGTCTAAATGCAATGCATGGCTCCTAAGATGATTTTAGAATTAAATCTAAATGTTTAAGACAGAAAGGGGAATATTTTGCACCCCCCCCCAAAACCCAAAATGTTCACCTATGCATCTTTAGCAAAAACATACTTAAACCATACATGGAGTGATACAATGAGTGTGTGAATGAGGATGGTCCCAGGATCCTGCCTGCACGCTTCCTGTAATCTGTACAACAGTTCTGTAGATTCTGATCCTTCTAGAACAGAAGTTATCATCATTCAAAGACACCACTGGTTACCAAACACAGGGTAAACCAGACAAAGCCACACGCCCTCAGACAACATCACATAGTACTCTCTTGCTGGCCCAGAGCTGGATGTGGGCTGCACTTGAGCACTGAAGCCCATATTGTCCTGCCCCTACTCCTGACTTGAAAAGGATGTCTTACATCATGATTTGTCCCTTCCATCTCCATGCTAGCAACACTGGGAGGGCTACTCTGCCAACATGTAGGTTTACCTGGGAAGTAAGTATTCTGATCAAGATGAAACCAGCACACAGGACCCCTGTGCCTGAGACCAGACCAGCAAGCAGATGGTCAGGTGCATATGTCTGCTAATGGTTCATTATCTTTAACATACATGGTAGACATAAGCATCTTAAGCCTTCTGAGTCTACTTCTTCTACTGCAATGGCCAAGGCATAGGGGAGAGCAGCCTAACCCTGGTTCATCTCCTTCTGCTTCCTGTTCTTTCTGTATAATGATTCTAAGCCTAGAGGGGCTAAGAAATGTGTGCCAGGGTACTGAGCCTCAGATTAGAACTGTCATCAAATCCAGGGGTGTCTAACACTTTACTTTCTCTGCCTCTTGCATGCCTGTGATAAACTGGAAACGGTCAGGCAAGAGCCCTCAGTCCCTCTGCTACAGCACAAAGTAGAATGAAACAATGCCAGTATCATACGGGATTCGAGCACTCCTGAAAATCTAAACATTTAAGACAGAAATAGGAATATTTTGCACACACTCCTAAAAAAACACCTAAATAGACATCACATTAATGACTTGATCTAGACACCAAAATTATTAGTTGGAATAAAACGAGCTGGTTTTCCACATTGAATAAGACAAGCCATTTTAAACCAATCATACTCAATGTCCAGCTGAAGCACCCACTCCCAGGTTCTCAGGAGCCACATTCTTCTACGGTACACCTCGTGCCTTCCCTGTAGGCCCTTTGTTTCTCTTCATTCCACCACAGAGCCTCCTTTGAGGAATCGCCATACCCCAACACTGTGGGCTGACGACATGCTGTGCCAAGGGCTAACCTCAGCAACATCTTTGCACCACCACAGCCTTCCAGGTGTTTCCTCCACACTCCCAGGACCTGATGATGGTCCAGAAGGAAAATGGACAAATAGTCCAGAGCATGGCTCTGTATGGATTTGAGAAGTACTGGTAAAGGTCAGCACTGAACGGGGCACACTGGGTAGAAAAGGTCCTATGCAGATTATAAATGCCCAGTGGACAGCCAGCCTCCTATCACATACTAACATCAGAGACCAGCTTGGACTGGAACACGTGGAACCACTGCTTCACAGCCTGAGAGTCGGCCACAACTGCCATGTGGCCTTGTGTATATCCCAACCTGTATCTTCTACTCTGTGCCCGCCCATGCCTGAGGCATGTGAGCTAAAGAGTGAGAAGAGGGTTAGGAGGCAGGGCTAGGTGATATTCATTCTCTCTTTCTCTCTCTCTCTCTCTCTCTCTCTCTCTCTCTCTCTCTCTCTCTCTCTCTCTTATTTATTATTTATTTACTTATTATTTTTTGGTTGTTTTTCAAGACAGGGTTTCTCTGTGTAGCCATGGCTGTCCTGGACATGCTTTGTAGACCAGGCTGGCCTCGGACTCACAGAGAGCTGCCTGCAAGTGCTGGGATTAAAGGAATGCACCACCACGCCCCACTAGTGACTCTGTTAACATGCTGCAGGTGAAGACTTAGCTCTTAGATATCAGCTACAGATGGAATCAGGCTTCTCAACCACACCCAGGTAGACTGAGACAGCACTGTTGACACCACACACTCACTGAGGCAGTACAGCAGAGCTCAGTCAACAGGAGGTGTCTGGGAAACCTCAGTGCCCGGCCCCCTACAATGAGTGAAGGGTGCAGTCCCTTCTGTGTCTGAGGCTTCATGATGAGGTGGCCTGGAATACTCAGGGCCTGCTACACTACATGGGGAATACAGGCTCGCTCTCCCGTTTGTCCATGGCACAGTAGACACTTCTCAGTGTGGCTAGCAGCAACTATTTATCCACTGTAGCTGTGCCTCAGCTCTGTCACTGCAGCAAAAGTACCCACAGATAATGTGCAAATGAGCCTTCACCCACCTTTCACCTCACCCAGAGCACAGGCACTTCAGTGCCAACTCTACCGTAGCATGGATCACAACATCCTGTGACCAGGTGCTGTCATGCTGACTGCACCTTTAGCTCATAACAGCTCTGAGATCAAGTCAGCTTTAGTTTGATGGCAAACCACATTGCTGGCTTTTACCTATAGGCAACTGAGACCTAGTTTGGCTAAATCATGAAAGACATGCATCCTGGCATTTTAGATACAATCTTACCAATCCCTAAGGGATCACCCCAACCTAGCAGTATCCCATCCTGACAGCACAGGTAGGGGAGTGGTCTAGGCCATAAAGACAAAAAGCTGTTCTAGGCTCAGCACCACCACCTATCTGAGCCAGGCAATCTGGGCCAACTATCCAAGCGCTCAGAGCCCGGGGTGACAAGCCCAATGAACAGGCTAGGCCACTTAATTTCCAAAACACTCTTCAACAACAATTCTAGGCCACACCATACTCAGTGGGCCAGGCAGCAGGGACAGGGTACTGCAGTGCAATGACAGATCTGGCAGATCACTGAACCATAAGAAGCAGCCACTCCCTCGCAGGTCAGAAGCACTCAGATCTCGGCAGCTTCTGCAGTTCAATCTTGGGAAACCTCAACCAAGGCTTTCTTACCTCTCAATTTTCCAAGAAGCAAAATGGATATCCTGGGCTACTACAGTCTTTTTAAGACATCAAAGGTCTCCTAAAGACAGCTTTCCCCCAGCAGTGCATTTCCTACTGCACCCAGGCAGTGTAGGTGTGTGGCCAACCTCAGGACTCCCCACCCCCTGCCACCCCCTGCACTGGTGTACGCTCACTCACTCTCAGAGGCATAGTCATAACTGGTTCCTAAAAGAGCCTCATGTGACTCCACATGACCCTGAGGCCTTGCACGTCCCTGTTCCCATCCCAGAACGTCTTACATTCCACTTTCTAACTAGCCCCTAGGGATCACTGTGGATGGGCTTATCCTAATTCTTTCTTGCCACTATCAATTTCCATGAAAAAAAAAAAAAAAATGGAAGCTGCCTTTGAGAAGAGGCCGTTTCCAAGAAAAAAGTGGAGGCCTGCTATCACTTGGGAGGCTAGGTTCACCGAGTCTACTTAGGATAGTCCAGGGAGCCCTGGGGTACAGACACAACCCCTGGAGTTTCCATGAGATAGGCTAGACCACAACAGACACCCAGCACTTTCCTGATCCTCCTCTCATTACCAAGCACAGAGCTTCACCCGTGGGCAAGCCATGGGATCTGTGTGAATGCTGGGACTTCCCAAACCAAGCTGCTAAACCTGAGAACCTTTCCCCCTTCCCGGGATATCAGGCTGACCAGCAATTGAAGGGCAGTAACTGGGAACTGACAAGGGGGCAGGACTATCACCTGGTTAGTAGACCAGCATCGTCTTAGAATTATGTTCAGAAAATACTCCTGGTCTTGCAACGCTGGTCTAACAGTTCAAAGTTCTTCCAATTCAGACTTAGTCAGTCTGTGAGCTCAGGTGACAAACTAAGAGGTGCGGTGTAGACACAGTTACACTGTCAAGGGAGGGAGGATAATCTTGCATCTCTTCCGATGCTTGACTCCACCGTTTCTACTATTTATACTACCCTGGGCCTCAGCTGTGGCAGGTGTTCTCATTAGAACACAAGAGAATAAGAACAAATGGGTCAAGAGGCCAGGAGGTGGGACTGCACATTAATTAGGACATGACAGGACCACAGGAAGGCTTGGGCAGAGGGAGCTGCCAGATGCACTGAGGCAGAATGTAGCAGACTTTTTAATGGGGCTCCTGAGCCTGCACATGCTGCAGCAAAATCTCCAGAGTGTAATGAACTCGAGACACTGTGTACAGAATACTCCCTCGGTGGCCTGTGGTTTCCAAGCCATTTGAAAGCCTCTTGGTACACAGCAAGAGAAACAATGTTCTGAACTCATAGCTCAAGTGTGGCGAGGGTATCACAAGCTCTGGTGATTCTCCAGTGCTGGCAGAGCACAGACAAGGCCACCCTAAAGCAGAGAGAAAACTGACCTTAAAAGCAGAGAATGTCTTCCAAGTCAGTCACACCATGAGCGTCACATGCTACACAAGCTAACCTATAGGCTACACAGCTTCAAGCTGCTGCTCCAAACTCAACATCCGCTTCATCACACCATCCACCTTCCTACTGGCACCAGCCTTCTTTTCGTGTTTCCAGTCTACTTACCAGCAACCTGGAAGCAAATTGTCCTCATCGTGACGACCACTCGCAGATTTCCAGATTTTGGCTCCGAGTCACCCTTCAACCCTCTCTGAGTACCCATCCTGGCTGATCCTTCCCACAACTTTCCAGTGACACCATGCCCCTGCACCACACCCCTGCACCAAGGTCACTCTGCTGAATAGCTGTCTGCTGCCTGCCTTCCTCACACAATTCCAGGAGAGGCCAGGACTTCACACTGGCTGGCCTACGGATGTTCCAGTGTGGTAGTACCCATGGCACAGCAAAAGGGAAGTAGGAGGGCAGACTGAACAGCCAGGAGCAACGCAGAAGGAGGGAGGCCCTGGGAGGGCCACAGCAAGGGACTTAGGCCCTATGACCCAGCTCCTTCCCCTGTGAAGTGCCATGAACAGAGTCTCTGTAAGTCTGGCTTCTGTCAATCTCACTACAATTTTATAGAAGGCCCGTTTGAGATCTTACAAAGCTTGGTATTGAATGTGGGTGTTTTGCTTGTTTGTTTGTGTGTTTTCAGCCACAATCCATAAAATATGAGCCCAAGAACTGTGGAGCTCTGTGGATAGAGGTGATGGAGGGAAGGGCCTGGGAGTAGGTTACAGAGGGATGATGGACAGAGTGGTCCTCACAGGCTAGAGCCTTGAGTCTGCATGGAGCCACCCACTGTAAATGAGTTGAGGCTAAGGGAGGTCCTACACCTTGCCCAAGGTAGAGAGAGCCAACAGGCCAGAGTAAAACTCATACTCAGCAGCCTCGCTCACCAACTGATGTGCACCAAGGACTTGGGCTTGATTACACTGATCTAACCTGAATCGTGTTATATGGCTTGACTAGCAACCCTTCAGGTAGGTGCCAACGGGCCAAGCTAGGGCCTTGGAGGGAAATGGGACAAAAATGTGTTCCTGGCGGGGTAGGGAGATGAGGAAAGAGCAGGCCTGGTTAGCATGCATAACCTTGGGTTCTCAATTATCATGTGCCACTGCAAGAGCTTGATTGGCCCCTATCCACAGCTCCAAGAAGGGCATCCTGCCTATCCCTGGTGCATACAACCCCCTCCCCACCAGCCCAGGAGGCCCCAGCAGGAGCACTGGGCACAGTCGGTATTTCATCTACACTATGTGCTGTCAGCTCCCATAATTCTCATTTCCTGAGGATGCAGTGCTGACATGATCTACGCTCTTCCTGACATTTCACCTTTCTCTGCTGAAAAATTCATGCTGGTCCTCATGTGGGATGCTCTTGCCCAAGCATAAGGCGGAAGATGGATGCTGGCCACCGTCACTAGTATCTGCTGCCACTTGCTGCCCTTCTGCAGCCATGGATAGAGTTCAGCAAGTCACCGTTTACAGACTTTAAAGCTTATAATTTACCTACCATTTGCCACGGTTCACTGAATAGCTGTTAATTTTAAAGACATAATCCATCTTTTGGTCTTCCTGAAGCCCAGTTGTTGAGATCCCCAGCTTCACAGTATTGCCTATTCTGTTTCTGCCACTTTGTCTGCTGAAGACATGGGTCCACAATGACAGGCCTAAGGAGGAGGGCTAGGAAACCTTAGCTTCAGGCTGGGAACTTGCTTTGGTTGTCTTGTGCCCACTCCTATTTATCTTCCTGAACCTTTCCCATCCCTCACCAGTCCCCTGGAAATAAGCCTGATCCCAAAGGCACTCTGGCTTCTTTTTTTTTTTTTTTTAAGATTTTATTTATTTATTATTTATCCAGTACTACGCTCCCATATATGCCTGCAGGCCAGAAGAGCGCACCAGATCTGATTATAGATGGTTGTGAGCCACCATGTGGTTGCTGGGAATTGAACTCAGGACCTTTGGAAGAGCAGACAGTGCTCTTAACCTCTGAGCCGTCTGATGAGGTCTCTGTGATGGCCTCCAACACCCATATTGCCTGCCCTGGGTCACCTTATCATGCCCAGTCTCACTGTGAAGACCTCTAACCCTGCATTGCCTACCCTAGCTCCCTTCACAGTACCCAGCCTTACAAAGCCCTGGATGGCCAGCCTAAGAAACTCACCAAACTTCCAGTCAACCTCCTTCTACCCATAGGATCAGCAGCTAAGTCTGTTACTCACTCACAACTTCTCTGGCAAGTTGCCCAGCCATGTCCACAAAGCACTTCCAGCTGTATGACATAAAGCCATGTAGACAGGTACTTATGGGTAGAGGTAGGTACCATCATTATTCCCATCATCCCCACATCCTCATTGCACCATCACCTCCCAGCATCCTTACCACTATCGCTGCCATCATCATCACCACAACCGTCATGCCTACCAACACCATTGCTCCCACCATCACTGGCATCCAAACCACCACCATCATCCTCACATTATCACCACCATCATCACCACTATGACTCTACCCAATCCTCACCACCTCAACCACTCCTAACGACCATTTGCATACCACATTCAGATGTCTGCATACCACAGTAACACAGGGCACAGAGCAATTCACCATCACAGGCCCCTCACAGCAGAACAACCTCCTCACCCTCCTCCACCTGTTGCTTTCTTTAAGAGGACTGCAGGACACAGCTGGCTTCCATGCACACTTACTTTACATGCTTCAAACTAAAATTACTATTCAGCCAGGCACAATAGGAACTCACAGATGACCATTATACCTGAATTTTCAGAATCATAAACAAAGTCATGAGTGAAATATATGATTCAGGCAATAATGTACTCTGGATACAAAAGTGGTCCCATAAGATGATAATAGAACTGAAGAGTTCCTGCCACCTAGTGACACCATCGCCACCATAACACCACAATGAAATGCATCACACATTTGCAGTGCTGCTGGTTTAGTAATGAAGCACATGAATTCTCATATAGCACATAGCACTGGATAGCCATCAACTGTGGCACTGGACTCTGTACTTACTCTACTAGAATTTCTCCTATTATTTTTTAGTGGGCTCCTTTTTTTGTCTTAAAGTTTAGAGCCTACTTTAGAACTATGTTGTTTAGTTGGTTGGTTGGTTGGTTGTTTTTATACACCTGTAATCCGAGCATTCAGAAAGCCAAGGCAAGATAATCCTGAGGTTGAAACCAGCCTGGCGTCAGCCAGGGCTTTATTTGTGAGTTCTGTTCCAGGTTACCCTGTACTACCTAAGGAGACCCTGTCTCAAAACAACAAAAACAAATGAACAAAAAACCCAAAATCAGCATGCAGTATTCACCAGCAACAGACTTGCCCCTTGGAATTATGGCATCTCTCTTTGCATTAGGAATGATAACCCTGAGCACCAGACTGTGAACACAAGCTCTGTGTCCTTTGTGCAGAGGGACAGCCCAAGCAACATGTTTCTCAGAACATATGCCATCTCTTGAAATATCTGATGTCCTGGATTGAATCTTCTACTCATGGCCTAGGTACACATGGCTCAAGAACAGAGAGATCCCTTCCTCACGCTAACTGTCTTTCATTTCAAGTTTTTCTGTCTTAATTGGGGTTTCCTTTTCACAATGTCCTTTGATTATTGTTGTCTCCCTTAAAAGGTGTTACAGAAATAACTTCAGGCCAAAGACCACAGGGCCAGCTACACAGCAGATCCCGGCTGCTCATCCAGCCTCCTTCACTCTGGAATCCACTTAATCAAGGATCCAGCTCTTCCGGTCACAACATCCTCCCATACCCAAGATAGCCCCAACATTGAGCAGCTCAAAATGCCCCCAGCAAAACATAATATGGCCTACAGGACATCACTTCTAATCAGAAACACAAAGCAGAAAGTATGCAAGCTGGGGGGGGGGGGGGTTTCCATGTGTACTCTGCTTGGGGTGTGGCTCATGGAACACCAGGAGTGCATGAAGTGGTGACAGGCAGGCTTGCCTCACAGCTGGTGTGGGAACCTAATGGTAACAGAAGGCCCTTCCCAAACTTCCCCATAAATAAACTAATAAAAAAGACATCATGGCTGTTAAAGATGTGCATATGTTAAAGCCCCAAGTCCCAGGTGACCATGTATGAAGACAGGCTTCTAGGAAAGAATTAAGGTTAAATGAGCCCACAAGGGTAGGGATGTGACCTGACATGGCTGGTGTCCTTATAAAAGACAGGCACAACAGCATACAGAGGCAAGGCCACTGAGCACACAAAAACCACAGAGAGAGGCCTTGGGAGACACACACGTCTAGGCCTTCCTTTTGCACTTCCAGTCTATAGATCCCTCAAGGAGTAAGCATCTGTTGTTTAAACCTCACCAGTGGGGAGTTGCCATCCAGGACAGTGGACCTTTGAGAAAGGATACAAGACACTTGGGGCAAGGAATCACGCAGAATCCAGGCCTTGGAAAGCCTGGGACGTTGCATGTTCCTTCTCACAGAACTGCAAATGCTTCGGGAGAGGTGAGGGCCAAGGACAGAGAACAAACACTAGGCCGTGGGCAAGCACAGCAAATGACCCATCTGGAGCGGAGGGCGGGAACGGGCACAGTGTTTTTTACGGTCTTACTGGAAAAATTAATTCAGATTGGGTTTTGTCAAAGCACCCCCATGGGCTGAGACCAGGAGGAAGGACTATAAACAAAGCACACTAATAAATGGCAGAACACTGAGCTTTGAGGGGCATCCGGGGTGCTCGGGGACCAGGCCTTATTTAACATCTTCATTAGTGATCTGGAAGGAGCAGTAAACAGCACATTAATTACACATCCAGATGATTCTGAATTTGGAGGTGCTGCAGAAAGTCAATGAGGACGGAGAAATGACGCAAATGGGACCCAAAGGCCTTTGCGAGGATCGCAGGCACTATCCAGGGCTCAGCCCACATAAAAGAGGCTGATAGGAACACTTCGGCGCTCTGAGTCAACATCCATTGCCCAAGTCTGGCAGGCACAAGTCAAGTCCTCCCTACCCACAACTACGCAGTAATAAACAGCAGCAGTTAAGCAAATGCTAGCAGGCCAAAGTCTCCCTGCCTGTTAGTCGAACAATTCAGGTCTCACGCCATAGCTAAAATTACCCCAAGCTTGTGATCCACACTCAGGAAGCCCACCCATCAGCAAGAACAGCCGAGTTCACTGTGATGCATGGATGCCAAGGTGGACACCCAGAAAGACAAGAATTAGGACTCCCAGAACTTAATCAGCAACACAATACTTGGGTCCCTAGAACTTCGACTCATAATAAAGATATAAAGGAGAGACATGTTTAAGGCCCTTGAACTCATGACCTCCAAACTCCAATATGTAAAAATTACTACAAACACAACATGAAGAGACAGTTACAGCACAATCCCATAGGACAAACACTAGTAAGAAACACAATGTGCATCACAGAAGCAACATCCTTGAGGTCTGACAGAGGCCTGTGACATTGTGACAAATGCTGTTCTCCTGGAACAACAAATCCAGAAGGGCCAAAATCCCAAAAATGGCACTCTGGAGAAAATTATAAAATCACTTTTTAGAAGACATTTACTTATGTGTTCAAAGGATTTATTTAAATGAAAATGACAACATGCAGAGCACGACATCAGCCATGCTGTAGTAATAAAGTCATATATTTGTGCAAAGCATAAGCTCTCCAGGATAACAGCCGTGACCCAGTGAAATAGAACACTCCTAAAGAAAAGGCACAAAGGTAAAAGCTGGTCACTATGCACACAGCTGTGCAACAACAGTCACCATGAAAGAAAGCCAAGGCAAACCGGCTGCATCCTCAGAGGAGGCAGACCAGCTGAATGCAGCCAGTCACCTCTCACAAATGCAAATGTTCAGGTAGGACCTCTCTTCACAAAGTGCTGTGCACACAGAGCAATGCTACACAGTGACTCTCTTCTTGAGTCAGACTGTCAAGAAACCATAAAGCAAATGAGAACTGTCTTGAGGTCTTTATACCACCTGCACCTCCAACAGGGCAAGGATATGATGACAGGGGCCTAGTGTGTGACCTGGAAACATAACGCGGAGTGTTGCAGGGAAGGCAGCAAGCAGCTACTTGGGGGTGGGCCCTGAGACCTACCTGCCCCACAGAACAGTAGCTCTAAGCTGAGTCTTGCACTGTGATGGGAAGTATGCTTTCCCTCAGGGTCTGGCACTCTTCAAAACATATACGCTCATGCACTTTTCTACAAGGCAGATTGAGATCCCAACCCCAAGCACCCTTTCCATCTGCACAGGAACTTGTGGGGACAAGCTCACACACACATTCAAGCCTCCAGATAGCAAAGCGCAACTACAAGAAGCCCTCCCTGGAGGGGGCTTTCTACTCCTGCTGCATAGCCTCTTCTGGTGGGACCTGAGGACTGACTGAGGTGGCATTCAGGATCTCCACATCTGAGATTACCGCGCACAGCTGTAATCAGCACCGGCACATGCACTAAAGCCAAGCTGTACAGCATTTGCCTTGGGCTGCTGGCTTGCAAAGTCACTAGTGATTCATCAGTGGGAAAATGGAAATGAGAACACAGGAGCGGCCAGGCAAGGCACATGTATGCAATCCTAGCCCTCAGGAGGCAGAGGCAGGAGCATTGCCCATTTAAGGCCAGCCTGGTCTACAAAACTCTGTTCCAAAAAGAAAATAGTCCATTGGCTAGGCATGTATCTTGATGAAAGAGTGCTCACCTAGCGCACACACAAGGCCCTGGGTTCTTTCCATAGCACCATCAAAACCAAAGAACAGAACCAACAGATAAAATACTTGCTGCTAAGACTGGCAAGCTGATTTGAATCCCAGTGACCCAGATGGTGAAAGGAGAGAACCAACTCCCCCTGGTTGTCCTGATTTCCATGCATGTGAGCAGTGCGCGCGCACACACATACACATACACACACATGTAATTTTTTTAAAAAAAAACAGGTATTAGTCAGGTATGGTGGCACATGCCTGTAACCCTAGCACTTGGGGAGGAGAAGCAGGCTGATCTCTGTGAGTTTGAGGCCAGTCTGGTATACAAAGCGAGTCCAAGACAACCAAGGCTACACAGAGAAACCCTATCTTAAAACAAAAATAAAAAGCAGGTGTTAGCTAGTAATTCATAATTCGTGGTTAGATAAAAACACTTGTCTTCATGGCTGACACTGTAGCAGTGAAAAGCATCATTATGTCCTTTGGTGCCATCACCATTTTTATTGTCATTGTGAGACTTCCTTGTGTATAAAATAAGGATGATGGAAATGATGCCAGCCAAAAGTATTAAGTGACTTGTCCAAATAGCAATGAGCTGAACCCCAAGTACCCAGGCTCCTGTTTACTCCCTGATCCTCTCAGAGCAGCTTCTGTCAAGCTACTGTGTGCCCTTCCTCCCTACACTGTAGGATGCGGTCCACTCTGGGTGGGGCCACAGACAGAGCCCTTTAGACAGGCCTTCAGCGCCCCTACTTACATCAAGAGAGTAGAAATAAGCTAGAGATGGGAAGAAAATTTGTGTCTTTATGAGGCTATCCTATGTTTATCACTAGCTATTGATTAGAACAGGCAGCAATAGAATTTTAAAAAGAATAAAACTTAGAATATCCATACCCAAAAGGAGACATCATCAAATTAATATAATGACTGTTTCCCAAAATCAGAACCACAGGAACCTGGATGAGTTGGCACTGTGTGGACTTCTCATCTTTCACCACAACAAAGAGACCTCAACAGATCTGTTCTATACAAACTCCAAACCAAACCAAGTATAGGAACAGCAGCTTGCAATGTTCATAAAACGTACACAGTTAAATCTAGGCTTTTGCCTCCCAGGGCCATCATCTTCAGCACATTCAGCACATCTTCAGCTATTCCAGAGAAGGCAGCTCAACCAATGTGACATTTGCTTATCCAAGAAAAACTAAGACCCATCAGATGAGGTAATGCAATCTGTGATAATTCAGTCAGCGATAGGCCATACATTAAGCTAGAGGCTCGTAGTCTCCATCACCTAGTGACGTCACAGCACAACAGATTACTTATGTGAGTACTGGTGCTAGTTTGTGAGAGCATGTCACATACAACTACACTAGTGATAATTAACTGTTGCTGGCTTATGTATTTACCACACTAGACTTTGATCTACTTACAGAAGAAGCAGATATAATGTTAAACAACCTATCCTGTGAGTGTGTAGTAGCATTGCCTGACTCATGTGTTTTGATTCCAGTATTTTCTCTTGGGGTAGATTGAGTCTCATGTTGTTCATTATTTGGCCCTAACAGAAGCAAGCTATATGATATACATATATCAAATAGCATGATATATGTCAGGCCACACCATCTAGAGTGTGTAAGCACTCTCTATGATGCTATGACATCACCTAGTCACACAATTCTCAGAATGTGTCCATGTTATTAAGTTACACACTGCATTTAAGTTTAAATGTAAATACAAAATGTTTCATTTCAAACCATATTGTTAGTGTGAAAATTAGTATGACATTACAGACAAGGTCTGACAGTGTTGAGACACTCTGACATTCAACATCTGAGTAAGGCAAGGGTTCTGAAAAGAAGCCTGCCACCAACAGACTAACAGGAAGTGTATCTGGGAGCCCCAGCATGTGAAGAGCCCCCAAGGGTCTCCAAAGTAGCAGGTCCTCAGCAGTGAGCTCTTGATTCCTCTGTCTTTTTCAAAGAGCTCTTTCTCAGGCCAAGATCATGAGAAAAGCTAGCCCTGCCGTTTCCAAGTACGTATTACCTTAAAACAAAGTCAGGACTCGGTCTTAATACCTGCTCAGCAAGCACGAAGAGAAGTAAGCAAAGACAGAAGCCAGAGCTTCAGAGATATGCAGCAGAGCCCCGCCTGCAGCCAGGCATCCTCTGGTCCCACATTTAATTAGCATCCCCTCGACAGTGATCCTCATGGACTCTAATTGTTCTCCCTGCCTCTCCCGGGTGCCATTCTCAAAGGACTCTTGATCATTTCATCTCAGAATTCTGGTTTTATAAAGAGAAGCCTTAAGATACTCTCTTCCCGGGAAACCCTTCTTCTCTTAGCTCATTTTCAGCAAGCAATCATTTAAATTGAAAAATGCAATTCTCTTCTAATGCGCACAGAGATAAAGGGGAAATGGTGGCTTTTTAACAGGGAGTTGTACCCTGACCCATGGATGTGGCCATTACTGTAATCAGAGCACTTGGGGTACTGGGGCCAGCAGGGTATCATGGACCACCTATCTCAGCACCTCTATGCTACAGATAAACAGACTGAGCCAGGACACTCAAACATGAAAGCTGTGGGATGACCCTCCATACTCCTCTGAAAAAGCCTCATGCTCAACAGCAGGAGGCACAGATATAACAGGCATTGGCTAACTTCTCTCCCCAGCACTCAGGAGCCCATGGTTCATGGATCCACATATAGGCTCAAATGATAGCTGTTGCTCTGATAAACTTTTTCACAGCCTCTGGTCCACAGAGTGGACAGTGACCCTCATGTCACAAAAGGATCCAGCACTCAAACCACACCACACCACTGGTATTGCTGCCGGCCACATCTGTCTGCCCCCACATGCTCTAGAGCCCTGTACTGGGACTCTCTGTCCTGGACACTTCAGCTACACCTTCCTCACAGACCTGTGACAGGCTCAAATCCATGAAAACACCTAAGCAAGTCCTTTACCTTCGCTGACTGTATGGGCAGCTGTGTGATATTTCACACGACACAGACTCAGCTTATGTTCAATGTACCCTAACAAAGCAGGGGTGCTGGGATGTGAGTTGGAGAACTGAAGGCGCTGGGGGCAGTCCTGGGACAGCAGCCCAGCACTCAGCCTGTCACCCCTTCTAGCACACAGTAGTTCTCCCTCTGGAAAGTAGAGACAAATGATTGCCATTTGAAGAGCAGGCCAGTGTGTACGATGCCGGTGCTGAATGCCTGGTGCCGGGACAGAGGTGCTCCCAGTGCTGGTTTGTGCACAATGCTCAGCAAGGACACCCTTAAGCTCTCACCGGATTCAAAGAGCAGGCATAAATATAAAACTTAAGTCAACGGCACCAGTGTTAAAATAACACCAGGACTGAGCGAACACTGCTTAACACAACAGACTGCTCAGTCGCCACCAGAGTTCTCAAAACAGCCCATGCAGACAGTCTTCCCATGAGCTCAACAGCTACAAATAGTCAAAACGCTCCTTCCTATCTTCCAGGGAACTGAGGCTCAGAGACAGTAAGAATCCACCCCAGAGCTGTGCTGATAGGTAAAATGCTATGGTCGTCCTGCCCTTCTGGCCTGAATCCTTAACATGGATAAATACCACCTGAGACTGAGACAGAGCAGGTGCCTCAGGCCAGATCAGGAGTCATCACAGCTGTTCTTAGGACCTGCTCCAGCTTCATCTTTTCTTTGATGGACAGTGACAAAAGAGGACATAATTTCTAGAACATTCTGCCGACTGTGCATATTTAAAAGGCCCATCTTCAGGACACTGAACTCAAGCTCCACTCATGGGCATAGGTAGGTCCAACATCACAGTTGTCTTCCTGGGGTTTCAGCCCTGAGCAGATGGCACCTCATGGACCCTCTTGCTATGTGCACCAGCTCCAACTGCCGACAGTGTACCAGTCTACTCACTGCTGGCTGGTTCACTCACATTTGGAGAGCTGGCCACCCCACCCTACACCAGGCATCATGTGTAGTACACTCCACTAGTGCTTGTTATATCTTGATTATGAAATGTCTCCTGTAGGATCATGTGTCTGACCAGTTAGTCTCTAGCTGGTAGCTCTGTTTTGGGATGCTGTGGCATTTACTGGACTTGAGACCTAGCTGGTAGACATAGGGTCATGGGCTGGCTTTAAGAATTATAGTTCAGCTCTGCTTCTGGCCGAGGACCCGCTTCCGGCTCAAGCTCCCTGCTTCCTGGAGCATCACAATGTGAGCAAGAGGCCATATGCTCCTGCTGCCATGCCTTCTGCACCATGATGGACTGAGCCTCTTATACCATAAATCCAAACAAATCCTACCTCCTTTAAATTTCTTTTTTAAGTATTTGATTACAATGGCAAAAATGGTAGCTAATGCACCATTCCTACAAAAAGATCAAGGCCATCTTGTGACTCTATGGGTGAGAATGGCCTCCATCAGAACAACCTTGACTCTGGAGGATGAGTCTGCTCCACCAGGACATCTCGTGGAGTCAAAGCCCTGGGCTCCTGGTCACATGTGGTCTTCAGAGTGCCCAAACAGTGGGGCAGACTTCTGTCAGTCACTTGTTATGTGCTCCAGCAAACCAGAAAGGCCCACAGAGGGAGGAGCGCTCTGATGATAACTTCGGCACTAATATGTAGGACAACCTGGACTCTCAAACCTGAGGAAAATCTGGTTCATACTTGAAGTTCCTGTGTGACCCTGTCCTCCCCCATCCTACCCAAAACAGAGCAGCTGTCCCTATTCTCTGGAGCTCACCAACAGAGAGAAGGAAAGTGCATCCCAACAGGGCTATGTCCTTTACAAACTGTTAAGTGTTTGCATAACAGATCTGAGGGGTCCTCAGTAGGCTCCTGTTTTATTCATGAGATTCCTGTGAATTTCGCACTCTGCTTGCTAACATATCTAAATTCATTTTACACTATAAATAATCCTTTCATTGCTTAAATCAATACAGTTGACACTACAGAAAGATATACCACATCTACCCTGTGGAACTGGGCCCCGACTCTGCAGCTGCCCCAAGAGTGCTGTGCCTGCATTTTAGAAGCTCCTACTGCCATCACAGAAAGGCTATATGAATAAGGTGTGCACATGGGGACCTCGAGGGCAGAGGTACACCACACTCCAGTTGCTGCCCAACCCACCCACCATACTCTAACCATTCCAGGTACTACCGGTCCCCTAGCCCTGCAGACCCATCTATGAATTCCTGTGGTTTAGGAGTCAGGAGCTAAATTTTCTACAGATCCTGTGCCCACCCCATGAATGCAAACTGACCACAAGAATGCAGATGGCAGGAATCAATCCAAGCTGAGGCACGTATTCCAGGTGAACAATTCTAGAAGGGTCAGCAGAAAAGGCTTTGGAAATTGTGTGTGACCAGTCAGTACATCAATAAAGATGGGGCCACCATGATGTGGGGACCCTGTGATGGGCCACAGGTAAGGACACAGAGCCAGGACAATGGTGCCCTCTACTGACTGTAAGGTCACTGCTACATGAGTACTACATGGCAAGGACAGTGTCAGCAGAGGCATAACACAACACAACACACACACACATGCGCGTGCACGCGCTTATGTGTGAATGGCATGGGTGCACATGTGTCAAACAACATTATAAACACACATACTACACACAGCACACACAGGAACAGTATAAGCAAACACTGTGTGCCAGGCAGAGGCGGTGCATGCCTCTAATCCCAGCACTCCAGAGGCAAAGGTAGGTGAATTTTTCTGAGTTCGAGGCCAGCCTGGTCTACATAGAGAATCCAGGACAATCAAGGCTATACAGAGAAACCCTGTCTCAAACCCGTCCTCCAAAAAAAAAAACACACACACTGTGGTGGTCTGAATAGGTTTGACCCCATAGATTCATGTGTGAATGTTTGAATGTTCAGCCATACAGAATATCACTATTAGGAGGTGTGGCCTTGTTGTAGGAAGTGTGTCGCTGTGTAGGTGAGCTTTGAGGTCTTCTACTCTCAAGCTCCACCCAGTGTGAAATCAGAGTCTCCTCCTGGCTACCTTCAGATCAAGATGTAGAGCTTTTGGCTCCTCCAGCACCATGTCTTCCTGCACACTGCCATGCTTCCTGCTACTAATGGCAATGGAGTAAACCTCTGAAACTGTAAGCCAGCCCAATTAGATGTTTGCCTTCGTAAGAGATGCCTTGATAATGATGTCTCTTCACAGCAATAAAACCCAAACTAAGACACATACAATTCACTCTTAATTCAGAAAAATAAAAATGCTACTAAAGCAGGATAGCCGGGGCTGGAGAGACAGCTCGGCTGTTAAGAGAGTACTTGGGGCTCTTTCAGAGGACTGCTGTCCATTCCCCACCTACCCTGGTAACTCATAACTGCATGGAACTCCAACTCCAAAGGATCCAATGTCTCTTCTGGTTTCTGAAGACACCCACACACATGTGGCAGACACAGACACACATGTACACATGAAGATAAAACAAACCTTAAGTAAATACAGTAAGGTCTTTTTTTCTGATGCATGTGCTTTCCTTCTCCTGTGAACTGTATGAAAACCTTGTAAGTCAACAGAAAGCCAGCCTAAGAAGCAAAATCTTCATGAGGCCTACAAGTCTACCAGAAACACACTTGAGGGAGATGCACAGCAGAGAGGCCTGGCAGAGCAGCAGCAATACACATCTTTTGTGCCTTCATTTGAGTGCCTTAACTATTTTCAGGTGGTGATAACATCACCTTTAGGATATATGTACAATCCAGACCACTGTCAACCGCTGTCTCCATGTGCCACCAGCTACTTGATACCATGAGTGCTCATACATTCTATGTGTCTTCTGCTCTGGAAATAGCTCCACTTTGCTTCCTAAGGAGATATCAGTACCAGGCACGGGGCTGCAGCTCAAAGGGAAGAGGACTGGCCTCACATGTATGAGGCCCTGGGTTCATTCTTCAGGACTGGTTAGTGTAAAAAGGTAGGGCTGACCTTTACGTCTTACTACACACCCCCCCAACCACCACCCTAGCTTTGAGAACATCTTTTCCAGGCAATGGCTAAACACAGACCCACAGTACGCAAGCCCCTTCAGGTAACCTGTGACAACATACACCTGCACATACATGCAGAAAACTAAGGGACGTTTTCTTATTTGCATGGCCATCCATCCCGTTACCCACATGTACTCACAAGGCACTTGAGTTCCTGTGTATCATCAAGGTGCCACCATTCTCAGACTCCCAATGACTGTAGGGAGTCTGCATTCAACTAAGATACAACCTGAGCACTACTCTTGACAATAATGTCCATACCAAGATTCCCACAGAAGGACTTGCCTCTCAAAGGGCTCCAAGTCTAACTCTCTTCTTAGAGGCCCCTTCCCATGGTTCTCTCTGCCGTATTCTCAGTATGATCCCCTCAGAATTTAGCACACATGTCAACGAGGACACAGCCACTAAACTAAGGACACAAATTGATATAAGTAGTCCCCAAACCTGCTGGCCTCAACCCACAATCTACTTCCCACATCTGTTCACCCCAGGGGCTGCACACTGAGACACATCTTGAAGGCCTCAGCTTTGACTGAAAACTGCTACGCCTCCCAGAGCATCAAACTGGAGAGTGCAAGGAGTGGGCTTCCCTACAAACACTCACTAGCAAAATGATCACAGGAAAACAAGAAGTCTAACAAGAAGTCTATGACCAGCCAAGAAAACCCCAGGTGAAAGACAACTCTGTTTCTCACAGGAGGATTTGCATGAAGCAGCATGTTCCTTAAGCAGCATGTTCTAATCCCAGTATGTGGTGCTTCTGGACCAAATTCTTATTTAATATATAAAGCATGGAAACTTAGTAGTTCATGGCTATTCTGCATAAAAAAAAAAAAAAAAAAAAAAAGGCACAAGTATTCACCTGCTAAGTTTAGTAGCTCTCCCTGAGAAGGCTGTATGTATTCAGTCCCACATGGCAGAGGTGTGCTCTGTAAAGCCAAGGCTTTCTTGAGGCATCTGGAGAGAAGAGTTGGGTACCTGGCCCCATAATGGTGACTGTCACCATAGATCATTTGAGTACATTGAGTACAACAGAAAACATGGCTTCAAAGAGCAAAGAGCTAAGGAGCTCCACTGGCTCCTGCTGGCTGCACTGAGAAGAAAGAGCTTAGCATTCTGGAAAGCAGTGCTGCCTGCAGGCCAAACTTGCAAACAGGGCTCCTGGAATTGTTGCTTGAATACTATTAAACTACCTCCTTCCTAGACAGGGTGACATGAGGAAAACACTGATGGTGCTGGGCCAGGCTGCCATCAACATCTAGTGCAAACACCTAGTGTACCTGGAAGGAAGTGATACACATGGCAGCAAGCCAGGATGAAGACTTCATCTGCAAACTAGTTTACTGCTGCTGTGGCCCATGGTCAGATGAGCAGCTCAACTCACCATCAACCTTATACAACCCGAGGAGCTGGAAAGACCCATGTGGAGAGTCAAAGGACAGAGAGGATATGGAGGACAGTGAGCATAAGGAGGACAGTGAGGATATGGAGGACAGTGAGCATATGGAGGACAGTGAGGATATGGAGGACGGTGAGCATATGGAGGACAGTGAGGATATGGAGGACAGTGAGCATATGGAGGACAGTGAGGATATGGAGGACGGTGAGCATATGGAGGACAGTGAGGATATGGAGGACAGTGAGCATATGGAGGACAAGCAGGATATGGAGGACAGGGAGCATACAGAGGACAGTGAGCATATGGAGGACAGGGAGCACATGGAGAACAATGAGCACATGGAGGACAATGAGCACATAGAGGACAGTGAGCATATGGAGGACAGGGAGCACATGGAGGACAGTGAGCATATGGAGGACTGGGAGCATATGGAGGACAGTGAGCATATGGAGGACAAGGAGCATATGGAGGACAGGGAGCACATGGAGGACAATGAGCACATGGAGCACAGTGAGTACATGGAGGACAGTGAGCATATGGAGGACAGAGAGCATATGGAGGACAGTGAGCACATGGAGGACAGTGAGGATATGGAGGACAGGGAGCATACAGAGGACAGGGAGCACATAGAGGACAGTGAGGATATGGAGGACTGGGAGCACATGGAGGACAGTGAGCATATAGAGCACAGGAAGCACATGGAGGACAGGGAGCACATGGAGGACAGGGATCATATAAAGGACAGGGAACACATGGAGGACAGTGAGCACATGGAGGACAGGGAGCACATGGAGAACAATGAGCACATGGAGGACAATGAGCACATAGAGGACAGTGAGCATATGGAGGACAGGGAGCACATAGAGGACAGTGAGCATATGGAGGACAGGGAGCACATAGAGGACAGTGAGCATATGGAGGACAGGGAGCACATGGAAGACAGGGAGCATATGGAGGACAGGGAGCATATGGAGGACAGTGAGCATATGGAGGACAAGGAGCATATGGAGGACAGGGAGCACATGGAGGACAATGAGCACATGGAGCACAGTGAGTACATGGAGGACAGTGAGCATATGGAGGACAGAGAGCATATGGAGGACAGTGAGCACATGGAGGACAGTGAGGATATGGAGGACAGGGAGCATACAGAGGACAGGGAGCACATAGAGGACAGTGAGGATATGGAGGACAGGGAGCACATGGAGGACAGTGAGCACATGGAGGACAGTGAGCATATAGAGCACAGGAAGCACATGGAGGACAGGGAGCACATGGAGGACAGGGATCATATGGAGGACAGGGAACACATGGAGGACAGTGAGCACATGGAGGATAGGGAGCACATGGAGAACAGTGAGCACATGGAGGACAGTGAGCATATAGAGCACAGGAAGCACATGGAGGACAGGGAGCACATGGAGGACAGGGAGCATATGGAGGACAGGGAGCACATGGAGGACAGTGAGCATATGGAAGACAGGAAGCACATGGAGGACAATGAGCACATGGAGGACAATGAGCACATAGAGGACAGTGAGCATATGGAGGACAGGGAGCATATGGAGGACAGTGAGCATATGGAGGACAGGGAGCATATGGCAGACAGGGAGCACACGGAGGACAATGAGCACATGAAGCACAGTGAGCACATGGAGGACAGTGAGCATATGGAGGACAGAGAGCATATGGAGGACAGTGAGCACATGGAGGACAGTGAGGATATGGAGGACAGTGAGCACATGGAGGACAGTGAGGATATGGAGGACAGGGAGCACATGGAGGACAGTGAGCATATGGAGGACAGGGAGCACATGGAGGACAGTGAGCATATAGAGCACAGGAAGCACATGGGGGACAGGGAGCATATGGAGGACAGTGAGCACATGGAGGACAGGGAGCACATGGAGAACAGTGAGCACATGGAGGACAGTGAGCATATAGAGCACAGGAAGCACATGGAGGACAGGGAGCACATGGAGAACAGTGAGCACATGGAGGACAGTGAGCATATAGAGCACAGGAAGCACATGGAGGACAGGGAGCATATGGAGGACAGGGAGCATATGGAGGACAGTGAGCACATGGAGGACAGTGAGCACATGGAGGACAGGGAGCATATGGAGCACAGGGAGCACATGGAGGACAGGGAGCACATGGAGGACAGGGAGCACATGGAGGACAGGGA
Organism: Acomys russatus; assembly: GCF_903995435.1. Classification (NCBI taxonomy): domain Eukaryota; kingdom Metazoa; phylum Chordata; class Mammalia; order Rodentia; family Muridae; genus Acomys; species Acomys russatus. Next base: position 42,158,752 of record NC_067137.1, on the reverse strand, counting down.
GCACATGGAGGACAGGGAGCACATGGAGGACAGGGAGCATATGGAGGACAGTGAGCACATGGAGGACAGTGAGCATATGGAGGACAGTGAGGATATGGAGGACAGGGAGCATATGGAGGACAGTGAGGATATGGAGGACAGTGAGGATATGGAGGACAGGGAGCATATGGAGGACAGTGAGCATATGGAGGACAGTGAGGATATGGAGGACAGGGAGCATATGGAGGACAGGGAGCATATAGAGCACAGGGAGCACATGGAGGACAGGGAGCACATGGAGGACAGGGAGCACATGGAGGACAGGGAGCATATGGAGGACAGTGAGCACATGGAGGACAGTGAGCATATGGAGGACAGTGAGGATATGGAGGACAGGGAGCATATGGAGGACAGTGAGGATATGGAGGACAGTGAGGATATGGAGGACAGGGAGCATATGGAGGACAGTGAGCATATGGAGGACGGTGAGCATATGGAGGACAGTGAGGATATGGAGGACAGGGAGCATATGGAGGACAGGGAGCATATAGAGCACAGGGAGCACATGGAGGACAGGGAGCACATGGAGGACAGGGAGCACATGGAGGACAGGGAGCATATGGAGGACAGGGAGCACATGGAGGACAATGAGCACATGGAGCACAGTGAGTACATGGAGGACAGTGAGCATATGGAGGACAGAGAGCATATGGAGGACAGTGAGCACATGGAGGACAGTGAGGATATGGAGGACAGGGAGCATACAGAGGACAGGGAGCACATAGAGGACAGTGAGGATATGGAGGACTGGGAGCACATGGAGGACAGTGAGCATATAGAGCACAGGAAGCACATGGAGGACAGGGAGCACATGGAGGACAGGGATCATATAAAGGACAGGGAACACATGGAGGACAGTGAGCACATGGAGGACAGGGAGCACATGGAGAACAATGAGCACATGGAGGACAGTGAGCACATAGAGGACAGTGAGCATATGGAGGACAGGGAGCACATAGAGGACAGTGAGCATATGGAGGACAGGGAGCACATGGAAGACAGGGAGCATATGGAGGACTGGGAGCATATGGAGGACAGTGAGCATATGGAGGACAAGGAGCATATGGAGGACAGGGAGCACATGGAGGACAATGAGCACATGGAGCACAGTGAGTACATGGAGGACAGTGAGCATATGGAGGACAGAGAGCATATGGAGGACAGTGAGCACATGGAGGACAGTGAGGATATGGAGGACAGGGAGCATACAGAGGACAGGGAGCACATAGAGGACAGTGAGGATATGGAGGACAGGGAGCACATGGAGGACAGTGAGCACATGGAGGACAGTGAGCATATAGAGCACAGGAAGCACATGGAGGACAGGGAGCACATGGAGGACAGGGATCATATGGAGGACAGGGAACACATGGAGGACAGTGAGCACATGGAGGATAGGGAGCACATGGAGAACAGTGAGCACATGGAGGACAGTGAGCATATAGAGCACAGGAAGCACATGGAGGACAGGGAGCACATGGAGGACAGGGAGCATATGGAGGACAGGGAGCACATGGAGGACAGTGAGCATATGGAAGACAGGAAGCACATGGAGGACAATGAGCACATGGAGGACAATGAGCACATGGAGGACAGTGAGCATATGGAGGACAGGGAGCATATGGAGGACAGTGAGCATATGGAGGACAGGGAGCATATGGCAGACAGGGAGCACACGGAGGACAATGAGCACATGAAGCACAGTGAGCACATGGAGGACAGTGAGCATAAGGAGGACAGAGAGCATATGGAGGACAGTGAGCACATGGAGGACAGTGAGGATATGGAGGACAGTAAGCACATGGAGGACAGTGAGGATATGGAGGACAGGGAGCACATGGAGGACAGTGAGCATATGGAGGACAGGGAGCACATGGAGGACAGTGAGCATATAGAGCACAGGAAGCACATGGAGGACAGGGAGCATATGGAGGACAGTGAGCACATGGAGGACAGGGAGCACATGGAGAACAGTGAGCACATGGAGGACAGTGAGCATATAGAGCACAGGAAGCACATGGAGGACAGGGAGCACATGGAGGGCAGGGAGCACATGGAGGACAGGGAGCACATGGAGGACAGTGAGCACATGGAGGACAGGGAGCATATGGAGGACAGTGAGCATATGGAGGACAGTGAGCACATGGAGGACAGTGAGCACATGGAGGACAGGGAGCATATAGAGCACAGGGAGCACATGGAGGACAGGGAGCACATGGAGGACAGGGAGCACATGGAGGACAGGGAGCACATGGAGGACAGGGAGCATATGGAGGACAGTGAGCACATGGAGGACAGTGAGCATATGGAGGACAGTGAGGATATGGAGGACAGGGAGCATATGGAGGACAGTGAGGATATGGAGGACAGTGAGGATATGGAGGACAGGGAGCATATGGAGGACAGTGAGCATATGGAGGACAGTGAGGATATGGAGGACAGGGAGCATATGGAGGACAGGGAGCATATGGAGGACAGGGAGCACATGGAGGACAGGGAGCACATGGAGGACAGGGAGCACATGGAGGACAGGGAGCATATGGAGGACAGTGAGCACATGGAGGACAGGGAGCATATGGAGGACAGTGAGGATATGGAGGACAGGGAGCATATGGAGGACAGTGAGGATATGGAGGACAGTGAGGATATGGAGGACAGGGAGCATATGGAGGACAGTGAGCATATGGAGGACGGTGAGCATATGGAGGACAGTGAGGATATGGAGGACAGGGAGCATATGGAGGACAGGGAGCATATAGAGCACAGGGAGCACATGGAGGACAGGGAGCACATGGAGGACAGGGAGCACATGGAGGACAGGGAGCATATGGAGGACAGTGAGCACATGGAGGACAGTGAGCATATGGAGGACAGTGAGGATATGGAGGACAGGGAGCATATGGAGGACAGTGAGGATATGGAGGACAGTGAGGATATGGAGGACAGGGAGCATATGGAGGACAGTGAGCACATGGAGGACAGTGAGGATATGGAGGACAGGGAGCATATGGAGGACAGTGAGGATATGGAGGACAGTGAGCACATGGAGGACAGTGAGGATATGGAGGACAGGGAGCACATGGAGGACAGGGAGCATATGGAGGACAGGGAGCATATGGAGGACAGTGAGCATATGGAGGACAGGGAGCATATAGAGCACAGGAAGCACATGGAGGACAGGGAGCACATGGAGGACAGGAAGCATATGGAGGACAGTGAGCATATGGAGGACAGGGAGCATATAGAGGGCAGTGAGGATATGGAGGACAGGGAGCACATGGAGGACAGTGAGCATATGGAGGACAGTGAGGATATGGAGGACAGGGAGCATATGGAGGACAGGGAGCATATGGAGGACAGTGAGGATATGGAGGACAGGGAGCACATGGAGGACAGTGAGCACATGGAGCACAGTGAGGAGATGGAGGACAGTGAGGAGATGGAGGACAGGGAGCATATGGAAGACAGGGAGTATAAGGAGGACAGTGAGGATATGGAGGACAGGGAGCATATGGAGGACAGTGAGGATATGGAGGACAGGGAGCACATGGAGGACAGTGAGGATATGGAGGACAGGGAGCATATGGAGGACAGTGGGCATATGAGGACAGGGAGCACATGGAGGACAGTGAGGATATGGAGGACAGGCAGCACATGGAGGACAGTGAGGATATGGAAGACAGTGGGCATATGGAGGACAGTGAGGATATGAAGGACAGGGAGCATATGGAGGACAGTGGGCATATTATGGACAATATACATGGGAGGAAAGAGTACACCTGAAAGGTAATATGACCATAAAGTAAAAATAAGACCCCAGAGATCCTAGCCCAGAGGACTACACAGAGATGTCCAGTGAGCACCTGAAATCACCATGGACCTCAGCTCCTGGCTGCCTTTGATCTCCCTTTTTCTGATTGGCATGTCCATAGTGGCCACGTCTGTGAACTGCATGTGAGGCAGGCAAGTCATCTTGTGCTCCAGACCACCAGCTAGAGAGGAACTGTGCCTGAGGAGCTGTGGTGACAATACTATCAGAATAAGCTCTGCTCCCACCACTTCAGATGGTGCATCCTGCATACCCAGCAGGCCTCATGGCTGAGGCTACATCCAGGCTAGGCCCACCTTCATGCATCCCTTGAGTGCAGTGTGACCTGCAGTCTGCTTAGAACTGAGTAAATGTGGTCAAGCGAAGGGATGTCCTATGACTGTCAGTCAGCACCACATGTTATGTCATAGGTAAGCTCACTTGAGTTAATCACAAATGTTACTTTCTAGAGACCACTGCCTTTAAGCACAGCAACATGGCTGTCTTCAAACATGAAAGGCTGCAATCTCCCTGTACAGAGGGAAAGCAGAGGGCTGATTCAGACAATTGGAGGTAGAATGCTGTGATGGATGTAGCAGACATGGAACAGAGGCAACAGTGCTAGTGAGCTGACTACGTACAGGTTGCCTTCGGAGGCTAAGAGTCTGCTCAAGTCACATGGGTCAGCATTTGTACTGTGTTCAATTCAGCAGCAGGGCAGGAGTATAACAAACTCGCCACCCTGGCATGCCAATGTGAAGACATATGACAGCGCTGTATCGCCCAAGGCAGAGCAACAGACAGACTAACATCTCGTAGAGCAACTCAGTGATGATGGGGAGAGGCTGGCATGTGGTGGTTTGAGTAAGAATAGCCCCATAGGCTCATATAGATGAATGCTTGTCCATAATGTGTGGAACTGTTTGAAAAGGATTAGGAGGTGTGGCCTTGTTGGAGGAAGTATGTTATTAGAAGTGGGCTTTGAGGTTTCAAAAGCCTACACCATTCATTCCCAGTTAGCTTGCTCAGCCTCTCTCTCTCTCTCTCTCTCTCTCTCTCTCTCTCTCTCTCTCTCTCTCTCTCTCCCTCTACCTCACTGTCATTGTCTCAACAGGTAAGCTTTCAGCTACTGCTCCTGTGCCTGCCTGCTTGCCTGCCTGCAACCATGATCCTTGATATGATGGTCATGGACTCACCCTCTGAGACTCACCATGGTCCCATACTCTCTTTTTATAAGTTGCCTTGGTCATGGTGTCTCTTCACAGCAATAACAGTAACTAAGACAGTGAAATTCAAGGTGAATGCCTCCCCAACAAATGGAGTAACAGCATATAAAAAGCGAACAGGAAAAGTCGAAGAATACAGGGAAGACCAGGCATGGTAGGGAGCACTGGGTGTGTGTCCACAGACATCTGTAACCCAAGCACATGAGAGTCTGAGACACAAAGGTCAAGAATTCAAGACCTGCTTGGGTCATATAGGAAATTCCTATCAAGAGACAGAGACAGAAACAGGCAGAGAGAGGAGGGGGAGGGGGAGGAATATTTCAATGGATTATAGGAGGAAAATACCATTCATCAAACATTTTGTTTTATCCTTAATAAGAGACTATACATTTAAAATAAACAGGTTGGCCTTGAAGTTAAGACAGAAATGAGTGACCATGGAGAATCCTATGGAGGCAGAGTCTAATCAAAAGGTTCTAGAAGCAGGCTTCCTGTAGCCGCCCAACAGCACATGATACACTCTATGGCATGAGGTGAGGTTCTTCCCTTGAAACCACCATTAGGAATGTCACAAAGACAAAGCAAGGAGAAGTGAGGGAAAAGAGAGGTCAGCTCACTGTCTGTCTGACACAAATGACAGGTGGAGGCCTGTCAGGCTCATGGATGTACAACTAGCATGTCACATCCCCACTACTGTCAGAGAGGACTGTATGGCATCTGGGACATCAGGCAGTGGGAAGGAGGCAAGTCGCTCCCATGCTCACAGCAGAGCAGAGCAGAGCCCACCCTTCAGGACCCCTCTGGTGCAATGCTCCTGCAGCAGCGACCACAAACATCTACTCCCAGTGTCGCAGCATACATGGGCAGCACCTTGGTGGATGGTCACATCTTCTAAATCACGCACAGATCCATTAGCAATACAATATCCCTCTCTCGTGACACCTCCAGCTGACACACACAGAACAATAAGCACAGCACTTACTTTTGTTGTAGCAGGTGGCCAGCACGCCTTTATCCGCAGGGCTGGCGCTGATGTGCCAGATCTCACCCGCTTGATGGAGAAGGACATTTTTATTTATAATGTTATTTTCGTCATCAAAATCTATGATGTGGATCTACAAATGCAAGAAAGGGACAATAAGCATCTCAAATGCTTTCCTCAGCACTTTAATACGCACCGTGATTATAAAGAATCACGTGCAAACTCAGTGGCAGCTAACCCTTTGAACAGTACACACCCCTGTGTTTAGTTCTCACTGAGCCCCTTCCCAAAGGCAGAGTGGCATGTCCCCATGGAGTGCTTCCACAATCCCAAGCTGCAGAATTCTGCCAGCTGGTCTTCTCCAGTCTAAAGTCCTTAGGTGCTAAAACCTCTACTCTCAAGATGCTGACATGTGAGAGTGCGCTAGTGTCTACCTCTCCACTTCTCAGACCTGCTGTGTTGTTGCAGGGAAGATAGGCAGAGGAAGGAAACTGCTGGCCAGTGAGGTGTAGAGTGACCATGGAGGCTGCTGTGAGGTCCAGAGTGACCACGGGGGCTGCTGCCCAATAGGGACCGGGTGAGCTATGCCTAGTCCCTCTGTGATAGACAAGACTCAACTCAAGGCAGCAGTCACTGAGGTGGATAAGGCTATATTTTAACACATTTTTTTTTTTTTTGGTTTCTTTTTAAAAATGAGGCCAACATATGAGCGCCTATGATCATATACTATTAATTACAACTGTTAAATTTAGGTCTCTGAGTAAGAAGGTTAACTATGCCATCTCCATGCTTTTCTGGAAAAAAAATTTTTTTTACAGGAACTGAAATGATTTCCACACTCAATCTCTCTGATCAGTACTCAAGCCAGTAGAAAACACTAACTTTTAAAATACATATATGCTAAGAAAATAACATGGATCTGCACCAATTTCTTCCAAGAAAGCTCTGCAGTGGCACAGATTACTGTAATGGAAGACTCAGGGCCACATCAGGGCCTGGCACGAGTTCAGATGCCTGCCAGCACCTGGCTGAGAGGAGAGCCCTGTGAAGCTAGTTAGTACCTGGCAGACCAGTCAGCAGCATGGAAAGACGTCCATAATACAGAGTTAAGGAAACAGGAACATAAAAACAACTACATAAACATGGCATCCATTTTGTTTTAAAAAGTACATATGTCCTCAACTGGGTGGAAATGAGCAGTTGTTCTTGAGGTGGGGGCCACAGCCCTTGCCTTTGACTCTCTGTGCTCTGTATTTTCAATGGGTTTCTTCCCCCCCCCCCCCCATGGGTTTCTAATGACTAAGATGTGTGACTTTTGCTATTAAAACAATACTAAAGTGTTCACACAAGGGCAAACAACATGTTTATGTGGTACAACGTCACAGGGCCTCTTGCTTAACCCTGACTCTTTCTCCTCTTCAGGAGTCGCTCTGCAATCATCACTGTGGACTGAATCCCAGTAGTGGCCTAAGACGGCCAGTGCCAGCCGCATACAGTGCTGAACAGGCCAGTTAGCACAAACAAGCCCAGCACACAACGTACAGTGCCCTTCCCTCTGGGAGAGAGTAGGAAACAACCACCCTTAAAAACAGTGTCTGATTTCTCCCTATCCTTGAGCTCAAAAGCAGATGACACAAATTTAAGGTAACAGAGACCAGGCATGGTAGAGCTGCTGAGGGCTGGGGACACTCGACAAAACAACAAATCAAAAGTGATGGGCGACCCCACCTCAATGTATATGGTACTGCCTGGCATGGTGACACACAACTCTAGTCTCAACACTCAGGAGGCAGAGAAAGCTCCTGGATTTTGAGGCCAAATTGATATAAATAGTTCTAGGCCAGCCAGGATACAGAGATAGATGTCTTACTCTGTTATTTACACATACATACATACATACATACATACATACATACACACACACACACACATACATACATATGGGGGAGGGACAACGAAGCAAAGAAAGACAAAGAGAGAAAATACAACTGAAGATATTCAAAGTCAACCTCCAACTTCCAAATATACATGCACCTACGCATACACACAAACATGTATATACACCATGCACACACACACAAAAAGAAACACTAAACATAATGTTTTAATTACTATAATTAATCATTATACATAGTTGGGTAATAGTTACAACTTATAAATATATATATTTAAATCTAATGAAAATTTTTGTGTGACATTAAATTTTTTTAAACATTGCGTGAAAAAAATCAAGAACAAAATGGATATGAAACTAAGAATAAGCTTAGTAATTAACATGTATACATTTGTCAAAAATAGTTACCTGATTATCATATTTAAGAGACTGCGTCCCAACCAAGAAGCGAATGGCATCTGTTTCCGCAGTTTGAGGTGTTAGAGCACGTGCCTGAGGAGGGAGGAAACGAATACACATTTATGAAGTTAGGCTTAATAGACACAGAAAAGTCGGCTTATCTCATCTGCTGAGATGAAGGATAAATCAGCAGTGTCTAGAGGCGACTGCACACTCCTAACACAATTGCACTTCAAATCTGTACGTGAAATAACTCTAAGTGGGCACTAATCTAAGCAATAAAGATACAAATTATTTACACAGCAATAGTTAAGTTGGGTAATAAAACCGCCATGTCAGCAATAAATAGATTGGTTCGACAAATTACACTTCATCAAAACAACACAACAGAAATGGCTTCCAGCAATGTAATGCAGGTAGTTTAAGCCAAGTTCCCTGCAGAGAACTAGAAAATACAGTTGGCCTTGAGGCCTCTGAGTGTGTCAAGAAGCCCAGATCAGGCTACATTGCATCTGCAGGTTTAAGTCTAAGGAAAGCTGTTACAAACATGCACAGGGCAAGGCCCACCACCAAGAAGCTGGCACAGCTCTCACCACACAGGACAGAGCAGGGGGGAGCAGAATTGTAACCAGAGTGGCTGGCACAGACTGAAACTGCATCCTTGATCTGACAAAAGAGAGCTGAGCAGACCACTGTTCCCAGGCTAGGGGAAACCTGCCCACAATAAGTCCTCCACAGTTAGGGAACCTAAGCTATCATGCAGAAAAATAGCCTTCAATTAAATAAGGTATTTCACAGTAAGATAAAGACACATGGAGGGGGGGGGGGACCCAAACAAACAAAAACAAAAGAAAATAGAAAGGGGCAGAGTCTAAATGGCCCATCCCACAAGAAACAGGCTCTAAGATTCTAGGATGTGTGTACCAGGAAAAGTGAAGCTAGAACATTTGCCACGGAGGCCTGCCATCTAGGAAGCCAGGAGCTGGATGGCCCTTCAGAGCTAAAACAAAGGGCGGGGCTTTATACCATGCACCCCAGCTGAACAACTAGAAAGCAGAATGGCTCTGGGCAAAGGGTCTGAGCAGGTGAAGCCATCTCTCGCTACAGGACTCAGCTGAGAGCTACAAGCCACCACCAAGCTTAGCCTTCCTGAAAGTGAAATGCAGGAAACTGAAAACAGCATAAGCGGCAGTGACTGTGATTAGAGCATTCATGATAAAAGACAAAATTGAAAATTTCACACACACACTTCACATTATCCAACTCCTAATAGTACTTCAAACTTGCAAACTAGCTCAGCTCTTTCAGCCCAATCATTACCAGGACCCTGACCAAGGCCCCTGTAACTTACGCTTAAACTTTTCGCTGTAGGCACAATAATAGCCCATTAAAAATGCCTACAGTCTGATTCCTAGATACACAATGCTGTTCATACGCACAGCAAAGGGACTGTGCAGCTTCCATTAAGTCAAGAACTGGAGAAGGGAAGAATGTCCAAGATGTTAATCTCTCTGGTGCTTGAACAGGAATGCTCTTGTCCCTGCAGTCACAGCCTCATGGAAAGAAATCAGAGGCAGAGGTGAGCTACAGAGGGAAGCTTCAGTCAACCACCCAGTTTCATTTGCTCCTACTCACGTATGGCACTACATGCCCATGATCCTAGGCACAGGGTTCAAGGTCAGCCTGGGCTACATAATGAGAACTTCCCTTAGGTACTGAGAAGGGGAACCAGGTAATCTGAAAGTCACACAGCTAAGCCACACACTATTGATTTGCCATAGACAACTGCTCTGCTGTGTGGAGCCACTTTCACTGAAAAGTTACTCTCTGCTTAACATGCAGCATTCCATGGGTGACTACAGGACTACAAGAAGCTTGGTGTTGGTCTCCTTGACAGCCTCACCTTTAGGCTAGATCCTATTATGCTCTGCATAGACACATTGGTCACTGCTAAGTATTTTGTCCAGAACTGTAATAATTAGGCTTACCTGACCTAGACCTATACCTGACCTGAGTCTCTCTCCTCCCACCTCAAAGCTAAAGATGCTTAGCCAGCCATGAAGAAACTCCAATCCAAACCCTGGAAGGAGGGAAGAGAGGGAGCACCCTGTGTTCCTAAAAAATCTCCCTCATTCTCAGAAAAGACATGAATATTCCGCCCATTCTTATCCTCTCCCCTCATCATTCCTTCAAGATCCTTCTGGAAGGGAGATGCTGATTGGTGAGCAAAGCTCCATCTTTTCCTCTTATGTTCCTCATCCTCATCACTCCTCTCAGACACTGGGTTGTCAGTATGAGTCTCCAATGAGTGTAACAGTAGCTTAGGAAAGACTCAGGCAATAGCGAGGACTCGGGCAGTTGTTGCTGGCTCTAAAGATGGAGGAAGGAGCCATGTGCCCAGGAATGTGGGTAGCTTTGAATGCTGGAAAAGGCAGAGCTACAGATACTTACATGGAACCACCCCAAAGTGACAAAGACATCCTCATCAATTGGATTTAGCAGAGAGAGGTTTGTGCGGGGCTTCTCACCTAGGTAATAGTGTAGACCTCTAAGTGTCCGTAATCTGTCACACAGCAACAGGAACCCCCTCCCTCACCAAGCTCATCTGATGTGGCCCCCTGTCCATAGCTGCTCCTCCCACAATGCCTGCTTCCTGACTGTCACAGCTGAGCATCCTGTATTTTTACTATTTATTTAGTTATGTACGTTTTCCCTTTCTTTTCTTTGAAAATCAGTAAGAGAAAGAGTGTAACAGCTGTCTTGACTATTTAGTCTGTACTGTTTATACTGTTTTCATAATTAGTACAAATTTTAGATTTCAGAAAATCCAATTACACTGCCTCTATGTCCCCACCCTTCTCCAGGGACAGCAGCACAAAACTCAACTGATACTGTATTTAAATAAAAAGGAGGAACAATCCATCTAGGGTGGCATACACACTATAACATCTGGAGAAGGTGTCCACTCACCGTGCAATGTCGACTAAAGATGCATGCCCACACCTGCCTCTCCCTCTGCACTCTTGGATGGACAGTTTGGACAGCCTTAAACCAGATTGTGAAACTGATAAACCTTTGTGGATCTAGAAATCTCCAAAGACCATGTACCAAAAAAGGGAGGCCTATCAGTAACACCTCTGAATGCTCTGTGCCTTAAGAACCTGGCTCAGACCACACTGACTACTGGAAGGAAGAAGGTCACCACTGAGGCTAGGACTCAGGCTCACCCTCATGGGGAGAAAATAGAGGATGGGCTCCACCTTTGGATTAGTACACAAAGACCTTCAAATGCAACTTGGGGTCACACAGATGATACAAGACTAAAGTTCCCAAATTAGGACCAGGGAGAGAACCCAACTGAGAAGGAATGACTATTTCACATGAAAAGTCTTTTCTGTATTTCAAGTTCACTATGAAAGGCTGATGTGTGGGCGTGTCTCCAGCTCCACAGGTGCCATAGAAGTGTCCGAAAAGTAGGAAGCCTAGACTCATCAAGAGAGAGAAGACACCAAAAAACAAAACAAAACAAAGTGCCAGGTTGTGGTGGTGCATGCCTTTAATCCCAGCACTCAGGAAGCAGAGGCAGATCGCTGTGAGTTCGAGGCCAGTCTGGTCTACAAAGTGAGTCCAGGACAGGCAAGGTTACACAGAGAAACCCTGTCTCGATAACCAGAGAGAGAGAGAGAGAGAGAGAAGAGATGAGACAAAGTGGCATGGGATTAATATCAAAGACACTGGCATTGACCACAGTAACAGGTAAACATTTAACAAAATCACCCTCTGGCTCAACATTAGGCAGAAAACAGGATATGTAAATGTGACCATTTTACAAAAGAAGACAATCAAACTGAAGTGAACCCCATTAGCAGCCATTTTAAAGAAGAGCAATTCCAGAATGCAGGCACGCATGTTACCCGGCACAAGCTACTTATACTGCCCTGGGAAGTGACGGCACCTCTGTCAGAGAGGTGACAAGGAATGGAGCTCAGACAGCAAGCAGCCAAAATTCTGAATGGTATTACTGATCTAGAGATGTTTTCTTCAACCTCAACCAATACATGGTTCTGTTTGCTTGTTTGTTTTTAGAAAAAAGGATAAGGAAAACCATTCCCACCAGCAAATCTGAAACTTGTCTGCAAAAGCTCCACCAAAGTTTAAACTAAGACCTTCCCGTTTTTAGGAGAGGTCATTTGTTTAGCAGAATTGCTAAGGTTGTTTCATTCCAGCCATTCTACTGTCAGACCTCTTGCTGTCAGCAGCAAAGGGAAGACAAAGACTTTACAAGATCAAAAGACAAACTAGTATAGGATTAAGTATCAAAGACACCAGCACAGAACACAATAGTAAGTTAACATTGAGCTAAATCGCCCTCTGGTTCAACATCAAGAAGAAAACAAGATTAAATGACATCGCCTGTGGAAGAAGTTAACCAAAATTAAGTGACCTGCATTAGCAGTTTGGTCTGGTCAGGAAGATACTTTCGCAGGTTCCACTGAGCCCATTCTAAGTACAGGTCATTTTTGAATGTTTATGTGTGTATATCAGCGTGACTGTGTGAGTGAAAGCCACACGCGTAGGGATGCCTCTCCATCACCAGAACAAGGCATCAGGTCCCCTGCAGTTACAGGAAATTGTGAGCCACTCAACATGGTATAGGAACCAAACTGGTATCCTCTGGAAAAGCAAAAGCACTTCTAACCACTGACCCAACTTTCCAGCCCCAAGATCATGTCCTTAGTTAGAATGGGTCACAGATTTTTCCACAAGCTTAGTCTTCGTTCACTCTGCAATGGAGATGGGAAGATGGCAGGGATGCCATTCCCACTCAATAGATAAAGATACTGAAGACATTAAGTGACTTAGCTTCTGTTCCAAAGCTATAAAAGAAAAAAAAAAAAATCAACAACAAAAACCAAGACTTCCAATCTTAGGTCCAGCTGTCTCTAGAGCTCTTATGGTAAAGCAGATAACATGTGGCTGCAGTTAGGACACCAGCCACCTTTCTTAATTCCATGTGTCCCCTCATTCTCATACAGAAAGGCTTTAACATATTTTTAATGAGATTTCTAGTCTGTGGTCTCCACAAAGTAAGTCAAACTAATAACAGGAACTGGGACTTATGAGCGCTCAAGACATTAGCAGAAAACAGTCACCAGGGACTTCAGGAGTATATAGCACTCCATGGGGAAACAGCTCCCTACCTGGCTGCTTACTTAAGGGTAAAATACATGGTTAACTACACAGCAGACAGCCAACTGCATCTAAAAGCAGTGGCCTTGGAAGAGTAATGCCAATTTAGATAGGAAAACAGTGAGGAAGGGCTTGTGCTCTACCAGAGAACAGGGTCAGGCTACCCTTTTCCTGCAGTCAGAAGACTCCCTTCACAAACAGCCTCCTCACCAAAAGCAAGTCAGTGAAAGTGATGGAGGTCAGCGCACTGAAGGAAGAGAAGAAAGAATAAACATACATATACTAAACAGCCACCTGATTTATTTTTAGACAGGTCATGGATCCGTGGTAGAGCACTTGACTACCATGCAAGGGGCCCCACATTCCATCCCAGCACCACAAAAGCCACCTGAGCAACTGAACCCAGAAACCCTGCCTGCAGAAACACCTCTGCCCTGGGCATGGGTGAACACAATGCACAAGACTACAACTTGTCTGTTTCCAACTCAGCTGTGATCCATTGCACACACAAGGCCTGGCATACATTAAGTAATTGTTTCATATCCAGGTCAATTTTTTGTCAATTTGAAACAAGCTAGGGTCATCTGGAAAAGGAACTTCAACTGACCTTTATGCAAGTGGCGGGGGGGAGGCGGGGTAAAGGAGGGAGTGTGTTTTCTTGATTAATGATTGGTGTGGGCAGTACACCCCTGGGCAGGTGGTCCTGAGAGATATAGGAAAGGCAGTTGACCATAAGCTTGAAAGCCAGTTAGCAGCACTACTCCAAGGTCTCTGCTTCAGTTCCTGCCCCCACAGTCCTGCCTTGAGTCCCTGGCCTGCCTTCCCTTCATAATGGATCTGTGAAATGAAGTAAGCCCTTTCTTTCCCAAATTGCTTTTGGTCCTGGTGTTTATCACAGCAATAGAAAACCAAGGTAAGCTGGGTGGTGGTGGTGCATGCCTTCAATCCCAGCACTCTCAGGGGCAGACGAATCTTTGAGTTTAAGTCCAGCCTGGTCTACAGAAGCTAAGTTCCAGAACAAGAAGGACTACACAGAGAAACTCTGACTTGGGGGTTGGGAGGGGGAGGGGCGAGCAAGCAAGCTAAGACATCTGTCAACCGAAAAATAAATAGATTCCGCCAGAAAATGTTACCAAAACTGATCTCAAAAGAAAGACTACCTGGAGAGATGGCTCAGGGGTTAAGAATACTTGCTGTTCTTGCAGAGAACCTAGGTTCCATTCCCAGCACCCTAACAGTGGCTCACAACTGTCTCTAACTCCAGTTCCAAGGGATCTGACATCTCTTCTGGCTTCTGTGAGCAACAGTACACCTGTAGCGCAGAGACATACAAGCAGGCAAAATACTGATACACAGAAAATTAAAATAAATAAATCTGAAAGCAAGAAAGAAGGAAGGAAAGTAAGAAGGAAAGAAAAAATAGAAGGGAAGGGAAAGGAAGGGAAGGGAAGGGAAGGGAAGGGAAGGGAAGGGAAGCGGAACTACGTTGCGATGACGTGAGAGTGAGAGGCCAGGGGCAGGTAGTACCAGGCTGCCCTGACTGTTCCACAGCCTGAGGCTCCCAGGACTGATGAAGCCATTCTCCCAAGAAAATCTCATGCTGACAAGAAAAAGAACCTTCTAGAGAACTGTCAGTAAGTAAGCTGGACCCAGCAAGGAAATCCCTTCCCTGAATTCAGGGATTATGCAAAATCTAGAAAGCTGTTGGGGTAATGTACTGCAAAGACAGCTCAGCAGCTAAGAGTGCTTGCTGTTTGTGGAGAGGATCCAGCACCCATACCAGGTGGCTCACAACATCTGTATCTCCATCCTAGGGAACCTGAAGCCCTCTTCTGACCTCCCTGGGCACCAGACACACAAGTGGGGTACATACATGCATGCAGGGAAATCAACACATCTTTTTAAAAGCCTCTGAAAAGCACACATCCATGGAAGCCCCATGGACACACACAGGCTTCCTCAGGAAGCAGCAAGCCGACCCTGGCGCAGGCCCAGTAGCATTCCCAGACTCCTCTCAACAATGCTTCTGAAACTCTCACTGAGCTTCTCCCCGCCACAAGATTGCTGCGCCCTGACTTGGTGTTGCTTATCTGTGCAGGTTTTAAGTCAGCCTCCCCATGTCCTCCTCCACCATTCGTTACCCATACTTCAGGCTTGGAGCCCGTCTGTGGGAAGTACACACTGAACATGTGTGTGCACTGTCTCAGTTAGGCTTGCCTGCACACTTTGAGTCTAGAGGCTTACACTGACTGCTGGGACTATGCATCTCACTTACAAATGATCAAAGTCCATATACAGGCATCCCCTGAGATAAACTGGAATGTCTTCCAGTAACTTCCTGTACTTAGATTTAAAAAAAAACACTAAAAATTGACCCTTAACATATTCCACATTTCTTCTCATTTTGTAAGTAAAGACACTGATACCCTGGACAGGCTAAATGACCTCAACAGGCTCACTATATATATATATATCTAAGCATAACTTCACACTATCCCTTACTGTCCAACCTTTGCCCCACCGTATGACCCCTCTATGCATCTATGACCTCATTCTTCATCTGCAAAACGGACATACAGAAATCGCCTACACAGAGCTGACTTTCTCCACCTATCAGAAGTCAAGGGGAACCCCACAAAAATCATTATAAATCTGTGTTCGAGGGCACACGATGTCCAAGGATTTTACTTTTATGGAAGGAACAAAAAAGAAAGGAGTGGAAGACGCTGGGGCTAAACTGGATTTGATCCCATCTAGATGTCAGATCTAATTCCAGGGACAACGAAGAAAATTATCAAAATAAACAAGAGTCAAAGGCAGGGAGTGTAGAATAGGCATCCTGATTCTTAGCATGGGAGCTCTGGGCACTCAGGAAGGCACTGAAAATAGCAGAACTCCCCAGTGGATTCTTAGTCCTAGTCTGAAGAACTCCGTGGGAGGCAGAAACCCTCATCCCCTATTCACTCGAATCTATAACCTAAACTGCACTCATCCCAAATAAGATTTAAGGGAGGGAGGGCGAGGTTAAACAAGTAGGATTTAACCAATATTGAAACTAAAAGTTCATAAGCGGAGTTCCAACCTGAGTGAGCAAAATGCTTCATAACACCCACCCAGCACTTTCCTCCCTTGAAGCTCCTCTTGTATTGAGCAGTATCCAACACACACGTCAGTGCTCAATAATTGCTCCTCAAAGTGCCGGTAGTGCGAGTGTAATAAAGACACCTGAGGGGCCGAGTGCTCACCCCCTCAGCCGTCCATGCCAGCCCAGAGCCTTACTACGCCACACTCCGTGAGCGTTCCCTCTCTCCAAATCCTGGCCATGAAGCCCAGAATCCTCGGAACCAGACTGAGCTCGCTCGCCCGCCCGTGCGGGTCAGACACGGGTGGCCACGACCCTCGGATTCTGCAATGCCCACCTGGAATTCCAGCCCGTAGATCACCGGTGCGTCGTCCTCCATGACGCTCTGCCTGACCAGTCGCTCACGCCTCAGCGCCCGAGTCCCGCCTCACCAGCGATCGGCCAGAACCCATTCATTCCTTGCGGAAACTAGAACTACGAACCCCAGACCGACACCCTGACGGCTCACTTCCTGTTTTCTTCGCGCGTCATCCATACGCTCCTCCCCGGTGGCCAATGGCAGCAGTGCCTTTATCCTGCGCATGCTCACTTAGGCTCTCATGAGCCCCCCCCCCTCCCCCGCCAGCAGCCGCGGGGGATCCTGGGTTGGAGGGCGGGGCCAGGAGCAAATGCTGTAGGACTGGACAGCCATCAGGGCGGCGCTCTTGTGCTCTTGAGCTGCTCACTAGAGCATCCATGCCCTGCACCCTAAAGAGAACAATTAAATGGGCCTTATGGTTGGCCATGCTTCACTCCTAAACTGGGGTCCTGAGCCCAACCCACTGCCAGGACCTTTGCTCCAGCCTTAGGAACAGGCTCTCAGTTAGACGCTCATTTAAAAAGGAGATGCTGCAAGCTTGAGTCAAGATGGTGGTAGTGCGGGTGAGCAGTGAGATGCAGCGATGTGCATTTCACGTGACTACCCAGTCCTGCACAGCGATACAGCTAAGCCCAAGATAAGAACGCGCCACATGGAATTCACTGGCCTGGTTGTGTGAAGTTGTGGATCTAAACACATTTCTTCTGTGTTAGAGACTTGGTGCCAGTGTCTCTTGACTGACCTTTATGACAGCAGTTTATGGGATGCTTCCATTAGCCCCCTTAGTAGTCATCCGTTACCCGTCTCTGTGTCTAATATTGACTTTCTGGTAAAACCTCTTGCCACTAGCTTCCCCCGATCCCAAAACTACGAATAACATCAGATAGCACCTGAGACCTACCAGCAGAGGATTCCCAGTTTTACTCTAACCCGCCTACCCATTGCTTCCAAAGTGTGCTTGAGACATGTATATTTATTTATTTTTTTACTGTACAACTTCATCAAATTGTTATCATGTCAGACAGCAGAATTTAAGGTGACCCGAATCTGTGTTCCCAAGCTATAGTCACTCATTGGCTTCAGAATAAACTCTTCTCCGCTTCGAGATGAGAGCTGTGTTCTTACAGCATTTTCTCAGATTACATTAGAAATCATTAGAGCAAGGTCCTTGAATTGAAAACGGTTCTCAACGAACCATACATTCAGCAAGCAAGGCTGATTCTTGACACTTCTTGTTACTCCTCCTCCCATCGTTATGGATGTTAGCACACACTGCCACAGACACAGATGGGGAGTGTAGAAGTCCAGCAAGCATGAAGACTAAGTCCTAGGAAAAAGCATCCTTGGCTGGTCACACGCCCAAGGACGCCTTCAATCGCTTTAGGTCCCGCCTACAACCCATGAACCGGAAATGCACCCGGCTTCCAGAGAAGAGGCCGAAGTTCCCGTACTGAGCATGTGCGGAAGT
The DNA here is from genome assembly GCF_903995435.1 of Acomys russatus. Taxonomy (NCBI): domain Eukaryota; kingdom Metazoa; phylum Chordata; class Mammalia; order Rodentia; family Muridae; genus Acomys; species Acomys russatus. The sequence continues at coordinate 42,140,306 of NC_067137.1, read as the reverse complement.
CGGGCCTCACGGGCTGGCACGCGCAGACGCACCAGCGCGCGGGACCTTGGATCTTGGGTCGATTTCCGGTTTCCCGTCATCTCTTTGGACCCTTTTCACCCGTGGGTGATCCGGCCTCGGGGGCGGGTGGCAGGTGAGGAGCGGGTCGCAGTGAGGAAGGTCGCTTGGACCCCCGACCTTCCCACGGAGGGCGGCGTCCGCGCGTTATTACCTCTCTCCGCTACGCGGAACTGGGACCTGGCAATATTGGCAGCCACAGCAAGGGTTGGCTCTTTTGGCCATAGCCAATTCTGTACCCCCTCCAGTTTTGGACAAGGTACACACCCTCCAGGCCTCAGGTTCTCATGTCCAAAATGCGGGTTCGTATGCATGCATAGTAGGTGCCCGTGTTACATCACCAGTGCTCGTGGTTGTTTTTGTTTTGGCTCAACTTTTGCTCCCGCCACCCTCTGTGTCATATCCCCACAATTAAACAGCAGGAAGGCAAAGTCGGTGTGAGGAGATAGTTAGGGATGGGGGCGCCTTAAGAGACAAACTTAACCTCAGTACCGAAGAGTGAGTAGGGTTGGGTGAGCAAAGTGTTCATTCCTGTAAGTTCAGTGAGATTTGGACAGAAAAGTTGTAAGTTTGAGGTCAGCCTGGGCTAACTAGGGAGACTTCCCCCATCTCAAAAAGAAGGAAAAAAAAAAATAGAGTCTAAAAAGTAAAACAAGGGCTGACAGGATGGTTCAGTGTCTGCCACCAATCCTGATGACCTGAGTTGGATCTGCAGGACTAATTCCAGATGATTGTCTTCTGATCACAGATACACAAATGAATGAATACAGTAAGACGTTGGTGCTGAGCCTGTATCCCAGCATTTGGGAGGTAGAGGCATGAGGTTCAGGAGTTCAAGGCCATCGTCTTCTGCTACATAGCACATTTAAGGCCAGCTTAAGTTACCTAAGACATTAATTTATAAAAACAAATTCTCACACATATTAAAAAGCTAAGTAAAAAGCAAAAAAAAAAAAAAAAAAAAAAGTATCAGCCAGCCGGTGTGTAGTGAAATTGAGGTGTGCGTACACTGCTGCAGGGAATGGAAAGGGATTCTGCTGCCATGAAAAAAAAACTGCAGTTCCTTGTGAAAATAAAAATGTGATTACTCTCAGGCAGTGGAGTCACATGCCTTTAATCTCAGGACTTGGGGGTGGGGAGACAGAGGCAGGCAGATCTCTGAGTTTGAGGCCAGTCTGGTCACCATAGTGAGTTTCAGGTTAGGCATTGCTACACAGAGAAACCCTGACTCAACAAACAAACAAAGAAAATATGATTACTATATGATCTAGCATGCTCATCTCTGGGCATTGGAATAGGAATTTGCTGTGCCGGAGAATTGAAATTAAAGCCTCAGAGATGCATTCACACATCCTGTTCACAAAAGCACTGTGCCCAATGGCTAGAGGCTAGAAGGGATACAGGTGTTCTTTTAACAGGTAAATGGATGCACAAACTGCCACGCGCCTGCAATACAGTGTTATTGTTCACCTGTCAAAGGGGAGGAAAGCCCACACATGCTGCTGCGTGGATGTTCTGCACAGTGTGGACTGTGTGCTTCCGGGTCAAATGACTGAGCATTTAGGAAGCAAGGAGAGCGGATAGCACATAGCAGACAGAAGCATCAAGTACACAGTGAAACCTCATCCAGTCAGGGCTCAAACATCCAACAGAGAAGACTGCAGTAGCCTGATAGAGAGCAAAGGACACCATGAAATTGGTGCTCACAATGCCCTGCAGTCTGCTGGGGGAGCAGCGGCCATGCTTGTGTTCTGAGTCAAGGGTCCTGGGCAGAGCAGAGCAGCCTCTTCGTGGATGAGCTTCACAGTGCCTGTTGCCAGTGGTTACCTTCTAGTTCTCAAGAGCTTGTTTTCACCCTCAAGATGTGTTGCTGTGTTTAGCCTTTGCCCAGACAAGTGCCATCAGAGGACCCTGGGAGACAGGCATGGCTGGGCCTCAGATGTGGGCCGGGGCGGATGCCAGCTTCACAGTAAGGGCAGACAGGATTTGTTTACTGATACACTAGATACTGCAGTGGCTGAAGGACATCATGGTGAATGTTTTATGATTCCACCTACATGTCCCTAGAGAATTAAAAAAAAAAAAATGAGAAGTAGGATGGTGTTTGTCCGTGTGTGAGTACACAGGGAGTTACTAAATGGATATAGAATTTTTGTTTTGCGAGACGACCAAAATTCTGGCTGTTGATTTGTCAGCAAGGAGAAGGTGCTAAACGTTGCTGAACTGTACACTTAAAAATGGTAGCTAGTAAGTTTTATGCATGTTTTATCATAATTAAAAATGCATAAATAAACTTGAAAAGGAGATGTTTCTAATTATGTACCATTTGGGTGTGGCGTGATTAAACATTTGTTTCATTGAGCAGCAAGAGTAGCCCAGCCTATATCTCAGAACTGCGGAGATTGTGAGTTCAAGTCCACCCAGATTCTGTGCGATCCTCTCTCAGAAAAGAAAAGCCAGTTAGTTATTTACCAATACTTGAAATATGACGATGACATGATTTGTGACTGTCTCCATTTTTCGACAGCATGGAAAAAGCTAAAGATGATGATCAGAGCCCAAATGAGACCTGCCCTCCATCCCAGGCAGAACCCAAGAATATCCCTGAACCGGTGTCTCAGGAGCAGGAGCGCCAGCTGCTGTATCATGAGGAGACCATTGATCTTGGTGGAGACGAGTTTGGATCTGAAGAGAGCGAGCCCATGTCGGCAGACTCTCCCAACTTCGTAGATAAGCTTAACGAGCACATGATGGAGAGCGTGCTCATCTCCGACTCCCCTAACAACAGCGAGGGCGATGCGGGCGACCTTGGCTGTCTGCAGGACGTCGTGGAGACCCCCAGAGGTACCACTGATCATGGACTGCCCAGCGCCGCCACAGACAAAGAAGCAGTGGACACTCTGAGTAATGGCAGTGAGACTGACGGAGATGATACACCCAGAGACGTTTCAGACATGACGCCTGATAGCAGAGCATCTGTGAAAGAGGACTCAACACAGGAGGATGTGACGGGCGCGCCTGCCCTGGAAAATGCTGGCACGGAGGACACGGGGCCCAGTGATAGCCAAGCACCCCAAGAAGAGCAGATGTCAGAAGTGTCCTCCAGTCAGTCCTCCTCCAAAGACGAGCCCTTGCCTGTCTGCACCATCTTCAGCCAGGCCACCTCCACTCCCTCCCAGCCACACTTGTTTCTGCAGGATGGCTTCGAGTCCCAGATGGTGAAATCTCCAAGTTTCAGTAGCACCAGTGAAACATCAGCCAAGACCCCTCCTCCGATGGTCCAGCCCAGTCCCAGCCTGAGTACGTTTTTTGGAGATACAGTGAGCTCTAATTCCTTGGCCTCTGACTTCTTTGATTCCTTCACAACGTCTACTTTCATTTCGGTCAGTAATCCCAACGCAGGTTCCCCGGTTCCAGAAAAGCTGTCTTCCCTCCCTGCCCATGCAGGAGAAAAGTCACCAGATTCCACCAGTCCATCCTACTCTACAAGGATGGATAGATCGGAGTCAGGTGTTTCTCCAGCCCCTTTGGATGTCTCTGAGTCTCCAAAGCCATTCTCACAGATCCAGGCTGTGTTTGCTGGGAGTGATGACCCTTTCGCCACAGCCCTGAGCATGAGTGAGCTGGACCGGAGGAATGACGCATGGCTTCCCAGCCAGGAGACCAAAGATGTCCTGATGTCAGTAGCGACCCAGCAGTATGGCACCGTGTTCATAGACAAAGAGAACCTCACCATGCCCGGCCTCAAGTTTGACAACATTCAGGTAGGGCGCGGAATGTTTCTGTGTCCATATCTCAACCCATGTAGACTCTTTCTAGAATTGTGTATAACAAGAGCCCTGTATTAACTCTGGCTTTTCTAGGTACTAGGCTTGACAGCTGCTATAACTGCAGCCTCCTAAGCAGACCATGCTGAGTGTACTTCTCAGGTGTATCGGTCCTACCTGTTTCCCACATCCTGCAGCAGCAAGCTGATCTGGCCTTCAGTGCCTTCCAGTCTCTGTTGTTTGCTCTGCTCCCTTCCTCACACCCATGCAATGCAGGGGACGGCAGGGCAGGAGGCCTTAGCCTAGCGGTTCCCAAGAGGGTACCTTTAGAGCCTTATTGAAATGGTTCACTCTAGTTGCCAAAAGTGATGGGTGGTTGGCAAGATGCTAAGTGTCCGCAGGGGCTCTGGAGTGCTACACAACAAGAGATCATCTCCAGATGAAGGTCATTCTTAAGAAACATGACTGGGGGGCTGGAGAGATGGCTCAGTGGTTAAGAGCACTGCCTGCTCTTCCAAAGGACCTGAGTTCAATTCCCAGCACCCACGTGGCAACTCACAACTGTCTGTAACTCCAAGATCTGACACTCTCACACCAATGAACATAAATTTTAAAAATTAAATAAAAGACTTTCAAAAAAGAAACATGACTGAACAGGATTCCCTTCAGTGTGATCAAATCTGGAAGCTCTGCGGTCGGTCCTTCTCAGCCTGGCTTTAGTTACTCAGGCCCTTCCTGAAGCCACCATGGAGTTGCAGGGAATTCAGCCAGGCTGTGGAGCACCCACAACATGTAGGGCCTCTTCCCAGAGTCAACGATGATGCTGTTTTCTTTTCGCCTCCTCTGAGTTACTACATCTTTCTTGCCTCTTGCTGTATGGGAAGTGGGTCTGAACTAACACCTATGACTTGGAGCAGAGCCTGTGTGCCAGGTGTTTGCCTGCTCGGTTTCTCTTCAGTTCCACATTGTGCTGAAAAGCCTTTGTGTTCCTGGGGTAGAAAGGAAAAATGATTGCATTTTACTTTGAATAGAAATGCTGTGGAATATTTTTGCTGCTGGCTTGAGATTGGTTTGACAAAGAATTGTCTTTCTGTTGGCTTTCCATACAAACCAGGTTTTTAAGATCATCGGTGCAAAACACAGCTCTTACTTCAAAGGGAATAAAAGATACTTTATTCAGAGCCAAATATGAGTGGCCATGGCCTGGGAACATGGACTTAAGTTACCTTGAATAACATGTTCCAACATGGAAGCACTGATATATGAACCTTTATAGTCATAGAATGAAAGAAAGTCATAAATCAAGTCACTTACAGATAGATATGTGGGGACATCAAGCAGGCTGTTGTAGCACAGTAGGAAGGAGGGAGCATTTTGCCACGGGTCTCCGGTGCTATCTGATGATAGGCTTAGTTTTCATGTTGTTAGAACCTGCTGGTCTGCTAAGAATATATTCTAATGCAGGACTCTGTACACCTTTAATCCCAGCACTTGGGAAGCACAGGCAGGTGGATTTCTGCATTCAAGGCCAACCTGCTCTACAGAACGGGTTCCAAGAATAGGCAGGGCTACACAGAGAAACCCTGTCTCAAAAGCAGTAGCCATCATATGCCCCCTAAATGCATTCTAGAGCTGGAAAGATGGCTCAGTGGTTAAGAGCACTGGCTATTCTTTGAGAGGACCTGGCTTTGAGTCCCAGAACCCACATTGTGGCTTACAACTGTCGGTTTCAGGGGATCTAACAACCTTTTCTGGCCTCCTCAGGCACACATGTGGTGCACAGACATTTATGCAAGCAAAACACTCATAGATGTAAAAGAAAATAAATTTTTGGAAAAAAATTAAATAAAAAAAGATGCATTCTAGGGCTGCAGAGATGGCTCAGTGGTTAATAGTGCTTGTTGCTCACCCAGAGGACTATAGCGTTTGGTTGCCAGCACAGACAATGAGCTGCCTGTAACTCCAGCTCCAAAAGAGCCAACACCCAAACAGTCAGATGGACATATACACAACCCCCTCAAAAGTCTTTATGAAAGAAAAGAGTGTATTTCAATAGTGTCACCTGAGAGTCAGTAGATTAGGTCAGACCCAGAGCAGGACAGTGGATGAATGAATGCGCTGAAGCGTCTAGATGCCTTTGGCTGTGGGTCTGTAACTTTCCAGGCTTCTGCAATCAAGGAGTTGTAATCAGTCAGCAGTCTTTCAGAGCCTTCAGTGTACACGTGGCTTTCTTCTGTGGATAAGATGCCAATCAGGTGTTCTGCCTCTGACACTGGTGTGGGTAGAGTGTCCTTTGTTCTAAATCAACTCCATAAATACTTACATTGAGGTTTGTTTTCCAAGTAGCTTATCCTAGTATCTAAGTAAAGTTCTCCTTTTTATGGGATAAATTTTTATTACTTATCTATTCAGCAACTTCAGTGGCAATGAAATTAAGTTAGAGAACCCTTAGAGTTACGCTTGCAAAGCGGTATTCAGCTGTAGTAGCACCCTGCAACTAATGCACGTTTTCATCCAAGTGCTCTGCTGGGTGGTGTCTTAGTTAAGGTCACTGTTGCTGTGACGAAACACCATGACCAAAAGCAACTTGGGGAGAAAAGGGTTTATTTCACTCACAGTTCCATTTAACAGTTCATCCTCAAAAGTAGTGAGGGCAGGAACTCAAGCAGGGCAGGAACCTGGAGGCAGGAGCTGTGCAGAGACCATGGAGGGGTGCTGCTTACTGACTTGCTCCCCATGGCTTGCTCAGCCTGCTTTCTTATAGAACCCAGGACTAACAGCGTATGGACATAGTACCACCACACTGGGCTGGGCACTCCAATATCAATCACTTATTAGGAAAATGCCCTACCATTTTGCCTGCAGCCCCATCTTATGGAAGCATTTTCTTAATTGAGGCTCCCTCCCTATCTGCTGACTCTAACCTGCGTCAAGTTAATACAAAACTAGCCAGCAGAGATAGCATTTCTTCCTTTTCATCATGTGTAGCAAGCATACGATATCATAACTTTTCACTGTAACATTTCCATAAGCAGATGGCATGTCCTTTGCTCATATTCACCTCCCATCACATTCCTTTGTTCTCTCTGTCACTAGCCAGCTTCTTTCCTCCAAAGTCTATTCTGCTTGCCGTGTCACGTGTGTGTGTGTGTGTGTGTGTTTTAATCTAGACTTCACATATGAAATAGAGCATAAGATAGTTGTCTTTCTCTTTTCCCTTCTACTGTACTCTCTTGCTCCCCACCGTGGGTCCTTCCCTCCCCCAATAGAGTCCCCTTTCTACTTTCATATCTTGTATTTTTTTAATGTGGAGTCCTCATGGGACAGGAACTATGCAATATTTGTCTTCCAGGTTCTGCTTTATCTCATTTAATACAGTTTCCACTCAGATATGTTTCCCTACAAATAACATGACTTCACTCACCATATGGCTGCATAAAATTCCATTGTGTGTCTAGACTGTCTTGTCTTTATCCAATCATCTGTGCATGGCATCGAGGCTGGTTCTGCATTTTGGCTATTATAGGTCTGGTGCTGCAGTACACGTGGATAGTCGGGTATCCCTGTGGTGTGCTGCAGTACGCATGGATGGTCGGGTATCCCTGTGGTGTGCTGCAGTACACGTGGATGCTCGGGTATCCCTGTGGTGTGCTGCAGTATGCATGGATGCTCGGGTATCCCTGTGGTGTGCTGCAGTACGCATGGATGGTCGGGTATCCCTGTGGTGTGCTGCAGTACGCATGGATGCTCGGGTATCCCTGTGGTGTGCTGCAGTACACGTGGATGGTCAGGTATCCCTGTGGTGTGCTGCAGTACACGTGGATGCTCGGGTATCCCTGTGGTGTGCTGCAGTATGCATGGATGCTCGGGTATCCCTGTGGTGTGCTGCAGTACACGTGAATGCTCGGGTATCCCTGTGGTGTGCTGCAGTATGCATGGATGGTCGGGTATCCCTGTGGTGTGCTGCAGTACACGTGGATAGTCGGGTATCCCTGTGGTGTGCTGCAGTACACGTGGATGGTCGGGTATCCCTGTGGTGTGCTGCAGTACGCATGGATGGTCGGGTATCCCTGTGGTGTGCTGCAGTACACGTGGATGGTCGGGTATCCCTGTGGTGTGCTGCAGTACGCATGGATGGTCGGGTATCCCTGTGGTGTGCTGCAGTACACGTGGATGGTCGGGTATCCCTGTGGTGTGCTGCAGTACGCATGGATGCTCGGGTATCCCTGTGGTGTGCTGCAGTATGCATGGATGGTCGGGTATCCCTGTGGTGTGCTGCAGTACACGTGGATAGTCGGGTATCCCTGTGGTGTGCTGCAGTACACGTGGATGGTCGGGTATCCCTGTGGTGTGCTGCAGTACGCATGGATGGTCGGGTATCCCTGTGGTGTGCTGCAGTATGCATGGATGCTCGGGTATCCCTGTGGTGTGCTGCAGTACACGTGGATGGTCGGGTATCCCTGTGGTGTGCTGCAGTACGCATGGATGGTCGGGTATCCCTGTGGTGTGCTGCAGTATGCATGGATGCTCGGGTATCCCTGTGGTGTGCTGCAGTACACGTGGATAGTCGGGTATCCCTGTGGTGTGCTGCAGTACACGTGGATGGTCGGGTATCCCTGTGGTGTGCTGCAGTACGCATGGATGGTCGGGTATCCCTGTGGTGTGCTGCAGTACACGTGGATAGTCGGGTATCCCTGTGGTGTGCTGCAGTACACGTGGATGGTCGGGTATCCCTGTGGTGTGCTGCAGTATGCATGGATGCTCGGGTATCCCTGTGGTGTGCTGCAGTACACGTGGATGCTCTGGTATCCCTGTGGTGTGCTGCAGTACACGTGGATGCTCTGGTATCCCTGTGGTGTGCTGCAGTACACGTGGATGGTCGGGTATCCCTGTGGTGTGCTGCAGTATGCATGGATGGTCGGGTATCCCTGTGGTGTGCTGCAGTACACGTGGATAGTCGGGTATCCCTGTGGTGTGCTGCAGTACACGTGGATGGTCGGGTATCCCTGTGGTGTGCTGCAGTATACATGGATGGTCGGGTATCCCTGTGGTGTGCTGCAGTACACGTGGATGCTCTGGTATCCCTGTGGTGTGCTGCAGTACACGTGGATGCTCGGGTATCCCTGTGGTGTGCTGCAGTACACGTGGATGCTCTGGTATCCCTGTGGTGTGCTGCAGTACACGTGGATGCTCTGGTATCCCTGTGGTGTGCTGCAGTACGCATGGATGCTCGGGTATCCCTGTGGTGTGTTGCAGTACGCATGGATGCTCGGGTATCCCTGTGGTGTGCTGCAGTACACGTGGATAGTCGGGTATCCCTGTGGTGTGCTGCAGAACACATGGATGGTCGGGTATCCCTGTAGTGTGCTGCAGAACACATGGATGGTCAGGTACCTCTCTACTGTGCTGACTTCATGTGTTTAAGTTCCTTTGAGGGTAAACCTGGAATGGCATAGCTAGATTGGGTGGTAGTTTAGTTTGGTTTGCTTTGCTTTGTTTGTTTGCTTTTGAGAGAGATTTTGCTACATAGCACAGGTTGCCCATGAACTTACTGTGCTACATATTCACCCTGTCCCAGCCTCCTGAGTGTTGGCTCACAGGCCTCAGCCACCACACCCATCTCATAATAGTTCTGTTTTCACAGACCCTCAGTGTGCATTTCTTATAACGTCTGCACCAGCTGACATTCTCAGGGCTCTTGCCTTGGTTCCAGATGCAGTGTGTTACATTGTGCTGAGTATATCTACCATATAGAAACAGAGCATGTGCCACATACAGCTGACTGTTAACCAGTCTTTACGAAGAAAAGATTCCTGTCATTTTGACAACATGGAACAACATGAAGGATAAAATAATAAATTACTCAAGCAATAAAAAGATGGATACTTGTAGAAGCAAAAACAAAACAACAAAAAACAAAACCCTGAACTTATGTCAGTACAGTAGAAGTTTGTGGAAACTGGCCTGGAGAGATAGCTCAGTGATTAAAAACACTGACTACTCTTCTAGAGGTTCTGAGTTCAATTCGCAACAACTACATCGTGGCTCACAACCATCTATAATATGATCCTATGCCCTCTTCTGGTATGCAGGTGTAGATGCAGATAGATCACTCATATACATAAAACAAATAAATAAATCTTAAAAAAAAAAAAAAAGAAAGAAAGAAAGAAAAGAAAAAAGAAATCAGGAAGCAGAAGCAGGTGGATTGCTTTGAGTTTGAGGCCAGCCTGGTCTACGAAGCAAGTCCAGGGCAGCCAAGGCTACACAGAGAAACCCTGTCCTGAAAAACCAAAAAGAAAAAAAAAAGAAGAAGAAAAGTTGTTTGTGGGAACCAAGTTTGAGGTGAGCTGGGTGAATGAAATCTAAAATGGAGTATGATGACCCAGTTTGAAAACTCTATAACACAGAATTGATGGCAGCAGGCACGCGCACACACACACACAGAAACACACTCAGGCGCACATCCAGACGCACACAGACAGACACCCACACACGCACTGTAGCTATGGTAGCTATGGGCAGTGATAGCGTTTAATTAATTTGTGTTATTCAGTGCACCCTACTCAAATATTAAAGCCGCATCAGCATGTTGGACACCCTGCATACAAGTCAAGTAAATATCTTTTTTGAGGGGAGGGGGGTTTCAAGACATGGTTTCTCTGTGTAGCCTTAGCTGCCCTGGACTCCCTTTGTAGACCAGGCGGGCCTCGAACTCACAGTGATCCACCTGCCTCTGCTTCCCGAGTGCTGGGATTAAAGGGGTGCGCCACCACCGCCTGGCTAAGTAAACATCTTTTTTAAGAAGGATGAAGCCCAGGCATAGTGGTGCACACCTATATCCCTGTATTTGAGAAGTGGAGGCAGAACAGAAGTTCAGGGTCAACCTAAATACCAACTCCAAGGTCAAACTAGGTGTGTGGCTGGGTTTATGTCAATTTGACAGGAGCTATAGTCATCTGAAAGGAGGGAACCCTAATTGAGAAAAGGCTTCCATGAGTTCTGGCTATAGAACATTTTCTTTTTTTTTTTTTTTTTTTTTTTTTAAGTATTTTTTTTAATATTTTATTTACATTTTAATTTGTGTGCGTTGGTGTGAGGGTGTCAGATCTTAGAGTTACAGACAGTTGTGAGCTGCCATGTGGGTGCTGGGGATTGAACCCGGGTCCTTTGGAAGAGCAGGCAGTACTCTTAACCACTGAGCCATATCTCCAGCCCATAGAACATTTTCTTAATAGTAATTGATGGGCTGGTGGTCCTGAGTTCTATAAGAAAGCAGGCTAAGCAAGCCAAGAAGAGCAGGCCAGTAAGCAGCTCCTCTCCTGACCTCTCCATCGGCTGCTGCCCCCAGGTTCCTGCCCTGTTAGAGTTCCTCACCATCAGGGTGAGGGAAGGCTGGGCACCTGAGCATTCCTTTGACATTCCTTTGAAGCAGTCATGAGCTCCTGCAGAACCAAGTGTGTGTGCCCTGTGGCCCTTGGCCCAGGTCTCAGCCACTTGACCACACCAGCCTGCAGATCAGGGTTAGTTAGGCAAAGGGAAGGTATTGTATCCCTAGAAGGTAAAAATGGAGATTTATGGATAATTAACTCTTCTGCCATGACTTCCCTTGGCACAAAAGGTCTCAGGTTCTTGCATCTGTAGTCACTGCTGTTGCTGAACTAGTGCACCTGTAGGTGTGTCCAGCAAGTAAGTACGTTCCAGATCTATCCTGTGTCAACCTGTTAGAACCTGTAGGTGAGGTTCAGACCAAGTGAAACTAATCATGCAGCCAACACCGTGTCATACACACTCACGCTCCTACCAGTAACTTAGCAAAATAGCAATGTTACAGGTGAGGTGTGTTGAGTGCAACTAATTCTAGCACCAGGGAGGCTGAAGCAGAGAACAAACTGGGAGTTCAAGGCCAGCCTGACATAGCAAGACATTTGTGCATAGCCCTGTGTGTGGATATGCCATGTTTTCCTTAGCTTGTTATGGAGAATGTGTGCTTAATTCTAATAAGTAGCTGAACTGGCTTCCAGAATGGGCATGTCAGGTTACGTCCTCTTCAGCATTCCATTGTATGGTTGTTCTAGTAAATCTGAGGACTTGTTGTTGTTGTTGTTTTACTTTATAGTCTTGGTGGCTTTTGATATAAAAAGATTTGCTATATATGCTACTTATTTGTTGGGAGAAGGCACATAGAGACATCAATGGACATTTGCGGAAGGCACTTCTCTGCTTCCATCCTGTGGGCCCTGGAGTCCAAACCCAGATCATCAGGCTTGGCACCATCTTCACCCACTGAGCCATCCTGCCACCCTCAGATACCAAGTTGTGAAGTTGTCTGTTTAAATGTTATCTTTGTCTTTAAGCTTTGGAGATCTGTCTTACTGTTACTGCCTGATTTTAAGAGCTCTTTAACTGTGCTGGTGGAAGTTGAGTAAAATCTGTAGCAAATATTCCCCTATTCTGAGCCTCACTATTACATATTCTCAGATGTCTTTTGAAAGCTAAAACCCTAAATTTAAAAACTTGCTATTTTATTATGTATTTATTTGCCTATTTATTGGGGGGAGGGGGATACAGTTTCTCTGTGTAACACCCATGGCTGTCCTGGATGCTCTTTGTAGACCAGACTGATCTTGAAACTCAAATCCACCTGCCTCTGCCTCCCAAGTGCTAGGATTAAAGACATGCACCACCACTGCCTGGCCAAAAGCCTTAATTCTTTTATTGTGGACCTATTAGTTTGTTTATATTCTCCCAGCTGTCATTAGCTTGAAAACTATTACATCTTTGTTTCTAAAGGCTCAGGGACACCTTGCTATTGTCGCTGGGGAGTCATTAGCAGTTTTCACCTTTTTTTTTTTTTTTTAAGATTTATTTATTTTATGTATATGAGTGCTCTATCTGCATGTACACCTGCAGGCCAGAAGAGGGTGTCAGATCCCAGTATAGATGTTTGTGAGCCACCATGTAGTTGCTGGGAATTGAACTCAGGACCTCTGAAGAGCAGACAGTGCTCTTAACCTCTGAGCCATCTCTCTAGCCCAGCAGTTTTCACCTTTGCTCTTTAGTAGCTCGTGTGTGCTTCCTCCTAGGATACTGTTAAGATTTAACCAATCTGGGGTTGTGAAATGGTTCAGTGGTTAAGAGCACACGATACTCTTCTGAGGACTCAGGTTCAATTCTCAGCACCCACATGGCAGCTCGCAGTCTTCCATAGCTCCGGTTACATGGGATCTGACACCTCTGACCTCTTCAGGTATCAGGCATGCACATGCATACATGCAGGCAAAAGCTCATGCATATAAAATAAATAAATCTAAAAGGAAGAAAATTTAAGGATTTAATCAGTCCTGGGCCTGGGTTGGTAAGATGGTTCAGCAATTAAGATGGCTTGCTGCTTTTTCATAGGACCCAAGTTCAGTTCCCAGCACCTTGCCCTCCAAGACCTATTCACACCCCTCAGGAGGATGGCTTGGCATACTCATAGCTTTTCCTCCATGGTCCCCATCCTTTCCTGGGCTAGAGTAGACCTCAGGTTGCAGTTGGATCCCAGCCCATTGCAGCAGCACAGCTTCCTGTCCTTGCTTTGGTGGCTATGAAAGGTGTACCATACACAATTCCACTGTCTCACTTGTGTCTTCACCTTCAGTTTAGGAACACAGCAGACACAAGGCTTGTCTTAAGATGTGTGGGGACAGCTTTTAGCTGTCTTAAATGTGACATTGATTAGTCAGACACATCTTTCTACCCAAAGAGCCTCCTGTCATAACTAATCTCTTTTTAATTTTTACATTATTTATTAGTGCGTGCATGCATGCGTGTTCTTTCCACAGGGCATATGTTGAGGTCAAAGATGACTTCATAGAGTTGGTTCTCTCTGCCACCTCGAGGGAAGCTCTGCTACCTGCTAAGCCATCTTTAGGTTCCAGTAACTAAACTTTAAGGAAAATAATTTCAAGGATAAAATATATTTACGGTGTGATCTAAGTGAATAATGTCACTGGGATGGAGGAGATGTCTCTGTCTGTCCTACCTGGCATTTGGATTTGACTTTGCTTTTGCCCCACTCTCTGCCCCCACAGCTCCAGGAATTCTCTGCATTTGGCACAAGTAGCATTTTTGTAGTTCAAGAGATCATGCATTCTAGTCACCTCTTTTACTTTTCTTTTTTTTTTTTTTTTTTTTTTTTTTTTTTTTTTTTTTTTTTTTTTTTTTTTTTTTTTTTGGCCCTTTAAATGTTGCTTGTAGATCACAGCTACTCTGGTGGCTGTGATAGTTGCAGTATTTTACCTTATTCTCCAAAAGCAGAAATTGCAAAGTTGCTGCTACTTTGCTGCAGTGTAATAAGATGCATGGCCTGGCCTCTTTAAGCACCAGGCTCATCCACCACACAGGGCCAGAAACAGCACAGAGCCCATATTACTCTCCTGCTGAGGTCGGCAGCCTCCCTCTCTAGACAGCATCAGCCGGACAGGAGGCATCATCTCCAGCAAGCAGGTTTGGATTCTCCCTGAGCCTCTGCAGGATAGAGGTCTGCACTGTCAACTTCTTGCTGTAAGCGTGGTGAATATTTGTCCCCATTTGTCACTGACATGGTACAATAGTCACCTCCTTCATGTAGCCTTGGAGAATAAGGAACTTGTGAACAAACACTCATCATTTGGCACATCCCAAGCTTCATGTCAGTTAGATTTTTCTTGTCGTTCTAAGTCCTTAGGACATTTCCCTCCTCCCCCTGGGCCACTGTAACTTCCCTTCTAAGTAAGTAAAGTTCTTGAAGTGACACTTAGTGACTTCCACCCTGTTTCGAGATGGGCAAAACAAAAAAACTCGAGTTGAGACATGAAAATTGCTCCCATGCATAGACAGTTTTAAAGTGTGTCCTCCAACTCCAGCAAGCCCAGACCTCTAGCTACAGGACTGAGACAAGAGTCCTGCTCCCACTGTGCTTGGCTAGTGATCTTATCATTAAGAAGGGGCCCCCAAGCTGGTGGTGCACACCTTTAGTCCTAGCACTCGGGAAGCAGAGGCAGGTGGATCGCTGTGAGTTCGAGGCCAGCCTGGTCTACAAAGGGAGTCCAGGACAACAGCCAAGGCTACACAGAGAAACTCTGTCTCGAAAAACCAAACCAAAACAAAACAAAACAAAAACAAAAACAGAAGGGGCCACCAGCATGCTGATGGAGGTAACTTCACACACACACACACACACACACACACACACACACACACACACACACATACACACATATACAAACAGACACACACACATACACACACACAGCATTGCAGTAAGCCTGAGGAACTCGTGCAATGTGGACACAGCCCTGTTGAGTCTTCCACATGGTGTTTCTCTGAGTGACCACAAGCCCCTGACCCCAGTGTGTCACCTGACAGGGCTCTCCCTGACCCCACTGCTGAAATTCCGTGTCCTGGACAGGTTGTGGTCTCTGCTGAAAGCCTGATGGTGATATACTACTTTCTTCTCAAAATACAGAAGAGCTGTAAAACTAGGACTCTTGAGAAGTTATAGCTTAGCTTCTGTCTGATGGCAGTTTTCTTGTGCAGAGCCAGTAAACATTTCATTGTCTCCACCTCTTTCCCACGTCCTTTCTAGGGAGATGCAGTAAAAGACTTGATGCTTCGCTTCCTGGGTGAGAAGGCTGCAGCCAAGAGACAAGTCTTAAATGCCAGCTCTGTGGAACAGTCCTTTGTGGGGCTGAAGCAGCTCATTGTAAGTAACCACACACTGATTTCTTCCGAGTGTCTTTGCTGAGGCCTGGCTTCCTTCACGCTCCCTCCCTGGAAGCTAATGGCTCTGAAAACAGCACCAGAAACTGTTGCATAGAAGGTGCTGTTGTGCTGCTTGTCAGTCCTGGGCAGCAAAGAGCGCTCCATTAACATACTGACCATTTGAAGTTCATCTGGCTACTGCGAATGATCAAAGGCCTGCAGGCAGCAAGACTCGCATTAGCTAGAACAAATACAGATAGCTTGCTTTGTTTTGCTTTCTTGTTCATTTTCATTTCACAGTGTCACTGCGGCCTCATTTTCACAGGCTGGAGTGGTCCTCCTTACCCTCTGTGACAACAGGCATGCACTACCTTGCCTTGATGGTCATTTCAAAAGGGCTCTGTTTAACCTGGGTTTATTTGGTCTGGTGAATCCCTAAACACATTCACGTTTCACTCTGGTTTATGAACGGGGTCTCTCTAATCTGCCTGGCCTGCTCCGTCAGCATTAGAGGCTGACTGCTTTCCAGTGATTTCTGAATTGTGGGAGAGCTCCTGCAGTGTTGGTTGCTCTTCAGGATCATCATGGGGAAAGTCTGGAAGTTTCTCATGCATGTATTTCTCCTGTGGGAATCCGCAGGCAGCCTGCTGATGAAGGAATACTCTCAAATGGTAGCGTCTCAGGCTGTCCCTCCTTCCCCCACCTCACCCAGTGATCCCTGGCGGTGCTCTCCCCCGTGGTGTCCTTGTCCAAGAGAGCACAGTCAGTGGCATGCCTTGTGGAAGGCCCAGCCTGTGCCCTGACTGTCCAGGCACTCTCCTGATTGTGTGAACAGACAAAAGGATTATTTTTGCTTTTAAACATAGAGTGAGAGCGGACTTCCTGCTTTATGCCACTCATTTTTCAGGAGTTCTATGTCTTGGGTTTTGATTTATTTTGTTTGTTTTTGTTTTTTCCCCATCGTAACTAGTTTTTTATTTGATGTTCATCTATTTCAAGCAAGTTTTGGGGCCTAAAAATAGAAAATTTGAGATGCTCACAGGTTTATTAAGGATTAACTGCAGATCATCTAAATGAAGTAAAGGGAGCAGGTGAGTGGCTCAGGGGATAAAGCCCAGGGACTGGAGTTTAGCATAAGGGAAGGACAGAATGGACTCCTAATTGTCCTCTGACTTCCACACGCATGCGCACGCGCACACACACACACAAAAGGGGGGGGGGGGGGGTCCGGGATTGAAAATGAAATGTTTTTAAGTCAGGTGAAGGGTAGCACATGAGCCGGAAACAGAAGAGCTTTCTGACTTTGTGTTGGAGCCACCCATGCTTGAGTGCAGCTCAGCAGGCTGGGCGTACACCTTTCATGTTGCGGAAAGCCCTTAGCTGCAGGAGCAGTTTACAACAGGACAGCGAGAGTAAGATGATCCTCAGTCTCTTATTGATGTCAGTCCCACATTTAATGCAGATGGGAAAGGCAAGTAAATTCACTTGCCCTCACCTGTCAGAGGTTACAGAAGTTTGAGAGGTGCCCTAAGTCACAGCCAGCGGGTAGTAGATGTCTTAACAGAGCACTGTAGCTTTGCTCCTTTGTTGACAGGTTCTCTTGAATTCAGATGCCCAAGCTACATGAAAGATTTTTAATAAAAATATTATTATTATTTATAATTTGTTAGTTTATATGTGTGTGTGTGTTCTGCCTACATGCATGTCTGTGCACCATGCGTGTCCACAGTCCCTCCAGACACCACATCCAGTACTCTGGATTTTCAGGAGTTACAGATGGTTGTGAGCCACTGTGTGGGTGCTGAGATTTAAACCCAAGTGCTCTGAAAGAGCAGCCAGCGATCTTAACTCCTGAATCATCTCTCCTGGCTCCTGTATATAACTTTGATATCTGTCTTCCATGGTTCAGAAGAAGTCTGGCTGCCTCTGTAACTGAACCATAACCAGCGATGAAGACACTGTCCCTTGATTTCTGCCCCATGCTTCCGCTGATGCAGCTGCTTTCATCCCACTGCCTACTTAGCTGCACATATTTTACCTGTGTCCTACAAGAGCCAAAGGGAAAATAACTAACATTGTCTCCTGCCACCCAAAGGCTTGCTTCTTATTTTTCAGTATCTGCCTTTGGTGTCTGTTCTTTGGGCCAGGAGTGTTTTTTGATCTTGCGCACCCCACCCCCACACAGCCAATGTTTTGGTAATGCGCTGAGCCTTTCTGTGCACTCTGTCCTGTCAGAGCCCAGACTTCAGTATCAGTGGGCAGATCTATTGCTTTGCGTCCTGCAGAACCACATCATGAGAACTCAGACCCTGGAGTACGCACTGTGACAGTGGGCGACAGCTATCTCATCAACAGCATCTGCACACAGAAAGTATATAGAGGACTATAGAGAACAGCTCTGGACAGGGAGCTGAAACAGTAGAGTCAAAGTGCTGGTTTGGAGAAATGGAGGGAGAGAGGCTGGTGAGATGACTCAGTAGGTAAAGGCTCACTGCTTGATAACATGGGTTTGATCTTTACATGATGTCCACACAGAATCCCAGGAATCAGACTCTGGACACCAGACTCAGAGGTACAGATCTAACTTTATTGTGCAGTGTATAAGCCTTTAAAAGGTTGAAGAGTCAATCGGACAACCCCCTGCTAGCCTCAAGCACCAATAGCAGTCAGTCAGGTTGGTGTAGCTATGAGGAAATGTGCGGGTGTGGGGGGCCTGGGAGTCACCTCAGAATACTTCCATAAAGAAGGGAGAAGCAGTCACCGCCCTTGCCTCAGATCCATTTTGAGACTTTGCTAGTATGTTACGGATGAACACTATGCAGTGGACCAAAACCGTACAAGAAGTCTCAGGAGCCGCTGATGCTTCACTCGCCGTTCTCTGTGGGCCTCCAAAAGGCTTGTCTAGACACTCCCCACAGTGATGGAAGGAGACAACCAATTTTTCTATGTTGTCTCTTATGTCCGGATATACACATGACATTCACACCCACCCATATATATACATGCATAATAAATAAATGAAAAGTATGTTTTGAAAAAAGAATGGAGGATAAACCAGGCATGGTAGCAGGCACACACACTTCAGTACAAAGGAGGTTACTAGTTCGAGATGAGGCTGGCCTATGTAGCAAGACTTTGTCTCAAGATGGAGGGAGGGAGAGAGAGGGGGAATATTTTAGTTATTCTTCTATTGCTGTGATAAAACTCCTTATAAAAGGAGGCTTTGTGTGAGGTTTGCTGATCCTGAAGGGTAAACTTGATGGTGGAATGGAGGTAGTAGGTGGCAGACAGCTGGAACAGCAGACAAGAACTCATATCTTGAGCTGCAAGAAGGAAACAGAGTACACTGAGAATGCCATGGGCTTTGAAACATGAAAGCCCAGCCCCAGTGACGTTCCTCTTTAAATAAGGCCACACCTACTAATCCTTTCTAAGCAGTTCCACCGAGGACCAAGCATTCAAACATCTGGGGGCTATCCTCATTCAGACCACCACACATTGGTGTGATGCTCACACAGTACAGATGGATCACATGCCCATGCTGCCTCCAGGACCCAAGCATCACCAGAGGGGCCTCAGAGGAGATAGACAAGGAAGGCTGCAGGACAGCCTAGGGCAGAGCACTTCCTCCATGTCCGTTCTTTGTGTGAAAGTCCCACTTTTGTTATTTTTTGTTTGGTTGGTTGGTTGGTTTTGGTTTTTCAAGACAGGGTCTCTCTGTGTGGCCTTGGCTATCCTGGACTTGCTTTGTAGACTAGGCTGGCCTCGAACTCATAGCGATCCTCATGCCTCTGCCTCCTGAGTGCTGAGATTAAAGGCATGCGCCACCACGCCTGGGACTTTTGTTACCTTTTATGGGGATAAAAAGAGAAGTGTATGAACTTTTCTTTAAAAAAAAAAAGAAAAGAAAGAAAAGCTGAAGCAGATGTGCTAGACATGTGATGCCAGCGCTAGCGAGGTAGAGGCAGGAAGATGGTGAGCTCAGGGCTGCCTAGGCAACAGGAGTGGTTCTGGATTTGAGAGGGTTGTTTTTGTTTTTTACAACCAACTTCTTCCCAATCCACAAAATAAGGGAGGGGATCTCTAACACAAAGGACAAAGTCACCCCTACCTTTGTGCCTTTTTCAGCATGGACTGTAGTTTGAAATTATGAGCCCAAATAAACCTTTTCCCAAAAAACTGAAAGGGTGGCAGTCTAATCCCACCCAGAAGTCCTCACTTTGCAGATTAGAAAACGGGATCCTAAGGCAATGTCCCGCGCAGCCCCCAAAGACCACAGTTCTGATGGACTTGCATCATTTCTTGTCACATGACATGGTATTTCTGAGCCACTGACTGTGTGCACTGGGTTTATGCTTTACAGAGTATTCAGTAGAACTGGGCTGTGTCCAGAAATGAGGTACACTTGTGTCCATCTGTCTGTCTGTGTGTATATCAATGTGTCTGTGTTTCTGTGTATGTATCTGTGTTTGTGTGTGTCTGAGTGCCTTTCTGTGTGTATCTGTGTGACTGTGTCTGAGAAACTTGAAACAAACTTTTGTTTCTTCAGTTTCTGTGTTTATTCAGCAAATCAGTCTTTTGGCTCTGAAAAATGACAGCCAAAGTCTCTGGGCCTCGCTCATTCTCTGACGTCCTGCTTTCATAGTCCCTTGCACAGTGTACTCATATTTAGAGATTTGGTACTAATTTTAGACACTTCACACCCCAGACTCACTGACCTGAGGGCTCTCATCAGCATCTTCAGCACTGACGCACAACCCGGCTTTCCTGACACTGGTAGGGAAGGTTGGCTTCTGTCTCCTCCCCATCGTCACTTGCACTTTCACAGACCGCTGCAGATTCAATGCCGAATAGCAATTCCCTGAATCCAGTCACCATCAGGAGTCCCTTGGGCCTTTTGTGCCCATAGTAGAGTCCTAGCTGTTCCCCTTGAGGAGTCTGAGGGACCCCTCCAGAATCTGAAAGACCAAACCCTCCACACCACTCCCTCTCCACACTGATTGTTCTACAACAGTTGTGTGGTCACCAGAAACGCACACAAGTCTTCACTCAATGCCCTGGAAGAGTATAGGACCCCAGCAGAGACCTCGTCCTATGACAGAAGCATGGCAGGCATTTACCAGATGAAGCCTGGGTCTACCAGCTATAGTGTGCCCCCTAAATTGCCATTCCTCTCAGCATTTTTCACTGCACTACCGATGTGTTCTCAGACAGGTCAGTGACTCACATGCCATGGTGTATTATATACATAACCATTAGGGTTTAATTTTCAGTAAACGTCAATCCCATTGATTCGCTTACTGAAATGATTCTGCCGTTATTCCTGTGATTAAAAGCTTTATGTAGCTCAGTGTGTTGACATGTGCCTGGAATTCCAACAGCCTGAGGCTGAGGTGGGAGGATTATGTGTTTGAGACCAGTCTGGGGCACATAACAACACTTTAAGAAAATAAGACTTTGTCAGAGAAAAAAGCAAGATGCTTTTTTTTTTTTTTTTTTTTTAAAGCAGAGACAGCTGTGTTAAGTGTCTGCTTTTCTTTCATTGCTGGTAAATTGTAGGTGACCTTCCCTGCAGCCCATGTAAGCTAGTAAGTGAGAGAGCTTTCCATGGTAAGGGGTGGCCATTCCCCTTCCTCAGTTTGGAGATATGTGTGTGTGTGTGTGCGCACGCACACACACACACACACACCACACCCTGACTTTACAACAGGCAGGCAGGCTTCACTTGAAGCATGACTTCATTTCCCAGGACATCTCTAAAGTCACACATGAGCCCTGTGTGATTGTAATCTGCATGCTTTGTGTGTTTCTGCCATCTGTGGTTACTCCTCATGGTAATACGAGCTTTTATTTTTCTCCAACACTGAAAATACTCCAGGCCATTGGAGATTTTCCTTCAGGGTCCCAACCATGGAGCATCTTCAAGACAGGTGTGTTTATAGAAGGACCATGGTGTTTAATTGTGTCCTAACTTATTCCTGCCATCTTTAAGGACAGGAAAGAGTTTCTGAATATATTTTCCTAAGTCATGTCAGTGTTCTAAGACTGTAATTTACAGATAAGTGAATGTCACTGCCTGGAGAGAAGGACACTTTAATCACCTCTGTGATGTTATGTGCAGAATGAATGATGTCCTCTGAGTGCATGCGGATGAGCCATCCACTTACATTAATTACTTGAATACTTCTCACTGGACGATTTGTCTCAGCTTTGAAATCCGAGAATGCCTGTGTTCAGTTTTCAAAGAGTCTTGTTTTATTTCCTAGTTTTTAAAAAGTAATATTTATTTAAATTTAGAAATTTTTCTCCCATCAAACTAACTAGAGTGCTACATTCTATCCAGTAGAGGTGACATTTCCCAAAGGTTTCTTAGAGCCTGGAGTATTATGTGGCATGTTTCAAATTCTATTTTTTTAATGTATTTTTTACTGAACATTCCCAACATCTAACATGAAAATAAAAGGAAAACAAGAAGGTAGAAAATGCTGAGAATAGGAAAAAAGAAAAAAAAAAAGAACCTGAGAAATTAATTATCATTTCAAACAACAGGAGGTAGGTGAGTGATTATAAGAAGTAGTGCTAGGGTTACCAAGAAGAGACTTGATACCCTATGAGCATATACAGGGGGAGGAAATCCCCCTCAGGAACAGTCATAGGAGAGGGGAATAAGGGGAATATTGGAGGGAGGGAAGAATGGGAGGATACAAGGGATGGGATAACCATTGAGATGTAACAAGAATAAATTAATAAAAAAAATAAAATTAAAAAAAAAAAAAGAAGAAGTAGTGCTAGGGCTAGGAGTGTAGCTCAGTGATGGTGTGATTGCCCAGTGTGTTCAGGCTCAGTGATGGTGTGATTGCCCAGTGTGCTCAGGTTCAGTGATGGTGTGATTGCCCTGTGTGTTCAGGTTCAGTGATGGTATGATTGCCCAGTGGGTTCGGGTTCAGTTCCAACACCAACAGCACCCAAAAAAACCTAAATATTGAAGGAAAACAACAAAAAGACAACTGCTTTGAATAAATCTGGAACAATGAATATGTGGAACTGACAAAAGACATGGATTAAAGATATAAATAGAATATATTTATATATAATATAAAAAGAATGTCTTAAATGAAGAAGGAAAAGAAATAGGCTGGTAGGAAAGAAGGTAAGACATGGAGAGAGGTTTCTGGAATCAGGTGGCCAGGAAATATGGGAAGTGCTCAACTCCACCAGGGACCACAGAAACATAAACAGAACAGGAACATCCCAACCCAGCAGCTTGGCAGAGGTTGGCAGCAGAGCCAGTGGCTGGAACAGAAGTCCATAAAACTGCCTTATAGACCAGATTGACAGCAGCTAGTGACATGGATTGTCTCAGTTTTCTATTGCTATGACAAAACACCATGACCAAAGCAACTTGAGGAAGAAACAGTTTATTTGGCTTAAATATCCTGGGTTATAGTGCATTGAGGGAAGCCAAGACAGGAACTCAAGCGGGGGCCTAGAGGCAGGAGATGATGCAGAAGCCATGGAGGAGTGCTGCTTACTGACTTACTCCCCATGGCTTGCTCAGCCTGATTTCTTATAGAACCCAAGACCAGAGGTGGCACCACACACAATGGCCTGGACCCTCTCACATCAACCATCAATCAAGAAATGTACTACAGGTTGCCCACAGACCAATTATAGTGGGTGCGTTTTCTCAATCAAGATTCCGTCTTTCTAAATGGCTATATCAAATCATTTAGAAAATGGGGCTGGAGAGATGGCTCAGCGGTTAAGAGCACTGACTGCTCTTCGAGAGGTCCTAAGTTCAATTCCCAGCAACCACATGGTGGCTCACAACCATCTATGATGTGATCTGCTGCCCTCTTCTGGCCTGCAGGTGTACATGCAGGCAGAGCATTGTATACATAATAAATAAATAAATCTTAAAAAAAAAAAAAAAAGAAAAAGAAAGGAAGAAAAAGAAAAGAAAAATGGCTGGATCTAATCATCAAGTTGACATAAAATCAGGCAGCATATGGATGTTCTGTAACCTTTGACCCCATAGTTAGGTTTTAGAAAACTTCCTGGAAGGCCAGATGTGGTGCCTCACACCTCCAATCCCAGCAGGGGGTTGGGAGATGGAAGCAGAAGGATCCAGAGTTCTAGACCAGTCTAAGGCACATCAGATCCTGTCTTAGAGACCCAGAGCACACGCCAGAAGCTCCCAGGGAAAGGATAGGGTTGTAGTTTAGTGATAGCATGTGCTGAATATGCACAGGCCCGGAGTAGGGAGGCCTGAGGGATTATGACTGACAACAAAGACAGGATTTCACAAGAGGCAAGGCAAGAAGAAAAGAACACCTAGAACCCCAGCCCTCCAGGAGGAAGCCAGAGGTTAGCTTCCAGGTCTGGACTACACAGCAGGCATGTCTCAGAACAACAAGAAACCATAGCAAGCAATAAAAATCTCCTGTGTGCAGGTATAGAAAGATACAGCAGAGTGAGGCACAGTGGTACATGCTGGTAATCCTAGCACTCAGGGAGGCAGAAGCAGGGAGATCTCTGGGACTTCAAGGCCAGCATGGTGTACAAAGCAAGTCCAGGACAGCCAAAGCTACACAGAAGAAACCCTATCTCAAACCCCCACCTCCCAAAAAAGAAAGAAAAGAAAGAAAGATACGCCAAAAATATCTTTTACAACCAAGCATGATGCTGAACATCTTTAATCCCGGTACCAGGAGGCAGAGGCAGAAGCAGGCACAGGTCTCTGAGTACACTACCAGCCTGGTCTACAAATCAAGTTCTAGGCCAGCCAAGGCTGCATAGTGAAACACTATCTCAGGAAAGGAAAAAGAGTGTGCACTATATAAGAATATAAGAATGGGGCCCCGGTTCAAATCCCCAACACCCACATATAGGCAAGGCATTGTTGCATATTCCTGTAATTGTAGCACTAGGGAAGAAACAGATGGGCCCCAGGAACTCGCTGGCCAGCCAGCATAATGGAAAAGGAAAGCTGCTAGTACAGCAAGAGGTGATGTTTCAAGAGAGTAACGCAGAGAGAATAACATAGAGGAAGACATGCAGACTTTCTCCTCTGGCTTCTGCATACATGCACAAAAGCACGTGCACATATTTGTAAGAACAACAAAGAAAATCATGTTATGTGCAGTCAATTAAACACTTTGGAGCAATTGAAATAAATGAGCCACAGCGACATTCATCAATACGGATAAATTTGAAAAGCAATATTGAACAATAAAAGCGAATTATACAAGCTTGCCTAGAGGGTGCCAGTTTATATTCATATGGGAAAACTGATGGATGACACCTTAGCCACAACGCAGAAGCCACAACTTCCAGGCAAACTGGAAGTTTTTCTGTTGGTAATCTACCCAACTCACTTAACACTTGCCCTGCGCGTTCTCCCAGCACCTGTTACAAGCTGTCCCCATATTAGCAGGTCTGAGAGATCTTGTCCCTTGCTACTTTTTGGCTCTTCCGCACCCTTGTGTTATCCCTCTCTCACTCTTCAGGAACCCATGACAGAGCATTGACTCCTCTGTCCCGGCTGGCTCCCAAAGGATGTAATGGCAGATTAGTGAGGAGAGATGGCTGTAGTCATGGTTGACTCCCTTGGTGACAAGTTATTCCTGACCTGAAAATGTCTGAAGCACAAAGTAAACTTAAGCCAAATGAGTTCTGTATTCGCTCCTCGGGAAATAAAGACCTGGAGCAGCATTGCGCTGAAGCAGAGAGGCACATCTACTAGTGTGCAGTGTGTGGTTTCCTCTTTCATCCCTTGGTGACTTGCTGGTTAAATAGCAGTCTGGGGCCGGGGGGGCGGGGGTGCTACCACACCTTCCTGTTTCCCACTTGCCTGGTTGACCCACACTAGATGAGCCAAATCTTAAGTAACGATTAGTCCTGAGCTACCATGAGCCCTCTCTGCTTGCATGTTCCAAATCTGAGCCTGGCCCATGACCCTCTCCCACAAGCTCTTCGTCCCCAAAATGCCTTTACAGCCCCTGAGTCTCCTGAGAAGTGAAGGCTGCTGCTCTGGGCTGCTGTGTGTCATGGTGAGGAGGAAGCAGGGCCCAGAGTTTGGCAGTCAGGTTAATGTAAGCCTCTTCAGATTTGAATGCATGCCTATAAACTAGTTATGTCAGTTACAGAAATCTACAGCCAGGCATCTGTGGGAATGTTGCTTTGGGAGGGGCAGTAACACCATAATACTTCTGCCTTCTGCTCATCCAGGGAAGAAGCCACTTCCAGAAAATTTACACCTACGTAAAAGATAAATAATTAAGATGATGGGTTTTGCTTTATTTTATTAGCAGATCTGGTTTGAGATATAGAAGACAACTCAGTATATGGAATCATGGGGGCTCCATGGGGTTTTTAAGACATTTCACTATTTTTAATCACTTATGGAGCATTTCATATCTGCAAATTCCTTACAAATAATTTTATTACACATTTAAATGTTTTGTTTGTGGTGGATATCCATACAGAGTGGTTATAAAGTGAGTTAGAAGCCTTTACTGCATAAGAATTGTTTTAAAATATGTGAACAGATTTTTCTCATGCACATATTTTTGCCCACACAAAAATTCTAATTGCCTTTCTAATGTGTTAAATAGATAACAACATACAATGTGGCATCATAAAACTTAAAATCATGAGATTCAGGATCTACTACAGTCATCCCTTGGTATCCATGGAAATGGTTTTCAGGAACCCCATGGGGACCAAAACCTGTGGGTGTTGAGATATCTCAACTACCATGGCATAGTGTCTGTATGTTTCTTACACAGCCCCAGTGTAGTTGTCCCCACGGCATTCCTTCTAACACCGATGTCCTCAAGTGTGGGTTCTGCAGCTGTTGGGCTACATCACGGGGGACATCTGCCATGAAAACAGCGCACACGTGTTTTCTTTTCTTTTCTTTGTTTTTTTTTTTTTTTTTTTTTTGAAGGTGTATTTATTTTATGTATGAGTGTTCTATCTGTGTATACACCTGCATTCCAGAAGAGGGCATCAGATCCCAGTATAGATGGTTGTGAGCCACCATGTGGGTGCTGGGAATTGAACTCAGGACCTCTAGAAGAGCAGACAGTGCTCTTAACCACTGAGTCATCTCTCCAGCCCCCCACACATGGTTTTCTAACACTATTTGTCGGTTAGATTTGGGTCTGCATATTGTGCAGGTACAGGAGGCCGCTGGCTCTAAATCCTTAAACTTTTCAACACACTCCCATGCCTGACCTCTGCTTGCTGCTTGTCTGACCCCACCATGGCCACCTTCGGCAGCTGGAAGGAGTGTGGGAACTGCGGAAGAGTCAAGCAAGGCTGTGTGGCCACAGGAAGCAAGCAGGAGTGGCTTCCTCATTAGCTACAGCTCCAGTGTGCTCTGGTGCTGAAACACCTATCGAAATGGCACCACTGAGTCGGGGTGGAGCCATCACTTCAGTGGGAAGGCGGGAAATGGACATCCCCGTCCCTAGAGGGCCAGAAAGTGGGAGCTCTCCCTGAGGGGAGGAGCTTTTCATTCATAATGCTCCTGAGATGGGGTGTTTGCGATAGTGTGTGTGTAGATACATACAAGGCCTCCTCCATGTTTATATATACACATTGTATGTGTGTCTATGAAGATGTATTCATAAAAATACTATACTCAAAGTTCACATGATACCTCTCCACAGTTTTTGTACAAGGAGCATTTTCCTTATATTAGAGTTCCTTTTTTAGTAGCCATATTTACTAACCCAAGGATGGCTCTAGCTTAGCTAAAACTTGAAGTAGTTCCATGTAAAATGTTGGTGTTAAGAAAATCAAGCAGGGCTGGAGAGATGGAGAGATGGCTCAGAGGTTAAGGGCACTGACTGCTCCTCCAAAGGTCCTGAGTTCAATTTCCAGCAACCACATAGTGGCTCACAACCATCTATAATGTAATCTGATGCCCTCTTCTGGCCTGCAGGTGTACATGCAGGCAGAGCACTATATACATAATTATAAATAAATAAATCTTTAAAAAAAAAAGAAAAAAGAAAGAAAGAAAATCGAGCATTAATGAAAGAACCTATTTGGAGGCTGCCCATTGACCTAAGCCAGTTCCCCCATCCTGGGTGATGGGGGAGCTTTCACTGGAGTGCAGATGCCTTTGCTCATGCACCTCCACCACCTTCAGTTTTCCTGTTACTCTGTTCTCCTTCCCCTCCACTCCTGGTGCTCAACCCATGTGAACCAGTCCATGTTTCCATCAACAACTAGTTTGTTCAGAATTTTCTCCCAGAGTATATGGCAAAGGCTGTGGTGGCCTGTTTGAATGATGGCACAATGATTTGTCCCTCATCTGCATTTTCCATGGAGCTGGTCCTACTCCTGTTTGCATCCTGTGACCACCACAGTCTTGTTTGGTTCTATAGCAATTACTACGTTGCTTCCAGCCTCTAAAAGGTGGGCATGGTGGGGTAAGGCAAGCAGCTGAGCAGGTCAAGCATAGAAGTGTGCTTATGCATATCCAACAAATTCTTCAATTATCTGGAATTAAATTGGATCAAATTTCACATTGCAGAGTCATGTCCCTTCCCACCTCCCTTTCTCTGCCTGGTATCTCCTGGCCTAATCCACAGGTCAGAATCTAAAATTCTTCCCACCCATGTCCCCAATATATCACCACTGACGTGGTTCTCCACCCCTCCTCATCGTCATATGGCACAAGGCCTCTTCCCTCAGATTGCTCAAGTTTTCTGCGAAAGGGCTGGTTCCATTTTTAATTGTGAACTTCTCACCTCTGGCATGCTACAACTGTTTCGGGAATCACTATAAATTGGTAGTAAGAAAAAAGAAATGGAAAACGTGCACATACAAGTTTCTTTTTGTTGTCATTGCATTAGGCCAGTAAGAAGCCTGTCATCTCATAGGGCAGTGTCTTACTCTCTGTGCCAGTTGTGTCAGGTCTGCCTTCATGCCACTGCCCTCCTGAAATATCAGCTGGCATTTGCTATCCACGGCCATAGTGTGGATACACAAGGCTTCCTGGCTATGTATATCTGTGGCAGCTACACATCTCTATCGTAGCTGAGCACAGTCCATGGTTTCACTGTGGCAACACCCAGGGAAGGCTGGGAGAGCCTCTCCACACGCTCCCAGTCAACTGCACCCAGATCAGTGCCAGCATTGGCTGTAAAGCATGACTACCTCACATCTGAGCCCTCACAAATCCACCCATGTTTGAAGAAACCTCACACTTTCAGCCAAGCACGCTTGAAGTTTATGGATGCTGCTGAGCATGGCCTCACCTGCCTCCCACTCGACCCTTTCTTCTCACTCAAGTAGCTCGCCCCTGCCTCATCCTCACCTTTGCAGCCTACCCTCATGAGCCTTTGTGCCCCTCATCCCCAAACACTTCATCCCCTTACCACTCTCCAAGGCTTTACACAGTCTTCCTCTGGAGTCCCTGCCAGAGGAAGGATGTTCTTAACTGTTTATAAGGCAGGTCTTTTCCTGAGGGAAGTCTACCCAACTCTGTTTTCACCAAGTGCCACTAGCAGGCAGGGCCAGCATGCCTGAGCAAGAATACAGGAAGGAAGCAGCAGTGCACTGGGTTGGCCTGAGGTCTGCCCCAACCCAGATCACAGCTGCCTCCCCCTCTCCACCTGACAGATCTTTCCCCTCTCTTACTCTCTCACATTTGTAATTCAAAGCCAGTATACATAGGCACTTGATGCATGGTGTGGGCATTGCTGAGTTAAACTAGAGAGAGCACTTGGGTAAACTATTGTAACTAAAGATATTGCCGAGCTATGAAGCAGAGCATGGGTGCCACAGAGAAACTATGGTGCTGTGATTTAAACAGCACAGAGGAACATGGCACCAGGTTCATCCTAGCAGTCGACTTCTGGTTCTCAGAGTTAGGAGCCATGCCCTGCTCTGAGGAAACCTGTAGGCTCCCCTTGTTGTGAACAGTAAGTGCCCAGTGTCTGGAATGCCTGGCTGAACAGTGTCCTCTTCACCAGAAAGAGGCAAATTTCAGGTCTTCCTGTCAAACAGAAGGTACCAGAAGGTGAGTCCTTGGACTGTGCCTCATCGATGAAAGAATACATGAGAGGTGGCTATGGAGACTTCCCCTGGGGAGACAGACACATTAGCCCTCCGATAAACCCGTGCATTTATTGTTTTCCTTTTCCAGCACAGGTGGTTACTTACAGTACATAGCTCCAGACCAACCCTCAACACACGTGCATGGCCAGTGGCTCTCCAACAAGATGTTGAGTGTGGGTGAGGTGACCACATAGAGCTGGGTGGCCAGACTGAATCTCAGATGTGATGAGGAGGAAGGAGGAGGGAAGGAACAGGCCACCCAGGGATTAAGCGGGAAAAGGGAGGGAGTCTTTAGCAGAGCAAGCACCATGAATAATATCTGTGTAACACCAGAGGAAGAAGAGTCAGGACAGCAGGGTTCAGGCTGAGCCAAAGTGGAACCTGAAAAGGCCTTCTAGGCCTAATCTGTAGGGCTATAGGAAGCCCCTGAGGAGTTCAAAGCATGGGAGGGATGTGGCCTGCTTTAAAAGGTGGATCAGAGTCTGCCACACATGGTCTCTATGCTAATTACTGCCCCCCAAGATCTAGTTACTGCCCAGACAAGCACATTCTCGTGTATTCCTGTCCGTGTTGTGTAAACCTTGCTCTACCTATTTAAATCATAAATATAAATTTAGTTTATTAATAAAAATGCTGAAGCTTGAGATTTGGCAGAGGAGAGAGAGGCGGAGTTTGTGGTTAACAGGTCTGGAGTCAAGGCAGAGAGAGAGAGGAGACAGGTACAGGAGGAGGAAGGAAGGAAGAAGAGGTCTGGATGGGTTAGCATGAAGAGAAGCCCATGGCTGGATTGGCGTGGGTGGAGGGAAGGAGCCCAGGTAGGAATGATTGAAGCAGGTGGCCTCGGATGGCAGCTGGGAAGTGATAAGATAGTTAAGAGGGTTAATATCTGCCCAGTCCCCGGTAAGATGGGGCTGTTCTGAAATACAACAGCAGTCTGTGTCTTTATTGGTTATGATAGTGGATTAGATAATACTGCTGAAATAATTATGGGTTTTAATAATAAACATTTTTTTTCAAACAACACACCTGGTCATTCCATCCATCCCTGAAAGGCATGTAATACCTGTCTTCCCTATGAGATCCTAGCAGTAACGAGGTCCTTCACCACTTTGTCCATAGCAGGTATTGGCAGCCTGTTTGTGGACTGACTAATGTGGCCTCATCTACAGTGTGGTTAGCACCAGTTATGTTGAGAAACTGTTTGAGCATCTTTTAATTCCTGCAAAGGTTAAAACACTGATGTTGTCCTGAAGTTCTGCCTAGTGAGCCCTTTGTCACTGTATAGAGAAGAAACAAAAATAAGAGCCCAATCAAATGAGTCGTTTGTCCTTGTTACCAGCCTTTCCACGCTTCAAGTTGTGACTGGAAGTAGCATGAGGGAAATGTGCCGCATTCTGGTGGGCAGTCCTGCCACGCGCTGTCTCTACCTAGCTCATTGACTATTTGTATTGAGAAAGTAGAACCGTGCTGACCATACAAGATGCCATATTTTATAGTCTGTGCTGCTCCAACAGACACAAAAATATGTATCTAACACTTTTAGCAGAAATTTGAACTGATTATACATTGATAGAAATCATAGTCTAGAGCTGTCTGCTCAAGATGAAGTCAGTGTTATTAGGGGGTGGGGGAGCGTCCGGTTAGACCTCCCCATGTTATAGGCATCATTCAACAACTTCCTCTGCTTCTCTTCCCCCTCTCCTTCTTTTCTGCTTCTGTTTGTTTGTTTGTTTGTTTTTTGAGACAAGGTTTCTCTGTGTAGCCTTGTCTATGCTCGACTCGCTTTGTAGACAAGGCTGGCCTCAAACTCACAGAGATCCACTTGCCTCTGCCTCTCTGAGTACTGGGATTACAGGTATGCAATACCACATCTGGCTTGGCATCATTCACTTTTAATGTTGTGATGTGAATGTCCTAATTGGCCCTTCCTTCTTGTACCTTTTACTTCCAAGTCACACTGGCCATGTTGACAAGTGACATTGGCCTCTGCATCAGCTAGCCAGCTGCTTTTGCCCTGGCGGCTAAGATCTGGGTGGCACTGCTCCCACAAAGCAAGAAAGTCTGTGTGTGTGTCTGTGTGTATCTGTGTCTGTGTGTATCTGTGTCTGTGTGTATCTGTGCATGTGTCTGTGTGTGTCTGACACCAGCTGCTCCTATTCTTACAGAGCTGCAGAAACTGGAGGGCAGCAGTCGACCTGTGTGGACGCCTGCTCACAGCCCACGGACAAGGCTATGGCAAGAGTGGGCTGCCCACCAGCCACACCACAGACTCCTTGCAGGTCAGAGCTCCTATTGTGTTGTTACCTGGTCTGTCATCTCTTGGGGATAGACAGGGGACCATGGCCTTTCATGTAAGGTAAACAGAATAGGGATTTCTACATCCTGAACTTGGTTTCCACTGTCCTTTCTTCCCAAATTATCTGTTTGCTTAATGTCTCCCAGGAGACTTGAGGATCTCAGTCTCCAGCAATGTAGATCTCACCTATTCAATGAGGCGTGTGAAAAGAGAGGTGTGCATGGAAGGAAACCCCTCCAAAGAGGAGCAGCCATGGAAGTCCTTCAGGACTCACTCCCTCCCTATGGAGCTTTTAACTTCGTCTAATGTCTCCAGGACTCCCGGAATGACCAAGTCCTCCACACTCCCCGCCACTGAGAAGAGCTTCCAGAGGACCATCTGCAGAGCAGCCTGTGGCAGGCTCCTTGCTCTCGGGTGCCTTCCCACCAAGAGCCTGTGCACTTGGAGAATGGGGGCACTAGTAGCTCAGCCTCACTGCCCTCGTGCCTCCCACCTCCACATCTAGAGTCACACACTTGTGGGAATGGTGCCCTAGCACCCTCTCATGCTTGTCCTCTTGTTTGAAAAGTCGTAGCCACTGATCTCAGATAAAGTCCTCTCACAGTGCTGGCCGTGCAGCATCCTCGCACACCATGCTCAGTGGACTCTCCCCATCCGGGGCTCAGCATATTTCGGAAGGCAAGTGGGAGGGGGTTCAGTGTGAAGCCTGTTGCTCACTGGTCCTGGCAGCAGCTCCTGAAGGCCTCATTTTCCTTCTCTTGGATGTTTTGTTTTGACATAACAACAAAAATGTTTGATGTATATATCCATTGTGAGATGAGCAGATCATTCTAATGTAAACATTATTTCATATTTAGTATATGATATGTAGTTATTGAATCACCTTGCTAATCAGTGTGTCTCCTGAACCCACCTGCCTAACAGTGTCACATCCTTCAGCAAACACCTCCCCAGCCTTATCTGTACCCCAATAGATCTGCTTGCACAAGTGAGATCCTGCAGTGTTTGCCTCTCTGTGCCTGCATACCTCACTTAGCATAATGTCCTCCATGTTGTCTCATGACAGGATTTTCTGTTCTTAGTGTCACAGGTGTTCCGCCAAAGCCCATACGCTGTGTTTTCCTTTCCCATTAGTAAGCACCTCCCTGCCCTATCGGCAAA
Organism: Acomys russatus; assembly: GCF_903995435.1. Taxonomy (NCBI): domain Eukaryota; kingdom Metazoa; phylum Chordata; class Mammalia; order Rodentia; family Muridae; genus Acomys; species Acomys russatus. Next base: position 42,107,219 of record NC_067137.1, on the reverse strand, counting down.
GGGAAATCTGCCCTCAGTTAGAATGCCTTCTGTTTCTACAGTGCCTTCCACATAATACCTCAGGCGCTCACACTCAACACCTACCCAGAGTCAAAACCCTTCCATTCTGAAGGGCCATCCTGTCACAGCCTGTGTACCCCATGCCTCCCTGCGCTTCCCTACTACCCACGCCTTTCCCTGCAGTGAGAGGGTCTGTTTTCTCTTCATAAGCCAATGTGCGGCTTAGATACACACCTTGTATTACTGAATTAGGTTCAGTTAAAAAAATTGTTGCTACTGGGGAGCTCAGCAGTGTGTCTGTAAACATGGAACTGTGTGAACATATGAGGACAGTGGTAACCTTAGCCCTGAGCCCTGGCTTTCTCATATTAGAGGTCAGGCTCCACCCAAGGTCACTAAGAGAAGGAGTCAGGCTGGCATAGGATGACCTTTGTCCAATCCTGCATTTCAGCTCTGGTTTGTGAGGCTGGCATTGCTGGTGAAGTTGGGCCTTTTCCAGAATGCTGAGATGGAATTTGAACCCTTTGGAAATCTGGATCAACCAGACCTGTATTATGAATACTACCCACACGTGTACCCAGGACGCAGGGGTAAGGCAGTGCTGCTTCTCGTCAGTGTACCTGTGTGTTCTGCTTTGCTTTGTTGGGGTTTATACAAACTTCAATACCCTGGGTTTTCCTTACCTACCCAAATCTGAAAATCAAATCAGTAGCCTAGCACAAAGCCTAACGCTACAAACGCTGTGCATATGCTGACCTGGAAGTACTTGTTGGTGCTTTCTGGGTCTCTTAGAAGCCAGCAGGCCAGCACCTGCTAGAACCTGTTGCTCAGTGTTCTCCAAGTGAACACTGCCATTGTGAATTGGTCTAACACAAGTGCACATGTTCCTGAAACTCCTATGTTGACAGCTGCTGTTCTTAATTTATTTTAAAATTTGGTTATAACAACTGAGGGCATCACAGTCTCCACCATGGTTTGGAAACACTGGGCCATAGCATGGACTGTGCTAGGACATGGGCGAAAATAAGGCTGGATAAAAGGAGAGCCAGCTGTCTGAAGCCTTTTGTCCCAGTGTGGTGGTTGGGTGAGAGAGCTTAGTCCTCAGTTGGGGGAGCTGATTGGGAAGAGTTAGGAGGTGTGGCCTCGCTGGAGAAGGTGTGGAGAAGATGGTTAGAGTTCATGATGGTAGAGTGAGAGCCAAGGCAGGCAACTGGAGTAGCCATGGACAGCTCACATCTGGATCCACAGCCCCAAGGCAAGAGAGTCTTTGAAACCTCAAAATCCATCCCCAGTGACACCAGGCTGTGCATCCTACTCCTTCCCAAACAGTTCCACCAACTCAGGACCAAGCATTCAAACATATGAGATTATGGGGTCATTTTTTTTCAAGCCATCACACTATCACACCATGCTTCCCTCGCTACTGTGTTAAAATCCTCAAAAAAAAAAAAACAACTTAAGGAAGGGCCGGTTGTTCTGATTCAACATATTAGAAGGGACACAGTCAATCCTGGAGGGAAGTACGGTGGTAGGAGTGTGAGGCAGCCGGTCCAGCTCAGCAGCAGTCTGCATGCAAAGAGAGATGGACTGGTGCTCCTCTCAGTCTCAGAATTCATTCCTGGACCCTGCCCATGGGATAGTGCCACATCCTCCCACGTCAGTTAAGGATTTCTGGCTTAGATGTGTGTCTCCGTGCTCTACAGGCTGCACATCTGCATTCTCTTCAGCCTGCACGTCTCTGTGCTCTTCGGGCTGTACACTGCATGCTCTCAGGCTGCACATCTGCATGTTCTTCAGGCTGTACACCTGCATCTTCTCAGGCTGCACATCTGCATGCTCTACAGGCTGCCTACTTCTGCCACACTTGCCTTGGCTTCAGGGTAGCAGCTAGATTTGATTGGATTTTGTCTGTGACCAACAAAGAATAGATCATGAACCACAGGGGCTCATCTCTCACTGACACCAAGCTACCAAGCCTGAAAGCACATAGCTGCATAAAGGTTCTGGGCTCTTCCTGGTGGCATTCCTGTGAAATGCAGGTGCAAGTTTTCTATTTCATATAATGGCTTCGGAGCACTTGACAGATATTGGAGGGCAGTCTAAAAGGCAGGTGTTTCCTGTGGAAATAATTAAAAGCTCAGCTCCCGAGGACTTCTGGCTACCACTGTCCTGCTCCTCGGCATCAACAGGTCTCCTGCTCAGGAACACGTAGGCCTCTGCACCACAAGGAGCAAGCTTCCTTGAAGGATAGGTGCATCATGTTTAAGTCCACGTGTAGAATGGCCCATTGTCACTGTGCAGTCTGAGGCCATATCTCCCCAGCAGATGTACAGTCTGAAACGCATTCAGATCTGCAGCCTGTAGAGCATGCAAATGTGCATCTTGAAGAGCATACAGATGTGCATCCTCAGCGAAAGCTGAGCATGCAGTGTATATCCTGAAGAACATGCAGATCTGCAGCCCGAAGAGAATGCAGGTGTTCAGCCTGAAGAGCATGCAAATGTGCATCCTGTAGAGCATGCAGGTGTGCAACCTGAAGAGCATACAGATGTGCAACATGAAAAGCATTCCGATCTGCAGCCTGCAGAACATGCAGATGTGCAGCTTCTTTCTGAAATTAAATGACACCTGGATGTGGGTGAAGGGAAGATGAGCTGTGCATCATTAAGCAGCTAATTCGAATTATAAAATGGACATAAATTACGAATGCTGAAGTGTTAACATGCATCCACAGTGATAGGCTGGATGTTGGCTAATGCCGCTTATCATTTTGTGGCATTACAAGCATAAATGTAAGAATTTGATTCATTCATTTCATTTTAGCTCACAATATATAAACAAAGCAAATCATTAAAATGTGCTTTTAAAAGGAGGTTATAGTAATACAAATAAATAACATTTATGAACAAGCTTTAATATATTTCATTTAAGATTGGGCATAATTTGTACCCATTCATGATATTCATAACAAGACTTGATGAGTTGTGTATGGAGCTGATGAAGTTGAGGTTTTTGTTTTGTTTTTCATTCACAAAAGGGACAGTGCTGCGTTTGATGTATTTCTAGGACAGTTTAGCGGTTTCTATCCAATGTTCAGCTACTCTGCAAACCCAGTTAGCTTTGTCCACTGACCCTCAGCCCCAGCTGGTCTGCTGTGCAGGCTCCTTCTTGTTCATGGGAGCAAGAAGGACAGTGAGTTCAGGCAGAACAGCCCCAGCATCCACAGTGTCCTGCTCTCTGTCCTCTGATCCTGCCCTCCCACCACACTCACTGCTCTCTCCCTGCCAAGGTTGCATGTCCCTCCCCAGCACTGAGGGCCCATGAGTTCAGCTCCCACTACCCATCCTGCCCCTCCTGAAAGCTATCCCTACCAGGAGCTGCCATACTTCAGATCCAGAGAGTCCGTGTTCACACAGGCTTACTGAACAGACTTGCTGTCTGTGTGGCAGGAGCCTCTTCCTTGGTTTTCCCACTTTCCCCAGGTTGCTAAAATTCCTTCCCAGGAGGAGGTGTAAATATCTGTCCCTCTTCCTAAGGTCCCAAGGACACAAGAATCATGATCCACCACATTCATTCTGGGGAACCAGTGAGTTTCCTGCACTTCTTACAGAACTAATGTGAGGGGTTACCTGCGGGTGCCCCTCTGCCCAACAGGCTGCACAAAAAGCCTTGACTCCCATATGACCCCAGGAAGGCCTTCCCCGTAGCTGCATAAATGGAGCCCCTCCTCTAGTCTTCCCTAGCCTGCATTTTCTAGCCCCTTCCTGAGGTTGTATGCATGAAGGCAGGTTCATATAACAGGTAGTGGGGATTGGCTGGCTAGTCAGGGGAAGGTCTCCTGACCTCATCCCTCCATAGTGGGTTGTGAACAGTCAACAAGCCCAACTGGAATCAAAAGGATGTAGCTGAACTCCCCAAGATGGCGAATACTGTCAAAATCGCCCTCTGCCCTTTTTCCCCTCCCAGCAATAATGTTTGGTTTTCTTTCCTCCCTCAGGTCAGCAGCTAGGTTGGACTGTGAGCTGCTGGGCCTGCAGTCCCACCTGCTGTTCTTACACACTCTGACTCCTGTTCTGTGGGGGCTTCCTCCTCAGCGGCTCACTCTCACACAGGCTTTGTTTCCACCATTTTGTTTGCTGCTGGTGGTTGTTGATGTTCTTTGCGTGTTGTGGGTGTTTAATCCTTTGTTAGTAATTTTAAAGTAACTTTTCCCACTCTAGGAAGGATTGTTTCCAATCCTGCAGAAGTGTACTCTGATTTCAGAGGGTCAACCTGGACTTTTTTTTTTCGTAGCATCTCCTGGTGGCCCCATGTACACTATACCTAAAATCATAACCACTGACATCCTGGCTGTGTTGTTGGGATCAGACTAGGAAATGAGGCACAGAGAACTTCCTGGAATATTTTCTTAACTAAGCCACAGCACACTGCTGCCCTCGCTATCAGCTGGACATTGACTTAGCTCTAAGTACATGAATTGTATTCCCCAAGGGCCGTGGACAGCTGTTGACAGCTGCAGAGGGTGCCCTGCTCTCTGTGGAGGCATGCGGTACTCCCTCCCTCAGAGTACCCTTACCACTTTTTCCTCCGCCAACAAAAGGAAAGAGGAAGCACAAATTAGCTTAGCACATGTGCCTGTGGAATCCTCTGCCTCAGACTGTTGAGCCCAGAGCCAGACAATCCTGTGACTGCACACATGCCTCAGCTATCCACTGCTAATTCTATACCCCCAGGGGGCATCCGGCCCCCCCAGGAAACTTCTACTATCCCCCCCACCCCCCACCCCACCCCCACTGTTATGGAAGGAGGAAACAAAGGGCCATGTTAAATACTGGGCAGTATGGATTACTTTGGTTTTGTCCATTGTCTGTAATGTTCAGAACAGGACAACTGCACTTAGGGACTTAAAATCCCTTTCCAAACCCTGTTGTCTGCTTTGCTTTTAAGAACCTTCCTTGCACCTGGAGTGGCCCTCTGGTTTTCATTGCCTCTTAATTAAATTCGTTTTTGTTTTGTGATATACTAGAGCAGTTTGTTTCTCCAACTACAGGCTTTGTGTTCAGGTGTTGACAGGAGTTACATCCCTGGATAGTACCAGTAGGTTGTTCACTGCATGCTTGTATTAGCACCGTATGCTGGTGCTGGGCAGCACATGTGGCACGCTAGGAACTGCCGACTTTAACAGTCACTCATGAGTTCCAGTGAGCTCACTCCGCTGTACGCCTTTGCTTTATTCCTGTCCTCCAAGAAGTGAGAGGCCATGGCCATACAGGAGCACTTTCAGTCTGTTCGGAGCCCTCTGCCACGGCAAGGAAAGACTCACAGTGACACGAGTTCAGGCTGTTTGTTCATGGTACAGTCCCTTCGCTTTCAGTGCGTGGGTAGAGATCGCTCACTAGAAAGAAAACGCGTTTTGATTATCTTCAGCGCACCATGTCAGCAGTCCCCCCCTAAGGGGTTGCGGGCTGGGTGTTTAGTTAAGATTGCAGTAGCTGCAAGGATGCTGCAGAAACTTAGTTCAGACCTTAGTCCTGAGAGATCACCCTCACACATCATCTGAACCAGATGTACAGACTCTTGAATTAACCGAGTGCTAAGTGTCCATCCTCCCTGCGACTGTCCGCTCAGCTAAGTTCTCACCCGTCTTCAGTCTTCCTCTGCTCCCTCTAATGTCTGCAGCTCACAGGTCTTGTTCTCCAGCTAAATTCTGAAACTCTCTCATATCCACACAAAACCTGACATGGCTGCTTAGAATTAAACGTGCAGCATAATACTGCAAACATCTAGAATTTCTTTTTTTTTTTTTTTTTACTGCAAAATCAGTTTACCTCCCACAGCTAACATGTTGGACTGACGTTAGATTTAGATTTATAGTTCACATTACTCTGCCTGAACTCCTGAGCACCAAGGAAGGATGCCCCTTCCTGCTTCCTGCAGCTGGAGGAGAAGGGGTGTCCTCGTCCTGTTCCCCACAGCATGAGGAGGAGCCTGTTGGCTGCTTATCATTTTCATTAAATTTTGCATTAGAGCAAACTATTGAAGATGTGAACACTCACTCTGAGGTCTCATTGCTACCAATAGTTCACCCAAGCGAGGGCCTGGTTTTACCCCAGCCTTTGCTACAGCTGAAGAGCCAGCTGGAACGTTACCTGGCTTGGATGTCCTAGTCCATGTTTATTACCATCGCCTACCTCCACCTAGAAACTTTGATCAAGTTAACCACTTAAATAACAAATACTTGGCCTAGGATATTTTTGTTTGTGTACAAATGTGGCATTGGGTGGAAGATGTCCCCACAGGGTTGGACATTTATACTCGGCAGCGTCTCTGGCATGGAGCATCTCAAAGAAACTGATGGAATGCTGCCAACCAGCCGCCCTGGTGATGGGGGAGGTAGAAGGGGAGAGGGTTCCAGGGGCACCTAATGGAGCAGTGACTCCAGCCAATTGTCCCTGTTACAAGGATGAACAAGGAAGGCCGAGGCCAACTTCTGGGTCTGTGCCCTAGTGAAGGAAGAGGCTATAGTGGGATGCTCCTGACATGGCCTCTGTTGCCACTGGCAACCATGCACGTAGCAGTGAGCATAGGCCAGCAAGTCCAGCTGCCCCATGCTGTCAAGAGCTGCATGCCTCTGAGAACAGCAGTGACGCCCACAGAGGTCACACTCGTGTAGCTCTCGCTTTCATTTTGAGGGGCACATGCCAAGGCCTGGTAGATTTCTAGCACATTCCTTCTTGACCTTCCACAGTGCTGGTGTAGATTTTCAGCACTACAGGGGACTGAAATAAATTTTGAAGGGGTGTTTTTATTTCATGTTTTCTTTGTGTGTGTGTATCTGTGTGTATCTGTGTCTGTGTGTCTGTGTGTGTGTACACCACCACCCTGGCTTCGTTTAATACTTTCTAAACAGTTAATGAGAAGACATTTATTCATATCAACCTAGATTTAGGCAGGTCACAACTGTACATGGGAATCATCCACAAAAAAAAAAAAAAGGTTGACTAGGAATTATGTCTTCTTACAGATTTTGATTGGCCTTTCTGCCTAGCAAGATGGTGTCTCCCTGCTGGGAAGAAGAGGCGGGTTTAGGTGGTGTGCAATCCTGGCATGCTTTGTTGTAAGGGGTAGCCAAACTGCATATGAAGGATGCTGAAATTCTCAGCAGCTCAGACAGGCCTGCTCATCCAGGGGGAGTGTGGTGGCTTGAATAATAAATGTCCCTCATCTGGGGCATTTAAATGCCTGGTCCCCAGGTGGTGGTGCTGTTAGGGGGTGTGGCCTATCCAAGGGAAGTATGTCCCTGCTTCTGTGTGCTTGCCCTTGAAGAGACAGGAGTATTTGCTTGAACACAATGGCTACACCTGGCATTTGCTGTGTCTGTGTTGAGGGCCTGGCCTTGACTTGCCTCTTAAAAACTTACCACATAACTTGTAAGTTAATATATCAAAACACTAGTCCAAGGGATACGTACCATGAAAATCTTTACTTACCAAGAAAGTGGGTCAGAGGAGAGGATATCCGATTGAGACTTTAGGCAAGAGTAGCATGGAAGAAAGAGGAAATAGTAGGTCCTGGAAACCTACAAGAAGAACTTTATGACAGGCAGATCTGGATCCTGGGGTCCTCCTCAAACTAAGGCACCAGCCAAGGAAAATATAGGCAGTAAGCTTCGAACCCCTACCAAGACCTAGCCGACGAACATGACACTCTCCACCGTTGAGTGGAGAGTGAGATCTGACTCTCACACGAACTCTGGTGCCCCTTTTCTGACCATGTCCCCCAGATGGGGAGACCTGGTGGCACTCAGAGGAAGGATAGCTAGTTACCAAGAAGAGACTTGATATTCTGAGAGCATATATAGGGGGAGGAGGTCTCCCTCGGTCACGGACATAGGGGAGGGGAGAAGGGGAGAAATGGGAGGGAGGGAAGAATGGGAGGAAACAGGGGAAGGGCTAACAATCGAGATGTAATATGAATAAATTAATAAAAAAAAAGATGAAAAAAAAAAAAAAGAAGAGACTTGATACCATATGAGCATATACTTGGGGAGGAGGTCCCCCTCTGTCACAGTCACAGGGGAGGGGAATAGGGGGAAAGCAGAAGGGAGGGAGGAATGGGGAGGATACAAGGGATGGGATAAGAATTGAGATGTAATATGAATGAATTAATAAAAAAATAAAGTAAAAAAAACTTGTAAGTTAAATCTGTGTGCCTGGCAGACAGTATTTCCCCAGCTGTTCTCTTCCTTCTCAGTTCTAGAACCTCCTGTTTCTCCTGTTTAGTTCCCATCAGTTTCCTCTTTCTTTCTTTTTTTTTTTAGTTTTCTCTTTCATAAGAGGCCACATGCTTTTTTGCTGATTGGCAGCCTTGAAGAATTTTAACCTGGAGAGGCCTCTTCTGCTGTGCAAGCCCAGGAACGAGAAGGAAGCCTTTTCTGATTTGGGTTCACTTTGTTCCAGGCATTTCTGAGCCCCAAGATGAAGAGGTGCCCTTGCTGAGACGTCTGGACCCTTTTTGGCATTCCCAGGAGCACCTCCAGAACCCTGTTCTCTGAGTCCAGAATAGAGAGGTCCCCCCCACTGAGCTATCTGCCCCTCTCTGGCCTCACTAGGGCACTTCCAGAGCTATCTTTGCAGCCCTCCCTGCTTGGAAACTCAGGCTAACCCACTGTCTCAGTCAATGTTTGATACCATGACCAAGGCAATTTTTATAAAAGAAAGCATCTGATTGGGAGTTTGCTTACAGTTTCAGAGGGTTAGTCCATTAATCTTGGAGAGTACCATGGCTGCAAGCAAGTAGGCACTGGAGCCATAGCCAAGAGCTTGATCCGCAGGGGGGACAGGGCAGGGGGCGGGGGGAGACAGATAGACAGACACTGGCCTAACTTGAACTTTTGAGCCAACAAAAACCACCCCCAGCGACGTACTTCCTCCAGTAAAGCCACACCTCTTAACCCTTGTAATCCTTTAACCCAGTCCCACTCCCCAGTGGCTAAACATTTAAATGCATGAGCCTATGAGGTGCATTATTATTCAAACCATCACACTCGCCATCTCCCTGGACTGCTGCAGTAACTACTGTGCTGTGCCTTTCCCTGGTGGTTATTCAGTATCAGCTACTGAGTTCACTTGGGAGAACTTCCGTGGTTGCTGCAGAGCTGTGGCAATGTGGTAGCTTACCCAAGAAAACCAGCTTGTACTTTATAGCTGGACCAAAAGGTAAAGGGCTTTTGTCCTTGCTTCCACTCAGCACCTGTGTGCTGGCTGGTGTTTTCTCAACTATAAAACCTAGAGTCTCGGGGCTGGAGAGATGGCTCAGTGGTTAAGAGCCCTGTCTGCTCTTCCAAAGGTCCTGAGTTCAATTCCCAGCAACCACACGGTGGCTCACAACCACCTATACTGAGATCTGGTGCCCTCTTCTGGCATGCGAGCTCACAGTACAGGCAGAACATTGTGTAAATAATAAATAAATAAATCTTAAAAAAAAAAAAAAAAACCTAGAGTCTCTTGGGAAAGAGGGAATCTTAGTTGAGAAAATGTTCCTACCGGATTGGCCTGTGGGCAAGTCTGTGAGGCACTTTCTTGATTGATACTTGATGTGAGAGGACCCAGCTCCTCGGGACCTGTGTCACCTTGGGCAGGTGGCCCTGGGTGGTGTGAGAAGCAGGCCAGTAAGCAGCACTCTTCCGTGGACTCTGCATCAGTGCCTGCCTCCAGCTGCCCACCTTGAGTTCCTGCCCTGACTTCCCTGCATGCTGGACTACAAGCTGTAAGATGGAATAAGCCTTTCCCCCAAGACCCCCCTACTGGTCATGGCGTTTCCTCACAGTGATAGAAATCATAACTAAGACAGCCTGTAAATGCTTCCCTCCTGTGTGCAGTCAGAAAACACACATGTTCACAGCAAGCCCATTCACTTATCTCTTGATTTCTACTCTAGGCTCCATGGTCCCCTTTTCGATGCGCATTCTACATGCAGAACTGCAGCAGTATCTGGGGAACCCACAGGAGTCCCTGGACCGACTGCACAGGGTCAAGACCGTCTGCAGCAAGGTAAATAAAGGTCATGGTATTCGGTCCACTTCCTCTCAGCAGTCACATCTTGTCATTCTCCACCTGTCCCCCAGGGAGGCCGCTTACTTCTTCCTCATACACAAGGTCCTAAAATAGTACAATTAAAGTTTTTTCAAGGACTAGAGACAGGTTTAGGGCAGAGTCTTGAGTCCTGAAAGCCCTTTCCTTAGTTCACAGCAGACACATTCCTCACTGGAAACCACACAGGTAAGCTGCCCAGCCTCCCCAGGACTGAGCCAGGCCACTCCTGTGCCAAGCAGAGCACTAGCCGATTACCCTGGGCAGTGAGTCATTCCTCACAGGACCATTCCCAAAGGCCAGGAGGCTGTGGATACTTTCTAATTGTTCCCAACTGCAAAGTAACTTTTGAGCCAACAGAACCTCCCACTGCCGTTCACACTCGGTGATTTGTTTCTTTTCACTTCCTGGCGTTTCTTAGGAAAGTGCTGTGGCGTTGATGACCTCAGCCTCACTGCAGTACGCAGAGTGCTGAGAGCCCTCCCCGGAGTGCAGAGTGTGGACAGGGATTCGGGCACCTCAGCCTCTTAGCTCTGTACCCGCTTCACTGCTCCTGCCATAACCTAGAAGGTAGAACAGCTAGGCGTGCTGTCACTTGCCTGAGATCCCAGGACTCAGAGACTGAGGTGGGCAGAGCACAAGGACTAGACCAGCTTTTGCTATATATCAGGACACTGCCCAAAAAATAGAACCCGCTTGCTGCTTTCCTGCGCTCAACCAACTTCTTTCTTGCTGTTACACTTTTTTCTTAGGACCTGGCTCCCTGTGCTCAGGAAGATGCTAGTAGGGCTATTCACAGGGAAGCCTAAGAGCCTGGTCACCAAGGCAGAGAGGGAAGCAGACCGATTTCAGAGTTCTGAGCTTCTGTAAGCCAGGTTCCCCAGATGAGCCTCTACTGTATGGAAGACTCACAAGGAAGGGATAGTCTGCGTGTTCAGTGCGCCTAGCTTAGATCAGGCCAGTGTTCGTAGGCAGCATCCAATTTTATTAAGACATCACTTACTTTTCACAAAGGAGATCCAGTGTAGCTTTTGTTTATTGTCCTTGAGTCCTTTGGTGACTTCGCCTGTCTGGTTTAAATGGGATCAAGTGTGTCCTGCTGCTGTGACTCAGAAGTCCATGGCTGTCACTGTCTGCAGATGCCTGTCTTCTACTTTCTACGCCTCTCTTTCTGGCTCTGCACGCTGTCTGTACCTCCAGGTCTCACCAGAGTTTTGCAAACCAATTGGGAAAGAACCCACACAGCAGAGACATTCGTAAGAGCTATTTGCATAAATATGTGTAATCCATAAACAGTTAGGTCCAATTAGCTTGAGGTTAATTTCATTTGCCAATACAGATGAGCACCACCACCCCAACCCCCGCAATCCCACTTAGATTTGGCTTTAGGGTGCCAGGTGGAAAGACTCAGAGCATCCGCTGCCACAGATGAGGCTCTGTCTCTTGCACTCTGAAAAAGAAGCGCGTGGGATGTGAGTGTGGCCTGCTTCTCTACTGATGTGGCTGACAAGACAGCCTGAGAGCTCTGTTCCAGGAAGGGTTGGTGTCTTTGCTAAAAGGGGTTTCTGACAGATGGGCGCACTTGCATTTGCTGCTTTACAGTAGACAAAGTTAGAAATGCAGGACAACAGCCACTACCGTCCTCTGTGCAGGCTCAGCAGGCCAGCTGTCAGCACCCTGATGGCCTGCCCGCTGCTGCCGTCCCCTGACACACATGCTTCCCTTGCTCCACTTTCCTGCAGCTCCTGCAGAGAGCAAATTAATTGTCTTAATCAGAGAAGATGGGGCATTCAGCCAACAGATTAAAGAAGCAGAAAGAACGAATGGGGACCGCTTCAGCCACACACCCTGCCCTCCAGGCTCACACTCCTGGAGCCCTGTTTCTGCCCTGAGCCAATTGCCCTCAGTGAAGGAGCTGTGCCTCCCTTCCTGGGTTTGCAGGATCACAGCACAGTGGAAATGTACATCAGAGACCTCCAAATGGCAGCATTACAAATCCCAGAGTATGAACAATTAAAAAAACAAAAGCCACTGGGCTGGGCATGGTGGTGCACACCCTTAACCCCAGCTCTCAGACAGAGAAATCCCGGTCTCAAAAAAATAGGAAAAAGGAAAACAAAAAACAAAAAAAAAAACACTGGGCACTGCCACGCCATTATGGAATCTTTTGTTTTGTTTGTTTGTTTTCAAGACAGGGTTTCTCTGTGTAGCCTTGGCTGTTCTGTACTCACTTTGTAGACCAGATTGGCCTCGAACTCACATCAATCTGCCTGCCTCTGCCTCTGCCTCCCGAGTGCTGGGATTAAAGACATGCGCCACCACGCCCAGCTCATTCGGAGTCTTGATACACCAAGCACAGGCCCCAAGGCTGAAGAGGGATGTGTGGGAACACAGAGACAGTCAGGCCTTCTGGCTAGTAAAAATGTCTTCCATTCAGGCTCTTAGCCTTTCTTTTCTCAGCACATACATTCCCTCAATCTGATACGAGTAGAAAGAAAAGCACCCTCCCCCCTTTTTTTCAAGGTGTGAAGGTCCTAGAGGCATTGATGGGAGGATATTTCAGAGTCACCCTAACTAGGTGGAAACATCCAGCCATTTGTCCTGGCCTGCTGTGCTGAGCGATGCTGCTAGTGACCACTCAGTGCTGGAGTAGTGGAGGTGTTTAATAATCCTCCGAGTGCCCAGGAACACCCTGAGAACACTCTTCCCTGTGGGAAGCCTGCCTTCCAGAAGGTCCCCAGGTGATGATGATAAAGGGAGGAAGGCCTAGCTGTTAGTCAGAACCAAAGAGGGCCCTGGAGTTGGTGTCCATCTTACATTGATCTATGTGTGTGCTGAAGCCTCATGACTACAACTTGCCTTGCCCATGACAGCCTCCTGCCGGCCAAGGCCCCATTCCCCAGTCATACAGAGCAAGCTAGCTGAGCCCCCTCCTCAGGTAACTGTAAAACTCAAAGCAGGGATCTGGGTCCATTCGTATGTATAGGTTACAGGTTGCCTTTTTAAATACTGTGGCAACTAAGTGATAGTGGCTGTCCACAGATTCAAGCAGAGCACCAAAGTCATTCAAGACACTGTTTCCCCTTGCATGCATAGCCTTCCTGTGCTGTGTGTGGGAGTGGTAGCTGTCTGCATTGTGGGAATGGAGTCTGTTCTCCAGAGCCAATCCAGGGTATGCCCAGGGCTTGGGATCCAGAGGAGCCCCTCTGCTTTAGTGAGCCCCCTCATCAGAGAGACTGCCAGGCCAGGAGCCCTCTCTTCCAGCCTCCTGCTTCCCCTTCACTGCTTCCTCCCAAGGCCTGCCCACTCAGTTCCAAGTCCCTCAGCCCACGACTGAACTTGATTACAGTGGTGAGCTCGTAAGACACCCAATGAGGGATACATTTTCAGGCTGCGCAGATTGAATGAACTGAAATTCCAAAGTGTCTCGGCTCACTGCTCCTCATGGGAAGCCCTAAATTGAAAGCGGTGCAAGGTAACCTTGACTCAGCTGCACGCTTGTGATCAGCTGCTGCCTAGCAAATTACTCTATGGCTTAAAGCAGTTTCTTTCATTTTTGATTAGTAGGTTAATTGCACCTGTTGATGGGTTTGGGCACCGTATTTCGATGCGTGCAAGTGTAGCCTCCTTTACCAACCCTTTGCCCACACCTGACACCTCTACGCTCAGATCGGCCTAACTTCCACCTGGAGAGCTGACAGGCCATTCCGCCCTCCAGTCCCATCGGATGTTGCTGCAGGTGGCAGAATCCCATTCTCTCCTCCTCCACACCACTCAGCTGTGTGCAGCCGCCTCACGTCCACTCAGCTATGGGTGGGCAGTGCTGCAGGCACATGGCACCTGTGGGGCAGCAGCTATCATTCCCTTCGCTGTAGGCTTGCTGGATCATACGCTACCACTCTACTGAAAAGCAGGAGACAGAAACTGTTGGGAGGAGACCAGCTTATCCAGGGTAGGCCCTGAAGGAGACAGAGACTTCAGATCTCTGTTGGTAGGTAGGAAGGGCTACGGGGGAGATGCGGCTGGGCTGCAAGTGCCTGAAGGGACTCTGGCCAGCTCAAGTGTGTCTAGCATGCCTCTGCCAGACCTTGCCCTTCTCCCCCTTTAACTCTGCCTTGCTAAAACCTGTAAGGTTACATTCCTAAAGCTAGCCACCAAGGTCGAGTCCCTTATTTGGCTACTTTCTCCCTGAGGCTGACTACCAAGGTCCATCTACCAAAGTGTGAAAGGCCAGCAAACCAAATCCCCCTTTTGTCTACTTTAATTAACATGCCCAATTAAAATTAAGCACCTCATCCTAACACCGGGCTTCCCCTTTTACCTTTATAAGCTGCCATTTGCCTATGGGCCACATCTGTCTCCTCTATCCAGATGCAGTCCTCCTTCTAGTCCCTGTGGGGAAGATACCCCTTCCCTCTCCCTTGCCCCCTTTCTCCTCTCATTCCTTTCCCATTCTTCCTTTTCCACTATGTATCTTGGTCCTTTATTTCTGCTCTCTGTTCCTCTGGGGCAAATAAATCTTCTTTTGTAGAGAACGTGGTCTTGGAGTGTCTTGAGACAACCTTGAGGTCCCTGCCGTGCCCGTGTTGGGCAGGACATCTCCAAAGGCCTTGCCTCTTCAAAATTCTCCTGGGTTTTGGTCTGATGCCAACATCTGTATTTTCCCCTCAGGTCAAGACAGCTACTTCTCTGTGAGATGTTCATATGAACTGAGGGGAACAGGGCGGGGGGGGGGGGTACCTGAAAAGAGGAGATTGGATGTGGAGGGAAGGCAAAAGTAAATGAAATTAGGGCAAAAATGGAGGCCAGAAGTGAAACCAGAGTCCCCCAGGAGGGTGCGACTCCTTCAAACAAGCTTGCCACTCTGACCTTTCTGCCTGTGCTGTGCAATATGTTGGTTCTGTTTTCAGGTTTGGGGTTTGTTAGTTGGTTGGTTGGTTGGTGGTTGGTTGGTTGGTTGGTTTGATTTGGTTTGCTTTTGGTTTTTAGAGACAGAGTTTCTTTCCTGGAACTTGCTTTGTAGACCAGGCTAGCCTCGAACTCACAGGGATCTGCCTGCCTCTGCCTCCCAAGTTCTGAGATTAAAGGATCTGTTGGTGGTGGCTCTTTTCTCTCAGAACTGGGGATGTGTCACTCCGTTCCCTAGTCTGTAAGACAGTAACAACTCTGTGATGCCACCATACCCACGGGTTTTCTGTCTAGAGCATCTCTGGGGTAGTTCTGTCTCCAGATGAGATGGCAACCAGGGTCATATCACTGATTGCTCCACAGCACCTAGAGTAGGCTGCCAGGTAGCTCCCTCCTACCTGTCAGGTATTGTGTTTGTTCAAAAGAGGCCCCCACTGCTTGCTTCAGGGACCCCTGCCCTCCATTCTTTCTCCTTGACAGTTGATGGGCCTGAAGCCCTGGTGTGAGCTCATGACTCCAGGAGGGGTCTCTAGGGTCACGTGTCTAGAGAAACCACTCCCCATGGCCTCAGTGTAGGCCACAGCTCTCGCCTTCCTCCACAGCATCCTGCACAGCCTGCTGAGAAAGCTCCCAGAAGTTTCAGAGACCCACTTAGTATTTAGTAGTCAGCAAGTATTAGCCTCATTGCTCCCAGATCACACATTCCCAAACCTTTTATATTTGTTAAAAGGAGAAGGCAGAAAAAGACCACAGGAAAAATCTGAGGCAGTGGAGCAGTTTTTATTTTTTTTTAATTTCTTGTTGCTGCTCCGTGTAATTAATTTTCCCTCGGCACTTTTAAAGTTTACAAAACACTATAAGTACATTCTCCATGGAGCCCCATAGTCTGTAATGCAGATGAGAAAAGTGTGTTGGGGCATCCAGGTGAGAAATAGAAATTAGAGATGATAAGCTTAAGTCATCCTGAACCTGAAGCAGCATCCCACGGTGCCTGGAGTTACCGCTGCGCCTGCGCCTCCTCCACACAGGCACCTGCAGGGCTGGGAGGAAAGGGACTGTCTGTGTTCTGGTCATGAGTGTCACGTCTGTCATTCCCTGTAGCTTACGAGACAGCTCCCTGAGGTGAGGGTAAGGTGGGCAGCCCATTCTGCACAGACACCCCATTCACCCACATGGACACACATCCTCCCTTGTTACTTTGTCCTCTGTGTTCACTCTACTGTGTGCATTGTGTGGTCACTCAGTCCCATGTAGGTCGCTCTGTACTGTGCAGATTCTGGTCCTGTGAGGTCACTGTCCCATGTTATCATTTTGCCCTGCATAATAAGTGGTCCTGTGTAGTCACTATATCTTCATGGTAACTCTGCACTGTGCAGTATGTGGTCCTGTATGGTCACTCTGTCCTATATGGTCACTTTGCCACATATGGTCACTCTGCATTGGTGTCCCTCTGCCTGCTTCCTCTGCTTCAGACCCTCCTGATCTTTTATGCAGACTTTGAGATCCACAGTCCACTGGTATTGTCCACTCACCTCCTCCTACAGATGAAAAACAGCTCACACTTCTCAATGCCATGTGATGCTCCTGTCCTGTCTCTTGCTAGACAACTAAAGGGGAACTATGAGCCACAGATAGAGAGGGGACTGACCGCACCCTTCTAAGCCCAGCCTTCCAGCTGTTCTAGCCTATCAAGGCACCATCCTCAGTCCTGGACAGAGAGCTCTGCTTCCTCAGCTCCCGTCATCAGGGAGCTCTCAGCTATGCCTGCCGCTGGCTCCTGGGCTGTGCCTGCCGCCGGCTCCTGGGCCTCAGGCTCCTTGTCTCTGCACTGGGAGATCACAGGCCCAAAGCTTGATCTCTGAAGGCCTTTGGAGCCTAGACTTGCCCGTGGGGCCAAGATGACCCCAAGACACCTGAGCACAGCCCCTTCCTACCCATCCTGGAGCTCCTGCACCATCCTCTGGGCATGGCACCCAAGGGACATCCTACAGAGCCTGTCACCTCAGTTTGTCCCACCAGGTCTAGCCACATGCCCGCAGAGCCTCAGCTAAGGACTATTCTGGCCTTAAAGACTTATAATCCATAAGACATTGTCTTACAACAGATTTGGGCCAGGTGTGGTGCAGAAACAAAGTGCTAACTACTTGGGTTACCAAAGGGGAAGGAATATTTGAACCCCTGAGTTCAAAGCCAGCCTGGGCCATATTGTGAGACCTGTTTTGAGGGAGGGGAAAAAGACCTTCTCCTCCCTTTTTTTTATTTTTTTATTTTTTTATTTTTTTTTTATTACAGAATAAGCTATTCTACTAACCTACAGTCATACCTTCTATCTCCTGCTGGAGAGCCAAACCCTGGATTAGAGGATCACCTACTCCTGTGGCATTGCTTGCCAGCACCTTTGCCTGAACCTCACCCACAACTTCCATGGGGCATGTCGTCCATAGTGTCATCACCTGTCACATTGCTGATTCTGGCTGTTCTTGCTTCCAGGGCAAGATGGGCCTATGGGTGGGGATGCAACCACACCATAGCCACAAGTGCAGCATTTCTCTGCAGTATCTACATTTTCAAAATGGTGCAGGTTTGGCCACAATGGGTCAGAAACCTGCACTGGACATGCTCTTCTGTGTATGGGCAGAACCTCAGGTGGCTGTCCTTCCCACTAGTGCTCAAGCCCCTTAGTGGCCTGGGACACTGCAGACCCTGGAGCTCTTCACATACCCCTTACCCAACTCTTATATGAGTTAAGAAAGGGGCCAGGCATGGTGGCACACGCCTTTTAATCCCAGCACTCAGGAGGCAAAGCCAGATAGATCACTGTGCATTTGAGGCCAGCCTGGTCTACAAAGTGAGTCCAGGACAGCCAAGGCTAACACAGAAAGACCCTGTCTGGAGGGGGGAAAAAAAGAGTTAAGAAAGGCTATGACCTGGTCCTGTGCTCCTGCTGTGTAGACACGTGCTACGTTAGCTGCTTTTCTTTGCCTAGTGCCCAACACAGACCACCTTAAAGTACTAAGGTTTGTTTTGATTCCTGGCTTCAGAGGGCTCAGTCTAGTCCCTTGGCCCCATGTGCTTCAGCAGAGCATCATAGGAAGATTGTATGGCACAACCAGATGGTCCCAAGGACCTTTTCCCAGTACCTACTTCCACCAGGTAAGCTGTACTTCCTGGAGTTTCTAGAACCTCACAGTAATACCACCAGCTTAGGACACAGGCATTAACCAGTGAGCCTATTGACTTCATTTCATATCCAAGCCATAATTTGTATGGGAAAAGGCGATTCCCCAGACTGTCCCAAGGCCAAGGAAGCCCAGCGCAGGTGGTAGAGAGTCCTCGGTGGCTCTAGCTTTGCTATCTCGCTCTGCTGCTCTGCTGCCAGTAGCTTCCATTTGTGCTGCAGTGGGAAGCCCCTCCTTGTTTTCTCATTTTCTCTGCTGCTGCTGCTGCTCCTCCTCCTCTGAAGTGCCCCCACTTCTCCTTTAGAGCCAGAACAGCAGGCAGCTTCCACCCTCCCAGTGGGTGCTAACTGAGCTGTCCAGGGCTCCATAGACGCCGCCTTTCCCCAGCACAGAGATCCGATGTGTTCTGAGAGAGGTGGTGGGGTGGGCCTGGGACACAGCTGTGCACATAGACCTCTCCACACCCCTCAAATGCAGAGAACTGTCCACTGGCCTATTGGGGGGCTTTTTCCTAAATGTAAATGCAGCCTTTGTCCTAGTTTCCTGAGCTCTCAGGTGGACTCCTGCGTGCTGGTGCCCTCTGCTGTCCTTTCTCCCTTCCCTTCCTTCCCCATCCCTCTACTCCTTTACTCCCTACAGCGTCTCACTTCGGGATTACTTATCAGAAGACAAATGAGCTGGGAAATGTCACTTGCCCTGGTTTGAACTGGCTCACTTCTCTCCAAGATCAGTCTTGAAGCCCATGTCTGTCCTCTGAATCTCCCAAAGGTCACAGTCCTGAGACCAACATGCGTCCTGGGTCATAGTCCACTGCTAATTGTTCTCTTACTTATAGGGAATAATGACTTTACAAAGAAGGGTGGCCAGAGTGGCATGGCTGAGTCAAGAGAAGACATTCAGTGGTGTCCTCACTGAGGCCATGTCACCGAGCAGATGGTGGAAGAAGGAGGGGGTTCTCACAGAGCATTGACTGCAGGAGAACCTTGTCCGTTAATATCCCCATTTTCCCCCCACACATAATCTCTACTCTTTCTGCTTGTTTGTTTTGGTTTTGTTTTTTTGAGACTGGACTTCTCTGTGTAGCTTTGACTGTCCTGGAACTTACTCTGTAGACCAGGCTGACCTCAAACTCACAAAGATCCACCAGCCTTTGCCTCCCAAGTGCTGGGATTAAAGGTGTGTACCACCACAGCCTGCCTTAGTCTTTACTCTTAACACATATTCTCATGCTAAAATCCTCTCCCTAAGTCACAGCACCATGACAGCTTTTCTTTCAGGAAAAACCCAGATACAGACAAAACAATAGAAAGGTTTTAACCAAACAGTAAAAACTATGCAAAGTGACAGCTTTGTGGAATTTACTCAGTGTGATAGGAAAGGCTGGAGGCTCAGTGGGGCCCTGGAGGATGGTGCTGATGTTGCCACAGAAGTTAATCAGTCTCATGTGTAACACATCCATTGCTTTGCATGAAAAGAAAATCTGAACACCCACTGTATTCCGTGTCCGAGAATGCTTTATGAGTCTCATAAGCCTAAATTCCACCTTCTGCCAGAGAGTGGGGCTCTGCTTTTCTCCACACTCCAGGTAACTGGTGGTCATCCCCATGCAAAAGGCGAACTTGCCTTGGCTGATTGGTTTTCACCCAGAGAGATTTGCTGTTTCTAGAATTTATAATGACAGTGTAGACACAAGTCCATTTACAGTTCTGTTGTCTTTGTTTGAAATGACCGCAGATCCTGGCCAACTTGGAGCAAGGCTTAGCTGAAGACGGTGGCCTGAGCAGCGTCACCCAGGAGAGCAGGCAAGGTGAGCATTGCCCTCGTGTCAGGTCTTCAAGGCTCTACACTACCATTGGCTGTCACTCTTAGCCAACAGCGAGTGGTCCCTTCACCCATTTTCCCTGTAGCTGTTCGAGAGATCTGTACTCTGGGTAGATGAGAGGAAGAACGTGGTTTTTATCCAGTGATGAAAAATAGAAACAGATTCCAAGAACAGCCCAGCCCAGCTCCTTGGTGCACTGGGGACTTTTCATGTGCCAGGACAGATTTGATCACAGGAGGGAGCCCATAGAGAAGGAAGGGGGCCACAGTGTGCAGTTAGTGTGAGCATCCTGATCTTTTTTTTTTTTTTAAGGTTTATTTATTTATTATGTATACAGTGCTCTGCCTGCGCACCAGACGAGGGCATTAGATCACATTATAGATGGATGTGAGCCACATTGTGGTTGCTGGGAATTGAACTCAGGACCTCTGGAAGAGCAGACAGTGCTCTTAATCCAATTTTTTTTTTTTTTTTTTTTTTTTTAGACAAGGTTTCTCTGTGTTTCCCTGGCTGTCCTACACTTACTTTGTAGACTAAGCTGGCCTTGAACTCAGCAAGCTGACTGCCTCTGCCTCCCAAGTACTGGGATTCAAGGCGTGCACCACCACGCCCAGCTCATCCTGATCTTTCATGGTGTCTTGGAAATTACCTATGGACACAGGTGGACTGCAGGTGCAGATCGGCCTCTAAGATTGTGTCTCAGTCTCTTTCCATTTCCTATAATGAAATACCCAAACCTGGTTAATTTACAAAGGAGAGTTGCATTAGATTCACAGTTCTGGAGTCTGGGATGCCCATGAGATGCTGTTGGCATGTGGTGAGGTCTTCTGTGTTGTAGCAGGAAGTGGACACATGATGAGGCATAGAAAGCCTCTTCCTAGCTCTTATAAAACCACCAGTGGGGCACGGCATGGTGACACACGCCTTTAATCCCAGCACTCAGGAGGCAGAGGCAGATAGATGGACCTCTGTGAGTTCAAGGCCAGCCTGGTCTTTAAAAGGAGTTCCAGGACAGGCAGGACCATTATATAGAGAAACTTTGTCTCAAAAAAAAAAACCAATAATAATAGTAGTAGTAATAATAAATAAGAACTTCGTCTAACCTCCTAATGCCCTTCCAAAGGCCCTCACCTCAGTACCATCAACGTGTGTCGTTGGGAACTATATCCCTAGTACGTGAACTTTGTGTACACATTTCTACCATAGCAGTTTTTCTGGCTGCAGTATGCTGAGTACACTAGAAAGGAGCCAGTCTTTGAGAAAGTTTATGACTCCCTGGGTTTCAAGGACCAGGTGTGTATGTGTGCTGTTTAGGTGATTGATATGTGGAATATGCATGTGTGTGTGTGTGTGTGTGTGTGTGTGTGTGTGTGTGTGTGTGTGTTGTGCATGCATATTTACAAGGGTGTATCCTGCTGGTAACTAGGCTCTGAAACCCAAAGGCATGAATGTGTCAGCTTCCCTAGCTGATGCAAGCAGTATAGTCCCCAACTCAGCCCTTACTCTTGATGACCTCAAGAACCATCAGTCAGCCCTCCCATCACAGCGAATGTCTGTGAAGGGATGATTCCAACCCCAGCAAGTTCATAGAGCCAGTTTGAAAACCAGAGAAGAAATAAATGCTCAGTGAAGGTTTTAAGCCAGTAGGGGCTGGTATCCGAAATGAGCAGAGGTGCACAATTCGCTTGTCTACTGCATTGACAGCCATGGGTCCCAGACTTGTCCTGTCTGGAAGAATGACTGTTTCTTTTCTTTCACGTAGCACTTTTGTGGCCGCTACTGGTGTCCATCCTCACTAAAGCCAGTGAGAAGGCAGACCATCATTGTTCCCATCTGAAACTAAAGGCCTGGGGGCGTGGCCAGTTCCAGGCTGCAGGGACTAAAATAGCCACCAAGGCCAGACCTCTGCAGATCCTGCCGATGCCTCTGGACACAAGCAGGGGCTGTATGTGTGGGTTAGCCACCACCCTGGGCAGAAGCTGTGCCCTGTCTGCATCAGGCATGCTCACAAGATTAGGGTTCTGGCTTAGAGTAGGCTCCTGATTCCTGCTCAGTCTTCTGTCTGTGTAAATGGCCTCTCCCCCCACCCCCTCTGCTTTGATTTGTCTAGACAGGGTTTCTCTGTGTAGCTGTGGCTGTCCTGGACTTGCTTTGTAGACCAGGCTGGCCTTTAACTCACAGCAGTCTGCCTCCTGCGTGCTGGGATTATACACATGCGTCACCATGCCTGGCGCAGAGGGTCTCTTATAAAGAGTCCATTCTGGCCATCCCACTGAGAACACTGTCTTCTGTCTCCAGTACAGCATAGAGTGAAGAAAATCTTCTTGGTGAGACCTGGTAGGGTTAGGGGCAGGAGGAGGGGGCTTAGCACACAGGGAGCAGCGATTGCCAGCTTGTGCACACTCATGCCTCTCTCTCTCCTGCAGCCTCTGTTCAGCTATGGAGGTCTCGTCTGGGCCGTGTGCTGTATTCTATGGCAAACTGTCTGCTCCTGATGAAGGTATGTGGGCGGCTGAGCTGTAGCACACCTTGCTCTTGAAGACAGTGGCAGCAGGAAGCTGCAAGGAAGTGCTGTGTGTTCCGACAGGTCTGACGAAGAAGTGGGCTGAGGGGCTCAGCAGTGTTCTTCATGGCCTAGATTGCTCAGTAGAGTTCACTCACACTTGGGGGCCTAACTTGTCGTTTTGAAATTTCCACAGAAACAGTTTACATTACTGAATTTAATTGCACAGGCCTAGGTCTAAATGGTCTAATTAAAACTGCTCATTTCACTTGTTTTCCTCTGAACTCCATCCAGGGAAGTGTCCTTTGTTCTCCTTGTTTTAGTATGAGGGTCATTTTTTTTTTTTTTTTAATGATTGATGGTTTTGACATCTGAAGGCAGGCTTTCCAACCAGACCCACTTGTAAGGAGCTCACCCTGAGCTTTCACCTGAGGAGCCAGTGTGACTCAGGGAGCCCAGCCGAGCTGTCAGTCACTGTGTGTTCAGTCTGTTCTCCACACAGGCCCTGCCAGCCTAGGCAGCCGTGCTTTCAGGCTTCTCTCTTGTTTCAAATACATCCCAAGCCTGGCTTGCCTCCCGCCCTGGGCACGGGTGGCCTGCCACAGAGCTGGCGGCCTTGCTGCCAGCTGCAGGCACTGAAGCTGCCACAGAATCTGTCAGCAGCAGACGCGCTCAGAGCAGCGCTGTTAACACCTTCTGAGCTGTGGTAAGACAGCTCATCACTCCTCCCACAGTCAAGGTCATCCTGCGGGCAGGGTACCAAGTAGAGAAATGTGCTCCTCGCTTTACCGCGGCTGGCAGCCATCCACATGGCCATGTCCTTGGCTTTGGCAGGAAAGTGTGTGGCCGCCGCCCAGCCATAGGACAGCATGCATCCTCTGCACCTCTGCAGATGTGTGATGTGTGACACTGGGTGTAGACGGGCAGGCCAGGCTCGTCTGGTAGGTGACCTTGCCACAAGAAGAATGGGTTTCCTAAAATCTCTCCCAGCTCTCATCCTCACAGCTCTTTCCTAACTTTTAACACATTACAGTTTTTCAAGTTCGGTGTCTGAGACCTTTGCACAGGGCCTGTTGTCTGTAGGTAGGGCCCCTTTGTTCCTGGGCTCTTCCCACCTCATCCTTCCTGGTGACACCATTGCAGATCCCGCCCTACTTCCCCCTGTGCTGCAGCCCTCAACCAGGGAGCGGCCTGCTTCCTCCAGTCCCACCCCTATACAGGCCTCTCTCAGCACTACTGTAGCCTGTGGCAACCTCAGAAGCCACAGTGAGCATCCAGTGACACCTGAAATTCTCTTGAGTCAGGCTTGCAGCCCTGGTGTTGCCCAACCACAAGCTGAAGACCCTCAGGAGAGGAAGTCACTGCTCCACTGTCAGGCACTGGGCTGTTGAGTCAGCTTGCATTTCTGAAATGCTCTGTTAGAAAACAGGGTAACAAAAATGCTTTTCTTTGTTTTACTGCAGTGGTGATACCACCACCAACATAGGCACAGGCACCAAACATCTGCCTCTGTCACCCCGCCACCCCGGACTCAGTACAGGACACATCATCATCATGTTTCAAAAATACTTTCATAACGGGTGTAATTTAACTTAAAAGTTTGGTTTAATCTTGATTTTTGTGAGCTAAAGGAGTAAAAGAAATGTTGCAAGTGGATGCAAGCACATGCATTCTGCTGCCATCTAGTGGGCACAGTAGTTGAGCTGCCTAGCTGGGGCCTGCGTGCCTTGCTAAAACAATGACCTAGTTAATCAGCCTTTTAATGATAAGAAATTTGTTCATATGTTCCAGTTCTGATGTGTTCCACAATGTATTGGGCAATGTATCCCATAATACATTGCCAGGCACATTCACTTGCAAGACAAAGCTCTCTGTTTGTAAACGTGATGTCCTTGGGCCTCACAGGAGCCCTAAGATACCTGTGCCACTGGAGTGAACCTGTCTGGGGCTATAGCCTTTGGACACCCTCCAGCTCCATATCCCCTTACCTCCCCATGACACAGCATCTGTTGTAGCTTCTTTGTGGAAAAGAGCCTGCCACACACAGGATACCTCCTCTTCATCGAGGTCACACTACATGAAGCCTTTGGTGGCAGAATGGCCGTTAGTACAGTTTAGCAGTCACTTAGCCAGTGCAGGTTTTAGGTGCAGGTCGGGCTAGAGTGTGGATGTCTGTATTTCTTTTCAAGGGCAGGTTGGTGTAGTCAGAAGAGTAGGCTGGGCACTCCAAGAAACTGCTCTCAGCCGCATTTCTTTAAAGGAGCCCTCCAGGTTCCTGGAATGAGCAATTTCACTGAATAGTAACCAACTTCAGCACAGCCCTAAAAGCTCCCTCTAACAAGCTCACCCTTACCCCAGGCTTGTGGACATGTGCTAGTACTGATTCCTCTGGCACCTGCCTGACAATACCGCCTCTGCTGCTGCTACTTCTCTTTGTTCCCTAGCCTGTGGTTCTACCCTGCCTCCCAAGGAGCAGGAAAATCCCATCAAAGCTGGGCGCGGTAGTACGCACCTTTAATCCCAACACTTGGGAAGTAGAAGCAGGTGGATCTCTGAGAGTTCAAGACCAGCCTCGGCTGTATAGTTACGGGCTGTACAGGAGTACACACTAAGACATGGTCTCAAGGGAAAAAAAAAAAAAATATATATATATATATATATATATATGTATGTATGTATGTAATGGGGATGTTTAAAGCCTGTTTCTTTTCTGTCATGCCATCCTTAGCATGAACCCCTGATCCCAAGCAGGTTTGAAAGGCAATAATCCAAAAAACCTGAGATCCTAACCTGGCTTGCTACCTACGCATACTGGCTCTCTGTGCTCCTACCTTGGCCCTGTCCACAGCTGTCCATCAGAAGCATCTTTTTTGTTTGTTTTGTTTTTCCAGACAGGATTTCTTTGTGTAACCTTGGCTGGCCTGGACTTGCTTTGTAAGCCTCGAACTCACAGAGATCCACCTGCCTCTCCCTCCCCTAGTGCTGGGGGTACAGGC
This sequence comes from Acomys russatus, assembly GCF_903995435.1. Lineage (NCBI taxonomy): Eukaryota > Metazoa > Chordata > Mammalia > Rodentia > Muridae > Acomys > Acomys russatus. Next base: position 42,081,720 of record NC_067137.1, on the reverse strand, counting down.
ACTCAGCACTACGCCTGCCTTCAGAAGCATCATGAGCAGAATGGAGCACAGGTCAAGGCCTGCGGTCAGGTGCAGCAGTGTGACTCAGCACAATCTGCCCTTTGCCCACTGCAACCAAACGTAAGGGTACATGCTCGGTTAGAGGGTGACACCAGGATGGATCTCAGGGGCCATGACGCTTTTCAGGGAAGCAAAACTGGCTGCTGCTCATCTGTGCAGTCACCCAGACCCCAGGACAGTGATCTGAAAGCAGGTCCCCTGGCTTCCCAAAGGCAGAGGAGCTGTCAAAAGCCTTCTCTGCAGACACCTCATGGTACAGACACACGTACATAAGTGCACCTGCTGGCACAACTAGAAATAAGGCAGCCCGGCTTCGGGCAACAGCGACAGGCAGCAAAACATGGTGGGAGAGGAAATCAAGGCATGTGTGGTCTGGCTCCTTGTGAGCATCAGGCCTTGAATAAAATTAGTTTTAACGAGCTGCACTTGAAGGTACCAGACTGGAGAGTCTTCCTTTTTTTCCCCTGCCAAACTGGAATTTTACTTGTCGTCTGTCTTTCTAGCCTCCCAATTAGCAAGCTCAGTAACTGTAGTCCCAGTTTGGAGGAAAGTGAAAAGTCTAGGATACAGAAATGAAATACCTTCCAGAATTCTGTGGTTGGGAGGAAATCAGCAGTGGTGACCCCGAACTGGTCACCATGCACTGTAACTGAGAGGAAGTAAGTGTGCAGCACAGTTCCTGCCACAAACCTTGCTCAGGTACTCAGCTACAGAGATGTAGGAGGAGCTGACCTCTGAACCTTGTAATAGGCAACACCAGTCTCACGAAGACTGCCTTTCATACCTTTTTGTACTGTGGACTGAAAGTAGGAAATGGGCACGAGGTGGGTGGTAGACAGACTTCGCCTCAAGGAGGGGCTCCAGGCCAGGTCAGTGTGAGGCCCTTGCTAGGAAGATGCACAGAACTGTGGCACTGAAGACAGAGGCTCTGCAGGCTGCAGACACCAAGCCCAGGAGCACCTTCAGTGCCTGCGCACTTGTCTCCATAGAGCAGTGGTAACTACATGTCATTACAGGAAGCAGCAACATCCGTATGCCATAGCAAAGTTGAATGGTAACTTGTTTCAATACAGACATTTCACCTCAATATCGAGCACAGAAAATGTTTGAGACACTTTCAAAATGTGGCTAATGTGTTTAGAGGATGAGACGGTGCAAAACCACAAGTCCTTACAAGAATTCTATCACAAAAGCGGGAGGGACCCAATGTTGGCTTACGACGTGGGAGCAAGAGGCAGTGTTAGGGCCTGATTCTAGGTCCAGAGTCCCTGTGATGACAGAAGCATGGATGTCACACAGAATTCAGAGTCCTCAGCCCATCACCATTGATGGGATGGATGGCGCTCTGAGCTGCTGCCTCACAGCTCTGTGTGTGTGTGTGTGTGTGTGTGTGTGTGTGTGTGTGTGTGTGTGTGTGTGTGTGTGTGTGTGTCCTTGGTTCATAATGCATTGTGAACAGCTGTACAGCTTCTGTAGCTCACTGCATGCTTTTGGTCTTTTGCCACAGGACTATGTGCTGGCCGTAGACGCTTACCGCACAGTAATTAAGTACTACCCGGAGCAGGAGCCACAGCTGCTGAGTGGCATCGGCCGCATCCTCCTCCAGGTACCAGCCACACTGCCGACAGTCCAAAAGCTGAGTATGGCAGCTGCAGCCCAGTAAAGTTGCCTGGAATTCTGTCTCTTAGAACTTATACAAACGGGAAATTATTTCAGTTGCAATGATTCTGTTGAGTGGCCTTCTGTCTTGTTGCAGTTACGGACATCTGCTAAATTGCAGCTGCTCTGTTGGGAACACTCGAGTGTACCCTGTCAGAGTGGCTGCAGTAATGCAGAGGCCCAGCTGCCCTCAGCAAGGCTCTCTAATGTTTGGTGGTCATCCTGTCAGTTCCAGCATCATGATCTCTCACTGCAGGCTGCTCAGCATACGGGTCTTGTGTGTCTGTCCCCTGAGAGCCTCTGAATATGGGAAAGGCTGGTAGACAACAGCTAATGGCAAGAGGAGAAAGAGCCAACCCACACACACACATGGTCACAGGAGTCAAGCACTGCTATGCTCATGACCTCACAGTGTCCTACAGCCTGCGCGGCCACACCACCTTAACAGCATATGTAGCTAGAATGCCTTCTTGGCACCTGGGAGTCTAGAACTCCTAGGTTCAGAGTCCTGCATCCCCTAACTCCTTAGCAAGTCCCTCCCATTTGGAGGACACAGGACACAGGACACAGGAGGGGGCCATCTGCACACGCATCTGGGAACACTGAAAGTACTTGTGCAGAGTGGGAAATTCGATAGCATCCCTCAAAGATCACATCTCGACAGTGAAAGCCGAGTTACATAAGGAAGGTAAACACTTATGGGGTCAGACTGACTTCATTATTGAGCAGGAGCTGTTTAAAGAGTACATGAGAGGATAATGGGAAAGAGTGCCCTTGCTCCATCTTGAATGCTGTCTACACAGGCAGTAGGTTTGCTGTATAGTGGGGCTGGGCCATTTGGCCTTGAGGATTGCTACTAGCCAGTGCTCCATCTCGGGAACCAAGACAAAAGAGAGCCACGGTCCCCAGGACGTAGTGCTCCAGATGAGAGATGTAGTATCCACCAGGCCAAGGAATTAGAGCCCAAAGAAGCCAGATTCCTGGACACTGTTGAGTTTGACCTGCAAGCAGTGTGGTGCTAGCATCTGCATCTTATACCTGTTCTCTTGCCCCCAGGGCACAAGAGTAACTGGCAAGTCTTCAGTGAAAAAGAGCAGCAGCTTCCCTCTGTAGACTCAGGTCCTCATCAGAATGACATGGCCAGGCCTAAGTCATTCCCATGGCCATCCCACCCTGCTAAGTCAGCAGAGTGAGCCACTCCACAGCCATTTTGTCTCGCTGAGTGATACTAAAGAGTGGCAACAGAAGTGGTTTACTGTAACAAATGTGCAGCGGACCTTGGGGAGATTTGGTAACATCAAGGAGGGACTGCAGCCACCAAGGTGAAGTAAATGCCCAACAGTGGGTTCCTAGATAATCTCACACAGGTGAATTTGCATCTTGCCATGAACTTTCTCTGTGGCCTTCACACTTGTATTTAAATTTGTTTTCTAGGTGTTTCTAAAATTTTGTGTGACCTAAGAGTAGGTGAGCCATCATTTTGTCACCCTCCCCCACCCCCACACACGATTGCTGGACCACAGAGGGAGATAACTGACAAATATGAGTGCCCCAGAGGCACATGCCCCTCCCCCAGTCTCCTGGCCACAAGCTTTCTGTTTTAATTCTCCATGGTGCTTTATTTGGAAGAGCAGTCTTCATTCTTTCTGAGATGGGCAGAGAGCAAATCTGGCTGTGAGCAGAGGGTCACCTCTGTAGACTGTGTGCCATTCAAGTAACAGCTGGAAACCCAGCTCAGGCCTGCAGCACAATAAAGGGCTTATTTTTGATTCAGTTCCCAGACATGAGGGAACTCTTAATGCCTCTGCCTGTCCCCACAGGCGTGACTACCTCCTGCCCACACTCCCTGCCAGCCTTCAGAAAGACCAGGTGCCATCTGCATATTTGAAACTCTCAGGCCTGTGGATGTCACCATCACACACAGCATCCTGCAGACAGTTTGTGCCTTCTGCTCAGAAAGCAGGTGGACAGTGGCTAGGGGGAGGGAAGTGGACATGAGAGAGATTCCACATTGAGGAAGCCCGTTGACAGAAGGCTGGAGATGCCTGTATCCGGGAACTTCTCAGACAGTCCAAAGGCAGAGCAGAGTAATCCAGTCTCTCGACATCTGGAGCATTCATCCTTTGAAGTTACTTCTCTCTGGCTCAGACTCTGCCCCTCCAAATCTTTTCACGTGGGTCTTGGGAGGTCATCACTCACACCAGCAAGGTAGCTTTTAAGCCACCATGGAAGTGCAGTGGCCAAGGGATGTCACTGTGTGAAAGCAGCTCTGCTGTCCAGGGCAGGACAAGAGGATACTCATGACCACTTGCCTTCAAAGCAGGAGGCCCATAACTATTAGAGGTCACTGGAGAGCCAGGAAGGAGCCAGCGCGGAGCAAGGGAGTGAATGCTGGAACACAAAGGGGAGGAGCCAGAGAGGCTGATAGGGGTGGAGGCAGCAGAGTAGGTGCTGATAGCTAATCACAATTGCAGCCCTGAGTAGGAGCAGGTGGCGAACAGTGGTACACAGTGGCCCAAGGATGCCTGATGGATGGTGGCTGTACACCCTGTTATGTCCTAGATGTCACATTAAATGTCTGTATTGTATACGTGCAGCTCACTAACCAGCAATCAGACCTCAAGAAAACTGCTTAGAAAGGAATGGCATCTGGTTTGCTAAGCTGTCAACCCCTTCCCAAGAAATACAAAAACTTTTCTTGTTTATTTTTTGAGCCATTGAGTGGCTAGGAGTGGGGAGGTATCTATGTAAGAACATTAATAAAGCTGAAGTATTTCAACCAGGGCTCTGCCCCCCAACCCCATCCCTAGCAGCCAGTGAGATAACCCAAGCTGGGGAGAGCTTCTCCCACTTGCCCCTCATGACTATGGCTGGGTAGAATCCAAGGCAGTGCAGAGTGACAAGGGGCTCTGCCTCCCCAGGCCTACACTGTGGATAGTGGTCACACTAGGTATCCATTACCTCCTGCCCCACCAGGGTAGGAGCTCAGGCTGTCTCCCCACCCCCACCTCCACCCCACCCACCTCCACCCCCGTGCTACCCTACCCTGTGTACTCTAGAATCACTCTGGTTTCCAAAGCAGGCCCCCTGATAAGTAGCTGATGATCCGTTCCCCAGAGCTGTCGGACTCCCTACATGCAATGGAAGCAGAAAGGAAGGCAGCTCAAGGGTGTCCCAAACAGTGACAAGGTGCTGCCAAAGGGGAGAGCCACCAGTCTGAGACAGCCTCCTAATATAGAAAATGGACTTTACCAAAACCCAGAACTCATACAGCTCAGTCACTCAGGGGTCCCCCAGGTATCAGGAGGCAAACGGGGTGTGTATTATAGTAAGGTGCGGTGTGGTCAAAAGATGGTATTCTGTGAGACTTTTGGAGGGTCTTCAGGCAGGCCCAAAACACATGGGTGATTTGTCTGTCCCTTACCTGTGTGTATAAAGCTGTCGTGTACCAGAATCCTTTGTTTCTCCCACTTCCCATTGCGAGCCCAGCTTAGAGCACTGGTTTCCCCTCGTACTCTTAAGGCAAAAGAAGGGCATGAATGGTGTCCACTCATCTCAGCTCCATGTCTTCCTGACACTCCCATCACTGATGGGGAGCCAGGGCTGAGCTGTAAGAACAAAGGTCAGAACTTGATTATTTCCCCTGGAGAACAAGTTCCCTTCACCTCCTGGACGCGTGCTTTGTTTGTAGGGCTGATGGTTTCCTCACAAGGGTTACCAGTGGGTCTCTTCATTTAGTTTTACAGTAGGATTCTGTATTATTTGGTCAATATAGTACCTTGAAATTGACGAACTGGTGGTATCTACTCTGTCCTCAGCCAGAAATACCCCAGAAATTGGCTGGGGCCTGCTGGGTTATATCAAAGTTTGTTTTTACTTAATGTTATACCAAAATTTAATCTAAGGAGCACAGCTGCTAATGTGTAAGCCTTGAGCCACGCATTCGTGTTAACACACACAGGGAGCATCAGACACATTGGGCCGTTTGAGTTTATCACTGGATGCTAACCTGAGACTGGCGTCCATATCTTCTGGTCACTGGGTGGGCTCTGTTGTGCCCTTCCTATTCGGGCACAATACCAGGAACAAGTATGACTGTACATTCACATCTCTTTTAACTTGCCAGCTAAACTAACTTGATAACTTTGTCAAAGCAGATTGGAGACATAAAAACAGCTGAAAAATATTTTCAAGATGTTGAGAAAGTAACACAGAAGTTGGATGGACTGCAGGGTAAAACAATGGTTTTAATGAACAGGTAAATCTCTTTTAATTATTTACTTTGTGTGTATGTGCATGTACACATGCATGCTGAGTTCAGAGGATGACTGTGGAGATGGCTCGGACACACATGAGCTCCAGGAATTGAACTCAGGGTTTAAAGGACAGCAGGTGACTGAGCCATCTCATTGAGGTCCCTGGCCTCAGTGCTGTGACCCAAGAGCCTCAGGCCAGGTGGCAGCATGCTGGCCTTTGAGAACCATGGCCCAGCCCCTTACTCCTAAGAGCCAGTCTGAGAGGATCCCTGCTCTTCAGAACACATGCTTGTGTTCAGTATAGACTTAGACCACTGTGTAACAAGCACCGTCAGGGGCTCCTGGCACTGCTGGTCTCAGATTAGCTTTTATGAGTCACGCATCACAGGATCATGAGGGGTCATTTTACAAGGCAGGAAGTCACCTTGGTTGGAGCTACTGTGTCTGGACTAGAACCTGGATGGCTGACTTGCCGTGAGTCAGAGGCTTCAGCTGTGGTAAAGCCACTGCCTCCATCTGAGAGCACATGACTCACTCTGGTGCGTGTGTGTGTGCGCACGCGCGCGCACATGTGCTCACATGCCTGGTATCCCTATGCTACATGGTGGAACTGGCCCCAGCTGGTGGATACCCGTGGCTTACCTGAGCTCACTGCTTTATCTGTTGTGTACATTGCAGAGCCTTTCTCTACCTTGGCCAGAATAACTTTGAAGAAGCTCACAAGTTCTTCACAGAGATTTTGAGGATAGACCCCACAAATGCAGTGGTAAGGCATGCAGACTTGGTACCCCACAGGCCCCTCTACTGTTTTCAGACCAGTAAGCCCAGATTCCTGCTCTGGCCTGGCCTGGCCTGGCCTCTGATAGCTGGGGAGGTCTATAAGGGGATGGTGAAACATGGGGACCAAGGACCACCAAGTGCAGGCAGGCTTGTGTCTGTGCCACCCTAAGCACATGCCCTTTCTCCAGGCCAACAACAATGCTGCTGTGTGTCTGCTTTACCTGGGCAAGCTCAAGGACTCCCTACGGCAGCTGGAGGCCATGGTGCAGCAGGACCCCAGGCATTACCTGCACGAGAGCGTGCTCTTCAACCTGACCACCATGTATGAGCTGGAGTCCTCAAGGAGCATGCAGAAGAAGCAGAGCCTACTCGAGGCCGTCGCCAGCAAAGAAGGGGACAGCTTCAACACGCAGTGCCTCAAGCTGGCCTAGTTCCCCCCAGGTCCCTGTACCCCGCAGACACTTGACCAGATGGATCAGTACAAGCATTTGACGGGTATGTGGAAGCATGCCTCGAGCTGAGCTGCTCTCAGACTCACTGTCCTGCCTACCATACAGTCCCCACAGCATTGCTGTTGTTGAAACAGGAAATACAAGACACATGGAGTCCCTTTGGTTGGTCCTGGAAGCTAACCTGCTCTTTCATCACGTCTGAATACTCACAAAGAGTAGGTGCATAATATTGTCTGTTCTCTGGGCTGGAGAGATGGCTCAGTGGTTAAGAGCACTGACTGCGCTTCCAGGGGTCCTGAGTTCAATTTCCAGTAACCACATGGTGGCTCACAACCATCTATAATGTATACATAATAATAAATAAATCCTTAAAATATATATATGTTCTCACTAAAGGCTTAAATGATCACAGTTCATTGTCTTCCTCCACATCCCAACCAAAGCATCACTTCATTAAGGTCACTTCTTTCGATCCTGACACAGGCCACCCTAATGGCCTGTGTTGAGATCCATCAGCACACTCAGAACACAGCTGGGGTAAGAAGCATCACAGGCTAGCACAGCATCTGTGCATTCCTGTGTGCCTGGAAGGCAGGATCATTGCTTAATGCTTATAACTCTTTCCACTTTGAGAGATGTAAAGTACCTGAAAATAGCTTTGAGTAGCCAGCTTTCCTAATTCATGTGAAAACACTCATTTAAAGGCAGGATAAAGGACTGTGGGGTGCAGTAGAGCATAAAGTATACCTCATGTGCTGAGCTCCATCAACAAAATGTGTGTGGCACAGAGCAAAGCCACACGTAGAGCATTTGTGTGACTTCCTGGGGAGACATGAGCAAATATCTCAGATTCAGCAGAGAGACAGACCAGACAGTCTTACCTAGAACTAACTTAGAGAGTTTAGAAGGGTCACTCACAAGAGCATGGATACCCTAAGGTACTAAAAAGGCATCTCCTTGGTGGTGAGTTTCAAAGTTTGCATCTCTGGAGCCCCTGCAGAACTTGGAGGCAGCTCAGCTGGCCAGCTTCCTGTCCCAGCTGCTGTTACTGCAATGTACCCTTGAGGAGGGGCTCATGAACACAGTCTGTTAGGCAGGAGCTGTCCGTCCAGTTGGGAGGAAATGGCTACACAGCACTCTACTTCTTTCTCAGCTTACATTCTTTCCACACCCCCTTCCAGTGTGTTTCTTGAGCTCTGCAGGGGTTATGTGGATATTGGCTTATGACTGAACATTGTCCCACTGTGCCTGCGCCGCAGCAACAGTCACTCTCAGGCTGGCTGGGTCTCATCAGTCACTTTTGGAGTAAGCACAGATGTTTCAGAAGGTGGTTGAACAGGCGCATCACATCTGCTTTAACAAAGTCACAAGTCCACCCTGCTTTTCAGTGGCAAACGTGTTTCCTCCAGGGGAGTACACCTTGAATCCACTCAGAAGCCAGCAGAGGGCATTAGATCGCCTGTAGCTAGAGTTACAGGTGGGTGGTTGTGAGCAGCCTGATACAGGTTCTGCAGCAAGCAGTCTTAGCCCTGAGCCACCTCACCTGACCTCATGTTCTACAAGTTCTTAAGGCTAGAACTACGACTGTGGCAAGGACAGAAGACAGGTATTCAGTCTTGCAGGCTAGAAACAAGGCCCTGGGGGCTGAGGCAGAGCATATTGACTGTATAAGACCAGGAATGTCAGCTAAGCCACAAGGGTCCTCGTTTCTGGTCATGGTGAGAAAGTGCCAGATTCACCCTGCTCCCCTCAGGCACCACATCATCAGACAATCAGAAGTCCGGGCAACAGACACAGCATCCTAAGTTCTGGTCTCACATCTGCAGGTAAGGGTGACCCAGTATTCTCCCAGCCTGCATCCCCTGATGTCTTAGCCAGTGTCCTGTTGCTGTGAAGAGACACCATGACCACAGCGACTCTTATAAAAGAAAGCATTTGGGCTGCAGAGATGGCTTAGAGGTTAAGAGCACTGTCTGTTCTTCCAAAGGTCCTGAGTTCAATTCCCAGCAACCATGGTGGCTCACAACCATCTACAATGAGCTCTGGTGCCCTCTTCTGGTGGGCAGGTACACATTCGGGCAGAATATGTATAAATAATAAATCTTTTAAAAAAGCATTTAAGCTGGGCAGTGGTGGTGCGCGCCTTTAATCCTGGCACTCAGGAGGCAGAGGCAGGCGGATCTTTGTGAGTTCAAGACCAGCCTGGTCGACAGAGCGAGTCCAGGACAGCCAGGCCTACACAGAGAAACCCTGTCTTGAAAAACAAACAAAAAGCATTTAGTTGAAGCTGGCTTATAGTTTCAGAGGTTTAGCCCATTATCATGGTGGGAAGCATGGCGGCACACAGCCAGACATAGTGCTGGAGAAAGTAGCTGAGAGTTCTACAGGAAGAAAGAGCCAGTGACCTGGCTTGGGTTTTTGAAACTTCAAAGTCCACCCCCAGTGACTCATTTCCTACAAGGCAACCTTCTAATCCTCCTCAAGTAGTGCCTCTTCCTGATCACTAAGCATTCAAATCTGAGCCTATGGAAGCCATTCCTATTCACCCACCCATTGAGGGGCAAGGGGAAATAGAAGGAGGCTGTTCTTGCAATCCTGAGATGGCCCAAGACTTAAAGCATTCTGTGGATCAGCTCTGAGTATGTTTTAGAGCTACCACACAGCTGACATCACAAGCTAGACCTGCACAGTGGGCAGACTCCAGGTTCCCCCTGCCTTTCTCATCGCTGGCATCTGGCATGCCTTCTGGCTCAGCACGGGTCCTCTGACTAAACCAGGGTAGATGCTAGTCCACTCTTCACTTGTTTGTTTTGTTTTGTTTTTTTAGACAGGGTTTCTCTGTGTAGCTTTGGCTGTCCTAGACTCGCTTTGTAGACCAGGCTGGCCTCGAACTCATAGAGATCCATCTGCCTCTGCCTCCCGAGTGCTGAGATTAAAGGTGTGCACCTGGCTCTTCACTCTTCTGATCACAGCATCTAAAACAAATTAGACTCCCTCACACAAGGGAACCCAAGCCATCAACACTGGCACCACAAGCGACAGGCTATTTTCAAAGGCTAACTATGCCAATTTTTAAAACAGCCATTACTGTTTGAATCGCTCATAATAAATGGCCACACTCCCTCAGGAGCAATTCCCTTTTCTTGCTTTTCGCCTCCTAGGGTGTTAATCCCTGCAGAGCTTGGGCCATTTGATTATCAACACCTGTGAAGTCCTATCCACTCACACTGCTGAGAATAATAGGCCACAATGTGACAGCCCTCCCAGGGACCTTTATATGGAACCCACCACCAGGAAGATCACCCAGGTCTGGATCTAGCAGAGCCAATGCCAAAACCTCAAGTTCCACACAGCATCCTTGCTACATGTTGGGTGCCTAAGCGACAGGATGTACAGGCAGGCCAGGGTTGGGCCCGTGGCCATTCATCTAGCATAAAATAACAGCACACATAAAAAAGGGAAGCCTGTGAGACTTGGGTTTCTACGCTGTGATAAACATCAGTACCTTTTGAGGAGATAAGGGTTCATTTCATCTCCTAGGTTCCAGTCTACCATGAAGGGAAGTCAAGGCAGAAACCTGGGGCCAGTAACTGAAGCAAACACCATGAAGGAGCATTGGCGTACTGACTTGATCAGCCCACTTTCTTACAGCATCCAGGGCCACCTGCCCCTGGGTAGCACCACTAACAACAAGCTGGATCCTCCCACATCATTCATTAATCAAAATACCCTACCAGCCAACCTTATAAAAAACATTTTCTCAATTAAAATTCCCTATTCCCAAATAGGGACCGTTTGGAAAGCACCACATCCCCTGCAGTGAGCATGTCCATTTTGTTTTGAGACAGTATTTCCCTGTGTAGATAAACCAGGCACACGCAGAAGTCTGGATCCTCCTGCCTCATCCTACAGAGTGCTGAGATTACAAGCATGTGCTGCCGTGCCCAGCTTGGACCACTTCTTAATTGGTCTTGTCCCCACCCAGTGCCCCGTCAGACCATGCCTTCTCTATCCCTGAGCTCCCTGGGTTCTACGCAGAGGGAGACCCAGTCCCTGCTGCATACCAAATTATGAAGCCTTACAATGTGCTTCCATCAAGATGTATCTCTCCCTGCTGTCCCAGCCACGTGAGGCCTCAGCATTGTGAGCCTGGAAAGCTCGCCGTCCATTGTGAGAACTAAAATAGGTCTCTGCAGTACCCACACATTGAAGTCCTTGTTGCTCAGTGTGACTTGATTTGGAGATGGGAACTTTACAGGGCTAATTACAACTAAGTAAGGCCTGTGTAAGGCTGGGGCCTAGGCCATAGGAATGAAGCACTGGCATAAACTGAAGGACACAGTGGTAAGGTGGCCCCCAGGGGCCCAAACCTGTGAAGGGGATGCTGACCTCGACCTCAGACACCCAGCCTCCAGTGTTGTCACCTGAGTCTCCTGGTCTGTGGTGTTTCTTTTGACAGCCCAAGACACTCCAAATCTGAAGAGCAGCCGCCCCACTTGAGGTTTAGCAGTACATAATCCACGGAGCACCTGGGAGGAGCAAGGCTGCACCCACTCGCTGTGCTCCTGGCTCTGCCCTCCCCCAAGACTTGTCCTGTCGCCCATTCTGTTCCTGCCTGGAACCTGGATGCAAAGGTCTTAACATTTACAGCCCTGGAAGCTTGAGTGTCCACTGCAGGCCTGACCGGGCCTGTGCTGCCTCCTTTCAGCAAGTTCACAGGGAAGCTTGTACAGTGGAGGAGCCAACATGGCCACTAGTGTCAGTGTCCCAGATGACGCCTCTGTGTGGTTCAAAGCCCTGCTCTGGGGGAGGGGCAGGGGCAGTAGGACAGGCCCTGGAAGTGTCTCTGTCCACAGCTCTGCTGACATTCCCATGTCCTTGGATGACGATCCTCCTTTGTTCTCCTGGAGAAGCAATAATCAATTACTCTAGGACGCCTGAGAGCCATCAGGATTAATGAACGACTGGCCAGGCTGAAAGATGTATAGACCACAAGACCAATCACTGATTGCATCGATCTGTCTGCCAGGCAGGTGTGTGGATTTAAGACAGGAGGCCTTTCTATAACGGCTGACACAGACAAGCACACTTAACCCATGGAAGCATAATGACAGGAGTGTAGAGCTCAGGCCGACTGTGTTCCTAGCATGTGCAAGGCTCTGACATCAGTCTCCACATTGGACACTGTCTATTAGTGATCATTAATTCCCTAGTGTGGCCAGAGCCCACATGATTCAATCACTCAACAATACCACTAACTAGGAATCAGGTCTTCCATACATATCAGATCCCGGGTGTGACAAGGGCTGATGGGAAGAGCTGGATGCTTTGGTTATGACATGCAACTGGGACGCACTGCTACAGGTAAGCAGGACGCCTACAGAGGGGCTCCCTTCAGGGTTGGTCCACACCTAGACCTCTACCGGACAGCTGTGCAGACCACCCTCAACCTCACTGACCCATAAACATCTGTAGATCTTGGCATCCAGTGCCATCCACATGTCCACGTCTGAGTGCCTCCAGCTAACACTCTGCTTACTGTCAAAGCACCAAGGCCATAGCAGCGCAAGCAGCCTGTCCACAGTACCCCAGAGCTACGGGCAGAACAGAATACCCCAAAAGAAACCTTAGCTGAAATACCAATGGCTCAGGCTCTATTCAAAGAGGGAACAGAGTGAAGCAAAACTCATAGTTTTTTGTTTTATTGTTTGATTTTTGTTTATTGTTGCTTGAGAGTTTTATGGGTTAAATTCTAAAACAAAGACATACCCAGTTCTGCTACTATGTTGATGTCCTACAATCCTGCAACTCAATGAAAGATTTCAGAGGCTCCTGAGCAACCAGAGCCAGCACTGTATGACTTTCCTCTTTCATCTGGCCATTTTCAGGATGCTGGTGTGTGTGTGTGTGTGTGTGTGTGTGTGTGTGAGAGAGAGAGAGAGAGAGAGAGAGAGAGAGAGAGAGAGACAGAGAGAGACAGAGAGAGAGAGACAGAGAGAGAGAATAAGAGAATTTTCATTGTATAGCCATAAAACTATTTAAGGTTTCTGAAACCTTTTACATAGTATATTTTCCAAAAGAAACCAGTTTTCAGAAAAATGGTTGTTCAGCTCACACATCTGAACAAGACTCATATTCATCGCCCTTCACCCACCCACTCATCAACTCAGCCCATTTTCCTATTCACCCACGCCATCCACCCACCCACTCATCAATACAACCCATCTTCCTACCCTCCCACTCATCAATCCAGTGCATCCATCTATCCACCCACCATCATCCAGCTACTCCCTCTTCCACCCACCCACCCCCTACCTACCCGCCTAATCCCTGTGGCCCCCAACACTCCTCACCTATCTGCTCACCACGATATACTTAATTTTACCACTGAAAAATGCTCTAAGTCCTCACACTGACAAATTACAGCAAATTCTCTCCTCGACCCTCCCACTTTCTATGTCCATCACAGGTGAGATTTATGCTTTTATCCCACTGTGTGATCCAGGCCAGCACCAGCCCCACTAGAGCTCCCAGGATGCCCAGCAGAGACCTGGATCTCTGCAGCCCTCCAGCCCAGCATAAGCAAAAGACTCCCTTTTAGATGTCAAAGCTGTCTTACAGAAATGAGCCTAGTGGGTTCTATCCCACCACCAAACCCAAGAAAGCAAGAGAAAAGCATGTGTCTGAAGCTGTGAACCTCACTGTGTAATTTGGGGAAACACCCCCACCATTAGAAATGGCTTTCCTCCTCCAGACTTAGATGTGGTGTGCACACATTGGTCCAGAGGCCATCTAATCAAAAGTGGAGTCTGAAGATTCAACGATGAGACTTTGTGCTCCCAACTCCACACGCCTTCATGGGTTCGGAGACCTACCCAAGTTCCTTTGTTCACCATCCCATAGCCAGAGTGGTGGTCTACTCAAGAGACAAGAGGCAGAGGAATCACACAAGTCCAGGAGTTCCAGACTTACCTTTAAAAACTTACTCTAGGGTCCAGTGTGGAGGCCTATAATCCCAGTACTCAGGAGCAGAGGCAGTGGAGCCTTTGACTGTGATGCTAGCCCAAGCTACAGAGTGAGATCCAATCTCAAAAAATTAATAAACAGGGCCTGCCATCAAGCCTAATTACCTAATTTCTTTGTTGGTGGTAGTGGTGGTTGGTTGGTTTTGTTTTTTTGAGACAAGGTTTCTCTGTGTAATAGCCCTGGCTGTGCTCAACTTGCTTTGTAGACCAAGCTGGTCTTGAACTCACAAAAATCTGCCTGCCTCTTATGAGCTAATTTCAATCACTCAGACTCATTTGTTAAGAAGTAATCAACTCCTCAAGTTAACCTCTGACTTCCACTTGTGTACCATGAGATAGAAAGAAAGAGCCAGGTGTGGTGGCACACGCCTTTAATCCCAGCACTCGGGATGCAGATGCAGGCAGATCACTGTGAGTTCGAGGCCAGCCTGGTCTACAAAGCAAGTCCAGGACAGCCAAGGCTACACAAAAAAACCCTGTCTCGAAAAACCAAAACAAAACAAAACAAAAGACAGACAGATGCACATGCACACACGCTCACACATCCGGTCTCAAAAAACCTAAACAAACAAAAAGTAGGAATACTCTGGGAGAGCTAATAAACTGTTGCCTCAGGTGTACTGACAGAATGCTGTTACCTTCCTCAATCTAACCCCCAATCTGTAAAATCATGGCTTACACCCAAGACCTGCAGCATGTAGTGTAAAAGTAACTTTTATTCCCCTGGCTCAATTGTTGTCTGGTAGGCTTACTGCCTCTGTCTACTAACTTAGGCCTAGTGCTGGAAGCTTCTAGCCTCTGTATAATCTAACCAGGCCTTGAATGTTTTCATCCTCTGAGACTTCCTGCTTATTAAGATCACCCTTATTTGTTCTTTCTGAGCTCTGAGCAGGCTGGTTCAACTCAGCTGTTCTACCTCAAACTCTTCTCCCAACTGACTTAGTTAATCTGCCTTCTCTCTCGGCCCAGAATTGCTGTGCTTGGCCTCAAACTAACTCAGCTATCTGCTCTAATCTTCTGGCTTCTTCTCATTTTCTGGCTCATTCTGTCTTTACCTCAGTTCTCTCTCTCTGCAACCCATCTCTCTATTACTGTCCTGGTAAAACTGCCTCTTAAAGTAGCTTCTCTTTCCTCTCTTTTCTCGTGAGAGATGGGCGTATCCTCAATTAGACATCACTTTCAAAGATAGTTGCTTCCTTCTACAAACTAACTTCTTCTTCATTTGGGATTAAAGGCGTGTACTACCACACCTGGACCCAAGCTTTTCTGTATCTGATACTTGCTCTATACCAGGCTAGCCTTGAACTCAGATCTGTCTGCCCTCATCTCCTGGATTAAAAGCATGTTTGTATTCCAGCTGGATCACACAGACCTAGAAGGTCTTTGGATGTGATCTCTTGCCAGAACAGCCAGGTTCTGAATTAACGTTCCTCTACAGTATGAACATAGTGGAAAACATAGTCAGTCTTCAGCAGGAACAAGGGAGCCACAAAAAATAAAAAGCGAACCAAGTGGTGGCAAACACCTGTAATCAGGACTCAGAAAACAAAGGCAGGAAGGAGGTCCTAAGAGCACGCCCAGCCTGCCTAGAACTAGAAAAGAGTAATAGGGGCTGGGGCTGAAGCTCAGTGGGTAGAGCATTTGCCCAGCAGGCATGAAGCCCTGGGCTCCATCCCTGGCACTGTATAACGCAGGCATGGTGGCACATACTGTAATCCAAGCAACTCAAGAAGTACAAACAAGAACAGAACTTCAAGGTCATCTTGCCTTCTCAAAGTCATCCTCAGCTACAAGATGAATTTGAGACCAGCCTAGGGCACAAGAGGCCCTACCACAAAGAAAGGAAATTTTAGAACAACAACCAAAAAAAATATGGCTAGAAAGACGGCTCAGTAGTTAAGAACACTTGCTGATCTTGCAGAGGACACAGGTTCAATTCCTAACTTCCACATGGCAGCTGACAACCGTCTGTAACATAACTCCAGTCCCAGGGGATCTGTCTTCCTCTTTTGACTTAGGTGGGTACCAGGCATACATGTAGTGCACATATATACACGCAGGCAAAGCAATCAAACACAAAATAACTTTTAAAAAGGCAGGCATGGTAGTACACATCTTTAATCTCACCACTGAGGAGGCAGAGGCAGGAGGATCTCTAAGTTCAAAGCCAACCTGATCTATGTATGAAGTTCCAGGCCAGCCACTGATATAGAGTAAAACATCCTTTAAAATAAACAAACAACAACAACAACAGTAACAACAAGAAAACCCATCAAAAATGATGGATTGACAAAAGCTGACAGTAATTCCAGAGGGCTTGAATTGTACACATTGCCTTCTATGGCTGAGGCAGCTTCCCTCATGGCTCACGCACCCTTGTGTGGTGGAAGCGAGGCCCCACCCAACACAGTGACGAAGAAGACAATGGGACTCTTCACACTGACAGCTGCTACTCAGAGAACAAATGGCCTGCGCTTCAACAGCACAGATTATTGGGGGTTTCTGTAACTATAACACACTACACATAAACATATTTCAGGATTATGATTCTTTATTTGTGCTGCTGGGGCTCCCGCCTAGGACCTTGCATTTGCTGAGTTAGAGTTCTACGTCTTGTGTAGAAAAATTATATATTCTTGATTATAAAAGAACCCAAAATCACACTGAATAATATCTACCCAGATGTAGAAATTAACTATGTACATATAAAATCATGTAAGGAATCTAAATGTGAGGCTTTGATGAACCAAGTAAAATACCGTATGTACACATGAGTGTAATACAGCTTAGCCATGAACATACAATTAAGGTAACTACTTTAGTTTGAAATAACAGGAACAAACAACCCCACCTCCCCACCTAAAAATCAGCAAGGGAGAAAACCATCTTCCATCTAGTTAATTAGGCTGGGTATAACTGCCCCTCCCAGAGGGCATTGCTTCGAACCCTACCAGACACCTACAGAAGGATTTTCTGGGAGATGAAGATTGGCTGTGTATGAATGTACATACCAACCCAAGGCTCCCACAACTCTAAGTCTTGACAGTTAGGGAAAATTAAGGTCACTCGTTCACATTTTTGTGGCTTCCATGCAAAAATCACTTTTATAGATATTTTCATTTAAAAGACTCCGATCTGACAATCTTGCCAAAGAGAGCTAGTCTAGTCTCAAGTGCACATATAAAAATCAGAGAGGTGAGCAACTTTCTAGTCAGTTAAAGCAGCAGGAGATGAGCACAGTGCAGTCTACTCTCTTCAGGGAGCACCGTTATGCTGTTCCTTCTAAAAACCTCACGTACTGTGCCCGGGCATCAAAATGGTCAGCAGGCCGGTTGTATGGTGTCCACACAGGCTCTCCAACAAACAGCCGCATGGCCTTCACGTAATTCTAGAAAACAAGCCCCGCATTTCATTGAACACTTCAACTCATCCACATGGGAACCTTCAGAACTGTCTCACCCACTTAGAGCTCTGCTCCGTCTGACCTCTGTGTGAGTGACCGCGGCCAGGCAGCGTAAGCATCTGCAGCTCCTGCTCAGGGTCCACACCAGAGCAGAAACAGATCTGGGCTCCGTCCACCCTCCTTGCTTCATTGCCTGGGCATAGCTCACCTAGGGACCAGCCCCAGGCCCTGCTGCTGGCTGGTAAGAGAATAATTTGTCAGCGCTTGTCTAAGCCAGAAATGCGCTTTCCATGTAGCCCTCACCCTCATCCTACAAATAAACATACCTAGGTAAAGATGACAAATGTATGTTACTTCCAGAACTACTGATGGCCACGAGAAAATTATAAATAAGCTCATCACTAGGACTCCCCACACAGTGGGTAAATCATAGTTAAGTAAATCAGGTATGTCTGACAATGAAGCTGTGAACAAGAGGCAGGGCTCTTTACGTACCCGCAAAGCACACTGGCAGAGCCCACTGCCTCCTGGGTAAAAGGAAGAAAGAATTGTGACTCTTGAATATACAAACACCCTCAAAAGCAATGGTTCTGAGGTTCGGGTGGGAACCCCTTTAGGGGGCTGCATATCATATATTTGCATTATGATTCATAACAGTAGCAAAACTACAGTTATGAAGTAGCAGTGAAATAATTTGAAGGTTGGAGGGGGTTACCACAACATGAGGAACTGTATTAAAGGATAACAGCATTAGGAAGTCGAGAACCACTGCTCTAAAGGAACTATTGATATGTAGACAGTGGCATCCTTCAGGGATCAAACTGGGACCCTGAGGAACAGAGGGGAGGACACTCACTATTCATGAACACTTGTATCCATCTCATAATTCTTCATTTTTATTTTGTTTTTCTTTTCTTTTTTTTTAATATTTATTTATTTATTATGTATACAGTGCTCTGCCTGCAATGCGCACCTGCAGGCCAGAAGAGGCCATCAGATCACATCATAGATGGTTGTGAACCACCATGTGGTTGCTGGGAACTGAACTCAGGACCTCCTGAGGAGCAGTCGGTGCCCTTAACTCTGAGCCATCTCTCCAGCCCCTTGTTTTTCTTTTTGATACAGGATCTCATCTAGCCCAACCTATCCTCAAAACTTGATCTAAGGATGACCTTGAAGCCCTAATCCTCCCTCTAAACCTCCCAGATGCTGAGAGGACAGACATATGCTACCACACTTGGCTTCATAAATCTGGGTTTTAAGCCATGGGCATATATTTACTGTTAACCTGGAAACCTAAGGAGATGGATCAATAAATAAGAGTGCATATGTTAGCCAGGCGGTGGTGGCGCACCCCGTTAATCCCAGCACTCAGGAGGCAGAAGCAAGTGGATCACTGTGAGTTCCAGGCCAGCCTGGTCAACAAAGTTATTCCAGGACAGCCAAGGCTACACAGAAAAACCCTGTCTCCACAAAAAAAAAAAAAAAAAAAAAAAAAAAGAGTGCATCTGTTCAGCCAGGTGTGGTGGTACACAACTGTAACCACAGCACTCAGAAGGCAGAAGCAGGCAGATCTCTGTAAGTTCAAGGCCAGCCTGGTCTGCAAAGAGAGTCCAAGACAGCCAGGGCCCTGTGTAACAGAGAAACCCTGTCTCGAAGGGGGAAAAAAATGCATATGCTCTCGGAGAAGGCCCAAGTTCAGTTCCCAACCCCCACATCAAGTGGCCCACAACTCCAGTTCCAGGAGATCCAATGCCCTCTTCTGGATTCTGCAGGACCCTGCACTCATGTGCACATATCCCAACAAACATACACATAATTTAAAAATAAAAATGTTTTATTTTTAATTAACTTGGGCTGGGGATGTAAGTCAGTGGGTAGACGTTCTATCCAGCATGCACAAAGCCCTGGGTTCCATCTCCAGCACCAAGAAATCAAGTTTGGTCGTAAACATCTGTAATCCCAGCACTGGGAGGTCAAGACAGAAAGATCAGAATTTCTTTCTTTCTTTTCTTTTTCCAGTTTTTCAAGACAGGGTTTCTCTGTGTAACAGAGCCCTGGCTGCCCTGGACTTGCTTTGTAGAGCAGGTCTGTCTCTGCCTCCCAAGTGCTAGGATTAAAGGGTTGTACCACCACACCCGGCCCAAGAGCAGACTGTCAAGGTCATCCTCAACTACACAGGTCAGCGCAGAATATATGAGACCCTGTCTCAAGAACCAAAAAACAGGGCCAGGCGTGGTGGCACACACCTTTAATCCCATCACTCGGGAGGCAGAGACAGGGGGATCCCCAAGCCCTAAGCCCCAAGTCAAGGACAAGTGCAGGCTGCCCCTAGGTGGAGGAACTCCCTGGCCACAGGCTCTGCTGGCTCCACTGGCTCTCTCTGACAGCGCTGTGACCAGCCACATGTCTAGGGGATGAGCCTCACACAACACAGCTAGTGGTCACCTGTGATGTCCACGCACAGGCCAGACCACAGCACGGCCCACTCAACGCTCTCACCTTCTCGTCCAGCGTGAAGCGGTGATAGATGCCGGCAGGAAGTGTGATCATGTCCCCCTTCTCCATGGAAATCCGGATCCACTTGTCCTCCTTGTCCCTGACATCGAAGTACCCACTGCCCTCCAGGATGTAGCGGATCTCCTCATCCAGATGCAGATGCTCCTCAAAGAACATCTTGATCTAGTACAGGAGGGAAGCTGTGAGTCTGCTGGGTAGCAGTGAGTCACACAGCCCAGCCCTTATAGCCCTTATAGCCAGACTACAGCAAATGATTCATGTTATCAAAAGTATCAAGAGCGGGGCCAGGCATGGTGGCACACACCTGTAATCCCAGCACTCGGAAGGCAGAGGCAGGTGAATCACTGTGAGTTCAAGGCCAGCCTGGTCTACAAAGTGAGTCCAGGACAGCCAAGGCTACACAGAGAAACCCTGTCTCAAAAACAAAAGTTCCAAGAGCTGAGCCAGGGAAACGAAATGGTCAGTAAAGGCACCTGCCACCAACACTGACATCTTGAATTGAATCCCCAGAACCCAAGTCACAGAAGGAGCAAACTGAGACAGGGTTTCATGTAGCCCAGGCTGGCCTCGAACTTGCTATGTAGCTGAGATGTCCTTGAACTTCTGATTCTCCTGTCTTTACCTTCCAGCTCTGCTTGAGTCCTGCCGGGTCCTCCACATCTCCAGGGGAAGTCCTCATCCCTCACATCTGCCAAGGCACAGCTCCCACAGTGTGTGTGTGACCACTCTGCCATCTTCCACGCAGCAAGCCTCACTAGGCTCTCTGGGGCCAGCATCCTTCCCAGGGCCCACAGACCAAGCTCCACTTCACCAAGCCTTTCATCTGAGACCACTCTCACAATAACTCTATGCCACTAAACTCAAATGCTCCCAGTGAAGTGACCAGGTACCCAGAGGATACCACCCCTAAGCTCTCAGGAAAATGTATCACCTCACCAACAAGTCTAAGAAAGAGGCAGAGGCAGAGCTCTGAATCCCACGGAGAAAACCCCAAGCCAGTCCAAGCATCACTGGTGGACCTACCACACACAAAGGATACAGCACCGCTACATCCATGTCCCTCAGAAGAGCTGAAAGGAAGGCAATCAGCCCAGCTCATCCTATGAGGACAGTGCCGCTCTGCCCCCACACCACACTAAATGGAAAGTCTTGTGTTAACAGGCAAGAGGGTAATGACTCTCTCTCCAAGCGGGGCCTGCTCACCTTCTCCTCATAGTTGGGGAGTGCATCTTTGCATATGGTGATGATGTCCATCCAGGAGTAGTTTCTCTCTCTCCGGATCTTTTCTAGTTCTGGATCATTCTCATACTTGTCGGCATCCAGCTACATGAGTTCAAGCAAAATGGAGGTCACCTTAGCACAAGGATGTGTAGCAACTGAGCTGGGAGTATAGCTCCCCGGTACAATGCTTGCCTAGTAGGGCGCATGGCCCTAGGTTTACTCCCGAGCCCTATGTGAGGGAAGCATAGAAACATGTTCCTTCCAGACCTGTGGCTGGATCACCCAACAGAGCATCCTTTATCCTTTGCCAGTCCCAGCGCAGTCCTGCGCCTTCTCTCTTGATGGACTGTCCACTTTTCAGTGCCAGGTGGGACCCGCAGCTCGGCTCCAGTCCTGCCCTTCTCTCCAGCTGTCCTGGCCGGGTCCTCCACATCTCCAGGGAAGTTCTCATCCCTCACAGCTACCAAGACACAGCTCCCTCAGCTCTGCCATCTTCCACGCAGCATGCCTCACTAGGCTCTCTGTGGTCAGCATGCTTTCATGGCCACAGTCCAAGCTCCACTTGATTGAGATGGACCAAGAGAGCTGCGGTCCTCTGGCCCCACTTGAGTTTTCTGCTTCTATTGTCCCCATCTCTCTACTGCAAAAGAAATCTAGATTCTAAATTTTAAAAAAAACAAAATCACTTACACTCAGGAGGCAGAGGCAGGTGGATCTCTGTGAGTTCAAGGCCAGCTTGGTCTACAAAGCGAGTTCAGGACCGCCAAGGCTACACAGAGAAACCCTGTCTTGAAAAACCACAAAACTAAAAATTAAAAAACCACTCGCCATTCTTTTTTTGTTGTTGTTGTTTTTGTTTTTTGTTTTTCGAGACAGGGTTTCTCTGTGTAGCCTTGGCTGTCCTGTACTCCCTTTGTAGACCAGGCTGGCCTCGAACTCACAGCAATCCACCTGCCTCTGCCTCCTGAGTGCTGGGATTAAAGGCATGGACCACCATGCCCAGCTCCACTCACCATTCTTAAAAATTACTGAAGAGGGCTGGAGAGATGGCTCAGTGGTTAAGAGCACTCCCTACTCTTCATAAAGATACTGAGTTCAATTCCCAGCAACCACATGGTGGCTCACAACCATCTATAATGTGATCTGATGCCCTCTTCTGGCCTGCAGGTGTACTGCAGACAGAACATTGTATACATAATAATAAATAAATAAAATTTTTTTTTAATCACTGAAGAGTGTTGTAGCCCATGACTATAATTCCAGCTCCTTAGAACGCAAGTGAGAATTGTGAGTTGAGAGCTAGCCTGGGCTACATAGCAAAACTCCATCTCAAAAAAGAAAAAATACATATTCACACCCTTTCATGGCAAGGTCCCACACCTCAAATTCCTGCTTACAATTTTCTTTTATCACAATCCTACCTATTCTTTAAGGTCCAAAGTCAAGGACACTCTCTTCCTACCTTGCTCTTCAAAGGCTTTCTTACAGAACTAATATGAAATCCTACAAGAGAGTACTGACGGACTTAGTGACATTTAGTTTTTGTTTTCGAATGGAGTGCACATTTTATCATGACAGAACACCGCAATGCACAGACATCAATATATCTTATGTGTATGGGTGGTTTGCATGCACGCATGTCTGTGCAGCACTCTCCTGCCTAATGTCCTCACAGACCAGAAGAGGACATGAGATCACCTGGAACTGGAGTTACAGAGAGCTGGGAGCAGATGACAAGGGAACCCATGCTCTCAGCACTGAGCCATGCCTCTAGCCCTAATGCTTTTTTTTTTTTCCCCCCCAGACCGGTGTAGCCTTGGCTGTCCTGGACTGCTTTGAAGCAGTGAGTGGGCCTTCAGCAGACGCCAAAGGTACCCAATGGGATTCCAGTCTCAACAGTGCAGCCCATTTCTGTTGTTTACAGATCATCTGGTGTACGCACAAAGTCTAAGGTATCTGTGACAACTGCAGGAAGGGACAAAGGCGCTATTCCAAACAATACATTATCACTTCAACTGTGTGGCCATGAGAGGGGCCTGTCACCCTGCTTCTGTCCGCTTTGCCTAGCAACTTCTGCAGTGATGGGGGGGCCAAGGGGAGGTGGGGGGAGGTGGGGTGGGGGGGATGGGTCGACGACACCCTCAACAGGAATGCTACAGGCCTCACTGAGCAAACCGCCCCAACTCCTGCACCCCCCACCCCCCACTGCTTGCTTTAGGTAACTCAGTTGGTGGTCACCAAGTGAGTGTGTAGGGGTCAGATCTTCATGGACAGCTAGAACACTTCTCGGAAACTGAAAGGCTGTGGTTTTATTGTTGTTGTGGTTTTTGTGGAGGGTTTTTTTTTTTTTTTTTCCTGCTTTCGGTTTTTTTTTTTGGGGGGGGGGTGTTTGTTGTTATTGTTGGTGGTGGTTTTTCAAGACAGAGTTTCTCTGCGTCGCCTTGGCTGTCCTGGACTCACTCTGTAGACTAGGCTGGCCTCAATCCACCTGCCTCTGTTCCCGAGTGCTGGGATTAAAGGCATGCACCACCACATTGGCCAGAAGGCTGTGTTTTTTAAAGCCATCCCTAGCTAGTGTCACATGAGTGACCTTTTGATTCAAAAGGACAAAAGTGCATCGACCACATCATGCTAATATCCATTTTCTGAGCATGCGTGCCATGCAGAGCCTTGACTGTGTATGTACACACCGCATATTCTTCCCCTATCACCTGCTTCCTATCCTAAAAAATGCTAACAGTACTCTTGCAGAGATGGATTTGAGCGTCGTCCCCAATTTCATGTGGCTACCCTACACATGGACTTTGCGGCGTTCACAGGTCATTGCTTCATCTGTGGGCACAGCATGTGAACAGGCCTGCACGGTTTTAAGGAGCATGGCTCTGCAAAGGGTTCATCAAATGTTCCCCAGGCATGGCTCCAGGCCAGCTGGTCTGCATTTCATTTTGGCCATACCAATACAGACAGGTTGTACCAGTCCCCCTCCACCAACCCCAAGTTCCCTCGGGCTTTCCCGTTTTTGAAGTGCCACACTCGTGACACTAGCTAGCCTTGCGATTGTAAACATTAGCTGTGAGCGCGAGCAGATGCCACGAGGAAAGCAGGGGAGACCAACCCACCGTCCTCCGCAGTTAAAGAGAGTGCATGAGTCAGCGGCCACGATGAGCATGCGCGGCGCCCTAAGCCCCTCACTGCGTGCGCAGGCGCACGGTACTCCAAGCCCGCGCCCGTACCTTCCAATAGAGCACTCCGAGCGTGCGCAGCTGCTCTAGGCTCACCGGGTGGTCAGGCTGTGCGCGGTGGGGCATCCGTGGGTCGGTCGTGGACTCGTCCATGTACCAGGCCTGCACCATGGTGGCAGCGGAGGATTCCACAAACTGAACAAGAGGGTGCGGGGCGGGGCCGAGCTGGAACTATTATGGGCGGTGCCTTGGTGGGCGTGGGTATGGGGCGGGGCTGTCTGGACCTCCGGGCCACTCACGTGGAAGCCCGGACCAGGAAGGGTCAGTGGCCCAGCTCCGTGGGCTGGGCATCCTCACCCCCAGGCGTACCAGCTGGCATGCCTCCCATAGGCTGTGCTTACTTTCGGTACCAACATGCAATTCGTATTTCACAGAATAAAAGCAAATGCAAATCAAAAGCATGATTGTCTAAACTGAATCCTACGGGGCTCAGCTGCATTTACATCTTCTGACAGCAGTCACACAGAGGACCCGGGAGTCAGGGCGGGACCCTAGGCTCACCAGCCTCAGATGAAAGCATGTCCACAGTCGGGGCAGTTATGTGTCTGCCCTACTTTCCTTGCCAGTGCTGTAATAAAATACTCTTGGCAAAGGCAGCTTTAAGGCAGAAAGGGTTTTCTTGGCTCACAATCCCAAGTTTTAAAGCCCATCTTTGGGGGCAGCAGAGCTGTCAGAGCAGGAACTTAAAGCAGCTAGTCACGTCCACATCAAAAGCAGAGAGAAATGAATGCGTGTACGTTAACTAATGCTCGGCCCCCTCTCTATACTTCTTTGCCTAGGGAATAGTGCCACCCACAGAGGCAGGTCTTCGTTTTTGAATTAATGTAATCTAGACAGTCACCCGCAGGCACGCCATAAGCCGACATGATCTTGACAATTTCTCACTAATACTCTCTTCCTAGGTGATTCTAGGTGTATTAAGATGACAGTTAAAATTAACTATCATAGAGCTGAAAAGATGGCTCAGCGGTTAAGAGCACTACTTGCTCTTTCTGAGGACCCGGGTGTAATTCCCAGCAGCCATCTATAACTCCAATTCTGATGAATCTGATGCCCTCTTCTGACCTCTGTGGGAATGTTCACATGTGATGCACATACAATGCAGGCAAAACACTTACACATGAATCTAAAACAAATAAACTAACCACCATGCTATTAGTAGGTGTGGCCCAGATTAAGGATAGGTGTTCTTTCTTCAAATAATCTAATTAAGAAAGTCCCTTTGAGCCAACTGTGGTGGTGCATGCCTTTAATCCCAGCACTTGGGAGGCAGAGGCAGACAGATCAATGTGAGTTCAAGGCCAGCCTGGTCTACAAAGTGAGCCCAGGACAGCCAAGGCTACATAGAGAAACACTGTCTCACAAAGCCGAAAAATAAGGAAGGAAGGAAGGAAGGAAGGAAGGAAGGAAGGAAGAACATACTGAGAAATCCATGAGAAGCAAGTCAGTAAGCAGCACTCCTCCATGGCCTCTCCATCAGCTCCTGCCTCCAGGTTCCAGCCCTGAGTTCCTGTCCCGACTTTCAACAGTGATAGACTGTGATCTCGAAGTATACACCAAATAAACTCTTTCCTCCCAAAACTTGCCTTTTGGTCATGATGTTTCGTCTTAAGACAGTGAGCTAGCCATCTTTGATAGGGAAAAAAAAAAAAGTCTTCTCATATCTTAAAATAACTGAGACCCAGATAGATGGCTTTAAGGAATTTATGTGCTCAGGAGATGACAAGGCAGTGGTTTGAACTCAGGAAGCCTCACCCAAAAGCCTCTGCATATAGCTGCTAAAATACAGAGCAAGAAGCAAAACCTTTGCTCAGCCCTAGGAATAACAGTCTTAAGAGGGAGCCTGCTCCTTGCCTTCTACTGGCTGCTTCGGGATAGAGTGGCCCAGCAGAATCCTGAGCACTGTGTGTTAGCCTCTATCTTATGCCGAGGTCTTTTCTGTCCCAACTGGGACGAGGGAGGGCAGCAGGAAAATGCCAAGAAAATCATACTTTAGAAAAGTAAGATGGCCGAGATGCCCTGAGGAATTGTGGGGGGAAACTGCGTTCGCCAGCACCAGTTCAAGCAGAATCTTGGAAACAGCATAGTGATCTCCTGCAGCTGTCCTGCCCATGAGAGTTCGCCTTTGAAGGAAGCTCTTCTGAACTTGAACCGTTTCTTCCAAAATAGCCAGCAGCAGCCCAGAATCATGTTTCATGACGAGAATGTATTGCCCCAGTTAAGACACCTGGGAAGAACTGTTCAGGTGCTTTAAAAGGCACCTGGTCTCCATCATTGCAAACCTGCCTGGACTGGTATTCCTCTAGGCTTTCGCAAGAATGGGAGGATAGTGTGTAGGCTCCTTTATAACAGTAGTTGTTGTTGATGTTGCTTGGTTTTTTTTGTTTTTTTTTTAAGATTTGTTTATTTATTGCATATGAGTGCTTTATCTGCAGAAGAGGGAATCAGATTACATTATAAGATGGTTGTGAGCCACCATGTGGTTGCTGGAAATTGAACTCAGGACCTCTGGAAGAGTAGGTGGCGCTCTTAACCACTGAACCATCTCTCCAGCCCCACTGATGAGGTTTTTAATCAGGGTTTCATTATGTCACCCTGGCTGCCTTGGAACTTTCAGATCAAGTTAGCCTCACACTCACAAAGATCTACCTGTATCTGCCTCTCTAGTGCTAGGATTAAAGGTGTGTGTCACCATACCCAACCCTATAGCAGTCGTTTCTAAATATAAAGGCTATTCTTAGGGTTGAGCCTAGGGATGCATTCATGTGATTCTAGCACTTGAGAAATTGATGCAGGAAGATTGAAAGTTCAAGGCCAGTCTGGGCTAATAAGCAAGATCTAGTTTCAAACAAAAACAGTAGTAACAAAATTGTACAGGAGGTGTAGCCAGCACTGCAGAAAAAAAAAAAAGAAAAAACCGAAAACACAAAAACATTTTTTTTTAAACACAGGGGTTCTTTGTGTAATAGCCCTGACTGTCCTGGTCTCACTTTGTAGACCAGGCTGGCCCTGAACCTTCAGAGATTCGCCTGCCTCTGCCTCCCCAAGTGCTGAGATTAAAGGAATGAGCCACCAAGCCTGGCTCACAAAAACATTCTTAAAGATTTATTCATTTTGTTTTGTTTTCTTATGTGTATGAATGTTTGCTTGCATGTATGGACATATATGCTGCACCGGCCATTAGTGGCTGAAGAGGCCAGAAAAAGACATCAGGTCTCCTGCAACTGGATTACCAAATTGTGAGCCACCATGTGGGTGCTAGGAGCCGAACTGGGATCCTTTCCAAGAGCAATCTTAACCTCTTTTTTTTTTTTTTTTTTTTTTTTTTTTTTTTTTGAAACAGGGTCTCTCTGTGTAGCCTTGGCTGTCCTGGACTCGCTTTGTAGACCAGGCTGGCCTTGAACTCACAGCGATCCGCCTGCCTCTGCCTCCCGAGTGCTGGGATTAAAGGCGCGCACCACCACGCCCGGCTGCAATCTTAACCTCTTAACCACTCTACAGACCCAGGAAACCTTCTCAAACTGGAATGTCATGCCTAAAATCCCAGCACCAGAGAGGCCCAGGCAGGAGGATAATAAATTTGAGGCCAGCCTGGGCTATATACCTTTAAGACCATTTCTCAAAAACAATAAAATTATTTTTTTCCTTCCTTTTTTTTCCGAGACAGGGTTTCTCTGTGTAGCCTTAGCTGTCCTGGACTCACTTTGTAGAGCAGGTTAGCCTCGAATCCACAGCGAGTCGCCTGCCTCTGCCTCTCTAGTGCTGGGACTAAAGGTGTGAGCCACCACACCCGGCCCTAACAATAAAATTCTTAACTCACACAGCATTCCAAAGAGGTAAACGGATACACTCGGATGCGCTCAGCTCTGTTTAACTGTTGATCCTGCGGCGTGCTATTAGAAGTTTTTATCTGATCTCGTCCATGTACAAGGATACCACAAGCTGCACCGGAGGGGGCAGGGCGGGACTGAACCGGAACTATTATGGGCGGTGCCTTGGTGGGCGGGGCAGGGGCGGGGTTGTCTGGAAGGCGGAGCCACTCATGTGGAAGCTCGGACAAGGACAGTTTTAAGGAATGTCTTTATCTTTGTTGACCCGCGTAAGGAACAGTGACTGCTGGTCACATGGCTTGCCTCACCTCAGGAGCTGAGCCTCCAGTGGCTTGAGCACTATTATCACGTTGCTTCCACAGTCACTCCAAGTCTCATCACACTTTAAGAGCCCTATTTCTTTTTTGTTCGTTTGATTTTTCAAGACAGGGTTTCTTTATGTAGCCCTGGCTGTCCTGGACTCTCTTTGTAGACCAGGCCGGCCTGCCTCTGCCTCCTCAGTGCTGGGATTAAAGGCGTGCACCATCCCGCCTAACTAAGAGCCCTATTCTTGTCCTTACTATTTGGACACTTTAGGGTGCAGATGGCAGGACTCCAACAAGTTTTCTCAACTTACACAACTGAAAAGGATGACAGTGGCTTTCACTGTGGCTGCCTGCGGATCCTCAGATGCTAACAGGTCTGTCTCCATCACATTTCTGCCCTCTCAGTCTGCTCTCTTCCTGTCCTCTCTTCCTCCCCTTCCCTCCTTGTATCTTGTATCCTCTCTTCCCCCTGCCTCCCTCCATTCCTCAACCTCTTTTATTTTATTTTATTAATTTAATTTAATGTATTTATATTTGTAATGAATTTAATATATTGACCCATTTCCCACTGCCATAAATACAAAACCCGAAGCTCTGTTTCTTTATAAGGAAAAAGATTTTTTTTAGGTCAAAGGTTGGCGGGTTCAGGATCCAGTATTAGCCAGCCTCAGGTCCTTGGTCTCTGGTAAGGGCCATCATTGTTCCAGAGTGACACACCATGGTGGGAACATGTTTGAGGGTCACAGGTGCCAGCAATGTGCTGGAGCCAGGGTCTTCTGTCACCTGGTCTTACAGGAAGTATACAGGGTCTAAAGAAAACACATGAGTCCTCCTGAGGATAGTGCCCCACATCTGACCCCAACCCCATGTCCTTTATTCTCTATACAGCATGAACTTACCACACATGAGCTGTGGGGGCAGATGCGAACCACAGGACAGCCACCAGCAACTGCCTCTACTGCTTACTTGTGACGCAGAGGAAAGGCTCTCTAGGTAACATCTTATATCCAGTCTTCTGGAAAATTCCAGGTAGCCTGGGTAAAGCAAACAAACAAACAAAAAAAACTGCTCCAGTTGATACGCATAGGACTGGGGTATTGCTCTGTGTGGCCAGTTGGGGTCAAGGTCAGGCAGGAGATAGCAAACACATCAAGCCACAGGCACATTTCCACACCCACTGCCTCGCTGTCCAAGCCTCTTGCTTTCTATGTGTCTAGAAGACAGGGGCTGCAGGGCCACAGGAGGCGCTCAGAACTCCACCTGGCCTGGGTCCTCAGCCCCGCTTCATGGCTGGGTCTACTTACTCAGAGCTAGCCAGAAAAATGTGGAGCCCACCCATTGTGGAGCCCACCTTCAAACTAATTTCGCTGCTAAGGTCAGAACTGAATTAATGTCTTCAAAATGGAAGAGCCTGGAGGGCTTTGTGGGAAATAGAAAATGCTAAGGGGAGGTGGGCATAATAATAACTAATTGAAGATGCAGCAATGGCTGGAAGCTACATGAGACTCTGGGGTACAGGAGCTGGCATCCGACAACAAAGAACAGAAAATAAAAGTGCACGGTGAAACTCAAGGGCCCAACTATAAATAAGCACGGGCAACCAGAAGACACCGATAATGAGAATCAGTGAGACTGACACGGATCCAACACATCAAGGAAACCAGCAAGTGCCTACCAGGCAGGAGGGAGCATATTCCTGCCCCTGGCTTAAAGAAGGAACAATCCTAGAATACCTTTCAAAGCTAGCTTATCAAATGTTGGAATTATCGAAGCTGGGTGACAAATAGCTATTCAAACTATTCTTTTTTATTTATCTACATTTGAAACTGTCCAATAAGGTTTTTAAATTAGCCAGGAGTGGTGGTACACGCCTTTAATCCCAGCACTCAAGACTACACAGAGAAACACTGTCTCAGAACCAAACAAAAAAAGAGATAGAGATTTAAATTTTTATCTGTGTAATTAACAAACCAGATGGACTATAGTGGTGCATGCCTTTAATCCCAGCACTAGAGGCAGAAGCAGGTGGATTTCTGTGAGTTTGAGGTGGCCATCGTAATCTATAGAGTGAGTTCAAGGTCAGCCAAAGCTACATAGACAAACCCTGTCTCAAAAAATCAAGAAAAAAAGAAAGAAAGAAAGAAGCCATCTGTGCATGTACGTTTTCCTGAGAAAAAAAAACGAGTAAGGGGGTGGATTTCTTAACAAGAAAGCCACGCCTACAAACAGCTGCTTGGAGCCACACTCAGCAAAATTCTGTTTAAACTAATTAAAAGGAAAACCTGTCTCTTGATCCTAATAATATGTCTCTGAAGGAAACAAGGATGACATGAGTGTACTCTAGGCTCTTTTCCCTAGGAAAAAAATGGGGCCAGAATTGTCAAAATGTGAGTAATCTCAATCAACTGTGGTCCCAGGACAAAAATCAACCCAAACATTTGATGAGATGCTAGTTGTCCCCAGAGTGCGGATTTCGCTGTCCCAAAATATGCACTGAAACATTTCCATGTCACATTAGTTGGTACAAATGTCAGGCCTTTTCATCACCTTCTGAAACTTCTGGTGCCCTGGCAGGTGGATCTCCATGGGTTCAAGGTCACCCTAGTCTGCACAATAGTTCTAGAACAGCCTGCTCTGCATAGTGAAACCCTGCCTCAAAAATAAAAAAAATTAGGGAGTTTGAGAGCACCGTCAGCTCTTCCAGAGGTCCTGAGTTCAATTCCCAGCAACCACATGGTGACCCACAACCATTTATACTGGGATCTTATGCACTCTTCTGGCATGCCGGTGTACATGCAGATAGAGCACTCATAAACATAAAACAAATAAATAAATCATAAATCTTTTTTAAAAATCAAAAAATTCAAAAAAAAAAAAAAAAAAAAAAAAGATCTGGGCAGCGGTGGTGCACACGTTTAATCCTAGCATTTGGGAGGCAGAGGCAGGTGGATCCCTGTGAGTTTGAGCCCAGTCTGGTCTACAAAGCAAGACCAAGACAGCCAAGGCTACACAGAGAAACCCTGTCTCAAAAAATAAATAAATAAATAAACAAACAAAGATGAGTTAGCATAAAGTTGCTGATGCCTTTAATCTTCCCTCCTGTGATCAGGTCTAACCCGGATGGCCTCTAAGAGGCTCTACTGCCTAACATGAAATGGCAGCCCATCTAACCACCCAATGTGAAGAAACTGTTCAACAAGGACAAACATTTGCTCTTTGGGGAGGCATCCTGATACCTACTGCTTCTGAGTGTTCCACAAAACATTCTGTGATAAACCCCATGTTGTGGCATTGGGGAATGGGGCCCTGGAAGGAAAGAGCTAGTGAAGCAAGCATTGAGGAATTTGATAGCTGGGTCCTAAGAAGCAAGGCAATGTAAGAGTAAGTGATACGGAAGGAATTATGCAGATAGAATTTCATAGAGCAGTTCTCACCTGGCAGGTTCCTGGCAACCATGTCAATGACTTAGCAGGTCTCCACACTGAAAGCTAATACTCAGCACCTTGAATCTGAGGTGTCAAAGCTGTCACTGCCCCCAGCAGTCAGCCTCTGTAGAGCCACAATCTCTGTTTGTTTTAGACAGGGTTTTTCTGTGTAATAAGCCTGGCTGTCCTGGACTCACTTTGTAGACTAGGCTGGCCTTGAACTCATAGCGATCCTCCTGCCTCTGCCTCCCAAGTGCTGGGATTAAAGGTGTGCACCACACCTGGTTTAGAGCCCCAATCTCAAACCTCTACACTGTGTGGTTTCTACTATGGGCAGGCTGACTTCTAAGAGTCACAGTGGGATTGGAGAGACTGTTCCATGCTTAAGAGCATTCGCTGCTGCTGGCTTACAACCCTAACTCCAGTTCTAGAGAATCCAATAACCATTTCTGGCCTCCAACGGGACCAGGCATGTACACAGTACAAAGACATACACTCAGGCAAAACATCCATACATTAAAAAATTAAAATTAAAGAGAAAAAAGCCCCAAGAACTGCACTCTACCCCTTACCAGCCTATCTAACTGGCTACAGAGTTACAGAATCAGCTTGCAGATTCCCTGCACCCTTTTCCTGGCTTCACCTCACTGTGGTACCCATGGGCACCACCCCAGTGTCCTCAGAGTGGCTGTCATCTCTCTCCCTCCACTGTGGGCAGTCTGTGAAGGCCCTCTAGGCTACCTATGTGACCTGGTCCCTGCACCCAGAGGTGCTAAGACAAGCCAGGTCTCTGCTCAAGTTGAAAGATGACACTCTTTTCTTCCTTTCCACCTCCTCTTTGCAGACATTTTTGCGTGCAGGCACTCTGTTCATTTTCCATGAAGCCCCTCCCAAACTCAGGGCTATTCCTCAGGAGTGCTGGTTTGCCAACTGTGAGCTGGGGCTCTTGGATCCACTTACAGATTTCAGCAAGCTAAACTCCACCCAGTTTTTGAAATCTTGTCAGGTGTGTGCCCTTAGGCGTGGGAAACAGCTGAGCAGCAAGGGCACAGGCTCCTCAATGTTCTAGGGAGATGCTGATTGCAGAGGCTGCAATGTAAACAAGAGCCCTCAAGCTGATGAAGGGTGCCTGTTCTGACATTTCCTTCCTGTCACACACATTTTTTCTCCAGAGAGCTCTCAGCCTCTGCAGTCCTCATCAGCACCGTCCTGACAGCCCCTTGGGGCTTCAGTTGTGACAGGAGGTGTCGAGATACCACAAGAGTAGATTCAGCCTACTGCAGAGACACAGCTTGTTTCAAAGTGCCCCGAGAAAGGACTCACATTAAAGAGGTAAGCCAGGAGTGACTAAGAGACCAGGGAGAAAGCACGATCAGGGCTTCTGAGGCCGGCTTCATTCTGACCTGAGGTACCTGCTACCCAGCTGCGAGGGCCAAACAGCATGGATGTCGTATGTGACCCACCTCTGGCTGTGTTTGTGAAGGAGGCTCTGAACTGGGCTAAATGAAGTGGGAAGACTCACCCTGCATGTGGGCAGCACCATTCCGTGGGCCGAGAGCCTGAAGTGAAAAGGCAGGCTGAGTGACAGCATTCATCTCGTTCTGAGTCCTGACTAGAGAGGCAATGTGACCAGCTGCCTTAGATTCCTCTACCATGGGTTCCCTGCAACCATGAGCCAAAATAAGTACTTGCTTATGTAGGTTTTGTAGTATACTCAAGCTGGGCATGCTGGCGCATGCCTTTAATCCCAGCACTTGGGAGGCAGAAGCAGGCTGATTGTTGAGAATTCGAGGCCAGCCTGGCCTACAAAGCAACTCCAGGACAGCCAAGGCCAACACACAGAGACCCTGTCTAGAAAAAAACAACAAAAAATAGTTTACTCCCAACAAACAAAAGTAAACAGTACAACACCTCAACACCTTGGTAGCCAATGAAAAAAACAATATACATAGGAAAAAGAAAAATATTTTTCATTCCCTAGTAGGATGTGTACAACTCAAACCCAGCGCAATTTTAAAAAGAAACTGTTGTTGCATGTAATGGGACATACCTTTTATCCTAGCATTCGGGAGGCAGAGGCAGGAGTGTTAGACTCAGATCATCAGTCTATTCCTGGGAGCCCATTGAGAGCCAGAGTCCACAGTCGATGCAAAAGCAAAGGAATTTTATTGAGCCAATGCGTTGGGGTCCATCAAGATCAGAAGAGTTGAGGACCCCATTCTGCAAAAGCTGAGGGTTTAAATACCCTTTACAGAAGCAGAACTCAGCAACAGTGGGGTTGGGAGCAGTTGATTCTGGCAGAAGTTTGAGGTAAGATATGTGGATGTGGCCTTTTCTCAGAGGCCGGTAAATTCTGAACAGGGTGAGGTAGAGGCAGTAAATTCCAAGCAGGCAGGGTGAGGTGGGGGCTCTGCTTGGCTAACAATGCTAACTTGCTCTGTTTGTTCTTGCTATCAGCCTACAATGTTTTTGTTAAGGTGGCTGAGCTCAGGCCACATGGAATCTTACAGGTGGATTTCTGAGTTTGAGACCAGCCTCGTCTACAAAGTGAGTCCAGGACAGCTAAGGCTATACAGAGAAACTCTGTCTTGAAAAACCAAAAAATAAAAAATAAAAAGGGTTTGTTTCTGTGTGTGCACATCTGTGTGTGTGTGTCTACATGTATGGGTGTACCTATGTCATGGTATATGTGTGGTCAGAGGACAATTTTCAGGAGTATGTTCTTTCCGTCCACCGTGTGGGTTCCAGGGATGGAACTTGGGTCATCGGGGTTGGCAGCAAGTGGCTTTACCTGCTGAGCCATCCAACAGGCTGGCCCCTGCAAAATGTCTGAGTTTGGAGTCAGGGTAACCTTACCCACCTATTCCATGCTGGACTTTCAAGTTTCTTATATCAAGTGATCCCAGACCATCTGCTTCATAGGAATGTGGCATCATGGGAAGGACCTGTGGCCTAATGCTAAAGATAAGGTCTCCTGAGACTGTAACTTAACCATTTTCCAGATCCACAGAGGCCTTGAGCACACTGTGTGTTCACACTGTATAAACCAACAAAAATGACCACTCTGCTTTCGTTAAGTGGAAGGTTTGTTGTGTAGATATGAGAGAGAGAACAGCCAAAGGCATCTGGAAGAGTCCAGAAGAGAGAAAGAAAGCAGTAGTAGACTGAACATGGCCAGCAGACTGGATCTGACATTAATGAGAAGCAGGAACACAGCAGAGCAAAGAAAGGAATAGAGAGACAGACAGAACTTTGGAGAGCAAAGAGAGAGAGAAGGAGGGAGAGGGAGACAGAGACAGATGGAGAGCGCATAGCCAAAATAGCAGGGTTATAAGGAGAACTGAACAGCTGGGAGAAGGGAAGCCTGTGAGCTGGAAAAATTTAGGAAGATGGGGATGTGACAAGAACCAGCTACTGATGATACTGAGGGAGCCTGGAGTCCAGCATGCACTTCGGTATGCCAATAGGCACCACAGATAGCCTTTCCTTTGTTCCTTTGGCCTTTTGGGATCTGGGGAAGTGGAGTTTCCTTTGGACTTGATACCACAGCACAGAGAGATGCCTCCTGCATACATAGGGATTCAAGGCAGGGCCAGGCACAAGGTAAGCAGATAGAACACGGACAAGGAAAGACTTCTGGGGAGCAGGTGTCCAGGTGGCCTGTGGACAATGGGGTAAGCAGTCAGCAAAGCTTAGTTACCAGGTGAGACAGGGCTTTGCTGAAGGGAAGGAGGAACAGAGAACGTCCCAGGGCCATGTAGCCTGCAGAAGCTGTAGAATGTGCATTAACTCAATGATGTATTTTTTGATGATGGGGTTGCTAAGAGATGATCAAAGAAAAGCATCCTAAATGGTGAAGGTTGGGAGACCCATCTCACCCACAGTGCCCTCTGGGATGCACTCCAGCCATTCCCACCAGAGTGGGAAGTGCGAGGAGACTGGCAATTAGCTGTCAGACAGGAGTACAGGAAGCAGTGAAATGAGTGTCATCAGCAGGCGATGGGGCTGCGCGCCTGGGAAGCGCAAGGCAATTAGCAGAGAAGTGCTAAGAAGGGCCCCACAAGCAGTTATGATGGTAGCTTTTCTGTGCATGAACAGTACTCTTGGCTGTTAATTACATTAGAAACTAGATTCATTGAGTGGCTGCATGCTTTCCTAGCTTGCACCACCCAGCATACCCACCCTGTGAGTCCATTTTGTACAGCTGTGGCAGGCGACCACCAATTAGGGGTTCTTTCTATACCCACTGTGGTCCTGGGGATTGAACCACGACCTCATGAACCAGACAAGAACTCAACAACTTGCCTCTATCCCCACACCCTTTTGTTGTTGTTGTTGTTGTTTGAGACAAGGTTTCTCTGTGTAGTCTTGGCTGTCCTGGACTCACTTTGTAGACCAGGCTGGCCTCGAATTTACAGAGATCTTCCTGCCTAAAGGCCTGCACCTTCATGCATGGCCTTTTTTATGTTTATTTTGAAAGAAAGCTCCAAGTTGCGTAGGCTAACATTGAACTTGAAATCCTCCTGCCTCGGGCTTATGCCACCAGGCCCAGAATAGATTACATAATTCTTTAAAAAGTATATCATTTTGGGCCTGGCGTGGAGTTCTACATCTGGATTGATAGGCAGCAGGGAGGATGACACTGGGCCTGTCTTTAGATTCTCAGACTTCCTCCAAGATGACATCTACTAATATTACCATGGGCCTTGGTGGGGGGGGCGACATTTTCTTTCTTTTTTTTTTTTTTTTTTTTTTTTTTTTTGGTTTTTCAAGACAGGGTTTCTCTGTGTAGCCTTGGCCATCCTGGACTCACTTTGTAGACCAGGCTGGCCTCGAACTCACAGCGATCCGCCTGCCTCTGCCTCCTGAGTGCTGGGATTAAAGGTGCGCACCACCACGCCCCGGCGGCATTTTCATTCAAACCACCACAGGGGCCAAACTCAAAATGTGCCTGCCAGTCCTTAGGCTCCAACTTCCTCCAGTGAAGAGGCTTCCCCACAGAGCTAGCGAATGAGCACCAAGCATTCAAATGCCCTCAATCATAGTGACATCTCATTGAAACTGCTACACACATGATTTAAAGAGAAAAAAATTAAAGCCACTGATAGGCTGGCCATGTGGCATGCACAAAGCCCCGCCCAGTCCTCATTGGACTTGAAGATGCAAACTATAAACTAACACCTTAGGCTGAGGCAGAATTGTAAATTCAAGGCCCCAGGCTGAGACCTTGCCTCTAAAAGAAAAAAAAAAAAGCCATGTTTGGTGCTAGAGACCTGTATTCCTAACTACTCTGGAAGCTGAGGCAGGAGAATAACTTTAAGGACTGAATGGGATAATAAAAGTTCAAGGCTGGCTTGAGCAAATTAGCAAGACTCTGACACAAAGTGTGTTGGGGGTTGGTCTGCAGCTATGTACTCTGATGCTAATTACTAGCCCCCAAGATCCAGTTACTGCCCAGATGACCACATTCTCATGTATACATGTCCCTGCTGTGTAAACCTTGCTCTACATATTTAAAGTTGATTGGATAATACTAATACTAATAATACTACTAATAAAAAGGCCTACCCCTGGGCAGGGCAGAAATGGGGCAGGTCTCAGGCTCTGGAGGGAAAAGGATCTTGGCAGAGAGAAGGCAAGTACCTGAGGAGGAGGGGGCAGCAGTGGAATCGCCATGGCATAGGAACCACACGGGCCAGGAGGAGGAACTCTGAAGTTCCACCTGGAAAGGAATGGCCCAGATGAACAACAAACAAGTATTTTGGGATTATGGATGGAAAATAGACCAGACAGAAATGATTGAAGCAGATGGCTTGGGATGGGGGCTGGGAGATAATGGAAGGTAGTTTAAGGGGTTAATATCTGCCCAGCCTCAGGTAAAATAAAGCTTATCCTAAAATACAACGGGTGTCTGTGTCTTTTCTCGATAGCAGGTTAGATAATACTGCCATAATA
This sequence comes from Acomys russatus, assembly GCF_903995435.1. NCBI lineage: Eukaryota > Metazoa > Chordata > Mammalia > Rodentia > Muridae > Acomys > Acomys russatus. The sequence continues at coordinate 42,043,587 of NC_067137.1, read as the reverse complement.
ATTATAGGCAAATTTTATAATAAACATTATTAGGTATTTTGTTATAGTTACTACAACAAAACATCAGAGGGAGACTGGGGACATAGGACTGTTGGTTCCTGTAATGCCAGCACAGGGATGTGGAGACAGGCACATAGTAATGTCTGCTAACCAGACAGTCTAGCTAAATTGGTGAGCTCCAGGAGTCAGAGTCAAAAGCAAGGTGGTTAGATGTGGTGGCACACACCTTTAATCGTAGCACTGTGAGGCAGATAATCTGTGGGTTTGAGGCAAGCTTCATTTATAAATCAATAGTGAGATCGAGATCAGCTAGGGCTGCCACACAGTAACACCCTATCTCAGAATAAATAAGGTGGAGAGCAATTGAAGACACCCACCACACAGCTCCATACATACTGCACACAGGCATGAGAACACATACAGGAACATGTACACAAACAAACAAATCACACAAAAACTAGGCACTGATGTTTGTGCCTATAATCCTGGGGAGGTAGGGACTGATGGATTACTGGGGTTTGGCTTGCTCAGTGTGCTCCAGATCCAGGGAGAGATAGTGTTTCAAACAAAACAAGATGTGGGGTTGGAGAGACGGATGATGGCTCAGAGCACTTGCTGCTCTTACAGATCCAAGGTCATTTCCAGTACCCACAAATACAGTTCCTGTGAATCCAATACCCTTCTTCTGGCCTTGGGGCAAACACAAACACATAAGTGAAAAAAACAAGGCGATTTTAGAATGCATTTCAACTATATAACATTGCACCCATTCCATTAGACACGGGTATGTAGACTCACCAACTGTATATTACGCATCCATTTTATTATGAATCTCACACCTTTCAAATACAGTTACAACAGTACCATGGGACTTCTCACATGGCATCCTTATCGGTGCATTATTCTAGTGTTTGGGCGTGACTGCACTAGACTTCCTGTAAAACGCATCAGGAGAGCTGGCTTCTGGCTTCTAGACAATCCTCACCTCAAGCTAGCATTGAGAGGCCTTTGCTCTCTATAGAACAACTTTCAAAAGTTGTCAGTCAATGATAAGGGGCTGGTTCGGAAAAGGGACCATTGGGGAGCAGGGGCAGAGAAGACAGGGTTATGGGTCATTAGTTATGCACATGTATGAAAATGAAACAAAACCCGTTATGTATCATATGTTAATAAAATGTTTCAGAGATGGAGAGTAACTGAGAAAGACAGTTGGCATACTCTCCAGCTTACACACACAGTGCAAGCTGAGACGCAGCTCAGTAGTTACAGTGCTTGCCCACCATGTTAAACATTCCCCAGTAAACACATACAGAAAACAATGCTAGGAGGTCTTGTTTGGTGACATGGTTTCAGGTTGCCCAGGCTAGTCTCAAACTTGCTACATAGCCTAAGCTGACCTGGGACTGCTGACCCTCCTTTGTTGGCTCTGTTTCTTAACAATTAAACTTTATTATACAACCTAGCTAGCTTACACTAGAGGGGAAAAAGGTTAAAGGGAAAAAAGAGTGAACCTTCCGGTATTCGGTCCATGGGACCGGTCCCTAGGTGTCTCTGGTCTGCGCGCTGGTCCAACCTGTTCACTGATCCTTTTCCTGATCCATATGCAGTACACTCAAGCCTGGTCTCAACCTGCTGCTCCTCTCTGTCCCCTCCACCTGTCTGCCTGTCTGTCCCGTGCAAGGGGCAGTCTCCCTCTCCCATTGAGAGTCGATTAGAAACACAATAGTCCAGGTGGAGTCCCCAGGTCCGCTTCCTGAATTCCAGGCCCACGAGGGCTCCACCCAGTCTATCTCAAAGTTAATCTTAGGGAGTATCCATGGTGTGTCCAAGGGCAAAGCCTGCCAAGATTGCTTTCACCTGTGACAAAGCTTACACTCCCTCCCACACTCCTGCCTCTGCCTCCCAAACCCTGAAATGACAGGTATGTGCCACCACACCTGGTTCTGATATAGGACAGTGTTTATGCACATATGTATTTGTGCAGCTGAATACAGTGGATTGTGGATGTCCTGCTCTATCATTCTGCCCTGTTCCCTTTGAGTGGCTTTCACCACTGAACCTGGAGCTCAGACTTTTGGCCAGGCTGGATGTCCTGCAAGCCCCCCAGTTCTCCTGATTTTGTCCTGCACAGCACTGGGGTTCCGAGGGAGCCTTAGTCACGCTCATCTTGTGTGCTGCTGGCGGTTCTGACCCAGGTCAGGTCCTCAAGCTGATGAAGCATGACCTCCCACCCACTGAGCCATCTCCCCAGCCCTCATACAGGACTTGGAGCTGGCCTTACTGCACAGATCACACACCGCGCCAGCAAAGATGGACCGTCCCAGCCTCATTCAGGCCCACTACCCTGTTCTCCCCAACACATGTGCTCTTCGAGGATTTTCAGAGGCCTGCTGTGACAGCCAAAACATACCATCTTCACATGTGCAGCTGTCACAGTGAAATTTCCTAAGCAGGCTGGAGAGCACATTAACTGCACTGTCACTGGCTCTCGGGGGATGACCCCATCTGTCCTGGCCTCCAGCAGATGGCCCAGCTTCTCACAACCCAAGGAACTCAGAGTCAGCTCAGGTGACAGCACTGTCTTAGTGTCCCTGTCATTCCTATCCTCTCTAGACTCAGGCTACACAACTTTCCATTGAAAAGGGCAATGTGCATGTTTGCATGAGAACAAATTGACTAGCTCCTTTCTCTAGAGTGATTTCTCAATTTCTAGTTTTTTTCCGAAACAGGATTTCTCTGTGTAGCCTTGGCTGTTCTGAGCGCACTTTGTAGAGGACGCTGGCCTTGAACTCACAGTGATCTGCCTGCCTGTGCCTCCTGAGTGCTGGGATTAAAGGTGTATACCACCACACCCAGCCAATTTCTAGTTTTATAGTAAGGGACACTCACCTTTAGCAGTAACTCAAACTAGGTGTGTTTTGTGTCATTCCTGTGTTTTATTATAAAAATAAATAAGGATAATTTCAAGCATGTTTTAAATTTACACAGTGTTTTTAAGAAAAATAGCCAAAGAAATCTATTAGCAATATATTTATGCATCTTGGTTTTTTCTTGTTTTTTTTTCCGAGACAGGGTTTCTCTGTGTAGCCTTGGCTGTCCTGGACTCACTTTGTAGACCAGGCTGGCTTTGAACTCACAGCAATCTGCCTGCCTCTGCCTCCCAGTGCTGGGATTAAAGGAGGGCGCCGCCACGCCTGGCTACATGTTGGTTTTTAAAGGTCTCTGCTGTTCCTACAAGGTAATCCAGGAGTCAAAGTCTCCTGGGTGCAGCCCAAGTCCAGCCTCAGGTCCCACATGGCCAAATTATCTCTGATACACACAGAGGCACAGGGATGCTTCAGGGGCAAGAGGCTTGCACCTGTGTAAACTGGAAAGAAAATGAACATTCTGGAACCTTCAGACCACACCTATTGAATGGTGTCTGAATCCCATTAAAATCAAGCTGGAACATTTTATGCCAGACTGCAACAAGAGTATCAGACCTTAAAGGCACAAACACTGAACTCTCACAGAAGTGGGACTCAACAATTCCTCTCATTTTTCAAGCACTTGTCATCAAGCTCTGTCACAGGTCACCATCGTGTTCTCCATGAACGTCAGGGTAAAGAAACAGCCACCATCTCGGGTCTGAGTGTGCAGCAACTGCTTTGCTCAGTCTTCAGACTGCTTTGCGCCTTCCCTTGCCAGTCTGTCAGCTTCTTCGTTGCCTACAAATCCCGAGTGACCAGGAATGTGCATCTGTTAAAATAAAAATTCCCCTTTAATTTTTTCAGATGTTTACATATACATCACATGGCTATATTTCACACCCAGAAGCTCGTGTATCAGAAGAGAAGAGGCAGATGCCAAAGCTCATGTTCACAAAGCCCTCCCTCACTAGGGTAACACACACTGGGGCTGGAGCCACGGTCAGCTCACAGAGTAAGTCTGGAGCTCAATCCTTAGTGGCACATAAACTGGGTGAGGTGTCATGTGCTTACAGTCCCAACACTGGCAAGATCACAGACTCAAGATCATCCCTACTACACAGCACATTTCAGACCACCTGGCCCACGTGAGACCCTGCCTTCAACCAACCAACCAAGATGACTACTCAAGATGACAAAAATATATAGACTATTTGGTTCAGAAGTCCACCAAGGCCACCAAAACAACACGTGCTATTCCTCTGCTTGTGGGTGGCCACCAGAACTAGATGATAAGACCCCAACTGCTGAAGGCAATGTACACCTTGGCTGCAGGACATACAGAAATCAATCTGAAACTGATCTGGAAGCTCCCTCCCTGCAGGCCAGCTTTCACAGCATTGGAAGGTGCTCTGTAGGCTGCTGGGGAAACAGTCTTATCAAACACCAACCCATCAGGCAAGGTGTGCCCACTGGAGCAATAGCGACAAGTCTCTTTTGGTTGTAACCGTCCACCCTCTGACTGGAGTTACAGCCTACCGCACAGGAGCAACTCACATCTGGAACTGTAAACCCATGAAAAGCCCGTGCTGGATAGTCACAGGGCCTAGTTGGTGAGCTACTGTTGTTTTGCTAAATGTTCATGGTTTTGCTCATAGATTAGCATTGTCAGCTTTGGTCAAAAAGCTTCTTTTTCCAGTGGATGGTGGTTACTGCAGACTGGTTTGAGATAAGCCAAGTGCTCAGCCATAAATGGGATGTCTGTCACCAATTCCAAGGCTCAGGAGAAAACAACGTAAGAGCCAGAGAAAGGAGTGGAGTGTTACAGGATGCCATCTTCCTGGCAAGACACGGGCACTGCACTCATGAACACACTGAAGTGTGATTAGCAGCACAGGGCCTACACAGGACCTGGCCGGTCAACAGATGGGGGAGGGTGCATGAGCGTCTGCCCTCCTGGGCTTTTACAGGCAGTTAATGGTTGATGAAGGAGGAACAGACACTTAGTCAGTGGTGTAGACACTGCTAAGGTGCCCATGCCCCTGTAAGCAACCAATGAAACTCAAAGGGGCCGGGAGCGGGGGTGGGGGATGGGGAGTGGGCACCGCGCGCGACCAAAACACAATGTGCAAAGATGTCCTAAAGAACCCATTCTTGTGTATAACTAACACACATTAACAAATACATACATATCTTCATGGAAGCTGCTACTTTAACCTCATCACTACACCCCTTCCTTCCAAACACCGTTCTCTCAGCTAAGGCAGAGCACGCAGTGTCAGGTGTGACTCACCCACTGGATGTCCATGCCCTGGGCGAGCTCATCCAGCTCCATGAAGTCCTCCTTGTTGATGACGTCCTTCCCTGTGCTCGTTCTCCAGCCATTCCTCTTCCAGCCCCGAACCCAGTTCGTTATCCCTAGGGCAGCACAGTCGCAGGCTGGTCCATCAAGAGGGCCTGGCCTGGCCTGCCTCTGCTCGGTCTGCGTCACAGCCTGGACTGTTACCATCCTTTGGTGCCTCCCTTGCTTAAGCCTTTAGCACACTCCATGGCCCCAACCTTTCCTCTTTCTGCTAGCTGCATCCAGTCAGATGAGCATGGGGCTTCCTCAGGGAAGCCTCCCCCATGTGCTTCTGTGCAGCCACACCTAGTCCCAAAGCCAGCACACTGTGACCCTAAGTTACTCACATCCTGACCCAGGTGTTATGGAGGCAGAGCCCAGCTCTCCAAGACAGTAGACCTAGACTCCCAGTCCTCTGACCCTTCGGAGCCCGGTGTCATCCAGTGCTGTCACACTACCTCCTACTAATAAGGGCCTGCTTCCTTCCCGGTGCCTGGGAAAGCTTACCATTGATGGTGAACATGCTGTCTGTGTACAGGACCAGCTTGCTGATGTTCTGAGCCTTGGCTTGCATGATGGCTTTGCAGGCTGCCTTGAAAAAGCAAGTCCACAGTCAGGCTATGTGCACAATGCTTGACGTTTTTGCATGACCTGTCAAATGTTGCAAGACCGAAGCACTGCTCTTTCTCACCACCATGTTGTCTTCTCTGTGTGAAGAAGGGTAAACCTACAACATCCCATGCACCTACGTGAAATGATTCCAGAACTTTCCTAGAGAATTACTGTCTTTGAAGACTGTTATTAGGCTAGAAGTTCCCTGTGGACTTTCTTTCTTTTGGTTTTTTGAAACAGGGTTTCTCTGTGTAGCGCTGGCTGTGCTGAACTCACTTTGTAGACCAGGCTGGCCTAGAACTCACAGAGATCTGCCTGCCTCTGCCTCCCAAGCGCTGGGATTAAAGGCATGCGCCACCAGCACCCAGCACTTGTGCACTTTCAAAACCTTCTATTTAAGACAGGAAAGGAAGGGAACAGGGCTGATCTTGTGGTCACATGGAGGATGGCAGACTCACGTTTATCTGGGAACTTACATGGATTTCGGCCCTCTGGTTTGTCTGTCGTCCAGGGAGTCTAACACCTACATTTCTGTTTCAAAACAGCATAAAAAAGAAAAACAAAATTACAATGCTAATTCCCAAAGCAATTCTTCTCAATGGGGAATAACAAAGTAGTGCTCACTTTCGACTGAAACATAAAACCCACATACAAACAACAGCCTGGCAAATCACACCAGGGCCAGCACACAGCTCTGTGCTGGAGTACTTGCCACAAGACACTGCCCAAATATCAATACCTGTAAACAACACCTGTAATCCCAGTGCTCGGGAGGCAGGGGCAGGAGTTTGTGTGAGATGGCGGCCAGCCTGGTCTACACAGAGAGCTCCAGGACAGCCAGAACTACATAGAGAGACCCTGCCTCAAGAAACAAAAAGAAAACAAAAAGATCCAAGGTTGACGATGTAACAGGCTCGTTTTGCTAGGCTGTGCATGGTGATACACACCTTCTTTTTCCTCAAGACAGGGTTTCTCTGTGTAGCCCTAGCTGTCCTGGAACTCATTCTATAGACCAGGCTGGCCTCACATTCAGAGATCCACCTGCCTCTGCCTCCAGAGTGGTGGGATGAAGGCTGAGCAACTGCCCACCTTGGTGCCACTTTTAATCCCAGCATCTGAGAGGCTGAGGCAGAAGAATCTCCACGAAATACTAACCAGCCAGGCTACATAGTGAGACAAAACAAAACAAAAATGCACCCTCATTACCTAAATTACTTAATATGTTGAATATATGCAAGTAATTAAAATAAAATATAAAAATACTTTTAAAATTAGCTAATGAACAATTTACATGAGCTATCTGACAACCATTCCCAATGAACATCAGACCAGGCGTAAAAAAGTCTCATGGGATGGCTGACAGATGCTACTCCATATCTTTCACCACACGGACTGGGTGTACATGACTGGTCCAGTTCCACATCTTTGGCTGTGCTCTCTGACTACCTCTAAGTAAAGCATCTTCAAAAGAGTCTAAAAGTCACCAGGTGTGGTGATACATGCCTTTAGTCCCAAGCACTTGGGGGAAGACAGAGGCAGGGGAATCTCCATGAGTGCCAGGCCAATCTGGTCTCATAGTGAGTTCCAAGCCAACCAAAGCTACATAATCAGCCCTGACTCAGAAACAAGTCTAGAAATCTCATGATGGGAGGGTTCTGAGCTGGTGCCCTGCCCCTGCATCTCTGTCGGATGGCTCTTCTACCAATGTCTTATGACTTTGTAAGAGCCAGACCCAGGGAAACACCACCAAGTCTCAGTATTTGGCACTGTCAAGAACCAAGCTGCCTGGCACCAATATAAATCACAGTCAGTGGCTCTACTTCTACTTCCGCCAGTGCTGTACCTGGCAGTTTGGCAAAGAACACATAAGCAGCAAAGAACGTATCAATAAGCAAATCCTGCCAAGACTCGGTAAAATGTGATGCTTACACTCAGCTGTGTTTACTTACAAGGGGTGGCCTGGCCCCCAGTAAACGCCGATTCCTGCTCGCGCCCGCTTCCGCCCGTTACTGGAACAACAGCCATCCGTGTAGACGACGACTGATTCTCCTGTAAGAGGGAAGAGTGAGGCCACCGCACTGAACTGCTGAACGCTGACCCACTTCTGTTAGGTTCCTGTTCTGGACATGGATTCTCCCATGGGGTGTGGCCACTTTTGCTTGTTCCACACACAAGGTGAGTTAGAGCTAAGGCAGAGCTTCCCCCTTTGAGGCCTACTTATACCTCAAGCTAATGAGGTGCCTGTGCTTGGGTCACCTTTACTCAAGCTGTCCTTCCAGAGACAGCAGTGCTGGTGTGATGCTGGCCGCACATGCCAAGAAAGCCAACTGCTGGCAAATGGTCTCATTTTCTCTTAGGCCATGTGCCACTAACTGTACAATAGTTCTCACCTCTGCTTCCTCCTTTCAAACATGGTTTGCTCAAGTGGGGAGGGCAGAGCTGAGGCCACTGCCCAGCCTGTCTGTGGCCAGCAGCAAACCCTCAGCACAGGAGAACTGAGGAGCAAAGCATCTGGGATGGAAGGGGAGCAGTCAGAGACCATTTGCACACAAGGAACCATCCAAGGACAGTAGCCTGAGTACGGCAGGCTCAGGGGAAACATAGAGACCACTGTCCCTCAGCGAAGCAAGGATGGGGGCATTTGAGCACAGAGGCTGGTCCAGGCCTCTTCTGTCAGCTGAACTTGGTTTCCAACTAAACCTTCCTCAAAGCCACTTATCACAAGCTGTGTGCCAAGCAACAGCTGGCATGCTGGAAATGGCTCATCCCTCTCTTGCATCACAAAGGTTTGTTCCATCACCAAGTGCCCAGGTCGGGTTGGTACTGCTGCAATAAAACACCATGACCAACGGTACTGGAGAAGTAGCTCAATGGTTAAGAGCAATGACTTCTCTCCCAGAGGACCTGGGTTCAATTACTGGCACCCACATGGCAGCTCACAACTGTCTAACTCCAGTTCCAGGGGACCCGACACCCTCAGATATACATATACGCAGGTGACTCAACAATGCATGTAAAGTAGATATAAATAAATTATTAAAAAAAAAAAACCACACCGTGACCAAAAGCAACTTAGGAAGGAAAGGCTCTATCTGGCTTACACATCTTGGTCCACCACTGAAGGAAATCAGGACAGGAGGTCAACAGGGCAGGAACCTGGAGGCAGAGCTGATGCAGAGGCCATGGAGGGGAGGGGGCCTGCTAACTGGCTTGCTCCTCATGGCTTGCTCAACCTGCTTTCTTATAGAACTCAGGCCCACTAGCCCAGAGATGGCCCCACCTACAATGGGCTGGCCCCTCCCTATGAATCCCTAAGAAAATACCCTGCAGGCGTACCTACAGCCTGATCTTATGGAGGCATTTTCTCAACCTAGGTTCCCTCCTCCCAGATGACTGTAGTCTGTGTCACATTGACATGTAACTCCCAGCACAATGAGCAGTGAATGGGTACTTGCTCATCTTAGCTAACTGCCAAACCCATCTACTTGCACAGCTCTACAGTGTCTTCTAGTGCCTTCCCTGGAGGTAAAGTACAGATGGCTTCCTCTTGGCAAAAAACTAAGCACATACTAATGCTGATTCAGCTTTAAGTACTGACTCTTTCTGTTCCCATGAATGCAAGACAAAAAGGAAATGTATGCTGCACACCTTTAATCCCAGTACTTGGGAGGCAGAGGCAGGTGGATTGCTGTGAGTTCAAGGCCAGCCTGGTCTACAAAAGTGAGTCCAGGACAGCCAAGGCTACACAGAGAAACCCTGTCTCGAAAAATCAAAACCAAACACCAAAAAAGAAAAAAGAAAAAGAAAAGAAAATGTATATACTATAGTTACTAAAAGGTACACAGTTGCCCTTGGAGTTACACACAGGAAAAGCCCTCAATCTCTTTTCCTCAGGATACAGTGAGGTCTGAGGGGTGGATGAATGGCCATACGCTGGCTCATAATTTTCATACTGTTTTGCTCAGCTGAAACAGGCAGCTCTGGCTGGGCCCTCACTCCCCCCTCAGCAGCCTGTGGCTCTGTAAAGGTTTCTTAAGAACTCCTAAAAGCTTAATGATTTTTCACTACATGACTAGCTATAAAATAGTGGCTTCATTGCCAGGCCTGTGTGTGGAGGACCCGGGTGGCTCTGATGCTAAGGCAGGAAGATGGCTATAGTGAAAAGTTTTGGTGTCTTAAAAACTCAGTTATGGAAACAAAACAAAACAAAAAAACTCAGTTATGGGCTGGGTGTGGTGGCACACTCAGGAGGCAAAGGCAGGCACATCTCTGTAAGTTCAAGGCCAGCCTGGTCTACAAGTGAGTCCAGGACCACCAAGGCTTACACAGAGAAACCCTGTCATGAAAAACCAAAAACCAACCAAACAATAAACCTCAGTTATGTTTTGTAAATATGTTTTTGTTTTAATCCCAGGTGTAGGATATGGGCTGCTTCAAATTGTCCACAGCAGCAAACTATTCGCCTTGTAAGGGTCCTGAGAGGGGCTCCTTGCCAGCTGCAGATAGTTTAGCTCTGAGGACTCTGGAGAGGGAATAAATGTCAGAGAAAAGAGAGAGACAGGGATTTCCCCCTTGCTGCTCCTGGTTGCTGCTGTTACAGTTTGAGAAAAAGTAGGAGATGTCCTGAAATGAAGATTGGACTTGCCCCAAGGAACCCAATGACCCTAACTAGCAGGAACTAGCTAAGGAACCTATGTGCCCTTTCCCCACTAACCTTTCTCTCCTACCTGGGGCTGAGGTAGGTGTTGGAAGGGACTGCAGTGGGGAAGGGAGAAAGAGATCTAAGAAACCCCAATAAAGTAGATTAAAAAATATGCTAACAGATTGCAAGTTCAAAGTTAGCCTAAGCTTCAAAGCAAGGAGTTCATTGCCACCCTGGGTGACTCAGAGACCTTGCGGCAAAATAAAAAGTAAAAAGAGGGGTAGGCCCACATCAGTAAGAGCACTGGGCTAGGAAAGCAAAGGAACTCTTTGTTAATGCCCTCCCTCCAAAATAAAAGAAAATATTTATAGAAAAAATTGGGGCTAAAGATCAGCTTTGTTGAGCCAGGTGGTAGTGGCACGCGCCCTTAATCCCAGCTCTTGGGAGGCAGAGGCAGGTGGATCACTGAGAGTTCAAGGCCATCCTGGTCTACCAAGAGGGTCCAAGATAACCAGAGCTGTTCCACAGAGAAACCCTGTCTCAAAAAACAAAAACAAAAGAGATCAGCGTAGTTTAAATGCCATGCATGGCAGACCAGACTACACAGTGAGCCTGTCTCAAAACAAAACACCACCACTGAGCATGGTGGCGCACACCTGTAATCCCAGCACTTGGGAGGCAGAGATAGGCGAATCTCTGTGAGTTCGAGACCAGCCTGGTCTACAAAGCAAGTCCAGGACAACCAAAGCTACACAGAGAAACCCTGTCTCGAAAAAAACAAAACAAAACACCACATCACCACCAAAACAACCAGCTTAAACTCCTCTCGTTTAGAAAGGAAAAGATTTCCTTCTGACCATTGTAATTTTTCATAACTGTATTAAAAATTTTGAATCCAAGAAAGGTGCAGGGCAGTGGTGGTGCACATCCTGGAATCCAGCACTTGAGAGGCAGAGGCAGAAGGATCTGTGAAGCCAGCCTGGTCTACAGAATGAGTTCTAGGACAGCCAGAGCTACACAGAGACACTCTCTTGAGCCCGCCACCCCACCCTCACCCCACCCACAAAAAAACAAACAAACAAAAAACCACAAAGGCATACCCATATAAGAAAATGTGTCCCTGCTCACTGGAGTAGCTGGCTCTGTGTTCTGCCTGGGGTGCTTTGTCCCTGGCTCTGGAGGTTCTTCCCCAACACCCAGAGGCTCCCGAGGCCGCTTGCTGGTCTTCGCCTGTGACTTCTGCACATGTGCATTTTCCTGCCCTGAAAGGAGATTTCCAACCATGATCCACAACCAGAGAGTACATGAACATTGAGGAACCAAAGACCCCGGGGCCAGAGTTTTTAACATCAGTACACTGGGGCACTCCAGATGTGGCCTACCAAGAGGGAATGACTGAGAACAAACCATCCCTGGTGGCCTGAAGGAGCTGCAGAGAGTGCAAGGCTCCCACTGAACACAGTAACAGATGGTTAAACAAATAAAAAGCTCTTGAGACCCCACTTCTCAAGGGAGGTTCAGATAGTTTCTTGGTATTTTTGTTTGTTTGTTTTTGTCTCTTATTCTAAATTAGAGTCAGCTTGCTGATCTGAGCCCTGTGTCTGTTCTAATCTGATGTCCCTTACAGTAGGCCCTCAGATTCCAGTACATTCCATGACACGTGAAATGCAAAGAACTTAAGAGGTATGAGTGTGTGGACAATGATAGTGACATTATGAGCACTTCTGAGTACTCCACTGGAGACCTGAGTCCCAGAACTGATAATACTGTTACTGCAGGGACCACTAGTCTATTTACTTGGTTTGCTCTTACAGGGTCCTGCAATGTAGGCTAGGTCTGGAACTGGCTGTGTCATTCATGCCTCAAACTCCCAATCCCAGGCATCATGCACCTGACTGAAGCACACTATCCCTTTGAAAAATTACTATTATTATTATTTTGGGTTCTTTTTGGTTTTGGTTTTGGTTTTTTGAGACAGGGTCTCTCTGTATTAGCCTTGGCTGTCCTGGGCTTGCTTTGTAGACCAGGCTGACCTCGAACTCACAGCGATCCGCCTGCCCCTGCCTCTGCCTCCCGAGTGCTGGGATTAAAGGCGTGAGCATGCATGCATGTATTCGTGAGTGCACGTATGTGTGTGTGTGTGTGTTACAGGAGCTTGTGAGTCACTAATATGAGTGCTACAATCAAACTCTGATCCTCTGAGCCATCTATCTAGCCTTTGAACCAATATTCTTAACTCCAACGTAGAAGGAAAATAAGACAATTACTTCACCTCCTCTGCAGAGGTAGATGAGGGTTGAGGATACAAGGGGTTTTTCACAGGTTAAAGTGACATACCTTTTGAGCCATCTGGGCTTGAAGAGTTCCTGACAAAGGCCCAGGCCTCATCTTCTGTGGCAAATTTCTTAAACCTGGCAGCAGGAAACCGGTCCACCTGTATTTTGCACTCACTCCTGAAAGATTGTGTTCATTAGCCCAGGCTCTTCCTTTCTTCCACATTCTCTCCCCGCCCCCCACCGCCACCCCCAGAGACAGGGTTTCTCTATGTAGCCATGGCTGCCCTGAACTCACTTTGTAAACCAAACTGGCCTCGGACTCATAGCCATCCTCCTGCCTCTGCTTCCCAAGTGCTAGGATTACAGGCATGCGCCACGGTGCCAGGCTCCTTTTTGCTTTCTTAAACTGAATTTTATTTTTACTATTATAATTCATCTATGCATCAGGGTCATGTTTTCCAACAGTTTCAGGTTCACCTCAAATAGGAACAGAAAAGGCAGAGTCCTCTTTAGCTTCTGCCCCCACAAGTGTCCCCTGCTTCCATCAAGGCTCACTCAGGGCTGTACTGTCTACAGGGTTAGTAAATATGTAACGACAGTGACATGGGTCCACATTACCACACCACTCAGAACAACCTCATGCCTTAAAAGACCCCTGCTGGAAGCTGGGGGTGGGGGGGTGCATGCCTATAATCCCATACTCTAGAGGCAGAGGCAGGAGAATCCTGACAAGTTCAATGACACCCTAATCTGTATACAGGTCCCAGGCCAGACAGTGCCTCACAGAAATTCAGTCTAAAAGCACCTTGGTTTGGGAGTGCACACCTGTAATCCCAGCACTTAGGAAGTGGAGACAAAAGGTCAAAAGTTCCAGGTTGGGCTGGAGAGTTGGCTCAGTGGTTAAGAACACTGTCTGCTCTTCCAAAGGTCCCGGGTCAAATTCCCAGCACCCACATGGCAGCTCACAACTGTCTGTAACTCCAAGATCTGACACCCTCACACCAATGCACATAAATTTAAATTAAATTTTAAAAGAAAAAGAAAAAGTTCCAGGTCATCTTTGATTTGTAGATAGTTCAGTTCAAAGTCAGCTTAAGATACATAAGACCCTGTTGCTTTTTTCTTTCTTTTCTTTTCTTTTCTTTTTTTTTTTTTTGGTTTTTCCAGACTGGGTTTCTCTGTGTATGTAACCTTGGCTGTCTTGAACTTGCTTTGTAGACCAGGCTGTCCTTGAACTCACAGCAACCCACCTGCCTCTGCCTCCGAGTGCTGGGATTAATAAAGGTGTGGGCCACCACGCCCAGCCCTATCTGCTCTCATAGTCACCCCTCTTTCGGTTCTAACCCCTAACAACCACTGACTTGTTTTGCAATCTCTGTATCTGGTCCAGGATGTCATATAGTTGGAATCACACACTGTGATCATTTTAAATTAGCCTTTTCTCTTAGCTCAATATAGTTAGTGCTCCTTCATACCACCTCACCTTTGATAGCCCATTTCAGGTCTGCGTGATATTCCATCAGTTTATCAATCCACTGCCTACTGGAAACTCGGCTTCCAAGTTTGGTCCATTATGAGCTAAATCTCCATACATGGCTAAGTGCAGCTTTTTGGGAGGGCTTAGCTTTCAACATTTTGTCATTTCCCCCAGACAGGACTTACGTGAGCATAACAGTGCTTATCTGCGATGCCTGCATTTGGTCAGTGAAGGCAAAAAGAGCAGAAGTTCTATTTGGCACAGAACCAGCTGGAGAAAAGAAACCCTGTTGCAGCCAGGCGTAGGACACGCCTTTAATCCTAGCACTCTTGAGGCAGAGGCAGGCAGATCTCTGTGAGTTCAAGATCAGCCTGATTCTACAGGCGAGTCCAGGTCACCAGGAGCTGTTACACAGAGAAACCCGGTCTCGAAAAACCAAACCAAACCAAACCAAAACCCTGTTGCCAAGAAAATAACTAAGAGCACGAGGAAGCCGGGCGTTGTGGGGCACGCCAGTGAGTCCAGCACCCTGGATTATGTGGGGTCCTGTATCAATAACAAAACACCTCCACACAGGGACGATTAAAACAGGGGAAATCCTTGCGTAAATTCTAGTCTGCAATGATTGTGTGTTCTCTTTCGTAGTCTTTGCAACACGGAAGGACTAAACGAGCTGTTCGGTGTTTAGAATAAAGGGCTCCGTCTCACCAACTCAGGAAGACGCCGGTCCTGCGGCCCCTTCTCACCGCATAGAACATCCCGAGCCCGCAAACGCCTCGCCTCCCGCGCACGACGGCCAGTATCACTGTGCGAGACAACGGCAGCAGCCAGCGCATCACTCACAGCTGCGCTGCAACCCACATTGCGGCGGCCGAGACTCCCGCCAGCGCCCGGCACACTTCCGGCGCAGGAAGGTGACGTCTGTCAGGCGCCTGTCCCGGAGCGGGGTGGGACCTAGGATTGTGTCGTCTGTTTCCCAGACGTCGCTAGAATGGTAGTCGGCATGCTGAGGTGCTTTCCAGCTGCGAGTGTAAAATCCACTCACAACATGGCAAAACTGGCTTGGAAGGGGGAGAGAGGGAGAAGTTTTGGCTGGATGAGTGAATGGATGTGAAGGCAGACAGACAGGCCCTGTGAAACTACACCGCCTACTCTAGGATGCCCGCCTTCGCAGAAAATGGCTCCCCTCTCTTTCAGCAGATACTGGACCGTAGAGATGACCATAGAAAAATGAATAAAGTTGGGTGGTCGTGGCTTTAACCCCAGCATTTAGGAGGCAGAGACAGGCGGATCGCTGTGAGTTCGAGGCCAGCTTGGTCTACAAAGCGAGTCCAGGATATTCAAGGATACACAGCGAAACCTTGTCTCGAAAAACCAAAAAAGAAAAAGAAAAATGAATAAGGCAATGTCAGGAATACACAACACCATTCTGGCCATATAATTAAGGAAATGAAGCAAGTCAGTGTAGAAAAGTGGGAAATCCTCTTTATAATCCCCCAAACAACTAAAATTTAAAAATATACTTGAGGGACTTACAAGATGGCTTCGAAAGTAAAGGCACTTGCCGCCAAGCTTGCCAACTCAAGCTCCATATTCAGGACACCCAAAGCAGCAGGAGAGAACTGACTCTTACAAGTTGTCCTCTGACCTTCACACCTGTGTCACGATGCAAGTATAGGTGTGCACACAAATACTTTTTTTTTTAAAATACACTCCTTGAAGTTACATAGATATGCAAAAAGTGCTAAATATAAAGGAAAAGTAGGAAAAAGAAAATTCTTTGTAATGGTTGGTTCTGGTTGTCTGTCCTTCAGCCAAATGTCAGTGGGGTTTGTGGGATGTAAAGCAATTCTACTTTTCTCTTTGCATTAGAAATCAGTTTATTTTATTTTATTTTATCTCATGTGTATGGGTGTTTCACTTGCATGTTTATCTGCACCACATGCAAACTTGCTGCACATAGAGGCCAAGAAAGGGCACTGAATCCCCTGCAGTTGGAAACCAAGCCCAGGTCCTCTGCAAGAGCAGCTACTACTCCTAATGAACAAGCCGTCTCTCCAGCCCTACTATAATTATATAGATACATATAAAACCAGCCATGGTGTCTCAAACCTATATTGCAATACTGTATAGGCTAATGGCAGGAGGATTACTGTAAGTTCAAGATCAATGGCTCCACAGTGAATGGTGACACTGGAAGTTGAAGTTAGGGTCTCACATATAATAGGCACAGGCCCTGCCAGAGCTTCCTCTCAGTCCTTCATTTTAGTTTTATGTAGCAAGTATTAATAGATATCAACTCAAATAAAACTTCAAAGTTCCAAAAATATTCTAAAGTTTAAAGAAGGGGGTATGTGTCAACTAGTATTGCAGAACCCAGGTGTGGTGGCACATGCCCACTATCCCAGGGTAAGGAGGCAGAGGTGAGAGGATCAATAGTTCAAACTCAGCCTGGCAGACAAGAGATGCTTTAAAAAAAATAATTTGAAAAGAATAAGGGGTCTTAAGACCAAAAAAAAAAAAAAAAAAAAAAAATCTTAATAACTGCTGGCCTTGGGCTAGATGGCTCACTAGGTAAAAGTGTTTGCTGTGCAAGCCTGGAGTCATGAATCGGATCTCCAGAACTCATAAGAGTGGTTGGAAAGCTGGGCATGGTGTGTCAGGCCTTTAATCACAGCACTCAGGAGGTAGAGGCAGGAGAATCTCTGAGTTTAAGGCAACTCTGGTCTATATATGGAGGTCCAAGACAGCCAGGATTACATAGGAAGACCTTGTCTCAAAAAAAAAAAAAAAAAAAAAAAAAAGTGAATGGAGGGACTTGACGTCACAAAGCCATCGTCTAACATCCACAGGAATGCTGTGGCAGTGTTCCCACCCCAGCACACATTAATTTAAAAAAAAAAAAATGCTGATCTTGAAAATAGCTAAAATCAACAAAAGAACTTAACGTAAAAAATAATGTGTTCCAACTTTGAATTTCTAACTTCAACTTAGATCAGCCTGGTCTACATAATGAGTTCTGGAATACCCAGGGCTATGTAGACAGATGCCCCCTCCGAACCCCACCCCCAGCAACTACAAAAAAGTGCCTCACTGTGAAGCCCAGACTGGTCTTAAACTTGAGTCCTTCTAACTTGGCCTCCCAATTGCTTATATCACTGGTGTGCACCATTTTGCCTGGTTTAATTACTTTTTATAGTGAGACTACTATCTATCTATTTATCTATCTATCTTTTCGAGACAAGGTTTCGTTTTATATAGCCTTGGCTGTCCTGTAACTCACTCTGTAGATCTCTGAGTTCAAGGCCAGCCTGGTATAGAGCAAGTTTCAGGTAAAGAAAAACTTAGATCCAGGCATGGTGGTATGTAACATTTGGGAGGGGGGGTTGGGTTTTTTGAGACAGGGTTTCTCTGTGTAGCCTTGGTGTCCTGGACTTGCTTTGTGAACCAGGCTAGCCTCGAACTCACAGCAATCCACCTGCCTCTGCCTCCTGAGGTGGTACATAACTTTAATCCCAAACAATGAAGGCAAAGTTTGTAGAAAGAAGCACCCATGTTTGAAAGTGATGTCTAATTGAGTGACAGAAAAAGTAAAGAATAAGAGAAAGATTTGACAGAATAGGATACTTCCAACTGTTCTGAAAACAGAGAGGAAAGGGAAGCTATTTAAGGAGTAACGCAGGGAGAGGGGCGGCAGTTTTTTACCAGGACAGTAATAGAGAGACAGGTTGTAGAGAGGGAACTCAGGCTAGACTCAGGTGAAGACAAGAACAAGCCAGCGGCTGAGAAAGAGACAGAAGATTAGAAAAGATGGCTGGAGTTAGTTTGAGGCCAAGCAGAGCAATTCAGAGGCTGAGAAAAAAGCCAGACTGAATAAATCAGCTGGGAGGAGTTTGAGCCAGAACAGCTGAATTGAACCAGCCAGCTTTGAGCTCAGAGAGAACAAGAAAGAGTGAGCTAGTAAGCAATAAGCCTGTGAGACGGCAATTGAAACAGGCGAACAAAAGGGATTTCAAGCTGCACCCCAGACCATATCGTAGGGCGTCAGGTAGAGCTCAGTAGTCAGAGGCTGCAAGGCTCCTACATAGGAGAGCAAAACGAGAATACAGGGAGATTGTGGCTCTTCATACTGGCTTTGGCCCGGAGGGTCTATGGCAGCCTTCCAGCTTTAAGCTGCAGTGGTGAGGAGATCATGGCATTGCTTTAGATCAGCTGGTCTCAACTGTGGGTCTCAACCCCTTTTGGGAGTCAAATATCAGATACCCCACATATCAGATATTTATATTATGATTCATAACAGTAGCAACATTACAGTTATAAAGTAGCAACAAAATAGTGTTATGGTTCGGGGTCATTACAACATGAGGAACTGTATTAAAGGGTCGCAGCATTTGGAAGGTTGAGAACCACTGGTCTGAATCAATGGGGCCTTGGGGTGGCTGAGAGCGGACCCCTTCCCCTGCAGCCACTTTCAGGGCACGGGATTGAATGCCTCCTTCAGAGACTCAACCCCCCACACCAAGATCCAGTCATTGCTACAAAAGTGAAGTCCCCCTCCCCCCAAAACCTAGAGGAGGACGCCATCTTTCCTGCGCATCCACTTTGCAACTCCACCTTCCCAACGCTCCGCCCCCCACCTGCACCTACCTCTCACCATGCCCCAGTAGCTAGGTGGGGAAGAGTCACCCGGCCCACGCCAAACCAGGCATGTTATCTGTAAAGAATTTTAGAGCAATATGAAAAAATAGTGAACACTAAAGTGAAAGTTGGGTGTGGGACCTGAGGAGAAACTGGGTGTGGTGGCACAGGTCTTAATCCCAGCACTCGGGAGCCAAAGGCGCCAGATTTCTGGGAGTTTAAGGTTAGCCTGATCTACATAGCAAGTTCCAGAACAGCCAGAACTACTTATTGTTCCAAGGAAAAATAAATTTTGTTTCTATTGCCCCCAAACTCCAGCACTTCTAAGGCCTGCTCACATTGCCTGTGATAAGTGCAACTCCCAGGAAAATCTTTCCTTGGTCAAGTCAGAGAAGCTACAGTTCTTCTTCTTCTTTTTTTTTTTTTTTAAGATTTATGTATTATTTTGTATACAGTGCTCTACCTGCATGTACACCTGCAGGCCAGAAGAGGGCACCAGATCATGTTATAGATGGTTGTGAGCCACACTGTGGTTGCTGGGAATTGAACTCAGGACCTCTGGAAGAGCAGTCCGTGCTCTTAACCACTGAGCCATCTCTCCAGCCCTGAAGCTACTGTTCTTATTGCTAAACTTTAACTTATTAAAGCCTATTTTTCCTTCTTTGATTGTCTCTGTAACCAGCAGAAGCCTGGCTCCAGAAACCACAAAAGGTGATGTCCTGGCACCTGTCCCAAAGTAACAACTAAAGAAATGAGTGCTGGGGGTTGGAGAGATGGCTCAGCAGTTGAGAGCACATAATCTCTTCTTGGGTCTTGTTCTGGGGCCTTGTAACTCCAGCTCCAAGGGATCTGGCCTTTTTCTGGACTCCTTAGACACATCTACAAATACATGAGCATACACATTACCACCACCACCACCAACAACAAAAACACCATTAAAAAGAATACTGACAGAAAACAGAGAAAGGAAATGTAATGGATTTGGTTCAAATAGGGAAGAACAGATAAAAGGGATCTAATGATCCCAAAGTACATCTTCTGGGTACTATCATGTTTTAGCCAGAGAGGAACAAAAGGGAGTTAGTTAGACCAGCACTCAGTACCCTTTTGCAGTGTGTGTGTGTGTGTGTGTGTGTGTGTGTGTGTGTGTGTTTTATAATAACACAAGGGCATTGGATATACTGGGAGTCACTGTCTGAATCCTTCCCAGCATACCCCCCCCCCCCGGGGTCCATTATGTAGGAGACCTGCTTCCTCTACCCTCTTGGACAATCTCCATAAATGTCTCCTTGTAGAGGACATTATTAACAAGTTTTTTTTTTTTTTTTTTTTTTGTGGTCTTTCGAGACACAGTTTCTTTCTATAGCCCTGGCTGCGCTGGAACTCACTCTGTAGACCAGGCTGGCCTGAAACTCTGGGATCCACATGCCTCTGCCTCCTACATGCTGGGATTAAAGGCATGCATCACCATGCCCAGCTTATTAATAACAATTTAATTTTACTTTCCATAGTACTTTTGTTATGTAACCTGTCAAGTGCCATACCCTAAAGGCAAATCAGCAATACTCCTTTCAAGCACATGCCTGTAATCCCAACACTCAGGGAGGCAGAAGCAGACAGATCTCTGAGTTCAAGTTCAGCCTGATCTACAAAGTGAATCCAGGACAGCCAAGGCTGCACAGGGAAACCTTGTCTTGAAAAACCAAACAATTAAAAACAAACAAACAAACAAAAAACTCCTTCCACTGGGGTAATCTGTCAAGTGACTTACCCTGTACAGACTTGTTTTGTCACTGGAGAAATGGGTATCAGGTGCCCCATACACTACATCCCTGGGACAGCTGTGGAAGCATCTACGCCAACCCCTGAAGACCAGCATGGGAGACACACAGGGCTCATTCTTCCCCCAGCCTCCTCTGCTCTGCTATCCCTGAGCTGCAAAGTTCATAAGCATCAACTTCAATCCCCAGCTCCACAGCTCTGTAGATCTAGTGAGTTGCTTATGATCCCTTTCTCCTGCAAAAGATGGAGATAATGATGCTGGCAGTGCCAGATGTTGACTTGGATGCTGTGTGCAGTGCCCCTCATGCTGTCACCCTAACACTTCATTCATTAAAGTTCACACTGAGAATGTGCTCTTCTGGTGGAATACATAAATGATCAGTAGATTCTCAGTTTATGTTAGAAAACTGAAGTGTGATTACCCTCCCTCCTTCCCTCTGCCCGATGGGCTCTGGTGTCAGAAGATCACGAGCTAGTGCTCGGAACAAGTGACCTTGCAGCATCACAGAACAGGCCCGTGACCCCAAGCTCACTGAGCATCTGCTACCCCATGCTTTTCATCTTCATTCCAAGTTGCTAAGAACATGATGAAAGCCCTGTGAGCCCTAAGTGGAGGGAGAGAAGGGACCTTCGGTAAAACTCAGTCCATTAACTTTTGATCAAAGACAGGTGCATGAATCCATCTCCTGTGCAAAGATTCATCACCATCTCTCTGAAGCTCATTATGGCACAAGGCTCTGGAGGGGAAGAGATGACTTTGACGCTCCTCTGACTCTTTGCTTTTCAGACCCTGAGATCACACATTGACGACATAGGGGATTTTAAAGTCTTTGTTACATTTATCTTGTGTGTGTGTGTATGTGTGCATTTGTGCATGTGTGTAGGTGAGAGGACCATTTGTGGAAGTCAGTTCTCCTCTACCAGGTTAGTCTGATTGAACTTGGGTCCTCAGCTTGGAGACAAGCACCTTTATCTACTAGTATTTCACACAATAAAGAACAATTTTTAAAAACTGGATACAGGGTTTGTGGTAGTGAATAAAAATGGCTAATAATGTTCATTATTTAAAGACTATAATTGCAGGGTGTGGTAGCACACGCCTTTAATCCCAGCACTCGGGAGGCAGAGGCAGGTGGATCACTGTAAATTCAAGGCCAGCCTGCCTGGTCTATAAAGGGAGTCCAGGACAGTCAAGGTTAAACAGAGAAACCCTGTCTTGAAAAACAAAACAAAACAAAACAAAAGACTATAATTATTACAGAGGTTTTATTTAGCCCACTATCAAACAATAAAAGACACAGACAACTGAAAAAAATTTGAATGATCTTATTTCACATGGGGTTGGGCACATATTAACCCCCTAAACTACCTTGTTACCTCCCAGCTCCACATCCCATGCCATTTACTCATTTCTATCTGGGCTCCTTCCCATCCATAATTCCACAAATAACAGCTTGTTCTTTCCATCTGGGCTGCTTCTTTCCATGCCGAACCTCTGAGCTCTCCTGCTGGCCCACGTGGTTCTTCTTTACCTATCCCAGGGTGACTCTGCTTCCTAACTCTGAACTCACCATCATAGGATAGATAGTAGGGTACTGTTTCCTAGGTTGCCAAATACCAATGGACTAGACATTGTAAATGTAATCATTCCATGCCAGTTTGCATAATTGTTTCATATTTGTTCTTACTGTCTGGTGCTTATTATTGTAAAAGAAAGCGCCTTTTTATTTAGATTAAAAAGGGGAATTGTTGGGGGTTGGTCTGGTCCTATCTATTCTAATGCTAATTACTGGCCCCCAAGATTTGGTTGCTGCCTAGCTGATTGCATTCTTGCATACACCTGTCTTTGCTTTGTAAACCTTGTTCTACCTAATATAAAGTTGATTGGTTAATAAAAATGCTGAGGCCTGGGACTTGGCAGAAGAGTGGTAGGTGGAGAGGGGCTCACAGGCTTGGGGGTCGAGGGAGGACCATGAAACTGGAGAAGAGGGAGAATATGGAGGAGGAGGAGAAGGCCTGATGGAGATCCAGCCTAGAAAGGATGGCAAGTAATTCAGGTTGTGTAACTGAGAGATAGCTAGAAGGCTTGAGGAGTCCAGATCCAGTGCTTTAAGCTTGTAAAATTAATCATGGTCTGTGTCAATTATTTTGGAAGCTAGCAGGGTTAAAGAAAGCTGTTGCTATGCCAGGTGGTGGTGGCACACGCCTTTAATCCCAGCACTTGGGAGGCAGAGGCAGGAGGATCACTGTGAGTTCAAGGCCTGCCTAGTCTACAAAGCTACACAGAGAAACCCTGTCTTGAAAAAAAAAAAAAAAACAAAACTTAAAAAAAAGAAGAAAAAGAAAGCTGTTGCTTTATTAATTAATATTCATAACAATGTTTCACGTGTCCCAACCTGGCTTTAATTTGGTAAGTAGTGAAGATGACCTTAAACTCCTAATCTTTCTGTTTCTTCCTCTCGTGTTCTGGAATTAGACAGCCAGCACTTGGCTCCACTTTAGTGCAAATGCAGACGCAGAATGAGTCTGCACTTGCTGTGTGTGTGGACACCACTCATGAGGCATAGACTGACCACTTATTTATAAAATTGTGAAGTAGATTGGGACCACATGAGCACACGGGCACATTCAAACTACATCAGCAGCCGGATAATGGTGGCACACACCTTTAATCCCAGCATAAGCAGGCAGATCTCTGTATGAGTTTGAGGCCAAGCTGGTCTACAGGGTGAGTTCTAGTACAGCCAGGGCTTCACAAAGAAACCCTGTCTTGAAAAACAAAAACAAAAATTAAAAACCACAAACAAATCCAAAAACCAACCAAACAAACTACACCAGCAAAGTAGGACTCAAAAATCACTGAACACATCAAACAAGGATACAACACCTCACCTAGACCCCCAGGGGAGGACACTCGCACGACACTAGTGATGCTCTTCACTGATCTGCCATCTAGCCATCTACTGTGTGCATTGAAAGATAAAAAAGCAGAAGATTTCCATCTGTCCCCAAGGCTCTAGATTAGCCTGGCCCCACTGCTGATGTGGTTTACTTGTGTTAGGGCTCAAGAATAACCATACACTGACCACTTGAATACCAGACTCAGACTGATGGAAGTTTATTTGAATGCTGAACAAGAACTGACTGGTCAGGGCCACAGCCTGTAAATCAGACTGTGACACTAGTAACAAGAGCTGACCAGTCAAGGCCATGGTCTGAATTTTGGGAATCAGACCATGACCTGGGTCTCCTTTTTTTTTTTTTTTTTCTCCCCAGGACAGGGTTTCTCTGTGTAGCCTTACCTGTCCTGGACTTGCTTTGTAGACCAGGCTGGCCTCAAACTCCATCTTGATTATAAGGTGAAATTAAGTTCAAGTTTTCAGGCTCTGCCTTCCAATGGTTATATCTCTAAGGTTTCATTTCTCAAACTTTGTATACTTTGTTACCTGGATAACTCTATAAAGTCCCCCAACTACATAACCAAACAAATTAAAGGTCAGTTAGAAATGCTTTCTCTAGCTAGTCAACATGATGTAATGTTGCCTCCTACACCTGGAGACCTGGTTGTTACCTGGTTGCAATTTTGTTAGCTGGTTATTACCTGGTTATGGTTTTGTACCTGGTTGTTACTTGGTTACAGTTTTTCTTATTAAAAAAAGCCTGCCTTAAGCTGGGCCTGGTGGTGCATGCCTTTAATCCCAGCACTCAGGAGGCAGAGGCAGGTGGACCGCTGTGAGTTCGAGGCCAGCCTGGTCTACAAAGCTACACAGAGAGACCCTGTCTCAAAAAACCAACCAAACAAAAAACAAATAAACAAAATCAAAAACAAAAACAGAGAAACCATGTCTTGAAAAAAAACAAAACAAAAAAAAAACAACAACAACCAAAGAGAGAAAGACTAAAAAACAAAATGGCAACAATTAAGCTATATTAAACCACCTGTTTGACACAGTCCTGTGGTCTTGTACCTCACATCTGTGGGAGTGAAAATAAGGTAGTGGCTTGCCTTTTTGTGAGATGTAATCACAATGTATTTGGAGAGATGGCTCAGTGATTAAGAGCACTTGCTGCTTTTGCAGAGAACCAGGTCGGTTCCCAGCATCCATATGGTAGTTCACAATGGCCTATAACTACAGTTATAGAGGATCCAATGACCTCTTTTGTCCACTATGGGTACCAGGCATGCACATGGCGCACTCACATGAAGGCAAAACCACACAATACAATTAAAACATTTTTAAAGCTATATTTAAAATTTATCAACATTAGGATGAGACGGGGATACTATTAACAACCCCACAACTAAATTCAATAATTTACACAATGGGTCAATTTTTAGACAAAAACCAACAAAACAAAACACCCATAAGCTACCAAATGTTAGCCAGTATGAAATAGGTGATTTGGGAGTTTTTTAATTTTTATTTTATGAGCATGAATATTTGGCCTGCATGTGTGTCTGTGCACTGTATGAATGCCTGGTACCCAATAAGGCCGGAAGAGGGCATTAGATCCCTCAGAATTGGAGTAACATAATTTGTGAGTCAAATAAGGGCTGGGTGTTGAAACCCAGTCCTCTGGAAGAGCAGCCAGTGCTCTTAAAACCTGAGAAAACTCTCTGGCCCTGAAACAGATAATTTGAACAGTTACATGGTCATTAAAATGCAAAACAAAATAAAAAAACCCAATGTGGTGGCGCACATCTGTCCTAGCACTTGGGAAGTGAAGAAGATCAGGGTTCCAGGTCACTCTCAGCTACAAAGTAACTTCTTGGCCACCATGGGTTATATGAGATTCTGTCTCAAACAAACAATACACAAAACAAAATAGAACTTGCAATTTTAAAAACACTTTAGAAAAAAATCTTCAGGCCCCGCTGATTGCACAGGAGAATCCAACCAAATGCTTGAATTGGGATTAATGCCAATTCTATACAGTGTTGTTCAGAAAACAGAAGACAAGGAACATTTTGCAACTCACTTTTTGTCTTTGTTTTTTGAGACAGGGTTTCTCTGTGTATCCTTGGCTGTCCTAGACTTCCTTTGTAGACCAGGCTAGCCTTGAACTCACAATGATCTGCCTGCCTATGCCTCCCAAGTGCTGGGATCAAAAATGTGCACCATCATGCCCGGCTGCAACTCATTTTATGATGCTGGAAATAACCTATATCAAAGCCAAAAGAAAAAGAAAAAAGAAAGAAAGGAAGGAAGGAAGAAGGGCAAGAAGAAGAAAGGCAGAAAGAAAGAAGAAGAAAAAAGAGAGGAAGAGAGAGAGAGAGAGGAGAGAGAGAGAGAGAGAGGAAAGAGAGAGAGAGAGAGAGAGGAGAGAGAGGAGAGAGAGAGAGGGAGAGAGAGAGAAAAGAGAGAGAGAGAGAGAGAGAGAGAGAGAGAGAGAGAGAGAGAGAGAACATCCAATCAGCAGGGTGTGGTAGTGCGTACTTGTAATCCCAGCACTTGAAGTCGGAATTATAACTTCAAAGCCAGCCTGAAAACAAAACAAAACAAAACAAAAACAAAGCCAGCCTGGTTCCAGGTCGGGGGCTTCAAAGTAGAGCTTTGTAACAAACAAAGAGGGAGAGGAGAGAGAATATGAATCTCAGACCAATATCTTTCAGAAGCCTGGGTATAATAAAGGAATAGTAAAACAATGTTACTTCATGAGTGAATTACATTTTTCTAGAAATGGAAAGCACGTTCAATACTTGTAAAACAATGGTGTCTACCATATTAACAAGCTACAAAGAAAACCTACATGATAGTACTAATTGATCATTAAAGTATGTGACTTAACATACATGCATTCATGTCAAAAACTCCTTGGAGAAATAGGAACAAGAAAGAACTTCTTCAAAGGAAAAAAAAAAAAAGAACTTCAACTTGATAATGAACATTCATTTATCTGCCCATCCATTCATCTATCTATAACCCTTTCAACCAACTTTTCCCAGAAGCCCCTGTTTCCATTCCCACTAAAGTATTAGAAAACCAGTGGAACTTACTGGGTGAACTTCTAGGTTATTCTCTCATAATAGCAGAGATGAAAGCCAGACAGAGGTTGGGTGTGGTGGTGCACGTCTTTAATCCCAGCACTCAGGAGGCAGAGGCAGGTGGATGGCTGTGAGTTGGAGGCCAGCCTGGTCTACAAAGTGAGTCCAGGACAGCCAAGGCTACACAGAGAAACCCTGTCTTGAAAAACCAAAAATAAATAAATACATAAATACATAAAGCTTTTGATTTTTATTTTGTTTATCAAGACAGGATTTATCTGCGTAGCCCAAGCTGGTCTTGAATTCGCAGAGATCCACCTGCCTCTGCCTCCTGAGTGCTGGGATTAAAGGCGGTTGTGCCACCACACTCAGCCAACTCTTAAATTTATCAAAAGCCCCAATGTCCTGGATCTCTTGTGTATATCAGGTTGGCTTCAATGTCACAGGGATCCATCTGCTTCTACTTCCTGAATACTAGGACTAAAGGTGGGGAAGGCGGGGTGGCACAAGCCTTTAATCTCAGCACTCAGGATGCAGAAGCAGGCTGATCTCTGAGTTCAAGGCCAGCCTGGTCTACAGAATAAGATATAGGATTTCCGGGGCTAAACAGAGAAACCTTGTCTTAAAAACAAAATAAAATGAAAAATGGTGCTTGCCATAGTTAAGTAACAGTTTCCTTTACTAACCTTGACAGTGAAAACCAAAAGGCTGAAAATTCCCTCTGCAACTGGCACCGAGTGACTACGTCCTAACTGCTCCTTCAAGTACCAGGGTACTGTTGGGTTTGGGGTGGTGCAAACAAAAACACCAAGGACACCAGTGAGAGGGACGAGGAAAACAAACAAACAAACAAAAAACCCAAACAACTTTATTTCTAGACAGAAAGAAAAATAGATGTTGACCTCAGGAACACAGTCCAATGTAAAAGCATTGAAACTGACAACCAGCCTCTGCCAGAGCTAGTTTATGTAGGCAAACCCCACAATTTGCTCAAGCAAAGGGTTGCCAAGGGGACAAGGTGGGCAGCAAGGTGGTCGGCTATGACTCAAATACTGCTTTGATAAATTTGGTGTTTTCATCCACAGCAACTTTGCATCCTCAGATCTTTCTATCTGACTTATTCTTCCTGACCTGATAATTCTCTGACTAAAGGAAATTGTTTGGCTATAGAAAGTCCTCTCCCCAAAGCAGGAGCAGTTGCTTCTTCCTCCTTCTTCTTGGAAGGGCTGCACTGGAATTCACTCTGTAGACCAAGATGGCCCAGAACTCAGAGATCTGCCTGCTTCAGCTTCCCAAGTGTTGAGAGTAAAGGCTCGTAATGTTTTATTATTTCTCACTGGCAGTGCATTTTCACTCACTTGGCTTCTTTGCTCTCCCCATCTCTTAGGGCATGGTTGTCTGTTTTGCAGGTAACCCTCGCAGGCAGAGGTTTGGCTTTCTACAGCTAATCCGACCATTAGCCTCCATTATTGGCACTTTCTGTAAATGAAATTGTTCTTTTGCTTTTTTGAGGCGGGGTCTCTATGCAGCTCTACCACTTGCTGTGTAGACCAGGCTGGCCTTCACTCACAGTGCTCGAGTGAGCCACCATACTCAGCATTCTCTACAAATGTTAAATTCAACAGGGCAATCGCTGTGAGTTTGAGGCCAGCCAGGTCTACAAAGCTAGTCCAGGGCAGCCAAGGCTATACAGAGAAACCCTGTCTCAAAACCCAAAAAAACCAAAAACCACACAACACACACACACACACACTCAACAGGGCAGTGGAGGGGCCAGGAAGCAATATTGATATTGAACCAAGGTATCAATATCAAATCACTATGTGTGTTCTGTAGCTGTTTGCCCCCTTGTAGGGTCCAGCTTGACTCAAGGCCAGCCTGTGCTAAGGGTCCAGCTGTATACAAATAATG
The DNA here is from genome assembly GCF_903995435.1 of Acomys russatus. Lineage (NCBI taxonomy): Eukaryota > Metazoa > Chordata > Mammalia > Rodentia > Muridae > Acomys > Acomys russatus. The sequence goes on along the minus strand of NC_067137.1, from coordinate 42,015,016 downwards.
AGGGTCCAGCTTGACTCGAAGCCAGCCAACATATGCTGAGGGTCCAGCTGGATCTAAAGATATTCCACTACCCCTATCCCTGGAACGTACTTACCCCTCCTAGCTAGCCTACTAAATTCTGCTTTTACAAAAAGATATAAAAAAGCACTTGAGCCTGCTTTTGGAGAGCGGCATCTTGAAAGAGCTTGTCAGACCTCGATGCCCATCCACTCAATAAAATTCCTGTGTGTATTGCATCGACAGCGGACTCGGTTTCTCTCTGGGGACTCCGGGTATAGAGATCTCTCTGGAGGTCTGTCTTACAGCAGCTTCATACTTTTGAGAATAGGGGTTCCTGGACATGTTCCAGAATCTTCTGCTGCACCAAGAAATATATGTTAAAAATAGGAATTGATGACAACTGTTCAACAATACCTCACTGATTTGCTTCCCTATAGGAAGAACTGGAATATAGTCTGATTCCTTTTCTCTCTCCTTCCCGCCCTGTTTTTTTTTTTTTTTTTTCTTCCCGGCAGAGACAAGGTTTTTGTATGTAGCCCTGGCTGTCCTGGAACTATCTGTAGACCATGCTGGCCTCAAACTCAAGAGACCCGCCTGTCTCTGTGTCCCAAGTGCTGGGATTAAAGGCGAGCGCCACCACGCCACGCTAGTCTGATTCCTTTTCATTGCGTCAGCGGGAAAAGTAAAATGAACTCGGAGACTAATTAGACATTTCAAACATCTCATCTTCGTGGTGAATGAAGCTGCGCTCTTTCAGTCCCGTCCTCTCTCCGAGGGCGGTCGGTTAGCCACCACCCCACCCAGGACTACAACTACGGAAGCTGGGAATTTTCACAAACGGAACCAAACACCAACCCTTACCGGGAACGAGTGAAACCAGCACAGTTGTCCTCCGGAACTACTTCCGTGGACGCTGTAGGCTACCGCTGCTGAGGATAGTTCCTGTTTCCGCCCCTCTACTTCCGCTGCTCCCGCCTCTTCCTGGATATGAGCTGTTCTCGCGATAGCTGTGCCTCTTTCTAAGCCGGCACTCCGTAAGGTAGGTTCGTGGCCCGCAATGTGGCCGTGGGTTTTCGCAGACTTTGGGGGAACGGACTCTCGGGGGGCCTCCGGGGCGGCGGGCCCTGCGTTCCGGGTTGGGATGCAGCGGATTGCCCGGTGGAGGACCGCCGATGGCCCCGGCCGGGCAGCCCGCGCCCCGGGTGACCGGTGGCACCTTCCTCCCCTCAGGACGTAGCCATGTTCAGCTCGAGCGCCAAGATTGTGAAGCCCAACGGCGAGAAGCCGGACGAGTTCGAGTCTGGCATCTCCCAGGTGAGCTTGTCTCGCGGGTTCCCACCACCACCACCCCGATCTCTTGAGCTCGGGTCCCCCGACCCCGGCATGGCGCCCACGTTCTCTGTGTCCCCGCAGGCGCTGCTCGAGCTGGAGATGAACTCGGATCTCAAGGCGCAGCTCCGGGAACTCAACATCACTGCGGCCAAGGTGAGCGCTGGGGCCCCGGGGCTCGCACCCCGCTGACAGGCTCGGCGCGGCGGCGAGCCTGAACCTCATCCCGGGAGTAAGGAGACGCAAAGGCAGCGGACGCGGGAGCGTCCCGGGCGGTGTATTCTCACTATATAAGTTCATGCTTAGATCTGAAACTTGAGCTTCCTGGAAAGTGTCTAGACGACTCCAAATTGGACAGTCAGTTGATGATCAGTGGGGCGGGGGTTCTGAGTTCGGGGTTTGACAGGGTGTATATGTGTGTGTGTGTGTGTGTGTTCGGGGTTTGACAGGCTGTGTGTGTGTGTGTGTGTGATTTCTTTTGCTCTTGTGTGTGTATATGCAGCTCTTGTGTTTCTGAAACTGGAGTTGCCGATGCTTCTGAGTGTTGCAAACTAAACTGTTCCATTGCAAGCACAGCTCTGCACTCAACCGTCGCTGAGCCACCTCTACCCCCAGGCTTACTGTGGTTTTTTTGTTTTTAATCGTAGTTTTTAGTTAATTTCGCAGTGTGCTTGAGTAGTTTTCATTTTGGAGAGGAGCCTTATATCGAGGACACCCACGCTATGGTGAATTTAACGTTTACCTTTGTAGAACGTACTGTCCTGCTGGGGGCCATCCTGAGGTAGCACGTGGTGGTGTGCCCCTGACAGAATCTCCTGTAACCAAGCCTAGCTTCCCACTTGCTTTGTAGCCGAGGCTGGCTTTGAACTCAGTCCTCCTGCCTCTACTTCTTCAGTGCTGGGGTGATGGGCATGGATCTCTGCGGGCCTTTTGGGGTCTGTTGTGGAGTCACTCGGATTAATGGTGGGATTACGTTTTTTAGTGACCCCTTGGCTGTTTACCAATCATGGGAGACCGATGGGAGGTCAGCTGTCAGCTGCTACTGAGGCAGGCTTATCTGAGTTCAAGGCCAGCCTGGCCCAGTCTACATGGACTGTCTCAGAAGGGAGCAGCTTCTTGATTCTGGTGTGTGGTATTTGACCCTGAGTGGGGAAAATGGGGGTTAAGAATTTAAGAATGACATTGGTCATTTTTTCCTCTTAGGAAATTGAAGTTGGTGGTGGTCGGAAAGCTATCATAATTTTTGTACCAGTTCCTCAGCTGAAATCTTTTCAGAAAATCCAAGTCCGGCTAGTACGTGAATTGGAGAAAAAGTTCAGTGGGAAGCACGTGGTTTTCATTGCTCAGGTATCTGCTCAGTTGCCTATATTCTGAATTGCTTGGGTTTACATTTTGGTGGTGAGGATGGCTGCCAGCCCTGTGGTATAGAGCTTGGTGCGGGGTTAGAACTGAAGTGTGATTGCTGTAGGAGTCAGCAGTCTGCAGGGGCTGGTGACTGCCGTGCTGTAAGTTAGGGTTGGGTTTGGTGCAGTGTGGGGATGGAGGGTAGGGCTGATTGGACAGAGGAATAGTGTTGAGACGTTTCAGTGTGCTGAGTACAGGACTGTTTGGAATGTGGCAACAGGTTATTTTTCACTTAGAGCAACTAATTGGGCATTTCTTAGCTTTAAATCAGCTCACCATCTTTGTATTTGTTTTCTTCATAATTCACTTTAAAGAGGAGGATTCTGCCCAAGCCAACCAGGAAAAGCCGCACGAAAAATAAGCAGAAGCGCCCCAGAAGGTGAGTGTGGTAGCTGCCTCAGCCATGGTCTCCACACCTCCCTGGCTGGTGATTTGTGGGAGACATTGAGTGCAGCATGTCATCCTCATTGAGCGATGTTTCTAGGCTTACATGGTGTGTTGGGATTCATCATAGACCTAAAGCTTCAGTGGTTTCATGTAGACATACTGCCTGGTGTCTGCCATGGTCAGTGGTACCACACAGGTGAGGCTTGCTCTATTCTGTGGGCAAAGGAGAAAGATCTCCCACCCCAACCCCAGACAGGGTTTCTCTGTGCATGTACCCTGGCTGTCCTGGAACTTGCTCTGTAGACCAGGCTCGCCTCAAACTCTGAGATCTGCCTACCCTTGCCTCCTGAGAGCTGGGGTTAAAAGTGTGCACCACCACCTGGCTACAGTGCTGGGGTGGTTTTGTTTTGTTAGAGGCAGAACATAGGTGGGTTTCCTGGTGCTAGGATGACAGGGCCATGTCATGGCTGTTGAAGATGCTGACCAGTCACTTCACATGTCAGTCATTATATACTTCGGCCTTCTAGTGTTACTGTGACTATCAGATTTGCATTACAGATTCCTATAGCCCTGCAGAGACCAGACTGAGGCCTACATAAAACTGCTAGAGGCAGTCTACTTGTGAGACATACAATTTGTATTCTGTGGTGGTGCTTTTGAGATAGTCTTGTAGTCCAGGTGAACCTGAGACTTTCTGTGCAGCCAACATTGCCCTTTAACTCCTGTCCCTACTGCCCAAGTGCTGAGATTACAGGTGCTCGACACCATACCTTGTGGGTTAATAATGCAAAGAATTTGTTCTAATTCAGTCTTGTTCTGAGAGCCACTGGAAAATAAGCTGGGAATGGTGTGTGGATAAATGTTCTGTCTGCAGAAAGAGGGGTGCTGGTCACAGCTGAAGCCATAGTCTTTCATGAGCAGTTGGAATGGTAGGATTTTTAGGGAGTTTTGCCATGTTACTTAGTGAGTTTGCTGTTGTGATTCTTGGAGCCTGGTCATAGTTGCATATGAAGTAGCTCATGCATAGCAGGGCTAAGGTTGCCTGCCATGGCTGCAGTGTTCCCAGGGGCCTTAGCAGCTCTGCTCTTGACACCCAGGTTCTTAGCAGGGTGTCTAATGTCTCCAGACTCCTGCTTTGTCACACTGTGCTTCTGAGTTGACTCTTAGGATTACTTTGATTCCATTTTTTGTTTTGTTTTGAGGTAGAGTTTTTCTGTGTAATAGCCCAGGCTGTCTTAGACTCACTGTGTAGACCAGGTTGGCCTTGAACTCAAAAAGATCCACCTACTCTGCCTCCCAAGTGCTGGGATTAAACGTATGCGCCACCACTGCCCCCCTTTAGTTTCTGTTTTAAGGGAGTAAGTGTCCATGTTGGTGCACCTTCCTAGAGTGATAAGAATGCTTTAGAGTAGCAATGAACAGTGTTGGCTGGCCTAAACTCAAAGAGATCCGCCTGCCTCAGCCTCCGGAGTGCTGGGATTAAAGGCGTGTGCTACCACTGCCTGGCTGAGCTTGAGGGGTTTTAATTAGGTGAATTATGTGGCCAGGTTAAAAAAAAATACTTTAGCTATGCATGTAGAACAGTAAGGTGTGAAAAGGTGAGCTAGCCTTGTCCCCTAGATTCACATATTCTAGGTGGCTTGTATATCTAGGTTGCCAGGGTGTCACATAAAGCATATGGCTTTGGGAATCAGTTTTGGCTTGCTTGTCGCTCAAAGGTTTTAATCTCGGTGATACTGAAAAACAATCCTTTTTAGGCCTAATGTGTTTTGAGACAGGGAATCCTGCCTCAGTTTCACAAGTGTTTGTGACATAGGTGTGAGCCATCATAGTTGGCTCCAAAGTTAACTTGATTTCAGAAATCTGGACTTGCTGTTTTTTGGTTTTGGTTTTGGTTTTGGTTTTTTTTTTTTTTTTTTTTTAAATTCCAAGGATACCTTCTGGCCATGTATCTTACTTTTCTCATTCTTTCAGCCGCACCCTGACAGCAGTGCACGATGCCATCCTTGAGGACTTGGTCTTCCCGAGTGAAATTGTGGGTAAGAGAATCCGTGTGAAACTGGATGGCAGCCGGCTCATAAAAGTTCACTTAGACAAAGCACAGCAGAACAACGTGGAGCACAAGGTAAGGGCTTAACATTCACAGGAAGGTTCAGCCACTGGGAACAGCAGTGTATGGTCCGTGGTCCCTGTCATTCCTCTGTCCCCTGTCTCATTCTCTGTCAGTTTTTTTTATGTTAGAAACTGGAGCGCTTTGGACCCTTTAACTTACTAGGAGATAGGGAAACAAGCTGGGTCTTTGGTCTCCAGTGCCAGGGACTCCAGATAGTAGGCATGACAACTCGGATGGGTAAAAGTGTATTAGACTGAGGGTGCTGTCTTGATGCCTATTGTTTTCTGGGTCCCCGGGTGGCTTTGTTTACGTGGTGTGAAGGAGCAGAGTGTACAAGTTCCACCTCGCTGTTAGAATTACCCATGTGCCTGGGCCGAGGGTTGCAGGGAATGCGTCCTGCAGAGTCATTATCTACTTGGTTGCTGAAGAGGAAAACCAGACAGGGTGCAGTAGCTTTCAGTGCTGTTGCATATTTAAAAGTGAATTCCATCTTCTTTTGCAGGTGGAAACCTTTTCTGGTGTGTATAAGAAGCTCACAGGCAAAGATGTTAACTTTGAATTCCCAGAGTTTCAGTTGTAAAGAAAATGACTGAATAAAGTGTCATTCATAGTATTTGGTTGTAGTATCTTTTTCGCAATCTCAGGGCCATGGATGACGGCAGCAGAGGCTTCCTAAATGAGGTGAAGATTTCAAGAGAAGCCCCGAAGATGAGAAATGCACCTGAAGCCAGCCATGTTGTGATGGCTGTATTATGAAATGTCTAAGAGGAGGTGTTAGTGATATCGTAGCAAACAAGTGACTATTTAATAACTAAAATAGTGCAGGGTCAGTGCTGCAGTGCATCCATATTGCTGTGCAAGTCTGGTGTTAGCATTCATCTTGCAGAATTAGAACTTTGCCCTCTAGCCTCCCTTTCGTTTGTTGAAACTGCCACATTCTGTTATGTGTGTGTTTTTGGAGCAAGGTCTCACTGTAGTGTAGGCTGGCCTAAACATGTCTCCCGGTTTTCCTTCACAGGTGTTAAGCAAGTTAGGACTAGTCAAGTCCCCTTCAGGTTAAATAGAAACAGGTCTAGTTCATAAGGTCAAGTCTGTGAGTGACAAGGACACACTCCTAATGCAGATCGAGTGGAAGCTGCAGGTCAGCGGGTGTCTTGCAGAAAGATGGCTGCTCCCTTGCCAAGCTTTAAGCTATTGCCTTATTGCTAGATAAAAGGACAAGAGGCTGTCTGCTCTGTTTGATCCTTGGCACCACCTCCTGTTCGGGGCTTCTAAAAGCTAACAGACACTGTTGGTGATACGTGGGTGAACAAAGCATTAGTCTACTGCCTTGCTTGTTCCTGCTGTTTGCCTTTTTGAGCTCAGCTTACATCTCATGGTTTTGCAGTAGACTCCATCTTACACAGTACAGCATGCTGGTGAATTTGGGCTACCCTGTGTTACATAGAAAGCCTTAAGCAAAAAGCTGAAGAGGTGGTTGGAGCTCTGGCTGCTGGGTCTGTTTCCTAGTGATCACAAGGTAGCTCACAATTTGACTCAAGTTCCAGGGGATCTGACTGCTTTTCTGGTCTTTCTGAGCACTAGCACATACGTGTATGAGCATACATGTAGACAGAAGACCACACGTAAAAGTCTTGGGAATTACCAAGCAGAGCATGTCTGATGAAAGTCGATAGAGGGCTTGCGGCTATAAGCCTAGAACTGGAGCTGAGCATGACTTTGGGACCAGGGCCCTGCTCACTGGGACGGACCCTTTTATATTGTAGAAGGCGACGAGGATTATCCCGGAGTTGGCGAGGGCATGCACATTCTCTTTCCTCCAGCTTAGAGATGCTGCAGCTGTGAGAATGTTTGGGTTATTTATGTAAGTGGGAATTTTCTAGTAAGACAGGATGTGATAGAAGAATTTAAAAGCCTCCCAAGAATGCCAGGTGGGGGTGGTGGTGCATGCCTTTAATCCCACCTGCTTTGGCCTCCCTTGTGCTAGAATTAAGGCGTGCACCACCATGCCCCCTTTAAGACTAGTATCTTTTAATCCCAGCACTTGGGAGGCAGAGGCAGACACATCTTTCAGGGTTCTAGGACAGCCTAATCTATATATTTTTAGGATAGCTAGAGCTACATGGTTGAGACCCTGTCCCAAACCAAACAACATGCCTGGTGTGGTGCAGGCCTGAACTACAAAGCAGTCTAGGACAGCCAAGGCTACACAGAGAAACCCTGTTTTAAACCGCCCCCCCCAAAAAAACCAAGCTAGTGTCTTATCAAAAATGCTCAGTGCCATTACTGCTTTTATCTATCAAAACTAAAAACCTGGGTGTTAGTGGTGCACTCTTGAGTTCAAGGCCAGCCTGGTGTTACATAAAGAAACCCTGTTTTGAAAAGAAAAATTTTTCTTGCTTGTGGATGTGTTCATGCCACAGGCTTGTGTGGAGTCAGTGGACAACTGAGGCTGATGCTTTGTCTACAGTGGGTCAGTTTGTCTTACCCAACATTGTCTTTGCTGATTCATCTTTCTGTGATACTAAAATATTTTGTGTGAGACAAGAACTTCATGTTGGCCGGGCGTGGTGGCGTGGGCCTTTAATCCCAGCACTCAGGAGGCAGCAGCAAGCAGATCGCTGTGAGGTCAAGGCCAGTCTGTCTGATCTACAGCCAAGGCCAGCAGAAACCCTGTCTTGAAAACCAAAACCAAAAAAAAAAAAAAACCTTTTTGTTGGCGATGCTGTCCCTGAAGCCATGGAGATCAGCTGCCTCTGTCCATAGCACTGCACGGCTCGATTTTGCAAAGCCTTTTCCAGCATACCATTCCCACAACCAAGGGTTGAAATACCACAAATAAGAGTCACAGGTTAGATGTAAACAAATCTAATGGAGGTGGGTTTGTGTTTTTTTTTTTTTTTTTTTTTTGCCAGTTTTGACATAACCTTGAGGGTGTGCAGAGGACTCGCACCTTTTCTAGGGAGCTATGTCCTAGCCTTGAGCCACCAGTCGTGGCTCACACATGAAGACAACACTCAAAATCTTTAGAAGTTATTACCATAGGCTAGTGAAGCTGTTTCAGTTGTTTGTGTTCTTTACTGCCCAGTGAGGCCCTCAGGATGTAATTAACATACATGATAATGGTGGAAAGTAAGATGAACTGCAGTTACCTCCATAACTTTGATCAGCAAAGCTGGGTTCACGAGGCCCCACCCCTCCTTGAGCTTCTGGCAGTTAGCAGTTGGTTGGGTTTGGAGAGGTTACTGGGTACAGGGGGCACTGTTTATCATTTTGGAGCCACTAACTAGTAAGTTGTCTATGTTCCAGTAGACGGCCACACCCATGCTTATGCAAGCAACCATATGGAAGGATTGGAGAGATGGTGTCCTGGCCAGTTTTCTGTTAACTTGTCACAAGCTAGTCATCTGAAGAGGAAATAAACTGCCTCCATAAGATCCAGCTATAGGGCAGTTTCTTAGTGACTGATGAGAGAGGGCCCAGCCCATTGTGTGTGGTGCTATCCATGGGCTGGTAGTCCTAGGCCCTATTTTAAAAAAAAAAGCAAGCTGAGTAAGTGATGGGAGGCAAGCCAGTAAGCAGAACCTCTCCATGGCTTCTGTCTCCAGGTTTCTGCCCTGTTTGAGTTCCTGTCTGGACTTCAGTGATGGACTATGATATGGAAGCTTAAGCTAAGTAAATCATTTCCTTCCCAGCTTGCTTTTGGTCATGGTATTTCATTATAGCAGTAGAAACCCAAAGTAAGATGGCTCGGAGGTAAAGAGAGCCCTGGCAGCCATTGCAGAGGATGGGGGTTCACTTCCCAGCACCCACATGGCAGATCACAGCTGTCTAGCTCCAATCAAGGGAATGTGACACCCTCTTCTGGTCTCAGGCACCACATACACATGATGCACATGCAGGCAAAACATCTGTAACAAAATTTAATAAATCTTTTAAAAGCTGGGAGTCATTTGTTGGGGAGAAGGGAATTGGCGGGAGTGAGAAGAGTAAAAGGATCCTGGGTGGTGAGGCTGTTGTACACTGTCCTCTTGAGCGTGGCTGCCACCCTCAGATTAGCGGGGACTACCAGGAGACCGCAGGGATCCCATTCACAGAAGGGGCACGGCCCTCAGCTGACCTCAGCCACTCATGTATAACCTCCCAGCCCGCTATATGTGAGTCTGCCCTAATTACATACAACATCATGGTCTGGAGGTGTGCTACATTATTAGTTAATGGGCAGGGCCTCACCTATGTCCTGATGGGGAAGCTGTCATCCATGCTGGTGTGACTTGCTGACACTGCCATCCCTTTGTCACCCAGGCTACTCAGTGCTGTAACTTCAGTATGCCTCACAGACTCATTGGCTCCTTACTTGGATTTTGGGGTTGTCTTTGGACCCTTGTGAGGAAGGGTGGATGTTTGTCTTGAGTTCCTGAAACAATAAAATTATCGAAGGAATTTAAAATGTTTTTTTTTTAAAGGTAAGTCTAGCAACAACTCAGTAAACTTTTGTTAGTGTTTACCTCACTGAAGTTCAAACCCTTCTCAGAGATGACTTGCAGGGACAGTGAGGACTGAGAACCCTCATGTAGAGAGTCTATCAGTGTCCACTTTCAGTTGCCCTCTGTGCTCCTTTTGGTCTGACTTTCAGACTATGAGGAAGCCACCCTGTGATTTTTGTCATGCCTGTGATAACTCATGTTTCTGTGACTTCTTTATTCCCAGTGGTCACTGGTTGGGTGGTGGTTCAGTCACTTTACCCAGTGAGTCCTCTCTTCTGTCCCATCAACCAGTTGCTTCTGCCCCAGGGATGTACAGCAGCTTGAGGTGTAGGCTAGTGTGGATGGCCTTGAAGGTTGAGAGTAAGGCCAGTCACAGGCTATGGGGCTGCCGAGACATTGGGGTGGACTTTCAGCGAAGTCCTAACATCCACTGTGAGGCTGGCAGTGGTTCACAAAGTGTCTCTGGGCCAGTTGTCTCAACCTTGAGAGCTTATTACAAACAGCAGGTTCTGTCCCCCTGAGCTAATCAGTTCAGAAACCCTAGGTCCTGGAGCTGGAGAGATGGCTCAGTGGTTAAGAGCATTTATTTGATACTCTTGGCAGAAGACTGAGTTTGATCCCAACACCCACATGGCAGCTAACAGTGGTATATATCTCCAGTTCCAAGGGATTTGATACCCTTTTCTGACTTCTGTAGACACCACCAATGCAGGTTCCTTGTTAGAACATCTGAGCAGACCTTCTGGACATCTGATGATGACCTGTTGTGGGCACTTTGCCATGCCACTGTCATACAAAAGATGCAGTCCAGAATCTTAACGCTGGATAGAGATCTTCAATGGTTAAGACCTTTTAACTACTTGGCAAGAAGAGAGATATTTCAATCCCTGCACCCTGGTCTTTCTGCTCCTCTATCCCACGGTGACTGGGCTTAGACAAGGGAGGATAGTGTGCTTAGGGCAGTATAGCAGGCCAAGTGCTCTGTACTCTCTGGGAACTCAGGCAGCCTCAATGATGAGGGTCTTTGGGGAGGTGGCTGTGGTTAATGTCCTTATGGACAAAGTGTTCCACAGATACAGCAGCACGTCCGGTGTGACCCCCAGTGAAGTTTCCCATCCAGAGAAGAGAGGGTTTCATGTGACTCCTGTATCCAAACTGTGTGGTTATCTCAGAGATGTAAACACTCACTGGAAGCGGGCCAGTCTTGTTCTGGCCGGGAGTGGGATAGTCTGTGGGGTCAGGGCAGAGGAGAGGAAAGCAGCGGTCTGCTTCCAGTGGAGGAGTGGACACTGTTTTCTAGTGACACCAGAGTAAGCTTAATAATACAAGGTTCTAACTTACAATCTACTTAACATAGGCAAGTTAAGTTACCACTATTTCTGCAATGGGGAGTGATTTTGAAGTTGTTGGCACTTTTAAAAAAGCCCTCTGGGCCGGGCGTGGTGGCGCACGCCTTTAATCCCAGCACTCGGGAGGCAGAGGCAGGCGGATCGCTGTGAGTTCGAGGCCAGCCTGGTCTACAAAGTGAGTCCAGGATGGCCAAGGCTACACAGAGAAACCCTGTCTCGGAAAAAAAAAAAATTAAAAAAGCCCTCTGGGTGGGCATGAGACATACATCGGTTGATAGAGTTTTTGCCTGGCATGCACAGGGCCTTGAGTTCAATCCCAGTGCCTGGATGAGGCTGAAGATTTGAAAGTGGTGGCTCATGACATCCCAACACTAAGAGGCTGCAGCAGGAGGATTGCCTCTAATTTGAGGCCAGTCTGAGCCATGGACTATATTGCTTTAAAAAAGCCTTATAGCAGATGGTGTGTGACTTTAATGCCAGCCCTTCAGAAGCAGAGGCAAGCAGATCTCTGAGTTTGAAGCTAGCTTGGTCTACAAAGCTGGTTCCAGGACAGCCAGAGTCGCACAAGAGAAACTCTGTCTTGAAAAACAAACACACAACCACCAGCACCAATAAATATGTCTTTGGGGGGAAAAGGCCTTTGGGGTTTTGGGGCCCTCTACCACTTTGAGGCAGAGGGGTGTCTGACAGTTTGCTTGGGCAAGCCTTAAGAGGTACTCTTGGCTTGCTCTATGTACTTCTGAGAATTTTGGATTGTGAACAGAATCATTTCTATTGAGTTTGAGGACAGCTTGGGTTACACGAGACTGTCTCAAAAACAAAACATAATAAAAAAAGTCATGCTTTATTTGGAGGTGTTTATAGATTAGCACACAGGTGTAGAAAACTATTCTAATTCCCTTGACTCTAGTTTCCCCGGTGGAAAGACTGGCACAGTACCACAACCCAGATTCCCACATGAGCAGGCCAACTCATATCACTCCTGAGACACAGTGCCCTGGCAAACCACTGATTTGTCCTTGATTTTTATAGATTTATCATTTTAAGAGTGTTATATGAGACTGGGCATGGTGGTGCAGGCCTTTAGTCCCAGCATTTGGGAGGCAGAGGCAGGTGGATCTTCATGTTTGAGGCCAGCTTGGTCTATAAAGTGAGTCCAGGACAGCCAGGGCACCATAGAGAAATCCTGTCTTGAAAACCTTAAAAAAAAAAAAAAAAAAAAAAAAAAAGGAATGTTATATGAATGGGATGTGAGGGCAAAATGGCTGCAGCATCATACACTCCGTTGATCAGGAAGTTGGTTTGGCTGAGCTGGCTTCCTTGGTCATGGATCCATGCATCTATCCTAAACTCACATGTCAGTGGGAGAGCTTCCCTGATGGAGGACTGCTGTCTTTTGAGGGTATTTGAGTGGCTGTGCTTTCCTGCTGAACCTCCAAACGGCCTCTCAAAAGTATTTTATAGATGGAACTACACGGTGGGTAACTTACGGAGTCTGTTTTGCCACTATACAGAGCTCTTGTTGACTTTCCAAGACAACAAGTTGCTGTGTGGTAATGACTTGTGTGAGCATGTGTGTGTGCGTGCACAGAGATTCATGTCAGGAGTCTTCCGTCTGTCTCCATTACTCTCCACTTGTTTTTAGTTGTTTTATTTGAGACACAGTCTTACTATGTACTCCTGGCTGGCCTTGAACTTGCTACATAGTCCAGGCTGGCCATTAACTCACAGCAATACTCCTGCTTCAGTCTTCAGAGTGTAGGGATTGCTGCCATGCACCACCATGTTCAGCATACGTACCAAGTTGAAAAGAAAAAGAAAAAAAAAGAAAAAAAAAAAAAAAAACCCAGAAAAGGAAAACAGTAAAGAAAACCAAAAATGAGAGAGAATGTTTGGGGTGGGGTTGGCTGGGATCTCCAGGAACCTCAGCCTGGCAGCTGGGGCGAGTTCCCACACTCCACAGGGCGCTGCAGGACAGCTGATGGTTTTAGGCAGGAAGCTCTTGCAGATAAGGCTGCAGCCTCCAGCAGATTCGCTGGGCTGTCTGACAGCCCAGGCAGGGGTTCCCTCTGACTTGGACTGCAGATGCTCTCAGCAAATAACAGCCATGAGGCTCCACGGAGCAGTGTCTCAGCCAGCCGGTGACCATCAGGACAGCCCCTTCGCCTAGTGCGCATTCAGGTAGGAGATGCTGCCCCAGAACTCTAGGCCAGGATCGGATGGGTGCCAAGCACAGACAGGAGCTCACATTTCCAAATGGGGCTGCAGGGTAGATTCTTGGGCTGTGGAATTTGGCAAGGTGGGACTCAGTCTCAGATCTAAGCATCCTGGAGTTGGTCAGTAGGTCAGAAACTAGGATTCCAGAGGTGTTTTTTTTGTTGTTGTTGTTTTGTTTTGTTTTTTAGCTCAATGGTGTAATCTTTGGGAAGCCAACAGAGGCTGATTCTGATCAATTGTTAATTAGATGATAGAATTACAGCCACCTAGGTTACTTAGTGCCCAGAGTCTGGATCGATCATTTCTAACTCCAACCTGAGTTGCAGCAGCATATATATGGGTGACAGCTAAGAAAGCCCTGTTCAGGGACCCCCGGCTCTAAGGCATACTCAGCTGTAGGGTGGAGAGGAGTGACAGGGAGAGAGGGACATTCCCTGAGAGGAGCCATCTACTGGTGGACATCCAGTGTCCCAGCGCTGGGAAGGGGGGCAACTCCAAAGGGCAGCCGCTTCTTGTGCCCTTACACCAGGCTCCAGGACTGGCAGCTGCTGTGTTTGAGTGGCCCCAGCTAGCAACTCCAAATTAAAATGGTCACACCTGTAGGTCATTGCATGGCACGATGGGACTAGATTTGATGAGAGATCTTGTCTGGGAGAGCAAAGCTCCAAACCTCCATGTTTGGTTATATGGTTTTATCTCCGATGTTGAGACATCTGTGTAAGAGGAGGAGCACAGACAGATCTGTCCTCACCACAGTGTTGGTAAGATCCTTTCTGCAGCCTCGCGGTGGGGGCTGGGGTGGAAGTGTCACTTCAGGACAGAGGAGGCTTCTCCATGCCAGTGCTGTTCCTTGTGTGCAGTTTAGAGTCCGTGAGATGCAGGACTCCACTGTAGGCATTTAATGTCAGTTTGTGTGTTGGGCAGTACAATTTGTGTGTTTCCTCCTGACCTGCCCCGCAGTTCATTCTTAGTGTTTCTTTTGTGAATTCCACATTTAATCTCCCCCCAGAAAGCTGTCTCTTTGATGGAAGGGGGGCCTCAGGCTTTGGGCCCTGGCTGAGAGATAAGGGTGTTGTTTGTAAAAAGACTTTGGGCTTGCCGCACAGCCTCCATTTATAGAACCAAATTCCTTTTCTGAAAGGCAACTCACCAGGACACGGATCAGGGCTTCCTGGTGGGCATGCTGCCTCTCCGTGTGCCCACCTGCCCTGCTCTGGACTGGGTCTGGGACAGAAAGCTGAACAAGCTGCAGGTCAGGACCCTATCACATCCACCAGCTCCAGTGAAAACTGACAGTAAATCAGTAAACCACCACACCTTTAATCCCAACACCCGGGAGGCAGAGGCAGGAGGATCACTGTGAGTTTGAGGCCAGCCTGGTCTACAAAGTGAGTCTAAGACAGCCAAGATAGCACAGAGAAACTCTGTCTCTAAGCAAACAAACAAACGAAACACGAAAACAAAAAGCCAAAACCAACCAACCAGGGAAAAAAAAAAAAAAAAAAAAAAAAAAAAAAAGCTGACAATAAAGGCACACAGGCAGGAGAGTCAGTGAGAGACGCATGCAAAGTAGCTCTGGTGTAGTCTACATTTCTGCTCTCCCTCCTTGTCTTTTTAGGAAGGAAGGATTTACTTCAGTTATGTTCCAGGAAGTTGGGGAAGAAGCTTTAGCCCCTAGTTAAATTATTTCCACAGTCAAGAGTGGGGAGAAACAAATGGACGCATGCTGCCTGCTCCCATCTTGTCCTCTTGGGCCTTATACAGTTCCGGACTCCGGCCTGTCCTTCTGTAAAGTCATGTGTAGGACTTCCATGGACGGGAGAGTACGGTCCTGCTGCACACCGGCTGTCCCTGGAGGAGCGTTTGTTTCTATGGAATACATTCCTGAGACAATTTGAGGGCACTGAGAGAAAAAAAAAATCTGAACAGTTTTGAATCTATCAAACAGTGGGTGCAGCAGGAGTTATCCTTGCTTTTTTCCCCCTTTTCTTTAAAAGATTTTATTATTGTTGTTGTTGTTGTTATTATTATTATTATTATTATTATTATTATTATTTTGGTCTTTTGAGATAGGGCCTCATTATGTAGCCTTGGTTAGACACAAACTACTCACAGAAATCCTCTTTACCTCCCAAGTGCTTGGATTAGAGGCATGAGCCACCATGCCCAGCTTTTTAAATCATTTAAAAACTTTGTATATGTCTTTGTCTCTGTGTGTGTGTATGTGCACATGTGGGCAGGTGCCAGTGGAGGCCAGAGGCATTGGATCTCCTAGAGTTGGAGTTACAGGCAGTTGTGAGCACATGAGTGCTGGGAAGCAAACTCAGGTCCTCTGCAAGGGCAGATGACCTTAACCATTGGGCCATCTCTTTAGCATCCTCCATCCTTCTTTTTTTGTTTGAAGCAATGTGATCTTACTATGTAGCCCTGTCCAGCTGCTGGGCTGAAACTGACTGTTGGAGCCCAGGCTGGCTTTGAACTCATGAACTTCATATTCTGCTTCCCCATGTTCTGGGTTGGTGGGTACGTACCACCACACAGAGCTTACTGTTATCTTTCAGAAAAAGGAACCAAATATTTGCACGTAGATAACAGCTCAGTGCTGTAGAGTTAAGAGCACTGTGAAGCAGCATACCTACCCATGGGTTTTGTAATCCCTGGTTTCTTAAATTGCTGGAAATTTCAGGACAATGACAGCAAGAAATAATCCAAGTGTGGAAACCCCTGGGACTGCAGAATTTTGTGTAAGCTTAGCATCGTATTTCTCATGCAATTGTGCCACATGGAAGTAACTCTTAAAGATGAGAAGCTAGAAGGGAGTCTAAACAGTGCCCCAGCAAGCACGTCCCTGCTGAAGCTGAGCAGTGGGTACCTAGCCTCTCTGGAGAATGCTACATGCACTGGTTCCTTTCCATGGTGATTTTCCTCAGCTGTGTGGCTGTGTACGTGTGTGTCTGTGTGTGTGTGTGTCCATTCCCCCACAGGCCCAGCCATGTGTGCCCTCTCTGCTCCCACTCCTGATTTTGTACTTTGCCTTGGTTTGTTTTTCCTCCTTTGTTTTGTTTTTTAGGTTTGGTGGTTTTTTTGTGGTTTTTGTGTTGATTTGATTTTTCTCTTAATAAAAGCAGAAACTCAGTAAGAACACGATGTTTTCCCAGCCTACCATTTTCCCAAGCCCTTCTGCATGTTGTCACATTTTCTGTCTTGTTGGCGCCTCATAGTTTTGGAGGAGTTGACTATTGCAGGAATGGACATCTCATTAGTTAACCTCTGACTGGCACAGCCTCCCTTCTTTCCTACCTCCCTGCAAGCATGGGCATACATACGAGCAGAGAGCCGACAACCCTGTCAGTCACCAACAGCTCAGATTCAGAGTGAGGGAGGTGGGGGAGTGGGAGCTGGGCCTCAAACCCCAGCCTTCTAAGGACAGAGACAACCGGTGCTGAGGAGAACAGCAGATCCTGTGCTCCAAAAGCTCCTCAGGGCTTCCTTCCTTCCTTCCTTCCTGCCTTCCTTCCTTCCTTCCTTCCTGTCTGTTTGTCTTTCTTTTTCTCTCTTTTTTTTTCTTTTTTTGGTTTTTTGAGACAGAGTTTTTCTGTGTAGCCCTGGCTGTCCTGGATTCGCTTTGTAGACCAGGCTGAGTGCCTTCCTTGAGTGCTGGGATTAGAGGCGTGCACCATCATGCCCTGCTCAGGGTTTTGTCTTTGTGGTTTGAACTGCACAATATTTTTCTTCCCTGATTTCTCTAAGGGATGGAGATGGCTTTCCATTTTTATGCCTCTGGACTTTCAGCAAGGTACCAACGGCAGCAAATGCAATCCTCTTGGTTTATACCCTAAATGCTGTACCCTTCAATCCTGTGCCTACCCGCAGTCCTTTAAGCCTCACCTCTGCTTATGCTATACCCTTCAATCCTCAGCCCCCCATCCTTAAGCAGTCAACATCTAGGGTTACCAAACCTTTTCTTTTATTGTCTCTTGTGGGGACTCTTTTCAGAGCTGAAGGAGGAGTTTCAGATGGTGTCCCTGCACACTGCAGGGACAGTTGATTCATCACCAGATAGAGCTTTCCTTGTCTGACATGATAGTGGCAGTATGTCTGTGGACATCTTGATTCCTCCACACATTTTGAGGAGAACCCTTCCTTGGAAACAAATGTAGCAGGAGCTTGGTTTGCCAAACTGGGTGTCAGCACAGCCAGATACGAGTCTCTGTAGATTATAAAGGCTCCTGGGGCATGGTCTGTGCCTTGACTCCCTGGGCTTCTCTGTGGCGAGAACAAGATGATCTCACTGGCTGTGTCTATGGGTCCTTTGCCTCTGATGGCTGGATGGTTGGAGTCAGGGAGGGATGCAGAGCATCTTGATCTTTGAGTTGGGCAAGCTAAACCACTGCTCCATCCACCCAAGTTTTGTTCCCTGCTAGCCATGGAAGCACCACAGGCTTCATTGACTGGGAAGTCAAATCTAGCCCTGCCCCCTCCCCAATACTTTCTCTTCTCAGTAGCTGCAGTACTGTTCTCTAGGGCCATAGCTCACCATTCCCTCACATTGCCCATAGGACTCAGTGAAAACCAATCATCCTTGCCTCTACAATACATCCTAACTATACTTTTCTTCTCTGCATCTGTCATGGTGTTCCCACAACTCCTTGCTCCAGCACACAGTGGCCTTCTCTGTCTGGCCTCTTTACTTCCATTCTTATTCCAATAAAGATGGTCTCCAAAGAAGAGCCAAGTGAGCCAGGCATGTTAGCACATGCCTTTAATCCCAGTACCCTGGCAGCAGAGGCAGGCAGATTGGATCAGTGTGAGTTTGAAGCCAGCATGATCTACAAAGTGAGTCCAGGACAGCCAAGGCTGTACAGAGAAACTCTGTCTTGAAAAAACCCAACCAATTAACCAGCCAGCCAGCCAGCCAGCCAACCAGCCAACCAACCAACCAGCCAGCTAGCCAGCCAACCAACCAACCAACCAACCAACCAACCAAACAAACAAACAAACAAACAAACAAACAAAAAGAGCCAAGTGGCCCTTTTATAAAGCCACGCCCTGATCAAAAGCCTCCATTGTTGTTTTGGAGGACCTCAAGGCTTCGAAGTAACACCACACCTGAGTCTTCACTCTGTTCCCCTTGGGGTTTTTCTCCTTTGCACTCACAGGGTCAGGCCACTTCTCCCCAAGCTCCATTCATCCAGAGCCTGCACGACTTGATGCGTCATCAGTCACCTTTCCTTACACCCGCCCCCATCTCTAGATAGCAGCACGTGCATGTCCAGGCCGTCTTGCCCTGCTTCTCCTCCCTGGGGAAGATTGCTCTTCTTTGCTGCCTCTGGTTTTATCCGTCCATCCTTTTGGTTCTTTTAAAAAAGATTTATTTATTTTTATGTGTACGTATATGCCTGCATGTGTGTATGCACACCAGGTGTGTGCAGTGCCCACAGAAGCCAGAAGAGGGCACTGGGTCCCACTGAGTAAGGATTATAAGTGGCTGGTGAGGCACCATGGGGGGTCCCCGAGAGCTGAACCTGGGTGCAAGTGCAAGTGCAGCACATACTCTTAACCACTGAATCATCTCTCTAGCCCCTGTCTGTCACCGCTGACTGGAAAGGAACATTTTTTCGACCTCAGCACCTGGAACTGTGCCTGGCAGAAGGTTGGCAGCTGGAAATATTGCTAAGTGGTTGACTGACCCAGGGGATAGGTGCCAGGAAGCATCAGAGAGAGACCTTCTGGTATGAATAATGCTGATGCTATAGTGTGCCTCTGATGTTCTAAGGGGAACCCCTCCCCCAGCTTACAGACCCAGTTTTTAATATATTCTTCTCCCTTTCTTCTTGCCGCTAGTGTCGACCTTTCTCATTCCTTCTCTTTCTTCTCTGCTTTTAAGCCATCTACTGTGGATCTCTGTTTGGACTCAACTATCCTCTCCCAGACATGCTCCAAGCTCTGCAGGAGGGTCATACCTTGTATAGAGGCCATTCGTTGTCTTCTTCGAGCCTGAGTCTCTGCCGTTAGGATAAGTTAGGCCTCCTGGGATGGCCTTGTATTCAGTGACTTGCTCTGAGGGAGGCTGGATAGTACAAGTGACCTTCAAGAAAGGCATAGGGAAAGAGGGAGGCACACATGGTGCTCTAGCTGCCTGGGAACTTCAGAGACGCTCAGTGGAGGTCAGTAATTGGTATGTGATTGAGGAAATGAGAGAGGCATCAAAACCCAGAGGGGAGTGCATGACTGCCCTGCTGTTTGCAATGTGCTGTCTGTGTCTGAGCCCGTCACTGTTTATGCCTTCCTTCTTCCAGAAGTCAGTGTTCTGCCTGCATTCATGATGACGAGGGACCTGGCTCTTGCAGGCATGCTGATTAGCCTGGCTTTCCTGTCACTTCTGCCATCTGGATGTCCTCAGCAGACCACAGAGGACGCCTGCTCTGTGCAGATTCTTGTCCCAGGCCTCAAAGGTAATGGCTACTCTGCTGCTGTGGTGTTGTCCTGGTCATGCCTCTGGGTGTCTCAGTGTCCTGCATGGCCTGGCACTTGAGCATAAACTCACAAAGACTGGTGCCAGTGCAAGTGCATCCTGGGAAATCTGCCTATCTGTTGAGCCTGGGATTCCCTGACTATGAGACCAAGGTTCCATGGTATTTAAACTCTTTCTAGCCAAGGAATTGTGGGTTTCTGGTTAGCGATGTATATGCAACACAGCCTTCTTCTCAGGAGCCTTGTATGAAGGGCTGGCTCATGTGATCTTCAGTATAGTGGGGGTGTGGCGGTGGAGGAGGGCTGAGGGTGCTACCATGTTTACATCCCATGTTCTGTACAGATAAAATTTGCTTGTAGAAACATTTGCAAATATAACAACAGTCCAGGGATGTCTGTGGCTTTTCTTCAATGGACAATGGGTATATCAAAGTAATCCATGTTCTGAGTGAAAATGGCCACAAAGCTTTATAGCTGGGTCAGATATTACCAAAATGTGGCCTGGATGAAAGCTTTGTGTTCGTGGATCTAGATCTTACTTGAGAGGATTCAAGTGGTAAATATTTCTTCTTTCCTTCCGTCCTTCCGTCCTTCCTTCCTTTCTTTCTTTCTTTCTTTTTTAGAGTTATTTATTATTGTGTATACAATGCTCTTCCTACATGTACACCTGCAGGCCAGAAGAGGGCATCAGATCACATTATAGATGGTTGTGAGTCACCATGTGGTTGCTGGGAACTGAACTCAGGACCTCTGGAAGAGCAGTCAGTGCCCTTAACCGCTGAGCCATCTCTCCAGCCTGGTAAATATTTCTATGAGCGAACATTTCTATGCTATTGATGGTGGGAAAAGAGATGGCAATTGAATTGTCACCCTGTTCAGATGGAAAGATGGCTCTTCAGAACTCCAGAAGCAGGCAGGAAAGCTGGGTACTTTGTGTGAGTGGAGAGGGTTGTAGAAATCCTGTCCCAGGTTCATTAGCTGCAGGGGTTTGTTTGTGACTGCCTCTCCCACCCAACTGAACTTTGAGCAGCACCAGAAACATCTTTGATCTTGATGACCACTCCAGGGTCACTCCAAGGTCTCCAGGAACAACTAGACTTAGAGTCAAGCTTCCAGAGAAGGTCTCCACTGTTTTGGGTGCAGCCCTTTAGAGGCAGAGGTTAATTATTTTATTTGAGACGAAAGGTCTCACTATGAAGCCCTGGCTAGCTGCGAACTGGCTATGTAGACTAGCCTGGATTAATGTCACAGGACTCTGTCTGCCTCTGCCTCTGGAGTGCTGGGATCCAAGGTGTGCACATCAATCTAGCAAATGCAACCTCCTATGAGAAATCAGTTTCAGGACATAATATAATCATGGACAGAGTTGTGGAACTGCATTGGGGGAACTTCAGAGTCTGGAAATCAATGTGTTTTTTTGGGGGGATCAGCAGTAGGAAACTCAGCAGTCTTGCCCCCCTCTTCCCACTGTGGGTGTAATGGGAAGAGTCTCCTAGGGAATGAGATTTAGGTGAAGAGGGCTTTCTGATTCGTTGAGAGACATAAGGTTTTCTTTTTTTTTTTTTTTCCAACTTAGGTTGTGTGTGTATGTGTGTGTGTGTGTGTGTGTGTACACAAATGTGTATGCTTGTGTGTGGAAGTCAGAGATCAACCTCTGGTTCTGTTCCTCAGGTGCATCAACTTTGGTTTCTGAGATAGGGCCTCTCATTGACCTCATGCCTGGCGTGGCAGGGAGGCCCAGGGATCCTCCTGACTCTGCTTTCCCAGCACTGGAATTACAACTCATACTGTTCTGCTTGGCTTTTTATATGGAGTTTGGGGGTCAACACCAGCTCTATGCTTGCTGTGGCAAGCACTTTGCTGGTAGCCATCCCACCAGCCCCAAGCACCTTGTTCTAAAATGTCCTCATTGGTGCATCAGTTCTGACTCCTGCTAGCATTAAGCTCTGTTTCAGGGTCTTTTGGTGAGTTGGGACGCAATGCGAACAGTTTTCAATAAAATCAGAGACAGGCACAGCATGTAAGAGGAGGTTGGGTGTGGGAGTTGTGTGGTGGGCTTAGTGTCCTTCTTGCCCTTTTTTTTTTTTTTTAAGAGGAGGGGCCATCAGGTAAGTGCCAATGCAGGGAGCGATGGGCTGGTTCACTCAGCCTTACCCTAATCTAGATTCTGATGCCCAAAGAAGCTGTGGTCAGGCCCAGAGCCTGAACTTGGCCTGTCACTCAGCTCTCAGTTTTTTTTTTTTTCAAGATAGGGTTTCTTTGTGTATCCTTGGTTGTCCTAGACTCGCTTTGTAGACCAGGCTGGCCTTGAACTCACAGTGATCCGCCTGCCTCTGCCTCCCGAGTGCTGGGATTAAAGGTGTGTGCCACCACTGCCCGGCTCACTCAGCTCTCATATCCTCTGCCTTTATCTATGTACATTCACTTGCCTGCCTCAAATGAAAGAGAGCCATGTATAAACTCTAGGAGCTTTCTAGAAAACTTCTAGAATAGCTGGAGGGTGTGCTAATGGTAACCTTGAAGTGAATACCCATGATGCACCTGCTGTGGCAGAGGCCTTCCTTCAGGTGCTCTGGGAGATCAGAGATTTCAGCCCCATGGGGTGAAGGGCCATTGTAACTGCTTACTGATACCAAGAAAGAAACATATCCCTACCCTTGCGCATCTTTGGTGGGTCTCTGCAGTGGTGGGCTTTGCTGTTAATCCTCTGTGGCTGATCATGTTGTTCCCTGTGGTCCAGCCCCTCAGTCTAGCCCTGGCAGGCTCATCTGGACAGCCTTTGCTTCCTTCCAGCCTGCGTGCCCATCCATGCCTCATCCCTTTCCTCAGAGCCCTGCTCTGCTCTGGCTGGCTGTATCTTGCTCACAGCACAGCTTCAGCTTAAAAGTCCCATCACCAGGGAGACAGATTTGATGCATCCTGTGTCACCTTTGCTGAAGTGAGTGCCTCCTTCCGTTTCATACCCTACATGGGTAATGAGAATTCTCATGTCAGTCTGACTGAGAGTGTTTTCCTCTTGGATAGCTCGCAGAACGTTCTCTTTGTTGTTGGTGTTCATTCGGCAGTGCTGCTGACACGTCTTTGCTGTTTGGCCCTGATTTTTCCCGTGTGGGTCTCTGCAGCCTCTTGTTGTATTCTCGCTTTTCTGTGCCTATCCCCACCCCAGTGCTGGAAAGTGCATCTGGCAGCTCTTTCCAGGCCCTCGGGCTTCGGATGTCATTTTCTTTCTTTCTCTGTCTCCCAGGAATTTCTGTGAGATGTATTTGGGCATTTATGAGTTTTTTTTCTCCTTCCCCTTTCGAGCTCAACTTGATAACTTCAAAACAAAACCACAAGCTTCACATGACTGTCTCTTAGTGAGCAGAACTCCTCACCCCAATGTTTTGTCTCATGGGGAGTGAATGAGCTCCTTCTTCCGGTCACTGCTTTCTAGATGTAAGGGTGAGCTTCAATCAGAAGGTCCCCAGTGGGCTTTGCTGTCACGTCGTTGACACACATGACTGTGTCTCCTGTCCTCTCTTTTTCTTTCTTTCTTTTCTTTTCTTTTTTTTTTTTTTTGACAGCGCTTCACTGTGTAGCCCTGGCTCACATGGAATTCACTATATAGGCCAGGATGTGTAGACCAAGAAGCAGAGACAAGTGGATCTCTGTGAGTTTGAGGCCAGACTGGCCTATAACTCAGTGTAAGTTTTGATGACTTTCTGTCTTACAGGAGGGAAAAGAAGAATCAGATTTGCATTGTAGGGAGGTCATTTGGCTGGGGATGAATCTAGGGAATAGGAGTGGCCCTTGGTCCTCTGAGACCCAGCTCCTCCCTCGATGCTCGTGAACTCATCTTGTCAGGTACCCTAACTGCTTATTTACACCTCTGTCTCTGGTACCTGGCCACGATAGCCCAGAACATAGAGAGCATACGTTATTGATCTCAGGCAGCCCACATAAGAGGCCACCATGTGAGTTCCATGTCATACTGAAAGGACGAGGTGATGCTCAGTGGACACCCTGGTCTGTCTCCCCAGCATGTCATCAACCTAGATGCTGTTGCTCTCAGGGCCACCTGATCCACCCCATCCCACTTCTTCTTGTTGTTGGAGTGTGTGGAGAGTCCTATGGTGGGAAGAAGGGTGGGAACCAGTCCAGGAGGGACAGTGGAGGGAGGGAAAAATCTGTTCCCTTGAAAATAAAGCACTGTAGGAAAAGCTTAGACCTGAGTACCCAAAGCTCGCCCTAGTTTTATGCTGGTTGCAGTATGGGATAGGGTGGGCAGGGAGTAGGTCCAGACTGGCTGCGCCAAGGCTGAGAACATTTCTAATTTTTCTGTATGGTATGCATAATACCATAGCACTGTCCTAGCCAGACAGTGCCTAAACAGATTATGACTTCTTCCACAGGGGATGCAGGAGAAAAGGGAGACAAAGGAGCCCCAGGACGACCAGGAAGAGTTGGCCCTACAGGAGAAAAAGGTACTCACAAGTCCAGCCTCCATGGGAAGGGGGAGGGGTGAAGGTGTGGGGTGGTTAGGGAGGGAAGGCATGGTGCTGGCCTGCAGTGCTCTGAGAAAAAGCAAAACAAAACTGTGTCCTGGAAGCATGGTGGTGAATCTTTGGGAATGCCTGGGTTTGGGATCATGAATAAGCATTAAATAAGAAGAGTGCAGCCCAGAAGGAAGCCTGGTGGAGGAGGCGGGGTGCAGGCTGGTGCATTGCAAACAGTAGCTGACCCATTGACGGACTGGAAGCGGTTGAGTGGGAGCAGTTTCCATTTTAATAAGAAAACT